>NC_071998.2:46629839-47879839 GCF_028885655.2 Pongo abelii
CTGGTCCTGGGCTTTTTTTTGGTTGGTAGGCTATAATTACCGCCTCTATTTCAGAACTTGTTATTGGTCTATTCAGTGATTCAACTTCTTCCTGGTTTAGTCTTGGGAGGGTGTATGTGCCCAGGAATTTATCAATTTCTTCTAGGTTTTCTCTTTCTTTCTTTCTCTCTCTCTTTTTTGCTTTTTTGACGGAGTTTTGCTCCACTCTTTTTGCCAGGCTGGAGTGCAATGGTGTGATCTCGACTCACTGCAACCTCTGCCTCCCGGGTTCAAGCGATTCTTCTGCCTCAGCCTCCCAAGTAGCTGGGATTACAGGCGCCTGCCACCACATGTGGCTAATTTTTGTAATTTTTTAGTAGAGATGAGGTTTCACCATGTTGGCCAGGATGGTCTCGATCTCTTGACCTCGTGATCTGCCCGCCTCAGCCTCCCTATGTGCTGGGATTACAGGTGTGAGCCACGGGGCCCGGCCAATTTCTTCTAGATTTTCTAGTTTATTTACATAGAGGTGTTGATAACATTCTCTGATGGCAGTTTGTATTTCTGTGGGATCAGTGGTGAATCCCCTTTATCATTTTTTATTGTGTGTATTTGATTCTTCTCTCTTTTCTTCTTTATTATTCTGGCTAGCAGTCTATCTGTTTTGTTAATCTTTTCAAAAAACCAGCTCCTGGAATCACTGATTTTTTGAAGGGTTTTCTGTGTCTCTATCTCCTTCAGTTCTACTCTGATCTTAGTTATTTCTTGTCTTCTGCTAGCTTTTGAATGTGTTTGCTCTTGCTTCTCTAGTTCTTTTAATTGTGATGTTAGTATGTTGATTTTAGGTCTTTCCCAATTTCTGATGTGGGCATTTAGTGCTATCAATTTCCCTCTGAACACTGCTTTAGCTGTGTCCCAGAGATTCTGGTACATTGTGTCTTTGTTCTCAATGGTTTCAAAGAACTTATTTATTTCTGCCTTAATTTTCTTATTTACCCAGTAGTCATTCAGGAGCAGTTTGTTCAGTTTCCATGTAGTTGTGCGGTTTTCAGTGAGATTCTT
The DNA here is from genome assembly GCF_028885655.2 of Pongo abelii. NCBI lineage: Eukaryota > Metazoa > Chordata > Mammalia > Primates > Hominidae > Pongo > Pongo abelii. The sequence continues at coordinate 46,630,881 of NC_071998.2, forward strand.
AATCCTGAGTTGTAATTTCATTGCACTGTGGTCTGAGAGATGGTTTGTTATGATTTCTGTTCTTTTGCATGTGCTGAGGAGTATTTAATTCCAATTATGTGGTCGATTTTAGAATAAGTGCTATGTGGTGCTGAGAATAATGTATAATCTGTTGAACTGGGGTGGAGAGTTCTGTAGATGTCTATTTATTAGCTCTGCTTGGTCCAGAGCTGATTTCAAGTCCTGAATATCCTTGTTAACTTCTGTCTTGTTGATCGGTCTAATACTGATAGTGGAGTGTTAAAGTCTCCCACTATTATTGTGTGGGAGTCTAAGTCTCTTTGTAGGTCATCCAGGACTTGCTTTATGAATCTGGGTGCTCCTGTATGGGATGCATTTATGTTTAGGATAGTTAGCTCTTCTTGTTGCATTTATCCCTTTACCATTACGTAATGGCTTTGTTTGTCTTTTTTTATTTTTGTTGGTTTAAAATCTGTTTTATCAGAGACTAGGATAACAACCCCAGCTTTTGTTTTTGCTTTCCATTTGCTTGAGTCTATGTGTGTCTTTTAACATCAGATGGCTCTCCTGAATACAGCACACTGATGGGTCTTGACTCTTTATCCAACTTGCCAGTCTGTGTCTTTTATTTGGCACATTTAGCCCATTTACATTTAAGTTTAATATTGTTATGTGTGAGGCCGGGCGCGGTGGCTCACGCCTGTAATCCCAGTACTTTAGGAGGCTGAGGCGGGCAGATCACAAGATCAGGAGATCGAGACCATGGTGAAACTCCGTCTCTACTAAAAAATACCAAAAAATTAGCCAGGCATGGTGGTGGGTGCCTGTAGTCCCAGCTACTCGGGAGGCTGAGGCAGGAGAATGGCATGAACCCAGGAGGCGGAGCTTGCAGTGAGCCGAGCCAAGATCGTGCCACTCACTCCAGCCTGGGCGACAGAGCTAGACTCCATCTCAAAAAAAAATAAAAAATTGTTATGTGGAATTTGATCCTGTCATCATGATGCTAGCTGGTTATTTGGCACAGTAGTTGATGCAATTTCTTCATAGTGTCATTGGTCTTTATATTTTGGCATGTTTTTGCACTCGCTGGTACCAGTTCTTCCTTTCCATAATTAGTGCTTCTTTTATGAGCTTTTGTAAGGCAGGCCTGGGGGTGACAAAATCTCTCAGCATTTGCTTGTCTGTAAAGGATTTTACTTCTCTTTCACTTATGAAGCCTAGTATGGCTGGATATGAAATTTGGGTTGAAAATTCTTTTCTTTAAGAATGTTGAATACTGGCCCCCACTCTGGTTTGTAGGGTTTCTACAGAGAGATCCACTGTTAGTCTGATGGGCTTTCCTTTGTAGGTAACCTGACCTTTCTCTCTGGCTGCCCATAACATCTTTTCCATTGTTTCAATCTTGGTGAATCTGATGATTATGTGTCTTGGGTTTGTTCTTCTCGAGGAGTATTTTTGTGATGTTTTCTGTATTTCCTGAATTTGAATGTTGCCCTGTCTTGCTAGGTTGGGGAAGTTCTCCTGGATAATATCCTGAAGTGTGTTTTCCAAGTTGGTTCCATTCTACCCATCACTTTCAGGTACACCAATCAATCATAGGTTTATTCTTTTCCCATAGTTCTATATTTCTTGAAGGCTTTGTTTGTTCCTTTTCATTCTTTTTTCTCTAATCTTGTCTTCACACTTTGTTTCATAAAGTTGATCTTCAATGTCTGATATCCTTTTTCTGCTTGATCAGGTCAGCTATTGATACTTGTGTGTGCATCACAAAGTTCTCGTGCTGTGTTTTGCAGCTCCATCAGGTCATTTATGTTCTTCTCTAAACTGGTTATTCTAGTTAGCAGTTCCTGTAACCTTTTATCATAAAGGTTCTTAGTTGCCTTGCATTGGGTTTGAACATGCTCCTTTAGCCCAGAGGAGTTTGTTATTATCCACCTTCTGAAGCCTTCTTCTGTCAATTCATCAAACTTGTTCTCCATCCAGTTTTATGCCCTGCTAGAGAGGAGTTGCAATCATTTGGAGGAGAAGAGGCCTTCTGGTTTTTGGAATTTTCAGCATTTTTGAGCTTGTTTTTCCTCATCTTTGTGGATTTCTCTACCTTTGATCTTTGATGCTGATGACCTTTGGATAGGGTTTTTGCGTGGGCATCCTTTTTATTGATGTTGATGTTATTGCTTTCTGTTTGTTAGTTTTCCTTCTAACAGTCAGGCCCCTCTTCCGCAGGTCTGCAAGAGTTTGCTAGAGGTCCACTCCAGACCCTGTTTGCCTGGCTATTACCAGCGGAGGTTGCAGAACAGGAAAAGTTGCTGCCTGCTCCTTCCTCTGGAATTTTCATCACAGAGGGACACCTGCCAGATGCCAGCTGGAGCTCTCCTGTATGAGGTGTCTATCGACACCTGCTGGGAGGTGTCTCCCAGTCAGGAGGCACAGGGGTTAGGGACCCACTTGAGTAGGCAGTCTGTCCCTTAGCAGAGCTCGAGAGCTGTGTTGGGACATCTGCTGCTCTCTTCAGAGCCAATAGGCAGGAAGGTTTAAGTTTGCTGAAGCTGCGCCTACAGCTGCCCCTTCGCCTAGGTGCTCTGTCCAGGGAGATGGTTTTATCTATAAGCCCCTGACTGCAGCTGCTGCCTCTCTTTCAGAGATGCCCTGCTTAGTGAGGGGGACTCTAGAGAGGCAGTTTGGCCATAGTCATTGCAGTGTTTTGGTGGGTTCCTCCCTGTCCAAATTTCCCAGCAGCTTCTTTAATACTATGAGGGGAAAACCACCTACTTAAGCCTCGGTAATGGTGGACGTCCCTCCCCCCACCAAGCTCGAGCATCCCAGGTTGACTCCAGAATGCTGTGCTGGCAGTGAGAATTTCAAGTCAGTGGTCCTTAGCTTGCTCAGCTCTGTGGGGGTGGTATCCACTGAACTAGACCACTTGGCTCCCTGGCTTCAGCCCCCTTTCCAGGGTAGTGAATGGTTATGTCTCACTGGGATTCCAGGTGCCACTGGAGTATGGAAAAAAAAAAAAAAAAACCACTCCTGCAGCTAGCTCTGTGTCTGCCCAACAGCCGCCCAGTTTTGTGCTTGAAAACCAGGGCCTTGGTGTTATAAGCACACGAAGGAATTTCCTGGTATTCAGGTTGCAAAAACCGTGGGAAATGTGTAGTATCTGGGCTGGATAACACAGTCCCTCACAGCTTCCCTTGGCTAGGGGAGAGAGGTCCCTGGCTGCTTGCAGTTCCCCACTGAGGTGACACCCCACCATGCTTCTGCTCGCCCTACATTGGCTGCATCCACTATCTAACCACTCCTAATGAGATAAACCAGGTACCTTACTTGGAAATGCACAAAATACCTGCCTTCTCCGTTGGTCTCACTGGGAGCTGTAGACCAGAGCTGTTCCTATTGGGCCATCTTGCCTCGGTCTCCGTAAATAAGACTTTTAATAGTGTCATTGTATTTAAATTGAACCACTGCATGAGATTTTACTTTTTTTAATTTTTAATTTTGGGGGCAAATAGTAAGTTTATATATTTATGGGGTACATGAAATGTTTTGAAATAGGCATGCAATACATAATAATCACATCATGAAAAAGAGTGTCCATTCCTTCAAGTATTTATCCTTTGTGTCACAAACAACCTAATTATACCCTTTTAGTTATTTTAAAATATACAATTAAATTATTGACTATAGTCACCCTGTTGTGCTAGCAAATACTAGGTCTTATTTATTTTTTCTAATTATTGTTTTTGTAGCCATTAACTCTCTCCACCTCCATCCTTCTGCTCTGTATTTTCATGAGGTTGATTGCTTTTATTTTTATATTTCTCAAATAATTGAGACCATGTGATGTTTGTCTCTCTGTGCCTGGTTTATTTCACATTTCACTTAGCATAATGACCTCCAGTTCCATTCATGTTGTTGCAAATGACAGGATCACATTATTATTATTATTTTGGCTGAATAGTACTTCATTGTGTATAAGCACCACATTTTCTTTATCCATTCATCTGTTGATGGACACTTAGGCTGCTTCCACATCTTGGCTATTGTGAACAGTGCTGCAAAAACATGAGAGTGCACATCTATCTTAGATACACTGATTTTCTTTTAGAGGGTATATACCTAGCAGTGGGATTGCTGGAGCATATGGTAGCTCTAATTTTACTGTTTTGAGGAACCTCCAAACTCTTCTTCATAGCGATTGTACTATTTTACACTCCCACCAACAGTGTACAAGGGTTCCCTCTTCTCTACATACTTGCCAGCATTTATCAACTATCTTTTGGAGATAAGCCATTTTAACTGGGGTGAAATGTTACCTTATTGTAGTTTTGATTTGCATTTCTAAGATGACCGATGATGTTGAGCACTTTTTCATATGCCTATCTGACATTTACATGTCTTTCTTTGAGAAATATCTATCCAAATATTTTGTCCATTTTCTAATCAGATTATTGATTTTTTTTCCTTTAGAGCTGTTTGAGCTGCTTTTATATCCTGGTTATTAATTATTTGTCAGATGGGTAGTTTGCAATATTTTCTCTATTCTGTGGGTTGTCTGTTCACTTGGTTGACTTTATATATTCTTAACCTTTGAACTCTTTTTTATATACCTATCATTACGTATAAAGATTACAGTATTTTATTTCCATAATGATTCAATGCTAGCTAAGAAATGTAAGTGTAGATGGATATTCATTGCTTATAGCATATGTCACAATTTTAATTGTCTTATTTTAACAATATTAATTTATAACATGTATCAATAAGTAATTACAATTTGAAATGTGTTTATCATCAGTCTCACATTTTAGTGCTTGGTAACATAAAATTTATAAACTGAATAGTTACTATGAACATTTTATATAGTAGTTTTGAAGACTTCGTTCAGGATCAGAGTCAAGGCTATGAAAATTATGCATATGTGTGAAGATACAGAGACAAAGTTTGAACTCTTACAAAATTCATTATATTTTGGCATTTAGTACTAATGGCCTGTCTCAGGAGGCAGATTCCTCAAGATAACACTGGGACACTGTTAACTGCATGATCCTGTTTTACCTGTTTCTCTTGGTTCAAATCTCTATTTAGTGTGAGAATAAAATGTGTTCAAGAAACCAATGAATGGTGTTTCTTGGTGCTCATAAAGCATATTGCCCTCACACATGTGACTCCTTATACACATTTAAAAAACAAAATCCATTCTTCTCAAAAGTTGGCATTTCATAGTTTAAGTTGAGAGATTTTTGAGGGTAAAAAATGCACTTTCATTTCTATACCTTTATTTCCCAGCACAGTGCCCATATAGAGTAGATATTTGATACATTTACTGAATGTATGTTTGGATACATGAGACTTCTTAATTTCAGTTAAACAGAACCTTCTAATAATTATGCTCTGGCTTTGGAGACATAAAGTAATTTGGATAATGAGGAAATATAAGCTTTAGATAATTTTACTAAATTAATTAAACACAACAAAGTGGTGAATACTTTTCCTAATACATATTGTTATGTAGCCTGAGATAACTTATGCTAATCATAATAAAGCTATCCTTTATCTCTCCCAAGGTTACAAAGGTTACAAAGACATATTCTAGTTTACCTCAGTTGTCATTCTCCAACCTTTATTTTTTGTTCATTTTTTAGGTATTGAATATAATCTGGAGAATTAGGGAACAATATATTCTGATGTTTTTATATCCTTTTTGTTGTGAGAAGACAAGGAAAAAGAAATAGGGAATTTATTGGATTTTTACTGAATGTTTCAATCTATCACACAATGTGCTGGGATAGAATAAATAGTATGACATTGTGCTTTTTTTTCTTCATAGGCTGAAGCAAGTGTTTACAGACTAGCAAAAAATGACAATATAATAAATTTTGAGTGATAACTTTGCTGGAAGTTGGATATTGCGTCTAATGAATTATCTTTTTGTAATTGTTTTAAGTTAGCTATTCTATAAATGAAAATTAGAATTTTACTATGTGGCTTCTCCAGGTCATTTGCTACAGTTGTATATAACAATTAATAAAAGCTGGCCAAGCGCAGTGGCTCACACCTGTAATACCAGCACTTTGGGAGGCCGAGGTAGGCAGTTCATGAGGTCAGGAGTTGGAGACCAGCCTGACCAACATGGTGAGGCCCCGACTCAACTAAAAATACAAAAATTAGCTGGGTGTGGTGGCGCGTGCCTGAAATCCCAGCTACTCAGGAGGCTGAGGCAGGAGAATCACTTGAACCCGGGAGGTGGAGGTTGCAGTGAGCCAAGATCGCGCCACTGCACTCCAGCCTCAGCAATAGCAGAGCGAGACTCTGTCAAAAACAAACAAACAAACAAAAATTAATAAAAGGTAAAAAGGATAAAATTTCAACAAGTTTTATTTAAGAGCAACTAATCTGTTAATAATATTGTTTTTCCACATCCTTTCCAATTATTCTGTTTTCTTTTTGTCAAGGAAACTTTGCTAGGAGTATGAGGAATATAAGAATAAATTCTTAGTATGTTATTTTATTTCAATATTAAAAATACCAAATATATATAACCTGCATTACCAGATATCATAATTATACTAGCCAAGATGGAATTATACTTGTGTATTTAAACAACGCTGCTTCAAACTATAGGTTTTTAAAGTAAGCATCAGCAACTACCTCTTACACTTTTTCTTTTAACAGTATGTCAAATGGCATAGCCTAATTTGGAAATACATCTTTCAAAATACTTGAGAAATTAGAATTTTTAAAAATAAATAATCTTAAGCACTTCAGCCTTTTTTTTCTATCCTTATAATTATGTATAGAAAACAAAACACTATAGTTAATACTGTGCTTTGAGAACCATCTTCAAGTGCTAAATAAGACTTGGAAGATTCAGTCATTGGATCCAATGCTACTTCTGCTTAACTTTTATGCAAGATAGCGAAGCATTAAGCCCAAGTAAGAGAATCAACTACAAAATATGTATTATTTTCAAGTAAATCTGCTATTAATTGCATGTTAGCTGTAACGTCAGTTCTCCTCTTTACAATAGAAAATAAACTCTTTATTAATTCATAATATGAGTAAGATATTCAAAATTCAAATTGAAATGATGCTACAGAAAACTTCAAAAACTTTTATATATATTATTTCAATAAATTCTAGCTACATAATTATTAAATAAATTAGGGTTGCATTTTATTTATGTTCAAAATAAAACAATATATCCCAGTTGGGGAATTTAATATACTAATAAATCTGTTTTGACGTAAAATTTTGGCTTATTCTGAATTAGAGTGGAGGTAGTGTATCTATGTGGCAATATATAAGCAATAAGTATCTTCAGAGTTTCAAGCAGGAGGAGAGCATTTCAAGTGCTTATTTAAGCATTTTTAGGGGAACAGGACGTCAGCTTCCTCCTATGTGATTTTCATGACTTCCTTAGCTTCAGAATTATTAACATTACGTTTTCTTGTTTTTGCTGTTGTTCTGGTCTACCACACTATTCGAAATATAGTCTAATATCTTTGGTCTCCTTTTAATTTCTTAAGAGGGATCCTTTCACCTCTCTTCCTCAAGTATGAATTTCTAGCCATATTACAAAGAATGATAATACGCCTTATGCACATTTCTGGACACCACCAAGGTGGTTCCAATTCTCAAAAGCAACACTATCTGCAATTTATAAAAACAACATTTAAAAAAGTTTGAAGGTAAAAAAATTTCAATTTAGAATTTTATTCACCTTTTAACTGTAATCATTGAAGTGTTAACTTTTTTTCAGATTTTAACATGCTTTAGAAATTGTTTTTAGCTATTGTATGCTCAAAGAGTCATCACAGATTTCTGTGTATTTTGAATGAAATGTTCTCCATCAACTACCTACACATTTAAAATTCTTTAAAATTTTACCCTCTGGTATATTATCCTTTGTTAATATGGTTATTGAATCAATATTCAAACATCCACTTTTAAGGATTCTACAGCTACTATGCCTACCTGAATTTTCATGGTGCTTATTATTGTAATTTAGTTTGGATAAAATGATTTCTAAATTACATTTCATAATGAAAATGATTATCCACAAAGGACATAAAATGTAACATACATTTATTTTTCATGTTATTCTTACTTAAAAATCCAAGTAGTATTACTAAATTTTGCATATGAAAACTGGCTTAATAAGGTCACAAAGTAATTCATTCAGAGTCCCTTACCCCAGTTTAATATCCTCCACTGTTATTTTAAAACTCACTCAACACGTAAAACCTTGATTTTCATCTTAAATGACCTGCAGGTTTTATCATTGCTTTTTCTTACAAGAGCATTTTTAAGCATCTTGAAACCCAGGTGATTTCTGAGTAGTTATTATACCAACAGTTACCCAACTTTATATGTGGCGGCATTATTTCAAAGCAATTAAATTTCTTCACAAAAGCTAAGCTCATTCTTTCTTAGAAAAGCTTATTTTTCTAGTGCTGAACGCTGACTGATTCTGAGACCACTCATTCGCATTTTACCCATAAGATGATATAGATTACAGTTTTAGTTGAAGTAGTCAGAGACATGAAACTGTTTCCTTTTTCTAAATTGATAAAGGATTTAAGCTTCTTATGGTAGGACACAAAACAACTAAATAAATAAAAAATTTCAGAAGATATACCTGATATCTAAAGAAAGTTTTCATTGTGTCTTCTACTATTTTGATTTATATTTACCTTGGACAGTATAATAATTGAATAAAAACACTACCTCACTTATATAAGATGCACTATTACTATTACAACAGGATCTGATAAAATAATACAGTAACTTCCGGTTTATTTAGGTGCCAACTGCTTATTTTATGGATTATCTGTGTCATTTTTCTCTAATGTAGTATGTATACCAGTCGTTAATTTTGTTCCTTTTGTAACATGCATTTATTTTTCATTTAATTCTTACTTAAAAATCTAAGTATTATTGCTAATTTTTACAGACAAAAAATCGTGGCTTAATAAGGTCACATAGTAATTCATAGAACCAGAGTTCTATGCATCACTGGATGAATTTAAAAAAAAATAAGTAAATATTGAAGCACATAATATTGAAAAATATATGACAGAAAATGGAATGAAGTGAGAGGTCCATGAAAAAAATATATACATATAGCTTGCGAAAAACAAAACATGTGATGCTCTGGTCATAATTATTCAAAAACACTGCTTTGTACAAGGCTTATTTTTATGGCTTCAAATGTCCCTTCCTGAGACCACAGCCACTGACAACTACTTCATGAGCCATCATCTATCTATTAGATGATGCTAATATATACCCATGCTTGTCTATTCCTCAACAAATACGTTAAACCTCTCTTTCAAAGTGTGCTTAAAATCGATCTCATTTTCTAAGGTTTGAAACATCTTTCGAGTTTTAAATTTCTTATTGTAAAGTGCCTTGTTTTTGTAATTCATATTATTTTCTCCTGGATAAGACATGAAGGCTAGTGACTGTCATTTTCATCTTTCCCACAAATGGTTCCCACAATTTTTTCTTTTTTTTTTTATTAGAAGACTGACTGGAAGATTTTGATAATAACTCTCTTTTGTGTGTGTGTGTATGTGTTTTGTTCGCTTTTCTTTTGAGACAGAGTCTCGCTCTGTCACCCTGGCTGGAGTGCAGTGGTGCAATCTTGGCTCACTGCAACCTCCGCCTCCCCGGTCAAGTGATTATCCTGCCTCAGCCTCCGGAGTAGTTAGGATTACCGGTGCATGCCACCACACCCGGCTACTTTTTGTAATTTTAGTAGAGTCCGGGTTTCACCATGTTGGTCAGGCTGGTCTCGAACTCCTGACTTCATGATCCACCCGCCTCGGCCTCCCAAAGTGCTGGGATTACAGGCATGAACCACTGTGCCTGGCCGATAATAATTCTTAACATATTTTCAGGTTCTAATGGCCAATTTCAGTTTATCTTTTCTCTTTCTACTTAAGATGTTAAATACATATTATAACTTCTCTAATTTACCACACCTTTCCAAAAATTAGCTTGCAATTTCTGCTTTCAACAGCAGGTACTTAAGAAGATACAAGTAAACAACTCCTAGTACCAGTAATGCAATTATTGACAAAGGCAGGGTACATAACAAGCAGTACAGATGCTTCAAAAATTATATATCCAAAATGCATACTTCTTCTAATCCTACATAACAAAACACCACACATTCAACAACTGAAAACAAACCAAATTTAATATCTCAAAGTTTCCATGGGTCAGGAGTTTAGGTACAGGTTAACCTGGGTTTTCTGGTAAGATACTAATATCAAGAGTTGCAGCTGTGGCTGCAATCTTCACCTCAGTTTTGCGATCCTCTTCCAGGCTCACAAATTGTTGGCAGAATTTATTTCCTTGCTGTATGGCTGAAGCCCAGATTTTTTTCTTGGCTGTTGACCAGGGAAGACTCTCAGCTCTTAGAGGCCACCTGCAGCTCCTTACCACATGGGCCTCATGGGAAGTTCTCAACATGACTGTTGACTTTCTTTAAGGCCAGCAGCAGAGTATTCGAGGTTGCTTAATCTCTCTATTAGGGGTTCACTACCTTAAGTTAGACTCAAAGTCTGCGATTAGAGACCTTAACTGCATATTTCAAAAATATTGTCATATATGGTAACATAAAATTGGGAGTGATATTCCATCATATTCACAGAGCCCACCCATACTCAAACAGAAGGAATTACATTGGTTAGTATTCCGGGGGGCAGAAATCTTGAGGGACATCTAAGAATTCTACCTGCCATACAGGGCTCAAATGAATTCAGGGTCAACATCCTGACATTAGTCCTGAACATTATTACTAGCATAATAGTGTGATTATTGTCATCTATTGTAGTCCCTGATGATTATGATCTCATTGACCAATTATTCTTGTTTCTCTTGACTGTGGAGTTTTCCAAGGCTTACACCTGTCAATGCTAAAACTGCAACACACCCCGTCAGACACGGATGTTTGTCACTCTAGTCCCAGTTTCTCACTCCACGAGAAGTACTGACCATTGCCATCACCTAGAGTGCACTGGAAACAGAAGTAGAGCTTTGAGAAGCCATTCTGTCTCAGGTTTATCATTTGTATATCACTTTTGATATTCCAAATAGTGGAGAATGTGGCAGGGTCATAAGTGTCAAGCAAACGGCTAAGTGGATGAGGTTCTTCTACCACGCCAGAGAGCCAGGTAAGTGGAACTCACACACATACCAATTATTTCAGCTTTATGCATTATCAAACACAGTAATAATTCCTACTGTTTCTCAAAAGGAATGAGAAAATAGTCCTTGTAGTGTCTATGTGTTTCTTTTGTCTCTGAAACAAAATTTGGTCTTTTTGACACAGTCCTAAAATGTAATTATTATATTCATGTGAATAAATAGTTATGAAACTTTGAATAAAGTCTTTTCTTGATATTGTGAAAAAAATTAGTAATGAAAGCACCTTTATAACTGTAATTCCATTTACTTTAATATTTGTTTATAGTTACCCACATGGCATTGCTACAAAAAAATGCCAAAATTGAGGAAAACAAAAATGTAGTTGGACTGGATGGAGGAAATTAAGATTAATTACTGTGGCCACTATCAACTAATTTGCCAGACTAAACTGATAAGTGAATTTCCCTTTCCAATTTCTCACAAAAAAATTATTAGAAGAAAAACGATCAATACATTCTAGAGCTCAAAGTCAAGGAAGAAAAATCCTCAATGAAAGACATAAAAGAGGAAACTCAAAATCAGAATTTTGAAGGAACTAAAAACCAAAATTTAAACAAGATGTACTTCATAATAACTAGGGTTTGAGGTTTGATGCTCCAGAGAAGTGGCTATCCTATTATTTGGTCTTAGGAAACACTTACACACTAAATATTGATAGAGATCCAAAAGGGCAGTTCTGTTACTATTACCTTAAAATGATAGATTGATATTTACTCTATTAGAAATTAAGATAGATAATTTAAAAATTACTTCTGAAATCACTTAAATAGCAGTAATAAATGTGTACTATGCTGACATAAATTTTTATGAATAGTAACAATATTTCACAAAATAATAATAATATGATTAGAGGAGTTATATTGCTTCATAGAATTTTCAAATTTATTTCATTTCTAGATTAATAGATGACAGCCAGAGTCCCACATCTTTTTTGGTATTAAATCTGTTTTGATATCACATGTCATGAAGAAAAAGTCTTTAGAAACTCACAAGAGAATAAATGAATATAGTTTCGATCTCATGGATCTTTTACAAGGGTCTAACGTCCCCCAGAAATCCCCACATCACATCACACTGTCAGAACTTGTACACCAGAAGTATTGAGTGGGGGGTTTGGATTCTAATACCTGTAAATAAAAGTAACAACTGAAATAACTGTAAATAGTTGAGAGTCTTGAAGGACTGACCCATAAGTGAAAATATCTGTTAAGTGTCAAATAAAGAAAGTATAAAGGAAGTCTGTGGCCCATGTGGAATCTTGACTAGAACTAGAGCCTCCCATGAGGACTTAGGAAGGAGTAATACACCATACTTGGGTATAAGAATATAATTAGTATCATGTGGTTCATAGGAAAACAGATTGAGAAATTAACTTCAAAATAAGTTCAGAACTAGGAAAACTCTTTATGGTCTCAGCAGTGACAAACAATAATCTGCTTTAAAGAAATAGTCCCACAACCCAACACATGCCATATTAATAAATAATACAACCCCACTGAGCAGGGCTTAACCTTTGAATAACAATGTATTTAAGAAAACAAGCTTCGTGAAGTGCAGTCACCATGCACTCAGACACACACATAAACACACACACGCTCATATGAAGGGAGAACTGGACACTACAGCCCTTACATAAAGACTAAGTTTTCAGAATGAGTAAGCATCAAAAAAATACAGATTAAGTTTAATATGTTTAAAAGTCACGTTTAAAATGTCCATCACAATAAAGAGATAAAAATCAAGAAAAATAGGAACATCTCACATATTCTAAAGAAAGCCAAGCGACTTATATTAAAATATAACTAATGAAATTAAAACACATATAGCCACACTTCTATTAAATATTTGGAAAAATATTAGATATAGCTGTAGAAATAACTGAAAGATGAATATAAATATAAGTCTAAAGAAAGCAATTAGAATGCAGCACGTGTAGAAAAAGACATGGAAAAGACACAGACAACATAAAACAGATGAAGATATAAGAACTTCCAGAGTATATCTACTAAGAATTCCAACAGGAGAGTATTGGAGAAAAATAATGTCAGTAAGTGTTAGGATTCAGGAAGAACATGAGAGTTCAGATTAAAGGAGATTACTTCCATGAAGGATAAACAAACAACATCAACCTTCACTGAGTTATATTAAAGTTAAATTATAAATGAAAGAAAGAAAAATATTAAACGATAAAAGGTAAGGACCCAACTGAGACTAGTCTCATCAATAACAAAAGGTGTCTGAAGACTATCAATCTCTTCAAAATATAAAGTGGTTGGTAGTTAATCCAAAATTCTATTCAGTTAGACTATTGTGAAAGAAATATTGAGAAGAGCTTATGATTATAATCTTTAAAGAACTGTTGACATACATACTTTCCCAAGAAGAACTTAAAGCAGAAGAAAATATTGGCATGCAAGGAGCAATGTTTACATAAAAATGGTTTAATAATTTTTGGAAAATTCAAATGAATATTAGATATACAAAGAGTAATTTTATCATATTAATTAAGAAAAATGGGTAATAAAAGAGTTTGCATATAGAGTTTATTTTCTAAAACATAAGAAAGTTTTTACATTGGAAAATTAGTAACATCATTTCACATATTATTAGACAAGCAAGAAAATATGACCTCAATAAATAGAGTGAAAATGTACCATTTTGTATTTTACTGACATTTAGTACACAGTGCCAAGTAGAGTTCTAACCATTATAAAAATCATTTACAAATTTATTGATCTGTGAGGTGGGTATAATAATTATTTCCATTGTACAGATGAGGCAACTGAGATACAGGGCAGTTAGTAACATGCCAACAGTTACAAGTCTAGTAGGGACAAGAGTTGAACCCTGGCAATATGGTCCCATAATTTGCATGGTTAACAACTTTGTTATATTGCTTCCTGCTTATAATTTATACTACTTTTAATATAATCCAACTTGGAATATAGGACCAAAAAAAATGAACTTCAAACAAGACAAATGATCTAATCAAAACTCTAAAGAAAATTAATATTCAAAAGCAAAATTTAGGAAGTATTTCTATAAAATTTGGAAAAGTTTATGGTTTCTCAAAGCATACTTATTAAATGCATTATAGGAGGCCCTAGCTAATTTAATAAGGCGAGAAGAAAGAGATTGCCATGCCTTTCTTCTTCATGAAGGCAGGGACATTTTCTTTATTGTTGGTGATAAAGGTATCTTAATAGAAAATCCCAGCCTTGCCCAAAATGCATAATTTCATGGCATTGAAAAATATTCCGCTACTAAATACACAACCCCCTTGCAAAAATCAATAGTATTACTAACTTTAGCGAATATATATTATTCATAAATAATGATAAAATATATTAAAAATATATATTCAAAGCATGCACTTTTATGAATAAGCTTTAAAAATATTACCAGAATATATATCAGCGTATATAATATGTACACAATATTTATGAATGGAAAGATATCCATTCTTTCCAAATTTACTCATAAAAGTATTCCAATTAAAATTGTTAAAGGATGTTCTATGGTATTAATCAAAGATAACTCAAAAACCTATATAGCACAATAAAGTTAAAGTGTACATGAGTGAGTATTAAACAGGAAAATAAGGGCAGGAATTGGGGGGTTTCTACTAAAAATAAATCTTATTATAAAGCTACAAGAATTTAAATATTTTGATCTCCATGCACAGAGATAATATTGGAATAAATAACTTGGAATCGATATGGCCACAGGTTGGGCTTTGGTGTATGATCAATGTGGTGCTAGAATTTAGTGGAGAAAGCATCAGTGATTGGTTTCAAGTGGAAAACAAAATTAATTCATTATACCTACTTTATACACTCTTTCTCATTACATATACGTGCACAGGTACCATTGAGCCTAAAGTATAATAATAATAATAATAATAATAATAATAATAATAAAAAGAAAAAAAATTCAAAAAATAAAAATAAAAATAAAAAATGATATTTAAAAAAATATCAGATTAATTAAATTCATAAACATCTCAAATGAAAATATAGATGAATTTGATGATACTATTGAAATAACTATAATTAATATCACAACAAACAAAATTAAAAGACAAAATACATATTGAGAGGACTCTCAATCAATCAGCAAGAGGCATAATTAAAAAATGAACCATTTTACACACTTTAGGTAGATAAAAATGAAAAAATGCTAAAACTTTCATCAACCAGTGAATAGCTCCAGGGAATGAAAATTAGCACAATCACCTTGCAGAACAATTTGGCAATGTTCATTAAAAACTGAAAATGGAGGTTTGTATGCTTAGGAAGACATGAAGGGACGAGAACCTAAGCATTTTTAAGTTTCAAAAAAGGAAACAGAAAGCAAGAAAATACTTTCTTTACTAGGAAAATTTTCACAAAAAGTGAAAAAGGCAATTTTCAAAATCTTTTTTTATTTTATTTCATTATTATTATACTTTAAGTTTTAGGGTACATGTGCACAATGTGCAGGTTAGTTACATATGTATACATGTGCCATGCTGGTGTGCTGCACCCATTAACTCGTCATTTAGCATTAGGTATATCTCCTAATGCTATCCTTCTCCCCTCTCCCCACCACACAACAGTCCCCAGAGTGTGATGTTCCCCTTCCTGTGTCCATGTGTTCTCACTGTTCAATTTCCACCTATGAGAGAGAACATGCGGTGTTTGGTTTTTTGTCCTTGTGATAGTTTACTGAGAAAGATGATTTCCAATTTTATCCATGTCCCTACAAAGGACATGAACTCATCACTTTTTATGGCTGCATAGTACTGCACGGTGTATATATGCCACATTTTCTTATATCCAGTCTATAATTGTTGGACATTTGGGTTAGTTCCAAGTCTTTGCTATTGTGAATAGTGCCACAATAAACATACGTGAACATGTGTCTTTATAGCAGCATGATTTATAGTCCTTTGGGTATATACCCAGTAATGGGATGGCTGGGTCAAATGGTATTTCTAGTTCTAGATCCCTGAGGAATCGCCACACTGACTTCCACAAGGGTTGAACTAGTTTACAGTCCCACCAACAGTGTAAAAGTGTTCTTATTTCTCCACATCCTCTCCAGCACCTGTTGTTTCCTGACTTTTTAATGATCGCCATTCTAACTGGTGTGAGATGGTATCTCATTGTGGTTTTGATTTGCATGTCTCTGATGGCCAGTGATGGTGAGCATTTTTTCATGTGTCTTTTGGCTGCATAAATGTCTTCTTTTAAGAAGTGTCCGTTCATGTCCTTCGCCCACTTTTTGATGGGGTTGTTTGTTTTTTTCTTGTAAATTTGTTGGAGTTCATTGTAGATTCTGGATATTAGCCCTTTGTCAGATGAGTAGGTTGCAAAAATTGTCTCCGATTTTGTAGGTTGTCTGTTCACTCTGATGGTAGTTTCTTTTGCTGTGCAGAAGCTCTTGAGTTTAATTAGATCCCATTTGTCAATTTTGACTTTTGTTACCATTGCTCTTGGTGTTTTAGACATGAAGTCCTTGCCCATGCCTATGTCCTGAATGGTAATGCCTAGGTTTTCTTCTAGGGTTTTTATGGTATTAGGTCTAACATTTAAGTCTTTAGTCCATCTTGAATTAATTTTTGTGTAAGGTGTAAGGAAGGGATCCAGTTTCAGCTTTCTACATATGGCTAGCCAGTTTTTCCAGCACCATTTATTAAATAGGGAATCCTTTCCCCATTTCTTGTTTTTGTCAGGTTTGTCAAAGATCAGATAGTTGTAGATATGTGGCATTACTTCTGAGGGCTCTGTTCTGTTCCATTCATCTATATCTCTGTTTTGGTACCACTACCATGCTATTTTGGTTACTGCACCCTTGTAGTATAGTTTGAAGTCAGGTAGTGTGATGCCTCCAGCTTTGTTCTTTTGGCTTAGGATTGACTTGGTGATGCGGACTCCTTTTTGGTTCCATATGAACTTTAAAGTAGTTTTTTCCATTTCTGTGAAGAAAGTCATTGGTAGCTTGATGGGGATGGCACTGAATCTATAAATTACCTTTGGCAGTATGGATATGTTCACAATATTGATTCTTCCTACCCATGAGCATGGAATGTTCTTCCATTTGTTTGTATCCTCTTTTATTTCATTGAGCAGTGGTCTGTAGTTCTCCTGGAAAAGGTCCTTCATGTCCCTTGTAAGTTGGATTCCTAGGTATTTTATTCTCTTTGAAGCAATTGTGAATGGGAGTACACTCATGATTTGGCTCTCTGTTTCTCTGTTATTGGTGTATAAGAATGTTTGTGATTTTTGTACATTGATTTTGTATCCTGAGACTTTGCTGCACTTGCCTATCAGCTTAAGGAGATTTTGGGCTCAGACGATGGGGTTTTCTAGATATACAATCATGTCATCTGCAAACAGGGACAATTTGACTTCCTCTTTTCCTAATTGAATACCCTTTATTTCCTTCTCCTGCCTAATTGCCCTGGCCAGAACATCCAACACTATGTTGAATAGGAGTGGTGAGAGAGGGCAACCCTGTCTTGTGCCAGTTTTCAAAGGGAATGCTTCCAGTTTTTGCCCATTCAGTATGATATTGGCAGTGGGTCTGTCATAGATAGCTCTTATTATTTTGAGATATGTCCCATCAATACCTAATTTATTGAGAGTTTTTAGCATGAAGGGTTGTTGAATTTTGTCAAAGGCCTTTTCTGCATCTATTGAGATAATCATGTGGTTTTTGTCATTGGTTCTGTTTATATGCTGGATTACATTTATTGATTTGCGTATATTGAACCAGCCTTGCATTCAAGAGATGAAGCCCACTTGATCATGATGGATAAGATTTTTGATGTGCTGCTGGATTTGGTTTTCCAGTATTTTATTGAGGATTTTTGCATCAATGTTCATCAAGGATATTGGTCTAAAACTCTCTTTGTTGGTTGTGTCTCTGCCCGGCTTTGGTATCAGGATGATGCTGGCCTCATAAATGAGTTAGCGGGGATCCCCTCTTTTTCTATTGATTGGAATAGTTTCAGAAGGAATGGTACCAGCTCCTCCTTGTACCTCTGGTAGAATTTGGCTGTGAATCCATCTGGTCCTGAACTCTTTTTGGTTGGTAAGCTATGATTATTGCCACAATTTCAGAGCCTGTGATTGGTCTATTCAGAGATTCAACTTCTTCCTGGTTTAGTCTTGGGAGGGTGTATGTGTCGAGGAATTTATCCATTTCTTCTAGATTTTCTAGTTTATTTGCGTAGAGGTGTTTGTAGTATTCTCTGATGGTAGTTTTTATTTCTGTGGGATCAGTGGTGATATCCACTTTATCATTTTTTATTGCGTCTATTTGATTCTTCTCTCTTTTCTTCTTTATTAGTCTGTTAGCGGTCTATCAATTTTGTTGATGCTTTCAAAAAACCAGCTCCTGGATTCATTAATTTTTTGAGGGATTTTTGTGTCTCTATTTCCTTCAGTTCTGCTCTGATTTTTGTTATTTCTTGCCTTCTGCTAGCTTTTGAATGTGTTTGCTCTTGCTTTTCTAGTTCTTTTAATTGTGATGTTAGGGTGTCAATTTTGGATCTTTCCTGCTTTCTCTTGTGGGCATGCAGTGCTATAAATTTCCCTCTACACACTGCTTTTTGAATGTGTCCCAGAGATTCCGGTATGTTGTGTCTTTGGTCTCAATGGTTTCAAAGAACATCTTTATTTCTGCCTTCATTTCGTTATGTACCCAGTAGTCATTCAGGAGCAGGTTGTTCAGTTTCCATGTAGTTGAGTGGTTTTGAGTGAGTTTCTGAATCCTGAGTTCTAGTTTGATTGACTGTGGTCTGAGAGACAGTTTGTTATAATTTCTGTTCTTTTACATTTGCCAAGGAGAGCTTTACTTCCAACTATGTGTTCAATTTTGGAATAGGTGTGGTGTGGTGCTGAAAAAAATGTACATTCTGTGGATTTGGGGTGGAGAGTTCTGTAGATGTCTGTTAGGTCTGCTTGTTGCAGAGCTGAGTTCAATTCCTGGGTATCCTTGTTAACTTTCTGTCTCGTTGATCTGTCTAATGTTGACAGTGGGGTGTTAAAGTCTCCCATTATTATTGTGTGGGAGTCTAAGTCTCTTTGTAGGTCATCCAGGACTTGCTTTATGAATATGGGTGCTCCTGTATTGGGTGCATATATATTTAGGACAGTTAGCTCTTCTTGTTGAATTGATCCCTTTTCCATTATGTAATGGCCTTCTTTGTCTCTTTTGATCTTTGTTGGTTTAACGTCTGCTTTATCAGAGACTAGGATTGCAACCCCTGCCTTTTTTTGTTTTCCATTTGCTTGGTAGATCTTCCTCCATCCTTTTATTTTGAGCCTATGTGTTTCTCTGCACGTGAGACGGGTTTCCTGAATACAGCACACTGATGGGTCTTGACTCTTTCTCCAATTTGCCAGTCTGTGTCTTTTAATTGGAGCATTTAGTCCATTTACATTTAAAGTTAATATCGTTATGTGTGAATTTGATCCTGTCATTATGATGTTAGCTGGTTATTCTGCTCATTACTTGATGCAGTTTTTTCCTAGCCTCGATGGTCTTTACAATTTGGCATGATTTTGCAGTGGCTGGTACCGGTTGTTCCTTTCCATGTTTAGTGCTTCCTTCAGGAGCTCTTTTAGGGCAGGCCTGGTGGTGACAAAATCTCTCAGCATTTGCTTGTCTGTAAAGTATTTTATTTCTCCTTCACTAATGAAGCTTAGTTTGGCTGGATATGAAATTCTGGGTTGAAAATACTTTTCTTTAAGAATGTTGAATATTGGCCCCCACTCTCTTCTGGCTTGTGGAGTTTCTGTCGAGAGGTCTGCTGTTAGTCTGATGGGCTTCCCTTTGTAGGGAACCCGACCTTTCTCTCTGGCTGCCCTTAACAGTTTTTCCTTCATTTCAACTTTGGTGAATCTGACAATTATGTGTCTTGGAGTTGATCTTCTCAAGGAGTATCTCTGTGGCATTCTCTATATTTCCTGAATCTGAATGTTGGCCTGTCTTGCTAGATTGGGGAAGTTCTCCTGGATAATATCCTGCAGAGTGTTTTCCAACTTGGTTCCATTCTCCCCGTCACTTTCAGGTACACCAATCAGACGTAGATTTGGTCTTTTCACATAGTCCCATATTTCTTGGAGGCTTTGTTCGTTTCTCTTTATTCTTTTTTCTCTAAACTTCCCTTCTGGCTTCGGTTCATTCATTTCATCTTCCATCACTGATACCCTTTCTTCCAGTTGATTGCATTGGCTCTTGAGGCTTCTGCATTCTTCACGTAGTTCTCGAGCCTTGGCTTTCAGCTCCATCAGCTCCTTTAAGCACTTCTCTGTATTGGTTATTCTAGTTATACATTTGTCTAAATATTTTTCAAAGTTTTTAACTTCTTTGCCTTTGGTTTAAATTTCCTCCTGTAGCTCAGAGTAGTTTGATCGTCTGAAGGCTTCTTCTCTCAACTCTTCAAAGTCATTCTCCATTCAGCTTTGTTCCGTTGCTGGTGAAAATCGGGCCACTCCCACCCTAATACTGCGTTTTTCCAACGGGCTTAAAAAACGGCACACCAGGAGATTATATCCCGCACCTGGCTCAGAGGGTCCTACGCCCACGGAGTCTTGCTGACTGCTAGCACAGCAGTCTGAGATCAAACTGCAAGGTGGCAGTGAGGCTGGGGGAGGGGTGCCCGCCATTGCCCAGTCTTGCTTAAGTAAACAAAGCAGCTGGGAAGCTCCAACTGGGTGGAGCCCACCACAGCTCAAGGAGGTCTGCCTGCCTCTGTAGGCTCCACCTCTGGGGGCAGGGCCAGACAAACAAAAAGACAGCAGTAACCTCTGCAGACTTAAATGTCCCTGTCTGACAGCTTTGAAGAGAGCAGTGGTTCTCCCAGCACGCAGCTGGAGATCTGAGAACGGGCAGCCTGCCTCCTCAAGTGGGTCCCTGACCCCTGACCCCCGAGCAGCCTAACTGGGAGGCACACCCCAGTAGTGGCAGACTGACACCTCACACGGCCGGGTACTCCTCTGAGACAAAACTTCCAGAGGAACGATCAGACAGCAGCATTCACGGTTCACGAAAATCCGCTGTTCTGCAGCCATCGCTGCTGATACCCAGGCAAACAGGGTCTGGAGTGGACCTCTAGCAAACTCCAACAGACCTGCAGCTGAGGGTCCTGTCTGTTAGAAGGAAAACTAACAAACAGAAAGGACATCCACACCAAAAACCCATCTGTTCATCACCATCATCAAAGACCAAAAGTAGATAAAACCACAAATATGGGGAAAAAACAGAGCAGAAAAACTGGAAACTCTAAAAAGCAGAGGGCCTCTCCTCCTCCAAAGGAAGGCAATTTTCAAAATTTTATACCATTTATGTAAACATTAAAACCATACAATGGCATTTGTTTATAATATCAATAATGAATATGATCTGTTCCCTTCTGTCAAGGTTTTCATTGATTAGTAGCAGAGAGAGACTTGCAAGCCAGTAGTTTTAACACACAGATTCAAGCGCAATTAGAAAGAAAGAATTATCAGGTTTGTTTCCTCTCCTTCCCCACTAAAGAGAAATCTGCTTGTACGTACTCATTCTGCAATAATCCCCTTCCCACAGACCCCTTAAGCAGGCGAATACACAAAAGTCTATTGTACTAGAGCATTTCTTCCAAATCCTGTGAGTGGGAATGACTGGGAGTAAGGGTCTGCGGAAGACCACAGGTGGGAATTAGTATACAATAAAGAAGAAAAGTAAATTAGTGTGATAATGCTGAATAGAAGAAAATTTACAGGTGGTTTGACTATAAAATGGTAATCGTTTAAGAAGAAAAAATACAATACAATCTCATAACTGATTCATAAGATTAGTAATAAAGAAAATAATAACAATATAAACAAGAGTATAACCAATGAATCATGAGGGACGTCTGCAAGGAAAGCATTGTAGAAAAATTAGCAGAAGTTTCCAATGTTATAAGGAGAAAGAGACCATTCTTAAAAAAAAGAAAAAAAAAAGATTGATATGTGCAAAGGTAAGGATTGACAAACAGAAGCCAACTATAGTATAGCCACACAGCTTACTAACTATATTGACCTGACTTTCTATATCTGTCTTCATTAATATGGCTTTACTAATCCATGGCCTTCATCAAGATAAATTTAATATAATATAACTAGAAACATTTTGTAGGAAGATATAAACTTCAGTATCCTTATTCTGTTTCAGGAACTTGTTGGAAAACACACACACACACACATTTAAATTGATGTTAGACTTTCGACTTTTCAATGGATAGAATCAAATGATTGTTTAACTCCATGATGCTTCCAAACCTCCTCACAGTTCTTGTCTTGCTGTGTCCAGCAGTCCTAATCTATTACATCATAATAGTTACCTACTTCTACTCAAGCCCTCACTTTGAAAGACTTCCCTTAAGTCATACTCCAAAGACTTATATATCCAGACTGTTCTTTTCCTATGAGACACTGCTAAGAATCTGTCAAGTTAATCTTCCTTACTATGGTAACAACAAAAACAGCTTTGGTGTTTTTGTTTATCATCAAGTTGTCTTGATGGTACTTTCAAGAATCAGTTATTTGACAGGAGTCAGCAAACAGCATGAGATGCTAGGCACAGCAGTAGTCTTGATAGGGATGAAGTACAGTAGTTTGAAAAGGGGTATCAAGAGATTAATCCACAGCAATACGCGAGGATTCAATTCTAAACGGTTCTATGTGTAATTCTTAAGAGCCTGGGTCTAAATCAAAAGGCATGCATACAAGGAGGATGTCTTAGCTAACTTTTTAAGTTCTCTTAGAAATATCATTTTGAAAGCTAAGAAAAATATAGTCCATTAGAAACATTAACTTAAAACTTTAAACACCAGAAATAATACTATAAGTGATTTTTTTTTTTTTTTTTTTTTAGATGGATTCTTGCTCTGTTGCCCAGGCTCTTGGCTCAGTGCAACCTCTGCCTCCCGAGTTCAAGGAATTCTCCTACCTCGCCTCCTGAGTAGCTGGGATTACAGGCACACGCCACCACTCCTAGCTAATTTTTGTATTTTTAGTAGAGATGAGGTTTCACCATGTTGGTCAGGCTACTCTCAAACTCCTGACCTCGTAACCCGCCTGCCTTGGCGTCCCAAAGTGCTGCAATTACAGGCGTGAGCCACCGGTGCGGGGCCTAAGTGATTCCAATCACACTTAGTCTAAGTGGATTGACTTAAAGTTTCTATGATAAAGAATGTATGATACGGTAAATAAACATCATCATTTAATTTTGGTTTGCAGGAAATGTTAGTATTGTACATTTTTCCTCATATAACAATAGCTGGAAAAAGTTATAATGCATTCATAATATGTTTTTCACGTATTTTAAACAATAAAGCATCCCATATTTTAGAATATTTACTTCAGTAAATACTTTAGTCTCTTTGGCCTCAATGGTTAGCTTCTAGAACAAATACTTTAATGAGATGCCCCAAACACTTAGCTCTTGAAGAAACTCTGTGACTATCACAGGGAGCCTAGAAAATACAATTTTCGACTAGGCATGCTGCCTCATGCTGGCAATCCAGACATTTTGGGAGGCTGAGGCAGGCAGATCACTTAAGCCTGGGAATTCGTGACCAGCCTGGGTAACATGGTGAAACTCCATCTCTACAAAAAATATACACACACAAAAATTAGCCAGACGTGGCAGCGCAACTGTAGCCCCAGCTACCCAGGAGGCAGAGGTGGGAAGATGGCTTGAGCCTGAGAGGTTGCAGTGAGCTGTGACTGCGCTACTATACTCCTGCCTGGGCAACAGAGTGAGATGCTGTCTCAAAAATAAATTAAAAAAAATATAATTTTCATAAAGTTATGTTTAGTGTTAAAATTCAGAAAAAAAGTACAATATTTTGAATATTCATTTGGTACACTTTCAAGATATATTTAAAACATAAAGAAAATATAATGGCTATAAGCAAGAATCACAAGGCTATAAGCAAGAATCACAAGAAAATATCTAAAGCTAAATATACCATGTTTGGCCTGTTATAACAAAATACTATACATCTGATTTATAGTATTATTATAGTTATAGTATTATAGCTTATTTTTAAAAAGGAAGAAGTTCACTTCTCACAGTTCTAGAGTCAGGAAAGGCTAAGATCAAGGCAAATTCTTGTCTTGTAAGGACCTGCTTACTGGTTCACAGATGGAGCTTCTAGCTGAGTCTTCACATGATGCAAGAGGAGAAGGTACTTCTCTGGGGCTTCTTTTAAAAGAGCAATAATCATTTATGAGAGCTCTACCTCATTACCTAATCATCTCCCAAAGACTCTACCTCCTAATGCTATCATATTGGTGATTAGATTTCAACATATAAATTTGTGAGGAGAGGGACACAAACATTCAGACAATAGCAGATATGAAGGACTCAGAAGACAAGTTTAACATCAGATTAGACACTGATTAAAACTGAAATCTAAGCTTCAGAATAAATCAGGAGATATTCAAATTGACAGAGAGGCCAGGAGTAACAATGAAGCAAATCTCTCAGTTAACCAATGTGATAGCCCCTAGCTCTGCTTTCATAAAGTTGTATCTTTGATCATGTATTAATATATTGGCTTTGTTAGACAGGATTAATACATATATGACCCTGGAATTCTAGACTTGGGTTTTGAGGCAGGCTGAATAATTCTCCCCAAACTGCCCATATCCTAACTCCAGAAACCTGTGAATGTTACCTTACATTCAAAGAAATTTTGCAGATATGATTAAGTTAAGAACCCTGTGATAAGAAGATTATCCTGCATTATCTAGGTAGGCTCAATATAATTACAGTAGCACTTATAAGAAAAAGCCAGGAAGTCAGACAAGACAGATAATGCTATGCTGCCGACTTTGAAGATGGAGGAAAGGTCCTTGAGCCACAGGATGTAGGCAGTGTCTAGCAGCTGGAAAGGCACATAAAGGTTCTCCCTAGAGTATCCAGAAGAAATGCAGCCCTGAAGACCCATTTTAGACCCTTACTGTCAGAACTTAAGAAAATATATTTGTGATTTTAAATAGCTAAATTTATAGTCATTTTATAGCAGCAATTAGAAATTAATATAGAACTGTCTGCAGTACAGTTAATTGGTAAGATTTAGGAATTATTTCTTTTTAGTGTAGTTGTTATTTCAAAAGTGTATCATGAGAAGGTGATTGTGTGAATGTTGAGTACGAATGATGTCAAATATAGTTTTTGTACTCAGCATTCATTTCCACCCTCTTCTCCCTTGGATTTCTTGATTTTCCAAAAAAAAAAAAAAAAAAAAATGACTTTCACAAGGTGTCTTTCAGTGGTGGGAGCTCCCTAGAGAGACCAACCACTCAAGTTTGCCTTTGACTGTCTCTGTTTCAGCACTGAAAATGTTATATATAGGAAATCTTTCAATCCCAGGTAAGCCTGTAATTCCACATTATGTCTTTCCAGAACCTTAGGTACTTTTGCCTTTGTGGATCATATTTTCTTAACCAGGAGTACATGAGCACAAAGGGACACTTGAATAGAGTTTAGGGATTCATAAACTTGAATGAGAATATGTTACATTTTCATTCTCACTAAGGTCTAATTGAAATGTACTGTTGCTTTCAATTATGAGTACAGGCAACAAATATTAGCAATATCATGGCTTGTCACTAATAGAATTTACAGGTATTTTGTATCATATTTACAACTGTAAATATTTTAAACTATCCTTTATGTTTATCATTCTAAAATGTATGGCAGTTTTCAGACAGAGAGCAAGGTATGACATATAATCGTTTAATAAAAACACAGGTGTTACTATATCACAATTTCTAATACTTTGGTATCTATGTCAATACAATTTATTTTGTATTCTTAAGCTTTTTTGTTTAAAACATTGTTTTGAGAAGGGATCACCAGACTGCCAAACAAGTTCTTGGAATAAAAAGGTTAAAAAACACTCTTCTAGATGGAATTACACTACTAAAAATGGAGAAGGCAAGAACCATCTATTTGCATAACTGATGTTTCTGCCAGATCCAGAACTGATGGAATTTATATCTCCTAACATAGATTACTTCTCTGGATGAAACTGGAAGAAATATGTTAGAATGCCAGGTGTATAGTATTGTACAAGGAGAGAAATTAATGATAGATACATGTCCAACATTCTGAATGGTGAACAGATATATAGACCAGAAAGATCCCAAAACTTTTTTTTAGGGAGAACAATGAAGGTACAAGGACTCATTTAAGTGTAGGGGTGCCAGGAAAGTAGGCATGACAAGATACAATAATTTGTAAAGCCAATGTGTACAATTTTAAATCCATGAATGTTTTTATTCAGATGTCCTAATATGAATAAGCGGTGTCTCACTTAGGAGAAATAAAAAGTTGTGAAATTGATTAAACTTAAGACTAAGTTAAAACCTGATTAAAGAAACTACACAATTAACACGCTGAAGAATGGGAGTTCCCAAGATGAAACATTCCCAGGTCTCTTGGTTCTAGAAGTTTGTCAAGTCCAAGAACCCAGTCTATACTACAGAAAATGGCAGAAAATCAGGGTGCACAGAACTTAATTATTGATATTTGTTTACAATTTAGCATGGCTATACAAACTTTTTGTGAAAAAGAAAGCATGTACGGTTATCCATTCATAGGGAGCATGAAAGAAAATCCAGTTCCTAGAAGCAAAGCATTGGCTGGATTTGAAATGACTATTTTATTTCAATAGGTATAAGATATTTGATCATTAACTGTGATCAGACTTTTGCCTGATTGAATAGCAAGGGTAGCAATTGGTAGAAATCAGATAAAACACATGGATTGTGTGATGTCAGTTAAGGTTTCTTGGAAGCCAGATTAAATTTTAGATAAAATATAAAACTATGGATCCTAAATTCAGGATACTTAGAATGTGGCTCAATTCTTTCTTTGGAGCTCCCAGGTTTCCCACCAAAGTGTAAATAGTATCTTACATCTTCACATGCAGTAAAAATATTGTAAACTTCATAGCCAGTACATCAGTACATCGTGTCTGTAGCCTTCAATGCTCCAGTTTTGTGTCTATGAAAGCTAAATGATGCTTGGAATATTATAATAGAGGTTAAGTAAGGTCTTAACCCCAGTTGCCTACATCTCAGCCATAAGCCTAGAGATGTTAGCAAACTGTGAACTTGAGCAAAGATTTATACTCTTAGATCTGATTTATTTTTTGTCATTTTGTACTGAGGTAGACCAGTCAGTTCCAATAGCACTCTCATAGAATAGTAGACAGTGACCACAGACAGCTCTGCCCATTACTGTCCGGTCTCAGAATGAATCCTCCATATGTTGATAATGGAGGACATCAATGTTATACCGAATTTTAGAGTCGCTATGCCTTGTTAATGTCCATATTACAGGAAAGAATTAATGAATTTAAGGAGATATGCTTTCTGGAATAAAACAAAGTAAAAGGGGAACAAAGTCATGTTTGGGGCAATTATCTGTGGCATAATGAGATTTGAACTCCCTTTCAAAGAAAAGGCAGGAGATATGAAAGACATTGGCAGAACCAAGTGCGGTTGGCCCTGCGAATCTGTGCATTTTGCATTCATAGATTCAGTCAACCGTGGACTCAAAATATTCAGAAAAATAATGTCTGTACTGAATATGTACAGACTTCTTTTCTTATATTATTCCATAAGCAATACAGTATAACAACTATTTACATAGAATTTACATCGTGTTAAGTATTGTAAGTAATCTGGAAGTGATTTTAAGTATACAGGAGGATGTGCATACGTTATGTGCAAACACTACATCATTTTATAATGCCGGCTTCAGCATCCACAAATTTTGGTATCCATGGGGGTCCTGGAACTAATGCCCTACGGATACCAATGGATAACTGTAATTGGGCTACCGCCCATGTAAATAGATATAAAAAGGTGATGGTTATAGCATTGAGGAATTCTTGTGCAAAATTTTGCCATAATACTGCGAGGTAATCTATCCTTAAGCATAACTTGTTGAGACAATTACTGGGACTCTGGTGAGGAGCATTGACTATCCTGGAATAAATTAAGAGGGACAGTAGCTGGAGTATACTTTCAATCTTAGCAGAAAGGGCAGCAGTTATATATGGCATGATCTTCCCATTGCAGGTCATCTGAGCACACGTTAGGCACAAAAAAACTGAGCCAGGGTAGCTAAAGCTTCAGCTTTAATTATATCTCCTAATATTCTGTTGGTCAAACTCTATAAAGATTAGTACTGAATGTACTCTACCATAGTATGAGGAAAACATCTTGGAGGACAATTTGAAAACATATAAAAAAGGTGCAAATTCACATTTCTTACTGTACAGCTGGATGTGTATCCTATCAGATATATAATGATTATCTCTGAGAAACCAAGATAAACAAAAGGAACAGTGTATACAAATGCTTTTATTATATTCAATTTTTATTTCTAGTTGGGGTGGGGACAAAGTAGGTTTGAAATAAGGCAAACGTTAAAATGGGATGATTTCTGGTGGTGGTCACATAGTACTTGTATTACATGTATACATTAATAATGAGAACCTTATTTTAATCATTGTACGCTACTAACTACCAGGGCTACTCTGAATTTATAATAAGATGAAAAATGAATTGCTCTGAAAATTTTCTTTAAGATATCTCTAAAATTTAGCATTATTATTGTTGAATTACATGCATTTCTCTAGTAGGCTGTAAATCACAAGCTAAAAGAGGCTTTATCTCAATTTTTTAATATTCATAATAAGGTCTGCAACTAATTTAATATACAAATTTAAGAAATAATTATAGAATAAGTAAAAATATGCTAAATTTCAGGATTTTCCTATGACCACACAGTAATTGCCAGAGCAAGGATTATAGCCAAGGCATCTGAGATCCAGAGCTCATGATCTTAATTTAATGCAATCCTGTTTTTGTTATGTGAGTGAGTAGATAGCTGTTTTTCACTATTTTTACTAAATTACAAGAACCCTCACTGTTAAATTATTCTATTTAAATCTTTGTAGACATCTTAATGGTTAGGGATCAAGAAAACATAAATCACATCAGATATTTTAAATAACTTAAAATAGAAAAAAATATGTATTAGATAATTGCAAGAAAAAAAAAAACTGAGATATCACTGTGGTAGGAAATTCCTAAAGCAAGCCTGATGGCTGTGAGAATAGTGTGAAGGATTTGAGTTTCGAAAATATAAAAGTTTTGAGGGACCCTGAAATGTTGAGATTTATAATCAGAACTATAACAGAGAAGTGGTTTTTGCAGAGAGAAAAATAATGCTTACGAAAATAACATCATTAATACTTTATGATATTGTCATTATTCTCACCTAATAGCAACTAGGAACCAGAATGTAAATGAGTACATAAAGCTAAGTATTTCAAACTTAATGTCTATGCTTTTTCTTCATCTCCATTCCAACACACTAACCTTCTAGGCTGGATCCACGTTTAAATCAGTATTCAAATATTGATCTGATAAGGCAATATAAAGATCACTGCTATTGTTATTAAGAATTGAATTTTAATCAAGTATTATGACAATCCACTAAAGAAATATTTCGTGGTATAGGTTGCTAGTGGTGGAGTCTCAGATATTTTCTTCTCTCAATCTTAGTAAATACTTACATATAAATAATTTATAAATAAAGAATATCCCATCACTACTATTTCATCTCATTTTGTCTTTAGTTTTAATATATTTTATTAATATAATTTTAATTAGCAGCCAGGAGAGTGGCTCAGGCCTGTAATTGTAGTACTCTGGGAGGCAGAGGCAGGCAGATTGCTTGAGCTCAGAAGTTTGAGACCAGCCTGGGCAACGTGGTGAAACTCTGTTTCTACAAAAAATACAAAAATTAGCCAGATATGGTCTCTACTAAAAATGCAAAAATTAGCTGGGCATGGTTACATGCACCTGTAGGCCCAGCTACTCTGGAGGCTGAGGCAGGAGAATTGTTGGAACCTAGGAGGTCGAGGTTGCAGTGAGACGAGATCGCACCACTGCACTCCAGCCTGGCGACAGAGTGAGAGTCTGTCTCAAAAACAAAAACAAAAATAAAAATTAGCTGAACATGGTGGCGCACGTTTATGGAGGCAGAGGTTGCAGCGACCACTGCACTCCAGCCTGGGTAACATAGTGAAACTCTGTCTCAAAAAAATAAAATAAAATAAAAAATATGACTTTAACTGACAATTCATAATTGCATACATTTATGGGGTACAATGTGATGTTTTGGTATATGTATAAAATGTGGAATGATTAAACAAAATTAATTAATATATTTATCAAGCCTCTTGCTTTTATGATGAAACATTTGAAATGTACAATCTTACTTATTTTGAAATATATAACACATTACTATTGATTATAGTTACTCTGCTGTACAATAAATCTCAAAACAATCCTCTTCTAAATCTGAAACTTTACCCTTTGATAAATAACTGCCTTTCTCTTTCCCCCTGCCCTCCAACCCTAGTCACTGGTAAACATCATTCTACTCTCTTCTTGAATGAATTCAACTTTTTTAGATTCTACTCATAATTGAGACATGAAGTATTTATCTTTCTGTGCCTGGCTTATTTCACTTAGCATAATGCCCTCCGGGTTCATTTGTGTTGTCAAAAATGACAGTATTTCCTTCTTTTTTAAGGCTGAATAGTCTTTGTTGTGTATATACCACATTTTCTTTATGTATTCATTCATTGATGGACACTTAAGCTGTTTATATATCTTGGATATTGATTAAAAAAATACTGAAATGAACATGAGAGTACAGATATCCATTTGATATATTGATATTCATTCCTGTGAATATATGCCCAGAAGTGGGGTTACTGGATCATATGGTAGTTTTATTTATTTATTTATTTATTTATTTATTATTTTGAGGAACCTCCATACTGTTTTCAATCATATCTGTAGTAGTTTACATTCCCAATGACAATGTACAAGAGTTCACTTTCCTCCATATTTTTGCCAATAATTTTCTTTTCTTTTCTTTTTTCTTTTTTTGATAAAAGCTATTCTAACAGGTGTGGGATGATATCTCAGTGTGGTTTCAATTTGTATTTCCCTAATGATTAGTGGATGTCGAGTATTTTTTCATGTTTCTGTTGGCTATTTCTATGTCTTCTTTTGAGAAAAGTTTGTTCAGATCCTTTGCCCATTTGTTAATCAGTTTGTTTTCTTGCTATTGAGTTGTTTGCAAGCCTTTCTATTTTGGATGTTAATCCATTATCTCATGTATGGTTTGCAAATATTTTCTTCCATTCTGTGAACTGTCTCTTCACTTTGTTAATTGTTCCTTTGCTCTGGATAAGTTTTTCAGTTTGAGGCCATCTCGTTTGTCTATTTTTGCTTTAGGTGCTTGCGCCTTTGAGGTCATATCCAGAAAATCATTGTTCAGAGCCCAGACCAATATCATGAAGCTTTTACTCTAGTGGTTTTAAGTTTCAGGTTTTAAATTTAAGTCTTTAATCTCTTTTGAATTGACTTTTGTATATGATGTCAGATAAAGATCCAATTTATTCTGCATGTGAATAGCCAGTATTCCCAACACCATTTATGAAAAAGACTGTCCTTTCCCCATTGTGTTCTTGGCACCTTTGTCAAAAAGCAATTGACTATAAATTCATGGATTTATAACACTGTAGTTACAAATATAACTTAAATATGTCCAAGGTTACTTTCGGGACAGCTCTGTCTAGCAGATCAAATTCGGTAGACTAAGACATCAGCCCTCGTTCACTTACTTTTGAGGCAGAGGAAGACTGTTTCTTTTCAACTTGGTTAGATTTCTTTCCTTCTTTTTATTTTTCAACAGGAGTGACTGTTGACTTCCTTTTAGAATTTTCAATACATTGAAGAGACAGATTTTCTCAAGGCTACAAATCATGGGAATTTCAATCTATAGTCCCATCTTTCATTTTTCCCTTTCCTTTATACTATCAGTTCTTTACATTTTATTTCAACTAACAGTTTCAATTAAAATGAAAAGGGCACCTCAATTTGTTGCCTAATTTCCAGAAGAGAACCCCCACTCTTTCTGAATATGAAGTGTAAGTTATAGAGTAAGATAATAAATAAGCCAACAGTTGGTGTCATATGTGATTAATTTTAGAAATAACTGCTTCTAATCAAAGGGTTATATTTTACCTTGAGTGGTTTCCTGCTGTTTTCTCTTTCAACTTATTTGACATCTTATTTAATGATTAACAAATTGTCAGAACCATAAAGGCAAAATATGCAAGAAATTTCTTGTAACTTTAAGCAAAACTATGCCAGAGGGCTTTATTTTTAATTTGTGTCATACAGTTAAAATACAATTATTATAAATTTTACTGGAAATACAGTAGAAATAAAATGGAAAATATTTTCCCTTGAAATTTTTAAATATAAAATAAAGAGTAATTTTTAAAGCCTATAATTAGCAATGTTTAATATTTTGTCTTATGTCTTTGGATAGTTTTTGGAAGTTTCACTCTAATAACTATTTCCCTCTTCTCCACATCAAAGCAGCTCCTACTATAATTTTGGTGTACATTCTTAACATTTTAAAGCATAATATGCAGTTATATTTGGTATATTCAAAAAGTTTTTCAACAATCATCTTACCTAATTCCAGAATATTTTTATCGTCCCCAAAAGAAGCTCCATAACCATTAGCAGACATACCCTTCTCCTCCTACCTTCTGATAAACATTAATCTATTTTTTTGACTCTAGATTTGCCTATTGTGAATGGGCATTTTGTATAAATAAATCAAGCTGCATGTGGCTTTGAGTCTGACTTCTTTCACTTGCTTTAGTATTTTCAAAGTTTATCCGTGTTGTAGCTCATATCAGTACTTCTTCCTTATGGCTAGACAATATTCTATTTTATGGACATGCCATTTTGTGTGTTTATTTATTCATTTATGGACATAAGAATTGTTTCCAATTTCTGGCTATTATGAAAAATACTGCTATGAATATTCATGTAGAAGTT
The DNA here is from genome assembly GCF_028885655.2 of Pongo abelii. NCBI lineage: Eukaryota > Metazoa > Chordata > Mammalia > Primates > Hominidae > Pongo > Pongo abelii. Next base: position 46,664,078 of record NC_071998.2, read on the forward strand.
TTTTTGTGTAATTATATCTTTTTAGGTTTCCTGTGTATATACTTAGGAGTGGAATTGCTGGGTCATAAGATAATTCTGTATTTTACTTTTTGAAGAACTGCCTGTTTTCCAAAGCAGCTACTCCATTTTACTATCCCACTAGCAATGTGTAAAAAGCAATATGTGATGTCTATTTGACCATGTAGGATCATTGAGAACCAAGTACTTTTTATTTGAGGCAAAGAGGTGATCTAGGCCCACAAAAGTTTCTCTGAAAAATTCCCACCTACACACATACAGAAGTTTCATGTTTGCTACTTTCCCAGGGAATAAAATGTTTTAAAAAGGACTCAGTGCTACACTTCTGTATATTTTTAATAAGGCTAAGCTAAGAGATTGGAGTAGTGCCTCCTATCCTCTAGTCTGAAACTCAGAAAAGTTAACTTCTTGTATAAATGAAAACACAGAATTCCTTCCTCCAGGGCTGACCAATAGCCAGTCCTTCCAATATTCCTATCACCAACCAATGTGAAGAACCCATTCCTGTTTAATTCTCATGGATGAACAAGGATCCTAGAACTTCCTTATATCTGATTTCCTTCCTGTGAGATACTGCTCTGAGTCCTGTTTTCTGATGAAGACTGTCTTTAGATATGGATGTTTTTATGAATTATAGACCAGGAACATCACTGAAAGGAGAGTTTAACTCTGGGACTGCTCACGGTTGAATAAGCAGTCTTATCTTTTAATGTTTCACCTTTTTTCTCCTTCTTGATTCTGTGTTGATGCTAAAAGACAGGAATAACTTACAGTCTGGGATATAATTCTTTATCTTCTGTCACTAGGAAAGCTATATCATTCATTTTTCATGAAAAAATATTGCTTTCTACATTGAATTAACTGAGACCCAATCTATGTTATTATTTATTTTACAGTGGATAGAAATATTTTCTATTTTCCATCGTTGAAAAAACTCAAATAAAGAAGGGTTTTCTACAAGTGATCCTCAATTGATATTTAAGTCAGTAATCCTTTGTTGAAGAAGGGTTCACAATCTCAGATTACAAGCAGCAATATGCCTCATCAGGCATATTGGATTCTGTTTCTTCAGGTCATGGATGAATCTTTAGGATACAACCAGAGCCTTTTAGAAACTTAGTACTTCTCTGTAGATAAGCCATAAAAACAGGACTAGATTGTCCTAGGGACAGCTAAGATGGGAAGAAAACTGATAAGCATGACAGGAGGGACTTTTTTCTCCTGCAGGTACCCTACCTCTTAATAATCTATTATACGGCCACTGAATCTGTGTGTTTGAAATTTTACCCTGCATCTTTCTACCACACCCAGGTGAATCTGTGAACTTTGAATAAAAGCTTTAGTCCTTACTCTAACCCTTGCCTATGCTTCATGTTTCCTCAGAGCATGGATTGAAAAACTATGACCAATCTACCAAATTCAGCCTGATGTTTTTGTACAACCCACATAGTAAAAACAGACTTTTACAGATTGACATCTACAACTGATTAGGTCCATTGACTTTGTCCCACTGAGTTTATTTTTTTGATAGCTTTAGGGGTACATATGGTTTACTCCCCTTTGCAATTCTCTGACTTTGGTTTTCAAGCTGCCACCATCTCACCCAGCCCCTAGAAGGGTGCTCTTCCACGTGAAAACAATTTTAGTAAGCTCTGATGCAGCCAAAAACTGAGACGATAACTGAGTTTCCATCACTTTCACTAAGATTTTACAAAATATAAAAAGAGAAAAGGAATAAAAAAGAAAAACGGAATTTTTCATTTTCATGTCACGAACACACAACATGAAAAATATTTAAAAATCACAAGTACGACGTGATTTCAAACCATTGCTCTCTCACATACCAGCTTTATGAATAATTAAGAGTAAGTCATTTTTCCTCTTCATTCTTCTGTGTTTTTAAATCTGGAATATGGAAATTTAAATCCCCAGTGATTACAATATATGTAATAAAACCCTGGTCCCTAATAGGCACTCTATAAACGGTGGCTATGATTAAGGATGGCAATAAAATCAAGAATAGCTTTACTGGACCTGACATTTCTTTATTTGGATATAGCTAAATTCTAGTTTTTGATGTCCTGCACCACTTTGTAGTAATATCTAGAAAATCCTAATTTTTCTGGGTGCAACTGGCACAGGTCTTGGCCCAAAAATCCATGGATAACTCTTCTATAAGCCTGTAGATCAGTTCTTCCTAGCAAGGAAGAATGCTTCATTCATTTTTGCATATTAAGAATATTGTAATCCCCTTGATGTAGTGTGTCAGGAGTTTCCCAGGACCACTCTCAGGTTCTTTGACTTACTAGAATGGCTCACAGAACTTGGAAAAGAAAAGCTGTCAATCTCACAGGTATGCTTCAGTATAGCAAATGTGTACAGATTAAAATAAAAGAACAAGGTTCATAGAGTGGAGTCCGGGAAAAACTAGGCACGAGGTTGTGTTCTCCAGTGGAGTCTCAAGCACAGTGCTTAATTCTCCCAACAATGATGTGAGGCAACATTTACAAAAGTATTTCCAACTAGGGAAGATCATCTGAGCCTTGGGTCCAGGATTTTTAGGGGAGGGTCAATTATACAATCATGGGAGAGTCAAATGACTATTCAGTCTTCAGTTCTCCAACCTGCAGAGGTCAAACTGATACAGTGTGGACCAGGGCCTCAGGTGGACAAAAACAGATATTGGCTGTAAATCACATTATTTAGTAAACACTGTCTGGCGTCGGCCAAAGTCTCAGGTATGCAAAGTCTTTAATGGTTAGTTTTATGTGTCAATTTGACTAGAATGCCCAGATACATGATAAAACATTCTTTCTGGGTATGCTTTTTGGGGTGTTTTCAAAAGAGATTAGCATTTTACTTTTTAAATTAAGTAAATAAGATGATCCTCACCAATGTGAGGGGCATCATCCAGTACGGTGAGGACAGGAATAGAGCAAAAAGGTGAAAGAAGGGCAAATTCTCTCTGCCTTCCTGTGCTTGCACTTAAACATCCATCTTCTCCTGCACTTGGACATTAGATCCTCTGGTTCTCAGGCCTGTAGGCCTGGACTAGAACTATTTACGTTGGTGCAAAAGTAATTACAGTCTTTGCCATTAATTTCATTAATACCATCTTTCCTGAGCCTCCAGCATGCAGAAGGCAGATGTTGGGACTTCCCAGCCTCCATTATCATATGAGCCAATTCCTCATAATAAATCTTTTTCTAAGATAAATGCTGTATGTTCTCATTTATACACGGAAGCTTAAAATTTGATCTCATAAAGGTAGAGAGTAGAAGAGTCATTACTAGAGGCAAGGAAGGGTATTTGGGAATAGAGACAGTCAGAGGTTGATTAACAGATGCAAAAGTACAGTGATACAAGAAGAATAAATTGTAGTGTTCTATAGCACTATAGGGTAACTATAATTACAAATAATTCATTATACATTTTAAATAAATAGAAAAGTGGAATTTGAATGTTCTCAACACAAAAAAATGATCAATGTTTGAGGTGATGGATATGCTAAGTATCCTGATTTTATTATTAAACATTATATACATGTATCAAAATATTACCCCACACACATGTAAAATTATTATGTGTCAATTAAAAAATAACAATAAAGGTGAAGAAAGTTCTTTCTGTATATCTACATATATTCTATTTGTTTTGTTTCTCTAAAGAGCCCTCACTAATATGAAGACATTCTTTACCAGACTGAAATTGTCCAAGGCTCAAAGTTAATATTCTAGGAGCCAAAGACTTGTCATTTCTTTGAAACATGCAGGGTTTGAGCACCCTAAGTCTGCTAAGCACCCTAACTGTTTACTAAACAGGCACCCTCAAAGTCTTACGTAAAAAATGAGCTTTTAAAGACTCATCTGCCTCTCATTTAAACTCAGACCTGCCTTGCCATCTTTCTTTTTCATCATATAGCAGAAATAGCACCTTACCCCATGGAGCTGACACTTCACTGCATTTCAGCCTCTTCATGCACATCACATCTTCCAGAGAATCCCTTTGCTTCATAATTTTCTTATATTTTGAAACCCAGTGTCCAGTAAGAAGATTTCACTTAGCTTTATATTTCTCTTCAACTCTTATCTACATGAGAATAAATATGTTCCACATTTGCTTTATCATATATTATGTTGACTTTGGTATTTATTCTTCATTTCCTTTTCGAAAATCAATATAGTTGTCATTTTCTACTAGTTGAACAAGATCGTTGCCAGTTTATTTCAGAATTCAAACAAATATGTGGGAGCAAATATCTCACGACTCTGTGCTCCATGCACCATGCGAAATATGTATTGAGAAATCTATGGCTGAATGGAGATTTTCAAATTGTTGGTAGGACAGTTCAATACATTTTTGTTACATTAGTTTAGTTTGCAGTGTTAAAGTCTTCTACTTTCTTGTTGATCTGCTATTTAGTTTTTTCTATCCATTACTGAAATTGTGGTATTGAAGTTTCCAAATATTATTGTTGAATTGTCTGTTTCCTCTTCAATTACATCAGCCTTTCCTTCATGTATCTTGGGGCTCTGCTATTAGGTTGCATATATGTTTAAAATTGTTGTATTTTATAATACATGGACTTTTTGTCATAATAAAATGTCCACCTTTGTCTCTAGTAACATTTTTTCCATATAGTCTATTTAGTCTAATATTTGTAAAGCCACTTTTTCCAAGGTATATCTTTTCCTATCCTTTTATTTTCAAACTATTATGTCTTTGAATCCAAAGCAGGTTTCCTGTAGACTGTATACAATCAGGGCATGGAGTTTGATTAATCCTGCTTATCACCATCTTTTAGTTACAGCATTTATTCCATTAACATTTAGTGTTATCACTAATAGATAAGATTTGTGTATGATTTTTATTATGTGTTTTCTATACATCTTAGTCTTCTGTGTTCCCCTATTCATATATTATTGTGACATTTTTGTATTAAATAGCTTCTGCAATACCATTTTAATTTACTTGTTTTTAATTGGTTTTTTAAATCTATTTTTAGCTATTTCCCTGGGGAATACAATTAACATGTTACTTTCTAATAATCTATATTTAAATAATACCAACTTAATTTTAACAATATATGATAACTTTTCTATTTAACTTCTCTCCTACTTTATGCTGTTATTGCTATGAAAATCTATATTCACTGTGTACTCAACAAAGATTATAAGCATTCATTGTCCTTTAAATCTAAAAAGTATTTAGATTGTCATTTAAATACTATAGTTGATTTTTAGAAAGCTACAAACAAAAATACATTTGTATAGTCTTTTGTATTTACCTCTGTGATTACATTTACTGATGCTCTTTATTTGTATAGATATGATTTACTTTCTAGTGTGCTTTCATATCACCCTTGGGGACTCTCTTTTATGTTTCTTGTAATCAATGCAGTTACTGACATACCCTCTCAATTTTTGATTATCTGGGAATGCCTTAATTTCTTCTTAATTTTTGAACAATATCTAGATTCCATATCTGGATATAGAATTTTTTCTTGAAGGTCCTTTACTTTCAGAACTTTGAATATATGACACTACTGTCTTCTGGCTTTCATAATTTTTGCAGAGATGTCAGTTGCTAAGCTTATTGAGAGAATCTTGTTAATGCAATAAGTTGCTTCTTCTGTTTTTATTATTTTCTCCATCTTTGTCATTCAACAGTTTAGTTATAATATATCTAGGAGTGAATGTCTTTGTATCTTATTTAGAGCTCACTGAGCTTTTGGATTGTGTTGTTTAGCGTTTTCATTAAATTAGGGAAACTTATGGGTATTCATTCTTTAGATATTTCTGTTCCCCTTTCTCTCTCTCTCTCGCTTTCTTTCTCTCCTTTTTAGGAATTCTCATTATGCAAATGTTGGTATATCTCTAAAAAACTTTTTATTCTTCTTTACTCTTTTTTCTTTTAGTTCCTGAAACACAAAATAAATCTCACTTGTTTTGTCTTCAGTTTTGCTAATTCTTCTTTTCTGCCTGCCTAAGTCTTCTTCCTAGGCAGATTCCTTCGGTAAATTTTTTAGTTCAATTATTGTGTTTTTGAACTCAAGAATTTCTACTTATTGTCTTTGTCTTATAATTTCTGCCTCTTCATTGATATACTTTATTTGATGAGGCTTCATTATTATAATTTCTTTTAGTTCTTTAACTTATTTTACTATAGTTCTTTGGAAATATTTTAAAAAGCTGATTTAAACTCTTTGTATAGTTAGTCCAATGTCTGTGCCATCTCAGTCATTTAATTGATTGCTTTTTCTTGTGTATGGGTCATGTTTTCTTGTTGCTTTGCATGTGTTATTTTGTTGTCAACTGGACATTTAATTAATATAATGTGGCATTATATTATATTGAATATAATATATTAGAAATCAGGAAATCAGATTCTCTCCCTCCACAGGATTTATTTTTGTCAGTGTTTATTTTTATTGTTGTTGATGGTAGACTGCCTAGTAAATTTTCTAATTAATGTTTTAAATCTTCTGTCATGCATGACCACTAAAGTCTATACTTTTATGTGTTAGTAGTCTAATAGTGGTATTACATACATTTTCTTAAACACTCGGAACCAATAACTCTGACAAGCTTTTCTGAGAAGTTATGTATGCATGCATGTATATTGGAGCACATCTTGAACTCTCAGGAAGGGGGCAGATACCGCTCTCCTAGCCTTCACTTTTTATTAGGACAGATCTTCGAGTTCAGAGATTAAGGTCTTCTCATATCTTTGTAGAGATGCAGGCAGTTCTGGGCATACACAGAGCTCTAAACTATATGCACGATTTTCTAGAATTCAAGAAATATTGCAGGACTTTTTAAAGCCCATATTTATATATCATTTACTAGCTTTTGAAAAAATAGGTTTTTGGTTACAATATTATTTTTCCATCTGTCATCCACCACCTCAGGTAGCCACAAATACAGCTAAACAATGAATTCTAATTGCTTATAGCAAATGCTCCTCTGAGAAAAGGTTTTACACACTGAGTGATCACTGGATTAGCTCCAATAAAGACAGCTTTGAATGTGGCATCTTACACAGAACTGCCAACATGAATAATTAATCACAGTTCTCTGGAAATGTGACTTTAAAGAAGCTCTAACCTTATTTTTCTCCTTCCAGCAGCTCCAGAAATATGTTGAATTTTTTGTTTTAACCTAATTATGGTCTGTTGATTTTTAAGTCTACCTTGGAGCTGAAGTAGGAAGGATGAAATAGGGAACGTCCATAAAAACCCTAGAAGAAAACCTAGGCAATACCATTCAGGACATAGGCATGGGCAAGGACTTCATGTCTAAAACACCAAAAGCAATGGCAACAAAAGCCAAAATTGACAAATCGGATCTAATTAAACTAAAGAGCTTCTGCACAGCAAAGGAAACTACCATCAGAGTGAACAGGCAGCCTACAAAATGGGAGAAAATTTTTGCAACCTACTCATCTGACAAAGGGCTAATATCCAGAATCTACAATGAACTCCAACAAATTGACAAGAAAAAAACAAACAACCCCATCAAAAAGTGGGCGAAGGACATGAACAGACACTTCTCAAAAGAAGACATTTATGCAGCCAAAAAACACATGAAAAAATGCTCACCATCACTGGCCATCAGAGAAATGCAAATCAAAACCACAATGAGATACCATCTCACACCAATTAGAATGGCAATCATTAAAAAGTCAGGAAACAACAGGTGCTGGAGAGGATGTGGAGGAATAGGAACACTTTTACACTGTTGGTGGGACTGTAAACTAGTTCAACCCTTGTGGAAGTCAGTGTGGCGATTCCTCAGGGATCTAGAATGAGAAATTCCATTTGACCCAGCCATCCCATTACTGGGTATACACCCAAAGGACTATAAATCATGCTGCTATAAAGACACATGCACACGTATGTTTATTGCCGCATTATTCACAATAGCAAAGACTTGGAACCAACCCAAATGTCCAACAATGATAGACTGGATTAAGAAAATGTGGCACATATACACCATGGAATACTATGCAGCCATAAAAAATGATGAGTTCACGTCCTTTGTAGGGACGTGGATGAAATTGGAAATCATCATTCTCAGTAAACTATCGCAAGAACAAAAAACCAAACACCGCATATTCTCACTCACAGGTGGGAATTGAACAATGAGAACACATGGACACAGGAAGGGGAACATCACACTTCGGGGACTGTTGTGGGGTGGGGGGAGGGGGGAGGGATAGCATTGGGAGATATACATAATGCTAGATGACGAGTTGGTGGGTGCAGCGCACCAGCATGGCACATGTATACATACATAACTTACCTGCACGTTGCGCACATGTACCATAGAGCCTAAAGTATAATGATAATAATAATAATAATAATAATAATAATAAAAAGAAAAAGAAATCAAAAGGGAGAAATAAAAAGATCTTTATTCACAGATGAAAAAAAAAAAAGGCACAAAGCTTACTGTTTACCAAGATTCAGCCATTTCACTTGAATAAATGCTTTCCAGATTGTTGATTCTTTTATTTATTTATTTATTTATTATTATACTTTGGGTATATCTCCCAATGATATCCCTCCCCCCTCCCCCCACCCGACAACAGTCCCCAGAGTGTGATGTTCCCCTTCCTGTGTCCATGTGTTCTCATTGTTCACTTCCCATCTATGAGTGAGAATATGCGGTGTTTGGTTTTTTGTTCTTGCGATAGTTTACTGAGAATGATGATTTCCAATTTCACCCATGTCCCTACAAAGGACATGAACTCATCATTTTTTATGGCTGCATAGTATTCCATGGCGTATATTTGCCACATTTTCTTAATCCAGTCTATCATTGTTGGACATTTGGGTTGGTTCCAAGTCTTTGCTATTGTGAATAATGCCACAATAAATATATGTGTGCATGTGTCTTTACAGCAGCATGATTTACAGTCCTTTGGGTATATACCCAGTAATGGGATGGCTGGGTCAAATGGAATTTCTCATTCTAGATCCCTGAGGAATCGCCACACTGACTTCCACAAGGGTTGAACTAGTTTACAGTCCCACCAACAGTGTAAAAGTGTTCTTATTTCTCCACATCCTCTCCAGCACCTGTTGCTTCCTGATTTTCTAATGATTTCCATTCTAACTGGTGTGAGATGGTATCTCATTGTGGTTTTGATTTGCATTTCTCTGATGGCCAGTGATGGTGAGAATTTTTTCATGTGTTTTTTGGCTGCATAAATGTCTTCTTTTGAGAAGTGTCTGTTCATGTCCTTCACCCACTTTTTGATGGGGTTGTTTGTTTTTTTTTTGTAAATTTGTTTGAGTTCATTGTAGATTCTGGATATCAGCAAAGTCTCAGGATACAAAATCAATGTACAAAAATCACAAGCATTCTTATACACCAACAACAGACAAACAGAGAGCCAAATCATGAGTGATCTCCCATTCACAATTGCTTCAAAGAGAATAAAATACCTAGGAATCCAACTTACAAGGGACGTGAAGGACCTCTTCAAGGAGAACTACAAACCACTGCTCAAGGAAATAAAAGAGGATACAAACAAATGGAAGAACATTCCATTTTCATGGGTAGGAAGAATCAATATCATGAAAATGGCCATATTGCCCAAGGTAATTTACAGATTCAATGCCATCCCCATGAAGCTACCAATGACTTTCTTCACAGAATTGGAAAAAACTACTTTCAAGTTCATATGGAACCAAAAAAGAGCCCGCATCGCCAAGTCAATCTTAAGCCAAAAGAACAAAGCTGGAGGCATCACGCTACCTGACTTCAAACTATACTACAAGGCTACAGTAACCAAAACAGCATGGAACTGGTACCAAAACAGAGATATAGATCAATGGAACAGAAAAAAGCCCTCAGAAATAACGCCGCACATCTACAACTATCTGATCTTTGACAAACCTGAGAAAAACAAGCAATGGGGAAAGGATTCCCTATTTAATAAATGGTGCTGGGAAAACTGGCTAGCCATATGTAGAAAGCTGAAACGGGATCCCTTCCTTACACCTTATACAAAAATCAATTCAAGATGGATTAAAGACTTAAACGTTAGACCTAAAACCATAAAAACCCTAGAAGAAAACCTAGGCATTACCATTCAGGACATAGCCATGGGCAAGGACTTCATGTCTAAAACACCAAAAGCAACGGCAACAAAAGCCAGAATTGACAAATGGGATCTAATTAAACTAAAGAGCTTCTGCACAGCAAAAGAAACTACCATCAGAGTGAACAGGCAACCTACACAATGGGAGAAAATTTTCACAACCTACTCATCCAGATTGTTGATTCTTTTGTTAACTTCCAGGATTGCGAAAAAGTTGATTCTGACATGTTTTTTTTTTATCAGTTTTGTTGTTGCTTTTATGATGGAGAAAATTTATACAATTTCCTATTCTGCCATTCTCTGTTATCACTCATCCAGTTTATTAATTAAAAGATAAAAGTAATAATTGTACTAATAAACACCATCAATTATACCAAGTTGGCCTCTGTAGAATAATTTATCCAAAAATAGCAAAATACATATTTTTCTCAAGCTCTCATGTAATATTTACCAATATAGAAAATATTTGGAGAAACAGAACATATCTTAACAAATTTAAGGTAATTGACATCATATTTTGTCTTCTCAGACCACAGTGAAATTAAAATTAGTAATCAATAACAGAAAGATAAGTAGAAAACCTAAATAAATGAAGATTAAACAACACACTTCTAAATAGCATACAAAGTCTTAAAATAAATTAAAATATATTTCAAACTAAATGACAAAAATAATAAAACATTAAAATTTTTTAGGATACAGACAAAGCTGTGGATGGGGGAAACGTATAGCATTAAACGCATATGTGAGAAAGAAGAGATATCAAAAATTAATATCTGAAGCTTCCTCCTTAGGTGACTAGAAAAAGATCAATAAATTAAATGCAAACTAGGCAGAAAAAAGTAATGAAAATTAGAGCAGAAATCAGTAAAATTAATAACAAACTAATAGAGCAGATCAGCAAAACAGAAAGCTGTTTCTTTAAAAAGAGCAATACAATTGATAAATCTCTAGAGAACATAACAAAAAGAAAAGACAAAAATATATTACTAATTTCAGAATTTAAACTGGGGCAATCACTGCTGATCCTAGAGACATTTAAAGTATAATAAAGGGATACTAATAACACTTCTATGCTCACAAGTTTGATAAACGTAGATGAACTGAACAAATTTCTTAAAAGACGCAATGTCTCCAAAACTCACACTAGGAGAAATATAAAATCTGATTAGACTATATTAATAAACTCCCAAATCAAAATGTAACAGGATGTGCCCACATGTAATTCTATGAAGCATGTAAGGAAGAAATTATACCAATTCTCCATAATCTCTTCCAGAATATAGAAGCAAAGGGAATACATTTTAATTAATTCTATAAAGCCAATATGACCCTCATACCAAAACCAATGACATTAAAATAAATAATAACTACAGACCAGTACCTCTCATGAACATAGATGCCAGTCCTGTAAGACATTAGCAAATTAATGTGACAATGTTTAAAAAAGTATTATACATCACAGTCAAGTGGGATGTATACCAGATGTGTATGGGTCGTTAAACATTGAAAAATCTATTACTGTAATCCATTATATCAACAGGGCTAAAGAAGAAAATTACATGATTATGTAAATAAATGCAGAAAAAACATTTGACAAAACCCAATACCCATTAATGATAAAGACTCTCAACAGAACAGGACATAATGGGAAATTACTCAACTTGATGAAAGACATCTAAAAAAAATTGTCTTAATGGTGAAACTAGATGGTATCCTACTAAGATCAGGAGCAGGGCAAAAAGTTCCATTCTCACCAATCTAGTACACTGCAATGGAAGTTTTAGCTAGTGCAAAAAGATTAGAAAGGGAATTAAAAGTTATACAGATTGGGAAAAATAAAATATTACTTTTTCTTTACACAAGAAAAACCTCTTGAAACTAAAAGTGACTATAGCAAAGCCACAAGATGCAAGCTTAACACACAGAAGTTGGTTGCTTTATTATTGTGTCACCAATGAATAATTAAAATTTAAAATAAAAAAAACCATTTACAGTAGCACCCCCCAAAAAATTCTCATGTAGAAATCTAACGAAATACATAGAGAACACTACAAAACTTTGATTTTAAATGTTTTAAATATTCAAATAAATGATGAGATATTCTATGTACATGAACAGGAGGACTCGATATTATTAAGATACTAGTTCTTACCAACCGAGTCTATAGATTCAATAGAATTCCAATCAAAAATCACTGCTAGTTATTTTGTGGCTATCTACAAACTGATCCTAAGGTTTATATATAAAGGCAAAAACACATACACTGGCTTTGTCAGTGACTTTGTAAAATCAACACCAAAAGTAAAAAAATATAAGTTGAAAAAAATATAAAGATCGCAAATAAGCATATGAAACGATGCTCAAAATCATGTCTTTAGAGAACTGGAATTTAAAGAAACATCTATCAGAATGGCCAAAATCGAAAACACTGACACCACCCAATGTGAAGCATTTGCTAGTGGAAATGTAAAATGGTACAGCAACATTAGAATAATTTGACAATTTCTTATAAAATTAAACATACTCTTACCACATGATCCAGCAATCATTCTCCTTAGAATTTACCCAAATAAACTGAAAACTGTTCACACAAAAACCTTCACATGAATGTTTATGGTAGCTTTATTCATTACTGCCAGAGTTGGAAATAATCAAGATGTCCTTCAATCAGCGAATTAATAAACAAGCTGTGAACATCCACGTGATGAAATATTGTTCAGTGAGAAAAAGAGATGAGCTATCAATCCACCAGAGGATACAGAAGAATCTTAAATGCATATTTCTAAGTGCAAGAAGCCAACTACAGGACATTGTGGAAAAGGCAAAATTCTGGAAACAGTAAAAATAGTAGTGGTTGCCAGGGGTTCAGCAAGAGTGACAGAGAAATAAATAGGTGGGACAAAATTAAGCATGATACTATAATGGTGAAGCCATGATATAAAACATTGACCAAAACCCCTATGATGTAAAATACAAAGAATAAACTCTAATGTAAACTATGGCCTTTGGTTAATATTAATCTATCAATATCTACTCATCAATTATAACAAATGTACTACACTAATGTAAAATGTTAATGGTAAGGGAAAATGAAGTTGGGGGAGAGAGGGTATACAGAAACTCACTGTACTTTTCCCTCAGTTTTATTTTTCTGTAAACCTGACTGCTCTGAAAAATAACTTAATTTCTAAAAAACAGCATTTTTGTTTGCCGCTATCTGTAAATGTCAATGCTATTCTGCATGAAATGTTGCACTATATATTCTTTGAGAGTCTTTTTTTGTTTGTTTTTCTGGTCATAGACCTCGCTTCTTCATCTCCACTTGATCAGCAGCGATGGCATACTTCTTTTTTAATGGTTTTAATTTGATATCCTAGAGAAGATTTAACAGTATTGTTCAGTTTTTGTAAATAATTTTTTTTAGTCTATATCTTTTATAGAGATCATGGTCTCCTCTGGCGACACTCCACCCCCATATACTCTCTTGTCTTTCTATTTTTATTGGAAGGACTTTAAACTGAAAGTGAATCCTTTTTTTTGTGCAGCACCAATACTCTTGGTTATACCATTACACATCCCCTGGCAACAACCAAGTATCTCAGAATGCTCCTTTGGTTATTTACTACATGATGGAATATATATATATCAAAAACATATCAGATAGGAGAAAATAAATTTGTAGGTTTAATTTTCATTGCTTATTTCAAAGCTCTAATCAAGAGATGCTTATTATAAAAATTAATTGTTTTACCCTAAAATAACTAAGAAAAATGTCCTTAGCCAAGATAAATTTTGTCACTTTGTTCATGATATAATATGCTTGGGTTAAAGAGCCCAAGCCTGAATTCATAATATAGATAGAATCAGCATAATCATAAAGTAAAAAATAAATTAGCATTGTATGAGAATGTTTTATAAAAAGTAAGTTATTTGTTTTTATTTATACTGTAATCCATACTTTAAAATTCATTAACTTTCTCACATGTGGCTAATAATAGCCACTGTTTTAACAACTAAAAGGTAACTAGGTCTAGGCAATATATTTACCAAAATGTAGTGGGGCAAATTATCCTATTTTCTATTATTTCTATGGGAATATTTAGATGTACCATTCATTCCATTCATAGGGTGTGTGTGGCGTATTATTATGTCTATAATTTATATATGTGTCAGCCCTCATACGGTTTGCAACTCTGTTTTAATCACTTCCAAGGTAAGGTTTTTTTGTTTACCATTGTTTAGAAATTAATCACTGTCATTGCATTGTTAAGAGAAAAAAATAATAAGACATTGACAAAGTGGCTACAATTTGTGCAGACTGTATAAAAATTAGATTATGTACAACCAGACCAAAAGCTTAAATATATTACTTCAGTAACCCTTTTTCTGATTGCTACATGAAAAGTGGTGTTCAAGAAAAAAATAGATGTCTCTTGCAAATACAAAATAAGAAAAATGCTTCCACAGTTATGTTTTAAAGGGAACTCTTTCTATGTATAATAGACACACTCCACTGCCTATTTCAAGAAAAATTGGTAAGGCAATAATATCTCAAGTTTCTATAGTGTGACTTGCTATTATTAATGTAGTGAAGGGTACATCTCTTCTAATTAATTTGGTAGAGTGTGTTAAGAATCCAGACAGATGAAACATTGCACTCAAGGAAAACAAACGAGTGCGAGCAAATTAGTTTTAAAAGGATGGCATTTAAAAATAGAAACACCTAGCAGATTTACTTAGGTGACACTCACTGTAATAGCTTCTCATAATAGCTTTTTAAAATGCTAATTTGGTACCAGGCACTGTACTCATCTAATTTTCATAACAATTCAATGAGGTAAGTTGTTATTTTCTTTCGTTTTATGGATGAATGGTTTGAGAGTCAGAGACAGTAAGTCACTTGTCCAGGGTCACAGAGCCAGAAAATACAGGATGTGTGAAATGAATTCAGAAATAAAATTTTAAATCTTTGAACAGTTGCTCTACATTGTCAGTCACTGGAAAAATCTGTCTGGGTTGTAACACTTTACGACTGGCATTCATTCATTCTTGTTTTCATGTAGCAAACATTTACTGAGCAAAGCTACATGCCAAGCAATAAACTAGGAGAGCTAGGACTGGGAATATAGAAAACAAGAGTTTACACTCTTGTAAGGAAGATGCATATTTCAGTCAAAAATTGCAATCCATTTAAAAATTTTCTTTTGAAATTAATGTGATATTTAATTGACAAATCATGCTGTATACATTTATGGGGTCAAATGTGATGTATTTTGATATATGTATACAATGTGGAATGTTTAACTCCATCTAATCAACATATCCATGACCATAACTTATTTATTTATTTATTTATTTTATATATTTTTGAGACAGGGTCTCAGTCTGTCACCCAGGCTGGAATGCAGTGGCATGATCACGGCTCACTACAGCCTTAAGTTCCCATCGTCAAGCGATCCTCCCATATCAGCCTCCTGAGTAGCTGGGACTACAGGCACATGCCACCATGCCAGGCTATGTTTTTTTTTTTAATTCCTGTAGAGAAGGGCTCACTATATTGCCCAGGCTGGTCTGGAGCTACTGGACTTAAGTGATCTTCCCAGCTTGGTGTCCCAAAGTGCTGGGATTACAGATGTGAGCCACCACAACTGTCATTACCTGTCATTTGTATGGTGAAACATTTGAAATGTACTGAAGTTAGTTTGAAACATACAATACACTATTATTGACTATATTCACTCTGTTGTATAATAGATCTCAAAATGTATTTCTCTCTGAATCTAAAATGTTATAATATTTGACAGCTCTCTATTCCATCCTCCTTTGCAACGTACACTTCTGAAAACTATCATTCCCCAATCTATTTTTATGAGTTCAACTGTTTTAGTCTACCTATAAGTGAGATCATGCAGTAGTTGTCTTTCTATTCCTGGTTTGCTTCACTGAGTATAATGTCCTCTAGGTTAATCCATGTTGTTGAAAATGACAGAATTTCCTACTTTTTAAAGGCTGAATAGCATCCCCCCTTTTATACGTAGCACATTTTATTTATTTATTGAATAATGTACACTTAGGATGATTCCATATCTTGGCTACTGTGAATAAAGCCACAGTGAACATGGGAGTGCAGATTATCTTTTTAACATATTAGTATTAATTCCTTTAGATATGTGCCCAAAGTGGAATTTCTGGATCCTGTAGTAGCTCTATTTTTATTGTTTTGAGAAAATTGCATACCATGTTCCATAATGGCTGTACTACTTTATATTTTCACTAACAAGTTAAAGAGTACCCTTTCCTCCACATCTTTCATCTTTTTCATAAAATCCATGTTAACAGGTGTAAGATTTTACTCATTATGGTTTTCTCAGTTCTGTAGTACTACAGCATTGAGGTAGACCTCAAGGGGATGTATCAGTCTTATCTTGTGTTTTGGGGTATTTTCAGAGTTATTCTTTCTGTGTATAGTTGCTAATTGCATTTCTGTAAATGAGACCGGACAGTGACAACAGCTACCTTGCGATCTTACTGACATCACTCCACAATAAATTTTTTAATAATAAATTGGTTAGCAAAGAGAAAGGATGCATATTAACATAGTATAGCTAAAAGTCTACAGGGTAGTGGAAAGTTTCGGGATTCTGGCACAAGCTGAACCTTTTGGAAATAGTTGGGCTGGAGGTGGGTAAGGTAAGCCCATATCACTTGAGCATGGAGCCAAGTGTGACTGCTGACCAAGCTTTGGGTATGGTGTGAGAAACAAAGGAACATCCAATTCACTGTGCACTGTGATACGGAAAGCAAGAATGAAGTCCAGAGCAAATGGCCAGAAGAAGAAAACAGGAAAGACAGAACAAGGCTGGGTCCAAGCTTAGAAATATGTATACTGAAAAAAAAAAGAGGAAGTGACTGCTCTTGGAAGCAGAGGAAGTTGCTGTGAGAAGGTAATAATGAATGACTCCAAGCCAGTCTCACCGTTATCCATTGATATTTTCATATTATGTTTTCCTGTCCTTAGCAAATGACCATGTTTCTTTAGAGTAATCCTATCTTTTTATACCACCCTCAATACACTACTCATTTCTATCTTCTCTTAAACCATCTCCATTTCTCCCTCAAATTTACAGACCACTTTGATAAATAATGCAATTTCACATTTTAAAAGTTTTAAAACAAGAAAACCTAAGTAATATACTTTATTAGCCTAAAACCTATCTTGCAAATCTATCTAAAAATAAAGCAAGCCTGGGAAACAGGGTGAAACCCTATCTCTACAAAACATTTTTTTTAATTGGCCAAGCTAATTTTAGTAGCTGGGACTACAATACATGCCACCTTTAGTCCCAGCTACTCTGGAGGTGGGAGGATCACTTGAGCCCACGAGGTTGAGGCTGCAGTGAGTACTGATTGTGTCACTGCACTCCAGCCTGGGTGTCAGAGCGAGAACTTATCTCAAAAAATAAATAAACCAATAAGTAAATAAATAAACAGAATGTTTAACAAAGAATACAAAATTATGCTTATCACTGAGGAAGGGTAAGGCAGAGGAGAAACTGACTATATTCTTGACTGTGACCTGAGCAGGACAAGAAGGTACTTTTAAGCTAATGGAAATATTCTATTTCTTGATCTGAGTTTTATTGTGTTTAAGTTCATTTCATTATAATTTCTTAAAATTATCATATATCCTAATAATCATTTTTATATATATTTTATAACAATTATAACAAACATTAGAAAGAATTAGCTCCCCAAAGGAAAACAAGCAAATATATTTTATATATATAAATATATATAAAATATATACAAATATATATAAATATATTAAAATATATATAATATATATAAATATATATATATAAATAAATATATATATATGGCAAGAACTGTGAAATAACAGGATCTAGTTGGAGGAAGTTACCAGTAAATTTGTGTACAGATGGAGGAAATAATAAAAGGAGCCAGATGGCCAGGTGAGACCAGAAAGTGAATGGTCTTCAGAGTCCAGAAAATTGCTCATGTTCTCAAAAGCTATAGGTAGATACAGCAACATGTTAAAAAATGCTAACCAGATAATTTATCAGTTAATGACAACAAATAATATTGTGTATATCCGGAAGACACTAATTATTTTAAACATTTAATAAATATTTACTGAGTATTTGCTAGGCATATGATCTAGGTACTATTGAATAAAGACAACGAAAACAATTCTTGCCTTCATGGAAATTGGATTTTCATGTCAGGAGACAGGTAATAAATCTATAAATATATTAACAATGCTATTTTGTTACGATGAAAGTGGTACCGAAAATTATGAAGCAGAGAGCATCTCTTCAGAGTAACAAGGAGATTAAGAAATTAAACAGGAGAGTTAACAAAGGTCTCCCAAAGAAGATCAAAGAGCAGGTGATGAGGGAGCTGCACCAATCTCAGAGCAAGTAGAGGCAAAGGGAGCAGCAAATACAACACAATTCTCTCAGAAGAAAATATGCTTGTGGGGCGTGAAGAACATGGAGATCAGTTTCACTGGACCTGAGTGACTGACAGGGACAGTGATAAGAGGTGAGGTGGAGGGGAGGCAAAGACCATAAAAGGAGTTGTTGACTTTTTTACTGACCCTGGCTTATACTTAGAGAGATGACAGCTGTTAGTGTTGGGCAGAGAAGTGACTTGTTCTAATTTAAGTTTAACACTGCTATGTTAGGAAAACAGGTGAAGTTAGGCTACTGTCACAATCCAGGTGAAAGATAATGTTGGCTTGACCCATGACAATTGCAGCAGAAGTGATGAGAGTTCTGGATAAATTTTAAACCCTAAAGAAGTTATTGTCTTATTAAGTGAGCACAGTAAGAGAAAGGAATTGAAGCCAATTTGAAAGCTTTGGGGTTTTGTTTGTTCTCCTAAAGAAAAGGAATAATTAATTTCTCATTAATTTAGATGAAAATGATTTTGGAAACAGCAAATACGGGAAAAAGTTCTTGAGCTCAATAGTTGGTATACTGCATATGTGATGCCTATATGACATGCAAAAAGACATATTGAGTATATAGTTAGAAACATAAGTTAAAAGTGTAGAGAAGAGCTTCAGAAATAAAGGTATAATTTTGGGAAACATCAATACATATACTACTTAAAGGCTACTTGCTGAATGAAATCATGAATAGAATGAAATAGATTTAAAAGGAGGGCAGGGAAAAGTCAAAGTAATTGCCAAATGAGGGAAATTAGAAATAACCAGCAAAGGACTCTGAAAAGTGGCCAATGATCGAAGGAGTTACGATAGGGGCAATGTAGTATCCTGGAAGCCAAGAGTAAAATATATTTTAAGGAAGAAAGGATGCTCAAAATGTCAAGTTTTGCTGATCATGGGAGATGAGGCCAAAGCCCTTTTCCTTTTCTCCCAGTGAAGCTTCCCTCAGAAAATAGAGGTTTGCCCACCGTCATCTTATTTGGAACAATATAAAATCAAAATGTGAGAACCTTGTTTTCATTTAACCTTCAAATTCCATCCTCTGTTTTACCTAATTAAAATATTTTCTAAATAATTATAACGGTAACAGTAAACACTTATTTTTATATAATATATAGATATTTTATATATTTATATATAAATATGTTTATATTTATATATATTTTTATATATATGTATATATAAAATACAGATATTTTATATACTGTAATGTGTTAAGTGCATTATAACTATCATCCTAGCAATTTTCATCTTTTGGAGAAGGCATGAACATCACTTTTTTCCTTTCATCAGAGTAGGAAATTGAGTTTAACAGGAGTTAAATTAATTACTTAAAATTATACAACTGTAAAAGATAAATTTCTCAGTAGTTTATTGCTTACTACTCCATTTTGTACACTACATTTGTTTTTTTCCCTCTTACTCCAAAAATACATGTTCTCTTTTAACTGTGACTTCGAAAATGAACATATCCAGTGTACACTGAACCTTGCCTAAATGTTTCTTCACTGATTTTACTTTACCTATTATGGAAATTATATACTTCATAAAATCATTTTAAAATTGTATTTCCCCCAAATATAATGTGGGTTCTGAGGGGCAGAACTATGTCTATCTTTTCATCTTTACAGCTTAGTACTTAATATAGTGACCAGAACATAGTAAATTATCAGTAAATATATTTTAACAGATTGAAACCTGAACATCAAAACCAGATCTATCTTCAAAGAGTTATCAATGCTACTATAAATATCCTTCCTCAATTCATAAACCTGATCACTGTTAGGAGGTCACATCCAGTGGATTTACCTATAATTAAAAATAAATACAATTTCTGCTGGTAAGTTTCCAGGTTTTTACACAGCTTAACTCATTTACTTTTTACAAGAATTCTGTTGTAATATGCAATTTATGCAAAAGTGAAACCAGAGTTTCCCGACATGGAAAAAGCTAAATAATACATTTCAGGAAAAGAATTGGTCGATTATCAAGTAATTTGAATGGTCCATTTATTTTCTCTAAATACTTATTCTCAATAAGATGACAATAATTATCAAGTAGCCTGAAAATGCATAGAAAGATAATTAGCAATTGTTCTATTGCGCATCGTCCTGGATGTATGTCTCTGATGATTAGGAAAGTTAGTATGGGACTTCCTGACCAAACAAGATATCATAGACCTCTATCCCTTTTTTCTCTGGTCTGCTAAGCAAAACTATAAACTTGGTAAGGACGCAAGAGACAATGACACTGAAAGACATGATCCTTCGCAGGCAGAGGTGGTGGGATTATCTGACAAAGATTAAAATGTTAAGGGCAGCCACAGAGAAAGGTCAGCTTACCCACAAAGGGAAGCCCATCAGACTAAGAGCTGATCTCTCGGTAGAAACTCTGCAAGCTAGAAGAGTGGGGGCCAATATTCAACATTCTTAAAGAAAAGAATTTTCAACCCAGAATTTCATATCCAGCCAAACTAAGCTTCATAAGTGAAAGAGAAATAAAATACTTTACAAACAAGCAAATGCTGAGAGATTTTGTCACCACCAAGCCAGCCCTAAAAGAGCTCCTGAAGGAAGCACTAAACATGGAAAGGAACAACCGGTACCAGCCACTGCAAAAACATGCCAAATTGTAAAGACCATCGAGGCTAGGAAGAAACTGAATCCACTAATGAGCAAAATAACCAGCTAACATCATAATGACAGGATCAAATTCACACATAACAATATTAACCTTAAATGTAAATAGGCTAAATGCTCCAATTAAAAGACAAAGACTGGCAAATTGGATAAAGAGTCAAGACCCATCAGTGGGCTGTATTCAGGAAACCCATCACACGTGCAGACACACATAGGCTCAAAATAAAGAGATGGAGGAAGATCTATCAAGCAAATGGAAAACAAAAAAAGGCAGGGGTTAAAATCCTAGTCTCGGATAAAACAGACTTTAAACCAACAAAGATCAAAAGAGACAAAGAAGGCCATTACATAATGCTAAAGGCATCAATTCAACAAGAAGAGCTAACTATCCTAAATATATATGCACCCAATACAGGAACACCCAGATTCATAAAGCAAGTCCTTAGAGACCTACAAAGAGACTTAGACTCCCACACAATAATAATGGGAGACATTAGCATCCCACTGTCAACATTAGACAGATCAACGAGACAGAAAGTTAACAAGGATTTCCAAGAATTGAACTCAGCTCTGCAACAAGTGGACCTAACAGACATCTACAGGACTCTCCACCACAAATTAACAGAATATACATTCTTTTCAGCACCACACCACACCTATTCCAAAACTGACCACATAGTTGGAAGTAAAGCACTCCTCAGCAAATGTAAAAGAACAGAAATTACAACAAACTCTCAGACCACAGTGCAATCAAACTAGAACTCAGTATAAAGAGACTCACTCAAAACTGCTCAACCACATGGAAACTAAACAACCTGCTCCTGAATGACTACTGGGTACATAATGAAATGAAGGCAGAAATAAAGATGTTCTTTGAAACCAACGAGAACAAAGACACAACATACCAGAATCTCTGGGACACATTCAAAGCAGTGTTTAGAGGGAAATTTATAGCACTAAATGCCCACAAGAGAAAGCAGGAAAGATCTAAAATTGACACTCTAACATCACAATTGAAAGAACTAGAGAAGTAAGAGCAAACACATTCAAAAGCTTGCAGAAGGCAAGAAATAACTAAGATCAGAGCAGAACTGAAGGAAACGGAGACGCAAAAACCCTTCAAAAAATCAATTAATCCAGGAGCTGGTTTTTTGAAAACATCAACAAAATTGATAGACTGATAGCAAGACTAATAAAGAAGAAAAGAGAGAAGAATCAAATAGACGCAATAAAAAATGACAAACGGGATATCACCACCGATCCCACAGAAATACAAACTACCATCAGAGAATAGTATAAACACCGCTATGCAAATAAACTAGAAAATCTACAAGAAATGGATAAATTCCTGGACACATACACCCTCCCAAGACTAAACCACGAAGAATTTGAATCTCTGAATAGAACAATAACAGACTCTGAAATTGAGGCAATAACTAATAGCTTACCAACCAAAAAAAGTCCAGGACCAGATGGATTCACAGCCGAATTATACCAGAGGTACAAGGAGGAGCTGGTACCATTCCTTCTGAAACTATTCCAATCAAGAGAAAAAGAGGGAATCCTCCCTAACTCATTTTATGAGGCCAGCATCATCCTGATACCAAAGCCTGGCAGAGACACAACAAAAAAAGAGAATTTTAGACCAATATCCCTGATGAACATCGATGTAAAAATCCTCAATAAAATACTGGCAAACCGAATCCAGCAGCACATCAAAAAGCTTATCCACCACGATCAAGTGGGCTTCATCCCTGGGATGCAAGTCTGGTTCAACATACACAAATCAATGAATGCAATCCAGCATACAAAGAGAACCAATGACAAAAACCATGATTATCTCAACAGATGTAGAAAAGGCCTTTGACAAAATTCAACAAAGCTTCCTGCTAAAAACTCTCAATAAATTAGGTATTCATGGTACGTATCTCAAAATAATAAGAGCTTTCTATGACAAACCCACAGCCAACATCACACTGAATGGCAAAAAACTGGAAGCATTCCCTTTGAAAACTGGCACAAGACAGGGATGCCCTCTCTCACCACTCCTATTCAACACAGTGTTGGAAGTTCTGGTCAGGGCAATCAGGCAGGAGAAGGAAATAAAGGTATTCAATTAGGAAAAGAGGAAGTCAAACTGTCCCTGTTTGCAGATGATGTCATTGTATATCTAGAAAACCCCACTGTCTCAGCCGAAACTCTCCTTAAGCTGATAAGCAACTTCAGCAAAGTCTCAGGATACAAAATCAATGTACAAAAATCACAAGCATTCTTATACACCAATAACAGACAAACAGAGAGCCAAATCATGAATGAACTCCCATTCACAATTGCTTCAAAGAGAATAAAATACCTTGGAATCCAACTTACAAAGGACGTGAAGGACCTCTTCAAGGAGAACTACAAACCACTGCTCAAGGAAATAAAAGAGGATACAAACAAATGGAAGAACATTCCATGCTCATGGGTAGGAAGAATCAATATCGTGAAAATGGCCATACTGCCCAAGGTAATTTATAGATTCAATGCCATCCCCATCAAGCTACCAATGACATTTTTCACAGAATTGGAAAAATCTACTTTAAAGTTCATACAGAACCAAAAAAGAATTCGCATTGCCAAGCCAGTCCTAAGCCAAAAGAACAAAGCTGGAGGCATCATGCTACCTGACTTCAAACTATACTACAAGGCTACAGTAACCAAAACAGCATAGTACTGGTAGCAAAACAGAGATACAGACCAATGGAACAGAACAGAGCCCTCAGAAATAATGCCACATATCTACAACTATCTGATCTTTGACAAACCTGAGAAAAACAAGCAATGGGGAAAGGATTCCCTATTTAATAAATGGTGCTGGGAAAACTGGATAGCCATATGTAGAAAGCTGAAACTGGATCCCTTCCTTACATGTTATACAAAAATTAATTCAAGATGGATTAAAGACTTATATGTTAGACCTAAAACCATAAAAACCCTAGAAGAAAACCTAGGCAATACCATTCAGGACATAGCCATGGGCAAGGACTTCATGTCTAAAACACCAAAAACAATGGCAACAAAAGCCAAAATTGACAAATGGGATCTAATTAAACTCAAGAGCTTCTGCACAGCAAAAGAAACTACCGTCAGAGTGAACAGGCAACCTACAGAATGGGAGAAAATTTTCGTAATCTACTCATCTGACAAAGGGCTAATACCCAGAATCTACAAAGAACTCCAACAAATTTACAAGAAAAAAAAAAACAACCCCATCAAAAAGTGGGCGAAGGACATGAACAGACACTTCTCAAAAGAAGACATTTATGTGGCCAAAAGACACATGAAAAAATGCTCATCATCACTGGCCATCAGAAAAATGCAAATCAAAACCACAATGAGATACCATCTCACACCAATTAGAATGGCGATCATTAAAAGTCAGGAAACAACAGGTGCTGGAGAGGATGTGGAGAAATAGGAATGCTTTTACACTGTTGGTGGGACTGTAAACTAGTTTAACCATTGTGGAAGTCAGTGTGACGATTCCTCAGGGACCTAGAACTAGAAATACCATTTGACCCAGCCATCCCATTACTGGGTACATACCCAAAGGATTATAAATCATGCTGCTATAAAGACACATGCACACGTATGTTTATTGCGGCACCATTCACAATAGCAAAGACTTGGAACCAACCCAAATGTCCAACAATGGTAGACTGGATTAAGAAAATGTGGCACATATACACCATGGAATACTATGCAGCCATAAAAAATGATGAGTTCACGTCCTTTGTAGGGACATGGATGAAGCTGGAAACCATCATTCTCAGCAAACTATCGCAAGGACAAAAAACCAAACACCGCATGTTTTCACTCATAGATGGGAATTGAACAATGAGAACACATGGACACAGGAACGGGAACATCACACACCGGGGCCTGTTGTGGGGTGGGGGCAGAGGGGAGGGATAGCATTAGGAGATATACCCAATGTTAAATGACAAGTTAATCAGTGCAGCAGACCAACATGGCACCTGTATACATATGTAAGAAACCTGAACATTGTGCACATGTACCCTAAAACTTAAAGTATAATTTAAAAAAAATCAGCTCTCATTAAAAATGCTTCAACAATCAAATACGTATTATCTTGAAAAAAATGTAAAAAGAAAATCTTAGCAAAATAAGAAACATACAAATGAAAGTTATAGAATTACAAAATACAATGACAACATTAAAAAATACTCATAGGATGGGCTAGAGTGCAAACAGAAGATAGAATCAGTGAACTTAAAGAAAGAACGGTAGAATACATGCAGTCTGAAATACAGAGAAAATAGACTGAAAAGATAAAATGATCAAAGCCTCAGAGACCTGCGGAACAATGCAATACATCCAGCATTTATACTATCAGAGTCCTAGAAGGAGATGAAAAGAGTGTTGTTGAAAGGGTATTTGAATACATGATGGCTGGAAACTTCCCAAATTTAGCAAAAGACACAAACCTACAGATACAAGAAGCTATTTCTTGAACCCAAATATGATAATCAGAAAGAAATCCAAAGAAATTCACTCCAATGCGCATCATAAACAACTTTTGAAAATAAACGTTTTTAAAATATTGAAAGCAGCTAGAGAGAAATGATGTCTTAATTATAATGGGTATACCAATTTGAATAATAATAGATTCATTCTTGTTATTAAAACAGTCCATGATGCCATGGAAGCCAGAAGGAAATATAGCTAGAAAACAAATGTTAGTAATGAAATCTATAGCTTGTAAAGCTATCCTTCAGAAATAAAGGGGAATAACACTTTCTCAGCTTAAGAAAAGATAATCTGGATTCCTGCCACATGGATTGTGACAATATATTTATAATTTATAACTGAAATAAAAAAATAAATATCATAGTTGTTTATGTTTTTAAATATCTGCAACCTTTTCCTTTCTTTTCATATTATTTTAAGAATGGAAAGTTAAATTTTTTTTCTTTATTTTTCTTTATTTTTGATTGGCTCAATTTATATTTATGTATCTTTATACTTTGCTTTATTTTGTGTAACTGTAAATACATAGTTATGTACATAAAATTATTTAAGAATAAATCAAAATATAAAATAAAGAGGGAATTTCTTATAATGGATGTTGATTTACATACAAATTAATAATGCTTTTTAGAGAAACAATCAGTTCAAGTAAATTGTAAATACACGCCTTGCATTTGTAATGTTCATTAGAACTTACAGATATTTTCTTAATTACTGATGAATCCTCAAAACACCTCTATGTGGAAGGCCCAACATCACCAGAGGAAGCAGGTGGCTCCATAATAAGAGTTAGAGCTCTACTTTAGCCATGTAAGCCTGTTTTAAATACTGGTTCTAATTTCTACTAGCCTAAGTAATTTTGGACAATGAATTTAACTTGTTTTGTAATTTCCTCATTTGCAAATGAGAAACAAATATTTATTCTTATTGTCAATAAGAATAGAACATGAGATAATTCATATAAACTTGTGCTTAACCTTGTGCCTGGCATATTTCAGATATTTAAAATGGTTTCAAGAAGAATAAACAAAAGAGGAGCCCTGGTTAAGGAAGCTTAGCTAATTTGCTCAATCATCAGAATAGAAAATGATATAAGTGGTACCAAGGTAAAGTTACCAGAGTTTCCTTTATTATTATTTATCTCATTTTTCCATACTGAGAAAAATGGGAATTGTTGATTTTCAAACAAATAACAATTTCATGAAAGCCCCTTTAAAAGCAGGTACAGAGCAACTAAGCCCATTTATAGCATTCTGTAATCACAGTAACCTTGCAGAGTTCCTGAGAGAGACAGGGAAAGCGTAGCAAATACTGGATAAATTCATGAGTGAATAAATAAATTCAGTACTTTTTTGATGAGTATATGCAGTACTATTTATTCTCTTTTGAGAACCTCATAGCAAAAACAAATAATTGTGTATTATGAATTACTTGAAATTATGTATGCTAAAATGCAACACCTAAATTCACAATAAAATTAAAGTACAATTCCCTAACATAGTCCGTTTTTATATCACATTTAATCATAAGTGCCAATAAATTCACTGCCTTTTACGCTCTTTGAAATAACTTACTAATTTCTATACAATATCTTTTCCTCTTCCAAAAAGATTCAGAGTTTATGCAACAATGTATATTTTTTTTCCTTCAAACTGAACTCATGAAGTGCAGCATTTAAATTTGTAGTACATGCATCATTTTTCATGTTCACTTTAGGATTACATTTCTCCACATGGTACCTTAAGAAATATTGCCAATTCTGCTTCAAGGTTATAGGGTAGATACTGGGAGATTAGAATTCTGCAAGAGTGATTGAAAAATAGGTAAACATGTAAAGATTTCCAGCTGGTGTTATATTAGGGCACTTCTGAAACATAAAAAGACTAAGTCATGGCCAATGTGTAAAAATCATAAAACACTTACTTCCTGGATGGTGTGAGGAGTTAATCCTAGAAGGTTGAAAAGATTCGGATACAAGAGAGATGTAGCATAGTGTATTGGTTGAAGAAAATCAAAGATAATTCAGCATAAGAGTATAATTTTAGATAATATATAGAAGACCAGAGAGAATCACAAACTCTGTTTCTCCATTTGTATCAATAATACTGAGCCCAGTGAGTAAAACATGGAACAGTTTAGTAAAAGTTCAGGAATATGTCATGAATTAACCCTTCCTATTGTTTTAGATTTTTCTCCTTCAGTTATTTTTTTCTGACTAGTTTGGAATGATAATTTAGTTCCCTGATGCAGACTCAGCATATGTGTAAGGGATACAAAAATCTTCTCCCCATCCCCTTCTCTTGCAAGATGAGCAAAATAGCAATGCAAAATATCTGACAGAATAATCATTAAGTGACCTCCTCTCTTCTAGAGCCATGCAGGAAGCAGAACAGGCCTCATCCAACCCAATCTATTCTTACGATGTGTTCTTCCCTTTTCTGTTATTGTTTTGTGCCATGTTTCTAACGATAGTGGAAAGGACACAGAAATTCGTCACTTATATAAGCATTTTATTTAAAAAATGATTATTTTAATGTTTGGAATACAAATAATTTTTCTTGGCAAAGTGACATAGGTATTTTTAATCACTTTTATCTTTATAATTGTATTTTCCTATATTTATTATCCCAAACAATAAAAATTTGGCAAAAATAAAGCACAGGAATATTTGTGAGAATTCACTGGAGTTGGGGTGACTAATTAATCCAAGATAGGATAAAAATTTAATAAGACATATAGAGTTGGACTTTTCAAGATACATAAAAAAGACTAGGAAGCAGGAAGAATACCCTTATAAAATCAGCATTATGTTAATAAAGATGGTTCAAGAGAGAACAACTTTGGAGTGATTATGGAGTAAGTTGAATTTAAGCTAGTCATTGAAGGATGAGCAAAATTAAGATGATGCTGAATCTCAGAATCTAAATTCTCTCAGACCTTTTTTTTTTTTTTTTTTTTTTTTAACTCACTATATAGCTCAGGCTGGAGGTGCAAAGTCTATTCACAAGCATGACCATAGTGGACTACAGCCTCAAACTCCTGGGCTCAAGTGATCCTCCTGTCTTAGCCTACCAAGTTGCTGGAACTACAGGTGCATCACCATACCCAGCATTTGAAAGCTTCTTATGTCAATACAATGGTATAATTAATTGCAAAGGAAAAAAAAAGAATCCATAAGATAAACATGTATACAGGTACATATGGATATACTAATAGACAAAGATGTAGTGATAGATGTTTTATTCTCATTTAGGTAGTACAGACCAACAACATATAAGTAGTTATCTCCACAGACATATGGAGGAGAAAGTGTCAAGAAAAGTTTACTCAGAAAAGATAAATATTCCATCATAAATTTAAGAGTTCCTCTATAGTCTTGAATCTACAAAACTTAAGATACAAATAGCTTCCGTGTAACTTAAAATTTTGTTGAAAACACAACTCAAACATTGAACAAAAGGCCTCCCTTAAATTACAAGATCATTCTTTCTCTTGGGTATGAAAAGATGTTTCAGGGAAAAAAACAAAAGTTTTTTTTTCTTTTTTTCTGGAAAAACTAACTTATAAAATATAGAATTAAGAAGAAACAAAGCTTTTTTTTTTCTGATAGGATTTTCAGGGGCATTAGAAGAATATGCGTTGTAAATACTCCCAAATGGGACAGTGTGTGTTTGATAACCTGCATCATTTTAGTTTAGTTTATAGTTTTTCACTCAGTCACTCCTAGGAAATTATATTCATTGGAATTCAGTTTGGGTAATAGTTTTCTACTCTACTATGAAAAGAATATATTAGGTATAACTGAAATAGACATTCCTGGCCCTACAATTACAGTGTGCTGAGGAAAGGATCAACGACTTTTTCTTAAAACTACCAGACTATGCAAGGTGCTCACATAAACATGACAGTTCTACTGGTTAGTAAAACCATGTATCATATTGAGACAAGATATAAGGAGCATGACAATAGAAAATCTCAGAGTTTTAGCAGTGACATTAGCTAGGTACAGCACGCCTGAGTTGTGATGTTGTAGTGACTTTGAAAGCCGTGGATAAGAGGAGATAATATCTGTTTCCTTAAGACAAACATTTATTAATAAAAACCTCATGATTCATATACAATGGAAGCACAACCTGATGTTTAAGATAGCCATGTATGGTTTACAAAAACACTAAGGTAAATTTTCATACTGGGCTGCTACTACTGATCACAGTCTGTACTATAGTCCTGATACGTTCAGACAAAAGGAGAAAAATATCTTAACAGTTTAGGAATAGTTTTAGAGAGAACTAATATAGAATAGCCATTTGCTCTGAACATATAGATTGTTTTACATATGGTATAAATGCAACAATTAAAAATTTAAATATAAAGGAAAAAAATTATGCCAGTGGTTTAAGGAAAGAGACATAAATCTACAAGCTGATAATATGAAAATCTGCCAAATACTAGGGATATAAACAATACAAAGAAATTTCAGGCCAGTATTTTATCACCCCATGCCCAAATTGGGAAGCTGAAGCTTAGAGGCCTAACCAGCTAAGTCTAAAAGTCTTCATAGTAGTGAATGCAGATTAGGAAAAAGTTTACTATAGACACAGAGACAGAATAGAAATAATTATTTCTGCTTAATATTTCGAGAAGAAAAAAAGTTTTACTGTGTGTATATAGACTAGAGTAAAATTTGTCAGCACTTGTGTTATGTGGAGGTCTTCCAACAACATCCTTGAATTGATAGAATTCTACAGACAATTAGAAAAAAGAAAATACAAAAGTCCTCACTCTTTAGCAAAACTTGCAGGGGAAATACGAGTTCTTTCCTCACTACTACCCACACATGGACACACACACACTATTTCTACTGATCTGACAATAAAATCCACCAATTATGCTAGAAAACAATCATCATATGGAAAAGAATAAAATATAATTAATAAGAAAATAAGCAATTCAAAAATGTAAATAGAATAATTTGAAAAAAGATTATAAAAATTATATTTAAAATAAATATAAGTTAAAATGAAGGAACAAAAATATGCAAAAGTAATCTATGTGCTGGATTGCAAAGTTGGCCAGAATTTATCCCCTGCCAGTACGTGTGTCTATAATACGACTATAAATCTCATCAAGAAATGGAGCCTATCTCCCTACTTCATTGGGTTGTATGACTCTGTTGATTCATTTTGGCCTACAGAGTGTGGCAGAAGTGATGTGCAGTAGTGATGTGCCAGTCCTGACCCAAGACCTCAAGAGATTTTGTATGTTTCTGTTCTTGATCTTGAGACCATGATACTGACATGTGGAAAGTCGTGGACTAGTTGGCTAGATAATGAGAAACCACATGGGGCAGAGATAAACCATTCAACCCGAGGATCCCCATATTAGCCAGGCAACCAAACCATCATTTGATTTTGTATGCCCAGAAGAGAGCAGAAAAACTCTTATCTGAGTCCTATCCAAATTTGCAACTGATAGAATTGTGGGATATATACATGGATATTGTTTTAAGCCATTAATTTTGGGGTAGTTTGTTTTACTCTCTCTATATATATATGTATGTTCAGTAAAACATACATATATATATGTTACTATATATATATAGTAAAACAAAAAACCCCAAAATTAATGGCTTAAAACAATATCCGTGTGTGTGTGTGTGTGTGTCTGTGTGTGTATGTTTTACTATATATATATATATATATATGCAACATTGAAATGCAAAAAATGGTAGAAGTTACTAAAAAAAAGATTATAAATCTAATCTTAGAAAGAAGACACACATAGGTCAGGGAATGAAGATACTTTCGGCTTTAGAGGCTGAGGCCCAGCTAGTTCAAAGAATAGACCTTAATCAATAAGCTAATCTTTTGTTTTAAAAACAGTCAAGGTCCGGATTCTTTGTGCCAGAGCAGGCTTTTTCAGAACTGAAAAGAAATCCACCAGTAGATGTGGCTTACAAAACTAATTGAACGAGTACAAAGATAAAGCAGGGTATAAGGGATCAGCTCTCTAGAGGTGAGGCCAAGAAACACAGATGGTTTCAAGGCTGATGCATGTGGCTGCTGATGGTTGGTCAGATGTCATACACAGAGACTGGCACCTTCTGAATAAGTGTCCCTGAGGGCCATATACAAGAAAAGTGCTAAAGTATACAAGTTAGACTTCTGAATTTGTCCTCCTTCAAATAAAAGTATTTTGAAGAAAAGTACTCTGATAAGTGTGAAGAACTTTGCAGAGTCTACTTTTACAAATTGGGTTATAGGTTAAGTAAAAGGTGCTAGGGTGAGCCAAAGTTTTCTGTCACACATTGGAAATGATAGCATGTCAAAAAGATAGTTGGTTATTTACAGGAGAAAAATAATTGAATAACAGAATATATTTGTAAATCTAAAACTATGGAGACCAGAAATAAGTGCCTTTACTATTTAAAAGTTCTGAAAGATAATAAATGTCAATTCTTCATTCTATATCCAGTGAAAATATCCTTTAAAAAGTGAAGGAGAAATTAAAACATTCTCAGGCAAATGAAAATTAAGATAATTTGTCATGGGCATATTTGCCCTTATAAAATGGCTAAATTTTTCCCAATTAGGAAAAAAAAATAGAGGAAGGCAAGGACAGAGAAAAAAAATAACAACAAATAGATAAAAATTAGGAAAATATGAAATAAAATAGACTATCCTCACCCGTAAGATTTTTAAATAATATTTGATGATTAGAAGAAAAAAATACAACAGAATTTGATGTGTTTATGGAAATCACACTGAAAATATGGAGAGGAAAAAAGGACCTAAATGGAAGTCAAATGTTGTTTATACTTTGATTAAAATTGTAAAATATGTATGCCAGTAAACTGTGATAAGTTGTTATGTACTGTTTTAATACTAATAGCAACTATAGAAAAACCCATACAAAGTGGTATTCACATGACTACTGTAAAGAAATCAATATAGAATCATAAAAATAAACTCACAAGTAATCTATAGAAAGACAAGAACAGAGAAGTAGAAGAATAAGAAACGAAAACAAACAATGCAATGGTAGACTTAAATACCAACATTAAATATATATAAATATATATTAAATGTAAATGATCTAAATACTCCAATTTGAAGACAGAGATTTTCAGAGTAAAATAAGACTCAAATATATGTTGTGTAAAAGACACACACTCCAAATACAACAGCATAACTATACTGAAAGTAAAAGGATAGAAAAAGATATACCATAAAAATCATTATATAAAGGTATATCAATAAAAAATCATGAATCTCATTGTTCAATTCCCACCTATGTGTGAGAACATACATGGACACAGGAAGGGGAACATCACACTCTGGGGACTGTTGTGGGGTGGGGGGAGGGGGGAGGGACAGCATTAGGAGATATACCTAATGGTAAATGACGAGTTAATGGGTGCAGCACACCAACATGGCACATGTATACATATGTAACAAACCTGCACATTGTGCACATATACCCTAAAACTTAAAGTATAATAATAATAAAATAAAATAAAATAAAATAAAATAAAATCATGAATCTCTTTATCAATATCTGATAAAGTAGAATTTAGAGTTAAAAACAATTACTACAGACAAAGACGGATATTACATAAGGAAAAAGGAATTCATTCACCCAGAAAACATGGTCATATGTGTACAAAACATATCATAAACTATATGAAGCAATACTGAAAAGGCTGAAAGAAGCAAAAGACAAATCTACAATTCTCGTTGGGAAACTTGTAACACCCATCTCTCAGCAACTGATAAAACCTTAAACAGAAAAACACCATGGATTTAGAAGAACAACTCAATGAAACTATCAGCCAAATGGATGTAATAGACACAGATCATGCTACCTTACAAGAGCACAATACACTTTTTTGAAGTGCCCAAGGAATTTTTGCTAAGATATATGGTATCTTGGGCCATAAAACAAACCTCAACAAATTTAAAGGAATTGAAAAAACACAGAGTATGTTCTCTGGCCATAATATAATTCAACCAGAAATTAATATTCAAACAGCCACAGAAATACTTCTAAATACATGGAAATTAAACCACATCCTTGTAACTCATAAAAATGATGCATAGTTGTGAATGAGAACAAAATTAAATCATCAAAATATATGGAATGCAACTAAATCAATGCTGTGAGACAAATATATAGTACTAAATATTTATGTTAGGTACGAGAAAAGGTCTCAAATCAATAACCTAAGTTCTTAACTAAACAAATTACAAAAAAAGAACAAAATAAACCCAAAGCAAACAGAAGACAAGAAATAATAATGGTATGAGCAGAAGTCAATGAAATTGGAATTAAGAATAGCAAACAAAAAGTATCAATGAAACAAAAATGTGAATCTTCAAAAAAATCAAGAAATTTATAAATATCAATTAGGGCTGAAAAAAAGAAAAAAACACAATGAATCACTGTTATTAGAAATGAAACATGAGGTATCATTATAGATCTTACAGTCATTAAGAGGACAATAATTAAACACTATAAAAATTAACACTCATATATTTGATTAATTAGAAAAATGAGACCAATTCTCTAAGCCACAAACTATTAAAACTCAATCAATATGAAATGGGCAATCTGAATAACCCTATAACCATTTAAAGATTTGTTTTTAATCTGAAAGTTTCCAAAAAGAATTTTCCTATTCAGATGGCTTCATTCGAGTATGCTAACAAACATTTAGAAAAGAACTAACATCAACTCTACACAGTCTCTTTCAGAAAGTATAATAGGACAGAACAAGAACACTTCCAAACTCATTTAGTAAGCCAATATCAAACAATTCAAAAACAAAACAAAACAAACAAACAAAAAAGCACAGACATATGTTACAAAAACAAACAAAACTTCAGGCAAATACTTCTCATAAATATACAATAAAAAATTCCACAAAATATTAGCAAATTGAATGTACCAATGTTTACAAAGAATCATAATCAACCAAATGGGATTTGTTCTAAATACCCAAGCCTAGTTCAACATGTGAAAATCTATTATTAGAATCCACATCACCACAAAGAAGAAAAAAATATATTGTTAATTGACATAGAAAATATTTTTTGAGAAAAGTACAATGATCATTTATTACGAAAAGTCTCAGCAAGTTAAGAATAGAAGGGGATTTTTCTTTTTTTCAATAGTAAAATAACATTTATAAATATAATATGCACACACAAAATAATGTCAACTATTTTTCAAGGTTGAACACATATCTAAATGAAAATATGAATGATGGAATGGGAATATATGCATTTAATAAACTAAAGTGAGTACTTCTATTGGGGAAAGGAAAATTGAGATTGGGGTTGGAGGATAAAGGGGAAAAACAACAAACCAAACCAAACCAAACCAAACAACAAAACAGGGACCTGGTCACAGATCAATTTGTTCTGTGATGTGGGCTTTAAGCCTCTGAGATTGGCAGCATATCTATTGTGGCAGTCCACATTACCCTAACTAATGTACAGTAGAAGAACACACTTTGGTACCGGAAAATCTTTGCAAACATCTCCTGACTTCACAGAGCCTTCACACTGTAAAACTCAGTGTGAAAAAAATGAATAAGAAGAGATAAATGAAATTAAGTTAGAAGGGGATTTTTCTCAACTTGATGAAGAGCACTTACAAAATACCTACAGATAATATTGCATTTGATGAAAGTCTGAATTTGTTTCTTCAAAAATCGAGAAAAAGGGAAGTATGTCCACTTTCACGACTATTATTCAACTTAATACTGAAAGATTTAGCCATTGCAAAAAGGCAATAAAAGAGGAATAATGTCATATAAATGGGAAATAATAAATGTAATTTTCTATTTGCAGATGACATAAATGGCTATTTTAAAAATCCCAAGGAATCTGTAAGAGAAAGCCATTAAAAG
This sequence comes from Pongo abelii, assembly GCF_028885655.2. Lineage (NCBI taxonomy): Eukaryota > Metazoa > Chordata > Mammalia > Primates > Hominidae > Pongo > Pongo abelii. Next base: position 46,699,767 of record NC_071998.2, read on the forward strand.
TATTCTTAATTTTCTGAAATTTTGCAAGATACATGATCAACACTCAAAAATCAGTTGCATTTCTATACACAATGAACAGTTAGCAACAAAAATTAAGACACAATCTCATTTACAATCACTTCAATTTTTTTAATCCATGGAAATCTAAATAAATGGAGAAATATATTCATTGGTTGGAAGACAACATAGCAAAGTCATTAATTATTTCCTTATTATTTATAGGTTTAATGACGTTTTAATGAAAATCTCAGCAGTTTTTTTCTAGACAGAATCTTAAGTTTTAATATTCATTTTTATTATTTTGTTTTGGATATATACATGAGATTTCTCATCAGAGCAGATTTCTTATTATTTATCTTACTGCTAATAATATTCTTCCCTTGTATCACAGTTCTTACAATAGCAACATTATGAGAACCAGGTCAAATATTCTACACATATAAAGTCTGTCTTGCAGGCAGGCAAAAGATAAAATGAAATTTCTGTACTTATATACAAGTAAGCAGCTGATTCCCTCTACCCTTGCAAGTCATCTTAGAAATTTCCACTCTAATATATTGAAATTTAAATAAATCTCTCCTGAGAAAATATAAGACCATTGCCTCAAGCATTACAACTCAGAGATGACTTATTCTCCATTTAAATGTGAAAACATACCACTGCAGAGATGCTCCTACACTTACAATAGGGTTCTAGACCAATAAACTCACTAAACAGTTAAAAAAATATTAAGTCCCACTATCCTAAGTCAGTGATTATCAATATTTAAATAACTCTCTTTGGAGTTTTCAATACCTGTACAGTTGTAAATTAACTTCTGTGGCTTTCTCTATTACCACAGGTTCTAAGTTTCAGTAAAATTTTTTCAAAGACTTCACTATGCAGAAACATAAAAACATCCTTTTAAAATCCCACGTTGTTCCACGGTAATAGATAACAAATATACCTCCCAATAAAAACCCGGGCCCAGATGGCTTTGTACTTGACTTATAGCAAATAGCCAAGGAATGATTAATTTGTATGACATATAAGTTTAATCCTAAAAAAGGAAGATTTTTTTTTTTTTAATTCTGGCTTGTCTTATAAGGTTCATGTAATTACTGAAAAAATAAATTAAGACATATAAAACAATGAAGAGAAAGAGAGTGTTAAAGGTCTATTTCAATTATCAACTTGATGGTAAAAAATAAAAGCTGTAAATAAAATACTAGCTAATCTAATTTCATACTACATTTAACCTTTGAACAACATGGGTTTGAACTGCATGACTACACTTACAGGCAGATATTTTTCAACCAAACATACTGTAGGTCAGGCAGTGCTCTAAAACAGTGGCCATCAAACTTTCTTAAAGAACTAGATGGTAAATGTTTTACTCTTTGGGGACCGAGATGCAAAACTGAGAGGATTATGTAAGAATCATGTAATCATTTAATGTGTGCCCATACAAAAATGCAAAAAAAAATTATAGCTCCAGGATTTGGAAGAAAAAAAATAAAAACAAAAATAGCAACAGAAATGGGTTATGTCCCATTGGCCATAGCTTGCTAACTCTTTCACTAAAACAAGAAAAGAAAAAAAAAATAGTTATCCATCAAAAAAGTGAAAAAGTTAAAGTATTCATTTTTTAAAAAATATTATCGATTTACACAGATAAGCCAAGGAATACATGAGAAACAACTTGTACAACTTACATTGAGAATATAAGATTAATTTACAAAAATCTATGCCAGTAATATCCAACTAAAATATTTAATAAAAGAAGATACTATTCATAATAACAAAACTAGAATAAGTAAAAGAATGAATTTAATCAATAATTCACAACAATTTAAAACTCCATTAGTGAACATGAAATGTTATTTATTCAAATACATATTATTTGAATAATATTATTCAAATAACATTTCATGTCCTTAGAAAAACAGAAATTGTAAAATTCTCCCTATTTCTGTATAAATACTTTTTAAGAAACATGAACTTATTTTAAAATTTATATGAAGTCTTCCATGAAAATTATGTCAAACATAACAAGGAAAAGAAGTTAGCTTTGTCCTACCAAATAAAAAGGTACTCCAATTCACAGTAACAAAATAGTGTGATATTGTCCAAGTTCATACAATGAATTTGATCAATGACAAAGAGAGATCAGAGACAGGCTCCTTTATGTATGATAACTTAAAATACTGGATATAATGAACAATGTTTGTGACACTTGACAGTGTCAGAGAAGCCATATAAATTTGAGATGTGGATAATATTTAGTAAAAAAACAGAAGTCTTATAAATCAAGAAAAAAAATAATAAAAGGAAAATCAGTAATCCCTATTTAAAAACATAGAAATAGTATTTAACTGACAATTTACAATAGAGGAAAGAAGTTATTATAACTAAATGTTCAATCTTACTGCCAATTAGACAAAAGCAAAACAAAAAAAATTACTTTATCTCAATGTGATAACAATTGAAATGTTAGATTATTGGGAGAAATGTCAGTAATGTGGGGATGTGAGAATTCGAATGCACTGTTGGTGAAAGTGTAGACTGGTACAGGTGTTGTGAAGAGCAATCTGACACTGCTTGATTAAACTAAGGACACAAAGAATATGACTCAATGATATTGCTACTCTGTTGCAGGCATCACTTGTTACACAAACTATTCTTCTCTATATTTCTTTTTCTTTTCTTGATCCCATACAGACTTGTACATTGTTGGTTTGACAGTAAACACTTCAAATTAGTATATCATAGTAAATCTTGTAACAACGCTCTTGCAGTCTAGTTCCTTATTGAGCTATTGTATACCACCTTAAGTCATTCAATGAGATTATAAAAGTATCTTATTTTCATAGGCAGCTCCTTAACAAATCATCTGTAATTGAGGATTATTTCTGTAGAAAACCAACCTTACTATATTACACTAATTTTTACCTGTCACAATTCTGGAAAGATAATCTTCTAATTTTGTCCCACATAATATTTACTGTTACTCGTTCTCTATACATTGATTATAATCTTTGAGCATTTTGAAAATAGTAAAAGTACTACCCAAACATATAGTAAAATTTTAAATCCCTTCCTAAATATACAATAAAGTTGTGTTTCTGTCCAAGAATAAAACTTCAAGTGAACTACTTAAAATGCCTTTTCCTTTTACACGGAGAGAAGCAAATAGCCTCAATTGAGCGCATTTGCTGAAAGTGTTCTTAAGACATTCCATTTACATTTTTGCTCTATCTAGGTTAAGTACTCAATGACTGTTTTTCATTTGTCAATGTTTTACATATCCAAGAATATATTTTAAAAGCAGAATATTTCTTTAAATTTTTTGGGAAAGTAAACAGCTGCCCTTTAATCTGAGAAATTTGACTGTTTAAAAAATAATATTCACATAATTTTATACAGGAAGACTGATGGAAGGGAATTGAATTTTCCTTCTGATTGGTGGCAATGGAGAGACTACCGTCTTTGCACTATGTCTAAAATGACAATTTGCAGATCTTCTCTAACACTCTAGTAGGCAGCCGTCCTCCTAATTTTATCCAGTGTCAGACATGACAACAGCAAACAATTACAGAGGTATGATTTCTATCATACGGAGTTATTTTTATTGGTTTATTAAATTAGCTTCATCTAAATATGCAATCAATTCTAATTTTTATTTAAAGCTACATTCATTTAAACCTGTCTTATACCTGTACATGGGTATGTGAGTCTGTCAAAATTGAGTGTTTTGCTCTTACAGGACAACCACATTAAAAATGACAACAGAAACATTTTAGCTGACTAGAGAGATATTTATTCTTAGTATATAGACCAGTCATTTGACTTGCGAAATTGGTTTCAAAAGGCTTGCAGCAAAACGGTTTTGACAAGATGTCATACTGTGAAATGTGGGTGACAAAATGGATCTACTGAATAGTCGAAAAAAAGATGATGCAAATTAATTTCCAAATAACAACTTGATTCTGCTGGTAGAGGGAAAAGAACATTGATTGTAACAGAACCGTCAAGGATAGTTCTGAAGCTTTATGAATACAGAAATAACCAGTGGAAGAAAATTTAAATTTCAGTTTTCCTAGACAGAGTAGTTGAAGTAATGAGGAGGAAAGCTTCAGAAAAAGCCAGGCAGAAATGTTCATTCAGATTATGACCATAGTTTGAGTTCTCTTATGAACCTTGCATCTCCTGAGAGGTGAAAAACAAGGTGAAACCCCTTGAGACTATCAGCCTGGCTTCCCTCAGGTGTGATTTCAGGAGTGTTCAACTTTGTAACTATTCATTACATTGTACATGTATGAAGTGAGATTTTTTAAAACTACATGCTACATTTCACATTTCAAAAATCCACTTATTTTCAGCTTGCCCTCAGGTGCCAGTCCAGCAGTCAGTCTTCCATCAAGTTTTTCTGTGTTTTACATAACTCCAGAATTTTAAACACTATAGAAATTAAAAATTTCATCTCACCATAGGTTTCAAAAGAAACAGAAACAAAGAGTGTGTTAAGTGCTTTCTTTGCATGCCTAATCTTAATATCTTCTTGAAGCCCTGATTTTTGTTGACTAATATTTCCCTGGTTTTAGAAGTAATATTAAGCATGAAATATAATTATTGCCTTGAGATTATTTCATAGAAGAGGGAGGGAATATTAAGGAAAGCTTTTTGGAATACCCTGCTCAAAACAGCTTCTGTTTACAGAATTCTTTTTGGAAATGTTTCAAAAACATAGGGTCAATTGACACCCTATATTTTTCACTTCTGTAGAGGCAGCCCATATTATAGTGTAAAAATCACTTTTTAAAAAAGTAAGCACTTACTAGGTGCAAATCACTGGTCTACATGCCTTAGGGAAGATGTGTAAAAAAGCGATCTCCTAATTTGGAAATGTAGGTTAGCACAGGGGCTAAGACCATAGATATTAAAATCGAGCAGCCATTGGTTTACAATCCTTACCCGAGATATCCAAATAAGTGACGATGGGAAAATTATCTGCCTTCTCTTATAACAGCCTAATAATAAAGATATCCTCATAAGGGCCAAATGGCCTTCTAAGCCTTGACCAAGAGGGCCTTAAATTTTCTGTCAGTTTGACTATACTTGACAAGCTTCTTCCTAACTCTAGATCCCTGACTTTTCTTTTCTTAGATAATTTACTTTAGAAAAACTTGTAATTGTACTTTTTTTCTATTCATTTAAAATATAAATTTTTAAAAAAGTCTCTTGCCAGTTTTCCAACCCAGGACTGTTTTTCTCAAGGACCTGGGAGCCATCCCTTTGAAATACAAACATCAAAGAAGATGGCATTCCTATCTCCCAGGTTGGAGACCGACTTAGATGGACTTCTTGCTCCAAGTTGTAAAATTACATCCTCTTATGATGACAGAAGAAAGTTTAACTTCCTTTTGGGTAAAACTAATTGGCAAACACAGATGGCCTAATTCTCCGTCTCATCCTAGTTCTTAAAAATTCTCCCAAGGTTTGTTTCAATGAAGTTAAAGTTCAGACTGCATTCCAGTCTCTATTCTGATGGGACACAGGCAACAATATCTCAGAATAAAAGCCTCAGAAGCAGCCTCAGAAGTAAAAGCTTTTTGCTGACCTTCTCCTGCCCTTCTATCACTCAGTCCTATTTTCTCCCAAGGCTGGTCATAGAAACTAGAATTCTTCTTCCTACAGTGGGTCATAGAAACCAGAAGCCCCTTTTCCCAATGTCAGCCATAAAATCTAAAAATATTACTCTAATTTTTTCTCCACCTTCCTGTGTAAAAGCTGGCCATAAAGAAATTATCTGACCTATCTTGTTTGACTGTAGGCCATAAGATCCCCATTTCAATTGCTCCAAACCCAAAAGGAGAGGAATGCATACTCAGAAAGGCATAGAAGAATCTAGACAGGCAGGCATTGGTGAATTTTCCCACTCAGTCTATTAACATTAGATCATACCCTGTTTATCCTATCATATTTCTACACAGCTGTCTATACTTTGTTAAACGTAGGCACAAAAATGGACAATTTTCTGTATATCTTTGAGTCTTCATTCTGAAGGCTCCTATGTATACACGTTAAATAAATTTGTATGCCTTTTCTTCTGTTAATCAATCTGCTCATGTCAGTGATTTTCAGTGAACTTCCAGGGGGCCAAGGGATGTGGTCTCCACATTCCCCTATTGCAATAGCCCTAAATAATATCTTACTTGCCTGTTCAACTTTGTCAGGTGTAGTTTTTGATTTGATAATGTTTTAGATGTAAAATCGTATTTAGTGCTCAAAGGAATTCTGTCAGATGTGTCCTACGTATGGTTTATTATTCCTTGTTTTTTTTATTTTGAGACGAAGTCTCACTCTGTTGTCCAGGCTGGAGTGCAGTGGCACAATCTTGTCTCACTGCAATCTCCGCTTCACGGGTTCAAGGGTTCAAGCGATTCTCCTGCCTCAGCCTTCTGTGTGGCTTGGACTGCAGGTGCGCACCACCATGCTCAGCTAATGTTTGTATTTTTAATAGAGACAGGTTTTCACCATGTTCCTCAGGTTGGTCTGGAACTTCTGATCTCAGGTGATCCGCCCTCCTCGGCCTCCAAAGCTGGGATTACAGGCGCGAGCCACTGCTCCCAACCTATTCCAAATATTTTTATTAATTTAAAAGTTGTCACAAAACTTGTTATTAGAACTCAGATTCTAATCCAGACAGTGAAACTCCAGAGTATATGCCTCCGATTATATTACCAGAAAGGGGTTCTGATCTAGACCCCAAGAGCAGGTTCTTGTATCTCACAAAAGAAAGAATTTGAGGTGAATCCATACAGTAAAGTGAAAGCAAGTTTATTAAGAAAGTAAAAGAATAAAGAATGGCTACTCCATAGGCAGAGTAGACCAAAGGGCTGCTGATTGGCTATTTTTATGGTTATTTCTTGATTACTTGCTAAACAAGGGGTGGATTATTACACACTAACAAGGGGCACTTCCTATAACTGAGGGTTTCTCCCCCTTTTAGACCATATAGGATAACTTCCTGACATGCTATGGCATTTGTAAACTGTCATGGCACTGGTAGGAGTGTCTTTTTGCATGCTAATGCAATATAATTAGCGTATAATCAGTAGTGATGATGGCCAGAAGGCATTTTCCTAACCATCTTCATTTTGGTGGGATTTGTCCAGCTTTTTTACCACAAACTGTTTTATCACAAGATCTTTGTGACCTGTATTTTGTGCCAACCTCCTATCTCATCCCCTGACTAATAAGACCTAACCACCTGGGAATGCAGCCCGGTAGGTCTCAGCCTCATTTTCCCAAGCCCCTATTCAAGATGGAATTGCTGTGGTTCTAATGCCTCTGACAAATACATCATACTGCCATTCTAACTTCATTTTCTTTACCTGAAAAATAGGTATAATAATATGTTTATAACCAGGGTTTTGTAAGAAGTAAATGAAACACTGTCAAGTGCTGGTCAACAGAACGACCTCTTTAGCTATCATTATTACTATTTTAAATTAATATTAAATAATTAATAATACTAAAATATATTGCTAATATATTTTAACAATGGTAAATTATAAAACCTGTTTGTAAACAATGTATTCAAGAGGTTCCTTTCCAGAAAGAATTACTCAATACTTACCCCAAACTAAGTCAAGGCCAGGAGTTACATGATTTTTTTTAATGCCAGTAAATTTTAAAGAGTATTAAAAAATTACACTTCATTTTCAGTAAGAACGGATCCTCCGCATCATCCCACTCTTTTTATAAACATGAGCATTGAATAATCAACTAGTAAGCTTCAAGGCTGAGAATAATTTCCTATTGTCTGATGCATTCCTCAAGAAAAAAAAATATCTTTTAGAGAGTCTAAATATAGACACACTCTGTAGGCAACAACACAGATGCATCTCTGCAGAAATTATTTACCCACTGTAACAAATAAATCTTTTTCATAGACAAAACATGTACTACATGAATTGTCAAGCCATGCCTATAAACAATAATCTGCTCTATAAGAGAGCAGCACATTGACTCTCTCCTCAAACTGCTCTTTAACTTTGTTTGAGTAATTCATCACCAAAATCGCTTTTGTGTGTACACGTGTGTGTGAGTATGTGTATGTGTGTTGGGTGGGGTAGAAAAAAGCAGGCTATAGTAACCGGAAGAAATAAATAACATTTTTTCCTGCTAAGTGGGATGATACACTCCAAAAAATCAAAGGACTGATTATTAAAAAGTACAAGATAAGCAATTTTGATAACAAGAAGCTGTTTAAATGTTTAATGCTTTTCATTGCTATGAATGGTAGCTCAGCCTCTACTTGGAGCAGTCTGGGGTCAGGGTGCCCCAGATTTGCTGCCTTTGTCCTAAATTTGCAGAGCTCTTTTGTGCTGGGGACAGTAAGCTGACAGGGATACACACACACACACACACACACACCAACACACACACACACACAATTTCTATCCAAAAAAGGCCAAGCATATTATCCATGGTCATGAGGAAGTGGTTCACCTTTGTGAAATAAAAATGTAGCTGGTGCTTTCACAAACTAGCACCCTGAGAGAATAAAGTCCCAGACTAAACTGAGGTCTGCGTTCTGCCTTTGCAAAACTTCACTATTTTTGCTAGAGATGTGCATCCTAAATTTAACAATGTTTTTCTTGTGGAGTTTTGAAACTGAGTCATTCTTTTCTATAATAGTTTTAAAGGATTAATTTTTTCACCTAATACAGAAGTTGTTTCTGACAATGTTGAATTTTACTTGGGTCCTGGCAAACAGTAATATTAAGTACTGCTCCCCCCAACCCCCAAACTTTTGTGTTCTAGAAGTAGCTTAGTGCAGGGAACCTTTCCCTTTTCTCCATATGACTTACACGAGATTCACAGATGGCTCCCTTGTTTACTTATGACAAAGCCAGACACAGACCATTCAAATTTCCCATTCTTTGCTTCATAAAGATTAGCTGAACTGCTTGTCCCCACTTACCAAAGAGAAAAAAGCCTTCTGTATTAACCTGTTTTCACACTGCTATAAAGAACTGTTTAAGACTGAGTATTTTATAATGAAAATTATAACTGTGAGTTTAATCAACTCACAGTTCTGCATGGCTGGGGAGGCCTCAGTAAACTTACAATCATGGCAGACTGGGAGGTAAATAAACCTTACATGGCAGCAGATGAGAGCACATGTGAGAGCGCAGGAAAATCTACCATTTATAAAATCATCAGATCTCACACAAACTCACTCACTAATAAGAAAACAGCTTGGGGGGAAGTACGCACATGATCCAATCTCCTCCCACTGGGTCCTTCCCTCAACACATGGGGATTACGGGAATTATAATTCAAGATGAGATTTGGGTGGGGACACAAAGCCTAACCATATCAGCTTGTTAAAGGATTGACTAAGTTAGACTTCTTCCCTCCCTTGAACTCATGAATTTTGACCCACCCTCAGCCTGAGCCAGCATATCCCTCCTGGGTCTCTCCTGAGAATCTGCTGACCTGAAGGAAAGACATCCCTGATCAACTATCCAATCATGTCACTGTCTCTTCTCACTCTCTCACACTCCATTCCTTCTACCTTTGTTCACCCCTTCCTATATAACAAAAGCCCCTTTTTGCCTAACCTTTAAGGTGTTCGTAGATCTATTATAATAGTCTCTTTCTATCCGTTAAAACTTTCCCTTTCTCCTTATGACAATAATTCTTTCTAATAAAGTCTCTCTTCACCTAAGAGCAGATTTGTTATTTGACACTTTGCATATGGAATTATTTTATTGAAATTTAAAATCATAGAATGCCAGAGCTTAAAGGAACCTTCGAACTAATATAGTCTGGGTTCTTTATATTTTAATATGCATAAGAATTACTAAGGAAAATGTCAGAATTGAATTCCAGATCAGCCTGACCTCTGCAAGGGAACATGCTGCAACAGAACTAGGACACAGATAATACAAATGTTTTAGATTAGTTATTAAGTGGACACAGACTGGGAGATACTGGATCTAAAATACCTACCTTTTGCAGATGAGAAATGGAGATTACCTCATCTAACCTAAGAACATGGAGCTGATCAGTGAGCCAGACTTGAAACATGACACTTTGATTCTCAAGCCATTATGTGTCCCATTACACAATACTGTTTCTGTAATGTAAAAGTCATAGCACCATTATTTTTCTAATGGAAACGTAATAAAAGGTCTATATGACAGGCATTTTCTTGACGTGTATGAAACAACAGAGAGCCCTCTGGAAATGTTGGTACATTGGCATTAATTATTCAGTGCTAATTAGTAGCATCACACATTGACTACTGTAGTGGATTATCCTCAAACTGATTATTGAAAATATTATTAAGCCTTGATTTACATTCCTGGAAAACATTAAGATATCAGCTGTCTTATCTCTACTAAGAAAAATATATTACCATCTTTGCACTAATAATTACTGTTTTATTCAATTAGTTTTAAAACAATCTAATATTTGAAATAATAAAGAAAGCAAAGCTTCTTTAAAATTGTAAAAAATCAACTTTAAAATAAAAACATGCTTCTGTCCTTTCTTTATTAAGGAACGTAAGTGGGAACATAAGTGGTAAATCCCTAGGGTCCAATTAAATGCACATAATAACATTAAAAGACAGAGGGCACTCCAGTAGCATAAAATAATGAATAGTTTCTATTTTAACACACTGGATTTTTTTAAGTGAAAAATCTTTCTCCTTTTTTTTTGTATTTGCTTGATTTTACTTCTCTCTTTCCAATTTATCTTTGCTACTTTTTAAAAGATCAGATGTAATATACTGGTGCTCTCAGCTTTCCAAACAAGGTATAGTAATTTGTAAAGAAATGGTTTTGCAAATTGGCACTGGACATTCATTTTGCAGTTGCTGTAGCTGTTCACAAAGGACAAAGGAGTGACACAAGAACAGTGAGTGAACAAATAGCATTTCAGGGAATAAATCTTTTATCTGGGAATCAAATCTCATTGTTCCTATTCTAATGCTTATGTATAAACAAAACAGGGATAAAATTGTAGATATTGGAAATCTCCTTCCTAAGAGCACTTTGCAACATGTATGTGAATAACAAGCGACCTCTAAGAGCTGACCATAGGAAGGTCCAGGTCTTTACTAGAAGTCAGCCTACTTGGTAATTTACCGAGCATATGAAAGAACTTTTATGAAATTATATATGGCTGAAATTTAAGCCTATTACGGTATCACATTCCTGTAAATTCTGAGTATGTTGCTTCTCTTTCATGTATTACTCTTGAGTGTGCATTTTCCCTTTATGTTATTTTTGAAATAATGTCCCATGTTTTCAACTTATTCTTGTATACTTGTGGACAAATATGTATCTATAGTAAAATAGTAATCAAATATCAAGTTTAAATTAGTTATTTGTTGTCTAATTTTGGAAGTTATCTATCAAGGATGTTTCTTGGCAGGGTTATCAGCATAAAAACACGTAGGATGAAATTTGAATAGTATTGAGGGAAAACTATTGCTTCCAAGCCTTTAATCTACCATTCAGATGCACATAGCATGAAGCTAAAGAAAGACCAGGAAAGAAGCAAGTAGGGAAAATGAGAAACGTTTTCAGAAACAATTTCAAATACATGTATGGGGAGAATTTCTAGGCAGTTCACTAATTCTTGAAACAAGAGAATACACTCATTCTAAGATTATACTATGTATAACCATAGTCATTTAAGAGATGGACTGTAATATTTAGGGACTGTTACATACATATTACAGTATTAATAGTGATCTCATTTTCATATTATGTTCTTTATATGTAATTTAAGGCTATTGCTGATATTTTCATATTAATGACACTTCACTGTAATCTTGCAACACCATTTAAATGCTCGATAAGTTGGGGTTATAATCAATCAGCTTATTTAGGGGAGAGTTTTGAAGCTCTCATGATACCCCATATTCTTGCTTTTCCTTTTGTGAAAAGAAATCTTGGAAAAAAACTCGAAGGTCATGGATTGTATTTTTAAAAAATCAAGGTTTCATTTCCAGCTCTGCACGTAATGCTTGTGAGAACCTGGACACATCCTTTTCTCTCTTGGAGCTACAGTTCCTTCATCTACAAGATCAGAATTCATCATTCTATGGAGAATTGAGCATAACAGCCTATGTGAGTGCTCAAAGATATGTGTTGAGTTTTTTGCCAGGAAAAGCCTGTTGTCTGGTATTCGGTGCTATTGTAGGTAATGGTTCCCTTTAACTATCTCCAAAATTGTGGCAACTTGCTCCATGAAAATAAATTTGACACTACCTTTTTAAAATCTACAACCAAAATTGTGATTTATGTTCCTATATGTGAAATATGTTTCCCCTATTTTGTGCTGTTTGGGCATCTCTTGTCAACCACTTTCCTTCTACTTAGATTTTTAAATAATCAATTCAGGGAAATAGCAGGGCTGAAATTTCAACAGATGGTTCAGCTCTAAAATTTCATTTGAGTCTCAGATTTTTAGATTCCTTGGCAGAATAAAAAGTATAGCTGCTTTCTCCAAATTTAGACAGAATAATCTGAATAAAGAGGGATACGACTGGAGTAATTATAAGAGGGAATTATTAAAATACTTTATGTATTAATATTTGATAATCATCAGAATTTCCAAGAAAAATCAATAAACTAATGAAATGTAAAACATTAGAAAACCTATAAATTGCTTGACTTACTAAAAAGGCAGATCCTAATGTGTAAAGCTTTTCCTGAAGTGTCATATGATAGTCTGTAACCAATACCTAGGTAGGAGGATAAAAATATATATATATACACACACATATACATATATATACACACACACATATACATATATATATACACATATACATATCTATATATATATATATATATATATATATATATATGCTTCTCTGTGTGTGTGTGTGTGTGTGTATTTCCATGGGAAAATCAGTTTTGTATGGCTTCAAATACCTACAGGGTATTAACATACTTCACTATCATTATTTCAACCACTCTATCCTCAAGTTCCAGTGAGGAAAAAACCATGCCAAATAAGAGGAAAGCTATGTGATTGAGATGGTGTCAGACAGAGAGCAGTCCAAGAGATCATGTAAGCTGTTAGCCATGAGGGTGCCTTCCAGAAAGACTAGAAACCATCAGCTATAGGGTTGCTTCTTTCCCCTAGCAATATGGCTATATTAATATCATAATTGTTTAGATGATACGTTGAAAATAAAATCTACCATATATCTGTTATTTACAAGAGTTATATATATATATATAAAAGATATTTATAAGAGGTCAAAGCGTTTTGTGTGAGAATTCTAGGCTCTATAAACATATCAAGAATAGTTTATTATTTGAAAAAAGACGTTTGCAAAGAGTTTAACGGAATGAGTGATCAGAATGCCTGTGTTTATGAGTAACATATCAGTGCCTTCCTTGTAGTGGTTTAATTATTTTCTTTTGAATCCAACCTTAGGGAATATCTGGGTTGAGATTTAGAAAATTATGAATTTCTTGGCCACTTAAATTATTTTTTCTGTATACTTTCTTCTCTTTTCTAAGGTGCACAATTTCTTAGGCTTTTGTTAGATCATTTCTAGACTATTGCAATGCCCCAAAATATTGTTTATTTATTTTTCTTTTACAGCATACTAAGATTTGTGAAAAGAGTGGACTTCATATAAATGACTGAGGCCGAGTTGTTTTTATGAGTTTTTTTATGAGTTTGCACTCATAAAAATTAATTAAGCAATATCATCTGTGAGGTAATCTCATGTTTTAGTATACATATGTACGGACGGACCTTTTCATTATACAGTTACAATGTAATTTTGTCATTCCTAGAAATGAGAGAGTTGTATACTAATCTTTATTAATAAAAATCATGCGTATTCAATGGAGTATAACTTAATTATCTGTCTTTTAGTAATTTAATGTGGTTGATTTATCTGCATTACTCTGAGTACACATTGTATATCTGTGTACATGTGTATGCAAATGCCTGATAGAGTGGCATATAGTGAGTGGTGCATAGTGACATTTGTTTAGCAATTTTATATTATAATAAACAAGAAGGGCAATAAACTATTTCTTTCACAATCTCTTAGAGCTTGTTAGTTAATTCTGTACTTCTGGAGACTCAATGTTGTCAGCATGGGAGGTATGTATTAATAGAATAACAATTGGCAAATACAACTGAGAAAAAAATCATAAAATTTTTGGCTAGTTGGCTTTGAAATATATATTTCCTTGAATACCCAAGATATGTTCCTGTATTAATCCCATATATAGGTGACTCAACTTTATTTACATCAAGTCTAACATCCTTCCTAGCTGATCATCTTTTCCACCTTCACCATATATTCAGAAAACCATGATACAAAACAAAAATATACTTTTGTTTGTTTGTTTCCTATGAAAAGAAAAAGCTGAGATAATGGATGTCAAATTCCCATGGTGAAGAAATTATCACATAACTGTAGATCTCAGGAAAAGAATATCCCCTTCCCCCATATATACTACACACACTGTGTCCAAAATGAAAGACAGAACCAATAACTAGACATTGTTATTCTCAGGGAAAACAGGTGGATGGCCTACAGGTCAGAATTTTAAAATGTGTCATGATGCGGGTCTTATTAAATATTGGGCTAATGTCTGTTGTAAGATTAAAATGTTTAAAAACTCTTTCTTTGGAAAGACCCGCAATGTTTATGAGTTTCAAAAAAAATAAAAATCTGTGTTTTTTAAACAACAACAAAGAAACATAACACTTCTTATTGACACAGCTGAAAAATCTGAAATGATTTTTTTAAACCAGATTAAAACAATAATTGAAAATTTTTAGTTAATGGTCAGGGTAACTAACCGTTGAAATAATTTGATAATATTAATTAAAATGAGGTTATGCAGAAATTATAAGATAGAACATATATTTATTGCAGTTATGAAAAGCTATAGACTGGTATTTTTATTTATTCACAGTAAATCATAATTTTTGACACAATTAAGGCCAGCTCATTATTAGATAACACTGTCATGTCAGCCTTAGCACAACTTAATGCAATCAAATGTGATAAAACTTGATTTAATTTTAAAATTTCCAGAATTAAATATTGCACTCACAGCCACTTATTGGCTTACTCAATGACTGAAGATGTGAAATTCTGCTACATGAAAATGCATTCGTATGCATAAGCTTAAGAGTAGCATTCTTCCACTGAATAATTTAAAATCATGTATTTTTGATCCTAAGAAAAGCAATGGAAAGCCACACAAGTTACATTTTGCATTGTCGTGGATCACATGAAAATTCGTAAGAAGTGTACAGAAAAATCTTCTATTGTTTGAAAATATTTACTGAAGACCTATCAAGTGTCAAGTATCATATTAAGAAATTAACATAGAGTAAATGGTAAGGTTGCTTATCTACAGAGAAAAAAATGGAAATGTTGAATGAAAAGCGTTGCCACAGGGATGGGTGACAAAGAAAGGGAAAAGCAATTTAGGAAAAAAGAGATGTGCACCACAGAAGTATGCAACATCAAGATGTGATTGTGCTATAGTTAGCATTTAAATGTGAATAGGATTCAGAGAAGATTAAAAAAGGAGATGATGACAAGAAATGAGGCTGGAAAGAGATTAGGAACAGACTGTTAGGACTTTGAATTCTCCTTAAGTGCTTAACATTTATCCTGTAGCCAATTGGTATGTAGCACAGACTTTAACTATGAAAGCAAAATGCACATATTAAATAAGAAAGAGTTTATGGACTTGGTATTTCACTAGTTACAGGGCAGATAAGGAAGGGGAAAAATACAAAGATAATTCTTAGATGTCTGACTTGGTAGACTAATTATATGGTGACACTATTAAACCAAGCAGGAATTATCAGAGAATATTTATGTCAGTAGGTAAGGAAAAGAATTTGATTCATTATTTGGTAAATTTGAGATAACTGTTGTAAATACAGTCAGTGTGTCCTAAGAAAAAATGCAATAGAAAGATTGAAAGTTATTAATACATATATCCTAATTGGCAGTGAGATATTACATGGGAAAAAGCAATTTGAAAGCATAACATCTACAAGGTGATTAGATTAGAAAACCCACAGTGCATCATGTTAATCTTTATATTATTTTATGAGTTTTAATATGACCATGTATTTTGAGCTTAAATAACTCAGTACGATAACTATGCTGTTCACTGGTTTATAGGATGATAAATATTATTTTAATATTTTTTAATATTATTTTAATGCTTACTCTGAGGCAGGCAATGTGTTGGGCATTGGAAGTGATACAAAATTAAATAAAAAAGGATCTTGTGCTTAAAATTCTAATGGATGATCTTCTCCATTGTTCTATCTATGCTGTAGATGGAAAACCAAAATGGCACTCTAATTGCAAAGAGAATAATTGCCACAAAACATGTAAATACAGGGGCCATAGAAATTTAGAGAGATAGTGAGACTACTATGAGTAGAGGGAACAAAGAAGGATATCACTAGTCCAGTGGCATTTGAGCTGTTGGTTCAAGGTTAGGTAGGATTTGAATAAATTTATATTTTAAAAAATACAGTATAGGTGGAAGAACATCAAGAGCAAAGACACAAAGCATTGATAGGCAAGGAAGGCTTACAGTAAAGGGGATGTTTAATCAATGTAGTGAGATGAAAGGGTAACAAGGAAAAATAATATTGAAAATACAACTAGGGACTAGATTATAGAAAAATAAAGCCTAAGATAATAATATTAGATGGTATATTTGAGTAATCATACACAATCATGAAAAAAAAATTCTCAGGTATAGACCATGCTTCACAAAATAGAACATGGAACAAAAGAAGAAAGAAGGGAACACTAATTAGAAGTCTATTGTCATAGACCAAGTATCAGGTAGTGAGTTTTGAGGGAAAACAATGGAAGTGAAGAGAAAAGATCAAAATCCTGAATTACTTACAAGCAATATTGGAATAATTATCAACTCATTTAAAAATGCATAAATAAAACTTAAATTTTGAAACTTGTTCCTTAGAATGTTGTGGTGCTTTCATTAATAGGAAAACCACTAAAGGTAATATTAAAATATTCTATAACTCCTATAATATGAATACTGATCAAGAATGAGCACTGGGTGTGGGCTATACTGTTGGGTACCAGCTCTGCTCTGCACATAACACAGGGAAAACAGGACATTTGAAAGGGAACAAGATGTAGTAATAGTACAGGACTCTTTGAGTTTGAGGTGCTGGTGAGATATCTATTTGGAGATATCCTATACTCACATGTAAATGGAGAATGTTAGTTCATAATCTTATGTGGGTTTTTTTGTTTGTTTGTGTTTTTTGTTTTTTTGAGATGGAATCTCGCTCTATCTCCCAGACTAGAGTGCAGTGGCACAATCTCGGCTCACTGCAAGCTCCGCCTCCCGGGTTCATGCCATTCTCCTGCCTCAGCCTCCCAAGTAGCTGGGACTACAGGCACCTGCCACAATGCCCGGCTAATTTTTTACATTTTTAGTACAGACGGGGTCTCACCGTGTTAGCCAGGATGGTCTGGATCTCCTGACCTCCTGATTCACCCGCCTCAGCCTCCCAAAGTGATGGGATTACAGGCGTGAGCCACTGCACCTAGCCAATCTTATGTATTTCATTTGGACCATATGTGGGAAAATTCTATTTAGTTTTAGAAAGTGACAGTTTAAGTTTCAAAACACCTTCAAGCAATGACCACTGTCAGTAAAACATGCTGCAAGTCTGTTCTGTTCATACTGCTCATATACACTGAGTAAGATGATATTCACTAATGGTTTTTTGTTTGTTTGATTGATTGATTTGGTGTGGGGATAAAATATACTGTGTCCTTGCTCCATCAAAGAACTTACGGTGTATGGATGAAGTATTTCTGGTTATATACTTTCATTAAATAAACAAACATAACACCATGAAGCATAGTGGGAAAAGTACAAAACTTTATTCATATGCATTTTATGCAAATTTTTAGGTGCAAAAACTTAGGTAAGATATTTAATGCTTAACTTCTTTGTGTCACTTATTCTTCCTATACAAGGTATGAAGAGTAACACCTTAGGCTTTGATATTGTTTGGCTCTGTGTCCCCACCCAAATTTCATCTAAAATTGTAATCCCCATGTGTCAAGGGAAGAACCTGCTTTCCCCACATGTGGAGGAGGCGAGGTGACTGGATCATGGGGGTGGTTTCCCCCATGCTGTTCTCGCAATAGTGAGGCTGTTCTCGCAACAGTGAGGGAGTTCTCGCAAGATCTGTTGATTTTAAAAGTTTGGCACTTCCTCCCTCACTCTCTCTCTCCTGCAACCTTGTGAAGAAGGTGTCTGCTTCCCTTTCCGCTGTGACTGTAAGTTTTCTGAGGCCTCCCCAGCCATGCAGAACTATGAGTCAATCAAACCTCCTTTCTTTATAAATTACCCAGTCTTGGGCAGTTCATCATAGCAGTGTGAAAATGAACTAATACAGAGTTTACAGTTAAGGTTTAAATGGGTAAATGAATATAATGTGCATAACTTAAGGAAGCTGTGCAGTAGATTATTTACAATATCCAATATTTATCGTGGCATGCAAAAGAAGCTGAAGAAATTCCCACCATTTTGCAGTGAATTCTTAAGAATAGGCATATTTAAAATACATTTTATATGACATAATCAATATTCATTTTGACATCTTTCAGAGTTGGGAGTGCAACTCAAAGGAAAAGGAAGTATTTTACCTGAAGAAGAGGCTGAAACTGAGATGCTATCTGTAGTTGGCAGGTTGGCATGATTGTCATTTGGGAAAAAATGCAATATATATTAAACTAATGTAGACAAAAAAATCAACAGATTTTCAAAATCACCAATATAAAACTCACAAGAGTACAATATCTAAATTTTAGACTTTATTAACAAAACAGTCAAGAATGACTTATAGGTTGGGTACAGTGGCTCATGCCTGTAATTCCAGAACTTTGGGAGGCCGATGTAGGCGGATCACTTGAGGTCAGAAGTTCGAGACTAACTTGGCCAATATGCTGAAACCTGTCTCTATAAAAATACCAAAATTAGCCAGGCGTGCTGGTGGGTGCCTGTAATCCCACCTACTTGTGAGGCTGAGGTATGAGAATCACTTGAACCTGGGAGGTGGAGGTTGCAGTGAGACTCCACCTAAAAAAAAAGGAATGACATATATCCCAGAATATCTAAATTCATGATAAGCAATATTCTTTTTGATGTGGTAATGTAAATGTTCTCTAAGCATTTAAGTTGCTTTTTCATAGAAGGGCCTTAAGAAGCATTCTTCCTTTTGCAGATAATTGCATATTGTGCTGACTTATGTGGAAGTAGCCTGACAGAATTAATGTGACTCTTAAGGCAATAATCTCAGTGTGAAAGAACAACTTAAAATAATGCTGGACATACTGGGCTTAGAGAGTCATAAACATCACTGTTTTATTACCATCAAACCAATAAAGATGTGAATAACTCCTTGTCAATTTGAATGTCTTTAATGGGCAAAAAAATCCCCTTTTTTGAACATTTGTGATTCAAGCCATTTTTTTTTTTCGCACTCATGAACTAATGTCATTGAAACACATTTATAGCAGAGTCTCTAGTGTGAAATATACTGAACTCTAGACCTAATGAAAGACCTGCAGAACTTATATACCTGTTATTGCTTCAGTCAAATCTATTCTAACCATTCATTCATTAATTTCTCACTTTTGTGACATATCTGATTATTTTACAATCCTCTGAGGGCTGCAGCCTTTCAATATTTAATTTACTAAATTTATATCCAATCTCTTTGTAAAGGACATTTCCATGCTTTAGATAAGGATTTTAAAGGAAACCATAACCAGTGAGAGTATATCAGAGAAAGATTCAAGAAACTACATGGAAGAATATGTTTCTAACCTGTTTTGTAAAGAAAAATCAGTAAAATATACATTTGTATAATAGATTTGAAAGACAAATTACGATAGCCTGTCTCTTGAGAGCTGGAAGATCTTTAAATGCGCTACAATGTTTTAGAAATACATAGCTGGATGTGGCCTTAAGTCTAAAGGCTTCATGTGACTGAGGGCATGGAGGCAGGGAGAGGGGAAGAAAAATCTGTGGACTGGTTGGGAAGACTACTAATTATACTGGCATTTTGTGGTTATTTACTTCTCCTGATGACAAATATGCTATTTTTCCTGATGCAGAACAAACAAAATAATGACTTTTGTTATGGAAGTTATGTGATTTGATCCATTTTTGGCAATTCAAATATATTTCCAACAAATACATGTGTCTCCTGTGTACAAGCATGTACCTACTGGCTGTCTTGGACACAATGACTTGTTTAAGATCATAGAAGTAGATAACAAGAAAACCAGGAGGACACTAGGTTTCCAAATTCCCAAGGTACTGCTCTTTCTTTCAACCATGGTCTTCTGAAAATATAGCCTAACTCAAGAGCTTGTGAAAAAAAGCATTATTTACTTTGTAATACTCAAATATGATCATTGAATTCTGGTCATTTTTATGACAAATTATTCCAAATTTCATTCCAAATTATTATTATATGATGTAAAGCATCATTTAGTAATAGTGAAATGTTTAAAATATTAAAAGATGTAATACCAAATATTTTTAAATGTATTTTATCTGTATTCTGAGATTCCACCACAAATATCTTGTTTTTCACACATTCTTCATGATCTGAGAGTTACAATATCAGAACTCTACAATAATCATCTATTCACTGAAAACAACCTCTTCTGAAGTAACATTGTGTTCAATGAACCCAATTCTAAGTGTAATTTCATGTTTTTTACTAGCTACAATTGACTTAGATTTCTTGGTTAATAAGTTTGCTTCAATTTTCCCCAGTATATGAATTATTGTATATTTTTAACAAACTAACTTATTATATACTTTAATTTAAGAAAAATAAATACAAATACTTTATTATTAAATTAATTTTTGCTATTTACTGAATGTAACATTTTAAGATTATTCATTGTCAGAATAAACAAACACAAGGTTTCTGAGAAACATAAAGTGAAAAATAGTTTAATTTTCTTCCATAGTAGGATTATATAAAAGGATTATAGGCCGGGCGCAGTGGCTCACACCTGTAATCCCAGCACTTTAGGAGCCCGAGGTGGGCAGATCATGAGGTCATGAGATCGAGACCATCCTGGCTAACATAGTGAAAACCCGTCTCTACTAAAAATACAAAAAAATTAGCCGGGCGTGGTGGTGGGCACGTGTAGTCCCAGCTACTCGGGAGGCTGAGGCAGGAGAATGGCGTGAACCCGGGAGGTGGAGCTTGCAGCGATCCGAGATCACGCCACTGTGCTCCAGCCTGGGCGACACAGCGAGACTCTGTCTCAAAAAAAAAAAAAAAAAAAGGATTATAAACAAATAACTATGTATAAGTATGCCAATAAGAAGTGTTTTTGCACTCAAGTATAAAGAAATGCACATAGAAATAATAGCACCATTGTGGATACATATGAAGACACAGTATGAATAAAATATACTTTGTAATAATGTAGAGAGAACATTAGACAGAGTAGTCAGAAATCTGGGACCTCCATCTAGGAATTTATATTATTTGAGCCTTAGTTTTCAAAGGAGCAGAAAAGCATAGAGATTACATTACGTCTCTTCTCATTATAACATTTTGTGGTAGGGTGTGTGTACATACTCATATGTGTGTCCATTGTAGAAATACATTTTATTCCCAAAAATGAACTACATCATTCATGATAAATAAGATCAATATGAGTTCACCATATGTGGAAAAAAAAACTATAGCAGAAAATGAAATGTGGTCAATTTAGCCAGGAGAATTTATCAATAGCAATATTCATAATTAATAGGCACTACATGATTATTACAGCCTGTCTTCTTTAGAAACAATGGTTAAAAAATAATCACAAACATTAAATATTAAAAAGAAACCCTCGTTTTGATATTATCATGCTTTTATCAGAGAAGTAGTGAACTTCCACTTAATTTCCTTATTTCTATACCAGTATATTTGTTTTACATGAGCGTAGGAATTTTTTACTTCCAAACACAAAGAGAAAAATTAAATTTGCCACATATATTCTTATCTCTTGTTATGAGAGTGGAATAAGAATTATTCCTTCAAAATAATCGATTCCCCTTGATATCAGTGAATTGTTATTTTGTTCATAAAAATTGTCAGTTAATTATTAAAAGAGAGCATAAACTTAAAAAAGAAACACAAATACAAAAATAACATTTCTTCTGGTAAATTATTGCTTTGGATAACATTGCCATCATTAATTATTATAGCATGTTGGAAAGTGGTGTAAAGTTTTTCTCATCATCCTCTTCTTTCTTTTTCTTCTGCTTATTTTAAATTAGTACTGAATGCACATAGTATAAAAATGCAAGTGTGAGTGTAAAAATGTAGACAAAGATCAGTAAAAGTCACTCTTTCTTTTTCCCTCAATACTGTATTCCAAATAAAGCACAGCCCTTTCACCTGAGCAAGAGGAAAAATGGGTGGGGACCCAGCAATTTAGAGACCATGCAAATAGCAAACATTCACAAAATCATGTTCAGTAAAGAAAACATGAAAAGTTCGGAGCCTACAGATCCAGCATTTAATGCTGCCACTATATGATCTATATCCCTAAACATAAACTTTTTCTACTGTGTATGTTTAGGGATATAGATGATGTTCTTTTTCTTATGTTCTTTCCCATGTTCCTTTTCTTATGTACTCAAAGTAAAAGGGAGTTTGATCCAAATACCAGGCTGGAGTGCAATGGTGCAATCTAGGCTCACTGCAACCTCCGCCTCCTGGGTTGAAGTGATTCTCATGCCTCAGCCTCCTGAGTAGCTACGATTGCAGGCACACGCAACCACACCCAGCTAATTTTTGTATTTTTAGTAGGACATGGTTTCACCATGCTGGTCAGGCTGCTCTCGAACTCCTGATTTCAGGCAATCTACCCATCTTAGCCTCCCAAAGTGCTGGAATTACAGGCGTGAACCACCACACACATCCTGTTTGTCACTTCTTATTCACCAATTTTTTCAAAGAATATTTTCTATCTCCAAGCCTACAGATATAATCCTTAACTCTCACATAGCATCCAAAATTTCCCCCTTTATCATTCTTTCAATTTTTTAAAATTAGATGTGTATTTTTGTTATTCTACTGGTTAATTTTAATTCTATAAATTTATTTAAATTTATATTTCTTTAGGTATCAGACATAGGTCATACCTTTTTCTTTATGCAAGACTAGCAAATGCATGCTTCTCTACTAGACCCTACCTTCTTTATCTCACCATTTAACGTTTACTTGTTATACCATATTTATAATGTCAAGGTATGGAACAATTAAGCTTTATAAGAGCAACTGAGCCATTTGTTGTGGGTGCTTAAATTGACTCTGAAAGCATAAAATGAAGAAATTTTGCCCATAAGATTGTTATTATGTTAATATAATTGTCGACTGCCTGTTAAACTCTCAATTTTTTTCATGCAAAACTTCCATGAGCTGTTACAAAATCAGGAAAATCATTTCTTTCATTATTATTATTATTATTGATAAAGCGTCTCTGTTAACCAAGCTAGAGAACAGTGGCATATTCTCCTCTCACTGCAACTTCCGCCTCCGGGACTCAAGAGATCCCAAGAAATCCTCCCACCTC
Organism: Pongo abelii; assembly: GCF_028885655.2. Classification (NCBI taxonomy): domain Eukaryota; kingdom Metazoa; phylum Chordata; class Mammalia; order Primates; family Hominidae; genus Pongo; species Pongo abelii. The sequence goes on from NC_071998.2 coordinate 46,723,450, forward strand.
AGTCTCTCAAGTAGACGACAGGTGCACATCACCATGCCTAGCTAATTTTTGTATTTTTTGTAGAGACGGGTTTCTCCAGGTTGCCCAGGCTAGTCTTGAACTCCTGGGTTCAAGTCATCCACCTGCCTTGGCCTCCCAAAGTGATAGAATTATAGGTGTGAGCCACCACGCCTGGCCAGAAAATTATTTGAATAGACCAGACCACTTCCACTACTGACCAATTCACCCAGGGTAGGAGGGGAGTAATTTTTCATTCCATTTTTACCAGACAGTGATTTCTTTAAGAAGCAAGATGTATCAAATAAAGCAAGATGTAACAAATGAAGCATATAGATCATTTTTTTTTATTCTATGTGCTTGGCAGACTTGCTGTATCTGAGAAATTTTCAAACATGTTGGCTTAAATGTACAGTTTTACATAACACCAAAATTTCTTTCTCTATTCCCTCTCTAACCCACTTTGTCTCCTGCTCAATCCTTTCTAAGGGGCTCTTACTAAGTCTTCAATATTACAATGAATTGTAAATAACACTTAGTGTAACTTTTTAGAAAACTATCTCATAATAATAAGGGGAATTTTTAGATTCTTTCACATTATATTTTGCTGGTTGTTGACCTAGTCACTTTTAATTTTTTTCATTCCTGAATAATTGGTTCTGCTTCTTTTTAGAAATTGTTTTCTCTTGAGTTACATTAAATTTTTGTTCAAATGCTTTTAAAACACTATAAAATCTAACTAAAATGTGATATATAGAGATTATGTTATTAATCTCAAAATAAAATATCATAGTATGACTAGATCTTAGGGTAGAAAATAAAATCCTTGTCACTAAATCATTGTTACTGTAAGGGAAAATTTTGTCACTCTAAAATCAATGGGCAAATAGATTCAGCTCTCCTAAAACACAGAGAGGGTAAATAGCTTGTTTTGGGACACACAATCTGAAAATTTTTTTTCCAGAATCTGGCTGTTCTATGCTTTCCCTAGCATTTATTTCTACCGATGAAATGATGAAATCTGATACATGCTGAATTTATGTTTCTCTTTAGGGACATGGGTCTTTCTTTCTGAAAACATTTAGGATTGTAGCTCCACTTTTATTGTAAGGAAATTCCACAAGAATGCTTCTAGATGGGGACATTTTCCATTCTTCACTCTTAGGAGGCACTAATCTTGTTCCAAGATGTCTGACTATAAGCAACTAGTGTGTCCTGCTCTCATGGAGAGGAGAGAGAGCTGTGACTAACCAGCTCTTTAACTATATCATCCATGAGGGCACGTCGGGATTCATCACGGAAGCAGCGTGACCCATGGAGAAGAGAGAGGGATGAGGCAGGACAGCCGCCCACTGCGGATTGGTGCAGAGCCAAGGGAAGTGCCCCACGTCATGGAAAGGGTGAGTGGGCTACAGCACCAGGAACCCGCATTTCCGACACAGACCTTTGCAATCCTGGGCACAGGAGATTCTCCTTAACACCCCCAACCCCACCCCAGGGCCTGCAGACTGACATGATAGAGAGCTGTGTAAAGTCTGGGCAGAGCTGCTGTTCAGGACCACATGGAGCCTTGGACCCTGGAGCACCCAGGCACCAGCTGCGTAGCTTCACCAAAAGGGAGGACAGGCTCTCTCCCGTGCTCCCAGGATAGAGGACACACCCATGGTACTGAGTGGGTGAACTGCAGGCCTTGCCTCCATTACAGATCACCAGGTAAAGCCCACTGGCATGGGACCCCAGCACAGCCACTCCATCCCCATCTGAGCATTCGGGCTGCTCACAGCTCTGCAGTTCTCTGGGATAGAACTCCCAGAAGTAAACAATAGGCCTGCAGCTTTTGCCACTGCCACAGCCCCTGCCTCTATTATCTTCAAGCTGGGGAAGGAGCAAAGAGCCCAACAACTATCATGCGCCTCCAGCACACCACAGCTGCCACACAGAAAGAAGTGGCCAGACTGCTTTCCACATGGGTCCCTCCCCTGCTACTCCTCCTTGGGCAGGGGCTCCTGACCTGGGCCCTGAGGACAGCTGCCCTACGCCTAGCTGATCACTTCAGTTATGTGGCTCCATGTTTCTCTGGGGAGGGAATCCCAGAGATGGCCCACAGGCTCTCTGCCATTGCCACTGTGGCAGTACCCTCCAGACACCACAACTGCCTTACAAAGAGGAGCCCAGTCTCTCTTCCCTGTGATCCCTGATCTCATTCTTCACCAGGTAGGGCCCAAGCTTAGACCCACAGTGCAGCCACTCCCGACCCCCAGCTAAACATTTCTATTAGCAGCAGCTCTGTGTCTCTCTGGGTAGTGTTCCCAGAGGCAATTGACAGTCCATCTGTCACAGCCACTGCAACAGGCTGGGGAAAGAACAAAGACCTGAGTGCTTTACTCACACCTCTGGCACATCACAGCTGCCCTACAGAGAAGTGGCTAGGCTATCTTCACTTCAATACCAACAATACTTTGCTAATATGCACCCCTGTGAAACCAAGGACAAGAATTCAGTCACAAATAAAGACCCTGCACAAAGCCTTGGCTCTCTGAAAACATCCAGAAACAACGACAACTAACCATACTAAAATTACACCACAGTTAAAGGAGCATCAGCCAACACCGATGAGAAAGAACAAGCACAAGAACTCTGACAACTCTAAAGGATAAAGTGTTTTCTTACCTCCAAATGACTGTACTAGCTCCCCATGAATGATTCTTAATCAGAATGAAATGGCTGAAATGTCAGAAAGAATACAGAATCTGGGCCGGGCGCGGTGGCTCACTCCTGTAATCCCAGCACTTTAGGAGGCCGAGGCAGGCAGGTTACGAGGTCAGGAGTTTGAGACCAACCTGACCAACGTGGTGAAACCCTGTCTCTAATAAAAATACAGAAATTAGCCAGGTGTAGTGGTGCGCAACTGTAATCCCAGCTACTCAGGAGGCTGAGGCAGGAGAATCGCTTGAACCCGGGAGGCAGAGGTTGCAGTGAGCCAAGACCGCACCATTGCACTCCAGCCTGGGCAACAGAGCGAAACTCCATCTCAAAAGAAAAGAAAACAAAACAAAACAAAAACCAAACAATTATCAATGCCACTTAACTCTTCTCTGATTATTCCCATCTCTGCACCTTTTTTCTTTTCTCTACACTTTAAAAATTTATTTTAAATTTACATCCCAGGCAATATTTTGATTCAATTATTGGAAAATGTGATTTTTAATTTCCAAGGAATCTTTTGTATTTCCTCAGAAAAATATTCAATATCTTAGAGACCAGATATCAGTTTTGAGTAGGGTTTTCTATTATAATTTCTCTATGTGCACAGAAGTGAAAGAACTAACCTGGACCTCACATCTACTTATCCATATATATATTACAAACGATTTAAACTTGTGATTAAACCACAACCTACATCTGCTGTCTATAGTATCCGATTTAAGCTCTTATCATTTTCAGGCATTTGTCAACAAGAAAAGACTTTCTTTTGAGGTTGTCTTTTTCTTTGGCATATTTTAGCTTCAGTATTCTCTATTTTGGATTATCCCCTTTTCTTTTCTATTTCCCCTACCATGTTCTTAAGAAATATATCTGATGGTGCCCAAGAACCTCACTTCCTTTTGGTAATCAGTTATCAATGTGTATATATATATATGTGTGTGTGTGTGTGTGTGTATATGTATATATACATAAACATACATAATTTATACATAATTAACATCATTTCAGTATATTTCAGAAGAGAAAAAATTTAAATGCACAGTCCCCACTTTAAGTCTTAAATGATGCCCTGATAATTTTTTGTCATAAAGCTGTATTTTTAAATTAATTTTAAGGTTATAAGACTTCATGGTCTCTAGTTATAGAAAATGTTTGATTCATGAATATTATTAATTTATCCTCAGTTTTAATACTATTTCCCTGATCTCTTATTTCTGTGAGATCTAGCAAATATAAAACAGACGTTTCTATCACCTTTTGTGAAACATCTCCCCACTTCTAACAATATTACTACCATAAGCATTAGAAAGTATGTCTTCTCTACTTGTTTTCTGTGATAAGTTCGCTGGCCTAGAGTTTTCTGTTTTATTTTTTGCATCTTCATTTATGGTAAGTAACATATGCTACCTTAAGCAGTCTTTTAACAACTTCCATATCTCCTTCTTTTTTGTCATTAATATCCTTGTTATTACAATATTATTATACACCTCCAGGCCACTCAAGAACAGTCAGAGTTCTTATTCATCTTGAAACTCCAGTACTTGAAGCCAGTTACATGTTCATATCTTTTTGTTAGATGTAAGTTTTTCTGTTGCAAGAAATTTTCATTTTGTCTCAAGATTACAGATAGGTGCTGAAGTGTGTGCTACATTTAACAATGAGCTCTCTCCTCAAGATTTTAAAAATTTATTTTCTCAAACACTGACAAGCATGTCCTTCGGATTATAGAAGGTGAAAAGTGGGTCATCATGAATAAATAATTTATCTAGTCAGCTTATCGAAAGAAAAGATGATACAAAACTGATATTGAATGTTTCAAAATGTTTTCAGTAGATTGTTTTAAAGCACAGGACTGTAAATGTCTAAAAAAGGGAGAATGAGAAATCACTAGAGTTGCTTAATGTATTTATCAACATTTTTTAAATCCCTTCAATCCTCCAGAGATTCCCAAGTTGTATTGTTATTTTCTGCCTGAGTTTCTTACCCTCCATATCATTCTTGCACCATGCTTCTCTTCTGTCCTTCTTTCCACAGATGGAGTTGGAAGTACCCCAGATTGTGAATCTCATCTTTGAGGGAACATCTAATTTTTTGAAATTCTTTGAAACATTGCTAGGGTTAATTCATTTTGACTAAATATTATCAACTACTGTGCAATATGCTAGCAACAGGAAGAATTTCTCCTAATGTGAAAATAATTTTTGTATGGATTTTTTACTCTTCCTTTCTGGGGAAGGTGCTAAAAATTGATTAGTATCTCTTCTCAAAGTTAAAATGTTTTGAACAAGAACTTGGCCTCTTAGCAAAGGTAAGTTAAGATTCCCTTGGAGTCAAGGAAGTGAAAATAAAATTAAATGTTTTCTTTATGCCACTGAGTTAGAACTTCTTAAAAACTTTATGTAACAACTTATATTGATTTTCTGCAGGGAGATTATCTTTTAAGGGATTCTCTAGTGAAATAACAAGCTGCATGATTACTGTCTGCATCACTGGATTTTCTTAAAAATAAACAACATCAAAATGAACATTCTAGCAGTTGAAAACTAGTGAACAGCAATGTCACATAAATTCAATTCACAACATTTTTATGGAGACACTACTCCCCATTCAAGAACCTTTACTAATAAATTAATCTCTATTCTACTGAGTGAGGCAGACATGCTGTTGGATAAAGAGAATGGGGGTTTATAGCAAAACTTATTCATACATTTATGAGAAATGACTACTAATAATTTAATGTGGAGGACAATAAAATTTGAATTAATTGTTTCACTTAAAAATTTTGAAAATGCTTCCAATTAGATTTCACTGATTCTAGTAAAAAGGTAGAGATTCATTCAAAAGATCAAAATGATTGAAAAGTCTTTAAGCCACCTCCCTACACCGCCCCCCGCCACACACACACCACATATTTACTTACATTAGCATACCAGAGAGCTGTGCTATGGGCATAAGGAAATTATTGGGATTCTGAGTGTGACACCTAGAAAATACACAGGATTTTATGCATTTAGAAAATGATAAAATAGTTTAAGTATCAGTGTCTCTGATTACAAAATTATGATGTAATTATACACAGTTGGCCCTTGAACAACACAGGGATGAGGAGCAATGAACTCCCTGCACGGTAGAACATCCATATATAACTTTTGACTCCCAAACTTAACTACTAATAACCTACTGTTGACCAGCCTTACTAGTAATATAAACAGTTATTAACACACATTGTATGTTATATATATTATACACTGTATTCTTACAATAAAGTAGGCTGGATAAAAAAATGTAATTAAGAAAATTATAAGGAAAAGGAAATAGATTTACTAGTCATTAAGTTGAAGTGGAAAATCATAAAGATCTTTCTTCTTGTAGTCTTCACATTCAGTATGCTGAAGACAGGGAGCAAGAGAGGGGATTGGTCTTGCTGTCTCAAGGGTGGCAGACATGGAGGAGGTAGAAGGGGAGATGGAAGAGGCAGGCACACTGACTGTTGAAAAAAGTCCACATATAAGTAGACCTGCACAGTTCAAACCTGTGTTGTTCAAAGGTTAGACGTACTTTAACAAAAGTTATTCAATATACACTACAGAAAATTATATCAGATGTATTTAGATAGCAGTCTCCTCTTTATTTTTAAATACTAAAATGATGATTCAGCTGTACCACAGTCATATCTATTACATACATCATATCTTATGTTTCCCTTGCTACAAACTCCCAAAAAAAAGGTTACAGTGCGGGGACAGAACAGATCCTGATAATAATGTATTTTATTGTATTGTGACTGAAAGTTCAGCTTTAAAATGGAAATAATATGTATCTCTATCTTACAGCTTTTTTAAAGATTGGATGCAAAAAGTTAGGGAAAGCCACATCAAATGGCCAGAATAATTACTTATTACTTCTTATCATCATTAGTATCATTTTCCTCTATATTTTCCACCACTGTATTTTCATTAGTAAAATCATGTGATGCCTCCTCTAGCTCCTCATATTCTTATTTCAGTGAAATAAGGAAATGCAGCTCACATATTTCCTTGACCTGTCATTGCAGAGATATTTAATATTATAAATGCCCTTCTTTCTTTCTCTCCCTCCTTCCTTCTTTTTTCTTTCCCTCAGTCTTCCTTTTTTTCTTCATCTTTTGGACTATTCTTGGAAACGACCCAAAATCAAACTGCACATCCTCTTTCATTCCTAGTCATTGTTGCTGGTGTGGTTTGGTTTGCTTTGTTGTTTTATTTTGTTTTTGTTTTATTTTTGTGGCCCTGGTCACTGAAAGACTTAGACAAGAGAGTTACCTCTAACCAATATAAATGTTCCTGTGACTTCGCTAAAAGGGTGATTGTGTCATTCTACAGCAATGAGGCCACCCAATTACCCTCTGGCCCTGAGATACTATTAAGCATCTTCTTTCTCACCCCAGGAAAATGACTGCACTTCTCATTCTCCTATGGAAAGAAATGATCTGGTTTCCCTTTGGCCCCGAGTTCTCCCAATCCTGGAATCTTCCTTCCTCCACAGATAGCCTGCAATTCAGATTCAGATATATTTCCTGAAGTGGAGGCACATCTACTATCTGCAGTCCCTTCTTTCCCAAGTCCCATATAATGTGTAATACATTTTAAAACATTGAGCTGAGATCTATTTTTGCAGCTACCCTAATATACCCACCAAGTTTTATTTTTTTAATTTATTTACAGACATGGTCTCTGTCACCCAGGCTGGAGTGCAATGAATGGCATGATGAGAGCTCACTGCAGCCTCAAACTTGTGGGCTCAAGTGATCCTCCCACTTCAGCCTTCCAAGTAGCTGGGACTACTGGTGTCTGTCACGACACTCAGCTAATATTTTTTATGATTTTTAGAGACAGGATCTCATGATGTTGCTCAGGCTACTCTCAAACGCCTGGTCTCAAGTGATCCTCCCACCTCAACCTTCCAAAATGCTGGGATTACAACTGTGAGTCACCATGCCCAGCCTCCACCAAGTTTTAGAGCTACCACCTATATAACTTCTCCAATTTTGGCAACCAACGACTTTATCATTAAATGTAGTCTTTAATGATAAAGTACTATCAGTCCATTCTCTTCAAAAGTCAATTATTGTTATACTTTTTTATAACTTTTAAGTTCAGGGATACATGTGCAGGTTTGCTACATAGGTAAACATGTGTCATGGGTTTTTTTTTGTACAGATTATTTAATCACCCTGATATTAAGCCTAGTACCCATTAGCTATTTTTCCTGATCCTCTCCCTCCTCACACCCTTTGCCCTCCAATAGGTGTCCCAGTGTGTGTTGTTCCCCTCTATGTGTCCATGTATTCTGATAATTTTGCTCTCATTTATTAGTGAGAACATCTAGTATTTGGTTTTCTGTTCCTGTGTTAGCTTGATACAGATAATGGCCACCAACTCCATCCATATTCCCACAAAAGACATACTCTTGTTCTTCTTAATGGCTACATAGTATTCTATGGTGTACATATACCATATTTTATCCAGTCTATCACTGATGGACATTTAGGTTGATTCCATGTCTTTGCTATTGCAAATAGTGCTTCAATGAATATACGCATACATGTTGTCTTTATAATAGCATAATTTATGTTTCTTTGGGTATATACCCAGTAATGACATTGCTGGGTCGAATGGTATTTCTACCTTTAGGTCTTCAAGAAATCATCACGCTGTGTTCTACAATGGCTAAACTAATTTGTACTCCCACTAACAGTGTATAAGTGTTCCTTTTTCTCCACAACCTTGCCAGCATTTGTTACTTTCTGACTTTTTGAGAATTACCATTCTGACTGGTGTGAGATGGTATCTCATACTGTGAGATGGTAACTCATTGTGGTTTGGATTTGCATCTCTTTAATGATTAGCGATGTTGATTTTTTATAGGCTTGTTGGCCACATGTGTGTACACTTTTGGAAAGTGTCTATTCACGTCTTTTGCCCACACTTTGATGGGGTTGTTCATTTTTTTCTTGTAAATTTGTTTAAGTTCCTTATAGTCTGGATATTAGACCTATATTGGCTGCATAGTTTGCAAGAATTTTTTCCCATTCTGTAGGGCTTGTTCACTCTGTTTATAGTTTATTTTGCTGAGCAGAAATTCTTTAATTTAATTAGATTCCATTTGTCAATATTTGCTTTTGTTGCAATTGCTTTTGGTGTCTTCGTCATAAAACCTTTGCCCGTGCCTATGTTCTAAATGGTATTTCCTAGGTTGTCTTCCAGTTTGGGGATTTACATTTGTCTTTAATCCATATACGGCATAAGGAAGGGGTCCAGTTTCAGTCTTCTGCATATTACTAGCCAGTCATCCCAGCACCATTTATTCAACAGGGAATCCTTTCCCTATTGCTTATTTTTGTTAGGTTTGTTAGGCTTACCAAAGATCAGATAGTTGTAGGTAGGTGTGCAGTCTTATTTCTGGATTTTCTATTCTGTTCCATTGATCTATGTGTCTGTTTTTCTACAAGTGACATGCTGTTTTGATTACTGCAGCCCTGTAATAAAGTTTGTTGTCAGGTAGCATGATGCCTCCAGGTTTGCTCTTTTTGGTTAGAATTGCCTTGGCTACTCAGGCTGTTTTTTGGTTCCACATGAATTTTAAAATAGTTTTTTCTAGTTCTGTGAAGAACCTCAATATTAGTTTAAATAGCAATATAACTGCATCTATAAATTGCTTTAGGCAATATGGCCATTTTTATGATATTGATTCATCCTATCTATGAGCATGTGGGGGTTTTCCAGAAATAGAATCATCATCTGCAAACGTATGTATTTCTGTGTGTTTGTATAGTTTCCAGAGTTCCTCTTTTTATTAATTCTAGTTTTATTCCATTGTGGTCAGAGAAGATACCTGATATAATTCAATTTTTAAAGGCTTATTTTATAGCCTAACAAATGGTCTATCTTTGAGAATGTATATTCTGTAGCCATTGAATAAAATGTTCTGCAAATATCTATTAGATCTATTTGTGCATAGTGATAAGCATGATGTTTCTTTGTTGATTTTCTGACTAGATGATCTTTCTAATCTTAAAAGTGGCATGTTGAAGTCTCCAGCTCTTATTATATTGTGATCATTATTTCTCTTTAGCTCTAGTAATATTTGCTTCAGATATCTCGGTGCTCCAGTGTTGGGTTCATGTATATTTACAATTGTTATATTCTCTTGCTGAACATTAATAGGAATCATGACAAAAACTACAAATCAAGAAAAAATTCTACCATAATTTTTTTCCTAAATTTCTATTTCTAGTCAAAGTCAAATGGAAATGGGCTAAATGCTCCAATTAGAAGACATAGAGGGAGAAGCTGCATAAAGAACCAAGACCCATTGGTATACCAAACCTAGAAAATACAGCAAAAGCAGTATCTAGAGGAAAGTTTATAACAATGAGTGCCTACATCAAAAAAGTAGAAAAACTAGAAACACTCGAATGATGTATTTTAAAGAACTAGAAAAACAAGAGCCAACCAAACCCAAAATTAGTAGAAAAAATAATAATAAAGATCAGAGCACAAATAAATGAAATTAAAGATTAATGAAGTGAAAAGCTGTTTTATTGAAAAGGTAAACAAAAATGACAAGTCTTTAGCAAGGCTACTTAAGTAAAAAAGAAAGAAGACCCAAATAAATAAAATCAGTGATGAAAAATGGGAATTACAAGTGATACAACAAAAACTCAAAGGATCATTAGAGACTACTATGAGCATCTATATGCCAATAAATTGAAAAACCCCAAAGAAATGGATAAAGTCTTAGACACATAAAATCTACCAAGATTGAACCATGAAAAAATCCAAAACTTGAATAGACCAATAACAAATAACAAGATAAAAGCCATAATAAAAAGTATTCAAGTAAAGAAAATCCCAGGAACCAATGCTTCACTGTTGAATTGTACCAAATATTTAAAGAACTAAAGTCAATCCTACTTACACTATTTCAAAAAATTGAAGAGAGAATTCCTCCAGATTCATATTACCCTGATGCCAAAACCAAAGACACATTAAAAACAAACAAACAAACAAAAAAATTATAGGTCAACACCTCTAATGATTATTGATGCAAAAATCCTCAATAAAATATTATCAAACCAAACATAACAACACATTAAAAATATCATTTAGCATGATCAAATGAGAATCATATCAGGAATACAAAGATGGTTCAACATATACAAATCAATCAATGTGATACATTATGTCAGGAAAACAAAGGACAAAAAGCATATGATCCCTTCAATTGATGCTGAAAAAGCATTTGACAAAATTTAACATTTCTTTATGATATAAATCCCCAAAAATGGATAAGAAGGAACATCCCTCAACATAATAACAGCCATATATGGCAAACTGACAGCTATTAACATACTAAAGAGGGAGAAACTGAAAGCCTTTCCTCTAAGATCTGGAATAAGAAAAGGATGCTCACTTTTACCACTGTTAAACAACATAGTACTGGAAGTCATAGCTAGAATAATCAGACAAAAGAGTGAAATAAAAGCCTTCTAAATTAGAAAGGAAGAAGTCAAACTGTTCTTGTTTTCAGATTATATGATCTTGTAGTTTCAAAAACTTAAAGATGCTACTAAAACTATTAGAACTGATAAACAAATTCAATAAAGTTGCAGGATGCAAAATCAACTATACAAAAATCTGTGAAGATTGTGCCAACAGTGAACAATCTGAAAAACATTAAAAATGTAATCCTGTTTACATTAACAACCAATAAAATAAAATACCAAGTAATAAACATAAAGAAAGAAATGAAAGATCTCTAAAATGAAATCTATAAAACATTGATGCAAGAAATTGAAGACACAAAAAATGAAAAATATTCCATGTTTATGAGTTCAGAAATAGGTATTGTTAAAATGTCCAAATCACCCAAGGCAATCTAAATATTTAATAAAATCCCTATTAAAATACTCATGACAGTCTTCACAGAAATGGAAAAAAAATCCTAATATTTATATGGAATGACAAATGACCCCAAATAGACAAAGCCATCCTGAGCAAAAAGAATAAAACTAGAGAAATCATGTTACCTGACTCCAAATTACACTACAGTGCTATAATTACCAAAACAGCATGGCACGAACATAAAAACAGACACATAGAGCAATGGAACAGAATAGAGAACCCAGACATAAATCCACACATCTATAAACAGCTAATTTCCAACAAAGGTGCCAAGAATGTACATGAGGGAAATAACAAGTGCCAAGAGTGTACATTAGGGAAATAACAATCTTTTCAGCAAATGGTGCTGGTAAAACTAGGTATCCATATGCAGAACAATAAAATTAGATTTCTAACCATCACAATATACAAAAGTCAGATCAATATGGATAACAGACTTAAATTTAAAACATGAAATTAGTAAAAGAAAACAGGGAACACTAGCCTTGAGAAAATTGCAGAGAAGACAGAAGTAACATGCAGCTCCCACTTGGATAGATAAAACAGCAGGTGGAGACTCACATTGTGAACTTTTGCTCCAAAAACCACTGCAGGAACATACCAGGAAACTGAAAGAATTCACAGACCCTTTGAAAGAAGCCACTTGCCACTGCAAATTCCGTGAAGCCCCTAAAAAACTAAGTTCCCAAAGTGTACTAGGGGAAAAAGTCTGCCTCTGAATATACATATCCACTGGAGAACCTGAAAATCCAGATCATGGGAGAAGAATTTAACTTTACCTAGAGCAGAAACTGATTTAGGAAACTGAATGAAATATAAGAGTCAAAGAAGCAGTGGGAAGAGCCCTTTAGGCACTCCTGGTCCCCAGCTCAAAACCAGGAAAGACATCCCTGACTTTATTTCACAGAAGTCCTTGGGGAAGGCAGCCAGTGGGATTAGGGAGGGGCTGCAGGGTGAAAATAGCTTCTAGCTGATATTTGTAATACTATCAACTGAGCACAATTTTTTCTGAGCAGAATCCAGGGGGCAAACAGGAAGTGCAGATACAAGTGCAGAAGCCACAGCTGACTGTGTGGACGTAGGAGGACAGGCAAGGCCTGAAAGCCCTGTTTGCTTTCTCAGCAGAGAGGCTTGCAGCCTTGAAAGGACCACAACCTGTGCACTGGCTGCTTGCATATACTCAGTGCTGTTGGCATGGCATGACGGAAGTAAGACTGGCCTTGGTGGCTGTGTGGGAGGGGGGTCGGGTCTGTCACTACCAGCTTTCTCCCATTTTCCTGGTGACCTATATGACACAGCAGAGGCAACAATAATTCCCCTTGAAACGTAACTCCATTGGTTTGAGTACCAACCCCCCATCCCCCACAGTGGCCACAGCAAGCCCTGCCCAAGAAGAGTCTGAGCTCAGACTCACCTAAACCTGTCCCTACCTGATGGTTTTTCTCTACCCACCCTGGTGGTCAAAGACAAAAAGACATAAACTCTTGGGAGTGCTATGGCCCCCGCTAACACCCTAGAAACCTGAATACTTATCCTGGAGAACTTAGGGCAAGCTTATGCCCTCATGTGAGGGCATTACCTCAACTGATGCCCTTTCTGTGCCATGCTACCTCAACTGGTGCCCCATGTGAGGAGCAGTACGACAACTGGTGACCCGTGTGAGGACAGTCAGGGGTCTACAGAAACAGACCTCCAGCAGCTGGAGCCCCTTGTGAGGCAAGCTGCGAAGGAAGTGTGAGGACCACCCTTGTGAAGAAAGCTACGAAGGAAGCATGAAGGAAATGCAACGGACCCCCCTGGAAAACAAAGGCAAAGAAAGGAACCACGCGGTCAAGTCAGTGAGTAATCACTAAGTCACTGATGCCCCTTGTGAGGAGCAATACAACACTGATCCAAAGAAAAAAACAACAGCTAATATCACTGCCTGCAACGGCCTGGCTAATCAGAGGCCTTGATTCTGTTCACGTGACAACTTCACTACAAGCATAACAAGCATTCAAGAAAACCAGTGCACTAAACAAAACTACAACCAACAACAGTCAGAGTCCACTCCACTTTCCTGCCCCCACCACCAGAGCGAGTGCTGGTATCCTCAGCTGGGAGACCTGAAGACAGATCACATCACAGGACTCTCTGAAGATATTCCCCAGCACCAGCTGTAGCCTGAGAGCCCCACTGGGTGGCTGGACCCAGAAGGGCAATAAAAATCACTGTAGTCTGGTTCTCAGAAACACACTTCCCTAGGGAAAGTAGGAGAGCACCACATCAAGGGATCACCCAAAAGACAAAAAAATCTGAACAGCAGCCATTGAGTTTCAGATTTTTCCACTGAAACAGTCTACCCACATGAGAAGAAACCAGAATAGTAATTATGGTAATATAACAAAACAAGGTTCTGTAACACACCCCCAAAGAACACACTAGCTCACCAGCAATGGATCCCAACCAAGAAAAAAATCTCTGAGTTGCCAGATACAGAATTACGAAGGTTGATTATCAAGCTCCTCAAGGAAGTACCAGAGAAAGGTGAAAACCAACCTAAAGAAATTTAAAAAGCAATACAGGACATTAATGAGAACATCTCCAGAGAAATCGATATCATAAAGAAAAAGCAATGGCAATTTCTGGAAATGAAAGACACATTTAGAGAAATACAAAATACATTGGAAAGTTTCAACAATAAACTAGAACAAGTAGAAGAAAGAACGTCAGAGCTCAAGGACAAAGCTTTTGAATTAACCCAATCTGACAAAGACAAAGAAAAAACATTAATGATCGACACCTCCAAGAAATTTGGGATTATTTTAAGGTAACCAAACCTTAGAATAATTGGTGTTTCTGAAGAAAAAGAGAAGTCTAAAAGTTTGAAAAACCTTATTTGAAAGAATAATCAAGGCAATCTTCCCTGGCCCTGGCCTTGCTAGAGATCTGTACGTCCATATGCAAAAAACTCAAGGACCACTCTGGAAATTCACTGCAAAAAGATCATCGTGTAGGCACATAGTCATTGGGTTGTCTAAAATCAAGATGAAGAAAATAATCTTAAGAGCTGTGAGACAACAACAGGTAAACTATTAAAAAAAAAAATCCTATAAGATAAACAACAGATTTCTCAGCAGAAACCCTATAAGCCTGAAGGGATTGGGATCCTACATTTAGCCTTCTTAAACAAAATAATTATCATCAAGAATTTTATATCCAGCAAAACTAAGCTTCATAAATTAAAGAGCTAGTCCTTTTCACACAAATGAATGCTGAGAGAATTTGCCACTACCAAGCCAATCTTGAAACAAAACCATGAAATACACCAAAATAGAACCCTCTTAAAGCATAAATCTCACAGGGCCTACATAACAATAATACACACACACACAGAAACAAGATATTCAGGCAACAACTAGCACAATAAATAGAACAGTACTTCACATCACAGTACTAATGTTGAGTGTAAATGGCCTAAATGCTTCATTTAAAAGATACGGAATGGCAGAATGGATAAAAATCCACCAATCAAGTATCTGCTGTCTTTGAGAGACTCACTCAATACATGAGGACTCACATAAGTTAAGGTAAAGGGGTAGAACAAGTTATTCCATGAAAATGGAAACCAAAATTGAGCAAGATTAGCTATTCTTATATCAGACAAAACAAACTTTAAAGCAACAACAGTTTAAAAAGACAAAGAGGGACATTACATAATGATAAAAGGACTGATCCAAAAGAAAAATATCACAATCCTAAATACATATGCACCTAACACTGAAGCTCCCAAATTTATAAAACAATTACTACTAGACCTAAGAAATGAGATAGATAAATGACAACACAATAATAGTTGTGGACTTCAGTACTCCACTGACAGCACTAGACAGGTCATCAAGACAGAAAGTCAACAAAGAAACAATAGATTTTAACAATGGACTTAGATATTTGCAGAACATTCTATGCAGCAACTGCAGAATATACATTATTTTTGTCAACACATGGAATATTCTCCAAGATAGATCATATGAGAGGCCACAAAGTAAGTCTCAATAAATTTAAGAAAATCAAAATTATAACCAGTATCTTATCAGACGCCAGTGGAATAAGATTGGAAATTAACTCCAAATGCAACCCTCAAAACTATACAAATACATGGAAATTACATAATCTGATCCTGAATAATCTTTAGGTCAACAATGATATTAAGATGGAAATCAAAAAATTATTTGAACTGAATGGTAACAGTAACATAACATCAAAACCTCTGGAATACAGCCAAAGGAGTACTAAGAGGAAATTTCATAGCATTAAATGCCTACATCAAAAAGTCAGAAAGAGCAGAAATAGACAATCTAAGCTCAAATCTCAAGGAATTAGAGAAACAAGAACAAATCAAACCAAAACCCAGCAGAAGAAATAAAGATCAGAGCAGAAGCAAATGAAATTGAAACAAAAAACAACATAAAAGGTAAATAAAACAAATAGCTGGTTCTTTAAAAAGATAAACAAAATCGATAGATCATTAATGAGATTAAACAAGAAGAGAAGAGCAAAGATCCAAATAAGCTCAATCAGGAACAAAGCAGGAGATATTACAGCCAATACCACAGAAATACAAAAGGTTATTGAAGGCTACTATGAACACCTTTTTATGCACAAACTAAAACACAGAGAAAAGATTAATAAAATTCTTGAAATATACTACCCTCCTAGATTAAACCAAGAAGAAGCAGAAACTCCAAACAGACCAAAAAGAAATAGCAAGGTTGAAACAGGAATTTAAAAATTGGCAAAATAAATACGTCCAGGACCAGATGGAATCACAGCTGAGTTCTGTCAGACATTAAAGAATTGGTACCAAGTTTACTGAAACTATTTCAGAAGATAAAGAGGGAATCCTCCCTAACTCATTCTAGGAAGCCAGTATCATCCTAATACCAAAACCTGAAAAGGACATGACAAAAAAAGGAAACTACAGACCAATATCCCTGATTA
Organism: Pongo abelii; assembly: GCF_028885655.2. Taxonomy (NCBI): domain Eukaryota; kingdom Metazoa; phylum Chordata; class Mammalia; order Primates; family Hominidae; genus Pongo; species Pongo abelii. The sequence goes on from NC_071998.2 coordinate 46,740,078, forward strand.
GCATAAATGCAAAATCCTCAACAAAATACTAGCTAACTGAATCCAACAGCATATCAAAAAGGGAATATACCATAATCAAGTGAGTTCATACCAGGGATGTAGGGGTGGCTTAACATACACATGTCAATAAATGTGATACATCACATAAACAGAACTTTAAAAAAATCACATGATCATCTCAATAAACACAAAAAGCATTTAACAAAATCCATCACCCCTTTATGAATAAAATCCTCAGCAAAATCGGTATACAAAGGATATACTTTAAGGTAATAAAAGTTATCTATGACATACACAGAGCCAACATTATACTGAATAGGTAAAAGTTGAAAGTATTCCACCTGATAACTGGAACAAAAGAAGAATGCCCACTTTCACCACTTCTATTCAACATAGTACTGGAAGTCCTAGCCAAAAAAATTAGACAAGGGAAATAAATAAGGGGCATCCAAATAATTAAACAGTAAGTCAAACTGTAGCTGTTCACCAATGATATAACTGCATACATAGAAAACCCTAAAGACTCAACCAAAAAGCTCCTGGATCTGATAAATGAATTTGGTAAAGTTTCAGTATAGAAAATCAATGTACACAAATCAGTATCACTGCTATAGACCAACAGCAACCAAGTTGAGAATCAAATCAAGAACTCAACCCCTTTCACAAGAGTTGCAAAAATAAAATAAAATACTTGCGAGTATACCTAAGCAAGGAGGTGAAAGATCTCTACAAGGAAAACTACAAAACACTGCTGAAATAAATCATAGGTGACACAAACAAATGAAAACATATCCCATGCTCATGGATGGGTAATTTGAATATTATGAAAACTACCATAATTCCCCAAAACAGTCTATAAATTCAATGTACCTCCCATTAAAATACCATCATCAGTCTTCACAGAATTAGAAAAAAAATTCCTAAAATTAATATGGAAGAGAAAAGAGCTCATATAGCCAAAGCAAAAAGAACAAATCTGAAGGCATCATATTACTTAACTTCAAACTATACTGCAAGGCTATAGTTACCAAAACAGCAAGGTATTCGTATAAAAATAGGCATGTAGACCAATGGAACAGAATAGCAAATGCAGAAAGCCAAATACTTGCAGGCAACTGATCTTTGACAAAGCAAACAAAAACATAAAGTGGGGAAAGGACACCCTATTTAACAAATGGTGCTGGGATAATTAGCAAGCCACATGTAGAAGAATGAAATTGGATCCTCCTGTCTCACCTTATACTAAAATCAACTTAAGATGGATCAAACACTTAAATCTAAGACCTGAAACCATAAATATGCTAGAAGATAACATCAGAAAAACTCTTCCAGACATTGGCTTAGGCAAAGGGTTTATGACCAAGAACCCAAAAGTAAATGCAACAAAAACAAAGATAAATAGATGGGACCTAATTAAAGTAAAAAGTTTCTGAATAGAAAAATAAATAATCAGCAGAGTAAACAGAGACCACAAACAAGGAGAAAATATTTGCAAACTGTGCATTCAACGAAGGACTAATATCCAGAATCTACAACAAACTCAAACAAATCAGTAAGAAAAAACAAACCCATCAAAAAGTGTGCTAAGGATATGAATAGACAATTCTCTAAAGAAGACACACATACAGTCGAGAAATGTGAAAAAGTGCTCAATATCACTAATTATCAGGGAAGTACAAACCATAATGTGATACCACCTAACTTCTGAAAGAATGGTCATAATTAAAAAAATAAAAAATAATAATGGATGTTGGCGTAGTTGAAAACAGAACATTTTTAGACTGCTGGTAGGAATGTAAACTAGCACAACCACTATGGAAAGCAGTATGGAGACTCCTTAAAGAACTAAAAGTAGAACTACCATTTGATCCTGTAATCCCACTACTGAGTATCTATCCAGAAGAAAATAAATCATTATATAAAAAAGAGAATTGCACATGCATGTTTATACCAGCACAATACACAATTCCAAAAATATGGAACCAGCCTAAATACCCATTAACCAATGAGTGGATTAAAAAAGTGATATACTTTATATATATATATATATAAAATAAATATATTTATTATATTATATATATTTTATATATAAAATATATATTTTATATATAAAATATATATTTTATATATAAAATATATATTTTATATATCTTATATATATAAAATATATCACATATATAAATATATATTTTATATATATAAAATTTATAGATATATTTTATATAATATATATTATATATTATATATAACATATATTATATATTATATATAACATATATATTTATATATGTTATATATATCACTTATATAATTTATATATATAAAACATATATAAATTTATATAAATATAAATTTATATATTATATATCACATATAATTTATATATATAAAAAATATGATACATAAAATATATATTATATATGATATATAAAATATATTTATATATCATATATATTTTATATATCAAATATGTATGAATATATATCATTTATATAATTTATACATAAAATATATATAATTTATATATAAAATCTATATAAAATATAATTTATATATAAAATATATATAAAAAATAATTTATATATAAAACACATCTATTATTTATATATATAATTTATATATAAAATATATATAAATTATATATAAAATATATATATAATTTATATATAATTTATATTAAAAATATATAATTTATACATAAAATATATAATTTATATATATGATTTATATATAATTTATATATAAATCATATATATGATTTATATATAAATTATATATAATTTATATATATGATTTATATATAAAATATATATAATTTATATATATGATTTATATATAAAATATATATAATTTATATATATGATTTATATATAAAATATATATAATTTATATATATGATTTATATATAATATATATATAATTTATATATATGATTTATATATTAAATATATATAATTTATATATATGATTTATATATTATATATATATAATTTATATATATGATTTATATATTAAATATATATAATTTATATATATGATTTATATATTAAATATATATAATTTATATATATGATTTATATATTAAATATATATAATTTATATATATGATTTATATATTAAATATATATAATTTATATATATGATTTATATATTAAATATATATAATTTATATATATGATTTATATATTAAATATATATAATTTATATATATGATTTATATATTAAATATATATAATTTATATACAAAATATATATAATTTATATATATAATTTATATACAAAATATATATATAATTTATATATATTATATACAAAATATATATATAATTTATATATATTATATACAAAATATATATATAATTTATATATTATATATAAAATATATATAATTTATATATATAAAATATATATAATATAATTTATATATATAAATTATATATAATTTATATATATAAAATATATATAATTTATATATATAAAATATATATGTTATATATAATATATAAAATAAAAATATATATAATTTATATAAATAATATATATCAAATATATATTATATATCACATATAATTTATATATAATATATATTACATATAATATATACATTTTATATATATAATATATACATTCTATATATATATCATGAAATACTACTCAGCCATAAAAAGGAATGAAATAATGGCATGCACAGCAACCTGGATGGAGTTGGAGACCATTATTCTAAGGGAAGTAACTCAGGAATGGAAAAACCAAACATTGTATATTCTCACTTATAAGTGGGAGCTAAGCTATGAGGACACAAAGGCATAAGAATAATATAATGGGCTCTGGTGACCTAGGGAGAAAGGCGGGAGGGAAGTGAAAAATAAAGAAGTACACATTGGGTACGTTGTACATGCTTGGATGATGGGGGCACCAGAATCTCAGAAATCACTACTAAATAACTCATCCGTGTAACCAAACACCACCTGTTCCCTCAAATCATTGAAATAAAAATAATAAAATAACATTGAGGGAACTATTCCACAGAATTAGAAAAAACAATCCTCAATCCTAAAATTCATATGGACCCACAAAAGAGACCAGATAGCCAAAGCAAGACTAAGCAAGAACAAAAAATCTGGAAACATCGTATTATCCAACTTCAAACTATACTACAGAAAAAAAGCATGGAACTGGCATAAAAATAGACATGTAGACCAATGGAACAGAATAGAGAAATAATCTATATGTGGGACATTGTACTGGGTAAAGATTTCTTGAGCAATTCCCACAAGCACAGGTAACCAAAGTAAAAACAGACAATGGAATGACACCATATTTAAAAGCTTCTGCACAGTGAAGGAAATAATCAACAAAGTGAAGAGACAACCTACAGAATGGAAGAAAGTATTTGCAATCTACACAACCAATGAAAGATTAATAATCATAATATATATTAGGAGGTCAAACAACTCAATAGGAAAAAAATTAATAATTCAATTTCAAAAATGGGCAACAGATCTGACAGACATTTCTCAAAAGACATACAGATGGCAAACAAACGTATGAAAAGGTACTCAATATTATTGATCGTCAAAGAAGTGCAAATTAAAATAACAATGAGATATCTTACTCCAGTTAAAATGGTTTTTATCCAGAAGACAGGCAATCATGAATGCTGTTGGTGGGAACATAAATTTGTACAGCCACTATAGAGAACAGTATGGAGGTTCCTCAAAAACTAGAAATGGAACTACCATATGATCCAGCAATCCCACTGCTAGATATATACCGAAAACAAAGGAAATCAGTATATTAAAGAGATATCTACATTCCCATGTTTATTGCAGCACCATTCATGATAACCAAGATTTTGAAGCAATCTAAGTGTCCGTCAACAGGTGAATGAATAAAGGAAATGTGGTACATATACATAATAGAGTACTATTCAGCCATTAAAAGCATGAGATTCTGTCATTTGCAACAACATGGATGGAATTAGAGGACATCATGTTAAATGAAATAAGCTAAGCATAAAAAGCAAACTGTTCTCACTCATTTGAGGGAACTAAAAATTAAAACAATTGAACTCATGGAGCTAGAGAGTAGAAGGATGGCTACCAGAGATGGAAAGGGTAGTGTGGGACGCGGGAGAGCAAGTGAGGATGGTTAGTGGTTAAAAAAATATAGTTAAGACAGAATGAATAAGGATCTAGTATTTGATAGCACAACAGGGTGGCTAGAGTCAACAGTCATTTATTATATATAGAAAAATAATTAAAAAGAGTATAGCTGGAATGTTCATAACACAAAGAAATGATGAATGCTTAAGGTGATGGATACTCCATTTACCTTGATGTGATTATGGCACATTGTATGACTGTATCAAAATATCTCATAAGCCTCATAAATATATACAACCAGTCTCTTCTCATAAAAATTAAAAAAGAAAGAAATTTGAACATTAAAAAAGAAACCCATTAATGAGCAACATTTCTTAGTGTATTTGTTTAATCAATTTCTTAACATATTTGATTTCACGTCTTGTGCTTTTATTTCTGTGTAAAAATTTCTTCCATGCTGAAAGTTCCTAAATATTTTCTTCTTTCAACTTCCAAAAAATGTAGGGTTTTGTTTTTATATTAATCCATAATTGAAATTAGTGATCATGACTGACCGCTTAAACACTCCTTTCAGATGAGCTAAACTTCAGACAGGAGTCTTCCTAACTCTAGGCTCCTAATTTCCCTTTTCATAGAGTAGTTACTTTAGGAAACTTGTAAATTCTTTCTCTGCCCCCTTTGAAATATAAGTTTTTAAGACATTTCTTGGCACTCTTACAACTTAAGATTGTCTTTCTCAAGGATTTGGAAATAGTCTCTCTCAAACTTAATCATCAAGGATGGAGTCCCTATCTCCCAGGGTCAGTGGGAGGATAGAAGACTAATTTATAGTTAGTTGCTCCTAATTGTAAAACTATCTCCTATCGTAAAGATATGAGAACATTTACTCTTCCTTTGCGTACAGCCAATTATCAAATACAGATGAACTCCGTTCTCCTCATCACTCCAGCTCTTAAAAACCATATTGCCTTTTATTTCACCAAAGTTGAGTTCAAACTAGGTTCTGATCTCTCTCCTTCACTGAAGTAGCTTTGATAAAATCTTCTCACTTGTTCAGTGCAATTTTTGCTTTGACCTTAACTATGAGTCTAGATGTGACTTTTTGAAAAGAGTCTCTTTTCTGTTGAGCTGTTTTGAATATCTCTGTTTTGTCTACTGTTTGCTGCAATTTCACTATAACGAATAAAGCAGATTAAAAAAATCATCTTGTTTGAAATAAATTTGCTGAGCTCTTAGAATTTGAGAATTGTTGGCTTTCTTCAAATTTGAAAGATTCTCGGATTGTCTTAAATATTTCCCCCCTTATTCTCACTTTTTTTTAGTTCAATAACCCCAATTGCATATATTTTTGAAATTTTAAATTTTTGTTTTCATTTTCTATCTTTTGTCTTGAAATTTATTAATGCTCTTTTAAGGTGTGTCAAATCTCTTGTTAGACATATTTATTTTGTTTTTTTAATTCTAGTTCTACTTAATTATAATGGCTATAGAAAAAATATAGCTCAACACAATAAAGTTTAACGTTTATGTTAATGTTGTATAGTTTTTTTCTTAATTATATCTGAATCCCCCTCTTATTTCTTTGAATATTTGATTCATACTTTACATTCTATGTCTTATAATAGTTATATTTGAGATCTTCTTTGTGTAGTTCTGCTGTATACTAATTTTGCTATTTTAACTTAGAGCATTTTTTCCTTTTGGTTTATTTTTAAAGTGATTTCATATTTCTTCAAGGATGTTGAGTGATGATTTATTAAGTTTTGTCCAAATTGAGATTTCCTGAAAATATTAAAGTTAGCTTATTCACTATTAGTTTTTGTATTAATATGAGTATAAATTTTTAGGAGATTGTACATACATATGTATGTCTCCCTATCTGCGTTCTTACTCATGGCTCTAGGTATGCAACTATCATTCTTTTTTCTTTATAGTAAAGTGGTAATTTAATTTAAATGTATTCTCAACTGAATGCATAGTCCTTTGGGGACTCAACTTTCTGCAAACATTTTTCTAACAAAGTACCTATCTTAAGTGGGATCCAGGCTTAATTTTCCTGTCTTCTTTGATTCTTAGTGTATAAAAATTAAAGTCATGTTCACTGAGGTTAAGCAAGTATGTTAAAGATGAAAAATATTTTCAGTCAATTATATTGGCTGCAAAGTATTCAGCCAATATTACATATTTGGCTTCTTGCTTTCTTATTTTTATTTGTAGTTGTCAAGATTTTTAACTATTCTCCCAGACATTATGCAATAAAAATTTTGTTGTTATTGTTATTGTTTTATCCATCATTACTAGTTCCTTTTACTGATAATATATCACTGATAGGTAGCCAAGGCTATCTAATTTGCTGGAAACAGACAATCAAAAGTACATGATGCCTTTCTATGAGAAAATTAGAAATTTTGTGTATGAAAGTCTCTACCCAATGTAAACTCATGCAAATCTCCAGAGAAAGTTTGCACAGCAATTTCAAATGCTATTTGGCAGTGTCTAGTAAAATTTAAAGCTTGTATAAAATATATCAGCAAGTCTACCTCCAGATATATAAAGTATTTTATAAATGTAAATAAAATTCAATTTAAAAAGTTTATTACCACCTTATTTGAACTATTAGTAATAGAAAACAAAATGTTCATCTTAGAAAAATAAAAGGAATAAACTTGAACAATATATATTAACATGATTAGAATTTAAAACCAATTGATATGGGTGAAAAAAAAACAGCTGAAATATGACATGTCATATTACATCACATATATTTTGAAACACATAGAAAACAATAATCTGTATTATTTTTAGATCTATGTATGTAAGTGGAAACATAATTTGAAAGCATTATTGGTGGGTTGATTAAGTACATAACAAGCTCAAGCTACTTCAAGGAAGGTGTTTGGGAATGAGATGGGTTGATGATGCAGAAAATAAAGCTTATTTTTATTAATTTTAAAGTGTAAACAGCTACTTTAGATAGTTAATTACATAATAATTGTGCTTTTTTTCTCAGTATTTTCTCCTAAATTGCCCTAAAATTGCCCTAAACATCAATAAAAAATAGGTAGTAGACTTAGTGTCAAGTTAGGTTGAAAACAGGAGCAGAGCATTGACTTATATGATTACAGGATATTACGTAATTAGGTACAATTTATCACTTTTCATTAGCATATTGTGTAGTAGTTCTGCATATACCTAAAACCAGTATGAATATTCATTTTCAGTACATGTATTTAATGAACTCAAGTTATATAGTTTCTTAATCATATGAAATTTATTCTCAAATGAAAGTACTATTTTATGACCACCTTAAAATCATCTTTGCACAAGATCTCTTCAATGCATGCTTAGTGCTAGGGATTCTATTATTCATGTTTATTGTTGTTCATCACAAAGAAGGATAAATTAAAACACACATATTTTATATTTCTTTGTAAATTAGAAACAAACATTTTGATATTGTGAATATGTCCTATTTTGTATGATATTTCTGGAACAATTGTTTAGACTTCACCTTATACTTTTAAGAACATTATAAAATCCTTTATTCTTTGAACTTAAAGTTTATTTATCCATAATTTTGTTATATACTATATGCCTGACAGAAATGTGAAGCACAAAAAACTTTTAAGATGACTTCAATTTCCATTTTCTTTAAAACTTTCTTCTGTTTTTAAAATAATCTATTTTTACTTTTCATTTGTTCCTTTGGAAAAGAGTCCAAAGGCTTAAGGCCCATTCAGTGAGTCAAGCTATGTTCTCATGACGGAGGTAATGTTGTTATGTACATATGCACTGAATAATTTATATAGTACTTCAACAACCTAAAAACTGTTAAGGTGATATTCTTAGGTATATGTAGAAAGTTTTCCAAAAATGTAATCTCTCTTTAATGGTGATAGTGGTTACAACGATAAAGCATTTATGTAGGCAAGTCAATTACAGCAAAATTATAAATACTACAATAATTGTTTTAGTGGGGGAAAAATGCTCTAGGACCCTGCCTCTGGTATAACTTTTAAGGGTACTTGCCAAATCCTTCTTCTGAGCATTATTAAAAAGTTCTTTATGATACTCACTATCATAAAAGTACACATAATTACAAAGCTCTCAGATCCTACTAAAAATTACAAAATGGAGACTACAAAATAACTAAGCAACAATATTATGACCAGAAAAAAACCCCACATGTCAATATTCACCTTGAATATCAATTGCATAAATGCTCCATTTAAAATATAGAGACTGACAAATTGGATAAATACACAACATCCATTCATTTTCTGCCTATAAGAGTCCCACCTAACAGGTCAAGATATCCACAGACTCAAAGTAAGGGTTGGAAAAAGAAAAACCATGCAAACAATAAACAAAAACAAGCAAGCGAAGGGGAGGAGCCAAGATGGCCGAATAGGAACAGCTCCCGTCTGCAGCTCCCAGCGTGAGTGACGCAGAAGACGGGTGATTTCTGCATTTCCATCTGAGGTACTGTGTTCATCTCACTAGGGAGTGCCAGACAGTGGGCGCAGGTCAGTGGGTGAGCACACCGTGCGCCAGCCGAAGCAGGGGCGAGGCATTGCCTCACTCGGGAAGCGCAAGGGGTCAGGGAGTTCCCTTTCCAGGGGTGACAGACGGCACCTGGAAAATCGGGCCGCTCCCACCCGAATACTGTGCTTTTCCGATGGGCTTAGGAAACGGTGCACCAGGAGATTATAGCCCGCACCTGGCTCAGAGGGTCCTACGCCCACGGAGTCTCGCTGATTGCTAGCACAGCAGTCTGAGATCAAACAGCAAGGAGGCAGCGAGGCTCGGGGAGGGGCGCCCACCATTGCCCAGTCTCCTTAGGTAAACAAAGCAGCCTGGAAGCTTGAACTGGGTGGAGCCCACCACAGCTCAAGGAGGCCTGCCTGCCTCTGTAGGCTCCACCTCTGGGGGCAGGGCACAGACAAACAAAAAGACAGCAGTAACCTCTGCAGACTTAAATGTCCCTGTCTGACAGCTTTGAGGACAGCAGTGGTTCTCCCAGCATGCAGCTGGAGATCTGAGAATGGGCAGACTGCCTCCTCAAGTGGGTCCCTGACCCTTGACCCCCGAGTAGCCTAACTGGGAGGCATCTCCCAGCAGAGGTAGACTGACACCTCACACGGCCGGCCGGGTATTCCAACAGACCTGCAGCTGAGGGTCCTGTCTGTTAGAAGGAAAATTAACAAACAGAAAGGACATCCACACCAAAAACCCATCTGTACATCACCATCCTCAAAGACCAAAAGTAGATAAAACCACAAAGATGGGGAAAAAACAGAGCAGAAAAACTGGAAACTCTAAAAAGCAGAGTGCCTCTCCTCCTCCAAAGGAACGCAGTTCCTCACCAGCAACGGGTCAAAGCTGGACAGAGAATGACTTTGACGAGCTGAGAGAAGAAGGCTACAGACAATCAAATTACTCCAAGGTACGGGAGGATATTCAAACCAAAGGCAAAGAAGTTGAAAACTTTGAAAAAAATTTAGAAGAATGTATAACTAGAATAACCAATACAGAGAAATGCTTAACGGAGCTGATGGAGCTGAAAACCAAGGCTCAAGAATTACGTGAAGAATGCAGAAGCCTCAGGAGCCGATGCGATCAAATGGAAGAAAGGGTATCAGCCATGGAAGATGAAATGAATGAAATGAAGCGAGAAGGGAAGTTTAGAGAAAAAAGAATAAAAATAAATGAGCAAAGCCTCCAGGAAATGTGGGACTATGTGAAAAGACCAAATCTACGTCTGATTGGTGCACCTGAAAGTGACGGGGAGAATGGAACCAAGTTGGAAAACACTCTGCAGGATATTATCCAGGAGAACTTCCCCAATCTAGCAAGGCAGGCCAACATTCAGATTCAGGAAATACAGAGAACGCCACAAAGATACTCCCTGAGAAGAGCAACTCCAAGACACATAATTGTCAGATTCACCAAAGTTGAAATGAAGGAAAAAATGTTAAGGGCAGCCAGAGAGAAAGGTCGGGTTACCCTCAAAGGGAAGCCCATCAGACTAACAGCGGATATCTCGGCAGAAACCCTACAAGCCAGAAGAGAGTGGGGGCCAATATTCAACATTCTTAAAGAAAAGAATTTCAACCCAGAATTTCATATCCAGCCAAACTAAGCTTCATAAGTGAAGGAGAAATAAAATACTTTACACACAAGCAAATGCTGAGAGATTTTGTCACCACCAGGCCTGCCCTAAAAGAGCTCCTGAAGGAAGCGCTAAACATGGAAAGGCACAACCGGTACCAGCCACTGCAAAATCATGCCAAAATGTAAAGACCATCGAGACTAGGAAGAGACTGCATCAACCAACGAGCAAAATAACCAGCTAACATCATAATGGCAGGATCAAATTTACACATAACAATATTAACTTTAAATGTAAATGGGCTAAATGCTCCAATTAAAAGACACAGACTGGCAAATTGGAGAAAGAGTCAAGACCCATCAGTGTGCTGTATTCAGGAAACCCATCTCACGTGCAGAGACACATATAGGCTCAAAATAAAAGGATGGAGGAAGATCTACCAACCAAATGGAAAACAAAAAAAGGCAGGGGTTGCAATCCTAGTCTCTGATAAAACAGACTTTAAACCACCAAAGGTCAACAGAGACAAAGAAGGCCATTACATAATGGTAAAGGGATTAATTCAACAAGAAGAGCTAACTATCCTAAATATATATGCACCCAATACAGGAGCACCCAGATTCATAAAGCAAGTCCTGAGTGACCTACAAAGAGACTTAGACTCCCACACATTAATAATGGGAGACTTTAACACCCCACTGTCAACATTAGACAGATCAACGAGACAGAAAGTCAACAAGGATACCCAGTAATTGAACTCAGCTCTGCACCAAGCGGACCTAATAGACATCTACAAAACTCTCCACCCCAAATCAACAGAATATACATTTTTTTCAGCACCACACCACACCTATTCCAAAATTGACCACATACTTGGAAGTAAAGCTCTCCTCAGTAAATGTAAAAGAACAGAAATTATAACAAACTGTCTCTCAGATCACAGTGCAATCAAGCTAGAACTCAGGATTAAGAATCTCACTCAAAACTGTTCAACTATATGGAAACTGAACAACCTGCCCCTGAATGACTACTGGGTACATCACAAAATGAAGGCAGAAATAAAGATATTCTTTGAAACCAACGAGAACCAAGACACAACATACCAGAATCTCTGGGATGCATTCAAAGCAGTGTGTAGACGGAAATTTATAGCACTAAATGCCCATAAGAGAAAGCAGGAAAGATCCAAAATTGACACCCTAACATCACAATTAAAAGAACTAGAAAAGCAAGAGCAAACACATTCAAAAGCTAGCAGAAGGCAAGAATTAACAAAAATCAGAGCAGAACTGAAGGAAATAGAGACACAAAAACCCTTCAAAAAATTAATGAATCCAGGAACTGGTTTTTTGAAAGGATCAACAAAATTGATAGACTGCTAGCAAGATTACTGAAGAAAAAAAGAGAGAAGAATCAAACAGATGCAACAAAAATGATAAAGGGGATATCACCACCGATCCCACAGAAATACAAACTACCATCAGAGAATACTACAAACACCTCTACGCAAATAAACTAGAAAATCTAGAAGAAATGGATAAATTCCTCAACACATACATCCTCCCAAGACCAAACCAGGAAGAAGTTGAATCTCTGAATACACCAATAACAAGAGCTGAAATTGTGGCAATAATCAATAGCTTACCAACCAAAAAAAGTCCAGGACCAGATGGGTTCACAGCCGAATTCTACCAGAGGTACAAGGAGGAACTGGTACCATTCCTTCTGAAACTATTCCAATCAATAGAAAAAGAGGGAATCCTCCCTAACTCATTTTATGAGGCCAGCATCATCCTGATACCAAAGCCTGGCAGAGACACAACCAAAAAAGAGAATTTTAGACCAATATCCTTGATGAACATTGATGCAAAAATCCTCAATAAAATACTGGCAAACAGAATCCAGCAGCACATCAAAAAGCTTATCCACCATGATCAAGTGGGCTTCATCCTTGGGATGCAAGGCTGGTTCAATATATGCAAATCAATAAATGTAATCCAGCATATAAACAGAACCAACGACAAAAACCACATGATTATCTCAATAGATGCAGAAAAGGCCTTTGACAAAATTCAACAACCCTTCATGCTAAAAACTCTCAATAAATTAGGTATTGATGGGACATATCTCAAAATAATAAGAGCTATCTATGACAAACCCACAGCCAGTATCATACTGAATGGGCAAAAACTGGAAGCATTCCCTTTGAAAACTTGCACAAGACAGGGATGCCCTCTCTCACCACTTCTATTCAACATAGTGTTGGAAGTTCTGGCCAGGGCAATCAGGCAGGAGAAGGAAATAAAGGGTATTCAATTAGGAAAAGAGGAAGTCCAATTGTCCCTGTTTGTAGACAACATGATTGTATATCTAGAAAACCCCATTGTCTCAGCCCAAAATCTCCTTAAGCTGATAAGCAACTTCAGCAAAGTCTCAGGATACAAAATCAATGCACAAAAATCACAAGCATTCTTATACACCAACAACAGACAAACAGAGAGCCAAATCATGAGTGAACTCCCATTCACAATTGCTTCAAAGAGAATAAAATACCTAGGAATCCAACTTACAAGGGATGTGAAGAACCTCTTCAAGGAGAACTACAAACCACTGCTCAAGGAAATAAAAGAGGATACAAACAAATGGAAGAACATTCCATGCTCATGGGTAGGAAGAATCAATATCGTGAAAATGGCCATCCTGCCCAAGGTAATTTACAGATTCAATGCCATCCACATCAAGCTACCAATGACTTTCTTCACAGAATTGGAAAAATCTACTTTAAAGTTCATATGGAACCAAAAAAGAGCCCGCATCGCCAAGTCAATCCTAAGCCAAAAGAACAAAGCTGGAGGCATGATGCTACCTGACTTCAAACTATACTACAAGGCTACAGTAACCAAAACAGCATGGTACTGGTACCAAAACAGAGATATAGATCAATGGAACAGAACAGAGCCCTCAGTAATAACGCCACATATCTACAACTATCTGATCTTTGACAAACCTGAGAAAAAGAAGCAATGGGGAAAGGATTCCATATTTAGTAAATGGTGCTGGGAAAACTGGCTAGCCATATGTAGAAAGCTGAAACTGGATCCCTTCCTTACACCTTATACAAAAATCAATTCAAGATGGATTAAAGACTTAAATGTTAGACCTAAAACAATAAAAACTCTAGAAGAAAACCTAGGCATTACCATTCAGGACATAGGCATGGGCAAGGACTTCATGTCTAAAACACCAACAGCAATGGCAACAAAAGCCAAAATTGACAAATGGGATCTAATTAAACTCAAGAGCTTCTGCATAGCAAAAGAAACTACCATCGGAGTGAACAGACAACCTACAAAATGGGAGAAAATTTTCACAACCTACTCATCTGACAAAGGGCTAATATCAAGAATCTACAATGAACTCAAACAAATTTACAAGAAAAAAACAAACAACCCCATCAAAAAGTGGGCAAAGGACACGAACAGACACTTCTCAAAAGAAGACATTTATGCAGCCAAAAAACACATGAAAAAATGCTCACCATCACTGGCCATCAGAGAAATGCAAATCAAAACCACAATGAGATACTATCTCACACCAGTTAGAATGGCAATCATTAAAAAGTCAGGAAACAACAGGTGCTGGAGAGGATGTGGAGAAATAGGAACACTTTTACACTGTTGGTAGGACTGTAAACTAGTTCAACCCTTGTGGAAGTCAGTGTGGCGATTCCTCAGGGATCTAGAACTAGAAATTCCATGTGACCCAGCCATCCCATTACTGGGTATATAATATCCCAGAGGACTATAAATCATGCTGCTATAAAGACACATGCACATGTATGTTTATTGCCGCATTATTGACAATAGCAAAGACTTGGAACCAACCCAAATGTCCGACAATGATAGACTGGATTAAGAAAATGTGGCACATATACACCATGGAATACTATGCAGCTATAAAAAATGATGAGTTCATGTCCTTTGTAGGGACATGGATGAAATTGGAAATCATCATTCTCAGTAAACTATCGCAAGAACAAAAAACCAAACACCGCATATTCTCACTCATAGGTGGGAATTGAACAATGAGAACACATGGACACAGGAAGGGGAACATCACACTTAGGGGACTGTTGTGGGGTGGGGTGAGGGGGGAGGGATATCATTGGGAGATATACCTAATGCTAGATGACGAGTTAGTGGGTGCAGTGCACCAGCATGGCACATATATACATATGTAACTAACCTGCACATTGCACACATGTACCATAAAACCTAAAAGTATAATAATAATAAAATAATAATAATAATAATAAAAAAACAAGCAGGCATAGTTATATCAGACAAAACATGCTTTAAATCAACAATGTTGAAAAAAGACAAAGAAGGTCATTATAAAATGATGCAGGGTTCAATTCAACTAGAAGATATAAGAATCCTAACCCAGACTCATAAAATAAATGCTACTAGACCTATGAAAAGAGATAGTAATATCATAAACTGAGGGACTTCAACACCCCACTGACATTATTAGACAGATTATAAAGGCAGAAAAACAACAAAGAAACTTGACATAAACGAGACTCTACCAAATGGACCTAATAAACATTTACAGAACACTCTATCAAACAATTGTAGCATGTACATTTTTCTCATATTCAAATTATTCTGCAAGCGTATAGTAAACAAAATAACATGGTACTGGTAAAAAAAAAAAAAAAAAGGACACATAAATCAATGGAACACAAAAGGGTACCAAGAAATAAAGCCACACATTGATAACCAGCTAATATTTGACAAAGTGGACAAAAATATACAATGGGGAAAGAATACTCTACTTAATAAATGAAGCTGTAAAAATTGAATAGCCATATTTAGAAAAATAAAACTGGACACCTATCTCTCACGACATACAAAAATTAATTTGAGATTGATTAAAAACTGAAATGTAAGACCTGAAACTATAAAAACCCTATAAGAAAACTCATCTCAACAATGGACAAGGCAAAAAATTTATAACTAAGACCTCAACAGCAAATGCAACAAAAACAAAAACAGACAAATGGGATTTATTTAAACTAAGAGCTTCTGCATAGCAAAAAAGTTAATAAACAACCTATTGAAAGTAAGAAAATATTTCCAAACTATACATGTGAGAAAGGACAAATATCCAGAATCTGCAAGGAACTAAAACCACTTAACGAGAAAAAAAAAAAAAAAAAAAAAGATAATCACATTAAAAAGTGAGCAAATTATATGAATGAACATTTCTCAAAAGAAGACATACAAGTGGTCAAAAAACATGAAAAAATGTTCAGCATGACAAATCATCAGATAAATGCAAATTAAAATCACAGTGAGATACCATTTCACACTAATCAGAATGGCTACTAAAAAGTCAAACAATAAATGGTAGTGAGGATGTGGCAAACAGACCTTTGAGTCTGAGCTCTTTACGGTTCTTCCCAAATTATTAAATCTGTATTATTACACTTAACCCTAGATTATGAGACTAAACTCTACTTACACGATTATATTTGTTTAAGTGGTTTACATATTTTGAGCTATAATTTCGCAGTATAACAAAATATCAAAATAATGAAAATCTCTAAAGGAAGCTGTGGTATGTATTGGTTAAGCATACAATGTTATTATATTCCAAAGAAAAACAAATCTATGTAGGTGTAAAGTTTTAAACATTTTTTTTAATTTAGTAATAAAAAAAAAGATTTCTTCCTAATGTATTCTAACTCCACTTTTAACCTTTACAGAGACTATGGTGCAGTCCATGTGTAGAAAGACTTTAGTAATATGTGGTGACTAAGAATAGTGGGGAAGAATGATTTTTTCTACAATTATTTAAAATGAAAGAATGCCAGCATTAGCAGTGTCAATTCTGTTTATATAGCGTGTTGTTCAATACTTCCTGACTTGCTTTCTTTTCTCATTAGTCCAATCAATTACCAGTTACAATGAGAAAACTGAAACACTTGGTCAAAATATTTAGAAGGATATTAACAATTACGTATGTGTGAATTTGGTCGTATATGTCTTTACATATATATTACATAGGCTTATTCAAATAGAATAAATGTAATGGACATTAAATAGTTAAGTAGCGTTTCCTCTAAGGAATGGTGGAGTTTCTTCCAAGTGACGTTAAATATTGTAAACAACACAATAATGATAATAATGGCTAATGTGTAACAGTTTCACCATGTCCAGCACAGTTCTAAATCATTGCAACCATTAGCTCATTTAATCATTGCAACTACTAGCTTAGTTATTACAACTGTATGATATATATAATATTTGTATTCCGATATTACAGAAGGAGAAACTGTTCTGACTGAGAATTCATGTTATATGCCCAAGACTATAGCATATATTAGAACCAGGAATTGAACCCAGGTAAATAACCATTTAAAAAAAAAGGCAGTTTAATAATGAGAAAACATTCTCAACTGTACTCATCTCAACCTATTGATTTCCATTGTGTTTAACCATGATTTCTTAAATCTATGTAATCTAGTGAAGACAGAATGAAGGAAATCAACTTTTTCTTAAAGACTATAGGAAATCTCTTAAGTAAAGTAGCACCTTCTGAAGTTTGTACTGCCTAGATTTTTCCCCCTGTTAATAATCAGGAACAGAAATAATAAGGGCAGTGGAAATGTATTTGCTGAACTCAAGGGATTTGAGCCAGGAAGCGTTTTCTTAAATAACTGAAGTTTAATAAGTTGTAAATAAAGAGAATGACAGCTCCCTCAGTCAGAATACTACTGCTGAACCTGGAAGAGCCCTGTGCAGCATGTTCTCATGTGGGAGTCAAACATGAATGAGAGAGGAGAGACTGACAGAAGAAAGCAAAGGAAAAGGAAGAAAAGAAATCCAGGAAATTGTTGAAGAGGATGACCCAATGCTCTTTCTGGGAATTGGCTATTAAAACAGTAATAAACCCAAACAACATAACAACACATAAATTTTGCAAAATCAAATAGAAAAAAAACTCTAACCCGACTAAGGTCCAAATAATACAATACAACATTTAAAACTCCAATTTAATGAACATTAGTTAGCACTTAATGGGTTCTGACTGTTTGGAATATATGACTTCATCTGATTATCTTAAGAAAGCCATTTGATAGATAATACTTTTTCCATTACATGTTCTCTTATTCATAGATAATGAAAATAAGACTTAAGGATTTTATTCTGTTTGCTCAAGATTAAATATCTAATTACTAATAGAATTGAAATTAGAATTTTTATCCCCCAGCCGAAGTCTTATGGAAACTCAAGTTTCCACTGAGCTAAATTTATTCAGGAACCTAAATCCAGTGAAGTTTCCAAAAGATAAGAATTGGCTCCCTATTCCTTATTTTATTAGATTAGATACCGATTCAGTGGAACCTTACTAATTTATACCTTGCATTTCTGTGACCAGCTGTATAGTTATCAGATGAACAATTTCTCTGACCTGTGACTTTTCTTAGAAACTTTAGCTCTGAGTTTGGAGAGTGATGCCTTCCTGAAATATTTCTGTACAAATTGCAGCTCATTGCCTTGGGCTGCCAGAACAACTTACAGCCCATGTGACACCTATGCTCTTTATTCCAAGGGTAATTTTTTTTTTTTTTTTGAGACAGAGTCTCGCTCTGTTGCCCAGGCTGGAGTGCAGTGGCACGATCTCGGCTCACTGCAACCTCCACCTCCTGGGTTCACGCCATTCTCCTGCCTCAGCCTCCCAAGTAGCTGGGACTACAGGCACCTGCCACCACGCCCAGCTAATTTTTTGTACTTTTAATAGAGATGGGGTTTCACCATGTTAGCCAGGATGGTCTTGATCTCCTGACCTTGTGATCCGCCCGCCTCGGCCTCCCAAAGTGCTGGGATTACAGGCGTAAGCCACCACGCCCGGCTTCCAGTAGTAATTTTTAAATAATTTATCTTAGTTTTATTTCTGAAACTTGACTAGTGTCTACTGAAAAAAAAAACATAAAAGGAACAAACCAATGTTTCTTTTACTTGGGGCTTAGACAATCAAGTTGGTCTAGAACAAAAGGGATCAAATGAATATACTTTAAGTGACAGAGGATTGAAGCTCGATGATAAAATCAATGTTAATTTTCAGATGACTTTATGTATAAACTCTAATACCATAATGAAGAGAAAATACTTGTTCTTGCAGCCTTTGTATTGACAATTGCCTCTCCAGTGCTGCAGCACATTTTTAGGGGCCAGCAGGCTGCCAATTAATGCAATCATGCTTTTGCCTTGGGCTCCACTATTTTCAGTGCCATTCCATCACACATTTTTCTAGCACTCTTGGTCAGAATCTCTTATTTGACAGATTTTCTGTTAGTGAAGAATGGAAAGCTCTCAGCTAGCATGGGGAGAACAAAGTGGTCTTTCCTAACTTCTTTAAAATCACCAAACCCAGAATTTTTCTAGGTCAAATTAGTCATTTAATAGGCTATCTTTTAAACTATTACAGACCTTATATTTATAGAACATTTTCAGAATGCATTGGTATTTTTTAATATTCATAGTAAACTCACAGGAGTGGAGAATGCAGGTTTATATTCAGCATTTCTGCAGAGAAGGAAATAGAAGTGCCGCAAAGTTAATTTGCAGAAAACCACATAATTGTTAAGTTGCAGTGTTAAAACTTGAACCCTAGGTCTTTTTCTTGACTCAATACCATATTTTTTCATAATAGCTTTTTAGTAACTCATGCATCCTCTAGTCTCCCTCCAACATGCAAATACTTGATTCATTGGCCCTTTCTCTGATGACTTCTAACACACTTGCATATCAATAGTTTACTAGATATAATTTCAAATTCATGATTTGACTTGTACTAATATCTACTCATTTTTTTCTTAGATTATTTGAATTCTTAACCAGACATTCTGAATTGGCTGTTATTGCATATATTCTTTGCCTGGCCCTCACGTTTTAAAATTAAAAATTGTTAATTTTCTATATACCTCTAAAAATGCAAATCTATATTCATTGAATAATTAAAATTATAACCAAGGCAGAAATTCTTGATTAAATAAGCAATTAGTCCTGAGAATAGAAACTAAAACCTGGATAGTTTCTCTTTTATTTATCAGAAAGCATAAAGTTTTTCATCGTTACTATAGAAAATTCATTAATCTGGATTAGTTTCCCTTAGTCAAAGGTCCAAATTATAGATCTTTTTTAACAAGACGCATTTTCAATACTCTCTGTTATGTACTGTAATTGGAATTAGACTAAGAAAGCGCTCATGTTCTGAAGCTTACTAGCTTCAATGAATAGATAAGAATGAGTTGAAATTAGCACGTCAATTGCTTGTATGTAAATGATTTCTAGAGTGCTTGGACACCTGAAAGCATCCCTTATGTTCTTTTAGCAATTTCAGTATATTATGAGCAAGTATTAATTTTCCCACCATTTAATTACATATAAGTCAAAGCTCAGGCGATTTTATTACAGTATAGCAAATACCCTAACTAAATTACTCTGAAGTGTGAATTGGTGAAATTCAAATTAATGAAAGTGCACAATCACAATCAAAGATAAATATCAGCCTCGCTTTACATCCTCTCCAAATTTATAGCATCAAGATTTAGGTCTTCATGGATTAAATATACTTTTGCAGACACTACAGAAATAATAATAATCATAAATTATACTGCTTTGACAATTGTACTCCTGTAATGGTGAAAGAATAATAACAGGATTTCCAGAGAAGTTCATAAAATACAGAAAGACATTTCTAACAATATGATTGTACAAGGATAATGTAATTTTGTATAGTGGCCCAGTTATAGGCTTAGAATTCAAGTGAGCTAATTTTAGGTCCTAAGTTATCCTCTGAGCAATTCATTGAATCTTTTTGAAACTCAGTGCCTTCATCTAGAAAATATTAACGTTAATGTAAGGAAGATCAAGGCAATTTTAATGACTGTATTTGGAAGTTGAGGACTAGCTAAAACTACTAAGCAAAACATATTGCAAGGGTAAATCATCATACACATATGATTTTAACCAGGCTTATATACCTATTGAGTTATAAAATCATTTAAAATGAACCCAACCCCACAGTGCAATAGGCTGGATATGAAAGATGGAAGCTCCAGATTCCTAGGGTATTTCTTTTATATAGGAAGCTGAGTGATCTGGAGTCATCAAATATGGTCTATGAACTTCAGTTTCCACAACTATAAAATTATGACCTAATAAAAATTCAATAAAAATTAAACTCGTCTCTAAGAAAGGTAAAATCTTTTTTAACCATGCTTCTCACTGCAGTGTTATTCCATCCTCTCCCCTTACCTTTGTAACCTTGACCTGAACTAAGTTTCTGCTTCCTTGAACCTCACCTGACACAGAACAGGCGACAGCAATAAACAGTCCCATGGTTTCCACAGATAGTTCTTCAAGTCAGTTGGCCAAAATGAATAATAGAATTCACTATTACAAGGGAGAAAGCCAATTATTAAAATATTTTAGCCTGCATAGAAATGTAGAGATTACCAACAATTTAAAAAAAAACACTAATTCACATCATTTAAAATCCAAACGGTTTAAAATGGTAAAGAAAGCCTATAAAAATTATTGAATAATATTAAGCAAACAAATTTTTACATTAAGAAATTTCAAGAGGAAGAAAATATGGAGAATGGCATAAGAAGCTTATTTAATGAAATAATTACAGAAAACTTTTCAAGTCTTAGGAGGCATATAGACATCCAGATCCATGAAGCTTAAAGGTCCCCAAACACACTGAAATCAAAAATGATCTTAATAAGGCACATTATAAAACACTGTCGAAAGTCAATTACAGAGAATTTTAAAAACAGCAAGAAAAAAGCATCAAGTTACAAATAAGGAAATCCCCATAAGACTATCAGCAGATTTCTCAGCAGAAATCCTGCATGCCAGAGGAAAATGAGATAACATATTCAAAGTGCTGAAAGAAAATAAAAGCTAACTATCAGTCTAAAATACTATACCCAGAAAAGCTGTCCTTCAAAAATGAATGTGAAGTCAAGTCTGTCTCACACAAGCAAAAGTTTAGGTAATACATTACCAACAGACCCTACCCTGCAAAAAATGCTTTAAGAAGTTTTTCAAGTAGAAACAAAGAATGCTAATGATTAACATGAAAACACATGTAAGCATAAAATTTGCTGGTAAATATATAGTCAAACTTAAAATATCCTAAGACTGTTATGGTGCTCTATAAATCATATATTTCTCTATTATGAAGTTTAAAAGTCAAAATAGTCAAGAATAATAGTAGAAACAATAAGTTGTTAAGAAATACATAATTTAAATAGATGTAAATTGTGACATCAAAAATGTAAATAATTGGGGGCTAGGGTAAAAGTATAGACATTTTAATGTGACTGAAGTTGTTAGCAGTCTATAGTCTATTACAACTATAAGATGTTTTATGTAATCTTCACGGTAAACACAAAGCCAAACTGTAGTAGATATACAAATTATGAAGAAAAAGAAATACAAAAAATCATGCTAAAGAAAATCACCAAATCAAAGATATACAACAAAAGAGGAAGGAATAGATGAGCTACAAAATAAACCAAAATAAATACTGCTAACAAAATGTAGCAATTTATTGCCTACAAATAATTACTTTGATTGAAAATACATTAAATTCTCCAATCAAAAAAGAGAGTAGATAAAGATTAAAAAGAAAATCAGATCCAGCTACGCTGCCTAGAAGAGATCCACTTTAAACACACACATAAACTGAAAGTTAAAAAGCAAAGGAAGGTATTTCATTCAAATGGTAACCAAAAGAGAGCAGAAGTGACTATACTTATACGAAAAGTCAAATAGACTTCAAGTTAGAAACTGTCATAAGTGACAAAGAAGAGTATTATTTTATGAGAAAGGGCACAATTAAATGAGAAGTCATATCAATTGTAAATATACATTGCACCCAACATTGAAGCACCTGAGTATATAAAGCAAATATTAATGAACATGAAGAGAAAAATAGATAGCAATACAATTAGAGAACTTAATATACCACTTTCAATAATAGATAAACCAGACAGAAAGTCGATAAGGAAGAAGTGGAACAGAACTGATTGTTAAGCCAAACGTACCTAACAGATATATTCACATCTGTATATCTGTACTTATCTATCTAGACAGATGCTGTCTCTTCAACAGCAGCAGAATATGCATTCTTCTCTAGTACAGAAGGAACATTATATATAATAGAATAAACACACATATATGTTTACATATAAACATATATCTCTGTATGTATATGTGCATATATATATACATATATAGAGAGAGAGACAGATGCTGTCAATCCAACAGCAGCAGAATGCACACTCTTCTCTAGTGCATATGGAACATTCTCCAGGATATGCCACACAATAAGTCTTAATAAATTTTTTAAATTAAAAGCATATCAAATTTTATTTCCAACTAAAATGTTATAAAAGTAGAACTTAAAAACAGAAGGACCCTCCGAAACTATTCAAATACACAGAAGTTAAATAATATGCTCTTAAGCAATGAATGAGTTAGTGAACACATTGAAAGGGAAATTTAAAAAAATAGAAACAAATTAAAATGGAAGCATAACATATCAAAATCTATGGGATACAACAAAGACACTACTCAGAGGGAAATTTATAGCAATAAACCTCCATTTCAATAAAGAGAAAATATTTCACATAAACAACCTAATACTATACTTCAAGGAACCAGATAAGTGAAAACAAATTAAATCCGAAATTATAAGAAAATAAATAGTAAAAGTCAATAGAAATAAAATAGAGACTATAAAATTACAAAAGATTGATAAAAGAGTTTTTTTTAAAAAAAGATAAAACTGATAAAACTTTAACCAGTCAAATAAAAGAAAGAAGGCTCAAACGAATAGAATTAGAAACGAAAAAACAGACATGATAACTGATACTACAGAAATACAACAGATCATAAAGATACGAACAACTGTATGTCAATAAATTAGAAAACTTAGAATAAATTTTTTTGAAATGTACAACCAACACATATTGAATCATGGAAAAACAGAAAATCTGAACAGAGCAAGTTTTAGTTAGTTTTGAATTGCTATAAAGAAAAACCTGAGGCTGGGTAATTTATAAAGAGAAGTTTATTTGGCTCGCAGTTCTGCAAACTGTACAAGATGCATGGCAACAGTGTCTGCTTCTGGCATGGGCCTCTGGAAGCTTTTACTCAGGGGAAGACAGGTAGCAAGTGAGAGAAAGGAAGAGGTGCCAGACTCTTTTAAACATCTGATTTCATGGGAGCTAATAGAGACTGACTAATTACAATTAAAGGGCACCAATCCATCCTTGAGGGATCTTCCCCATGTAAAAAAAGCATTCTACCAGGCCCCACTTCCAACATTAGGAATCACATATCAACATGAGATTTCGAAGAGAAAAATATTCAAATTATATCAGACCAATAATGAGTAATGAGATTGAATCAATAATGAAAAGTATCCTATGAAAAAAAAGCCCAGGACCCGATTACTTCACTGCTAAATGTTACCAAACACTTAATTTCTTTCAAAATATTCCAAAAAATTTAGGAAGAAGGAAATTTTTCAAATTCATTCCATTATGCAAGCATTATCCTCATACCAAAACTAGAAAAAGACACACAATAAAATAAAACTATATGTCACTATCACTAATAAAAATAGGTTAAATAATCCTCAACAAAATACTAGCAAACCAAATTCAACACATATTTAAAATCTCATTCGCTATGCTCTAGTGGGATTTATCCCAGGGATGCAAGTATAGTGCAATATACACAAATCAATAAATGTAATCCATCCCATTAATAAAATCTTATGATTATTTCAATAGATGCAGAAAACACAATTGATAAAATTAAAAATCCCTTTATGGTAGAACTCT
The DNA here is from genome assembly GCF_028885655.2 of Pongo abelii. NCBI lineage: Eukaryota > Metazoa > Chordata > Mammalia > Primates > Hominidae > Pongo > Pongo abelii. The sequence goes on from NC_071998.2 coordinate 46,765,231, forward strand.
TAACAAATTAGACATAGAAAGTACATACCTCAACAGAATAAATCCCATATATGACAAACCCACAACTAACCTCATACTATCACAGAGAAAAGTTGAAATATTATTTGGTGGGATCTGGAAAAGAAAATTAAAAATGTGCACTATCATCACTTCTATTCAATCTAGTACTGGAAGTCTTAGCTAGATCATTTAACAAAGACAAATAAATAAATTCTTTCAAATATGAAATGAGAAAGTCAAATCGTCCTCATTTGCAGAGCATATTATTATATGTAGAAAACCCTAAAGACTCTACCAAAAACTGTAAGAACTAATGGTAAATTCAGTAAAGTAACAGAATACACAATCAACACACAAAAATCAGAAGCATATCTACATGCAAATAATAAACTCTGAGAAGAAAACAATTACATTCACAATAGCTAAAAATAATTAAGATATCAAAGAATAAATTTAACCAATGAGGTGAAAGATCTCTACACTGAAAACTATAAAACGCAAAAGAAAGAAATCGAAAAAAACACAAATAAATGGAAAGATATCCTGTGTTCATGAATTGGAATAATTAATATTGTTAAAATGTGCATACTATCCAAAGCGATCTACAGATTCAGTGTAATCTCTACAAAAATGTCAATGATATTATTCTCAGAAATAGAAAAATAAAAAACTGTCCTAAAGTTGTTGGTAGTCACAAAAGACAATCAACAGTTGAAGCCATATTGAGCAAAAATAATACAAAACAAAGCTGGAGCCATAATGCCATCTTAATTTAAAATATATTAAAAAGCTATATTAATGAAAACATCATGGTACTGGCATAAAAACAGACACAAAGACCAATGGAAAAGAATAAAGATTCCAAAAATAAACAGAAATATATACAGACAATAGACTTTTGGCAAAGGGACCAAAAATGCAGACTGAGGAAATACAGTTTTTTCAATAAGTGGTGCTGGGAAAATTGGCATCCACATTCAGAAGAATCAAAATAGATTCTATCTCTTGCCCGATTAAAAAAAATCAACTCAAAATAAATTAAATACTTAAATATAAAACCCAACACTATAAAAATACCAGAAAAAAACAGGGAAAAACGCTTCATGACATTGGTCCCTGAAAAAATTATTTTGAATAAGACTTCAAAAGCACAAAGAACAAAAGCAAAAATATACAAATGGGGTTATATGAAACTTATAAGCTCTGAATAGCAAAGGAAACAATCAACAGAGGGAATAGACCACTTACAGAATAGAAGAAAATATTTGCAGACTTTACATCAGAAAGAGGGTTAATATGCAGGCTATATGATAAAATAAAAACTAATTAGCAAAAAAAAATCAAAAAGTTTGATAAAAAATAGGGCAAATGATCTAAATGGACATTTGCAACTGAAGATATACAAATGGCAAACAGGTATATTAAAAAATGCTCAGCCTCTAATCATCAGAAAAACTTATACCAAAACCACAATGAGATAACACATAATTATAGTTAGAATGGCTATTACCAAAGAGAAAAAAAGATAACATCTGATGAGGATTTGGACAAAAATGAAATATAACTTGGGTACTTACTGTTGGTGAAAATGTAAATTAGTATGGCCATTACTGAAAACAGTATGAAGATTCCTCAAAAAATTAAAAATAGAACTACCATATAATTCAACAGTCTCACTATTCTTTATATATATATAATGAAACTGATATATCATAGAGCTTATCTGCCCTTCCATTTCTATTGCAACATTATTCATAATAGCCAAGATACTGAGTCAACCTAAGTCCATCAATGGGCGAATGGATTAATTAAGTTATAAAATAAATCCTGTCATAAGTGACAACATGGAGGAACCCAGAGGACAACATGTTAAGTAAAATAAGTCAACCACATGATCTCACTGACATGCGCAATCTAAAAACAATGTTTTATTAAAATAGAAATTAGAAAAGTGGTTACTTAGAGGCTGGGAATGGCGGGGGTGGAGGTTAGAGGTTGGTCAGTGTGTTCAAATTTACTCTTACATAGAAGGAATAAGTTCGGGTGCACAGTAGAATAACTGTATTAAACAATAATTTAGTATATTTATCAAAATACATAGAAGAGAGCATTCTGAATGTTCTCTCAACAAAAATAATGTGTTTGAGGTGATGGATTTGTTAATTTCACTGACTTGATCATTATAAAAGTTATACATATATCAAAACAATATATTGTATCTCATAAATATATACCCATATTACATTTCAATTAAACATAAAATAAAATTTTCATTAATAAACAAAAGCAGCAATAGAAAGTGTCAAGTGACATACAAGAAAATTTCTCTGAAACTATCACCAGATTTCATAGTGGAAACCATGCAGGCCAGGAGAAAATAAGATGATATATTCAAAGTGCTGACAAAAAGTACAAAAAAACCCCCAGTCAAAAATTCTAACTTTACCAAGCAAATCTGCCTTTCACAAATGAGAGAAAAATATTTTCCAGGCAAGCAAAAGCTGTGAGAATTTATCACCACAAGTTTCTACTTAAAAGAAATGCTAAAGGGAATGCTTCAATGGAAAATGAAAAGATAATAATTATTGTCAAGAAAACATAAACAAAGGTGAAAAATTCACTGGCAGAAGTAAACTTATAATCAAATTTGGAATACTTCATTATTGTAAGGGTGGTGTGTAAATCTTTCAAATCTCTAGTGTAAGGTCAACAGTAACAACAGTCATAAATAACTACAGCTACAATAAGTTCTTAAGAAATATTCAACATTCATAAAGAAAATAATTTTCAACCCAGAATTTCATATCCAGCCAAACTAAGCTTCATAAGTGAAGGAGAAATAAAATACTTTACAGACAAGCAAATGCTGAGAGATTTTGTCACCACCAGGCCTGCCCTAAAAGAGCTCCTGAAGGAAGCGCTAAACATGGAAAGGCACAACCGGTACCAGCCACTGCAAAATCATGCCAAAATGTAAAGACCATCGAGACTAGGAAGAGACTGCATCAACTAACGAGCAAAATAACCAGCTAACATCATAATGGCAGGATCAAATTCACACATAACAATATTAACTTTAAATGTAAATGGACTAAATTCTCCTTAAAAGACACAGACTGGCAAATTGGAGAAAGAGTCAAGACCCATCAGTGTGCTGTATTCAGGAAACCCATCTCACGTGCAGAGACACACATAGGCTCAAAATAAAAGGATGGAGGAAGATCTACCAACCAAATGGAAAACAAAAAAAGGCAGGGGTTGCAATCCTAGTCTCTGATAAAACAGACTTTAAATCAACAAAGATCAAAAGAGACAAAGAGGGCCATCACATAATGGTAAAGGGATCAATTCAACAAGAAGAGCTAACTATCCTAAATATATATGCACCCAATACAGGAGCACCCAGATTCATAAAGCAGGTCCTGAGTGACCTACATAGAGACTTAGACTCCCACACATTAATACTGGGAGATTTTAACACCCCACTGTCAACATTAGACAGATCAACGAGACAGAAAGTCAACAAGGATACCCAGGAATTGAACTCAGCTCTGCACCAAGCGGACTTAATAGACATCTACAGAACTCTCCACCCCAAATCAACAGAATATACATTTTTTTCAGCACCACACCATACCTATTCCAAAATTGACCACATACTTGGAAGTAAAGCTCTCCTCAGTAAATGTAAAAGAACAGAAATTATAACAAACTGTCTCTCAGATCACAGTGCAATCAAGCTAGAACTCAGGATTAAGAATCTCACTCAAAACCGCTCAACTACATGGAAACTGAACAACCTGATCCTGAAGGACTACTGGGTACATCACGAAATGAAGGCAGAAATAAAGATGTTCTTTGAAACCAACGAGAACCAAGACACAACATACCAGAATCTCTGGGATGCATTCAAAGCAGTGTGTAGACGGAAATTTATAGCACTAAATGCCCATAAGAGAAAGCAGGAAAGATCCAAAATTGACACCCTAACATCACAATTTAAAAAACTAGACAAGCAAGAGCAAACACATTCAAAAGCTAGCAGAAGGCAAGAAATAACTAAAATCAGAGCAGAACTGAAGGAAATAGAGACACAAAAAACCCTTCAAAAAATTAATGAATCCAGGAGCTGGTTTTTTGAAAGGATCAACAAAACTGATAGACCGCTAGCAAGATTAATAAAGAAAAAAAAAGAGAAGAATCAAATAGATGCAATAAAAAATGATAAAGGGGATATCACCACCGATCCCACAGAAATAAAAACTACCATCAGAGAATACTACAAACACCTCTATGCAAATAAACTAGAAAATCTAGAAGAAAAGGATAAATTCCTCGACACATACACCCTCCCAAGACTAAACCAGGAAGAAGTTGAATCTCTGAATAGACCAATAACAGGCTCTGAAATTGTGGCAATAATCAATAGCTTACCAACCAAAAAGAGTCCAGGACCAGATGGATTCACAGCCGAATTCTACCAGAGGTACAAGGAGGAACTGGTACCATTCCTTCTGAAACTATTCCAATCAATAGAAAAAGAGGGAATCCTCCCTAACTCATTTTATGAGGCCAGCATCATCCTGATACCAAAGCCGGGCAGAGACACAACCAAAAAAGAGAATTTTAGACCAATATCCTTGATGAACATTGATGCAAAAATCCTCAATAAAATACTGGCAAACAGAATCCAGCAGCACATCAAAAAGCTTATCCACCATGATCAAGTGGGCTTCATCCCTGGGATACAATGCTGGTTCAATATACGCAAATCAATAAATGTAATCCAGCATATAAACAGAACCAAAGACAAAAACCACATGATTATCTCAATAGATGCAGAAAAGGCCTTTGACAAAATTCAATAACCCTTCATGCTAAAAACTCTCAATAAATTAGGTATTGATGGGATGTATCTCAAAATAGTAAGAGCTATCTATGACAGACCCACAGACAATATCGTACTGAATGGGAAAAAACTGGAAGCATTCCCCTTGAAAACTGGCACAAGACAGGGATGCCCTTTCTCACCACTCCTATTCTACATAGTGTTGGAAGTTCTGGCCCGGGCAATTAGGCAGGAGAAGGAAATAAAGGGTATTCAATTAGGAAAAGAGGAAGTCAAATTGTCCCTGTTTCCAGATGACATGATTGTATATCTAGAAAACCCCATCGTCTCAGCCCAAAATCTCCTTGAGCTGATAAGCAACTTCAGCAAAGTCTCAGGATACAAAATCAATGTCCCAAAATCAGAAGCATTCTTATACACCAATTACAGACAGAGAGCCATGAGTCAACTCCCATTCACAATCGCTTCAAAGAGAATAAAATACCTAGGAATCCAACTTCCAAGGGACATGAAGGACCTCTTCAAGGAGAACTACAAACCACTGCTCAAGGAAATAAAAGAGGATACAAACAAAAGGAAGAACATTCCATGCTTATGGGTAAGAAGAATCAATATCGTGAAAATGGCCATACTGCCCAAGGAAATTTATAGATTCAATGCCATCCCCATCAAGCTACCAATGACTTTCTTCACAGAATTGGAAAAAACTACTTTAAAGTTCATATGGAACCAAAAAAGAGCCCACATCTCCAAGTCAATCCTAAGCCAAAAGAACAAAGCTGGAGGCATCACGCTACCTGACTTCAAACTATACTACAAGGCTACAGTAACCAAAACAGCATGGTACTGGTACCAAAACAGAGATATAGATCAATGGAACAGAACAGAGTCCTCAGAAATAACGCCGCATATCTACAACTATCTGATCTTTGACAAACCTGACAAAAACAAGCAATGGAGAAAGGATTCCCTATTCAATAAATGGTGCTGGGAAAACTGGCTAGCCATATGTAGAAAGCTGAAACTGGATCCCTTCCTTACACCTAATACAAAAATTATTTCAAGATAGATTAAAGACTTAAACGTTAGACCTAAAACCATAAAAACTCTAGAAGAAAACCTAGGCATCACCATTCAGGACATAGGCATGGGCAAGGACTTCATGTCTAAAACACCAACAGCAATGGCAACAAAAGCCAAAATTGACAAATGGGATCTAATTAAACTCAAGAGCTTCTGCACAGCAAAAGAAACTACCATCAGAGTGAACAGGCAACCTACAAAATGGGAGAACATTTTCACAACCTACTCATCTGACAAAGGGCTAATATCCAGAATCTACAATGAACTCAAACAAATTTACAAGAAAAAAACAAACAACCCATCAAAAAGTGGGTAAAGGACATGAACAGACACTTCTCAAAAGAAGACATTTATGCAGCCAAAAAACACATGAAAAAATGCTCACCATCACTGGCCATCAGAGAAATCCAAATCAAAACCACAATGATATACCATCTCACACCAATTAGAATGGCAATCATTAAAAAGTCAGGAAACATCAGGTGCTGGAGAGGATGTGGAGAAATAGGAACACTTTTACACTGTTGGTGGGACTGTAAAATGGTTCAACCATTGTGGAAGACAGTGTGGCGATTCCTCAAAGATCTAGAACTAGAAATACCATTTGACCCAGCCATCCCATTACTGGGTATATACCCAAAGGACTATAAATCATGCTGCTATAAAGACACATGCACACGTATGTTTACTGTGGCACTATTCACAATAGCAAAGACTTGGAACCAACCCAAATGTCCAACAATGATAGATTGGATTAAGAAAATGTGGCACATATACACCATGGAATACTATGCAGCCATAAAAAATGATGAGTTCTTGTCCTTTGTAGGGACATGGATGAAATTGGAAATCATCATTCTCAGTAAGCTATCAGAAGGACAAAAAACCAAACACCGCCATGTTCTCACTCATAAGTGGGAATTGAACAGTGAGAACACATGGACTCAGGAAGGGGAACATCACACTCTGGGGACTGTTGTGGGGTGGGGGGAGGGGGGAGGGATAGCATTAGGAGATATACCTAATGCTAAATGACGAGTTACTGGGTGCAGCACAGCAGCATGGCACATATATACATATGTAACTAACCTGCACATTGTGCACATGTACCCTAAAACTTAAAGTATAATAATAATTAAAAAAGAATAAAATATAGATAATACAATGAACTATTAAAAAGTAAAGTAAAAACCCTAAAATTTGAAAAAAAAAAAAATACACAGCTCAAACAGTTGTGAATTCTGACAGACAACAAAAATAAAAATTGTGAAGGATTGGGTAAAAGTCTAAAGTATTTGCATGTGATCAAAGTTAATTTGTTATCAGCTTAAAATAATCTATTATAACTATATTTTATGTAAGTCTTATGTTAGCCCCAAAGCAAGTAAAACTACAGCGAATGCACAAATAAGAAAGAGAAAGTAAGCAAAGCTTAGCACTACAGAAAATCACTAAATTACATAGGTATACAACAAGAGAGGAATAAAGAAATAGTAAAAACAATCAGAGACAATTATCAAAATGGCAGGAATAATTTCTTACCTATCAATAATCCTTTTTAATGCAAATGGATTAAAGTCTCCAAACAAAAGACACAGAGTGGTTGAATGGATTAAAAAAATATATGATCGTACTATATGCTGCCTACAACAGAACCATCTTAGTTTAAGGACATATATAGGCTGAAAGTAAAGGGATGTAGGAGAATATTCCATGCAAATAGTAGCCGAAAAAAGAAGGGATGACTATAATTATAGCAGATATAATAGAATTCAAATTTTAAACTATTACAAAATCAAAGAAGGTCATTATTTAATGACAAATGTGTCCATTCATCAAGAGGACATATCAAGAGTAAATATTTACACACCCAACATCAGAGCCCGAAATATATCAAGTAAATATTAGTAAATATAAAGGAAGAAACAGATAGCAATACAATAATATTAGGGAACTTAAATGCTCCAGTTTTAGCAATGGATAGAATAACAAGACATAAAATTAACAAGAAAATATTCTATTTAATTGCACTTTAGACCAAATGGACCAGACATATATATAACTGTGCATCTAACAACAGCAGAATATATATTCTCCTCTAGCATACATGAAAATTTTCCATGTTAGACCTTATGTTAGGCTACAAAACAAGTATTAACAAATTCAAGAAATCTGAAATGAAATCTAGCATTTTTTTTTAACTAAAATTGTGTGAAACTAGAAGTCAGTAACAGGAGAAATTTTGGAAAATTACCACATATATGAAAATTAAACTACATGCTCTTGCATAACCAATGGATCAAAGAAAACATCAAAATGGCAAATAAACATAAATTGAGACAAATAACAATGGAAACACAACATACCAAAATCTATAGGATACAACAAAAGCAGTTCTAAGAGTGCAGTTTTTAGCAATAAATGACTACCTTAAAAAGAAGAAATATTTCAAACAAAAAGCTTAACATTATGCTTCTAGAAAAGTTAGAAAAGAGAAAGAAAAACTAAACCCAAAGTTAGCAGAAGGAAACATTAAAAATTAGAACGAATATCAAATAAAGACAGAAAACGACATAGAAATATCAATAAAACTGAGTTGTTTATTTTAAAAAATAAAATTGACAAACTTCTCACTAGAACATCTAAGATAAAATGAGGGAAGACTTAAATAAATTAAAATGAATGTGAGATATTACAACAGATGCCTTCAAAATTAAAAAAAAAACATAAGGTACTATTATGAATTAATTGCCAAGAACTGGATAACCTAGAGGAAATAAGTAAATCCCTAGAAAAATACAACCTACCAATATTGAATAGAAATAGAAACTATAAACAGAACAATAAAAAATAAAGTGATTTAAAAAGTAATTAAAAACCTTCCAAAAAAGAAAAGCCTAGGACTGATGGCTTCATGAATGAATTCTACCAAACATTGAAAGAAGAATTATTACCAATCTTAAATCCTTCCACATGAGCTAGAGGAAATATTCCCAAACACATTTTAGAAGACCATATCACCTTGATACCTAAGCAAAATATACTGTAAGAAAAACAACAAAAAAGCAAAAACAAAAACTATAGGCCTAATCTCTGATAAACATTGATGCAAAAATTGTCAATAAAATATTAGCAAACCAAACTCAACATGTTAAAAAGATTATATATTATGACCAAGTGGCATTGATCCCTAGCATTAAAGTCTGCTTTATCATATGCAAATCAATCAATGTGCTGTATTAACGGAATGAAAGATTAAAACCACATGATTATCTAAATCGACACACAAAAAAGCATTTGACCACGTTCAGCTTCCTTTCTTGGCAAAAATTCTGAACAGTTTACGAATAGAAGGAAATATCCCCCACATAATAAAAGCCATTTATGAAAAACCAACAGGTAATATAATAATCAACAGAAAACCTGAAAGCTTTTCCAATGATTCAGTAGAAGGCAGGAATGCCCACTCTTGCCACTTCTAGTAAATACAGTACTGAAAAGTACTAGCATCAGACAAAATAAATAAATAAAAGACATCCAAATAGGAAATTGTAAAGTAAAATTATCCCTGTTTGCAGATCATGTAGTCCTATATGCAGGAAACCCCCATAATCCACAAGAAATTGTTTGAATTAATAAATAAATTCAGTACAATTGCAGAATACAAAATCAACATATAAAAATCAGTCGTATTTATATGCACAGACAACAACTAGTTAAAATAGGAAATCAAGAAAATGATTGATGATAGCATCCAAAAATTAGGAATAAATGTAAACAAACAGGTAAAAACATTTGCATGCTGAAAATCATAAATTATTAATAAAAGAAATTAAAGAAGTCACAAATAAATGGAAAGATATCTCATGTTCATAAATCAGAATAATTAATATTGGTAAAATACCCAAATTACCCTAAGCAATATACAGATTAAATGCAATTCCTATCCAAATTCTAATGGAATTCTTAATAGAAAAATGAAAATAATTCAAAATTGTATGGAACCATAAAAAGCCAAATAGCTAAATAGCCAAAGCAATACTGAGAAATAAAAACAAAGTTGGAAGCTTCACACTTCCTGATTTAATATTAATATTACAAGCCTACAATAATAAAAACAGTTTTTTGGCATAAAAATGGAAACATAGATGAATGGAATAGAGAATCCTTCAATAAATCCAAACATATATGATCCACTAGTGTTTAGCAAAGACATTAAGGTGATACAATAAGAAATGGATAGTCTCTTCAATAAGTGGTAGTGATAAAACTGGATTTCCACATACAAAAGAATAAAATTTGACCTTTATTTTATCTTTATAGGACCATACACAAGTATCAACTCAAAATGATTAAAAGACCTAAATGTAAAAGTTGAAATGCTAAAACATCTAAACGAGAACAGGTGAAAAGCTTCTTGACATTGTCTTTGGCAAGGTTTTGTGAATATTACACCAAAAGCTCAAGAAACAAAAGTAAAATAAATAAATAAATAGGACTACTTCAAATGTTAAACACTTTGTACTGCCAAGGAAACAACCAACAAAATGAAAAGGCAACCTACTGGCTGGTAAAAAATATTTGCAAAGCACATATTTGATAAGTAATAGATATCCAAAATGTATGAAGACGTCTTACAACTCAATAGCAGAAAAGCAAATAACCTGATTTAAAAATGGGAGAATTACCTGAACAGACATTTCTGAAAAGAAGACATAAAATTGGCACACAGATATATAAAAAGGTACCCAACTTCACTAATCATCAGGAAAATACAGGTTAAAACTACTAGGGGATAACACCTGACATAGGTTATTATGGCTATTCTCAAAAAGACAAGTGTTAAATGTTGGTGGGTGTGTGAAGGAGAGTAAATCCTAGTATACTATTTATTGAAATGTAGATGAGTAGAGTCTTTATAGAAAATGTATGGAGATTTCTAAAGAAATTAAAAATAGAACTACTGTATAACACTACAATCCTTTTTCTTAGTTTATACCCAAAGATGAACTCACCATCTCATAAAAATACCTGCACTCCCATCTAATTGCAGCATTATACACATTAGCCAATACATAGAAACAACCTGTGTCCATTAATGAACCAATGGGTAAAAAAAATGTGTGAATAAATAATATAATATATACAACATATATACACAGACACACCACATTACCCCAGTATATGCCACATATATATACCACACTACTACATAGATACATCACATATATATACCACATTATATATACCATATATATACATTAACGCATATATAGTATATATACATTATATACCATATATAACTTATAAATACCACATGACCACATATATATACATTTATACACATTATATACAACACATATATCTCATATATATACCCTATTATATACCACATATAATATACATCACCACAGATACATACCACATATATATACTACATACATATATAAACATTACATACCATACACACACACACACACACACACACACGTGTGTGTATATATATTATTTAAAATACTTGTCTTCTAAGTTCAAATTCTTGGTCCTCTCAGGGACAATTCCTACTGCCGGGGTTTTTTCTGCATACATACAGGATAATACTTTCCTGTTTCTTTGCATCTCTAATAATTTTTGTTGTATACCAGACATTTTAAATATTACAGTGTGTCAACTCTGGATATTAGATACTCCTCCTTTCTAGGGTTTGTTGTTGCTCTGTTGTTGCAGCTAGTTCTCATGACTGATTTTGTTTGTTTAGTGACTTTCCTGAACTAACGCCCTAAAATATGTTTTCTTTGTTGTATGTGGCTAGTTGTGTTTTTGATTGGTTAGCTTAGAGGTCAGCTAATGTTTGGATGTTATTTTCTCTACACTTTGTTGAAGGGCTTTGTATTTGTAGTGAGGAACACACTCGATATTCTTCCAGTTTATAACTCTGCCTTAGCATTCACTTCTCAATTGCACAATGTCTCATGGTCAGACACAGTGGAACAATTATGATATTCTTATACATTTCCTGGGCTTTTGCACAGCCCTACACATTTGGTTGGCCTTTTAAATTTCCAGGAATATGTTGCAGCTTTTTCAAAGACATTTATTAATATCCATTTCCTCAGATTTTTCTTCCATGCTTTCAATCAGCAGCTAGTCTCTTGTTTGCTCAAATTAGTATTGCAACCTCAGGCAGTGGTGATGCTAAATAATTGTTGCTGACTTTTTGACAAATATGCAAATATCTTTTTCCACTGAAAAATTTCAGGTCTAGGTAAAATAAATTCAAGCTCTGTGAATGAAAGTTGTTCAGAAGGCCTTCAGACATGTAAAAGAGTGACAATTATTTGAGAATGAGGCCTTTTGCACCACTCCAAATTGATTCTCTTCTCTTTTTCCAGTGTCTGCAAAGCTGCTGATTTTTGAGGGTGCTGTTTTTTTCTTATTTTTTATTTTTTTGGAGACAGAATCTCACTCTTGTCACCTAGGCTGGAGTGCAATAGCACTATCTCGGCTCACAACAACTTCCCCTCCCAAGTTCAAGCGATTCTCCTGCCTCAGCCTCCTGAGTAGCTGTGCTTACAGGCATCTGCCACCACACCCAGCTAATTTTTGTATTTTTTTTGGTAGAAACAGGGTTTCACCATGTTGGCCAGGCTGGTCTGGAACTCCTGACCTCAGGTGATCTGCCAGCCTCAGTCTCCCAAAGTGATGGGATTACAGGCGTGAGCCACAGCGCCCAGCCGAGGATGTTGATTTTTAAATCTACTCAAGGACTGTAAAAAAAAAAAAAACGTGATGGGAATAGGACAAGATAAAATGTCACAAAGCTCACTATTCTTGTTGAGATTTACCTGTTTCACTGAACAAACACTCCTTTACAAATCTGGTTGATTTCCAGAGTTTGAAAGTTATTTTTGGCAATTTTTGCTAGTGTTCTTGTTACTTTTAGGAATGAGGATCAGAATTTTGGAGAATTTAGTCTAAAATTCTGGAAGTGCTTTCCCCATCCACTATGATTTTATGAATAGAATTTTAAAAACTTACATATTTTAATACTTATGCACTTGCTTGTTAGCTAAATGATGTGAAAGGTAAAAAGAGACATTTGTTATGTGGTTTTTCTATTAAATTATGTTGTTATTTTAGAATGACATATAATCACTCAAAAATAAACTTGCTGAATCTTAAATAATGCTGAATTTCATATAAAAAGTTCGTTTTTAAAGGGATGTAAAGTTGTTAACAGGGAACAACTTTGTTCCCTATCTTTGTTCTCCATCTCCCATGACTTTATTATCAATACCTAATGCCTCATCACGATTAAGATACATGCTATTTTATTATTTTTTTAATTTATTTTTATTTATTTATTTTTTTGAGATAGAAGCACACTCTGTCATCCAGGCTGGAGTGCAGTGACGTGAACTCGGCTCACTGCAACCTCCAACTCCCAGGTTCAAGTAATTCTCCAGCATGAGCCTCTTGAGTAGCTGGGACCACAGGCATGTGTCATCATGCCTGGCTAATTCTTGTATTTTTAGTAAAAACAGGGTTTCACCATATTGGCCATGCTGGTTTGAACTCCTGTCTTCAAGTGATCTGCCCACCTCGTCCTCCCAAAATGCTGAGATTACCAGGCATGAGACACCGCACTCAGGCAATACATGCTATTTAAATCTCTCTACCTACCTAGCCATCTCTATTGAAATATATTTATGCTTATATGTAATGTACTATACACATATATGTGTAACATATATACACATATATAATATAGTGCAGATATATTATACACATGTATGTATATACTATACAGTATATTGTGCATATGGTATACACATATATAAGTCTATACAGGTATATTGCATATAGTATACCCATATATACATATATACTATATGCACTATATACCACATATATATACACATAGGCCTATATATACACACAATATATGAAGATGTATGTGTTTAAAAAATAGCATATCTCCTAATCACAATAATGTATTAGGTATTTATTGAAAATTTTAAATGTGTGTACACTTTTTAAATTAACATTACTAAATTGCAAGTTGTGTGTGTGTGTGTGTGTGTGTGTGTGCGTAAGCTGAGTGTATATGACTGGATGTGGCTGGATATCATCTTGTTATTTCTGCTGAATTTTTTCATAGTGCCTTGTATTTAACAGGCACTCAATATTATTTCTGAATGAAATAGATTTGACAGCACCATCTAATATCTGAGACCTGCTATATAAATAACATTTTCCATTAATGAATAATTAATGCTCTTCTATATATTTACCTTTAGTATTTAATGTTGGAAGACTGTACTCCCATTTCTGCAACACATTTCCTTCCAAAAATCTAGCAATTGTGTCTCTGATTCTGCACTGAAGATTTCTATAAATATATGTCTTCACAGAAGTGTTATGAATGTCATCAATTGCCAATTGTCTTTAAGGTATAACTATGAGAACACTAAGTATGTATATATAAGACGAACACAAATTCATTTCTAGAATAATTTTTCTGGTCCTTGGTTCCTAAATACATTTGTCCTGACCATCTGTGCATTATTTTCTATTTTGTTTATTCAGTAATTATTCACATGCTTTATCTCTAAGTTTAGATTTACATGTCTTACTTTTTAACCCTTTCTACTTTTTTTATTTTTATTTTGCATTATATTCATTTTAGGCATCTACCCAGCCATACTAAGGTTCTTCCTATACACTGATAATTAATAATCCTTATGGTTTAGCACTTGCTATTCTATGACTGTCCTAATATAGACACCAGGTTTTAATCAGGTTTTTGTTTTAACCACTACCTAATTATTTCTTTTTCAACCATCTTCAACCCCATTGTGAACTCTTGGGTGACAGACCCAGCTAAGAATGGCCTTCATATCATCAGGACAAATTTACTAGACACACGAGTATAAAAATGTTCAGATAACTCTCCGCCACAAATGTTCACGTCATCGTCAACTAATTCAATTCTCTTAACTGCAGTCTCAAACATGTATAGAAGGGTCCAGGCATTCCATTTTGCCCTGTCTGAATTCCTAAGCCACAGAATCTCTGTGCATAATAAACTGGTTGTTATTTTATTTCACTATCTTTGGGTTGTTTGTTTTGCATCAATACGACTGGAATATCTGCTCTCATCCCAAGCCTTCCCAACTGCCACACATGCTACTCAATGAAGTTCTAGCAAATGGAGTCTGACAATTAGACTATGAGTCTTCCAAGAAGTTCTGAGAACACTGCTTCTTAGGTATTTGCTGTGTGACATATATTTACTTTCTCTCTCTCTGATCTTTTTATTTTAGTCTTTAGAATCACAGTTACAGGAAATAAATCAAAGCATATTCTTAGACTCTTAACTTTCTCATTGAGACATTATAAAACGTACTGTGGAAAAGCTAGAAAGCGTCTAAGGAAAGATTAGAGCTTGAGATATCACTGCTGTCTCATTACATCACGGTTTTCACTAAAGCCAGGGCACCAACCATTTTGAAAACTTATTGTCAATCATTTGAAATGGCTGGCCTATGAAACAGTCATAAAGATTCCGAAAAAACATTGGTTTTAAACTGAACTTGTCATCCAGATCAATTTGTAGCAGTAAAATGTACATTAAAGAAGACTGCCTCCCCACAATCATTTCTGGGCCTGTCATTAAATGTTGTTATATACATATGCTTTATGTCCCTCTGTTAATTTGACTGCAGTTTGGTTCACTCCATTAATGGAGATCTACTGCAATAAGTGATGAAAAATCCAGTCTGAATCTGTAGAATCTGGTTCTGAGTCATCATCATGAGGAATTTATAATTCTGCACAGTGTAAATAAAAATGGAACCTATTTGACCACAGAATTAGGTGGTGAAAACAAAATGATTAAGAGCAACAATATGTGATCTTGACACAAGTTAAGGCTTCCTACTGTACTAATTGAGAGAGCAAGCCTGTTAATAACAGTAACAATTTCAATCCTCTTTCTGTTTGTTTTCTTCTGCTTACTTGGACAAAATCATACCATACACTATATTTTTGGAATATGCACAAAGCACAAGGCTTCTTTTGTCTGCATAGATAACTTACATACAGACTACATGTTATGTACAATGAACAATTCCTTGAGAGTATTTATTTAGTAATACATAGTATATTTGACTCAAAAAATTCCATAATACATTTTGGCACTTTTTAATATGTTAATTATTCAATTAGGTAGACCATTTTCTTTTGCTTTCTCAATGCAGGGAAAAACTCTTATATTTTTTAAAAATTTTTTATTCCAGATTGTATCTGCTTATATTTCAGACTTTATCTGTTTGCAAGCTGTAATATTTCACAGATTAATGTCATATCTTGCTATCACTTGTCCCTGAGCTTGTAAATTAAAGGCTTCATTCATATTTTGATGACATTTTGACAACAAATTAATTTTGTCATTTCTATATATTATGATGCTAACCATTTACTCATTACTCTGACAAACATCATGTCCAGAAAATCTGTTAGCTTGTTTGTTTATTTCTCTATTGAGTGGTATATTACAAAAATAAAATGGCAATTTGTAATATTAATAAAAGTTAACAAAAAGTGTTATATTAATTTGGTTTAATTTATGAAAAAATTATAAATTTTATTAACTTTCTTATTCTTTGGAAAAACTACTATCAATGTTTCTATAAAATATTAACAAACTTTTCTCGATGCTAATTTCTAAAGATATATTTTAAACATTCAGCCATATTTTTCTCCTTTAAGTCATATGTAATTGAAGAAACAAATCACCCACAATAGATATTAACATTTGATCTTTGAGAAAATATTAAATTACGAGCATCTATTCTATGCAGGGCATGCTAAGAAATGTGTAAATGCAAAAGAAAAAAGAAACCAAATAACATCTTAGTAAATGAGATACCTTATAAATAAAAATGTTAGAAGTATAAGGAAAAGAGATATGAATTCATCTTTTCAGAACAAAAATGAAGGATACCATCTTACAAACCATTTTCCCCTAAGAATTGTACTAAAAATATTACAAAATAGGTTGGGAAACTTCTCTGTCTTTATAATTGTAAGTAATTAAAAAGAAAAAATAATGAATTAATTTTTGAAGAACTTTTACATATATATACACACACACACACACACACACACACACACATATATGACCATTAGTGTTATCAAAGATGTGAAGAAATTGGTATCCACTTTTAAGGAGAATGAAGAATGGTGCAGCTACTACTAAAAACAGAATGGAAGTTCCTCCAATAATTTAAAATAGAACTACCATATGATCCAACAATCCCACTCTTCTGGGTATACTCCAAAGGATTTGAAATCAAAATATCAAAGAGATATTTGAACCCCCATGTTTATTACAGCATTATCCACAATAGCCAAGATACGAAAACAATCTAAATGTCAGATAGATATATAGATAAAGAAAATGTAGTATACACATACAAAGGAATATTATTTAGTCTTTAAAAAGAAGAAAGAAATATTCCCATAGGTGACAACATGAATGAACCTGTAGAACATTATATTAAGTGAAATAAGCCAGTAACAGAAAGAAAAATACTACATAATATCACTAAAATGAGATATTTAAAGTAGCCAACCTCTTGGAAACAGAAAGTATAACAATGTTTGCCAGGGACTGTTGAGGAGAGAAAATGGGGAGTTGCTGTTCAACAGGGTAAATTTAGTTATGAAGATTAACAAATTCTATAAATGCTGCTGTACAACATCATCTCTATAATTAACAATACTATATTGTGCACTTAAAAGTTTGTTAAAAGGATAGAACTCATGTTAAGTATTGTTACCATTAATTTAATGTTGATCTATACAAACATATGCTGCATCTAGAATTAGGCAATTTTTCATAAAAATATTTATTTTCTCAAACAAAAAGATTTTTTGCAAATGAATTGTTTGTAAATATGATTGATTAAATTTTTAAAGAATTTTTAAAATAAACTTTTAAACATAGTTAATAATATATTGGGGTAATATAAAAGTCCACACATTCTGATAGCTAATTTAATGAATCAATTTAGAAAATCACCTTATTGCAAATCATAAAGTATTGCAAGTGGATGTACTCAGAATTAGTCAGGTTTTATTTTCCAATTAGTTGGCTACTTGCTATGAAAATTCTCAAATACATTCAATTAAACTGACAGAAATTATTTCAAAAAATGTGTGGGTCAGACACATTGTCAGGCACCAGGAATCCTGGGATGAAAAGAAAAGCAGTCTGTTCCAGGAACTTACTATGTGTTAAGGTGCAGAAATAGAAAAAAGGAATAAATTATAGAACAATGTCAGAAGCTTAATGATCAAAGAATGTATTCGGTAGAGAGATCACAGGATGAAGGAGCTCTGAAATTTATTTGCAGAGGTCAAGGATGGCTTCTCTGGAGAAATCTTTTTGATTTGTTTTTGAGAAATAATTGCTTCATCTTGTGAACATGGAAGAAATATTTATTCCAATTAGAATGAACATTGCAGAATAAATGCTAGAACAGAAATTTGATTTTAATTTATTGTACCCCCATATCAGTAAGTGAAGCACAAGTTATTAGAAAACACACACACACACACACACACACACTGTTCTGCTACTCCATATCCTATGAATTAAATAGGGAAGCATTAATCCATAAGATTTCACCTTGCTGTTAAGAAAATCAAATAGCTTAATAAATTTTATCCATCTGTTCTTATCATTGCATTTTTAACTCCAGCACTCTATAATATGACAACCATTTAAATAGTTTAAAAATTAGGATAGAAAAAACTTATTAATAACTGGTGTATGTTTTTAGGGTAAAAGTAAATAATTTTGCTGGGATACCTGGCACCAGCTGAAATTGAATGAGGTCAGTGAGCATATTCAATATCACATTCTACCTTTCCTCTTCTGTCATTCCAACCCACTTTCTTTTCTGAGTTTATATGTGCTTAGTTTATCAAATTTCTAAGAAACTTACCAAATCTTGCTTATTTTTGAAAACGTTTAACAATTCTTTACCTGTCAAAATAAGGGGAGCAGAGATTCCTTTGTATGACACTTTTAACTTTATAGCCTCAATTACTCATTTCAGGTTCAGTTGTTACTATTTCTCTACATGTGCTTAACAAGAGGATCAAGCCAGATGACTCGTTGTTATTTAATTTATGTATTGGGGACATATTTTATATTAAATTGCTTGTGTTGTTTCCCAACATAATTTTTCAGGTCTTTACTCTTTGTTTCCTGCCCCACTACTTTCACATAAGGAACAATAAAGGCTTTCTACATACATTGTCTTCAATAAAAGTCTGTTATTATAGACACATGTGAACAAAAAAATAGTCTAGTTCCACTTTGAATTTTTGTTGAACTTTCAGTTTTAAGGACCTAAAGACCATTACTCTGGGGGAAAAAATAAAGATTTGGGGATCAGAAGAGCCTGGGAATCTACAGCCAAAGTTTACACGATTAGCGGTAAATTTTCAGTGAAAGAGAGGAAAATCCAGATTCCTTTCTCTCTAGAAGGATAAATAAGAAATCCTGGGGCTAAGAAGTGGGGGGAATAAAGAATACATGACCCATGATGTAGGAGGAGGGGTTAACTAGGATTAGAGAATTGTGTCTGGAAGGACTAGTTGACCACAGTATGGCTCCAAGAAGAATAAGCACTGTGTTTTCTTGTCATTAAGCAACTGAAACGCAAATCAAGTTTTCACTAGTTGACATTAAAAGCAGGAAGATATCTTTCTGGGCATACTGTAATATTATCTGTCTTTTTTACTCTCAAATAGGGATAATACCTCAGCTACAGTAGTCCAAATATTGGCAGTCAATCGCCCACCAAGAGTTGCATAAATGAATTTATTTTGTGTGACCTAAAATGTCTGGACATCTCCCCTTTAAACAATCCAGGTGAGGTCCTGACCGCACAGGGGGACTGTCAGTGTGAAAGGAAAGGGAGAGCTCTTCCCACTCCTTTCCTTAGTCTTCTATCTGCTTGTGAACCTAACTGGGTGAGACCCAGTGTTGCCCCAACACTCCTCCTATTTCCCCAGAGGTATTAAAGACCATCTCCGCTTTTTGTCAATTCCATTTTGTGCTTATACCCATGCTACCCTTTTGCTTGGATTACCATACCTTTACCTCTTGCTGCTATATTCTATTCATAAGGAAACCAATTAATATAGGTACAGGCTATCTGAAATGTCTAATTGTTAGCAGGCTTTATTCTAGAACCTGCAGTTTTAAGTAGTAAAATCTTTCAATGTTCATCTCTATCTCCCTTTTGAAAAATAATTCCTTTAAAAATTCAACCATACATAACTCTTTCTTCATTGAAATTTCCCTGCCTTTTAGTTTGTAATATGCCTATAAAATAGCAGTTAAGAATTTTATATGTGATAAGTCTACAACCGGCCAAGACACCGATACCTGAACTCATCATACCAACAAAATGACTTGTTTTTTCCCCAATAAGTGGTTTTGTTCTCTTTATAACACCAAATCCAAGATAATGACTTTTTAATAGTATCTTTCATGTGTCACCCTTCATATCCATCCACACTTTTCAAGGTGTTCTTCTAGAGTTCTTGATCCTGTCAACATTCTCAAACAAGGAAGCATTCTCCTTCTATCCTTCTGATAATTATCAGCACTGAGGTTTAAATTATTTTTCCATACCCAATTTTGTTGTATTTCCTAAATCATTTTTGCTGTTTCAGAATTCATCTGTATTTTTCTCATCAGTGTTCCTACAAACCAGGAGTGAGTTTTAACTCTACAGATGGCCAAATTTTGCCCGAGGCCTATAGTTTATGGCCCAATATCTAACAGTGGTTTTTAGATTTAACAGTGTTGTACAAAAAAAAAAAAAAGACTATGCAACAGACACTGTGTCTGGCTCAAAGACCCCAAATATTCACTTTAACAATTGTTGTTAATTAACCACTTTGGAGAAAACGTGTGCTAACCTTGGCTATAGGGTTGACACCATTAACCCAAACTATGTAGGCAACAAGTCTAGGATTTCTGATTAGTTCCCCGTGATGATATGTACCACATGAGAATTATTTGAAGCCCTGGGCGGTCCCAACCTATAGTATATTAATCTCTATAATTCAAGAACCCTTAACATTCTCTTGGTTTTATTTCAGTCCAATGGAACCTTTTCTAAGGTCAAGATGCAAAGGTAAAGCCTGATATGAATATTTATATTGATATATTACATGTATGTGTTATTTATGAATATAATATCAATATACTATCTGACTGTAATTGAGATACAGTTCAGATAAAGTCAGCTGCTTTCTTGAAACTTTATACCTTTTATCTAAGAACATCATTGTTAAAAGTTAATATCTACTGAAGTTCTTTTTGCTATACATAACAATGCATAAAAATGTGTAAATTTAAAATATTTATACTCCTTTTAAAATACGTACTTGCATCATGAATTAGATCAAGGGTTAGCTCATTAACTACACATGGGTAAATATACTTCATACATTGAAACCGTATAATGATTTGTACATATACCTATTTTAAAATGTCAGATCCACATAAAGAGAACAATTTTGATTTCAATTTCTTCATATTCTGAAACCAGCCTCTCTTTTGAATCAAAAGATGAGGTATTTTTTACTCAGGAATGGCAAAAAGATTTTTAATAAAATTGCACCAAAAAGAGTTTTAAAATACATTTTTAAAAGAAGTTGTTTCCTTAAAAGAGTGGGTGACTATTTCTATTCTCTGACAGTAGGGAGGCTCCATTATTTAAAAGGTTACATTATACCTCTGCTGGGAGAATAAAATAAACAAACAGTCAATTCCCTGAGAACAAAAGCAACAGGAAGGCAGCTTTGTTCATTTAAACACGAAAATTTATCTCAAGCATTTATCTCAAGATGAACGATAAGGTGCTGTTGTAAGAGTGTACATTATCTAACCAGCCACTGGCCTATCCAAATGAAGCAAAACAGGGATGAAAAAGGAGTCAGAAAAATTGTCTTTACATTTGGCATGCAAGAAATAACGAGCTTGCTTCTCTGTTGTTACCAGAAGATGACTGGCAAGGTATCATCAACAATGCAAAAATTAAACATTTTTACTTATACTCTCCTCCCATATTCATTGGTGTAGCCACTGGAATTGCTGAACAATGACCCACCTGCCTCCTCCAAATACATACAGATATTTATTATTCAAGCAATGGTTTATTTCCCTAGTGAGGATGCACTAAGCACTATCTGAGCCAAGTTTCTAAGGAAGCAGATGCCCCCTCATTAACAGCTCCCTTTCATTTCCTCTGTTCACTGCAACCTGTACTTATCACTCTACAGGAAACTGGAATCCTCCACCACAGAATTGTAAGGGTCATTAATTTGATCATTACCACTATGACTACCTATGATATCAGTAATTCTTTTTCTTACTCTACTCTCTATCTAACACACCATGTTACCTACATAGTGTTCTCTTGTTGCTTTCACTGAGGAGCTTGAAGCTACCGATTTTTATCACCATTGATAAAATCAGAAATAAGTGACCTCAACCAAACTAATTTCATTCAATCAATAGCCTCAATTCAACTTGTAAAACATACTGACTAGTGCATATACTAGTAGACTACTCTTTATTTCATCTGAACTTGTTGCTTTCTGACCAAAAGTTTATAGAGTTTGAGCTCAAACTAGTTTAATATAATACTTTACTTACATAGCATTAATAAACTGTATGTATATCAGTATAACATGCATATAAAAAGAGATTTATAAAAACTATGGAATGGTTTGGATATGGTAGATATTGTGAGAAAAAAACTCCACCAAACTAATAAATACCTGTGAGAACTAATATTTCTTCAGCAACTCCTTAACATTATTTTAAAAAGGGAAAGCCATTTATGGACTTGATTATGAAGTAACTGTACACATTACTAAGTACAGAATTGGTTTCCATATTACCTCAAAAAACAAAACCTCAAAAAGCATTATACGCATCCCAAGATACATGCAAAGGTCAAAGAAAGTCAGCATGGATACCCGTACAATATTCTAGGAATATTTTTTTAAACAGGAATTTAAACTTTCAATATATTTGAAGAAAATAGAATTATACTTTCAAATCCAGATTGTTGAAAACTTAGAGAATGCAGTTTTGGCCAGTGATTTATCATCTTTAATCCAGCCTGTGAAATAAGTGGATCTGAGTGATAAATGCAGAATTCTTTGAGTTATAGTTTGGAAAAAAAAATAGGCACAGGAATTGTCAAAAGTTAGTAATCTCAAGTGTACAGCCTACAATGTAGCATTCGCAAATAATAAAATTCTTGGTTCAATTCACTAAATCTTGAAGAAATTACAGCTTGAATTTTTGAAACCACCACCAAAATCTCCTACAGGAAAATCATGAATAAAATGTTTTAAGTGATAGAAAATTAATTTAAAGTTTCACAAAATAAAGAAGATGACATACACTGAATGATGATAATCAGTTAGAAAAATTATATATCATACAACATCACAATAGCCCTTTCATAAAGCAGATACAGCTACATATGGAAAGGATAGAATAGGCATGTAAAAATATTCATGGCCAAGCACGGTGGCTCACGCCTGTAATCCCAGCACTTTGGGAGGCCAAGGCGAACAGATTACGAGGTCAAGAGATCAAGCCCATACTGGCCAACATTGTGAAACCCCATCTCTACTAAAAATACAAAAATTAGCTGGGCATGTTGGCATGTGTAGTCCCAGCTAATCGGGAGGTTGAGACAGGAGAATCGCTTGAACCTGGGAGGCAGTGGTTGCAGTGAGCCGAGATCCCGCCACTGCACTCCAGACTGGGGACAGAGCGAGACTCTGTCTCCGAAAAAAAAAAAAAATTCATGCAGTACTCAAACGTTCCCATGGTGTAGTTTTCTATAATATTACAGTTTGCTTAATAGATAATGATAATCTGATCAAACAAGTGGAAATACTATGCAATGAAAACATTATTTCTTAATCTAATCAAATTATGCTTTTATAAATAGCATCACAGATTTTTTCAAATTAGCACCAACCACATATGCCAAAATAATTTATATGACAACATGAACATTCTAAGAGACAGAATGCTAATGAAATGATCAAAAATGCATTTTTCTGGAAGCCACTATTCTTGCTGCTTTTCTTTTCTGATAGTTTTGAGTCATCTTTTCTAGTACTTCTTCCTAAATTCTAAAAAAAATTTATCTAGTTTTTCCACCCACAGTAATTCCATATAACCATTCATAGCTTCACTGGTGAATTCATCACAACTGGTTCCTTTTATAATCTCTTCAGACTTGTTTATCCAACAACTTGCTTGAAACCATCATTTACATCAATGACTGAAATTTAAAATTATACATGTGCAAATTAAAATTTAGTTTCCTCTCCCCACAAATTGACTTTTTATTGTATGCTTCTTGTCTAATTACCATTCACTTGAGTGTAAAACTTTGAAATCACAACAGACTACTCCTACTCCATTGGGCTACGTTTTATCCTTCCAATAAATAAATGTTCATCATCCTTTCAAATGACAAGTCTTGCTTTTCATTTTACTTCTTTAGTTTAATCTTTCATTACTTGACTTTAAAGTATAGTAGTAAATTCCTAGATTATTGTGTATTAAAAAATAAATGTGTGCACACATTTTTGTTCATAATTCTTAGATGAGTACCTACTAAATGTTCCATAAATTGCATTTTTATATATTATTTGAAGCCTCTAACAATTCATCTATATACCAACTTTTCAGTAACATTTTCTGTTCTCCAGATAATTGTTACTTTCTACTTCAAAAATATTTGCAAGCTCATATTGTGGTTATTGTTACTACCACTTTCACTTACTAGTAATTCTTTTCGCAAAAACTTATCTATTATTATTTAAAGTCCAGACAAGATTCATCTCTACAACACAGTAATCACAGATCTTTTCACTGATAATGTGCACCTCCTTCAGGGTTGGAACTTTTTATAACTTTGGGCAAACTTTAATTTTGGAAATAACAAAATTATTTATCTCTAAAAGCGATAAAGCAGAAAAAATTGGGGTATCATCTGTTGAGATAAAAAAATGTGGCGTGACTGTACATGCGTAAAGTTGGAAACTCCAACATGGAAACAATTCGGTATTGTACAATTATGTCTCTATCTTGTTTTATCTATCAATAAATGGCTTTACCTCTGAAAAAGATGTTAAGCAGTATTGCTTAGGAAAATCCTTGCATTTTCTGAGGTAATTAAACTACATATTCAAGATAGACTCTTACAAGTCAAAACTATATGAAAGTGACATAACAATAAGAAATAAATATGTAAATGATAATGGAGAAATGGAAGAAATATTAAAATAAAAAACATTAAAATTTAATATTAAAAATATTAAAATGCTTTTTTAATCTAAAAAATTTAAAAATGTGAAAACGAGGTGGTACAAATATAAATCATTTAATAAAATGGTAGAATTTCATCTCTATATGTTAATAGTTACAGTAAATATGAATGAATGAAATCCTTCAGTTAAAAGCTTGT
Source organism: Pongo abelii (assembly GCF_028885655.2). Lineage (NCBI taxonomy): Eukaryota > Metazoa > Chordata > Mammalia > Primates > Hominidae > Pongo > Pongo abelii. The sequence continues at coordinate 46,790,764 of NC_071998.2, forward strand.
GATTGTTAGACTGGTTAAAAAGTAAAATTACATCCTTCTTGAAAGTGACATACTTTAAATATATGTGTGCATAAAGGGTAAAAATACAAAGAATAAAAATTTACTGTAAAAAAGGAAAACTTATATAGCTATAACTATATCAGATAAAGTAAGGATAAAATACCACCAGAGATATTTCATAATGATAAAAAATTAATTTATATATTAAATATATAAATGAATCCTAAGATATTAATCCTAAAATATTATTGTACACTGAATAACAAGACAAACAAATAAACCAAGAGTTTACCAAGTTATAAACACAGATCCACACGTTAATACAATTCTCCCATTAATTGATAAAGCAAGTAAACAATTGTTATAGATTATATTAAAAAAAGTAAAGTTTATTTAATTGATATTAACTAGTTGACAGGAAGTGCAAATTACACATTCTCTTGAAGTGCACAGGGCCTGTTTACCAAAATAAAATAATATGCTTTTCCATAATGCAATTATCAATAAATTTCAAGTTAAAATCTTAAAATCTTACATGGCATAGTGTACTTGACATATAAATCAATAAGCAAATGTAAAATAAAATTCTTAACTATTTTAAAATAGCAAAACAGCCTTCTAAATAGCCCCAATGCAAGTTATCAAAATAGAATTTAGAAAAAAGTAACTAAATGATAATAAAGACATTATAATTAAATCCTGTGCTGGGATTTCCTCTTTAGAGAATGATGAAGTAATAGAGGCTAGATTTACCTTCATCTGCCTGATGAAACAACCAAATAAATACATATACATTCATTGCTGGATGGTCAATTTATTATATATTATTTTTATATTGCATATAAAATACTTTCATATTGGATATAAAAATAATATACAATAAATTGACCATTTAGCAATGAAGGGTAGCTACTCTTGAGCAACAGGAAACAAATGAAATGAATTCCATAATTACTCCAGTTTATTTTCTTAAGGTCAATACACGGCAAGGGAAAATCTTGGCAAAGGTGAGTGGACACTCTGAGTTGAAATGTAGGGAGACGAAGCAGCTAGAGTTCACAGTGCAGCATATTACAGAAGAGAGGTATGCCCAGAAAGAATATGCATAACTCTGTAGAGGGTCTCTATGTATTTTTCAGCTGCATACTGATTAGTTCATGCGTGTGAAGAGATTATTTCAGAGCTGACAAAGAACTATGCAAAAATATTTGAGGTAACAGTGCTCAATGTTCACACAAATCACTGTTGAAAAGATATATCTCTTAATAAACAATAAAAACATTATTTGTGATCAGATCTTGTGTCATAGGATGTATATATCTTTGCTTGGTGTTGATTCTATAATTTTATAGCCCAGGGGCATGAGAGGCAGTAAACATTTCCTGTTACCTCTCACTCCTTATTCCTCTTAATCAAATCTCTAAAGAATGTTTCAGAAGACTCAAATAATAACCACAGTAGGAAAGAGAGTTAATTAGTCTTTCATAAATATATAACAATTTGATTTCCTGCTCCAGGCATGTAAATAAGGTCCACATCCCCAATTATAAATTTAATGAGACTAAAGATTATAATACTATATATGATATTTCAGCTTCCAGATAAGACAGAGTGATGGTGATTAGGTTTACCTTCTGGACAAAATGAAGACAGTGTGGCGATCCCTCAAGGATCAGGAACTAGAAATACCATTTGACCCAGCCATCCCATTACTGGGTATATACCCAAAGGAATATAAATCATGCTGCTATAAAGACACATGCACATGTATGTTTATTGCGGCACTATTCACAATAGCAAAGACTTGGAACCAACCCAAATGTCCAACAATGATAGACTGGATTAAGAAAATGTGGAACATATACACCATGGAATACTATGCAGCCATAAAAAATGATGAGTTAATGTCCTTGGTAGGAACATGGATGAAGCTGGAAACCATCATTCTCAGCAAACTATGGCAAGGACAAAAAACCAAACACTGCATGTTCTCACTCATAGGTGGGAATTGAACAATGAGAACACTTAGACTCAGGAAGGGGAACATCACACACCGGGGCCTGTCGTGGGGTGGGGGAAGGGGGGAGGGATAGCATTAGGAGATATACCTAATGTAAATGACAAGTTATTGGGTGCAGCACACCAACATGGCACATGTATACATATGTAACAAACTTGCACGCTGTGCACAGGTATCCTAGAACTTAAAGTATAATAATATAAAAAAAAGAAAAACAGACAAAATATTTAAAACACTGATTTTTCCAGTTACAGATTTCCAGCAGTGAAAAACAGTGATTGCTAAGAAATTAGAAACAAACAAAATCAATGTGAGCCATATTTTAACTAAGGACACTGCCTGAAAAGAGTGGCCAGGCATCACTGCAGTCTGTGGAATCCAGGCAGATCCAAGAGAGCTCCTTGAGTTCAGAATATAGTGCTGAGATGTAAGAAGATCAAGGTGGATAGACTTTGCAGAAATGAGTAAGAGAGAGCTACACCGAGAGAGAACTCCACAGATCTGCAATGAGACCCCTCAAATATTAAGCATAGTATTAACAGTACATACGTGAGGCCAGAAAAAAGAAAACTCCCAAATAATATAGAGAATAATGAATGGCATCCATACAGGGACACTGACTGTTCCCATAGCCATACTGGAAAACTTCAAGATTCAAAGGACATTTGGTAGAATATTCAAGAAAGTCTTCTAGTAATGAAGAATAATTAGTCCCAGACAGAGCTTTGCTGTCTTCCTTGACTAACGTATCATAATAGTAAAATCTAAAATGATCAGCCTGTTTAAAAGTAACTAAGCTGTATCCAATAATTAAACTCAATAACATTTATAAGAATACAAAAACATTCATTCATCAAAAATGTAAAATTCACATCTGCAATCCAAAAAATCTGATCATTTAAGAAAAGGAATAGGAACATCCAACCTATGCTGAGATAAATCAATTAAATTAATCAAAACTGAACTAGATATTACATAAATACTAGAATTACATCAAAGGTTATTAGCAAAAGTTATTCTAACTTTCAAAAAATTAAGTAGAAACTTACAATACATTTTAAAAGAATAATTTAACTTATAGAAATAAAAACTACCATATGTTAAGACAAAAAAGTTACTGGATGGGGTCAGAAACAAATTAGGCATTTCAGAAGAAGAAAATTTGAAGTTATAATAATAGAACCTACTCAAAACGAAGCAGAAAGATGACAGAGAATGAACAGTGTATTAGTTAATGGTGAGACAAGATTAAAGGCCCTACTACACTTAAAGTAATCCATGTCCTAGAAAAGAGAGAAGAGTAGAAACTTGAAGCTAACGCTATCTATTTGAAAGAAAAAAAATGATCAAGAATATTCAAAATTTGATGAAAACTACAACTCCATACAACAAAGAACCCCAACAAAAATTCCAACCAAAGAATCAAAACAAAGAAACAAAAATACTAGGGTTCATATCATAACTGCTCAAAACCAGTGATAAGGAGAACAATTTTTAAAGAATCAACAGAAGAAAAATTTATATGCAGAAGGAAGTAATGGATGATAGGTTATTACTTGTTAGAACAACATAAGAAAGGTGACAATGGAATAGCATCTGCAAAGTACTGAAAAGAAAAATATAACATCCAACCTAGAATGCTATCCCCAAAGTGCGTTTTTTTTTAAGGAGTAAATAAAGAGTTTTGAGGCATACAAGGGACAAACCAATCACTTGCTAACACACACTACAATAAATGTTAAAGAAAGTTCTTCAGGCAGAAAAGCAAAATAACATATAGAAATGTGATCTACACAAAGGAATAAAGGACATTGGAAATAATTATCACACAACTAAATATATAAGATTTTGGCTAATTATTTAGAGCCAAAATATATAAGATTTTGGCTATTTATTTAACTATATGTGTAAATGAATTAACATTGTAGTGTGGGATTTATAGTATGTAAAAGTGAAATGTATGGCAACAATAAAAGAAAAGATGGGGAAGATAAATGAAAATATAATACTATAAGGGTCTTACATTATGTGTGAACTGATAAGATACCACTTAAAGATACAGTGCAATAATTTACAGTAATATTCCTATAAATCCTACTATACTAGTTATATAACTATAAATCCTAAAATAACTATTAAAGTGATGGAACAAAGAGCTATAAATCTAACAAATAATAAGGTGAGGTTATTAAAATGAAAAAATCTCAGAAAGAAAAAGAAGGAGAAAAAAGTAAATTTAGGAATTAAATAGCAAGATTATAGACCTAAACCTAACCATGTCTATAATCACATTAAATATACATGTTTAAACACCAAGTTAAAAGGCAGAAATTGGCACCTTGGATTAAAAAGAAGGAAGCAAGACTAACCCATATTTTGCCAATAAAAACACACTTCAAATATAAAGATAAAAATAAGTTTTAATAAAAGACTAGAAAAAAATTTCTCTTGTAGCACTCATCAAAAGCAAGCTGAAGTGCATATAAAAGAGAAGATTATCAATGAAACATTGGTTATATGAAAATAATTTTTAATAGTGAGGGATACCTAGCAATAATCAGCAAAAATGAGTGAATATAAAAAAAACTAATGGCTGAAAGAGGAGAACTCATTGTAAATACTATAGATACTAAGAACACAATGAAAATATAATATTAATAACTAGTTTGCAATCAATTTTAAAATCTGAATAAAATATACAAATTATTTTTAAAGTTAGCTAGCAAAACTGAGATGAGAAGACATTTAAAAATATAGTTTTATATTCACTAAGAAATTTCACCCATAATTTAAATTCTTCCCACAAACAAATTCCAGTTCAAGATGTCTTCATGGCTGAGGTTTTCTCAGATATTTAAGAAAGAAATAACATTAATATTGCAAAATTAAAAAGCAGAATTTCTTTCTCACATTTTATAATGCCAGCATTACCTTGATGAAAAAAATCTTAAAAATTTACAAGAGATAAAAACCAGAAACTAGTATCTTTCACAACAACAAAGGGTATACAATAATTCCTACCAAATATTAGTAAAATGCCAGCAGAAATACGTAAAAGGGATACATCAATATAAATATGATTAATTCATGGAATGAAAGTGTGATTTAATATTTGAATATGATCAGTGTAATTCCCCACTTAACTAGCAAAAGAATAAAATGTCATCTAATTTTTTCAATAGGTGAAGTAAATGCATTTTAAATAAATAAAAAAATAGTTTATAAAATGTCTCAGAAACAGAAGGTATGTTCTTCAATGTACAATGAAAATTACTGACATGGTGAAACGTGGTACGTGTTCTTTCAAGATCTGGAACAAAACAATAATGTCTACCATAATTATTTGTATTCAACATTGTACTGAAGGAACTAGTCAATCAAGGAAAAAAAAGTATTAATATTGGAATAGAAGAAATACAACTGTCATTACTTCTAGTAGCATAATTTTAATCCCAGATAATTTTTAATACATACATATAAATTACTAGACTTAATAAATGGATTTTATAAAATCACATGACGAAGCGTCAAACAAATTTGAGGTAGAAAGGCCAAGAACAAAGCTGGAGTCTTTACAGTAACAGATATCAAGTTTTTATTATAAGACTATATGACATTGAGACCTACCATGAAGCTACATTTTATTGTACAACTACAAATAAAATGAAAAGCTATTTCTGTGACAGAAAAATGGATCAATGAAATCTAATAATGATTTTAAAAGCATAATCATAAACAATCACCCAATGTATGTCGAAGTAGCAATGGCAATGCAGTGAGAAATGATGGCTTTGTCAAGGATTCTCAATAATACCCTCATGCTCAGAGATTCAGTAGAAAATTTAGCGTGTAATTGTAATCATTGCTAAGGTTTATTAAACAATTGGAAAGTTGGGTTTGGTGGCTCATGCCTGTAATCCCAGCATTTTGGGAGGCTGAAGCGGGTGTATTGCTTGAGCTCAGGAGTTTGAGACAAGCCTGGGCTATATGGTGATACCCTGTCTCTACAAAAAAAACACCCAAACGTGGTGGCACACACCTGTGGTCCCACCTACCTGGGAGTCTGAGATGGGAGGATCACTTCAATCCAGCAGGTGAAGGTTGCAATGAGCCAAGATCGTGCCACTGCACTCCAGCCTGTGTAACAGAGCCAGACCCTGTCTCAATACAAAAACAAAAACAAAAATTTATACCAATAGAGGGTATGAATCAATGGGATACCCATGTAACAAGAATGAAACTTTAAATATGTCACATGATTTACAAAAACAATTTCTGTTAATACATAGATTTAAACAGAAAAGCTAAAAAAATGTTTTTAAAATGAGGTTATCTTTCTGATTTGGTAATAGGCAGAAATCTATTACACAAAACACACAAAAAAACTAACTATGATAAGAAATATTTATACATGTAACTTTATTAATAATAAATACATAAAATTAAAGGCACAATTGCAAGTTTGAAAGTCAAACCACAGATGAGAGAAGACATTGAACAAGGGTCTCATAACCAACATATATAAACACTTCCTACAAAACAATAATATAAAGACAATTACTTCATAAAGCAAGTCCTTAGAGACCTACAAAGAGACTTAGGACTCCCACACAGTAATAATGGGAGACTTTAACACCCCACTGTCAACATTAGACAGATCAACGAGACAGAAAGTTAACAAGCATATGCAGGAATTGAACTCAGCTCTGCACCAGGACCTAATAGACAACTACAGAACTCTCCACCCCAAACCAACAGAATATACATTCTTCTCAGCGTATCACACTTATTCCGAAATTGACCACATAGTTGGAAGTAAAGCACTCCTCAGCAAATGTAAAAGAACAGAAATTATAACAAACTGTCTCTCAGAACACAGTGCAATCAAACTAGAACTCAGGATTAAGAAACTCACTCAAAACCGCTCAACTACATGGAAACTGAACAACGTGCTCCTGAATGACTACTGGGTACATAACGAAATGAAGGCAGAAATAAAGATGTTCTTTGAAACCAATGAGAACAAAGACACAACATACCAGAATCTCTGGGACACAAATAAAGCAGTGTGTAGAGGGAAATTTATAGCACTAAATACCCATAAGAGAAAGAAGGAAAGATCTAAAATTGACACCCTAACATCAGAATTGAAAGAACTAGAGAAGCAAGAGGAAACACATTCAAAAGCTAGCAGAAGGCAAGAAATAACTAAGATCAGAGCAGAACTGAAGGAGATAGAGGCACAGAAAAACTTTCAAAAAATCAATGAATCCAGGAGCTGGTTTTTGAAAAGATCAACAAAATTGATAGACCGCTAGCAAGACTAATAAAGAAGAAAAGACAAAAGAATCAAATAGATGCAACAAAAATGATAAAGGGAATATCACCACTGATCCCACAGAAATACAAATCACCATCAGAGAATATTATAAACACCTCTATGCAAATAAACTAGAAAATCTAGAAGAAGTGGATAACTTCCTGGACACATACACCTGCCCAAGACTAAAGCAAGAAGAAGTTCAATCCCTGAATAGACCAATAACAGGTTCTGAAATTGAGGCAATAATTAAGAGGCTATCAACCAAAAAAGTCCAGGACCAGACAAATTCTACCAGAGGTACAAAGAGGAGCTGGTACCATTCCTTCTGAAACTATTCCAATCAATAGAAAAAGAGGCAATCCTCCATAATTCACTTTATCAGGCCAACATTATCCAGATACCAAAGCCTGGCAGAGACACAACTAAAAAAGAGAATTTTAGACGAATATCCCTGATGAACATTGATGCAAAAATCCTCGGAAAATACTGGCAAACCGAATCCAGCAGCACATCAAAAAGCTTATCTACCACGATCAAGTTGGCTTCATCCCTGGGATGCAAGGCTTGTTCAAAAAACACAAATCAATAAATGTAATCCATCATACAAAGAGAACAAAAGTCAAAAACCACATGGTTATCTCAATAGATGCGGAAAAGGCCTTTAACAAAATTCAACAGCCCTTCATGCTAAAAACTCGCAATAAATTAGGTATTGATGGGACGTATCTCAAAATAATAAGAGCTATCTATCACAAACCCACAGCCAATATCATACTGAATGGGCAAAAACTGGAAGCATTCCCTTTGAAAACTGGCACAAGACAGGGATGCCCTTGCTCACCACTCCTATTCAACATAGTGTCGGATGTTCTGGCAGGGGCAATCAGGCAAGAGAAAGAAATAAAGGGTTTTCAACTGGGAAAAGAGGAAGTCAAATTGTCCCTGTTTGCAGATGACATGATTGTTTATTTAGAAAACCCCATTGTCTCAGCCCAAAATCTCCTTAAGCTGATAAGAAACTTCAGCAAAGTCTCAGCATACAAAATTGATGTGCAAAAATCACAAGCATTCCTATACACCAATAACAGACAGAGAGCCAAATCATGAGTGAACTCCCATTCACAATTGCTTCAAAGAGAATAAAATATCTAGGAATCCAAGTTAGAATGGATGTGAAGGACATCTTCAGGGAGAACTACTAACCACTGCTCAAAGAAATAAAAGAGGACACAAGCAAATGGAAGAACATTCCATGCTCATGGATAGGAACAATCAATATCATGAAAATGGCCATACTGCCCAAGGTAATTTATAGATTCAATGCCATCCCCACCAAGCTACCAATGACTTTCTTCACAGAATCGGAAAAAACTGTTTTAAAGTTCATATGGAACCAAAAAAGAGCCCGCATTGCCAAGACAATCTTAAGCCAAAAGAACAAAGCTGGAGGTATCATGCTACCTGACTTCAAACTATACTACGAGGCTACAGTAACCAAAACAGCATGGTACTTCTACCAACACAGAGATATAGACCAATGGAACAGAACAGAGCCCTCGGAAATGATACCACACATCTACAACCATCTGATTTTGACAAATCTGACAAAAACAAGAAATGGGGAAAGGATTCCCTATTTAATAAATGGTGCTGGGAAAACTGGCTAGCCATAAGTAGGAAGCTGAAACTGGATCCCTTCCTTACACCTTATACAAAAATTAATTCAAGATGGATTAAAGACTTAAATGTTAGACCTAAAACAATAAAAACTCTAGAAGAAAACCTAGGAATACCATTCAGGACATAGGCATAGGCAAGGACTTCATGACTAAAACACCAAAAGCAATGGCAACAAATGCCAAAATTGACAAATGGGATCTAATTAAACTAAAGAGCTTCTGCACAGCAAAAGAAACTACCATCAGAGTGAACAGGCAACTGACAAAATGGGAGAAAATTTTTACAATCTACCCATCTGACAAAGCGCTAATATCCAGAATCTACAAAGAACTTAAACAAATTTATGAGAAAAAATCAAACAACCCCATTAAAAAGTGCACAAAGAATATGAACAGACACTTCTCAAAAGAAGACATTTATGCAGCCAAAAGACACATGAAAAAATGCTCATCATCACTGGCCATCAGAGAAATGCAAATCAAAACCACAATGAGATACCATCTCACACCAGTTAGAATGGTGACCATTAAAAAGTCAGGAAACAACAGGTGCTGGAGAGGATGTGGAGAAATAGGAACACTTTTACACTGTTGATGGAACTGTTAACCAGTTCAACCATGGTGGAAGACAGGGTGGCGATTCCTCAAGGATCTAGAACTAGAAATACCATTTGTCCCAGCCATCCCATTACTGGGGCATACACCCAAAGGATTATAAATCATGTTGCTATGATACATGCACACGTATGTTTGTTGTGGCACTATTCAAAATAGCAAAGACTTGGAATCAGACTTGGAATCAACCCAAGTGTCCATCAATGATAGACTGGATTGAGAAAATGTGGCACATATACACCATGGAATACTATGCAGCCATTAAAAAAAAAGATGAGCTCTTGGGAGGGTGCATGCATCCAGGAATTTATCGATTTCTTCTAGATTTTCTAGTTTATTTGCATAGAGGTGTTTATAGTATTCTCTGATGGTGGTTTGAATTTCTGTTGGATCGCTGGTGATATCCCCTTTAACATTTTTTATTGCATCTATTTGATTCTTCTCTCTTTTCTTCTTTATTAGTCTTGCTAGCGGTCTATCAATTTTGTTGATCCTTTCAAAAAACCAACTCCTGGATTCACTGATTTTTTGAAGGGTTTTTTGTGCCTCTATCTCCTTCAGCTCTCCTCTGATCTTAGTTATTTCTTCTCTTCTGCTAGCTTTTGAATGTGTTTCCTCTTGCTTCTCTAGTTCTTTTAATTGTGATATGGGCAATAATTAATAGCTTACCAACAAAAAAAATTCCAGGACCAGATGGGATTCACAGCCAAATTCTACCAGAGGTACAAGAAGGAGCTGGTACCATTCCTTCTGAAACTATTCCAATCAATAGAAAAAGAGGGAATCCTCCCTAACTCATTTTATGAGGCCAGCATCATCCTGATACAAAAGCCTGGCAGAGACACAACCAAAAAAGAGAATTTTAGACCAATATCCCTGATGAACATCGATGCAAAAATACTCAATAAAATACTGGCAAACCGAATCCAGCAGCACATCAAAAAGCTTATCCACCATGATCAAGTTGGCTTCATCCCTGGGATGCAAGGCTGGTTCAACACACACAAATCAATAAACGTAATCCAGCTTATAAACAGAAACAATAACAAAAACCACATGATTATCTCAATAGATGCAGAAAAGGCCTTCAAAAAAATTCAACAGCCCTTCATGCTAAAAACTCGCAATAAATTAGGTATTGATGGAACATATCGCAAAATAATAAGAGCTATTTATGACAAACCCACAGCCAATATCATACTGAATGGGCAAAAACTGGAAGCATTCCCTTTGAAAACTGGCACAAGACAGGGATGCCATCTCTCACCACTCCTATTCAACATAGTGTTGGAAGTTCTAGCCAGGGCAATCAGGCTGGAGAAAGAAATAAACGGTATTCAATTAGGAAAAGAGGAAGTCAAATTGTCCCTGTTTGCAGATGACATGATTGTATACCTAGGAAACCCCATCGTCTCAGCCCAAAATCTCCTTAAGCTGATAAGCAACTTCAGCAAAGTCTCAGGATACAAAATCACTGTGCAACAATCACAAGAATTCTTATACACCAATAACAGACAGAGAGCCAAATAATGAGTGAATTCCCAATCACAATTGCTTCAAAGATAATAAAGTACCTAGGAATCCAACTTACAAGGGATGTGAAGGACCTCTTCAAGGAGAACTACAAACCACTGCTCAACGTAATAAAAGAGGACACAAACAAATGGAAGAACATTCCATGCTCATGGATTGGAAGAATCAATATCATGAAAATGGCCATACTGCCCAAAGTCATTTATAGATTCAATGCCATCCCCATCAAGCTACCAATGACTTTCTTCACAGAATTGGAAAAAAACTACTTTAAAGTTCATATGGAACCAAAAAAGAGTTTGCATTGCCAAGTCAATCCTAAGTCAAAAGAACAAAGCTGGAGGTATCACACTACCTGACTTTAAACTATACTACAAGGCTACAGTAACCAAAACAGCATAGTACTGGTACCAAAACAGAGATATAGACCAATGGAACAGAACAGAGCCCTCAGAAATAATACCACACATCTACAACCATCTGATCTTTGACAAACCTGAGAAAAACGAGAAATGTGGAAAGGACTCCCTATTTAACAAATGGTGCTAGGAAAACTGTCTAGCCATATGTAGAAAGCTGAAACTGGATCCCTTCCTTATAACTTATACAAAAATTAATTCAAGATGGATTAAAGACTTAAATGTTAGACCTAAAACCATAAAAACCCTAGAAGAAAACATAGGCAACACCATTAAGGCCATAGGCATGGATAAGGACTTCATGTCTAAAACACCAAAAGCAATGGCAACAAATGCCAAAATTGACAAATGGGATCTAATTAAACTAAAGAGCTTCTGCACAGCAAAAGAAACTACCATCAGAGTGAACAGGCAACCTACAAAATGGGGGAAAATTTTTGAAATCTACTCATCTGACAAAGGGCTAATATCCAGAATCTACAAAGAACTTAAACAAATTTACAAGAAAAAAACAAACAACCCCATCAAAAAGTGGGCAAAGGATATGAACAGAGACTTCTCAAAAGAAGACATTTATGCAGCCAACAGACACATGAAAAAATGCTCACCATCACTGGCCATCAGAGAAATGCAAATCAAAACCACAGTGAGATATCATCTCACACCAGTTAGAATGGCGATCATTAAAAAGTCAGGAAACAACAGGTGCTTGAGAGGATGTGGAGAAATAGGAACACTTTTACATTGTTGGTGTGACTGTAAACTAGTTCAACCACTGTGGAAGACAGTGTGGCGATTCCTCATGGATCTAGAACTAGAAATACCATTTGACCCAGCCATCCCGTTACTGGGTATATACCCAAAGGAATATAAATCATGCTGCTATAAAGGCACATGCACATGTATGTTCACTGCGGCACTATTCACAATAGCAAAGACTTGGAACCAACCCAAATGGCCATCAATGATAGACTGGATTAAGAAAATGTGGAACATATACACCATGGAATAGTATGCAGCCATAAAAAATGATGAGTTCTTGTCCTTTGTAGGGACATGGATGAAGCTGGAAACCATCATTCTCAGCAAACTACGGCAAGGACAAAAAACCAAACACCGCATGTTCTCACTCATAGGTGGGAACTGAACAATGAGAACACTTGGACACACGAAGGGGAACATCACACACCAGGGCCTGTCGTGGGGTGGGGGGGGGGGCGGGAGGGATAGCATTAGGAGATATACCTAATGTAAATGACGAGTTAATGGGTGCAGCACACCAACATAGCACATGTGTACATATGTAACAAACCTGCACCTTGTGCACATGTACCCTAGAACTTAAAGTATAATAAAAAAATAAAAAAATTTTAAAAAGATGAGTTCATGTCCTTTGTAGGGACATGGATGAAGCTAGAAACCATCATTCTGAGTAAACTATCGCAAGGACAGAAAACCAAACACCGCATATTCTCACTCATAGGTGGGAATTGAACAATGAGAACACCTGGACACAGGGTGGGGAACATCACACACCGGGGCCTGTCGTGGGGAGGGGGGAGGGGAGAGGGACAACTTTAGGAGATATACCTAATGTAAATGATGAGTTAACGGGTGCAGCACACCAACATGGCACATGTATACATATGTAGCAAACCGGCATGTTGTGCAAATGTACCCTAGAACTTAAAGTATAATAATTAAAAAAAAAATGACAAAAAACTTTTACAGACACTTCACAAAAGAGGATGATCAAATGACCAAAATTCTAAAGTAAAGGTATTTTAAATAATTATTCACAGAGATATGCAAATTAAAATTACAATGAAATACCACAATAAACCTACCAAAATAGCTAAAATATTTTTTAATGGAATGATGTAACCAATACTCTCCATCACTGTTGATGAGAATGTAAATGAGTACAAACACTTTAGGAAATTGCTTAACAGTATGTGGCAAAACTGCATATATGTACATTCTAAAAGTTCTACTCTTAGGTATTTATTCAATATGAGTAAATATGTAGACTAAAAAGACATGCTACAGTTTCTGTGGCTGTTACAATGCAGTCTGTATTAGTTAGTATTGGGGCTGTAACAAACCACGCCAAAACTTAGTACCCTCACTTATGGCCTTGTCTGAGCTCACTCAACATCAACAGTTTAACTGTACATCAGGTGGACAGCTCAGTTTCCAGACTGAGCTGTCTGGCATGTAAGTGTTCACATACTCTTGGCTAGTTAAGGATGGCCTCTGCCATTTTCCATATACTTTTCACATTTATCAACCATCCATCTAGGTATGTTCTTGTGACATGCTAGAGGGTAGAGATCCATGAAAGATGAAATGCACAAGTACTTTTTCGGTTTTCTTACTGTATTACACTTGCTACTCTCCAACTGGCCACAGCAGGTCTCTCTACCAAGAATATCTGTATTGGAGGGACAGTATGAAAGAACATGAATACAGACAGGTGTGAAAAACTAGGGTCATTACAGCAATGAATCTAGCAAATTACACAACTGGAAATCATCCAATTTCTGCCACTGTAAAAATGTGTAAACTATGTTATACTCCAAAGGACAAAATATTACACAGAATTGAAAAAGAGGTCTGACTACTGTTACATTCCAAAAACATGGATGACTTACATGAATATCATAGATTGAATGTTGACTCAAAATATAACTTGCTAAATTATTCCAAGTTGAAAACAGAAAAAAAAACTGATAGATGGCAACTGAAATAAAAATTACGCTTATTTTTCAGGAAGAATAGACAGGGAGGGGAACATATTGTAAGTTACAGATTGATCTCAGCGGTGATGAATGTCTCCTTTGCAAATACATATCAGCTTTGTAGTTAAGATTTGTGAACTTTACTGAATGAACATAAACTAATATAACTTGCCAATAAGAATTTTTTTTGCCATTTCCTGAAAGTTTAACATAACCACATGGCTATTTTGAACGTTAATACTCATATGATAAACAGTGGAGAAAAATTACTACTGGTGAATTTTGGTTTATTTAATTTTTTATGTTATATTATTTTTTTCAATTTATCAGGCATTCTCTAAGCTTTATCTAAGGATAGTCAGAGTTGAAAACTCTACTCTCAAAACCATCATTATGCATTAATTAATATCATTTTCTTAGACAAGTCATTTGTAATAACAAAGCACCAAATATGTTGACCAAATTATGTTCAATGCAATCAGACATTTGGCACACACTGTAAGGTTTCACTCATTCTACTTCAAAACCAAAATGACACTTTATTTAATGAAAGAGCACTGAAAAAAAAAAAGCTTCTCTCTCTTTTTTTTTTTTTTTTTTTTTTTTTTTGAGACAGAGTCTTGCACTGTCACCCGGGCTGGAGTGCAGTGGCATGATCTCAGTTCACTGCCACCTCTGCCTCCTGGATTCAAATGATTCTCCTGCCTCAGCCTCCCTAGAAGCTGGGATTACAGGGGCCTGCCACCACGCCCAGCTAATTCTTTGTATCTTTAGTAGAGTTGGGGTTTCACCATGTTAGCCAGGCTGGTCTCGAACTCCTGATCTCGTGATTCACCCACCTCGGCCTCCCAAAATGCTGGGATTACAGGCTTGAGCCACTGTGCCCCAGATGTTTTTCTCATTTTTTACGTAGAAACAAAGGGACACAGTATTTGGAACTAGAGAAGGTTAAATTACTGACTGAAATCCACGAACTGGAAAGCTGCCTAAAAAAAATAATTAACCAAATTTGTGTATTCTGTATGACAAATTTACAAGCTGAGTTTTTAGGTAATAATGACAGTAGATAGTAATATGTTTTCCTGAGCTTTCTGTTTGGCTAGATGGTGGATTTCATTTTGATTTGGGCATATTTTGTTAAAAAAATTTGGCAAAGACACTTATTCAGTGAATTTGCACATGAAACTAAATAAGGCAATGGGTGGGGGCAGTGGAGGTGTTGCTTAGCAACAGTTTTTTCTTTATTCAATACTTTATGACTATAAGAAAAATTCTGTAAATTCTATCATTTAAAAAATCCTCATGAGACCTTCTTTTTGTGAATAATTTGACTTTTACTTGCTCTTCTCCCACACAAAAGAGCTAACTCTAACTGATACAAGCTGTGATTCCTTATAAATAGCAATGGAATTTAAGAAACCAGTTTCAATAGGTTGTTTGAAATAATTGCTATAATGTGAAAATTTATCAGTAATCATAGTCTGTCTCTTTATCTCTAATAGTTGAACTGATATTTTAATAAGTAACCCATGCCTCCTCATATAGTGCCAAAATAGCATTAATGATATCCTGATATTGTGCATTCCAGGATTTCATATTTCTCTCTCCTAACCCCTGTCACATACACACAAACACACAGAGCCAACAACACATTCATACATGTATATTTGCTACACATTAATACATACCTTAATGTTCCCATGCTATTATATCTATATATCTTATAGAACATATATATATCTTATCATATGATAATGGACAGGTATATTTTTTATACAGAGCAATAAAATAGTTGTCGTTTTACTGGTATTAAACTGTAGCTTTTCTCTTTTTTGACATGGAGTTTTGCTCTTGTTGCCCAGGCTGGAGTGCAATGGCGTGATCTCGGCTCACTGCTACCTCCAACTCCCAGGTTCAAGTGATTCTCCTGTCTCAGCCTCCTGAGTAGCTAGGATTACAGGCACATGCCACCAAGCGTGGCTAATTTTTGTATTTTTATTAGACATAGGGTTTCATCATGCTGGTCTCGAACTCCTGACCTCAGGTGATCCACCTGCCTCGGCCTCCAAAAGTACTGGGATTACAGATGTTAGCCACTGTGCTCAGCCTCAGTAGCTTTAATTAACCTCAACAGCACAGGAAACTCAAAAGTTAATGTATACTATAACTGAAACAGCATTTATGGACTTTTGTGATTATTACAAATCCACTACGTCTAATATTTGTAGTTGTTAACAGCTAGTATTTCTTCATCAACATTATTTTTAATTGAGAAATTATAGTTGTATATATTTATGGGGTACAATGTGATATTTTGATATATGTACACAATATGGAATGAAATTCAAGCTAATTAACATATTCATGACCCCACCCATCTTTTTTGTGGTAATATATATAAAACTTATGATCAGCAATTTTGAAATGTACAATATATTATGACAAAATACAATCACTCTGCTCGCAAAGGTTGTCAAAAATTTATTCTTCCTGCCTAACTGAAACATTTTTCCCTTTGATGAACATCGCCTCATTTGTTCCCTTCTCTTCGCTTTGGTAAATGCCATTTCACTCTCTACTTCTATGAGTTCAACTTTTTAAATTATACATATGGATTAGTCCAATTTCACAATGCTAAGAAGAACTATGTGAGACTGGGTAATTTATAAAGAAAAGAGATTTAATTGACTCATGGTTCCATATGGCTAGGGAAGCCTCAGGATACTTAAAATCATGGTAGAAGGTGAAGGGGAAACAACTACCTTCTTCACATGGTGACAGGAGAGAGGGTACAAGGGGGAAAGTGCCACATTTTAAAACCGCCAGCTCTTGTGAGACCTCACTCACTATCAGAAGGACAGCATGGTGGAAACTGCCCCCATGATCCACTCACCTCCTAACAGGTCCCTCCCTCACCATGTGGGAAATACAATTCAAGATGAGATTTGAGTGCAGAGCCAAACCATGTAATTCCACCCCAGCCTCTCCCAAATGTAATGTTCTTTTCACATTTCAAAATAAGTTATGTCATCGAGACCAGCCTGGCCAATATGGTGAAATCCTGTCTCTATTAAAAATACAAAAATTAGCCGGGCACAGTGGCAGGCATCTGTAATCCCAGCTACTTGGAAGGCTGAGAAAGGAGAATCACTTGAACCTGGGAGGCTGAGGTTGCAGTGAGCTGAGATCACACCACTGCATTCCAGCCTGGGTGACAGGGCAAGACTCTGTCTCCCCGCTAAAAAAAGAAAAAAAAATCAATTATGTCTTCCCAACCATCCCCCAAAGTCTTAACTCATTTCAGCATTAACTCAAAACTTCATGTCCATACTGCCCAAGGTAATTTATACATTCAATGCCATCCCCATCAAGCTACCAATGACTTTCTTCACAGAATTGGAAAAAACTACTTTAAAGTTCATTTGAAACCAAAAAAGGGCCCGCATCGCCAAGTCAATCCTAAGCCAAAAGAACAAAGCTGGAGGCATCAGGCTACCTGACTTCAAACTATACTACAAGGCTACAGTAACCAAAATAGCATGGTACTGGTACCAAAACAGAGACATAGATCAATGGAACAGAACAGAGCCCTCAGAAATAACATCGCATATCTACAACTATCTGATCTTTGACAAACCTGAGAAAAACAAGCAATGGGGAAATGATTCCCTATTTAATAAATGGTTCTGGGAAAACTGGCAAGCCATAAGTAGGAAGCTGAAACTGGATCCCTTCCTTACACCTTATACAAAAATCAATTCAAGATGGATTAAAGGCTTAAATGTTAGACCTAAAACCATAAAAACCCTAAAAGAAAATCTAGGCATTACCATTCAGGACATAGGCATGGATAAGGACTTCATGTCTAAAACACCAAAAGCAATGGCAACAAAAGCCAAAATTGACAAATGGGATCTAATTAAACTAAAGAGCTTCTGCACAGCAAAAGAAACTACCATCAGAGTGAACAGGCAACCTACAAAATGGGGGAAAATTTTTGAAATCTACTCATCTGACAAAGGGCTAATATCCAGAATCTACAAAGAACTTAAACAAATTTACAAGAAAAAAACAAACAACCGCATCAAAAAGTGGGCAAAGGATACGAACAGAGACTTCTCAAAAGAAGACATTTATGCAGCCAACAGACACATGAAAAAATGCTCATCATCACTGGCAATCAGAGAAATGCAAATCAAAACCACAATGAGATATCATCTCACACCAGTTAGAATGGTGATCATTAAAAAGCCCGGAAACAACAGATGCTGGAGAGGATGTGGAGAAATAGGAACACTTTTACATTGTTGGTGTGACTGTAAACTAGTTCAACCATTGTGGAAGACAGTGTGGCGATTCCTCATGGATCTAGAACTAGAAATACCATTTGACCCAGCCATCCCATTACTGAGTATATACCCAAAGGAATATAAATCATGCTGCTATAAAGACACATGCACACGTATGTTTATTGTGGCACTATTCACAACAGCAAAGACTTGGAACCAACCTAAATGTCCAACAATGATAGACTGGATTAAGAAAATGTGGCACATATACACCATGGAATAGTATGCAGCCATAAAAAATGATGAGTTCATGTCCTTTGTAGGGACATGGATGAAATTGGAAATTATCATTCTCAGTAAACTAT
Organism: Pongo abelii; assembly: GCF_028885655.2. Taxonomy (NCBI): domain Eukaryota; kingdom Metazoa; phylum Chordata; class Mammalia; order Primates; family Hominidae; genus Pongo; species Pongo abelii. The sequence goes on from NC_071998.2 coordinate 46,809,748, forward strand.
CGCAAGGACAAAAAACCAAACACCGCACGTTCTCACTCATAGGTGAGAAATGAACAATGAGAACACATGGACACAGTAAGGGGAACATCACACTCTGGGGACTGTTGTGGAGTGGGGGGAGGGGGGAGGGATAGCATTAGGAGATATACCTAATGCTAAATGACGAGTTAATGGGTACAGCACACCAGCATGGCACATGTATACATATGTAACTAACCTGCACATTGTGCACATGTACCCTAAAACTTAAAGTATAATAATAATAAAATAAAAAAAAGAAAAGTTCATGTCCAAAGTCTCATCTGAACAAGGCAAGTCCCTTCCACCTATGAGCCTGTAAAACCAAAATCAAGTTAGTTACTTCCAAAATACAATGAGGGTAAGGGCAATGGGTAAATGTTTGCATTCGAAATGGGAAAAATTGTCCTAAACAAAGGGGTCAGGGACCACATGCAACTCTGAAAGCTGGCAGGGCAACCATTAAATCTTAAAGCTCCAAAATGATCTCTTTTGACTCCATGTCTCACATGCAGAGCACCCTGATGCAAGGCGTGGATTCCCAAGACTTTGGGCAGCTCCTTCACGGGCTGGCGTTGAGTATCTTTAGTTTTTCCGGGTGCACAGTGCAAGCTGTCAGTGGATCTATCATGCTAGAGCAGGAAGATGGTAGCCCAGTTCTCATAGCTGCACTAGGCAATACCCCAGTAGGAACTTTGTATGGGGACTCCAATCCCACATTTTCCCTCTGTGTTACCCGATAGATGTTCTCCATGAGTGCTCCACCCCTGCAGCAGACTTCTGCCTGGATATCCAGGCATTTCCATACACCTCTGAAATCTAGACAGAGGCTTTCAAAGCTCAACTCTTGTCTTCTGTACACCTGCAGGACCAACACCACATGGAAGCCACCAAGTCTTGGGGCTTGTACTCTCTGAAGTAATGGCTTGAGCTGTACCTTGGCCCCTTGTAGCCATGGGTGCAGCTGGAGCAGCTGGGATGCAGGGTACCATGTCCCAAGGCTGCACAGAATGGCAGGGCTCTGGGCCTCGCCCACAAAACCATATTTGCCTCCCAAGCCTCCGGGCCTGTGATGAGAGGGGCTGCTGTCAAGAATTCTGAAATGCCCTGGAAACATTTTACCCATTGTCTTGGATATTAACATTTGGCTCCTCATTACTTTTGCAAATTTCTGCAGCCGGCGTGAATTTCTTCCCAGAAAATGGGTTTTTCTTTTCTACTGTATGGTCACACTGCAAATTTTCCAAACTTTTATGTTCTGCTTCCCTTTTAAACATAAGTTTCAATTTCGGGTCATCTTTTTGTGAATGCATATGACTATATATTTTCAGAAAAAGCCAGGTTACATCTTGAATGTTTTGCTGCTTAAAAATTTCTTCTGCCAGATACCTTAAATCATCTCTCTCAAGTTCAAAGTTCCATACATCCCTATGGCAGGGGAAAAATGCTGTCACTCTCTTTGCTAAAGCATAACAAGAGTGACCTTTGCTCTAGTTCCCAATAAGTTCCTCATCCCCATCCAAGACCACCCCAACTTGGAGTTCATTGTCTATATCACTATCAGCATTTTGGTCAAAACCATTCAACAAGTCTCTAGGAAGTTTCCAATTTTTCCTAATCTGTCTTCTTCTGAGACTTTCAAACCTTTCCACTTTCTGCCCATTACCCATTTCCAAAGTCACTTCCACATTTTTAGGTACCTTTAAAGCAATACACAACTTCTGGTACCATTTTTTTTTTTTTTTGGTATTAGTTTGTTTTCACATTGCTATAAAGAACAACTTGAGACTGGATAATTTATGAAAAAAAAAAAAAAAGGTTTATTTGACTCACATTCTGCATGGCTGGGGAGGCTTCCGGACACTTACAATCATGGCAGAAGGTGAGGGGAAACAAGGCCATTCTTCACATGGTAGCAGGAGAGAGATAGAGTGTGAGGGAAGAAATGCCACACTTCAAAACCACCAGGTCTCATGAAAACTCATTATCATCAGCATAGCATGGGGGTAACTGCCCCCATGATCCAATCATCTCCCACCATGTCCCTCCCTCAACAAATGGGGATTACAATTTGAGAAGAGATTTGGTTGTGGAACAGAGACAAACCATATTAGAACATAAGTGAGATCATGCAGTATTTATCTGCCTTTGCTTGGCTTCTTTCACTTAGCATGGTGTCCTCCAGGTTCATCCATGTTGCAGCAAATGACATAATTTTCTTCCTTTTAGGGCTAAATAGTATTTCATTATGTATTTATACCACATTTTATTTCATCGTTCATCAGCTGATGGCCACTTAGTCTGATCCCATGCCTTGGATATTGTGAATAATGCTGCGACATACATGGGAATGCAGATATAAGAGCTAGATTGTTAAAGCCTAGGTTATCTTGCTTTGAATGATGGCTTTACCACTTAAATGTGTGATTTTCAAGCAATTTATTTACTTTTTTGGTCTTATGTTTCTCACCAATAAAATGAAAATTACTGTAACTCTTAAAACATTTGTATAAAGTTAGAACATATTTATGAGGAGTCCATCAAATGTTTCTTCATTTGTTTATCTTCTGGTGTTATTCTTTTCTCCATAGAACTTATAACTACACCCCATGCATTGGTTCACACATTTTAAAACTCTCTTCCTCCGTTCACACATTTTAAAACTCTCTTCCTCCTCTCTAAGCAAATTCCACGACAGGTACTCCATTTTATTGACTCCTATATCTAATGAAGGGCACCCAAACCTATTAATTATGTTAACTACTTAATAATCTTGTTAATCTACCAATTAACCTGCTACCTGCTAAATGTCAACTAAACGTGAATGGGGCAATTTAAATATTTTTTATTTTATTTTCTAATCATGGAAGTTTTTAAACTTCCAGGGTTAAGACTGTTTCCAAACTCAGATAAACTTGTAAATTATCTGAAACTTCTTAATTAATGAACCAAGGATTTAAAATTTTAATATCATATGTCTGAATATGGGGCTCTTATTATTAATGACAACTGTTGGATTCTGCAGTGTACCACATAGGTTCCTCTTCAATGAAGGACCTGTGACACCAACTATTAAATAATACTGATGGCAGAAAACCTTAATCTCTGAAGGATCGTCAAAGATTGCCTCAGCCTGGCTAAAGGTAGTGCTGTCCCCCAGGCTGGCTTACCTCTAACAACTACTAAATGGAAGTATAAACTACTGACTATAAAGAGTTCAAGACCATCCTGGCCAATATGGTGAAATCTCGTCTCTCCTAAAAATACAAAAAGAATAAAAAAATTAGCCAGGCATGGTGGTGGGCACCTGTAGTCCCAGCTACTTGGGAGGCTGAGGCAGGAGAATCACTTCAGTCCAGGAGGCGGAGATTGCAGTGAGCCGAGGTCACACCACTGTACTCCAGCTTGGCAACAGAGCGAGACCTCGTCTCAAATAAAAAATACTAACTATAATGAACCAAATACAGGACAAACCCTTAATCCAGCCATTTTGGCTGGTTTAGTAAAGGTGCTCTTGAGCTTGCAGCACAGTTCAGCTTCTGCCTAGTTTTCTTCTTTCCTTTCCCTTCCATAGATATTGATCTCAAATGCCCTTACTAGTAAGCAACTTGTATGTCCAACTCTACTTGAGAGTCACCTTTTTGCAGATCATAGACTACAACACTTGTTTGATAAAGCACTAAGATTATGTTGTGGACCTTGATCACTTGGCTTTTGGTTATCATTGAGGAGTAGGGGAGCACATATAGCACCCACTGTAAAGTAGCAAACCAACTGATAACACTATCAGTGGTGTTGATTTAAGATAACCTAGAGAAAAAAAACGGCACTGGTAATTAACTGTGCTGTTAATTATATGTTTGAGAGACCATTTATTGCAATTGTTTTGTTCACTTGTGACAATAAACACAAGAGAAGAAACTCTTGTCAATGGGAGTCATGATGAGTAGGTTTGGGATTCCATGAGCCAGAGACCAGATAAATCACCATGATTAGTAGAGGTGCTAGAGGAGATTGAAAATATAAAATACACAATAGTAGTGAGAAACAATGAGAATCATTTGCATCCTCACACCAGCTGCTGCATTTGGGGAGTGTGCAGTACTCCTTGAATCTTCCTTTTTAAATTTCCTCAAAAGTAGAGGTCAACTCTAATTCTGGAAAAGCTGTTCCCAGGATGTGCAGGAAGAAGGCAAGCAGAATGCTGCAAAAGATAAGACTATAGCAGTTACTATTATGGGCTCCCCAGTTTTCCAGTTTTCCATTCAATGAAGGACTTACTACCCTTCTGCCAAGAATGCTGTCAGAAGACAAACCTCTCTTCAGGGATTGCCTGAGCTATTAGAGAGCTGCTTGGCCTATGACTGTGTATTTTGGTTTTTTGCAGAAGCCCATACTTAATAATTGGTTGATGTTGAAACAGAAGTTTTGGGCCATCCAATCCAATTTTAGGATGACCCTGAAGAGCTATTGGGCTATTCAAGCTACTGAACTTCTCACCAAGTTAGTTGAGACTTTTGTTGGGTCTGCATAATAGCTTGACTTTTCTTCCTCCTTCCTGCTTCTTTCTCATTTCCTTGCCCAGGTATTGATCCCAAGTGTACTTCTTAACCAACTTAATCTCCATCTCAGAGACTGATTCCCAGGGCTCCTAAAATATGGCAGTATTCCAGACTAGAAAGTCCTTCCAGTTGTGGTAGTGAACGCTGACTAATCTTAAAATCTGTGATTATACAGTTTTTATTGTTTCTTTCTTTATTTCTTACTGTAATATTTGTTTATGACAGCATCTTAGGATTCCTATGGACAGCCAAGCATCAGAAGGCTGCTTAACCAGTAAATGTTCAGAAATCCTTCTGATTATACCATCATTTGATTGCATTAGCTTCATTTTGATCTGAAAGCTCACAAAATTGCTATTTCCTCAGCTGACATCATTTGATTACATTGTGTCTGTGTATCTCACAGACTATTTTAGCATGCAACTTCTGTTTGAAAAAAAACTAGTCATTTTCTCCCCACTCTCCATTTTAGAAATGAAGAAACTCAGGCCAAGGGAAAGAAAGATGCGTACCATGTTACGACCATGCTTCTGTATTTCAGTTTTCATCTCATACCTGAGTTTTCATTCCATGTTGTTTTCTTATAAGCATTACAGATTAAAAGATTTTTATGCTTTTTCTGTCCTCTATGTGTCCTACATGTACTGTCCGATAGATTCTGTGTTGTTCAAATGTGTCATCTTCGTTCACTATAAATATGTCACTATAAAAATAATGCAACCAGCCAGGCGCTGTGGCTCTTGCTTGTAATCCCAGCACTTTTGGAGGCCGAGGCGGGCAGATCACCTGAGGTCAGGAGTTCGAGACCATCCTGGCCAACATGGTGAAACCCCATCTCTACTAAAAATACAAAAATTAGCTGGCTGTGGTGGTGCATGCCGGCAATCCCAGCTACTCAGGAGGCTGAAGCAGGAGAATCTCTTGAACTCAGGAGGCGGAGGTTGCAGTGAGCCGAGATTGTATCATTGCACTCCAGCTTGTCCAGCCTGGGCAATAAGAGTGAAACTCCATCTCAAAATAATACTAATAATAATGCAACCTGATATTAGGTAATCCTGATTGTGTAAGTAACCCAGTAAATAGTACCTGTCTTGTTTTGGAAAAGGTTTGTAATAATTCTTTATGTTGTAAAATGGGAAAATATTTTCCTTATGATATGAATCGATGTCGACAACTCAAAATTAGTAAAATGGAGAGTATTAGATAAATTAGAACAGAATAGATAGGGTGAAATTAGAAGTTACTCATTAAGGTTCTGTATCTAAGCATGAACATATTGCTAAAGCTGATTAAACAAAAATCAGAAGATTAAATATATAGTTTGATGTTGGTGGAGGTACTAAGCACCGCTATCTTCCTACAATTATATTGGAAATTATTACTATAACCTGTTATTTTTCTCCACCAATTCACTCTCTATCTGCATAAAAATCTAAAGTTTCCCTTGATTCCCTTTGGCCAGAAATGGGACTATCTTAATTATATTAAGATGAAATGACAGACGAAATTTATTTTAAATAAAAATGTAACTTTTAATGGTTATTATACCCAAATACATAAAACTTTTAAAAAATTACTGCTGTTTCATCCTCTGATTTTTCAAATTGGGAATCTACGGTTTTATTTTCAATTATGCAATACCCAGAGGCTTTGCTTCAATATTCATATAATTGCTGATTGAATAGGATCATCTTCAACCAACATTAAGAATGTTTAATGGATATATTTACTTTTAAAAGTAAAGATATTAATATAAATAGTGAAATGCAATACACAAGTTATAAAAGATCACCTTGCTTAAAAGTCAACCAGTAGTTCCAGCTGTACACATTAAATAAAATTTAATACTACATGCTGTATTTCTAGTTAAGGTATACGTATTTTGTAACATAATGTTATTACACATTTAATAGACTATAGTGTAAACATAACTTTTATATGCACTGGAAAAAAATCATGTGAATCACTTTATTGCAATGTTTGCATTACTACTGCAGTTGTCTGGAACCAAACCCATAATATATCTAAGGTAAGCATGTGTAGACAATGGAATACTATTTATCCTTTAAAAAGAAAAAAAATCTTGTTATTTGTGACAGCATAGATGAACCTGAATGACATAATCCTAAATGAAGCAAGCCAGGCACGGAAAGGCACATACTGCATGATCTCACTTTTTTAGATACAGAATCTAGAAAGTTGAATTCATAGATGTATAGAGTAGAATAGTGGTTACCAGGAGATGGGTAGGAGAATTGGGGAGATGTTGGTCAAAGGATAGAAAGTTTCAGTTAGATAGGAGGAATAAGTTCAAAAACTATTGTGCAATACGGTGATTATCGTTAATAATGTACTTTTTTAAGAGGAACAATATTTTCTTCATTTTCCAAGAGAGCTCACATATTCAGTTTTGGAGGCAAAAGGCAAGAAAAACATTCTGTAAAAATTGGAGTGATTTCAAATTTATTTAATTATTAATGTTTCCTTCTATTTACACCCAGTTTGGCTTATCTAATGCGTTGGGTGGTAGAAGAGTCAATGGAAATAGGCAGTAGGTGGAAGGATGGAAATGGAAAAAGTGTAACACTGTAACTATGCCAACTGTCTTGCCAAAAGTAATTGTTCAAGTTTAACATCCATCCCCACTTTGAGTTTTATTTCAGTACATGTGGCTATTTTATGCACGAGAATAGTAATTTCTCTTTAACTAAAATAATAGCACTTGATCCATGCGATTCCTTCCATAATCATAGCTTCAAAGAAAATTAAAGAACAGAGATAATTATTTTAGTAATCTAGAATTACAGTTAATAACGTATTGCATTTTTGAAAATTTCTAAGAGTGTAAACCTTAAGTGTTCTCATCACAAAAAAAATGATAAGTATATGGAGAAATGCAAATTTTAATTTGCTTGATTTAGCCATTCCACAAGGTATACATATTTCAAAACAACATGCACATGATGAATAATAGTATTCATCAATTAAAACAAACTTATTTTGGAAAGAAAACGAGCAAAAAGTTGCATAGATTTGTAAGTATTAAACTGAATGTATACAAGACATGATTAAACTGAGTGTATACTAGACATGTACATACTATTGAAATATGTTGCTACACTAAGAGGTACAATTTAGTAATGTTTAATATATTTAAAATTTTTTAAGAAGGGTAATTGTAGAAAATGAGGCACGCACTTGGCTAGAAATTGGCAGAGCTCTCTAACCCCAAAGCACATGCTTTTAAACCACCAGAACATACAGCCTTTGAAAAGTAATTTCAGAATACCTGTCATTTCAGAGCAATTGTGCATGACAAAGGAAAATAAATCAATATTGAATTTTTAGCTGGAAACAGAGTCCCAAATTAATTGTAATTAGCTGAGAAAGTAGTTTTCATTTGTAATTCCTAAGTGAAATAGTTAGAAACGAAATAAGAAATGATTATAAGAGATAGGGAGACCAACAAGATTAGATCAAACCTCCTTGAAATTTCTGTGGAAAATGTAACAATTAATAATTCAATTTAGTACCTCAATACAGCAAGCAAATCCTTTTGCTGAGAAAATACAGAAAATAATTGAATGTGGCAGATATAAATAAAAAATATCAAATTTTTTAGTACAGATAAAAAAGTTAATTAAAATTTTTACTTCTTCTAGGTAATTTATTATACATATTTTTTCAAAAACACCACTTGGCCTTCTTTACTTTGACTTATTTTATCATTCTCAACCTTTTTGGAGCATCTTAGCCACACATTTCTCACAACAAACACTTGGTAATGTTTGTTTTTTATATCATTATTGTAAGTTAAAAAAAAAAAAAAAAGAAATCCAAGACTTGTCCCTAAAGCCCAAAGGCGGAGTAGTTTATAGACTCTGTCACTGCACTGTCCTGATTTCTCTCCCAGCTCTGCCCATAAATGCTGCACTAACTTGGAACTTTCTTAGTCTGACTTTCCTTGTGTAAAATGGTGAGAAAAAATTCTATCTTACAGGATTATTATAAAGATTAAATTAGTTGATGCATGTAAAACTCTTTGAAGAGAACACAGTACATATAAAACAATTTTTTTTGCAAGTGACCTTACACAGTAATTTACTTATTTATTTTTTTCTATGTGACCAATCAGGATTTTTTTGTGTGTTTAAAGTTTAAAATAGGTGAACTGTGAACTTGGAGGTTTAGCATTTTGTTTGACAAGTATACATGTTAGTCCACACACGAAATATTACTGACTTTTTTTGTAGTGGATAATGGTTTATTACAGTACTAAATTTAAAAATCACAATATATTTACTTTTCCCTCAAGAGAGGCTGGGCACAGTGCCTCATACCGGTAATCCCAGAACTGTGGGAGGCCGAGGCAAGAGGATGGCTTGATCCCAGGAGTTTGAGATCAGCCTGGGTGACAGTGAGACCCGTCTTTACAAAAAAAAAAAAAAAATAATAAGAAAATTAGTGAGAGATAACTACATCACCTTCTCTACTGGGTCCAAACACTATTTGACCCTGCCACGAATATTTTTTACATCATCAGCAGATACAAAAACTTGTTCTTGGTTTTCAGTGTTAAGAATTAACATATAGACATTTTACGGAAGATTTAATTCTCATTAGCGAACAGGGTACCATAAATTCTGCCAATGCCAGGGCATGTTGAGAGGCATATGAAGCATAGGTAAAGAGGAAGACAAAGGGAAGGAGCAGGGGTGCCAAGTCCCTCACCTTACCCAGGAGAAAAGAGATACTTAGTGTGGGGTGGGGTTGGGGCCCAGGGTAGGGTGGCAAGAGAGTTTTTTAGTGGGTAGGACATTGCGGGTGGAAAGTGAGGTGAATGAGGGCTGGGAGGCTGCAGGGGACGCTGAATGGAAGAAGCAGGGCAGAGCTGGGGGTGCTGAGCAGAAGGAGCAGGGTGGAGCAGGGTAGAGCAGGGGGTGCTGAGCAGAAGAGGCAGGGCAGAGCAGGGGGTGCTGCGCGGAAGGGTCGGGGCAGGGCGAGGGCAGGGCGCCCCCTCGTGGCTGGGGTGCCTGCGCAAACCAGCTGCCGCGCAAACCAGCTGCCTCACCAGCCCTGGAGCTCGCACCACTTGGCCTCACCTCACTTGTGCTGTCCCGCTGGCCACGTCTGTGTTTGTCTCACCTGACGTGCTGTGCCTCTCCTGCCCAGACTCTGTCCTGTCTGCCGCCACTACCGCCGCATGGCCCTGCTCGGCCTGCAGCCCTATCGCCGCTTCGCTTCCTCAGAACCCCCGCGCCAGCGGTCCGTATTGGCCACGGTGAGTTGAGGCCCGCCCCTCATGGCTGCGCGGCGAGTGCGGGCGGGAAGCGCATGGCCAAAGTGGGGCGCCCCTACGGGTCGGGAGAAGGGAGGACACTGCGTGCCGGCGTCAGGTGGGAGGCGGCTCCTGTGGCTTGGCCGCCGTCGGTGGAGGTTCCTCGGAGAGGGTGGCGTTTAGGACGCCGTCGTCTGGCACAGGGGCGGAAAGCCGGGGACCCTGAGAAGCGCGAGGGGATTGGGCCTCCTACGTTGTTACTCTTTACCAGCACCTGGCTCGCGGGGGAGCTGTGGTTTTGTGGAGGAATGGTTTACCATCTTCGGACTTCCTTGGCACTGCCAAGATTTAGCATTTTCGATAAAATGGTGGAAATCCTGGGCCGCATCGAGGTCCCGCAGTGCGAAGGTTGGAACCGGAAAACAGAAGAAAAATGATTTTTTAAAAAATAATATCTTTAAAATAATATTTAGCTTTTAATTAATTTTAAAACTAAAAGGAAATATAATGTTTCATGGTAAAAGTTCTATCTTTTAACAGTAGCCTAAATTGTACCTCTTGTGGTCAGTTCTGTTTTATTGGAATTCACTTTCATGTAGAAATCTTGATAAATATTTTTTTATTTTTGCCCAACTAATATGTATACGTGTAGCAATATACTGTGTGAGTTCTGATATACAAGGATGTTTCATACATTATTTGGGTAGGATATGGTCAATTATAACAAGTGTATGATTTAATGGGGTAGGCATTATGAGGAGAGAAATTTCTAACATGCTCTTATAGGTTCAACACAAAAAGCCTTATAGGTCCTGGGAAGGTATGGAGGTGTAAACAGTGGGACAGTTGTTGCCAGAGCAAGTCTGCAGTCATGGCAGTTGTGGAGTTGGAATAGCTAAAGCTGGTGAGGTTAGAGAAGGACATATGGAATTGTTCGGTAAAGATAGATAAATTTGAGTCCAAATTGCTACTATTCACACAAATTCTAAGGCGTTTTCTGTCCTCATGAATTAGTACTAGGCAGGAGGATAAAAGCAATAAGGAGATCAAAGGGTAAACAAATTGAACTCATATTATCAAAGATTACCATATAGAAATCTGTGTGGAGATGATACTTCAATTGTGATCAGGGTTATTTTGGCTGAGTTTTTTATAATGCAAAATGGGAGCAGCGGAGGAGAAACAGAATCGGAGTCTTTGGAATAGTACAAGAATTCTCGTTTGTTGCATAAATCTCATGATATCCTTTGTTTTGGGGAATACAGCAAGTGGAGAGACTCATAACCGTTTTTAAAGTCAGATTAACTGTCTAAATATTGAAAAGAAAAATAACTTCTAAATAGAAATGTTGGAAGAAGTTATGAAAAATCTGGAAGGCTACAAATTAGAATGTTTAAATGTTTTCTCTAGTAAATTTTTCTGAAGAGGCTACAGAGGATTAAAAAGTATTTGTGAAGAAGAAAGAAAGAGAGAGAGGGAAAGAGGAAGGAAGGAAGGAAAGAAAAGAGAAGAAAGAAGGAAAGTGAATGAGAGGAAAAGATGGAAGGAAGGAGGGAGGGAGGAAGGAGGGAAGAAAGGAAGGAAGGAAATAAATTATTGTAAAGGAAGATTACACTTATGGACAATATTCTCTTTAAAATTCTTTGAAAGATATCGCACAAATAAATATTGAAATTCTCTGACTTATCTTGTGCTGTCAGAAAATATCGGAGTACAAATTTCTGAAAAATTAGGGCACTTGGTTTTCTGGATTTTATTTTTGTTTTGTTGTTTTCTTTGTAGGACCATTTCAAAATACGTCAAATATATTTGAGGGTGAGGATTAAGCTCTGTTTTTTTGTTGTTTGTTTGTTTGTTTGTTTGTTTGTTGCCCAAATTCCTGTCTAAGTGGTCTGGGTAGTCATGCCCTACAAACCGTAAATTCTCATCAGATGGGTTTTATTTAACTCTATGTATCATGATTTACTTTCCAACCTGACTCTGGCATACTATTACAAGACAAGGAAAAAAATAAAAATATTTTACCCCAAAACCTGTTTCTTTGCCATATGTTGAAATGGCCCTGCAAAGCAGTCCTTTGTGGGGGAAAATTCGCATCTGTAAAGAATCTCTATTAAATAGGTAGATCTTTTTCTTCTAGGCCCTCCCAATACTAAAAGAGATTAACTAAAATCTAGCACCTGTTAAAGATCTGAGTAGAAAACATTTCTCATCAGTTGTCTCTAAGGGCAACCACTGTAAGAGTTCAGAATAACCTTGGTCTCCACAGTCTTTTATCTTAACCTGAAATTACCTTTCTATGGACCACATGAATTTAGATAACCTAACCAACTGTCAACCAGAAAATGTTTAAGTTTACCTATAGCCTGGAAGTCCCCCGGCTTTGAGTTTTCCCACCTTTCAGGACCAAACCAATGTATTTCTTAAATGTATTTGATTGATGTCTCATGCCTTCCTAAAATGTATGAAACCAAGCTGCACCCAGACCACCTTGGGCACAGGTTCTCAGGACACACTCCTGAGCGCTGTGTCATGGGCCATGATCACTCATATTTGGCTCAGAGTAAGTATCTTCAAATATTTTACAGAATGTGACTCTTTTTGTCGACATGGGTGAAATACTTCAGTTTCTTTCAGGGCCTGCTATCTGTCATGTTGGTATCTTATTGCTACAAAGAGTCTGTTTTGTCAGTCTTTAAGTTTCTGTTTTAATGTTAATGTTGGTGAGTTGTGCCTAAATTCCAAAAGAGGAGGGTATAATGAGGCATGTCCAACCCTTCCTTTCCATCGTAGCCTGAGCTAGTTTTTCAGGTTAACTTTGGAATGCACTTGGCTAAGAGGAGGGGTCCATTCAGGTGGTTGGGAGGGCTTAGAATTTTATGTTTGGTTTACATTCTAAATTTTCCTTTATTACTTATTTTAATCTCAAACTGTACCATAATGTCAATTAATTTATTTTCAATTATAAACTGCATAATGGCATTTCAGTCAATGACATACCACATATATGATGGTAGCCCCACAAGATTATAATGGAGCTGAAAAATTCCTATGGCCTAGTTGCATTGTAGCTGTCATAAGGTCATAGCACAATGCATTATTCGTGTGTTTGTTGTGATGCTGATGTAAATAGACCTATTGTGCTGCCAGTTGTATAAAAGTGTAACACATACAATTATGTATCATATATAATACTTGATAGCAAATGGCTATGTTACTGGTTTATGCTTCTATGACATCATGATACTTTTTTTCATTACTTTAAAGTAATATTACTTTAAATATATTACTTATATTAAAAACAGTTAACTATAAAATAGCACCAGGCAGATCCTTCAGGAGGTATTCCAGAAGAAGGTGCTGTTATCATAGATGAGAGCTTCATTCCTTATACTGTCTCTGAAGACCTTCTAGGAGGTGGAAGACATTTATACTGATGATCCTTACCTTGTTCAGGCATGTCCTAAGGTGTGTGTTTGTGTCTTAGTTTTTAAAAAAATTTAAAATGTTAAAAAAAAAAGAGAAGAAACTTGTAAGTAAGGATGTAAAGAAAAATAGATATTTTTGTACAGCTGTACAATGTGTGTTTAAACTGTTTTTACAAGAGTAAAAACATTTAAAAAATTAAAAATTTACAAAGTTATAGTAAGCTAAAGTAAATTCATTAATAAAGAAAAATTTATTTACAAATTAGTGTTACCTAATTGTACAGTATTTATAAAGTCAATAGTTGTGTATAGTACTGTCCTAGGCCCTCACATTTACTCACCACTTACTTAATGACTTACCCAGAGCAACTTCCAGACCTCAAGCTTATTCATAGTGTGCACTATACAGGTTACCATTTTTTATCTTTTATACCATATTTTTACTATACCTTTTCTATATTTAGATAGATTTAGATACACAAATACTTATCATTGTGTTACAATTGCCTACAGTATTTGGTACAGTTACAGGCTGTAAAGGCTTGTAGACTAGGAGCAATAGGCTATATCATAGAGCCTAGATGTTTAATACATTATATCATCTTGGTTTGTGAACAGCACTCTGTGATGTTACCTACAATGACAGAATCAACCAATGACACATTTCTTAGAACATAATCCTATTGTTATGCAATGTGTGACTGTATTGTAGCTTTATGGTCTTTCCACTTTTTACTAATGTGTAAGTTTTACAAGTACAGTATACTTGGACTATTTTATTTGCTTATATATATTACAAGCATCTAGAACAGTCAATGCCCAAAGGGAACTAGGTATTCAATTAAACATTGTTAAATGAATGATTTTTCCAAAAAATGTATTGCAAAGTATTCTATTACATTAGCTAATCTTCTGTTCCCAAATATACACAAACAGATTTGGTTTTGAGGGCACACTGATTTGAATTTTGCAATAAAGTGAAGTGGATCATGGTTTTTCTTCTTTGTACTGCATTATAATAGGAAAGAATAGGTGATCAGACAGAGAAGTAATGCAATTCCATTTATGTTTGTCCTTGCCCTCCTCCTCTCTTTGTTTTTTTCCAAGAGTTGTTTATTAGGGTGCATAGAGTTTAACAATTATTGTTTGATGTAACAGGTGTGAAAATAATTGCTTTCCTGAATATGTTGGATATTCTAGTCAGCTACAGAAAGACAAATCAATTTTCCAACCCTTTACATGTAGATGTTCCAGTGGTTTATTGTTAGTCTTACAAAGACTTTATTTTCTTGGTTGATTATCATAGTAAACACTGTCTTGACATCTGTTCACGTCATAAACTTGCTGTTTTATGCAACACCGCTTCAAGATTTTGATAGAATAATCTAAGGAGAATTGCTTGAACCCGGGAGGTGGAGGTTGCAGTGAGCCAAGATCGCCCCACTGCACTCCAGCCTGGATAATAGGGCAAGACTCCTTCTCAAAAAAAAAAAAAAAAAAAAAAAAAAAAAGAAGAAGAAGAAGACGAATAATCAAAGGAGGAAAATATCCAGGCGAAATTAGTACAGTAAGCTGATGGCACCAAATTGACACTCTCATTTCTACTGTGAATTGTAAACTCAGTGTGTTCATTATATTTGCACCATTGATCAAGACGTTACTATGATAATGGACTCCATAGAAGCAACAGAGGAATACTTTTATTTTTAATTAAAAGATCAGCTAATATCTTAATGTCATATTAATTTTTGGACCTTGTTACCTCACTATTGTATATTATTGATATTTCATAGGTCACATTTAAATTGGTTTGAAGACTGTTACAGAATTCCCAACCCCTACAGCACTAGGAGACAATTTAAGTCTTTTCATTTCTGCTTCAGTCTGCCTCCAGATTACCAGTACAGTTCTAAAATCATCATACCAATTTTGTATTTACTCTTATTCATTCTTACAACATAGATTAAATTCTGCTCTTTACACTCAGGAGATTTGATTTAACAAAACTTGTGGCTTTCTCCTTTAATTGTATCTTGGTCTTAAAGAGATCCAATTAGATTTTATTTGGTTTTATTTTTTTCCCAAAATGTCTGTCATTAAAGATTCACAGTGCCTAGAGTGTTGAAGGATTAATTGACGGATGTCATAAACTTCTTTTGTAGCTTACAACTGAAACTATAGCCTATGTTTCCAAATATTAATCCATTTTTTTAGAACATTCTCAACCTCCAAGAAAGCTACAGAATAAATTTTCTTTGTATTCCGTAAGTTATGTGTACAGTACTCGTCTTCTGAAACTGAGGCATGGAAGAAAGGGAAAAGTGTCCAGAGTAGACAAATGGCAAGAAAAGATAACTTTTATATCATAGGCTACACATGGCCTCATAACCACTAGCTATTAAATTGATCCAAGTAATTAAGCAATTTTTAGTGAAATGCACTCAGAAGGAAACTATTGTATTAAAATATAGTACCTAAGTTGTTTATTATGTTTGCTCTTTACTTTTGGGGAACCTTTCCAAATCTTAAATCACTGGCACGAAAATATCATTTGCTAAAATAAATTTGAATTAAACTAGGAAATAAAGATTCCCTGTCAGAAACTGAAATTCATCAGTTGCGTCTAGCAAACTTTTAGTCTTCAAGTCCCTTGATGAAGACACTATGATATTACCTCATCATTCTGACTCTCAAGTATAGCTGATGACCAAGGTTACTGTCCACACAATACTCTTGGTGTAGTTACTAACTTAGCATCTGAATTTCAGATGTTAGCCATAATAAGTTAAAAGGTATTAATGTTGCATTTGAGATATTTATTTTCTCTCTCCTTATATTATTGAAACCGTTCACAGCAACTGAATATATCCTTGAGTCCCTGGCAGAAGTTTCATTAAAAGGAAAAATTCAATCCATTGTAACTGACTCAGATTTACAAAAGGACAACACACTGAGTCATTGGTGGAGTTTAAACTTTCTTTGTTCCTTATCATTGCAGGTGTTTTCTCTCCAGGGAAATGGCAGTTATGGAACTGCTCAAACCCTCATTTTGAGATTATCTTTCTTAGGTGTACAAGATCAATAGCAGAGTGCAAACAGTATTAGACACTAATATCCTATAATGCTATGGAAGACTTCATAATTGTCCTAATTTTTGTTTTGTAATTTACTTTTATGTCCAGCAAAGGAACAGAGTTTTTACTTGGAGATATGTTGAAGTTTAGCAAAAAATAACACAATATGTTCTATACATTACATACTTAATTGGTAAGTATTGGCCCAAACATTAAAATAAGATATATCATTAAAGACTATAAAAAAATGGCATGTTTAACTGAGACAACACATTTTTGACCACCAGCTACTAATGTAATAGAGAAGAAAGGGTTCCTTTAAGTTTGAAAGTGATATATTTGTATGTGTCAAGTATTTTCTCAAGTAGCTAGTGAATATATGGAGAGAAGATTCAAGGAAAGGTATAATTAAAATCAGTCTATTTTTAAAAACAAGTTTAAATAAGTACTGGGTGACAGTTCCATAATGAACTTCTTCATGAAGTGACAATATTTTAGACACCTTAGATTATATAAGGACAAGTAAAAAAAAAAACTTTAAAGATTTAAGTCATTTTTTTAAATAGTATGTTTGAAACAAATTAAATTATGTTGATCAGTGTTTTCCAATAGAAATATAATGTGAGATATGTAATTTAAAATTTATAGAAAAACATTAAAAATTTAAAAATGTGAAATTAATCTTAATATATTTCATGTAGCACATATTCAAAATATAATTTTTCATATAACAAATATATATTAACAATGAGATATTTTCCATTTCTTTTCATATTAAATATACAGTAGCTACACTTTATTCTCAAAAAATTTGTTTTTAGCTTTCATAACAGTCATGGTAGCAAAAATAGACTTAGAATGTACCAAAGATTTTTGCAGACCTAAAATTTTCCAATAGCTGAACTAAAGATCCAAAGAATATTTTCATTTAATGTTTGATTCCACAGTAACACAACTAGTTCATCTACTTGAGAATAATTTATTTTGCTTTTAAGCAAAAACACCAGTTTTAAAAATTACATCTTCCCAAGTTAATTAACTAATTTTTGTGTAAATTCAGTAGTATTAATATCAAATTCAAAGATGTGATAAATAGAATACTGGCTATAAATTTATCAATATCAAAAACATTTTCTTCAATTTTTCTTTAGTTTTTCAAGCCAATTTACATAACTCTGTCAATAAGATTTAAAATCTTCTCAATATTGATTAATGCATGATAAATGTCTAAAATCAACATTGTTTGTATTGTGTTAAAATTCAATTCCAATACAAATCCTTAAACATAGTTAACTAGGTCGCAAATAAGTGCTTTTTGTTCCCCCCTGGTGGCTGTAAACTGAGCTCTTTCATTTGCAGTGCAACACCTGTGAGAAAATTCAAATCAAAAATTCAAAGGCCATTTTTGGCTTTTATGAAAGATTTTTTTTTTGCCAAATATGCCTCTTGTGTTAAGATTATCTTGAATTTTAATTAAGAGTAGGGTAAATCTCTATAAAATTATTTCACCAAACAACCAATAAGCATTGAAACAGAACTAAATTCATCAAACTTACTGTTATCTAATTATTGAATCAGTTTCATAAATTATTCAGTATTGAAATATTTTTAACAACTGTATCTGTGACACTTTTCACAAAATCTGCTTAAGAAAACTGAGCACAAATATTTTCAATTATTTAACAGAGTGGGGCAAACCAATAAGGTAAAAATCAATCTATTGTTTTAAAATATTAATCAATACAGATTATTACATAATACAGCTGGAGTGCAGTCCATTGGCACAGCAACTTTTTTTCTCTAGTCTAGCTGATATTCTTTGATAGGTGTACATAAACTACAACGTGTCTGTGAAGAGTTCAATATTATTGTTGATGAATTCAGTAAAATACTTATTTGCAAGTTTGCAAGTCCTTTGAGACAAAAGTCAAAAGTAGTAATTTTACAGTGTCTCATATTACTACACTCACTTAAAACTAAACAAAAGTACCAAAAAATTCTTCAAAATTTGAATAAATTAATCTTTAATATGATTTGAAAGGTCTTCTATGAATATTAATATTGTTATAAAGATTCTCTATTTTAAGAACCGTTATTTGGTGGTTTGCATGAAGATCTTTCACTTACAATTTTTTTTAGTTTTTTCTTCAACATTTTCTAACAAAATTTTAATAACAAATCATCATTACTTATAAATTCTTTGTTTCTTATTCTTTGAAAAAATCCAAGCTGTTTTATAGTTTGCTGAATTTACAAGCTCAGATTAAAAATTGTTTAAAACTTTTTGGTAGTTAGTTTTGATTTCAAATGATTAATATTAGATACTATCTTTTGATTGTTTAGATCAAACTTTGTCAAATTCGCTACGTATTTATGGGAAAGGTCTCTTCATGTTGTCCACTGTATTATTTAAAAATCTTTTCTTACCCAATTAACAAACAGCTATTTGTTTTATTCTTCTACAGCAAAGCGTAACTGCCATTCGTTGTAATATTTGGTACATACTTTGTTCCAATAGCTTTGTATCTAGTAGTAGTTTCTGCCTCTTTATTTTATTATAATATTTTTTAAAATTATACTTTTTAAACTAAATAAATTTATGTTGAAATTATCAGTATTTCAATTTAATTACCAATTATGATTCAAAGAGATATCACTGTAACTACCCTAACTGGCAGAACATATTCAAATAAACACATTATATGGTACATTTGTGTCTAGGAAAATCACTCAAACTAAATCAGTTCAATAACACACTATTTGAGAATTTTCTGAAAAAAAATAAGTTGATTTGTTAGCAATGGATTTGTCTGCAATACCAGTTCTTTGGGCTTTCCATGATTACTCTCAAATTAAATGATTCACCAGGAGGACTTACAAGACTCAATAGCATGTAAAACTCATGGCTAAATTTTATTGCAGCAAAGGTTATAGAGTGAAACAGTAGAAAAATACATGCATTGGGCTAAGTCCGTAGAAGTGAAGCGCAGACTCCAAGTCCTTCTCTTCCGATGCTGCAGAGGATGCACTCAACCAGAAAACTAAAGGGGCACGTAAGAAATGCCTACCCAGATAAGCCACTTTAAGTCTCAGAACTTGAGGCTTTGATAGAGGGCGGGTTGTATAGGCGTGTTCCTGTTATATTACAAGCAATAATATCCAAAACACAAGACCCCAAGCCAGATAACATATTTACATCAAAAATCTTGCTAAATTATCCAGACAAATTACTACTGCATGTCCTAGTGGTGTGGCATACATAGCAGCATTAATCAGTAACATAAGGATCATTCCAATGGCCATGTTCCCAGGCTTTGTTCAAGGATCAGTATTTTCTCCAGTGTATGTGTGGGTTAAATAACAAAACATCCTGTGTTCTTTTTTCACATCTTCACAAACATTTATTTCTTTTAACACTGTCTTTAATAAATATGAATTAAACAACATCTCATAAAAAGAACTTCAAGAATGAGAAGCCCAGGCCTAATTAAACAATCAAGAATGTCATCAGGAAACAGGCTGTATTTATTAATATCTATCCCACAGTGTCAACAGGTTTCTTCATGCTTGAGGATTCATGAGTACAGCATAGTTTCCACATGTCTAACTTCATGTTCAGATTATAGGCCAGAACAAGGAGAAGAAAGACAGGAGTGCTCCATGTGATAGCAAAGCAAAATTTCCCAAGAAATTCCACCATATTTTGACTTCTGTTTCATTTTTTCAAAAGGTGTCATGTACATACGTCCAGCAGCAGAAAAAACTTGGCAATTGAATTTCTAGTGTTCCACTCTCCATAGTTGAGGAATCATGTGAGAAATTACTGGGAGTGAATAATAAATAAACTAACCTCTAATATCTAGTATAGTTCACCTCTTTGATTATTCATCATCCATTCACACTGTCTTCCCTTTATTAATATTAGTATGTAGAATTCACTCACCCCCATTCCCTCACCATCTTTCTATGTATTTTAAATTTTTCCACTAGGTCTCCAACAAACTCAGATATGTTTCTAACATGTACAATAATGCTATAGTAATGGGGGGAAAAGAAACATAACTGACTTTGAAACGCAAGAGTAAAAAGAAATTCTATTTGAAAAGAGAAAAACAGGCCAAAGTGATTCTATCATCACAATTTTTGTATCCTGATGGTGAGGAATTACAGAGCCCATGATTGTGCAATTTGGCCACCATAGGGTACAATGCTGAAGAGCAATACCCATATGATTTTCAGGTAAAGTCTGCCTGAAAAGCTGCACTTTATACTCATCACTTCTCAGTTACCTTTCCAGATTCATAAACAATTCACCAAAACTTTTAAGCATAATTGTATTAATCCTTTCTCTTCCCAAGTTGGGAATCTTTTGGCTATTGGCTAAAATTATCAGGGAAATAAAGATCAAAATAGCCCATACCTTGCTGATACAGCTGTCTAGATCACAGGTTTTGAGTTTCCAGCCAGGTGAGACTAGTAAGATTGCACCTTTGAAATAAACATTGTTAGTCACCAAGTTACTGGCAATTTTGGATAAATTACTTGGCTCTTCCTTGTGGACAGAGTGTTTACTACATGCAGACAGGCGAAGAAAGACAGAAAAAGAGAGACAGAAAGACAGAGAGAAAGAATAAATTAATGTGATAATGTGATGTGCTTCTAGGGAACATGATAAAAAATACTACTAGTTATGTATGTTAATGTTCTATCACTACTTTTGTTTTTGTTGTGGTAAACATTTCATTAATGTGTGTTTTGATTTTTGTCCATTTATTTCTGTCTTCTACTGTCCAGTGTTAATTATGTAAATTTTACTCTGTAGGCCAGTAGCCAGAGATTTAGAAAGAGCTGATGTTTCAGTTCAAGTTTAAAGGCAGGAGAGAAACATGTCTCAATTCAAAGGCAATCACTTAGGAGAAATTCCCTCTTCTTCAGATGAGGGTCATACTTTTGCTCTAGTCATACCTTCAATTGATTGAATGAGGCCCACCTGCACTAGAAAGGGTAAATGGCTTTCCTCAGTCTATTTAAATGTTATACTAATTCAAAACTCCCTCACAGAAGCATCCAGAATAATGCTTGACCAAATATCTGGGCATACCATGCCCCCTCAGTCAAGTTATCACAGAAAATTACTATTATAGATAGAAAATAGGTGAATTCAGATGACTATAAAACACAACTAGAGTAAATCATAACCCAACACATGTTGACAGGAAGGCTGCTTAGGAGCTAGACACAGTCTGGGTGACCGACTTAGGACTTAGAATTACATACAAAGGTAACAATAGAGGTGCTTCATACTGTGTTTTTTGTTTTGTTTTGTTTCGTTTTGTTTTGTAGACAGCAGTGGCTTTTGCTAGAGGATAAAGCAAAAAAAAAAAAAAAAAGTTAAACCCCAGACCAGAAATCTCAAATTTTAAAGACACCCTACATATCTGGTTCTAGACCCTATCATGAGATAGAGATAATACTATGCATTTATCTCAATATTTCAATATGCTTTTCAGCATACAGGAAGTTTGCATTTTGTAGCCAAGCAGGAGACATGTCACCAGAGCTACCAGATGAAATGTTGCTGATAGCAGTGTTTTCTACTTTTAGTTCTGGCCTCTAAAACTTCTCCTGTGAGTCTCAAAATCTGTCTTTGTCTTTGTCAGCTATAGATGTAGAAGATCCAGTAGATAAAGGCTCCAGTGAATGGCAGAACCACTTGTAGGCCTATGTCCTCAAATAGGCCTAGAACAGAGAGCACTTACCACCCTAACTTTAATTAAGAGCATATTTATTTTGTTAAATTAAAGCATTTTTTGTTCTATTTGATGCAAGAGGTGGAATTAATTACCCTGATCAGTGCAGTATAGAGGGTGGTAGCAAAAATAAGGAAAGGTTATGAATATCATTGGATTAGCAGTTGAATGGCAAGGGAATTTTACCAGAGACAGAAATGTAATGCAGTGGAAATACATTTGATATTTTCCTTTTGAAATATTAAAGGCATGCCATGTACCTATCAAATAATTGGCAGATCTAGCTAGGAGAACTGGTAGCACAGAATCAAAATGTGAACTACTGGCTACTATAAACTACATTTTGCAAAATAATACAAGATAGAGATGTGTTCAGGAGAGAAATGAACAGTTGCAAGGGAATAGATGAAGCCCAGAAGTTACTACCTTGAGAGAATAGGGAAACTAACTTCTTTTAGACCTCAAAGAGTAGGTAGAGGGTAGATTGAGAAATTCTTCAAGCCAAACAGGTACATTGAGAACCAGTAATTGAAATGGTAATTATAGGTTGGTTCAAAAGTAATTGTAATTTTTGCATTGTTGAAATTTGCCATTTGGTATTGGAATACGTTCTTAAATAAATGTGGTTATGTTATAAATCATTTTAATGTGCACTTCTCCTTTAGTTTTTTTTGTTGTTGTTGTTGTTGCTGTTGTTGTTAATGACATTACTTGCTGTTTATTTTATATTTATTTTAGACTATGGAAATGATGTTAGACAAAAAGCAAATTCGAGCGATTTTCTTATTTGCGTTCAAAATGGGCAGTAAAGCAGCTTAGACAACTCGCGACATTAACAATGCCTTTGGCCCAGAAACGAATGTGCAGTGCAGTGGTGGTGCAAAAAGTTTTGCAAAGGAGACGAGAGCCTTGAAGATAAGGAACATAGTGGCTGGCCATTGACAATGACCAATTGAGAGCAATTATCAAAGCTGATTCTCTTACAACTACATGAGAAGGGGCTGAAGAACTCAACGTCGAACATTCTGTGGTCATTTGGCATTTGAAGCAAATTGGAAAGGTGAAGAAGCTTGATAAGTGAGTGCCTCATGACCTGAGTGAAAATGAAAAAAAAATAGTTGTTTTGAAATGTCATCTTATTCTATGCAACAATGAACCATTTCTTGATCGGATTGTGACATGTGACAAAAAGTGAACTTTATACAACAGCCAGCGATGACTAGCTCAGTCGGTGGACTGAGAAGAAGCTCCAAAGCACTTTCCAAAGCTAAACTTGCACCAAAAAAAGTCATGGTCACTGTTTGGTGGTCTGCTGCCAGTCTGATCCACTACAGCTTTCTGAATCCCGGCTAAACCATTACATTTGAGAAGCACACTCGGCAAATTGATGAGATGCACCAAAAACTGCAATGCCTGCAGCTGGCATTGGTCAACAGAAAGGGCCTAAGTCTTCTCCATACCAATGCCCGACCACACCTTGCACAACCAACATTTCAAAAGGTGAATGAATTGGGCTACCAAATTTTGCTTCATTCGACATATTCGCCTGACCTCTCTCCAACTGACTACCACTTTTTTAAGCATTTCGACAACTTTTTGCAGGGAAAATCTTTCACAATGAGCAGAATGCAGAAAATGCTTTCCAAGAGTGCGTCAAATCCTGAAGCATGGATTTTTATGCTACAGGAATAAGGAAACCTATTTCTAATTGGCAAAGATATGTTGATTGTAATGGTTCCTATTTTGATTAATAAAAATGTGTTTGAGCCTAGTTATAATGATTTAAAATTCATGATCTGAAACTTCAATTACTTTTCCACCATCCTAATATCAGCCATTTTTTTAAAAAGCCTGAGACCCTCAAGAAAGCCACCATTAAGTTAAAAAATAGGGGAAGGGAGGAGAGGGGAAAGAGGAGAGAGGAGAAAGGAGAAATCAAAGCAAGAAGTAAAAGGAATTTGAAGACTGTATTAAGAAAGACCTAATAACTACTGAGTGGTAGTAAATAGATTGGAAGCCTAGTAAATTGCTTTTAAAATAATTATGTTGTCAATAAAAACTAACACTCCAGCTTAAAGAGTTCAAGTCCTCAACTTCTATAATTATGAGTCATTGAATTTCTTATTCTCTCTATATGCTTTGGAAATATTCATAATGTTTGATGCAGAGAGAATTTTACATTGCCATGGACCATTTAGTTGTGTCTTACATTCTTTTCTTTTCACATGAGTTTTTAAAAACTTAAATAGTATGTAATATATGTGAGGGGCATGTGAGGAGGTAACATTTCTCTTTGGTCTGTAGGTTATAAGACCCAGAGGAATTATATCTGAATCACAAACTGCATGGGAAGGATTCCAGGACACATGGAGATCCTGTGTTTTTGTAGGACAGAGTAACTCAATGAGACTTTTTCTTAGTCTTGCTTGGGAAAGTGTGAAGTGAATATTTGGTAGCCAAGACACAGATATACAGACATGATATGTGATGACTGAATCAATTTTCTATGCCTAGAAAATAGCTAAATTATATTTCCCTCATTTTTCCCTCACTTCTCATTTTTTCTTGCTTCTTAGTAGAGTCATACAATTGATTTTTAACCTTAATACTGAGCTAAATGATAAACATGATATGTCTCTTCAAGCCCCACCAACCTCACTTATATCTCTCTCTCACCTTTCTGTTGACTGAAAGACAACAGTGCCCTTTTTTTTTAATCAAAATGTTTAATATGATGGAACCTAGGTCCCTCAGTCATCCGTTGGAAAGGAGAAACTGAACTGCTTTGGGCTGTGGCAGGAGCAAGAAATCCAGGGAGATTTTAAAATTGTTCATTAGACTACTTAGTTTACAGTGATAAAAAGTAAATCTAAAACAGATAACATTGGCATAGGATTCTTACAAAAGGCAATTCATGAAAACATAAAGCAGGCTTCATTGCTGAAAATCCATCTATACACTGCCAGATCCATCTATACTCTCCCATAGATGGGAGAAAACCCATCTATGATTAACATGGAAGTTAGAATACATGACTACTAAAATTGTATTTCTAAGGAAATAATTTGGAAAACAGAATTTTAGTAATGTGTGCTGGTTTTTATTGATCACATTTGACAATGTTAAATCCGAAATGTACAAGCTCCAGAGAGAATTGGCGAGTTCTGCAAGTAGAAATGAAGCAAATGAAAAGGGCCCAGAAGTTTTCAACGTTCAAAAATTGAATGAGACAAATGTTTCTAGATCCCTGTAAAAGACAAGATGGAAAAGGTTCTCAGCTATATAGCCCTCATAATATTTTTCAGCTGATCAAAATGATTCCACTTTTTGGCACAAAACAGATCAAATATATGGCTTTCCCACCCTTTATTCCACCTGGCTTCGGACAATAGATACTGTTCTATCTTGCCATTAAATTGAGAAAGAAGTAAGGGAATGAGAGGTCAAAGAAATAGCATAATTTTGCAGAATATCTAATAAAGATCTTTAGACAGAGTTGATGTCACAGGGAAGCGAAACAGATGAATATAAAAGATTGTGAAGCAATTGATTGCTAGAGAAACCACAAGCCCAGACTAAAAAGCATCTGATTATCCAGCAAGACTTAAAATATCCTTTAGGCAAGTAGAAGGTTATGAAAACCATGCATTCTTTAAGGAGCACCCACCTAAACACCTTCAAATATGACAAAGGAGGACATTAGTCAAGCAGAACATCACAGAGAGTAGTATAGTTGTTGAAGCTAATATTTGATATTGGAAGGGAAAGGGTATATAATTGTTAATTCATACTTAATTTCCAGACCATACAAAATGCATCCAAAACTGATCAAAAGAACTTTACACATCAGTTGAGAATCTATCATCTATTTTCTCTGTTTTATATATGTGTATATCCTCATCAACATTTATACCTTTACAACTTTTTTTTTCAGCCATAACTAAGGAAAAATAAGTGTTTGTAAATACAGTGCTTTAACGATGATGATGTAATTTTGTCAGTGTTTGATACGTAATTGACTATTAAATCTGAGAACTAGAAACTTCACCCAATGCCATCTCATAAAGAAAATATATTCATTAAAATGTTAATTAAATTATGTTAATTACTAATTAACTATTTTTGGGATAAAATTTAGCTGCCTTAGAGATGCATTGGCAATATTGAAAATACTAATTAATGAAGTTATTAAGAAAAATACCAGGCTTTCACTTGAATAACCTAGAAATATATTGAAAATATCTGTCATGTCTACTGAGACCTTGTTTGTTCCCACTGGGCAGGCATAGAGAAAATTAACTCCTGTTCCAAATTAATGTCACCATTATTAATACACATGGTAAAACCCAATAGCCTATATGTACACAAATTTAAATTCTTGTCCACATGTTCCATTGTTTGTGCCTGTATTCAAGATGTCCTGCCTATCTTCAGTAAACCTGATGTTATTCCTCTTTCATTCAGTTTCTTTCATATTTATTATATTAAACTTCCTCCATATATTCCTATTTCAGTTTCCTATAAAGCCTCAACTAAGAGCATGATAAGTAGTGCCAAAGATGCACTCTTGTTTCAAAACATTTCACCTTGGCAAGTTTTGCAATTGCTACATAAAAGTAATAAGAGACAAAACAGAGAGAGCAAAAATAGCTCAAATTGGGTTGAATGTCTGCAAGTAAGAATTCCATATTTTAAATCTATCTTGTTCCTCAATGCAAATACTTCTTTTATGTTAAAAGAAACTTTTCTCTTCTTTCCATTTACATTCTTATTTTTTCTTATTTCATTTAAAAATGTATACCTAAAGATAGAAGGTCCACTTTAATTAAAGTATATGTGTACATACACACACACACACACACACACACACACACGTACTTATCCACATTTTATATATACATATATATGTGTTAGTTTACACATATGTAAAATCTCTCATAATCTTGCTTATTCACCCATAATTAAAGTTAAAGTCTCTCCCTTTTTTTTTTTTTTGAGACGAAGTCTCGCTCTGTTGCCCAGGCTGGAGTGCAGTAGCATGATCTTGGCTCACGCCAACCTCCACCTCCCGGGTTCAAACGATTCTCGTGCCTCAGCCTCCCAAGTAGCTGGGATTATAGGCACCCACCACCATGGCTGGCTGATTTTTGTATTTTTAGTAAAGACAGGGTTTCACCATGTTGGCCAGGCTGGTCTAGAACTCCTGACCTCAGGTGATCCACCCACCTCGGCCTCCCAAAGTGCTAGAATTACAGGTGTGAGCTACTGCGCCAGGCCTAAAGTGTCATTGTTAATCATTGAAACTAGCAGCATTCTTAGTTATAATATGCCTCAGTCCCCCTTTTTTCTTATCTATAAGAGATTATGTGATTTGCCATCAAATCAACTTTAGTCTTAATACTCCTTGAGTTGAACAGCATCTCTCCAATTACAGCTTGCAATATCGACTTGTCAAGGTATAGATAGTGAGAATATTTTCTAATATATGAAAAATAATTTCAATGTTGTTCTTTAAATGTGTATGAAAGCATATGTCTGCATTGAAATCACAATGATAATGTCATTATGAAACCTACTTTTAATTAATAACAGTCTGTGAGAATATAGCTCTACACTTACATTTCTGCAGCATGAGCTACTTGAGTGAAAAGAGCCATGTGTAAAATTGCTACGTACGTTATAATGCTGATTGTGGGAAAAGTATATTACATTGATGAAAAATTGCATTAAAGGTATTATCATCATTTGAAAGCACCAAAGATTAATTCTACATTTAATAGGCATTTTTTTCATGGAATAAGGGTAATCCAAAATTGAAAATCTTTAGCAATGTTGTAGTATTAATTTATAGGTGAATTCAATCATAACATAATGATAAGAAATTCAAATGTTAAGAAATTTTAAAAATTCAATATAAGAAGTTTAACACATTTAAGAATGGCTCATATGAAAAGGGTATATTTTAGTTATTCTGAAATAAAGCACCCTGCCCTTCAATCCACATACAATTTAAAAAATAAAAGTATGCAAATGGGAGGCAATATATCTATCTTGAGAAAGGTAAAGTTTTAAAATATCATCAGGCTGAGATATTATAAAATGAGTTCTACTGCAACAATATTTTAGGATAATAACAGAGATGTCAGTTAAGCAATTTGCAAATCGTGTATTTCCCTGCTGTGTTTGCAAGATTACCTTGTGAATCATCAGGATCCATAACTTTAAAGGCTTTTGATTTACATTCGCCTGAAATGCAAGGCCAAAAAGGACATTGCAGATAAGACAAACAACATGATCTAGTAGCTACAATACCAATAAAAAATAAATAAATAGCTCTCTTCTTCCAAAAGGCTGAAGCTGACACTCAGTTCTCTTTCACAACCAGTAATTCTTGACAAATATATAGACTCTTTATATAGATTACATTGGAACAGCATTTTTACTGAAGCTTATTCATGTATTTTATATCCAAAGTGATGTCGGAGGCTAAAGGTAGGATGAGAAGGCTTCTTTATGACATTTTCCAGACTTTTAATACTCTTCTATTCCTGTAGTTTTGGCCTCATTCTATTTCCTTTTGCAACTCCAATCAAATATAATTTTATTTTCTTTATATTCGAACATATTTTTACTGGTATTATTGTATTACTTTTATCTTCACCTCTTGTACTTTTACCAAGCAAGTCTACTTTCTGCTGATAAAAATAGATAACTAATATTTACCCTGTACTTTATATTTGCCAGGAACTTTTCTAAGTGATTTTAGATGTTTAGATGTATCAATTCATTAATCCTAAAACTAAGTCTAGAAGATTATTATTATTATTATTATTATTACAAATGAGAAAAGTTACTGAGGGGTTAAGCAACCTCTTTTTTTTTTTTTTTTTTTTTTTGAGACGAAGTCTTGCTCTGTCGCCCAGGCTGGAGTGCAGTGGCGGGATCTCGGCTCACTGCAAGCTCCACCTCCCAGGTTCACGCCATTCTCCTGCCTCAGCCTCCCAAGTAGCTGGGACTACAGGCACCCACCACCGCGCCCGGCTAATTTTTTGTATTTTTAGTAGAGACAGGGTTTACACCGTGTTAGCCAGGAAGGTCTCGATCTCCTGACCTCATGATCCGCCTGCCTTGGCCTCCCAAAGTGCTGGGATTACAGGCGTGAGCCACCGCGCATGGCCAAGCAACCTCTTAAGGTCATTTGCTTTACATTAATGAAGCTGAAATCCAAACCTATTCAGTGTGGCTGCTTTTGTGTGTCTACCTTTCTTACCTGTTCTTTCCTTTTCTCACAGAATGTTCTAAGCTCAACTGTGAATGTGGCCTCCAACAGCCAAGGTTGCACTTTATAAGATCAAACTCTCAAGTCAAAGTTGAATAAACCTGTGTGGCTATCTGCACAAAACGATTTTCTGTACTGGTTAAAGGAAGCCTGTGTGTGTGCGCTTGTGTGTGTGTGTGTGTGTGTGTGTGTGTGTGTGTGAAGGCATTCACGATGTAAATGAAAAACTACAGAGAACTGGTCTAAACAAAGAAAGTAAGGCTGATACAAAAGCAGAACCAGAGATAAGATGGTAAGAAGAGCAAAATATAGTACCTATATTTTTACTGGTTCTGGAAACACTGCTGCCTCCATCTAATCTCACTCCCTCTCTTCCCCCATCTCACACACAATTTAACTTGAAGCAGTCATATTTGTACTACAGTAAAGCTTCAAATTGCAATTTGGGTTAATCCAATTAATCTGTGTATGGCTATAAAACATAATTGTAGGGGTTTGGGGCTTCAGTAATCTACCATGATGACTAAGAAGTACTGAAAGAAAGTTTAAAAATGGAGAAATAAAGACTAAAAAATATGCAAATAGAGAAAAAAATGTAAGATCCAGAAAACATTGATAGCTCTCTCATTTTTCTTATGCTCCTTTCTGGGTCACTAGCACCTTGTTATATTTGGGTTCTGTGGACACAATTTTAGTCTAAAAGTGTTGCTAATCCCTGTTTGTATTGCAATAGATAGATAGATAGATAGATAGATAGATATAGATACATGAATCTGATTATATCCAACAAACATATTAAATAATATACTATTTTTTCACCTGCAGATAATAAAAATTGTGTTTTCTCAATGGATATTGTGGGAGTATAATAAATAAAGAAGTAAAATGCCTAGCAAAAAGTAAACATTTATAATATATCTGTTTCTGCAGATCTGGTTCTTTTCACTCTAGTTCTTTCCTTCCCAATTTTATTTATTTATTTATTATTGTGAACTGTTATAACACTGTTGTCTATATCACTGTTTTTAACATTTTGATTTTTTCTTTTATTTTATAAATTGAAATAATTTTAGACGTAAAACAGTTGCAAAAATAACACAAAAACTTTCTGTATGCCCTTCACCCAAATTCTCCAAATGTTTACATCAAACAGGGTAGTACAATTAGCATAACCAGGAAAGTAATTTTGCTATGTATCATAATATTAATTGATCTATAGGCCCTATTTAGTTTTTACTAATTATCCCACCAGTGCCTTTTTTGTTATCTAAGTCCAATTCAGGATCCCAGCTCCTATTTAATTGTCATGTTTTTCCAATCTTCAATACAAGAGAGCTGTTCTTTTTTTTAAATGACTGCTGTATTGAAATATTACTGGTCAATTATTTTGTAGAATTTATTCCAGTTTATATTTGCCTTATATTTTTGTAATTAAACTGAAGTTGTAGATTTTTGGTAATTTTACTGCAGAAGTAATTTAATGCCTTCCCAGTATATCATATCAGAAATTATATGACATCTATTTGTCCCAATACTGGTAATGTTAACCTAGATAACTTCGTTCAAGTAGGTTCTGCCATGTCACGTCACTGTAAAGTAATTACTTTTGTTTTTGCATTCAGTAAATACTTTGTGTGAAAACAGTTTAAGGCTCTGAAAATATCATATCTAATCAAACTTTCTAAATAATTTTAATTAATATTGGCATCTATTATGCTTCTTGCCCATGGAAGTTATTACTGCAGTGATTGATGAAGATAATTTTCTATTTTCTCTCTTTTTCTACATTTCTTTATTGGAATTCTACTGTAACAAAAAGTGATTTCTTCTACCCAATGTACTCATTTACTCAATTGTTAATTATATTGTTATGAAATAATGTATTTATTTTATTGTCTAGTTAATTCTTCATTATTGTTGTTGCTAAAACTTTTCTATATTTAGCCAATGGGAGATCTTTCAAGTTGAATTCTGCATCTTTTATATAAGCCAGCATCATTTTTTGAATATGGAATGCCTTACTTTCTGACACTACACGTGTTCCAGGTGTGTCTTATGCTTTCTTGCTCTAGCTCTGGCATCAACATTTTTTTAAGAGTTTTATTTCATTTCATTGCGAGAATGATATTTTTGTTTGTTTGTTTTTTTGTTTCATTTGCTTTTGGGGTCTTAGGGATAAATTCTTTGACTACGCCAAAGTTCAGAAGAGTTTTTTCTAGGTTATCTTCTAGAATTTTTATGGTTTCAGGTCTTAGTCTTTGATCATCTAGAGTTGATTTTTGTGTAAGATAAGATAGAAAAATCCACTTTCATTCTTCTGCATGTGGCTATCCAGTTTCCTCAGTACCATTTATTAAATGGAATTTCCTTTCCCCAGTTTATGTTTTTGTATGCTTTGTCGAAGATCAGTTAGTTGTAACTATTTGGCTTTATTTCTGTGTTCTCTATTCTGTTTCATTGGGTTATGTGTCTAATTCTTTACGAGTACCACGCTGTTTTGGTTACTATAGCTTGCAGTATAACTTGAAGTCAGATAATGAGATGCCTGCAATTTGTTCTTTTGGCTTTGGATTGTTTTGGCTATTCAGGCTCTTTTTTTGGCTCCATATGAATTTTAGGATTGCTTTTTCTAATTCTGTGAAAAATTATGTTGATATTTTGATAGGAATTGCACTGAATCTGTGGATGGCTCTGAGTAGCATTGTTGTTTTCACGATACTGATTCTTTCAACCCATGAGCCTGGAATGTGTTTCCATTGGTGTGTGTTAACTATGATTTCTTTCAGCAGTGTTTTGTAGTTCTCCTTGTAGAGATCTTTCACCTCCTTGGTTAAGTATATTCTAAGGCATTTTCTTTTATGTTTTTGACACTATTGTGAAGGGGATTGAGTTCTTGATTTGATTCTCAGCTTGGTTATTGTTGGTGTATAGCAGTGCTACTGATTTGTGTACATTGATTTTGTAACCTGAGACTAACTGCATTTGTTTTCAAATCTAGGATTGTTTTGGAAGAGTCTGGGGCTTTCAAAATATACAATTGTATCATGTACAATCATATCATCGATGAACAGCAATAGTTTGACTTTTTCTTTTCCAATTTTCATACCCTTTATTTCTTTCTGGAAGAATGATATTTAGGGCAACATCTAGGTACTAAGTGTATTTATTATTCCTGGGTTGCATGTAAATACACACACACACACACACACACATTGTAGGGGATGCAAAATTTTACCTTTCCCCTTTTAGGGTCTCTGGCTGGGCCTGATAATTAATTTGACATAAGACATATTAATAGGACAAAAGCATACAAAGTTTTTTTACACACATGGGAACCCTCACAAGAAAATGAAGACACAAGTGGCAAAACCTAAGTGCTTATATACTAGCTTGAAAAACGGGGCAACATTGAGAAAGTCACTAAAATAGAGAAAAAGAAAATAAGACGATAAGAGTTATTTTAACAAGATCTATTTTTACAGAATTTTTTCAGCTTTGACTTCTCATCTCTGGTGATAAGAACAATTCTTTCTTCCAGGTATAAGCAAGGAAGCTTTCACTTGGGAGTTTTCAGGAAGAAAAGGAGAGGCATGAACATCTCTTCTGCACATACTGTATTTCAAGTGCCTATAGACAAAATAATCCTTATGCCAAAGTGGCATGTTTTGGGGGCATATTCTCCCATCCTTCAACACTCACACATGCACAATCTGCACCTATTTCTGTTTATCTCCATTTGTGTGTGTGTGTGTGTATGTTGAAAACCATTAGTTTATACTGATATTTCAGATTTCAGCCTAACACCAGAGGGTTTATTGTATCCTTCCCCAATTTCGTATTCACAACCCGATTCTCAGACTGATTCATCTGGCTCTCAAAATCCATGATATAGTTACCTATTTTCTTATACCCTTCTGAAAAACAAATTTACTAAATGGAGTCCAATATTTATGTACAATATTGTTCATCTTTAGCCTTAAATTATGTCAAAATATAGTGTTTGCCAAAATCACTTAGGTTAGGTTCTTTTCTCTTTCATACCCTTTATCATTGTTACATTATTCATTTGTAACACATGGAAGTACATTTATTACTAATTGGATTAATTTTGGGTTTCCTACATATCTAAGATAATTTTATTTCTTTATTTATTTATTTATTTTTATTTTTTTTTGAGATGGAGTCTTGCTTTGTTGCCCAGGCTGGAGTACAGTGGTGGAATCTCAGCTTACTGCAAGCTCTGCCTCCCGGGTTCATGCCATTCTCCTGCCTCAGCCTCTCGAGTAGCTGGGACTACAGGGGCCCACCACCACACCTGGCTAATTTTTTGTATTTTTAGTAGAGACGGGGTTTCACCATGTTAGCCAGGATGGTCTCGATCTCCTGACCTCGTGATCCGCCCGCCTCGGCCTCCCAAAGTGCTGGGATTACAGGCGTGAGCCACCGCACCCGGCCTAGATTTTTATAACTATGTACTCTATTCCCTTTTCTTTTCCTTTTAATGTGTAGAGATTTTATAACAATTGTGTCAAAATGGAAGGAGGATCGCTATTCATGAATGGTATTTTAATGTTATGTAGACACTGATTGTTATCATTTTTTTCCAAAAAGAATGGTTGAGACACTGCTCTTTTCCGTGTTAATCTCCAAGACCATGCTTCTCATGCCAAAACCCAAAAATGTAATGCATCACAGGAGAAAAAAAAATACATTCTAGCTTGTATACACTAAAGGCTCCCCTCATTCTTAAATTCTGCACTCTGGGAGACATGCAGGATTTAACATAATTTGTGATAAATCACAATTTCACTCTCTGCAACTTCAGGTAGTAAGGTGGTTCTACTTTTTAGAGACTCTGGTCTGGGAGCTGTTGGCCCCACTGCTGGTATCAAGCAATATAGATTGTTGTGTCTATAATATTAACTTCTGTAGATCTGACTCCCCTTTCTCATCCTGGAGCAGGGCAGTTATTTTTTGGGGGGCTTTGGGACATTGTCAAATGCCTTATCATGTAAGGACCATTTCTTCACCTTGATTTACTGAGTTTGCTCTTTTTAAAATATGTTAAGTACACCCACACTACTCAGTTGTTTTAGCTTTTAAATTCATTAGGCAAATATTTTCAGTAACCATTTACACACCTGCAGTCATTGCATTAACTTAAAAAGTATTTCACAGGAATTCGTAAGTTGTACCCGTATATACCTTATATACTGTCTTCAAAATAGCTTGTTTATCATAGTCTGGACAACTAAAATAATGTTAGTAAGTAAGCACATGTGAAAATATTATAACATTTTTCTCCCCAGGTAAACATGACTTAAAGGGGATTTTCTTGTATCACTCAGTAATAATATATCTAAATCATACCTCTAACAGGAAGGTATTTATAGCCATGAGTGTCGGGGTATTTTTTCTTTTTTCTTTCTCTTTTTTTGGTGAAAAGACTGATCTGTTGTATGTATGTGTGTGTGTATGTCTGTGTATTCTACATATTATTTTGCATGACTCCTAAAAATGGCCTTAGTTATTCTAAGTTGGCAAACACGGAAATAACCACTTTTCTGTAAAATCACTGACCCAAAACATTAGTTGTCTTTCAATATTTTGTGGGCTTGATTTACATTATTGGGTATTGATCCCTGCCTGTCCCTGGGCAGAGAGTAAATTTCTTGTTTCTAATATACTCTAATAGTGAGTATAGACCATGGATCATCTTGACACGTTTCTCTTGCTTTAGAAAGTGCATGACTCGGCCGGGCGCGGTGGCTCACGCCTATAATCCCAGCACTTTGGGAGGCCGAGGTGGGCGGATCACAAGGTCAGGACATCGAGACCATCCTGGCTAACAAGGTGAAATCCCGTCTCTACTAAAAATACAAAAAAAAAAATAAAATAAGAAAAATTAGCTGGGCGTGGTGGCAGGCGCCTGTAGTCCCAGCTACTCAGAAGGCTGAGCAGGAGAATGGCGTGAACCTGGGAGGCTGAGGTTGCAATGAGCCGAGATCGCACCACTGCACTCCAGCCTGGGCGACAGAGCGAGACTCCATCTCAAAAAAAGAAAATAAAAAGGAAAAAAAAAAGAAGAAAAAGACAGTGCATGACTCTGGAGAAGCCAATGAGTCAACAGGAAGGGGAACTGTGCCTCTTTCTCTCATATTTGAACTTGCCGTGCGAGCAGATATCCTGAACTAAATTTATCATTAGAAAGACCTTTTTTTTTTTTTTCTTATTCTGGTAACAGTGACCTGACCAAAACTCTAGCAACTGATCTCTTATGAGAGAGCCTATGAGATTTTATGTCTGAAAATTCATTACCCCAGGTCACTGAAGGTCAGCACTGACTCTTCTTTTCCTTTTTCTTTAAAAAAAAAAGAAAAAAAAGTTGAAATTTTAAATGTTTAGAGGCTTAACTATAACTACTGTAAATGAAGCTTAAGGCCAAAGCAGAGACAGAAATCAAAGACAAAGTGACGTCATGTCACTAAATTAGGCTGAATTCACCCTTATCTGAATTTTTTCATTTTTTATTTTTTACACTGTAAGAACCACATGCATATAAACTAAGAATAGCAGTGTATCTGGAAACTTTTACTCTGGAAAAATGTACATAGACCCGAATAAAAAACATTTTAAAGTCTCAGTGTAGGGCTGGTGCTGATGTTCTTACGGAAGATTTCTTAACATCTATTTACCCTTCCTCAAGCTTACATCACAAAAAGAATGTACTTTTATAGAGGCGCACATCATTCTTAAACTTGAATGGAAATGATCTCTTTAAAGTCTGTCTTGCACACTTGCTCTATGCTGGACCTCACCTCTCTTCCCACTGGAATAATGCCTGCATTTAGCAACATCTGTCACAAATAGTCACCATTTTACACCAGTGTTATCCATTATATGAAGCCCTGTTTGCTAAAAGAAATGAATCTATCCAAGGAAGAGATTTATTGTACACTAGAGTGATGAATTCGTTGTTCTCTAAACTCTCAAGAGTGTTCTATGTTTTCTAGCTATTTAGCTCATCTTTTTGAAAACAAACAGGGAATATAATCTACTAGCCTTTCTCTCAACAACTATTTCTCTTGATTCAGTACAAGTCTTCAGCATTCAACCTCATTTGTCAAATTGGGTAAGCATAGGTTATAAAAGAGAAGTGGGGATATTGGTTTTTATTTTTATAAGTATGCCAACATTTACACAAGGAAGTTGGAGGAATAAAGATGCACTCAGAATTCAAAACTAAATCTATTCATTTAAATGTAGATAAGAAAAAATCCTGTATCATTAAATAATAGGAAAAATGAATTTACTTTTAAAATAAGTTACAATATCTATTCACTTATAAATTTTTATTGCATCATAGCAATTTGGATATATTTGCAGAACTGAGAGAAAATTCTACTATGTTTCATAATTAAAATATATGAAGAGAATGGTTTCTTTGAAAATGATTTATGAAATTCCAACAATAACGTATACATAGAAGAACATTATTAGGCAATATAGATACAGATGTTTAGACATAATCTATGCTCTAAAAAATCTTGTAATCTGAGTGCAGTAGTAAAAATTACACTAGTATAATCAAAGATCTAAGAACTTCTTATGTAAGGGATTGTACAACAACTTTTTAAAAAATGTATCCTGTTAAAATACAAAACTAAAAACAAATAAGCAAGACATAAATACACAAATGCATAAATAAAAATATAAATGAAAATAAATGAATAATTAAGAATACATATTAGGAGTAGAGGTCATACTTGATATTTAATTAGTTGACACTGAAGTTAATTTCTAGATTCAGTTTTATTGTCAGCTATCTTCATTTTAAAATAATTTTCCTTACTTTAAATTATGTGTCTTGAATTTTATATACTAAAATTATTTACTTAAAATCTTTTCTTTACTAAAACTGAATACAAAAACACGTACATTATTAAAATATTAACATAGGTTTAACTCCTTGTTGCAATTTAAAGTACTGTCATTTATTAACAAAATTATACTGAACATTGTTTAAGTATATCTTTGTGAATGAGGGTTATAACATTGGCATTAACAAATTAATATGTTTTTGTCCAGTGACATCCTCAAAGAGCTCTGACATCTTTAAAATTATTTGACTCTGGGCTAAATTACATAATAACAATCCATTTTTACTACAGATATTCTATATTCTTCTTTTCTTTTGGTTTGTGAGTGTGTATGCGTGTGTGTGTGTGTGTGTGTTTATAATTATCAAGTGGCCTTCTAAGGATGACGCTGTTTTGCAAGTATGAGAACAAAACGAAAGTGCTTTTGAAAAACTATTGCAGCTTAGAGGCCTTTAAAATAAACTTACTACTTTTTGGTTCTTAGATAAATATATAGCAGATAATTCATTCTTCCATGAATATGAAGTATATTAATGTAAGACTAGTCATTAAAGAATTACAGATCTATTTAAATCATGAGTCAGAGAAGCAATAGTTAGGTTTCAAAATCAGAAAACCTAATGAAAAGCAGTTATAATCACAATTATCTCTGAAATTCTCTCAAGAATTAATCAAAGTGGAGACACATTCTTTCTCTTAACAGCTCTAACTAAAACTATTTTTTTCATTAATATTGAAATCAGTTTTTAGTTAAGCACCAGATGAAATAACTTGTGGCAATGAAAAAATAAGTAACTTTTTATGATAGAATAATACTCAGTGTGAAAAAATGCTTAAACTATTAAAAACCAGTAAGATACAATTTTGAATATAATAGCTTGAATAATTTAAAATATATCATTATGCAGAAAACTTCTTTTTGTTTTAATTTTTATTTTGTCAAGTACATAAGTACATATAGTTCAATTGTAATAATTTTTGTGCATGTGCTGTGTGTGTGTGATCAGTTGCAATTATTAAATGATATCTTTCTCCTTTTATTTTACTCTTCATCGTATAGAAGTCTCTAGTAAGTCTTATTTCACAGTGCTCCAAACATATGTTACTAATGTGAAATCACTGGTGGGTGTTCTCCCAACAAAATAAAAAGCACCCAACAAAAAGAAAGCACTAAAAGCCTACTTTATCTAGCCAAGGGACCAGAAAAGGAGCCTAGACAAAAAAAGCTCTAGATAATAACTAGTTAATTGAAGCCAAACAACACACACAAACACACACACACACACACACACACACACACACAGAGAAACAAATGTTCACACATACATACATAAAAACTAGGGACACACTCCACTCTCCAGAACAGCAAAATCTGAACGAAGATCTAGGGTTTCCCACCTTGCTAGGCAATAATGAGTTCCTCTTACCACTTTCCATGGAGTGGTGTCAGAGGAGGCCTAGAGGAGAGTCAGGACTTTCACCTTTGCTGAGAAGTAAAGAGGTGAAACGTCCCCTCCTCCATCTCTACATGAGTGGAGAACATGTGGGGAAGGTAAATTAGTCACTGCTACTCTTCAAAGCCAGGGAGTTATCAGTTGAGGACTTGAGGGGAGCCAGAACTACAACATCTTCCAAACAGTGATGAGAAGAAACTCCCTTGGGTATCATTGGAAGCCAGTTGGGAAGCCTGGAAATTCTACTTCAACCGAACAATAGTGAGACAGTGGTCATTCACTGCCAAAGCAATGTCAGCACATGCCAGCTAAAACCCTCATAACAAAACTATATAAATATATTATAAGAATGGAAAACGACTGGCAAAATATTAGCAAATCAAATCCAACAATGTACAAGGAGAATTATACAACATGACCAAGTGAGATTTATTCCAGGTATACAAGGCTGATTCAACATTTGGAAATGAATTAATGTGATTCATCACATCAACAGGCTAAAGAAGAAAAACCATACTGTCATATCAGTAGGTTCAGAAAAAATTAGACAAAGTCATTACTCATTCATAACAAAAACTCTCAGCAAACTAGGAATAGAGAAACAGTTTAACTCGAGAGAGAACATCTCCAAGTAAGCCACAGTTAACAACAAACTTGCTGGTGAGAAAATAGATACTTTGGAACTAGTATCAGGAATAGGACAAGAATGTCTCCTCTCACAACTTCAACATAATGTTGGAAATGTTAGGTAATGTAATAAAACAAGAAAATGAAATAGAAGATACACATTTGGAAGGGAAATAAAACAATCTGTGTTCACAGATGACATGATTGTCTACACAGGAAATTCCACAGTATCAATTAAAAACTATAATAAGCAATGATAGCAAGATTGCAGGACACAAGGTTAATGTACAAAAGTTAATTATTTTCTGTATGCCAGTAATGAACAATTGCAGTTTAAAATCAAAAACAAAATACCATTTAATATGGCACCTAAAATATAGTACCTAAGTACAAATACAATAAAATATGTGCAAGATATATTTTTAGAAAATGACAAAACTCTGAATAAAGAAATAAAATAAATTATAAATAAATATAGAGATATTCTTTACCCATGTATTGGAATACTCAATAGTCTAAAAAAGACAGATCTTCTCAAATTGATCTATAGATTCAATGAAATCTCAATAACAATCTTAGCATGCTGTTTTGTAGATATCTATAAGCCAATTCTCAAGTTTATATGGAAAGGCAAAACTCAGAGTAGCCAACACAAAGTTAAAGTGTACACAAAAAGCAGAGAAATCATACAACCTAACTTTATGTATTCTTATAAAGTTGCAGTAATTAAGACAGAATGGCATTGGCAAGAAAATGGACATGAAGTTAAATAGAAAATAATGAAGATCCTAGAGATATACCTATACACAAGTCAACTGTTATTTGACAAAAGAGCAGAGGCAATTTAGTGGGGAAAAATACTCTTTTTAACAAATGGTTATGAAAACATTGAACTGTTAAATGTAAAAGATTTTAAAAGTGAATGTAGACACATGCCTTTCAAACAATTGCCTCAAAGTTGACCATAGGCCTAAATTGAAAACAAAACTATAAGACCAGAAGAAAATATAAAGGAATATCTTTATGACCTTGGGTTTGGCAATGAGTTTTAGACAGAAAACCAAAAGCATCATTCATAAAATAAGAGAAAACGGAAACGCAAATTGAAGTTTAGGAAATGAAATGCTTTTGTGATGTAAAATATACTGTTAAGGCAATGAAAAGAGAAGCTGCAGACCAAGAGAAAATATATGTTAAAGACTTCTCTTATAAAGAATGTGTATCCAAAATATGTGAAGAAAAATTAAAACTCAACTGTAAGAAAACAAAATGTCTAATTTAAAATGCATAAAAATCTGAAGAAACACATCCCCAAAAAGGACATAAAACTAAAAATATAAGTATATGAATAGACTGTCAACATTATTTGTCACTAGAAAATTGCAAAATCAAATAAAACAATATTACTACACACCTATTAGGATGGGTAAACTTAAAATACTGCCAATACCAACTTCTGGAAAGAATGCAAAGTAGAAAGAACTCTCATTCATTGTTGGAGCTAATTAAAATGACACAGATATTTTAGGAGAATGTCTGACAGTTGGTTGCATAATTAAGCAGATTTTGACCATACAGTGCATTAAACATACTACTAGGTATTTACCCAACTGTTTGAATCCATATGTCCAAAAAAAGATTATGGTGCAAGTATTTCAGCAACTTTTGCATAATCGTTAAGAACTGAAAGCAACCAAAATGTCCTTTAATAGGTGAACGAATAAACAAACTGCACTAACTAATACAACTAAATATTATTATGTGAGTTTTAAAAAAGAACTATAAAAACATACCAAGAAAGCTTAAATGCATGTTGAAGTGAAATAAGTCTAAAAATGCTACATACTGTATGATTCTAATTTTATGACATTCTAGAAAAGGCAAAACTATAAAAACAGTTTATATTTTTTATTTTGGCCTTTAGTTCTATTTTTCATAAACTTTTTGAAGCCCCTTTGTATTTTGGATTGATTAAAACCCATTGATCTTGAATGAGTGAACCTTAATGATTGCAAATTTAAAATAATAATTATAATAATTGAGGAGACCAGATAATCTAAGGAAGAAATGCAAACAAAAGAGTCTAATTGTCCTACAAATGTGTGAATCAACCTCTCCTTGGAAGATTGGAAGGAAATGGAGACATGAGTAACTTTGGAAATGTGTTGAGTTTGTATAATTAAGGCAAAAGAAAGTACACATCAACACTGAAAATTAGTTATTAAGATTGTTTCCCAACTGAGTTAACAATTATGATGTGGTACACATCCACCACATTAGTTTTTGTTTTGTTATATGTCTCATTTCTTTTTCTGCTGTTTCTCTTTTACTATTTCTAAGTTATCATCATCGTTACTTTAAAAATTATTTACATTAGATATTTTTTATTTAATTTCTTAGTATTTAGGATTACAAGAGACAACTTATTTTATCAGAATCGACTTCAGTTTTAATCTAACTTAATTTTAGTAAAATGTGTGACTGTCACTCCTATATAGCCCTATTTTCTTGCTGCCTTTTTTGTACTATTTGTACATAATTAATTTATATATGTAACAAATTCAACAATATATTATACAATTTTTCACTTTATGCAGTTTGTCTTTTCTATATTATTTTTTTCATTCCTCCATTACTGTGTTCCTTTGTGTTAAATATTTTATAATGCACAATTTTAATTCCCTTGTTATTTATTTTTCTATATATTTTGAGTTTTATTCTAGATGGCTGCCCTGGGGAGTAACATTAATATCTTAATTTATAACATTATAGTTTAGAATAACACCAACTTAATTTCCACAGTATACAAAACCTTTGATCCTATGTACTAAGTTTTGCCCTTCCTTCATATTATTATTGTTACAAATTATGTCCTTACACATTGTGTTTTTCTCAACAAACATTTATTAGTATTGCTTTATGCCGTTGCCTTTTTATAAAAAGGAATTTCAAACAAAAATATACTTACACTGTTTTTTAAAGATAGCATTATTGAGATATATTTCATATACCATATAATTAATCCATGTAAAGTAATGAATTTAATGGTTTCAGTATATTCACAGACATGTGAAGCTATCATCCCAATTAATTGCGGAACATTATTTCCACACACACAAAATAACCTTTCCAAAAGAAAAAAAAACTTTAGCTAGCACTACTCTTCTCCTCAAAGCTCCCTTCCCAGCTCCCAGCTCTAGAGAACCTCTGATTTATTGTACTTTCTGTTGCAATAGATTTTTGTTTTTGTTCTGGACATATTATAAGAATACAATCATATAATATATGGTCTTTAATTACTGGCTTTTTTCTCTTAGCCTAATGTTTTCAACATTCATCCATATTGTTGAATGTATAATTCCTTTTTAATGGCCGAATAATATTCTCTTGTATGGACGTATGACTTTTTCTTTATCAATTCATCAGTTAGTGATTGTTTCCAGTTTTTACCTATTGTGAATAATGCTGCTATAAACATTAATGTACAAAATAATGGCATATATTTTATTTCTCTTTGTATATGAATTGGAGTGGAACTACTAGATCATATGGTAACTCTATGCTTAATTGATTTCAGGACTTGCAAACTGTTTTTGAATGTAACTACATTATCTACATGTCTACCAATAGTTTATAAGAATTTTCTTTTTTCCATCATTGCAAATACTTACCTTCTGACTTTAGCTTTTGACTTTTAGCTTCTGACTTTAGGACAGACTATAGCTGTCCTAGTGGGGAAGAAAGTGGCATCTCATTGTCATATTGATTTATGTTTCTATAACAACTGATAGTAATTAGACATCATGTCATGGGTTCATTGGACACCTGTATGTCTTCCTTAGAAAAAATATTCACATCCTTTGCCCATTTTTAAATATGCAGATCCTTTGCCCATAGATTTTGTGTGTGTGTGTGTGTGTGTGTGTGTGTTTATCACAGAGCTGACAGTGTTCTTTACATATGTTGGCTTCAAATTTGTTATCAAATGCATGGTTTGCAAATATTTTCTCCCATTCTGTGAAAGAAATCTCTATGTGTTTTCTTTTTCTTTCTTTTTTTTTTTTTTTGAGGCAGAGTCTCGCTCTGTTGCCCAGACTGGAGTGCAGTGGCGTGATCTGGGCTCACTGCAAGCTCCGCCTCACAGGTTCACGCCATTCTCCTGCCTCAGCCTCCCAAGTAGCTGGGACTACAGGCGCCGGACACCACACCTGGCCAGTGTTTTTTCTGTATTTTCAGTAGAGACAGGGTTTCACCATGTTAGCCAGGATGGTCTCGATCTCCTGACCTCATGGTCCGCCCGCCTCAGCCTCCCAAAGTGCTGGGATTACAGGTATGAGCCACTGTGCGCGGCCTATATGTTTTCATTTACTTGATGTCCTTTGAAGCACAACATATTATATTTTGATAAAATACAATTTATTTATTCTTCTACTGTT
Source organism: Pongo abelii (assembly GCF_028885655.2). NCBI lineage: Eukaryota > Metazoa > Chordata > Mammalia > Primates > Hominidae > Pongo > Pongo abelii. The sequence goes on from NC_071998.2 coordinate 46,853,534, forward strand.
TGTGCTTTTGGTGTCATATCTAAAAATTCTTTCTCAAATCCAAAATCACGAATATTCATTCCTATGTTTTCTTCTATTAGTTTTATAATCCTAGCTCTTACATTTAGCTTTTTAATCAATTTTGAATTAATTTATTATTTGTATGGGATAAGAATCCAACTTCATCCTTTTGCATGTGGTTATCCAGTTGCTCCAGCACGATTTCTTGAAATGACAATGCTTTCTCTTATTGAATAATCTCAATGTGCTGGTTGAAAATCAATTGACTACAGATGTATGGGTCAATCTGGACTCTAAATTCTATTCCGTTGATCTGTATTGTCTATCTGTGTGCCAGAACCACATTGTAATTGTAATTCCTCAAGAGCAAGTTTTGCAGTTGGAAACTGTGAGCTTTCCTGCTTTGTTCTTTTTTTTTTTCCAAGATTGTTTGGCTATTCTGGGTTCCTGGCAATATCATGTGAATTATTTTTATAAATGTTTTTTATTTCTGTACGTTTTTGGGGAACAGGTGGTATTTGGTTACATGAGTAATTTATTTAGTGATAATTTGTGAGATTTTGGTGCACCCATCACCCGAGCAGTATACACTGAATCCAATTTGTGTTCTGATCTTTCACACTTGTCTCACCCTTTCCCCCAAGTCCCCAAAGTCCATTGTGTCATTCTTATGCCTTTGCATCCTTATAGCTTAGCTCCCACTTATGAGTGAGAACATATGAAGTTTGGTTTTCCATTCATGAGTTACTTCACTTAGAATAATAGCCTTTAATCCCATACAGGTTGCTGCCAATGCCATGAATTCATTTTTCCTCTGGGTAGATACCCATAGCTGGATCAAATGCTAGTTCTACTTTTAGTACTTTAAGGAATCTCCACACTGTTTTCCATAGTGGTTGTACTAGTTTACATTCCCAACAGTAGTGTGGAAGTGTTTCCTTTTCACTGCATCCACACCAACATCTATTATTTTTTGATTGTTTGATTATCATTAGTAATGTTGAGCTTTTTTTTCATATGTTTGTTGGCCATTTGTGTATCTTCTTTTGAGAATTATCTGTTCATGTCCTTAGCCCACTTTTTAATGGGATTTTTTTTTTTGCTTGCTAATTTATTTACGTTTCTTGTAGAGTCTGGATATTAGTCCTTTGTCAATTGTATAGATTGTGAAGATGTGTTTCTACCCTGTGGGTCGTATGTTTACTCTGCTGACTATTCGTTTTGCTGTGCAGAAGCTCTTTAGTTTGATTAAGTCCCATCTTTCCATCTTTGTTTATTTTTTGCATTTGCTTTTGAGTTCTTGGTCATGAAGTCTTTGCTTAAGCCGATGTCTAGAAGGGTTTTTCCAGTGTTATGTTCTAGAATTTTTATAGTTTCAGGTATTAGATTTAAGTCCCTATTCCATCTTGAGTTGATTTTTGTATAATGTGAGAGATAAGGCCAATTTCATTCTCCTACATGTGGCTTGCCAATTATCCCAGAACCATTTGTTGAATAGAGTGTCCTTTCCCCACTTTATGAATTCTTCAATCAACTCATTAATTTCTACCTACATACAAGTCGGGGGATTTGATAGGAATTGTGTCAAATCTGTAGATCAGTTTGGGGAATATTGCCATCATAATAAAGATAAGTCTTTCAATCCATAAATAAGATTTTTTTTCAATTATTTAGATTTTGAAATGTATTTAAAGAATATTTTGTAATTTTGGAGCATAAATTTTGAAATTTTAAAAATTTGTTTCTAAATATTTTAATCTTTGACACTATTATAATAAAATTGTTTTTCAAATTTCATTTCCTAATGGTTCACTGCAAGAATACAGTGATATGATTGATTTTGTATATTTATCTTGTATCCAATAATCTTACTAACCATGTTTACTAGTTCTAATAACTACGGATAATTTTTGTATCCACATTTATAAGAGCTAGTTGTCAGTAGTTTTCTTTTCTTGTGACGTATTTTTCTGGTTTGGTATTAGGATAATACTGGCCTCATTAATGAAGTAGAATGTATTTTCTATTCTTATATTTTTGGAAGAGTTTGTGAAAAATTTATATTAATTCTTCTAAAATATTTGGTGCAATCAAGTGGCAAAACCATCTTGATGTTGACTTTTCTAAGTAGTTTTTGACTACCAATTTGATCTCTACCTTTGTTATAAATTTGATTGTCCACTTTTTACGCCTGTTTCAGTAGTTTGTGTGTTTCTAAGAATTTGTTTCCTCTAGGTTATTAAATTTTTGGTGTGCAGTTGTTCATAGTATAATTAACTCTGCAATAATTTTCATTTCACTGCTGTCAATTGTAATGTCACCTCTTTCATTTCTGATTCTAATTACTTATATCCTCTCTATTTTTATTTTGGTTAGTCTAGGTAAATAAGCTCCCAAAACTAGTATTTTGAAAAAGGATAAATAAAATGAACAAAATTTTTTTAAAAATTTTGTCCATTTTGAGGAAATGTTCAAAGAAGTAGCTTTGGGTTTTGTTGTTATTCCCTGTTGGCTTTTTATCTTCTATTTTATTAATTTCTGATGTATCTTTATTATGTACTGCCCTGCGCTTGCTTTAGGTTTGGTATGCTCTTCTTTTTTTCAGTGTTTTGACATATAATGGCAGGTGATTGATTTTATATCTTTCATTTTCCTTATATAAATTGAGTGTTCTATAGATGTCTTTCAGGTCTATTTGGTTTATATTGTCAAGTCTTCTATTTCCTTGTTGATTTTCTTTGTAGTTGTTCTATCCATTATTGAAAACGGGGCATAGGAGTCCCATAAAATGTTATTTTTTATGTCTAGTAATACTTTTTGTTTTAAAATCTGTTATTCCTGATAGTTGTATAGCTGCTCTAGTATTTTTTTGTGATTGCTGATTGCATGACATATTTGTTGCTATTCTTTAACTTTCAATCTATACTTACCATTGAATCTAAAACTTGTCTCATGCAAAAAGCACAATGTTCAATCATTTTTATTCAGTATGATAATCTCTGACTTTCAATTGGATTTTTAGTCCATTTACATTTAATTTTACTATAAACATAGAAAATTTTCCTACCATTTTATTTTGTGTTTTACATATCTCAATGTCTTTTTGTTGCTGTATTTCCCTTTTACTGCTTTCTTTTGCATTGAGTATTTTATAATGTACTATTTTAATTTATTTAATATAGTTAATGCTTTTTATACTATTGTTTGATTTTTCAACACTTTCTTTAGGATTTATCATATACATTAACTTAGAATCAGCTTCAGTTTTATACTGGTTTAATTCCAGTTATATGCAGAAATCTTACTTCTATTTTGCTGTATTTCCTTTTCCTCCTTTTGTGGTATTATTATCACCCATATTACATCCATTAACATCAAAAACCCGACAATATATTGCAATAATTCTTACTTTACAATGGGTAGTTATTTACTTAGTCAAATACTCATTTGCCCACATCTGCCTCCTCTGTGCTCATGCTGGCTAATATGCTACACACGTGTTACATTTCTTTATGTTAAAGACCCCACAATATATTACATATGTAATTTTTATACAATTTCTCTTTAAACCAGTTAAGAGAAGAAAGAAGAAAAATTAAAACTGTCTTTTAGAATTACATATTTGCCTTTACTGGTGCATCTTCCTTTTATTTAGATTCAGAATACTGTCAGGATGCCTTGCTTTCAGCCTGAAAAAACCTTTCTTGAATATTTCCTGTAAGGTGACCTGCTATCAAAAATACTTTCGGTTTTTCCTTATTTGGGAAACTTCTTATTTTACCTTAATTTTTGAAAGATAGCTTTGCTGGATACAGGTTGTCTTGGGTAATAGGCTTTTTTTGGTTTATTTTGGTTTCTTAATGAAAACACTGCATTATTCTGCTACTTTCTGGCATCCATGGTTTCTACATAAAAGTCAGCTATTAATTTTATCAGGTTTCTATAAAAGAAATGATTACTTTTTCTCTCGCTGCTTTCAATATTTTGTCCTTATGTTTGACTTTCAGCATTTTGACTGTGTGGTCTGTTTTTTTAAAAAAAAATCTCTTTATGTTTATTCCAGTTGAGTTTATTGAGCTCCTGAAAATGCAGGCTATTGTTTTCTAATAACTTTGGGACATTTTTAGTCACTATTTCTTCAAATATATCACCTTTCTTTTTCTCCTGTTCTCTGGCATTCTGTTTCACATATGTTGATGCACTTTCTTAGGATCTTGTCTCTTTCTCAAGTTCTTTTTTCTTTGGGTTATTTGGCTTGCAAAATCTTTACCCATCTATCTTCATGCTCACTAATTCATTATTCCACTAGTTAAAATCCACTGATGAACCCCTCTAGTGCATTTTTTTAATATTTCACTTACTATATTTTCAACTCACAATTTTTACTTGCTTTTTTAAAGATATTTTTTCTCTATTTGAATGCTCTATTAGAGATGACATTGTCATCATATAGCCTGCTTTAATCACATTTTATTATAATTCTGTGAATGTTCTAAATGTCTATTATGATTTTTTTCTGATAAATATGTCATTTGTTCACTCTTACAGGCAATTTCTGTTGTCTGAGTTTTTTCTAGGGTGTAGGTCATACTGTCATGTTTCTTTGTATACCTCAAATTTTTATTTTATTGAAAACTGGACATTACATATAACATATTATAGCAACTCTGAGTACTTCTTTTTTTCCTTCCCCACCTCTGCACCTAGTTATTGTTATCTTCTTGAATTGTTTAGTGACTGCTTGAAAGATTTTTCTGAATGTCTATTTCTTTTCTCATACTATTAACCTCTGATGTTCTCGTTGGGGAGGTACAGCTTTGGGTATGCTAAAATATTCACAATTTATACATCTGACAAAGGACTAATATCCAGAATCTACAAGAAACTCAAACAAATCAGCAAGTAAAAACAAAAAAAATCCCATTAAAAACTAGGCTAAGGACATGAATAGACAGTTCTCAAAAGAAGATATACAAATGACCAACTAACATATGAAAAAATGCTCAACATCACTAATGATTAGGGAAATGGAAATCAAAACCACAATGCGATACCACTTTACTCTTACCATAATGACCATAATCAAAAAATTAAAAAATAATATATGTTGGCGTGGATGTGGTGAAAAGAGAACACTTCTACACTACTGGTGGGAATGTAAACTAGTACAACCTCTGTGGAAAACAGTGTGGAGATTCCTTAAAGAACTAAAAGTAGAACTACCATTTGATCCAGAAATCCCACTACTGGGTATCTACCCAAAGGAAAAGAAGTCATTGTACCAAAAAGATACTTACATATGCATGTTTGTAGCACCACAGTTCGCAATTGTAAGACTATAGAACCAGCCCAAATGCCCTTCGATCAATGAGTAGATAAATTGTGCTATATATATGATGAAATTCTACTCAGCCATAAAAAAAAAGAATGAATTAATGGCATCCACAGCAACCTGGATGAAACTGGATACTATTATTCTAAGCAAAATCGCTCAGAAGTGGAAAGCAAAACATCCTGTGTTCTCATTCATAAGTGGGAGCTAAGCTATGAGTATGCAAAGGCATAAAAATGATACAATGGACCTTGGGGACTCAGGGAAAGAGTGGGAGAGGGGTAAGGGAATAAAGACTACAAATTGGATTCAGTATATACTGCTCAGGTGATAGGTGCACCAAAATCTCACAAATCACCACCAAGGAACTTACTCATGTAATCAAATACCACCTGTTTCTCCAAAACCTATGGAAATAAAAAAAAATTAAGCATCCATGGGATAGTGGTACTGTAGGGCTCTTTATTTCTCTAATCACACTCAGCTGTTAAATCCCATGAATTGTCAAAGGACTGCTCAATTATTTATAATAATATCATGGGGTGATAAACTGCTCTAAATTTAACCCTATAAAAATCCTAGCTCCTTTTAAGGAATAGTTTCTGGGGTCAGTGTTTGATTTTTGTCTTGACCTTAGAAGCGCTTTTCTCAAATGTGTTATTCCTGGGTCCTTTTCTGCAGACTAACTGGACTATAGTTTTATCTGTATCTTGAATCTCCACATTTCCTTTCACCACAACTTCCACTGTTCTTGAGAGCACACCTAGGCCCCAACTTCTCCAAACGTTGCTGGAAATAGTTAGTTCCTTTGTAAACAGATTAAGAGTTTTTGATTTTATGGCCTGTGCTCCTCCCAGGTAAAATATTCGAGCTAGGAATATGTATCTAAGGGTGGAGACAATAGTCAGGTTCTCTCTAAGACTCTGCTCTAGGGTCTACATACTTGGTTGGGGTTGGGGAAGGAACAGCCCAGAGTCCTCTCAACTTGCCTCTCCACTTATGGAACCACCACCTGACAAGCTGTGTTAAGGGTGATTAGGACCTCAGTCTTCTCAGAACATCGTGCCCAAAGTAAAGTCTCCTTTCCACAAGTGAGGGTTGGGTAACAAAAGGGACCTTAATCTCTTAACCACTCTTAAGTTGAGCAATAGGTAATTGGGGTAGAGTGAGCAATGCTGACATCCTGCTTCTCCTGATGAGAAAGCTCTCCAACTGGACATTGGAAGGAGCCTTGTCTTCCTGGCTACAGCAATCTGGAGTAAAGTGCATCTTTCTGTGCATAAAGGACAAAAAGAAAAAGCAGTCTTATTAAATGTTTATGTATTTTCTAGAATATATGTTTTTTATTTGATGCTGCACTCAGGACCATTGCCAAAGGCCTTGAGCACACACACACACACGCATGCACACACATAGTTTCACCAGTCTCACTGGAGAGTGGGTGGAGAGTAAGGTCAGTGGTACTTTTCACGCTTTGATGCCTGAAGCTGATCTCTTTTAAATTTACCTATAGAGTTATCCTTAATAGTGTTATTTTTTTTCTCATGTGTATTCAAATTAATCTCTATTATTCTTGAATTTTGTCGTAAACCACTTTCTTTAGAGTTTCTTGTAGGATAATACTGCTATTGGCAAATTGGCTCAATTTTTGTTTATCTGGAAAGTCTTAATTAATACTTCATTTTTGAAGGATGACTTTGCTAGATTTGGAACTTTTCTTTACTTTTTTTTTTTCTTTTAGCACTTTGATTAATTCATGTCAGTGCCTTCTGACTTTCATGAGGCCTAAGGAGAAATAAGTTAATTTTATTGAAGATCACCTGAATATGTTACCATTTCTCTCTTGCTGTTTTGAAGATTCTCTTTTTGCATTTGGCTTTCAAATATATGATATTAATGTGAATTCCTATGGATCTCTTTTATTTTATTGGACATGTAATTCAATGGGCTTTTTGGTAAATTAATGGAGATTAATATTTTTTCACCAAAGGAGAATTTTTTTGGCCATTATGTTTTCAAACATTTCTTCTGTTTCTTTTTCTCTCCTCTCCTTCTGAGATTCATATCATGAGAATTTTAGTATACTTGATAGTTTTCCACAGGCCTCTGAGGCTTTGGTTTTCTTTTTTTTTTTTTTTCTTTCTGTTCTTCAGGCTAAATAATCTCAATGAACCTATGTTCAGGTTCACTGATTTTTTCTTAAATCTGCTGTTGAGCCCCTTGTAGTAAATTTTGTATTTAGCTATTGCACTTTAAATTCCAGAACTTCTAGTTGGTTCTGTTTTATAATTTGTATCTTTTTATTAATACTATATATTTGATGAAATATTATTTACATACTTTATTTTCTTACACAGTGTTTCCTTTGCCTCTTTGAACATGTTTAAAATAGATGATTTAATGTACTGGCTTTCTCAGGAACAGTTTCTTTGTTTATTTTTCCTTTTTATGGGCCATACTTTCTTATTTCCTTGAACAGTTATATTTTTGCTTTGAAACTAGATATTTTAAACAATACAGTATGGCTACTCTGAAATTTAGATTCTTTCATCTCTCTACAGTTTTTTGTTTTTGCTGCTTATTATAGTCATTGTTTATTTGTTGGTGACTTTTTCAAATTTATTATTAAAGTTTTCTTTGCCATATAAGCCTATTGAATTATTTTCTTGGTTAGTTTAACAATTAGCTAATAAGACACAGATTTCCATAAATGCCTGGAACCAACACATGTTCAGGTATTTGCTAAAGGGTTCTGTGTACATATTTAGGTTTAATTTTAATACTCAGCCAGGAAACACAAAGTTATACCTATCTTTCAATTTCTGCATAAGCAGAGCCTTAAGATAAGGTTAGAGCTTAGGGCTTCTCCTGTCTTTTCTGTGCATGCACACAACCCTACACGTGCACATTGTCTTCCAGATTCCCCGGAATAAATCAAAGCTATTGAAAGTCCATATAGGTGTCTCATTCCTTAGCCATATTTTAAAGCTTTTTAGTTAAACTATTATTTTTTCAAATTGTTATCCATTGCTTCATGCAGGTGCAATGTTAAAATACTTTCTTGGAAATGTTTTAACAAACTCAACCTCCCCATTCCCTCATCTCTCTTCTCCCTTTTAGCACTGGGTTGACTCTGAATCAGGTCAAATAAAGATAAGCCTCTATACTGGGGTCTTCTATGAAAACAACAGAGAAGTCAAATAATGATGGTTTTGAGGATGAGTCTTTTAAAGAGCTCCAGCTCCACTCTGTTTCCTCCAGTACCAGTAATATGGATGTCATTTTCAAAGCTACTACTGAGCTGGGGAGTGGGGGGGTTGAAGCTAGGTAAACTGAGACACAACAAAGCTTACTTTTCTTACCAAAGGTCACCTATTTTTCTTGAATAAACACCCACTTGCTTCAAGGCTTTAGTTAATTTTCAGATTTCTGAAAAGTTGATTCAACAACTTTAGACATTTTTCTTGTTGCTTTTATGAAAAAGAACATATTTCAAAGGCCTCTACACTATTATTTTTATTTATGTCATAATATATAGCATTCTTAAAAGACAAAATAGTAGCAATGAAGAACAGAGTTGTTTTTACCAGGGTTAAGGAGAGGGTGGGTATAAGAGGGTAGTGGATATAGCTATAAAAACTGAAACACAAGAGATCTTTGTGGTGATGGAAATGTTCTATATCTTGACAGTACAAATGTCAGTATGCAATGATTGTTAATATACTGTTAGGGACTGAATGTATTCTCCCAGAATTTATATGTTAAAACCCTAAACTCAATTTGATGGTATTAGGAGATAGGACCTTTGAGAGATAATTAGATCATGAAGGTGAAGCTCTTATAAACGGGATTAGTACCCTTTATAAGAGGCAAGAAACCTAGCCAGCTCTCTTTCCACCAGGTGACATTACAATAAGAAGTTGGCAGCCTGCAGCCTGGAGAAGGCCCTTATCAGAACCCAACCATACTTGCACGTTGATCTTGGGCTTCCATCCTCTAGAACTGTGAGATATAAACTTATGTTGTTCATAAGCCATCCGGTCTATGGACCTGTCAGTACTGCTTTTTACAACTGCCTCTAAATCTAGAAATAACTCAAAATTTTAAAGGCAAAGAATTTATACTACCATGAGTTCAAAAAATATAAGGTTTTCCTTTTATTTTACCAGGTTGTCATTCATATGTATAGTTAAGGTTAATTCTAATGAGGTATTATATATGCGCATGCACACACACACACACACACACACAAATTTTGTATCCATGTAAATTAAAAAGTAGTCATTTATAATTTTTTATGTTTCTTTTAGAAAAAGAAAAAATACAACTTCTACTGTTTATTATAGTTGTTAACTAATTATATATGAGTGTATGTATCTATATATTAACTTTGGTTTCCACTAAATAAGTCATGGAAAATGATATTAAATAACTAAATTAATGAGGGCAAGCATAACAAATAATTTCTGTAATAAAAGCCTTACTAGATCTCAAATAGCTTTCAGGTGGAATAATTGTTTTATTTCTATGAGAATGTTGAAGGCTTATCTTAAAAAATATACATTTGCTTAACTATAACAAGGATGTGCAAAGCAAAAATGCACTTAATACAATTACATAAATATGATGTAATTTATTTCTTTGAGCCTCGGTTTCCACTTTGGTATAATGTTTACAGGGCAAATGAGGGTACTAATCAATGAGAAGTGAAATTGAAATAGGTCAGATATGGATTACTAGGGGATAGTATTGGAAAAATATCCCAGGCTTTAACATCGCTTAGTAGAAAATATTTTTTCTATTATACCTACTTTCCAATAGTTCAAAAGTATCATTTTATTTTGTTATGCTCTCCTTCAAACAAAGCATATTTTCATTGTATGAAATGCTTTCTAGTCACACAAACAACCTTGTGAAATACTTCTGAAATAAAGTAATCAGTTTTTGATCTGACAAATAATATATTTGGGTGAAATGGCACTGCACTGACTTCAGTGGTTTAGAACATTGAACGGCTGATAAGCGCACAAAATAAGGAAAAACAGAACAGAACTTATACTTCCATTGTAACAAAGCAATTAAAGCTAGACAAGGAGAGAAGTTTACTCAAGTATACATAGAGATATTTGGGTAATATTTCCATAGACACAGATAAATACACACCATTGGATAAAGTCCAAAACTATTTATTTCAGGATTCTCCCATTTTAATTGTTGGATTAATATTTATAAATCATTTGTGATGCTTGGAACAATAAAATATTCTGAGTAACACAAACAAATACATATGTTTAGTCTTTAATAATTTCCAATTACAGTGGAAATGTCTGTGTGTGTGTGTACACACACACACACACAAACAATTATAGTACTACTCTAGATTAGCACCATAATCCATAATAGCACTGGCATTTCTATGAGGTCCTATGTGTCTGTAATTTAATACCATTAAACACCACAAGTTTTGAATGTAGCCCATTATATCATTGTGTACTCAGCGATAAGGAGTATAACAAATGGCTTCTGATCTGAAGGAGTTTATGGAAATGGCTTTAGTAAACTGAAAAAAAAGAATGCATTGTAGCTTATGATAACCATATGCAAGATATTATAAACAGTACAAGATTAAAAACTTAATAGATGACAAAGACAGTAGGATGTGCAGAAGCTCAGAAGAGGAAATGATAACAACATATAGAAAGAGAAAAACTTCACAGAGGAGGGAGAATTTTAGTAGACTTAATACCAAGTCATCTAGTGTGAAGTACAATTGTGAGCCTTGCATACAAATTTAAATATTTCAATCTCTAATCTATATTATTTTTAAATTTTTGACTTCCTGTTTCTTCTGAAAAGAAACCTGTTTATTTGTAAAGTTGAATCTTTCAGCAAAATAACTTCTCAATCGTTTGAATCTTTTCTTCCTCAGTTATCTTCTCTCTAATTAAACATAATGCTGATTGATACTGAAAAATTCAGATATTTTATGTCCATTTCCTATCAATTATAATTTAAAAGCAGTTAAGGAAGTAGGAATATATAATTTAAAATTTTAACAAGGAGCTTATGATAAACTTTGCCCCAATGCACTTTTATATGTCTAAAGCAAGTTTTTAAATTTACCACAATGTTTTATGTGTATGTCTATACTTTTTATAAAATACTGTTTTTCCCCTGTTGTGTTATGATGCTGGAATGTCAAGATCAATTCAGAGATATGTTACAAATTAATAAATAATAATGGCAACACTAAAATCCAATAATTTGCTTTTGCAAATAATTGCCTCATTACTCCTTTGAACCATCATATACTCTCTTGAATAGAAGATGAGAGGATAAAGTTGTAACTGTCTAGGAGAGAAGTTATGCTCAACACAGGAAATGGTCATTACAGCGTTTTCTACAGGACACTGCTCTCAGTAATAGATATTGTGTTAGGAGACATGAAACTGGCTCTTTGAAAGAAGTATCAGTAAAGGAAGAGCTGAATAAAAGCTCCTAAGACCAAATTTAACTTGAAAATCCAAATAAACATAGAACTTTAGTATGTTCTTCCTAAATTGCATTTTTAAAATTGCTATATTGAGTCATTTCTTAAAAATTAAATAGATTTGAAAAATATCAATTGTTTTGGAAAATTATGTTGAAATGGAAATTGCTTATGCAAAATAGTTAATATAAATATATAAATATACCAAAATTACAGTGTTCAAGTATATACTTTTAAAATGAATAGTATTCTTTTACTAAAGAGTATATGAGTATATGAGTTTATATTTATACCAAGCATTTCAGAATAAAGCAAAATTATTTCTATTAACTATGCAGCCTGAAAAATTGTCCCACAATAATGTTTCATCAATGTATTTGTTTAATTTAGCCATTAAGAAATCTTATCTGCTTGTACTAAACTTGAGTAAAAGTTTAATAAAATGATTGTTTCTGTAAAGTGGCTATTTTTGTTGTTCTAAGTGACTGGCAGATATTTAATTAATAGTATAATGAAAATATTTTATCTAGAAAGCTAAACATAAAACCTTCAACTAGATGATTACATGAGAGAAGTCCTTAAAAAGAATAAACCTGAAAAATTTGTCAGCTGGACAAGAGAAATAATCCGTCATCAGCTATTTTTTTTAGATTTTTTAATTTTTATGTTTAAGTATCATTGGGGAGATTGAAGCTAGTATCAGAGTTTATGCAGAACTTCCTTTGCCAGTATCCATTAGATTATTACACAGGACTCAGTTTACCATGTGTTTTATGTCCTACAAAAGAGTTGTGAATTAGAGTTCTCTTTTAGTTTATTTCACTAGATACTGTATTTTCAAACCTGGATACTAATGCCTGTCCTCCAATGACACATTGCTTTCCAATATCTGATGAATGGAGGCATTCAGCAGCAGCTACTTAAATGACAAGTAGATATCTTGACAGCACAAACAAATACAGTAATGTTATCTAAAAGCTGAACGATTCAGGGCTTTCCTCACCAGTGATTATTAGATGTTCCAGCTCAGTGATGTGTAACATTGTTCAGTTCCCAGGTGCATTTCTCCCAGAAAACATACCCAGATGGGTATCTACTATGTGTCTAAAACCGTTGTACTTATTTACACTGGTGTAAAGGGAGTAAATGCTTCTCTAAATAAGGGAAGATAGACAGTATCTTAAATCCATGAAAGAAGTATAGTGCTTTCCTTCCATATGTTTTATTCAATAGCACATTTCCTATTAATAGCTGTTTATCTATTTCTGTTTATACCTGAAAATATCTCACAATCATGTTTTGGAAATTTTATCTCTTTTTTTCTTTTGGAACTGTAATCTCTCCAACCAAGTACTTTTTCCATGAGGTAGACCCCCACATAGAAACAGACACATGCACACACATGCATACACACACACGCACACACACACACTGACAATTTGCATACCCATCCAAGAGAAAGTACATGATTATGCCAGTTATTAAAGTGTAAAAGAGAGAAAACACATACATATTATATATTAATGTATATACATATATATGTATAGTGTGTGTGTGTGTGTGTGTGTGTGTGTGTGTGTGTGTAGAATAACTAAAATATTTTATTAAAAACACTGCATCTTCAACCCAACATTTATATTTCTGGGAATTTTTCCCAGAGTAATGAAGATATATATTCACAGAAAAACATGTACACAGATATTTATAGCAGCTTTATTCACAATAGACAAAAATTGGAAACATCCCCTATGTCCTTCCATAGGTAAATGGTTAAATCATAGTGGATCTATACAGTGAAGTACTACTTAGCAATAAAAAAGAACAAATTGTTGATATAACAACTGATGACTCTCCAAAAAATTATGGTGAGTGAAAAAAGCCAAGCTCAAAAGATTACATTCTGCTTGGTTCAATTTATATAATATTCTTTAAATTATAAAATTATAGAAATAGAGAACAAAGAAGTGATTTCCAGAGGTTAGGGAGATAGTGAGAGCAAGAGGGCCCTGGATGCTGCTATAAAATGGTGATAAGATAAATCCATGTAGTGATGAAAATGTTCTGCATCTTGATTGTATCAGCATTAATATCCTGGTTTTGTTATTACACTATGGTTTTCCAAGATGAGAAAAAGTGATAACTTGATCCTTCTATATTATTGATCTCCATATTATTTCTTTCAACTGCATGTAAATCTATAGTTATTGCCACATGAAAAATGGTTTTTAAAAAGATATAGCTTAACTACATAGATCAAGTAATCAAAGAAATACATTTCTTCGCATTTCTTACCATTCCATTGACTGAGATTGGCTTTTTCTCTAAAACATGCGTTTAAAAGGCAGCTGTGAGTTTATATGTCTTCTGTAACCTGTTAGTGTTACTATTTTTGAAGGTGTTTGGTAAGTATAAGCAATTCGACATAGAAACCAAATTTAAGATGTTGATGCTGAGGTGGATATTAGACAAGGCTTGTGACACCGGGTGGATAAAAGGTGGAAGTAATCTTGGAAACAAAGATTGTAAGAAAATAAACTTTGAGTATGTATCTCTGATTCTATTTTACTTACCATATTAAGGTCACATGTTCAGATTCTGAAGTAAAAGAAAGACAATATTTTGTATATGTTTTTTTTTATTTTTTCATTCATAACAAGGAAATAATAATAATAATAAAGTAATTACCAGATTGTATTTCTCTTCATTTTAAATGAGATAGTATCTGCAATGCTCCTAGCACCATCAATATTATAGAGTCCTAACTGAAGTGTTAGGATAGATTCAGAGGCAGCAAGAGATACTTTTTATTTGTTGCTTATATCTATGTATAAACTTGCAAAATTATTTCGTGTATTGGTTAAAACTTCATGCTTTTCCCATGGGTCCCAAGTTGTCTATGCTATCTGGAGTGACTTTATTTGCCTCAGCACAATGGTGAACTTTCACTGATCGAATACCTAACTCAAACATTTCATTCTTCCAAAATATTTCCTTTCAAATTTCTTTGTACTCTCCACAGCTATATAATTTTGTGTTTCCTCCATTTCATCACTAAGATTTCTTATATATGTTGTTAGTCAAACACAAATTAATGTGGATTGAATTGTTTGTATATGTTTAAGTTATATGTTCAGTTATAATTTATGATGCAGACTGAAACAGTTCTGAGAGTAAAAGGTGCTGCTATTAGTAATAATGTCAGGCTAACTGATATAAACCCAGATACTAACTTGGAACCTAGATTCAAACCCGCTAATAAATAACAATCACGTGGTATCTGTGGATCATATATAATATATATACTTATACATAAAGTGTCTGGCAATTTGTTTGACATGTAATCAATGTTTAGTAATGTTCATGGCACCTGTATGTACAAATGAAACCTTAAATAAAAGACCCAATACATATATACTCAGGCCAGTGACCTCTGGTGACTCCTGTGGCGCTAGTTAATAAGCTTCTGTCTATCAGTAATTTGCTTTACTATCCTGGGAATGGTGTGCTGCACTCCACATTTTTGTTTTGCCGTCTTGTTCCTTTTTAGGTTCTGCTGGTAATGGACCCTTGAGAGAGACTGAAAAGCTTGATGTGGAAGAAAGGCCTAGCTTTCTGTTTGTCTCTGATTCTTTTAGCAACCTTGCTTCTTCACCATAGAAGCAGCAGTAACTTCCAATAGCAGCAGTCAAATCTAGTTTGCAGGTTTTCTAAATGTTAGAAATAGAACATCATTTTTTCCTCTTCAGAGACATCAGCACCTTGGGCTAAGACTCTATCTTCATACTTCTAGGCTCCTTCAAGCTCAGAAGTAACTGTAGCAGCCGGTCAGGACCAACCTCCTCAGAGATCTGAATTTCAGTTGGCAGGGCTCTTTCTTAAAGCTCCTAAAGTATTATAATGCAAGCCATTTATTGCATTCCCTCAGCCTTAGAACTATCAGGTGTTTCCTGCAAATATTACCTCCACATTATCTCAGCATTCTCTTTGTGCGTTTCCAGTTACCTATTTAACACTGTCATATCTACTTAGCAGTTCTTTACATTAAGTCATTTTCTTAAATAATTGACATACAGGCACTTTCTATAGGATTAATATCACTATATATTTCCAAAGAATGGGTTTTTCTCCCTAAGGGCTCATGTTCTCACTCCATTCATTACTAATTAGCTGTCAGCTACCAAAAGCATAAAAGCAGTTATCAGGCCTAAGAAGGAAATGAGACATTGTCATTGCTTCTGACTCAGTTAGTCTTTTTTAGCTTCATATCTGAATACTGTAACAGAAAATAATATTCTTACCTCCAACCATTTCTGACTGCAAAATCTCATGTTTTTACCTTCAGTGTGTTGGTAGCTTCTTTATAAACCATTCGTTTCTGATTTATTTCCTCTTTGAGGTCTTATCATAAACAAATGCATAATCTCATGAAAGAAGTTCCCACTAGCAGAAATTTAGCTTCCTTATTCATAGCCGTATTCCTAATATACAGTATTTATTTTCTATTGTATAACTCATCAATGTAACAATTGCAATGGTGATTTAATTCCCTAAACTATACAAAACTATACGATATTGAATGCCCAGCATATTAGTGTTAATTTCCAGACACCTGTTTTAATTGGTGTGGTACATTACTGCATACAGCTCTTTTACTGGACATATCACAAATAATTATCTATGTTCACATGAATCTTCATAATGCCCATTTATTATATATGGCTAAAAATATTCCTCTAAGTTGATGTGTGAATATTTATGTAGTTTAAACCTCTGATTTCGGACACTTAGTTTGATTTCAGATTTTTTCTACACCGTACCACACTGCAATGGATATGTTTGCGTGTCTGTGTGTGTGTGTAAACTTTTTCTTTTGGAATAGACTTTTAATATAAAGAAAAAGTTTACACACATACACAAATGTCTAGTTTTGGATATATTCAGTCAGAGAGAATGAAGTCATGTGTTTACAAAAAAGCCAGACAGAATCTTCTTTTCTGATGGGTTACTTCTAGGCTCATCTGTGACAGGGGAAATCATAGCAGTCTTTCCTTATATAGTCATAAAATTCTGCATCAAAATTGGTGCTAAAAAAATTGGTACTATGTATTTCACGGCATACTTAGGTGATAACACTGGGTGTTTCAGGTATTCAATGGGAGAGGAAGGGGACAATTCATACTGAGACATTCAGTAGTCTAACAAATTACTAACTTCTTTTTGACCCTCAATCTGCAAGTGAGAGAAGGTTGATAAATGGAGAGACATTTAAATGTCCTTAAAAAGACATCAGACTTTGGCTTCATAGTTCATTGAGGCAGGGAACATTATTGACAGGATGATGTTATCATCATTAGTCTATTCACTAGTTTTTCTGGTCCTTCACTGTTCACTGGTGGTTTGTTCCTTCTCATCCCCTTGAAGTTAGATGAAGACTTCATCTTATTTTCACCAGTGAAATATAAGCAGAGGTGATAGGCTCAATCGCTTAGGTCAGAACAGAGGAGGATGTGCAAATGAGATCTAGATTGGAGTGAGTTTATTTTATTTATTTATTTTTTATTTTTATACTTTAAGTTGTAGCGTACATGTGCAGAACGTGCAGGTTTGTTACATATGTATGCATGTGCCATGTTGGTGTGCTGCACCCATTAACTCATAATTTGCATTAGGTATATCTCCTAATGCTATCCCTTCCTCCTCCCCCCACCCCACGACAGGCCCCACTGTGTGATGTTCCCCACTCTGTGTCCAAGTGTTATCATTGTTCAATTCCCACCTATGAGTGAAAACATGTGGTGTTTGGTTTTTTTGTCCCTGCGATAGTTTGCTCAGAATGATGGTTTCCAGCTTCATCCATGTCCCTACAAAGGACATGAACTCATCCTTTTTTATGGCTGTATAGTATTCCATGGTGTATATGTGCCACATTTTCTTAATCCAGTCAATCATTGATGGACATTTGGGTTGGTTCCAAGTCTTTGCTGTTGTGAATAGTGCCACAATGAACATACATGTGCATGTGTCTTTATAGCAACATGATTTATAATCCTTTGGGTATATACCCAGTAATGGGATGGCTGGGTCAAATGGTATTTCTAGTTCTAGATCCCTGAAGAATTGTCACATTGTCTTCCACAATGGTTGAACTAGTTTACAGTCCCACCAACAGTGTAAAAGTGTTCCTATTTCTCCACATCCTCTCCAGCACCTGTTATTTCCTGACTTTTTAATGATTGCCATTCAATGAGATGATACCTCATTGTGGTTTTGATTTGCATTTCTCTGATGGCCAGTGATGTTGAGCATTTTTTCACGTGTCTGTTGGCTGCATAAATGTCTTCTTTTGAGAATTGTCTGTTCATATCCTTTGCCCACTTTTTGATGAGGTTGTTTGATTTTTTTCTTGTAAATTTGTTTGAGTTATTTGTAGATTCTGGATATTAGCCCTTTGTCAGATGGGTAGATTGTAAAAATTTTCTCCCATTCCGTAGGTTGCCTGTTCACTATAGTGGTGGTTTCTTTTGCTGTGCAGAAGCTCTTTAGTTTAATTAGATCCCATTTGTCAATTTTGGCTTTTGTTGCCATTGCTTTTTGTGTTTTAGTCATGAAGTCCTTGCCCATGTATGTGGCCTGAATGGTATTGCCTAGGTTTTCTTCTAGAGTTTTTATGGTTTTAGGTCTAACATTTAAGTCTTTAATCCATCTTGAATTAATTTTTGTATAAGGTGTAAGGAAGGGATCCAGTTTCAGCTTTCTACATATGGCTAGCCAGTTTTCCTATCACCATTTATAAAATAGGAAATCCTTTCCCCATTTCTTGTTTTTGTCAGATTTGTCAAAGATCAGACAATTGTAGATGTGTGGTATTATTTCTGCGGGCTCTGTTCTGTTCCATTGGTCTACATCTCTGTTTTTGTACCAATACTATGCTGTTTTGGTTACTGTAGTCTTGTAGTATAGTTTGAAGTCAGGTAGCGTGATGCCTCCAGCTTTGTTCTTTTGGCTTAGGATTGTCTTGGCAATGCGAGCTCTTTTTTCGTTCCATATGAACTTTAAAATAGTTTTTTCCAATTCTGTGAAGAAAGTCATTGGTAGCTTGATGGGGATGGCATTGAATCTATAAATTACCTTGGGCAGTATGGCCGTTTTCACGATATTGATTCTTCCTATCTATGAGCATGGAATGTTCTTCCATTTGTTTGTGTCCTCTTTTATTTGGTTGAGCGGTGGTTTGTAGTTCTCCTTGAAGAGGTTTTTCACATCCCTTGTAGGTTGGATTCCTAGATACTTTATTCTCTTTTAGGCAATTGTGAATGGGAGTTCACTTATGATTTGGCTCTCTGTTTGTGTTTACTGGTGTATAGGAAAGCTTGTGATTTTTGCACATTGATTTTGTATCCTGAGACTTTGCTGAAGTTGCTTATCAGCTTAAGGAGATTTTGGGCTGAGATGATGGGGTTTTCTAAATATACAATCATGTCATCTGCAAACAAGGACTATTTGACTTCCTCTTTTCCTAATTGAATACCCTTTATTTCTTTCTCCTGCCTGATTGCCCTGGCCAGAACTTCCAACACTATGTTGAATAGGAGTGGTGAGAGAGGGCATCCCTGTCTTGTGCCAGTTTTCAAAGGGAATGCTTCCAGTTTTTGCCCATTCAGTATAATATTGGCTGTGGATTTGTCATAAATAGCTCTTATTATTTTGAGATACATCCCATTAATACCTAATTTATTGAGAGTTTTTAGCATGAAGGGCTGCAGAAACTTCTGCAGACTTATACGTCCCTGTCTGACAGCTTTGAAGACAGTAGTGGTTCTCCCAGCACAGAGTTTGAGATCTGTGAACGGACAGACTGTCTCCTCAAGTGGGTCCCTGGAGTAAGTTTAAAAATGAGTAGAAGTTGAGAACATGGACGTATGTCTCTTTGTTGAGAAGTTGGAACATAAAGGATTGGAGCTACTTCTTTCAGAAATTTTTCCGTAAGGTAGATGAAGAAAATAATGTAATAGTTGAAAAAAGTTGTAAGGTTAATGGAGGATTTAGATATTTTGTTTTAGGTTTTGTAGTCAAGATAAGCTAACATCTCTGTGCCTAAATGTCGATGAGACAACAATGTATAAGTAATAACTTTCAGAACACTTTCGAGGCAATTTCAGGATGTTCTATTTAAGAAAATCACACAAGTAACTGTTGGAATTGATAGAAAAAGAGGAAGTAGAATCTTCAGTCACACTTCAGTAGAGATGTTTTTGGCTGTGGTATAATTATTAGTTAAATTTTAAGGCAGATGAAAAATAGAGGCATGAAAGTGAAAAAGAAACAATGACAGATTAAATCATGTATATGAAATAGAAGAGAATAGAACAAATATAATGTGAAGTAATTTAATATAACATAATAATAGCAATTGATAATTAAATGTACAAATAAGCCAGAGTGAAAATTTGACTGTGATTCCAAAATTTCCAGGTAAAAACTTTTCCTGTACAGCAGCTCTTCTGGGAGGGTGGAACAAAATAGAAATGATTAATTTTTGTTTTTTTGAAAATCAGATAATGAGTTCAACTCTGCATATGTGGAGACTCTACTACCTATGAGATTATTTGATAAAAATTTGGGGCTCCAATTATACATTATATTTTAATTTGCCCATGTTTATTCCCTTGGCTTTATTTTAAAACACAATACTTTTATTGTGCTGAGTTGATTGATCTAGTAGCCTGTCACAAGGCCAGTTTTTCCAGAGCCTATTACCTGGCTAATGCCTTTCACCAACGCTTTTTCTCTCTATCAGCATGTGTTGAGCAATGAAGCACAAAAATTGCATATGGTCCCTTAATTTTAATGCACAAATATATACTGCTTTACTATTGCATTTATTATCCTTCTTTTCCTGAAAGCTTATTTGATTGAAATTTTTGGCTCTAATTGAGAAGGTTGAAATAAACCAGTTTTTTACTTTGAATAATGATTTTTTTATTACTTGCTCTTCCTGAATAATAAGAACTATAAACCTAACCAGGCAAAAGTAAAAGTCCTTTTGGGGATTCTGAACAATACATTAGGATATTTTTTCTTTAAATTATAACTCAACTGTGGTAAAGAAAAACAAAGAAAACCAAAGGAAAATTTAGATTGTGATAATAACACATTTTTAAGTAAATTACTTCAGATTTGAGATTTCTTCATTTATTCCATCAAGGAACTAAAATGCTGCCCTATTACACAAGATCTTTAAACCAATTATATAAGGGTAATTGTATAAATTATCATACCTAATATGATGGCAATAGCACTAAGCAGGTGAATAATGAGTGTTATCTAAATGAATGCATTTCATTTGTCTCTGTTCATCTACTAATAAAAACAATAATATTTTAAACATCAAATTCAATAATCATTTTTTAATTTTTAAGTATTTAGTTTTATAACAAATGAGGAAAATATATATGAATTATATTATTTCCTATTTATTTGTAATATATTGCCTATAATAATGATGTTCTCATAGATCCCAATGCTTGAATGTATTTCAAAAATGAAATTACCATCCAATGATTAAATAAAGGTATAGAAAGTAGGCCAAAAGAATGGTATATTATATTTGGAACTCTCTTTATAAATTGTGTTTTTAACAATGACTTGCTTGATTTTTGCAAACCTAAGACAATCCATTCTTGAAATCCATCAAATGCTGTAGGAGAACATTCAAGATGTTCCCCAGTTTGTCTCTATAATTGTTTGTATGTCATACCCCTGTATGCTAGTTACAGCTACTTCTCATTTTCTGAAAGTGCCATCTTTTCTCATGAATATAAATTTGGTAATTTGGTTTACCACTTCCTGGATTGCCCTCTTTTGTATTTTGAGCTCTTATCTCTTCCTCCTTTCCTAACTCATCTTTCTACTGTTCTTCTTTATTCATTTACTCTTTCTCCTCTTTATCTTTCTCCTCCCCCTTCTTCATCCCTGCAGAGTTATTAGTTTTTTGGATATATAATTAGTTTCCTTAGAGATCACCTCATTATAAATTATTCTGCACTTCTATGTGAAAATCTAAGGTTATGTTTTTATTTTTCATATGCTGCCAATAACTGTATGCCTTATGTTATGATTATTTGTATACATATATGAGCCCATTGCCTAAGATAATGAAGATTAGGTAGAGATTGTTCACTTTTGTCTTTCTTAGTAGCAAGCCCCAAAATATTTATATATGATTAGTTATTAATCAATGTCAGAATGCACTGAATATGCACAGTAGTTATAGTCAAGGCAGATCAACTGAATTATATGTTAGTACTTTTTCAATGAGATAAATGAAACAGAACCTTTCAATGTATAAAGAAAGGAACTAAATGGGAGAATGAAAATTTTAACTAAAATCATGTTTCTAGTGGATTCTAGTTAACATTAAAAGCTTGAAATACTAAGATAAATCACTTTTTAAAAATAGAGTTCAGAAGAGACCAAAGGAAATAAAGTAATTTCCATTTGGATAAAAAAGAAGCAGTGAAATTATTAGTAAAGATTGCAGGGAAAAAATAACACTGGAAGGAAGTTCACAGTGGAACATGACAAGGGAGGTGCCTAGCAGTTAAGCTGACAAATGAATATATGAAGACTACAGGTAAAGAGGTAAAGATGAAATAAGATCACAAGCACAAATAAGATGGAAAGCCCAAAATATATAATACATTATTTTTAGTGTAGTATACATTGATAGAAATTGAAATGAGAAGGAGTGGAACAAGATGGTGGAATAGAGGGTCCCACCAGTAGTCTCCCTTTCTGAAGAAACACCAAATTTAACAACTGTCTACAAACAAAAATCACCTTCATAATAACCAAAAGTCAGATGAGCCTTCAAAGTACCTGGTTTTAATTTTGTATCACTGAAATAGGCACTGAAACAGATAACAAGGATAGTTTTGAATTACTGATTCCACCTCGCTCCCATTTCCCCATGGCAACCACATGGCACAGAGAAATGGGGGAGCTTGGGGGAGGAAGAGCACAGCAGCTTGGGGGAGGAAGGGCACAGCAATTGTGATGTGTTGCAATGAACTCACACTGCCTGGTCACAGTGGAAAGCAAAATTGGATTAAACTCAGCTGACACTCTCCCACAGAGGGAGCATTTAGACCAGCCCTAGCCAGAGGGGAATCACCCATCCCAGTGGTTAGAACTTGAGTTCTGGAAAACCTCACCACCATGGGCGAAAGTGCTATGGGGCCCTAAATAAACTTGAAGTGCAGTCTAAACCATAAGGACTGCAAGTCCTAGTGCTAGGCTACGTTCAAAGCCAGCAGTCTTGGGGGATACATGACCTACCGAGACACAAGGCAAGTCAGCTAGGGGAGTGTTGTGCCACCATTCTCCTATTCCCAGGAAGCACAGATTACAGCTGCCAAAGAGATCCCTTTCTTCCACTTGAAGAGAGGAGAGGAAAGATTAAAGAGGACATTTGTCTTGCATCTTGGATACCAGTTCAGCCACACTAGAATACGGCACTAGTCAGAGTCATGAGGCCCCATTCCGGGACCTAGCTCCTGAGAAACATTTCTAGACACAACCTAGGCCAGAAGAGAAGCTGTTGCCTTGAATGGAAAGACTCAGTCCTGGTAGAACCCATCACCTGCTGACTAAAGAGCCCTGGGCCCTGAATAGCCAGCAGTGATAACCAGGTAGTATGCCATGGACCTTGGGTGAGACTCTAAGAAGTGCTAGCTTCAAATGAGATGCAGTATATTCTCTGCTATGGTGGCTGTGGCTTGAGAAGTGCAGAGGGAAAATTAAAGGGAACTTTATATTGCATCTTAATTACTAGCTCGACCACAGTAGCATAGAGCACCATGGGGGCTCTTGGGGGCCTGATTCCAGGCCTAGGCTCCTGGATGGCATTAATGGACCTGCCCTGGGCAAGAGGAGAGCACACTGCCCTGAAGAGTGAGTCCCAGGCCTGACAAAATTCACCACAAGCTAACCAAAGAGGCCTTAGGCCTGAAGTAAATATTGGTGGTAGCCTGCCAGTACTCCTGTGGGCCTCTGGTCATGGTGGTAGCCACAGAATGAGGCTCCTATTCCATGGAAAGGAGAGGGAAGAGAGGAAATAATTGCGTCTTGAGGTCTGAGGACCAGCTCAAACATGTTAATAGTATAATAGAAAACAAAGTAGCCGTACTAATTTTTTGACTCCAGTCCCTAACTCCTGGATGGTATCTCTGAATCTACCCAGGGCCTAGGGGAACTCACTATCCTGAAGGGAAGGACACAAGTCTGGCTGGTTTCACCATCTGCCTATAGTAGAGCCTGAGGGCCTTGAGTGAACATAGGCAATAGCAAGGTAGTGGTAACCCTGGACCTTGGGCAAGACCCAGTATTGTGCTGGCTTCAGGTCTGACCCATCACAGTCCCAGCGGTGGTGGCTTCAGAGGTGCTTGTGTCACACCACCCACAGTCACAGGCAGCTCAGCACACAGAGAGAGACTCCATTTGTTTGAGAGAAGGTAAGGGAAAATAACAAGAGTCTCTGCTTAGTAATCCATAGAATTATCTGAGATCTTATCCAAGATGGTACCTCTACAAGTCTGCAAGAACCACAGCATTACTTAAGCTCAAGTGCCCCCTAATGCAGGTAGAGCTTAGGTCACAACACTTAAGTCCTTTCAAATACCTGGAAAGCCTTCCCAAGAAGGATAGGTACAAACAAGCACAGAATGTGTAGACTACAATAAACACCTAAGTCTTCAGAGTCCAGACACTGACAAATATCAGAAAACATCAAGACCATCCAGGAAAACATGTTCTAACTAAATGAATTTAAAAAGGCACTAGGGACCAGTCTTGGAGAAGCAAAGACAAGAGACCTTTCAGACAGAGAATTCAAAACAGTTGTGTTTAGAAAACTCAAAGAAATTCAAGATAATACAGAAAAGAAGTTCAGAATTCTATTGCACAAATTTAACAAAAATATTGAAATAATTAAAAAGAATCAAGCAGAGATTCTAGAGTTGAAAAATGCAATTGACATGTTAAAGAATGCATCAGAATCAATAGCAAAATTAATCAAGCAGAAGCAAGAATTAGTGAGCTTGCAGACAGGTACTTTAAAATATGCAGCCAACAGGGACAAAAAATAATAATAAAAAAGAATAAAGTACACCTACATGATCTAGAAAATAGCCTGCAAAAAGCAATTATACAAGTTATTGGCCTTCAAGAAGAGGCAGAGAAAGATAGGGTAGAAAATTTATTCAAAAAGATAGCAGATAACTTCTCAAACCTAGAGAAAGATATCAATAGCAAATACAGAAAGTTTATAGACCACCCAGAAGATTTAACCCAAATAATACTATCTCAAGGCACTTAAACTCCCTAAGATCAAGGATAAAGAAAGAATCCAAAAAACAAGAGAAAAGAAAGAAATAATACACAATAGAGCTCTAATACATTTGGCAGCAGACATTTCAGTGGAAATCTTATAGGCCAGGAGAGAGTGCCATGACATATTAAAGGGCTGATACCAAAACCAGACAAAGACCTATCAAAAAAAAATCTACAGAATTATATCAATTACTGATGAATATTGATACAAAAATCTTCAAAAAATATTAGCAATTGATTTCAACAATACATTAAAAAGATCATTTATCATGACCAGTTGTGGTTTATTCCAGGAATGCAAGATGGTTCAACATATGCAAATCAATCAATCATTGTGACACATCATATTAGTAGAATAAAGGACAAAAACCATATGATCATTTCAATTGATGCTGAAAAGGTATTTGATAAAATTCAACATCCCTTCATGATACAAACCCTCAAACAACTTGATATGGAAGGAACATACCTCAACAAAATAAAAACCATATATGACCAACTCACAGCTAGCATCATACTGAATGGGGAAAAACTAAAAGTCTTTTCTCTAAGATCTGGAACAAGACAAGGATGCCCACTTTTAACACTGTTATTCAAAATATTGTTGGAAATCCTAGGTAGAGCAGTCAGACGAGAGAAAGAAATAAAGGATACCCAAATTGGAAAGGAAGAAGTAAAATTATGATTTTTTTGCAGATTATATTGTCTTATATTTTGAGAAACCTGAAGACTCCACAAAAAAAACTGTTAGAACTGATAAATTCAGTGAAGTCAGAGTATACAAAATTAAACTTACAACAGGAGTAGCATTTCTATATTCTGACAGTGAACAATTGGAAAAAGAAATCAAGCAAGTAATTCCATTTATAATAGCTACAAAATAATAAAATACTTAGAAATTAACTGAATCAAATAAGTGAAAGATCTCCACAACGAAAACTATAAAACATTGATGCAAGAAATTAGAAAGCAAAAAAATGGAAAGATATTCCATGTTCATGGATTGAAAAAAATGATATTTTTAATGTCTATACTACCAAAAGCCACCTACAGTTTCATTATAATTCCTATCAACATAACAAATACATTCTTTGCAGACATACAAAAAAACCTAAGATTTTTGTGCAATTATAAAACACTCAGAATAGCTAAAGTTGTCCTAAGCAATAAGAACAAAACTGAAAGATTCATATTACCTGACTTCAAATTATACTACAAAGCTATAGTAATCAAAACAGCCTTATACTGGCATAAAAACAAATACACAGAAAAGTGGACAGAATAGAGTACCCAGAAATAAATCCATACATCTACGGTGAACTCATTTTTTACAAAGATGCCAAGAATGTACATCTATACTCTGGTTTTAAAATGGACAAGAGACCTTCAGAGACATTTCTCAAAAGGAGACACACATATGGCAAACAGGTATACGAAAAGATGCAACAACATGGATGGAAGTGGAGGCCATTATCCTAAGTGAAATAAGCCAGGCGTAGAAAGACCAACTTCACATGTTCTCACTTATTTGTGGAATCTAAATATTAAAACAATTGATTTCACAGAGATAGAGAGTAGAAGGATGGTTACCAGAAGCTGGCAAGGGTAGTGGAGTATGGGGGAAGGCTATGGGTAGAAGTGGGGATGTTTAATGGGTGCAAAATATAGTTAGAAAGAAAGAATAAGATGTAGTTAGTATTTCCTAGCACAACAGGATGACTACAGTAAAAAACAATTTAATTATACATTTTAAAATATTTTTTAATGAATTTTTTCTAATACATGGGATAAATGCTTGAGGTGGTGGATACCCTATTTACCCTGATGTGATTATTATGCATTGCATGCCTGTATGAAAATCTCATGAAACCATAAATATATACCCTAGTATCTACCCATGGAAATAAAAAATTAAAAAAAATTATAAAAAACAGTAAAGCAGACACTATAGGGAAGTTTTCAAAAAAAGAAACTAAAATAAAGTAAAATAACAAGGACTCAATCTTCTGTTTTCATTATTTATTCACACTGCTGCCTAACATAAAAGAAATACAAGAACATAAATGGGAAGAAATTCCATCCAGAAGTCTATCATATTTACCTTTTTTAAATCTTGGTTAAAACATTAAAAATGTGTGAATAGAAGACTACCAATCCCTAA
The DNA here is from genome assembly GCF_028885655.2 of Pongo abelii. Classification (NCBI taxonomy): domain Eukaryota; kingdom Metazoa; phylum Chordata; class Mammalia; order Primates; family Hominidae; genus Pongo; species Pongo abelii. The sequence continues at coordinate 46,880,906 of NC_071998.2, forward strand.
TTATCATCTGACATATCATTCATGTATCGCTTTGTATTTATTTGCCCTTGACTCTGTTTTCCTCAATTCAAGCCATGTTTTCATCCTGTATGAGCTCAATATACATGTGGATGACTCTGATATTCTGCCTGTTGGTTTGTTTATCTTCTTAGTTAAAAAAAAAAAAAAAAAAAATGCTGGGTGTGGTGGCTCACACCTGTAATCCCAGCACTTTGGGAGGCCGAGGTGGGCAGATCACAAGGTCAAGAGATTGAGACCGTCCTGTCCAACATGGATGGTGAAACCCCGTCTCTACTAAAAATACAAAAATTAGCTGGGCATGGTGGTTCACACCTGTGGTTCCAGCTACTCGGGAGGCTGAGGCAGGAGACTCGCTTGAACCCGGGAAGCAGAGGTTGCAGTGAGCTGAGATCGTGCCACTGCACTCCAGCCTAGGCCTGGTGGCAGAGAGAGACTCCATCTCAAAAAAAAAAAAAAAAAAAAAGGAAGAAAAAAGGAAGGAAGGGAGGGGAGGGAGGGAGGAGGGGAGGAAGGAAGGAAGGAGGGAGAAAGGAAGCAAGGAAGGAAGGAAGGAAGAAAGAAAGAAAGCCTTTATCAAGTTAAAAAAGATGTTTGGATCTTCAGATAAGCATTGCTGGAATCCTCAACAATGACTTCTCTTTACATGTGTTCATTTAAAATGGATCACATGGCCATGTCTAACAACAATAAAATCATGAGATGAGCATTTTTCAATAGGTACATTGTCATGTTGGAAAAAATCAAGAATCTTGTAGTAGAAGAGATAATGTAATTGGATAGGCAACTAACAGAGTCTGCCACACCATGTATTTTTCCATCTCTAAAAATTTATACTAATAGCCTTTTTTTCTCTTAGACATACTCTACTCTCTAATTAAATCTTCCCTTTGCATTTTAAATACTGTCACACATGTGCCTTTTGTAAAAAATAAATCCCATCTTCAAGTGCTCAAGTGCTTATTATTCTGAAGCTACATCTGTTGCCTCCAATTGCAGCCAACACTCCTGAAGGGGTTGTTGAACCTTAGTCTCCATTTCTTTGGCTCTCATTTATTCACAAGCCCAATTCAATCAGGTTTAATACTCACTGTAATGCCATAGCGTCACTGTATCACTGAGTTTATTGGTGATATCTATGACAGTTCATGAATCTTCTTTCTTAAGAGCTTTTACCTCTTGATCCTGCAGAGCACTGTCTTCTTAAAGTATCTCTACCTTTGCTTCCTTAACTAAACCCTTCTGTGAATTTTCAACCCACATCTCAAGTTTTTGTATCTCTTTTTTGCAGACTATTACTCATCCACACAGCCTTTACACTTTTCAGTTATTCAAGACCACATTTTGTTATATTTCCAACTATAATATCTTCCTAGGCTATCTAATTTATTAACTCATTCAAACCACAAACATTTATTTAACCACCTATTCTGGACCAAGCAGTCATTCACATGCCACAGACGGAACAAAGCCTGCAAAATCCATGATTCGTGAAGTTTATATTTTAATGTGGGAAATGGTTAATACACAAGGAAAACAAATGAGATATATAGTATGTTGAAAGGCGACAAGCACCAAGAGTAAAAATGACACACGGACATGGAATAGGCATTATCATGGAGGAAAGATTAAATTTTAGAGACAGTAAAGGAAAAGTCTCACATAGAAGGTGATTTTGGAGGAATTTGAAAGAGATTAGAGAGTGGGATTATGTGACTATATAGGAGAAAATTATTCAGGAGGAAGAAAGGCAAAAGGCATATTAAATAAACCACATGCACAGTTTCAATGGTAGTCAACAAAGAGGTACTAGTTTCCTAAATGAAGAAATGAATCATTATGATTACTATTCTTCATAAGGAAAGAAATATATCAAATCAAATAATTTATAATCAGTGAAATAAATTTTATTTAGGTTATTATTAGCCATGCCGTTATTCATAATAATTATTCATATTTTATATTATAAATTAAACCTAAAATATTGGTTTTTTATCACTCTTCTAGATACTGAAATTAAAAGAAGAAAACTAGGAGGACTATAGTAATTTATAGGGTGGATTTCAAATACTTAATTCTAGTCATACACATATATTCTAAAAACTTGGAACAGGTCATTTGGAATTCCTCCTATAGCATAACCACTGTGTTCTCTCTGCCCTCCTTATGAGTACACTTTGATGACAACACAAATAACTCTGCCATTAAAACCAAAGAATTTAAGAAGATATATCTGCAAGAATGACATTATCGATCTCACAGATATTCTGCACTTAGATAATTTTAATCTCAACTTTCTATGATGCTGCTGGTTTCAACCAAGAGTGAGGTTGGAATATGTTGGTCCAGGTACATTCTTCTCCATGAAGCTTAAACAATGGTTTGTTTTGTCGCACCTATTTACTAAATTTCAGAATATTAGTTGTGACCTGATTCATAAGCCAATGTCATAAGTTATTTTCATAGGAGCCTCCTGTTTCTATAAAAGCTAAAAAACTTAATGAATCAATGCAATCTAAATTTATGTTACCCCACCAGCTGGAATTAAGTCTGGCCTTTCCCTTCCATTGGTATATCTCTATGTTTGATTGTTGCTCCGCAGTGGGCTAGGCAGTGGCAAGGGAGTAGAGAGTCCTTATACACTGATGATACACTGAGATCAAGGCTAAGATGTTCTCTTCACCTGACATGTAATGTTATTATTTTAGTTTGAAGTTAAATATATTATCTTATTTAAATACAGGCTGCTTGTGATTTTGCCTTGTGGTTTTAAAAATATATATATAAGATAAAGACGGATTAAATATATAAAACTCAGAAGTCTGGCAAGAGTTAGAAAAGAAGGTCTATACTTTATATAAAAAGCATTTATTGGTGTCAAGAAGTCTATCAAGCTAGATATAGATATGTACCCACTGTCTGCCTCCTCATACATATTCTCCAAACTGAGAAAGCCACCAAATCTGCATGGCAGGTCACCTTCAGCCTCCTGCCCTGCACATCCATGCACAATTTTTAATCCAGTCTTACACTGGGCTGAGGAACTAATTCTCATCTCCACTGAGATATTTTCAACATCAACAATATTTGTTCTAACACTCAGGTGGACTTTGTAAAATTTATGTTAGTTCTGACATTCTGGACACATATTCCTGCATTTCAGGCATCCTTTCCTATACAATTCCTTCTTATTATTCATAAGATAATTTGGCTGGGCGCTGTGGCTCACGCCTGTATTCCTAGCACTTTGGGAGGCCGAGGCGGGTGGATCACGAGGTCAGGAGATTGAGACCATCCTGGCTAACACGGTGAAACCGCGTCTCTACTAAAAATACAAAAAATTAGCCAGGCGTGGTGGCACATGCCTGTAATCCCAGCAACTCTGGAGGCTGAGGCAGGAGAATGGCGTGAACCTGGGAGATGGAGCTTGCAGTGAGCCGAGATGGTGCCACTGCACTCCAGCCTGGGTGACAGAGCAAGACTCCGTCTCAAAAAAAAAAAGATAATTTAGGTAGTCTATATTTACTATGGTTCTGTTGCTTCTATTCATTGATCCTAGTAACATATGGTCTCAGTTCTTTCCATTCTTTTTCATATGACATTTCCAAGTCTTCTTTCCATAATGATAATGCCAATATCTTTTTCTGTCAATTACTTTGCATGATAGATGTTACTATTTAGCAACTACTAAAGTGCCATCAACACCTTCATATAAGACACATGGCACATTGTAGATTATAAGAAATATTGCTTAATTGAGAATTGTCACTGTTTTTCTAAACACTAAGTTATAGAAATAATAGGTTTGGAATCTGAAATTCAAATCAAATCTTTCTTGCTCCAAAGTTACTTGTATTTCCACTATATTTCTAACTTTATGCTTTTTATCCTCTATTTTCAGTTCCCTTCACTCTGTTGATTTCCTGCAGCTGTTTTAACAAATTGCCACACACTTGGGAGCTTAAAATAAAAGAAATTTAATCTCTCACAGTTTTGAAGGCCAGAAGTCTGAAATCATTATCAGTGGGCCTAAATCGGAGGGTTGGCAGGGCTGCACTCACTCTAGAAGCTCTAGGGGAAAATCTATTCTTTGTCATCTCTGCTTTGGGGGGCAGCCAGCATTCTCTGGATTTAATTGTTTAATTCCAATATCTACATCTGTAGTAGCATTGCTTTATCATCTTCTGTCTGTGTCAAATCTGTCTTTACCTCCCTCTTTTAAGGATATAAGTAATTGCATTTAGGGTCTGCCTTGATCATTCAGAATAATATTGCCATTTAAAGATATTTAACTGGATTATATATTTTTGCCATATAACATCCACAGATTTCAGGGATTAAGACTGGCCTACCATACTCTCCACCCTTCTTAACCCTATACTTTTCCCACCTCATAGTATCATACCATTCCCAAATCCCTTCAACTCCACAGGGAGATAGAAACTACTTTTCATTAACCCTGTGGTTCGGCACTATCCCATACAGTTTCAACTACCTATAGCTTTGTAAACAGTCCCTTTATTAAACCTTTCTTGAATTATCCATATTTGTGTATATCATCTGTGTCCTACTGGGATCTTTAAAATATCCAAGACATAAAGAATAATTTGGTACATCAGAAAGATGATGGAATAAAAAGAATTGAATCTTCCCCCCCCCGCCGCCATGGACACACTGATTCAAAACAAAGCACAAAATAATTTCCTTTGTGTGAAATACAGAAACTAAATGAGACACTCCTATATTCCCAGGCAAGCATGAAACTAGCCAGAAACCAGTAGAAATATTCAAATTGTGTCTCACCATAAGCTGTACTTCTGACATGGTGCCCAATGATTAAAAGGAAATACGCATCTCACATATTACCCATATGGAAGTAGTAAAAGGACTTGATTGTATGTTCAAGACTGATATTTCTGGGGCCTGACCATGGCGCTGGTTTCTGTCTTATTACCTACCCCTAAGAGCTAATGGGACCCAGCATACTCTAGCCACCTAGGGGCCACTGAGATTAAAAACCCACTTTGAACTAGCAAGCTAACACTTGCCACAATGGAATACCCTAGCACAGTGCAGAGTGATTAGTGGAAAAAGAAACAGCTCCCAGCTTTTCATCAGGGAGGGAAGAAAAGTAGTAGAGAGTATGTCCAAAGTTCTTACATTTTTAGAGGTGTCCAAAGCAATAGATTCTGTTCCTCCTGTCTCAGAACTTCGATGAGACCTAGCATATTTTATAAACCTAGAGGCCACCAACCACAAAGATAGCAATTTGAACTACCACAGAGATTTGAGAGGTCCTCAGAATCTCTCAGCAGACTTATTAGCAAGGGTCTTCTCTTGTATAAGACGAGTCCACAAAGACTGAAAGAGGTGGCCATTTTATCTAATATGCAGACACCAGTTCAAAGAGTTAGGGAAAATGAAGACACAGGGAAATATGTTGCAAACAAATGAATAAAATAAATCTCAAGAAAAACTTGCTAATGAAATAAAGATATGATTTAGTGACTGATAATTCAAATGACAATTATGGAGTTGATGAGTGAGGTTAGGTGAGTAATTTATGAACTAAGTAAGAATTCTAATAAACTGATTGAAAATATATTTTAAAGAACCAAAAGGGAATCATAGAGCTGAAGAGTATTATAATTTAAGTAAAAAATGTACAATAGGGGTTCTATAACAGACTAGGTGAAGCAGAAAAAAGGATTAGCAAGCTTGAAGACATGTCTTTGGAAATTATTCAGTTGGAGGAACAAAAAAATAATAATAAAACAGAGTGAAGAAAGTTTAAGAAGTTCCTGACACCATAAAGCAAATTAACTTATGCAATATGGGAGAAAAGAATAAGAATAAAGAGAAAGAGACAGAAAGCTTACTTAAAGAAATAGTGACCCAATCTTCCCAAATCTGAGGAAGGACATTTACATCCATATTCAAGAAGGCCAACAGGCTTGAAGAAGAGATAAATCCAAAAATCATTCACACTGAGATACATAATAATCACATTGTAAAAAGTGAAAGACAAAGAGAGAACTTTCAAAGTGGCCAGAGAAAAGTGACATTTAATGTACAAGAAAACCTCTATAAAACTATCATTGAATTTCTCAGCAAAAACATTGCAAGACAGAAGAGAGTGAGGTGACATATTTAAAGTTCTGCAAGAAATAAAACTGTCAACTAAGAATACACTACTTGGAAAAACTGTCATTCAAAAATGAAAGAGAGAAAAGAAACATCCCTAGACCAGCAAAAACTGAGGGAGATTTAACCATGATAACTGTCTTACAAGAAATTCTAAAGGGAATTTTGAACATTGGAATGAAATAATATGAAAGAGAAATGCAGAAGCACAAAAAATTATAAAACTCACTATTAAAAGTAAATATATATACAAATACAGAATACTGTAGTAGTGTAATAATGTTAGGTAAATCATTTTCAATTAAAGTATAAAAATTAAAAAGCAAACATTAAAAGTAACTATAAGTATAAAATATGCATACTGACACTCAGTCTAAAGATATGCAAATTATGACATCAATAACATAAAGTATGTGAGTGAATAAAAGTATAAGTTTTCATATGGATTGAAGTTAAGTTCTTATCAGCTTCAAATAGACTGTTATAAGTTGATTTACCTAAGTCCCATGACAACTATGAATAAAATATCTATAGAACACAAACTCAAAAATAGTGAGAAAAGAATCAAAGGCATATTATTATAAAAAGTAAAAACACAAGGTAGACAACAAGAGAGGAAAAGAGAGACAATAACAACAAAACAGAAAATAATTTGCAAGACAGTAATTCTGTCTTTTTCTATCAACTGTTACTTCAGATATAAATGATTAAATTTCTTAATAAGAAACTACTGAGTAACTGAATTGATTAAAAATAACCAAGATTCAATTACATGCAGTCCAAAAGGAATTCCATTTAGATTTAAGGGCACACAAAGGCTAAAAATGAAGACAAGAAAAAAGATATCCCATGCACGCAATACATAAAAACGAGCAGAATCGTCTATACTTGCATGAGAAGACACAAATTTTAAGTGAAAAACTGTCATAAGAGAAAAAATTATGCAATCATGAGAGGTCGGTTTTCCAGGAAAATATATATATATATTTCTTATAGCTAGCAGGCTGACACATGCCACAGTGGTGTACACTAGCACAGTGCAGAGTGATTAGGGGAAAAAGAAACAGCTCTCAGCTTTTCATCAGGGAGGGAAGAAAAGTAGTAGGCAGTACATCCAATGCTCTTACATTTTTAGAGGCATCCAAAGCAATAGATTCTGTTCCTCCTGTCTCAAAACTTTGATAAGACCTAGTATATATATATATGTGTATATATATATATGTATATATATATGTGTGTATATATATATGTATATATATGTATATATATGTGTGTGTGTATATATATATATACATATATCCCAAATCAAAGCAACTAAATATATAAACAAACATTGACAGAATTGAAGAGGGTAATAGATAGCAATACAATAATAGTAAAAGACTTCGATACCCCCACTTTCAATAATGGATAGCCCATTCAGCCATTTAGACAGATCAGCAATATGGAAACAATGGACTGGAACAGCCGTAAAGACCAAGTAGGCCTAACAGACATATACACAATGCTCCATCCAACAGTAACAAAATATATATTCTTCTCAAGTACACAATGATAATTCTCCAGAATAGTAAACATGTTGGGTCATAAAACAACTTTTAACAAATTTAAGAAGAATAAAATCATACTAAGTATACTTTCCAACCACAGTGAAATTAAACCAGAAACCAGTAGCAGAAGGAGAACTAAAAAAATCATAAATATGTGAAAAATAAACAGCAGACTATGTATGAGTCAAATAAGAAATCAATAGACAAATTTAAACTATTTTGAAACAAATGAAAATGAAAATACAATATGTCATACCATATGGAATGCAACAAAATAGTACTAAGAAGGATATTAATAGTGATAAATGTTGACATAAAGAAAAAAAAAGATTTCAAATAAAAAACCTAACTTTATACATTAAATAACTGGAAAAAGCAGAACAAACTGAGACCAAAGATAACAGATGGAAAGAAATATAAATATTAGAACAGAAACAAAAGGATTAGAAAACAGAAAGGCAATAGAGAAAAATCAACAAAACTGGATTTCTTGAAAAGATAAAATTGACAAACCATTAGCTAATAAAAAGAAGCAACATGACTCAAATAGAAAAAAAAATCAAAATGAAAGAAGAGACATTACAATTGTAGCACAGATACAAAATAAGTATTCAAGACCACTATGAACAACTTTACACCAACTAATTCGATAACCTAGAAAACAAAGGATTAATTTTTAGTAATATACAGCCTACCAAGACTAGGTCCAAAAGAAAGAGAAAATCTGGACAGTCCTATAACTAGTAAGGAGATAGAATCAGTAATTTAAAACTTCTCAAAAAAGGAAAGCCCAGGACCATATGGCTTCATGAGTGAATTCGATCAAGCATTTAAAGAAAAATTAATGTCAATTCTTCTCAAACTATTCCAAAAAATAAAGTGAAAATATTTTATGAGGCCAAAATTACCCTGAAACATCCCTGATAAAAACAGATGCAAATGTCCCCAAGAAAACATTAGCAAATTGAATTTAACAACACACTATAAGGATCATACACCATAATCATGCCAGATTTACCCATGACATTCAAGAGTGTTTTAACATGCACAAATCAATAAACGTGATCCACCACATTAACAAATGAAGTATAAAACCATGATCATCTCAATAGATGCAGAAAATGCCTTTGAAAAAATTCAACATCATTTCATGATTAAAACAAAACAAAACAAACTCTCTAAAAACTAGGAATAGAAAGAAATTACTTTAAAATAATAAAGGCCATATATGTAAAGTTCACATCTAACATTATATTCAATGGTGAAAGACTAAAACGCGTTTTCTCTAACATCAGGAACAAGACAGTTATCACTCTTCTATTCACCATAGTGCTGGAAATTTTTACCAGACCAATTGGTAAAGAAAAAATAATAATAAAAGGCATCCAAATCAGAAAGAAAGAAGTAATAACATCTCTTTTTACAACTGATATAATCTTGTATGTAGAAACTCTAAAGATTCCACAATAAAACTGTTAGAACTAATAAACAATTTCAGTAAAATTACAGGATGCAAAATCAAAATACAAAATCAACATACAAAAAAATAGAAAAAAAATTGTGCAAAGTCAACTTGCAACATTTCTATATAGTAAGTACAAACTATCTGAAGAGAAAATTAAGAAAAATTATCAATAAAAAATAAGTAAGTACAATCAAAAATAAAGTACTTATAAATAAACTTAACTAAGGATGTGAAAGGCACGTAAACAGAAAACCAAAAAACGTTGAATAATAAAATTTACAGTACAATCAAAAATAAGGTACTTATAAGTAAACTTAAATAAGGATGTGAAAGGCATGTAAACGGAAAACCACAAAACACTGAATAATAAAATTTAAGCAAAACACAAATGAATAGATATTTTGTGTTCATGGATTGTAAGACTACATTGTTAAAATGCACATACTACCAAAGTTATTTACAGATGCAATACAAATTATATGCATTGAATCAGTAATCCTAATAATATTTTTTACAAAACCAGAAAAAAATTAAATTTATATGAAAACACAAAAGATCCAAAATAGCCAAAGCAGTCTTGAGAAAGAACAAAGATTGAGGAATTACACTTTCTGATTTCAGAATATGTTAGAAAGCTATCGTAATTAAAACAGTGTATATCCCAGCCTGAGCGACGCAGAAGATGGGTGATTTCTGCATTCCCATCTGAGGTACCAGGTTCATCTCACTAGGGAGTGCCAGACAGTGGGCGCAGGACAGTGGGTGCAGCACACCATGTGCGAGCTGAAGCAGGTCAAGGCATTGCTTCACTCAGGAAGTGGAAGGGGTCAGGGAGTTCCCTTTCCTAGTCAAAGAAAGGGGTGACAGACGGCACCTGGAAAATCGGGTCACTCCAACCCCAATACTGCACTTTTCCGACGGGCTTAAAAAATGGCGCACCAGGAGATTATATCCCGCACCTGGCTCAGAGGGTCCTACACCCACGGAGTCTCGCTGATTGCTAGCACAGCAGTCTGAGATCAAACTGCAAGACGGCAGCGAGGCTGAGGGAGGGGCGCCCGCCATTGCCCAGGCTTGCTTAGGTAAACAAAGCAGCCCGGAAGCTCGAACTGGGTGGAGCCCAACACAGCTCAAGGAGGCCTGCCTGCCTCTGTAGGCTCCACCTCTGCGGGCAGGGCACGGACAAACAAAAAGACAGCAGTAACCTCTGCAGACTTAAATGTCCCAATCTGACAGCATTGAAGAGAGCAGTGGTTCTCCCAGCACGCAGCTGGAGATCTGAGAATGGGCAGCCTGCCTCCTCAAGTGGGTCCCTGACCCCTGACCCCCGAGAAGCCTAACAGGGAGGCACCCCCTAGTAGGGGCAGACTGACACCTCACACAGCCGGGTACTCCTCTGAGACAAAACTTCCAGAGGAACGATCAGACAGCAGCATTCACGGTTCATGAAAATCTGCTGTTCTGCAGCCATCGCTGCTGATACCCAGGCAAACAGGGTCTCGAGTGGACCTCTAGCAAACTCCAACAGACATGCAGCTGAGGGTCCTGTCTGTTAGAAGGAAAACTAACAAACAGAAAGGACATCCACACCAAAAACCCATCTGTACATCACCATCATCAAAGACCAAAAGTAGATAAAACCACAAAGATGGGGAAAAAACAGAGCAGAAAAACTGGAAACTCTAAAAAGCAGAGCACCTCTCCTCTTCCAAAGGAACGCAGCTCCTCACCAGCAATGAAACAAAGCTAGATGGAGAATGACTTTGACGAGTTGAGAGAAGAAGGCTTCAGATGATCAAACTACTCCGAGCTACAGGAGGAAATTCAAACCAAAGGCAAAGCAGTTTAAAACTTTGAAAAAAATTTAGATGAATATATAACTAGAATAACCAATGCAGAGAAGTGCTTAAAGGAGCTGATGGAACTGAAAGCCAAGGCTCGAGAACTACGTGAAGAATGCAGAAGCCTCAGGAGCCGATGCGATCAAATGGAAGAAAGGGTATCAGTGATGGAAAATGAAATGAATGAAATGAAGCAAGAAGGGAAGTTTAGAGAAAAAAGAATAAAAAGAAATGAACAAAGCCTCCAAGAAATGTCAGACTACGTGAAAAGACCAAATCTACGTCTGATTGGTGTACCTGAAAGTGACGGGGAAAATGGAACCAAGTTGGAAAACACTCTGCAGGATATTATCCAGGAGAACTTCCCCAATCTAGCAAGCCAGGCCAACATTCAGATTCAGGAAATACAGAGAACGCCACAAAGATACTCCTCGAGAAGATCAACTCCAAGACACATAATTGTCAGATTCACCAAAGTTGAAATGAAGGAAAAAATGTTAAGGGCTGCCAGAGAGAAAGGTTGGGTTACCCACAAAGGGAAGCCCATCACACTAACAGCGGATCTCTCAGCAGAAACTCTACAAGCCAGAAGAGAGTGGGGGCCAATATTCAACATTCTTAAAGAAAAGAATTTTCAACCCAGAATTTCATAACCAGCCAAACTAAGCTTCATTAGTAAAGGAGAAATAAAATCCTTTACAGACAAGCAAATGCTGAGAGATTTTGTCACCACCAGGCCTGCCCTAAAAGAGCTCCCGAAGGAAGCACTAAACATGGAAAGGAACAACTGTTACCAGCCACTGCAAAATCATGCCAAATTGTAAAGACCATCAAGGCTAGGAAGAAACTGCATCAACTAACGAGCAAAATAACCAGCTAACATCATAATGGCAGGATCAAATTCACACATAACAATATTAACTTTAAATGTAAATGGACTAAATGCTCCAATTAAAAGACACAGACTGGCAAATTGGAGAAAGACTCAAGACCCATCAGTGTGCTGTATTCAGGAAACCCATCTCACGTGCAGAGACACACATAGGCTCAAAATAAAAGGATGGAGGAAGATCTACCAAGCAAGTGGAAAACAAAAAAAGGCAGGGGTTGCAATCCTAGTCTCTGATAAAACAGACTTTAAACCACCAAAGATCGAAAGAGACAAAGAAGGCCATTACATAATGGTAAAGGGATCAATTCAACAAGAAGAGCTAACTATCCTAAATATATATGCACCCAATACAGGAGCACCCAGATTCATAAAGCAAGTCCTGAGTGACCTACAAAGAGACTTAGACTCCCACACAATAATAATGGGAGACTTTAACAACCCGCTGTCAATATTAGACAGATCAACGAGACAGAAAGTTAACAAGGATACCTAGGAGTTGAACTCAGCACTGCACCAAGTAGACCTAATCAACATCTACAGAACTCTCCACCCCAAATCAACAGAATATACATTTTTTTCAGCACCACACCACACCTATTCCAAAATTGACCACATAGTTGGAAGTAAAGCTCTCCTCAGCAAATGTAAAAGATCAGAAATTATAAGAAACTGTCTCTCAGAGCACAGTGCAATCAAACTAGAACTCAGGATTAAGAAACTCACTCAAAACCGCTCCACTACGTGGAAACTGAACAACCTGCTCCTGAATGACTACTGGGTACATAACGAAATGAAGGCAGAAATAAAGATGTTCTTTGAAACCATCGAGAACAAAGACACAACATACAAGAATCTCTGGGACACATTCAAAGCACTGTATAGAGGGAAATTTATAGCCCACAAGAGAAAGCAGGAAAGATCCAAAATTGACACCCTAACATCACAATTAAAAGAACTAGAAAAGCAAGAGCAAACATATTCAAAAGCTAACAGAAGGCAAGAAATAACTAAAATCAGAGCAGAACTGAAGGAAATAGAGACACAAAAAACCCTTCAAAAAATTAATGAATCCGGGAGCTGCTTTTTTGAAAGGATCAACAAAATTGATAGACCACTAGCAAGACTAATGAAGAAAAGAGAGAAGAATCAAATAGACACAACAAAAAATGATAAAGGGGATATCACCACCGATCCCACAGAAATACAAACTACCATCAGTGAATATTACAAACACCTCTATGCAAATAAACTAGAAAATCTAAAAGAAATGGATAAATTCCTCGACCAATACACCCTCCCAAGACTAAACCAGGAAGAAGTTGAATCGCTGAATAGACCAATAAAAGGCTCTGAAATTGTGGCAATAATCAATAGCTTACCAACCAAAAAGAGTCCAGGACCAGATGGATTCACAGCCGAATTCTACCAGAGGTACAAGGAGGAACTGGTACCATTCCTTCTGAAACTATTCCAATCAATAGAAAAAGAGAGAATCCTCCCTAACTCATTTTATGAGGCCAGCATCATCCTGATACCAAAGCCAGGCAGAGACACAACCACAAAAGAGAATTTTAGACCAATATCCTTAATGAACATTGATGCAAAAATCCTCAATAAAATACTGACAAACCAAATCCAGCAGCACATCAAAAACCTTATCCACCATGATCAAGTGGGCTTCATCCCTGGGATGCAAGGCTGGTTCAATATACGCAAATCAATAAATGTAATCCAGCATATAAACAGAACCAAAGACAAAAACCACATGATTATCTCAGTAGATGCAGAAAAGGCCTTTGACAAAATTCAACAACCCTTCATGCTAAAAACTCTCAATAAATTAGGTATTGATGGGACGTATCTCAAAATAATAAGAGCTATCTATGACACACCCACAGCCAATATCATACTGAATGGTCAAAAACTGGAAGCATTCCCTTTGAAAACTGGCACAAGACAGGCATGCCGTCTCTCACCACTCCTATTCAACATAGTGTTGGAAGTTCTGGCCAGGGCAATTAGGCAGGAGAAGGAAATAAAGGGTATTCAATTAGGAAAAGAGGAAGTCAAATTGTCCCTGTTTGCAGATGACATGATTGTATATCTAGAAAACGCCATTGTCTCAGCCCAAAATCTCCTTAAGGTGATAAACAACTTCAGTAAAGTCTCAGGATACAAAATCAATGTACAAAAATCACAAGCATTCTTATACACCAATAACAGACAAACAGAGAGCCAAATCATGAGTGAACTCCCATTCACAATTGCTTCAAAGAGAATAAAATACCAAGGAATCCAACTTACAAGGGACGTGAAGGACCTCTTCAAGGAGAACTACAAACAACTGCTCAATGAAATAAAAGAGGATACAAACAAATGGAAGGACATTCCATGCTCATGGGTAGGAAGAATCAATATGGTGAAAATGGCCATACTGCCCAAGGTAATGTATAGATTCAATGCCATCCCCATCAAGCTACCAATGACTTTCTTCACAGAATTGGAAAAAACTACTTTAAAGTTCATATGGAACCAAAAAAGAGCCCACATCGCCAAGTCAATCCTAAGCCAAAAGAACAAAGCTGGAGGCATCACGCTACCTGACTTCCAACTATACTACATGGCTACAGTAACCAAAACAGCATGTTACTGGTACCCAAACTGAGATATAGATCAATGGAACAGAACAGAGCCCTCAGAAATAATGACGCATATCTACAACTATCTGATCTTTGACAAACCTGAGAAAAACAAGCAATGGGGAAAGGATTCCCTATTTAATAAATGGTGCTGGGAAAACTGGCTAGCCATATGCAGAAAGCTGAAACTGGATCTCTTCCTTACATGTTATACAAAAATTAATTCAAGATGGAATAAAGACTTAAACGTTAGACCTAAAACCATAAAAACACTAGAAGAAAACCTAGGCATTACCATTCAGGACATAGGCCTGGGCAAGGACTTCATGTCTAACACACCAAAAGCAATGGCAACAAAAGGCAAAATTGACAAATGGGATCTAATTAAACTCAAGAGCTTCTGCACAGCAAAAGAGACTACCATCAGAGTGAACAGGCATCCTACAAAATGGGAGAAAATTTTTGCAACCTGCTCATCTGACAAAGGGCTAATATCCAGAATCTACAGTGAACTCAAACAAATTTACAAGAAAAAAACAAACAACCCCATCATAAAATGGGCGAAGGACATGAACAGACACTTCTCAAAAGAAGACATTTATGCAGCCAAAAAACACATGAAAAAATGCTCACCATCACTGGCCATCAGAGAAATGCAAATCAAAATCACAATGAGATACCATCTCATACCAGTTAGAATGGCAATCATTAAAAAGTCAGGAAACAACAGGTGCTGGAGAGGATGTGGAGAAATAGGAACACTTTTACACTGTTGGTGGGACTGTAAACTAGTTCAACCATTGTGGAAGTCAGTGTGGCAATTCCTCAGGGATCTGGAACTAGAAATACCATTTGACCCAGCCATCCCATTACTGGGTATATACCCAAAGGACTATAAATCATGCTGCTATAAAGACACATGCACACATATGTTTATTGCGGCACCATTCACAATAGCAAAGACTTGGTACCAACCAGAATGTCCAACAATGATAGACTGGATTAAGAAAATGTGGCACATATACACCATGGAATACTATGCAGCCATAAAAAAGGATGAGTTCATGTCCTTTGTAGGGACATGGATGAAATTGGAAATCATTATTCTCAGTAAACTATCACAAGAACAAAAAACCAAACACCACATATTCTCACTCATAGATGGGAATTGAGCAATGAGAACACATGGACACAGGAAGGGGAACATCACACTCTGGGGACTGTTGTGGAGTGGGTGGAGGGGGGAGGGATAGCTTTAGGAGATATACCTAATACTAAATGACGAGTTAATGGGTGCAGCACACCAGCATGGCACATGTATACATATGTAACTAACCTGCACATTGTGCACATGTACCCTAAAACTTAAAGTATAATAATAATAAAATAAAATAAAATTTTAAAAAAGTAAATAAATAAATGGGTGGAGTCTGTGGAAAAATAAAGTGTATGATACTAGCAGAAAGACAAACATATAAAACGAATGAACAGAATAGAGTCTCAAAAAATTAAGCCAATCAAATACAATCAACTGATCTTCAACAAAGATGCAAAGAATAGAGAAAGGTTAGTTTGTTTCTTCAACAAATGGTGCTGGGAAAACTGGTTATCCACATACAAAACGTAGCTGGACTCTTATAAACATAAATCAACTCAAAATTGATTAAAGACTTAAATGTGATACCTGAAGTATGAAACTCCTAGGAGAAAATAGGGGGAAAGCTTCATGACATTGGTCTTGGCAATTAGTTCTTAGACAAGACACCAAAAACAAGCAACAAAAGCAAAAATAGAAAATTGTAACTACATCAATTTAGAAAGTTTCTGCATAACAAAGAAAACAAACAACAGAGTGAAAAGATAACTGAAAATGGGAGAAAACATTTGCAAACCATACATTTGAAAGAAGGTTAATTTTCAAAATGTGTGAAAAACTTTAACTAAACAGAGACAAAAGCAAATGACCCCATTAAAAATGGGCAAAGGACTTGAATAGACATTTCATCAGCAAATACATACAGATGGCTCAACATCACTAATCTTTAGGGAAATTCAGATTTCCTTTAAGTATTATTAATTCTATTTATTTTATATTATATATATGTACATATACATATGTGTCTGTGATTAAATTTTCAACGTGCTGCTGCACCTGGTCCTTATTCCGCAATTTATTTTTATCATCTCTTTTTCCACAAACCTTTCTAGATTTCCCTCACTGTTGGTCAGTTCTTCAGCTAGTTTGGTGTGCTTGCCTGATTGATTCAGACTTTTATCCCAGAGGGGTCTGAGATTTGTTTTTCTTGATCTTTGTCAGATAGTCCTTCCATCAAGGACACGTTTGAGAGTTATCACTGAGCTTGAAAACACCAAGATGTTTCCTCGGGGAAATTGAGTTCAAAACATACTTATAGCAACTTTACTGTAACACTCGGCATCAGCTCCTCATTCTAATATGGGCTTTGCTCATGCTAGTAGTATAACTCATTTCTCCTCTTACAAATATACCAGCTTACAATACTCAAAGTGGCCAGGGAAAAAGTCATTACTTTAGGTTTAGTATAATCTTTACTGTATCCCTTGGAGGAAAGTATCTGCCTGGGTAATGGTATCTTTTATCCATTAGAATTTAGGAGCACCAAGGATGGGAAGCATATATTTGAGAGTCAGTATGTGGGAGAGGAAGATTAATTATCTGTTTCCTGTGTCTTTTGCAACGCAATATTTTTACTCAATATTTTCTGGTTTTGATCCAATGTTAAATTTAATGAATTAATTGTTTGATAATGTAGCTATTTTTATAATAGGTTTCAAGTAATTTACTTAAAATTTTTGCATCACTATTGATAGTAAATTAGCCTCTATTTTATCTGTATGTTTTCTTTTTTTTTTTTTTTTTTTTTGCTGGTACTATATTGAACTCTCCATACACAATCATACATGATGCAGCAAAAATCAGTTAAGGCTGACACATTAAGGCAGAGCTCAAGAATTATCAGTCAGTCTTGGCAAGAAAGAATTGATGCTGTTAAGCCATGAATGGTCTCCATTCCTTCTACAATAGAATGTGCCCATTCAACAAGCCATAAGCTGGCCAGAACAGAGACTGGATGCCGTCCATTGGATGTTTCGTTCTGTCTACCTGGTTTCTGAGTGTCTCTTCTATAGTGAATGTTCACTGATGGGTATTAAAATAAAATAGAGCTCATCATGTTTATTTCTGTTTTTCAGACCATTTTTTACTCTGAGAAAATGCTGTTGGCCATTGCCCAATAGTTTCTGTAATGTTTTTCTTAGAGTATTTTACCCACCATACAAGGAAAGAAACAATTATAATTCTCAAAACTGTCCACTCAGAAAATTTCTTCTCCCTATTTCTTATTAACTTTATCACTAAGTAGGGATATAGTACAGCGGTTCTCTACTTTCAGCTCACACCATACATTGAGGTGATCCATCCACGAACTATACCTGAATTCTATTTCTTCTCTATTATTTGGAAACAGAAAACACCTTATAAATCCATAGCTTTGTTGGGGCAAAGTCATTGTACCAATACAAGGAGCTACTATGAGATTCCATTTCCTGGGGTTTCATTTACCTGTAGTCAACTACAGTCCAAAAATGTTCAGTGAAAATTTCCAGAAGTAAACCATTCATAAGTTTTAAATAGTGGACCTTTATGAGTAGTGGGAAGAAATCTCATGAATTCCTGCTTTGCCTTGACTGAGTCATGAATCACTCCTTTGTTCAACTACCACCCTGTTAGTCAGTAGGCATCTCCATTATCACATAGACCATATGACAGTTCTTGTCATCAAGTAACCCTTATTTAACTTAATAATGACCCTCAAGGCACAAGAGTAGTGATGCTGGCAATTTGAATACGCCAAAGAGAAGCTGTAAAGTGCGTCCTTTAAGTCAGAATGTGAAAGTTCTGAACTTAAAAAATGAAAAAGTATTGTATGCTGAGCTTCGTAACATCTGTGATAAGAACAAATCTTCTTTATATGAAATTGTGAAGAAGGATAAAGAAATTTATGCTGATTTTGCTCTTGCACCTCAAACTGCAAAAGTTGGTGCCACAGCACATAAGTGCTTAGTTAAGATGAAAACAATTTGTGTGAGGAAGACATGAACTGAAATATGCTTTGATTGACAGCATTCAGGTTCAGCACTACCGAAGATTTCAGGCATCCACTGGGAGTGTTGAAGCATGCCCCCCATGGATAAAGGGACACTACTGCATTCTTTTCTGTGCCTCCTGGAACCACTTATTAGAGCCACAGGATCCTTATGGTGTCACCTTCCCAGCTGGAAGCCCCTGTAGCTGGTAATGCCTTTGTCAAGTTCTGTTCAGGCCTGTGGGCTCATTCCACACAGTCTGCCTGACAGGCTGCACTTAGCTCATGCTACTGACCCAGATGCCACATCTGTCAAGGGTGAGCCAAGCACGGAGTGGTGAGGGGTGCATGAGCCAGAGAGTATGGGGTCCGGCCAAGGCGCACAAGCAGGCATGCTGGCTCTGTGCAAGCCTGTAGCTGTATCAGATGCACTGTAAGCAGCTTCTGCTGTAGGCACCCTTTCTGGACGAGGGGAATGCAGTGGTACCCAGAAGCTTGGAGATGTCAGAAACCACTGAGCTCCAAAGAGGATGTCACAGCCCTGGCTTGGGGAGCCCCTAGGTCTGGGCTTCCAGAAGGGCCACAGCTGTTCTCTCCTTGTTGCCTGCAACATGGCAAGCAGGGGGTGGGAGGGTGTGTTTCAGCCCTGTTTGTGTTACAGATCTTTCAGTCCCACCATTCAGCAGGTCCCTAGTTCTTGTCCCAAATCCAGGAAGAATGAGGTATTTGGACAACTGGAGGGTGAAAAAAGTAAAGAGGTGCTTTACTGAGCAACAGTACAGCACTCAGGAGATCCAAAGTGGGTAGCTCCTTTGTGTAGGCAGGTCATCCCAATGTCTACAGCCTTCAGTGGAGAAGAAACCCAGAGCGGGCTGCTCCTATCCACAGATGGGTCATCTCAATGTCTGCAGTCTTCAGCAGAGAGGAAATCCAGAGTGGGTAAGCTCCTATCCACAGGCAGTTTGTCAGGGATGTCTTTGTGAGTCTGGCTGAGTTGGGATTTTTATGGGCTTCAAAAGGGAGAAAGTACATGCTGGTTGGTCAGTGGGCAGCCATAGTGGGGCTTCAAAAAATCACCATAAGTTCTCACTCCCAACCACAGACTAACCAGAACTGACAGCTTAGCCCCCATGCTTCAGGCCGTCCCTGGCTTGAAGGTGGGGCTTCACTTGGAATCTGCCCCTTTCCACACAGGAGACTTTCTGCCTCCTGCTGCCATCCACATGGCGTCCATGGTGCCCAGGCTGCTCCTGCCAAGAGGCAACTTCAGGCCTGCACCAAGCTACCCTCATCACTCCCTTGGTCTCCCTCCCATTCTTGTTGATGTCCAAAGTCTGGAGGGGGTGAAGGCAGCAAAGGGCTGGCATGTCAGTGCCACCATGAATGTGTGCACACTCAGCCAGGTTGTGACAGCGTCCAGGCTCAGCTGCAACTTTGCTTCAAAATCGGAATGGGCACTGGGACCTGGGAGAATCCAGACAGCAAGAGCAGGCACTTCTGAGCCTGCTGGGGTAGGTGGGATTCCCAAGCTACCGAGAGTGCATGGATGCCTGGGTCTACAGCCATGGCTTGGCAGCTGCAGCTGTACCCAGGTGGGTAGGGCTCCTGTGCTGCCAGCTCCATGGAGTGCGCAGCCCTAGCCATGCCTCCCTCACTGGAACCTATGCCTTTGCACTGGCCACTCTGGACAGGCTGCCACTGCCATCAGTACTGATCCTGAATATTTATGTTTCATCATACAATAAGCATCTTCTGTACCAGTCAAACCCTATTATTTGTGGCAGTATAGTTTAGGTAGTTCATGATGGACAGAGTTAATCTTAGAGTCATTTAAAATCTCTAGAGGCACTTTACCAATACGATGAGTTTTTTAATCATTTAGGGTTCACTTTCCACCCTCCAGCATGCATGCATCATAATCAAGAATATTTGCAATATTAAAATTATGTCATCAATATGATGTACCAGGATGATGTTCTATCCATAAAGACTATGAAGATTTCTAAGGACCATATTATGACAGGAGGTCAACAGAGCTAACATAACTCTGCAGCAAGACCATTAATGTGTATCACTATACCTCTCACATAAAATGGACTTTGATCATTTTAACTGATGAGAATTGAAAACAATGCATGCCAAGAGCCAAAAGCTGTGCAGTTCTACTCCAGTAAAGATATCATACTTGCCAAAGCCGCTGCAACTGGAAATACCACTTGACTAAGTGATATTTCATTTAGGTCACATTTTATATAAATGAGGCACATTTATATAGGTGGGGCACTGATGGCAAACATGTGAAATAAAAGGGATATAATGAGACCCACAGACCTCTGCATCCTTTAATGTCACATGTTACATTGAAAATTTTAACAGTTTCTCACAGGTGGGAGGTACAACTTATGATTCACTAACTTGGTGTGGGGAGAGGAGAAATCGTTTGGGGGAGCTTCACCTTAGCCTTTCCTAACATCTTAGGTCAGAATAAGACTGTGAGGATTCTACCACCATCTGAGTGCATTCATCCTACTTATGGATCATAGTACCAAGTAAATAGCACAAATTGGTCTGTGAAACTATTGGATCCAATGTGAGATGTTTGTGCCAAAATTCTGTGTACTACCTGGCCTTCAAAGGCCACCTATAACCAAGAGGCCAGAATAGCACTTTAGGATATCTGGTATCAGTGCCAGTTCAAATTCTGCGTATAACAGAATTCAAAATGTCTCAATATTCTGCTTTTTTCTAATATACCATTGGCGTCCTTTGTAGAAGGATTGAGAGGCATTGCAGTGTTCTTCCTCAAGGAACCCAGTCTGCACCTGAGTCAGTGTGTTTTGGATCTGATAACAAGATCAGATCTAACAAGTGGATGAGTGATTATAACTTTTCCCTTGTGGCGTATTTTCCTCAGATCTATTTTTAATTTTTTTAATCACACAAATTAAGTGACATCCTAAATTACGGTCTACTTCATCCTCAGTTCTATTATTTCTTTTCTTTATTTTCCTAATTAACCCACGAATTTCCTATCAAAATGTAAGATTGAACTCTATTTTATCTCTTCAGTTCTCTTACACATTCTAGCGCAAAATTTTTCCTCATATAATCTTTTCATTTACTTGTCAAAAGATTGAGTTAAAGGTCCCAAATAAACACACAACAGATTCGTTATTGGCATCTTTTACCTGCTTCCAACTTTTTGCAGTTTTATCTTGCCTTATTATCCTTAAAGATAAGGCTCATGCTATTGCCCCCTAATGATATTCAAATAAAACATTCAACATAAAGCGTTCAACTAAAAATGCACCCCATCCTAATCTTTCAAGATACTAAGCAATTTTCTATGGGATGCTAGCAAGCAGCTGCAGTCTCAGTTCCATTCGCAAATGCTTTTGAATCTTTTATATAATCTATATAAAATTTCATTTGGAAGAGCAAATAAACATATAAAACCTGTCCATGTTGTACTCTTGTAGATAACATGTAGAATACTCCAATTCAGAAGTGGGGAAATTTAGATATAATTATTTTTTCATAAATATACCCAAATGATTAATCATTATAAATACATAATTATGATAAATCCGTTATAATGACAAATAGGTAACTTAAAACACTTAATTCTTAAGGTAGATTTATCATTTAGTAAAATATATGTGGTATAAATATTTGAGTAATTCTTTTTACGTATCAGGGTCACATTGGTTAAATACCTTTGCTGCATTTTAATAGTGCTTCTTTTATTTTCTATTTATTTAGTAAGTTCTTTTTACATCCTCACTCATGTGATTAATAAAAAGACCTGAAAATATAAAACCTGGCTAAAATAAAATATTTGTAGATTCTAGACTAGAAGTATATTCTATATGAACATGCCCACTTAAGTTTTTAATGTATATGTAGAGAAAAATGATCCATTTATTTAACTTTACCTACTGAAAATGGAAGCAGTTGCTGGAGGTCTTTAGCTACGTGAAAAGGTATCAAAGTTCACATGTTAAGTGTAATCAGTGTGTATAATCACTGATCATTTCCTCCAAGCTGACAAGACATACACATCACCTCTAGTCATTGAAAAAAATTAATTGTTCAGTTCATATTGTATCAAGGCTAAAATATAAAATTTTTGATAGTGATTTCCTTTCAATTGTTGAAGGAAACTGTGGGATGTCTTCTCCATTATCCTCTGGCCTTTGGCAATGGTTGTCTGTTTTACTTTCTTTTATATTTAAGGCAAAAATCTAACAGACAGCCAAGTGTGGCAGAGCTGAGTATTTTTTTAATATGCTTTTTAGAAGTTGGCAATGTGCAAGCCATCAGCAGTAATACGTTAACATAGTTAATCTTAAGTATCAAGCTGCAACCTACTTTTCTCTAATACACTTATAACCATATGGTTGTTTCTGTTTTTGGTGTCAATTTGGTTGGGTGGGCAATACTTAGGCACAACATCAGACGTTTTCATTGATGCCTAAAAGGTCTTTATTCACACTTGAGCTAAAGCAGCTGTTGAAGGGCTAGAGAGCACTCGAGTCACCCAAATCTCTGGATATTGCTTTCTGCTGCACCATCTGTGCCCTGTTAAATATTCTTGATTTTTGCCAAGTTTGGGCCAATTTATATGTTAAATCAGTTACTGACGTCAGAATCCAAGAAGCTTCAGGGAGGGAAAAAATGATACTAAACTACAAAACTCTTATACATTAATCATTAGTATTAGAATGGGAAGTTCAAGTACTGCCATTTAAAAGATCATTGTGAGAAATCAGGGTCCCTGGATTTGGGGAGAGCAGTGAATGGGAATTATATTTCAAAAGCATTCACCCTGGAGACATGTACCCCATCCTAATATTTCAAGATACTAAGTGAATTTTTTATGCGATGCTAGGGAGCAGCTGCAGATTCAATTCTGTTCACAAATGCTTTTTAATCTTCTATGCACCATCACCTAGTAAGACTCAATATAATGGCTAATTACTTTGGTAGCCTAACAATTTTACTGTCTTGTACATGACAATCGCTTCAAGTAACACAGATTAGTCAGTGTGTAGCTGCACACTTTAAGAGTCATAATATTCTAAACTACCACGTGGAATAAGGGCTCAAATTAGGAAGGCTACTGTATTGCTTTTGAGATATTGATTTTCAACAGTAAACAAGATTATCTTGTTATTTCTTAATTAAGAGGCAGTATTAGGGTGTAAGGGCAAAATTAGAACACATTTTTAGATATGTGATCATATGATTTAATTAAATAAGAGTTTTACTGGAACCAGTATCCAAGAATAGAAAAGACTAATATCTGCTTCTGGGAATGTTACAGAATGAATAGAGGAAAAAAGAAAGATGAATGGTTATAAAATAACAACAGAATAAAAGCATGTAGACAGTTTTCCCTCAAATATTCAGTAAATCCACCTAACATGCAAGAATATTTAATCTAATTGACAATGTGTTTAGTACAATGATCCACAAATTCTAAGTTAACCAACATTGATTTTAGTTAATATTTGCCAATTAAATTATCTTCTATGTGCACAGTACTCTGCTAAATACATTGATTCTTTTTTTTTTATACTTTAAGTTCTAGGGTACATGTGCACAAGGTGCAGGTTTGTTACATATGTATACATGTGCCATGTTGGTGTGCTGCACCCATAAACTCATCATTTACATTAGGTATATCTCCTAATGCTATCCCTCACCTCCCCCCCACCCCACAACAGGCCCCAGTGTGTGATGTTCCCCTTCCTGTGTCCATATGTTCTCATTGTTCAATTCCCACTTATGAGTGAGAACATGTGGTGTTTGGTTTTTTATCCCTGCGATAATTTGCCCAGAATGATGGTTTCCAGCTTCATCCATGTCCCTACAAAAGGACATGAACTCATCCTTTCTTATGGCTGCATAGTATTCCATGGTATATATGTGCCACATTTTCTTAATCCAGTCTATCATTGATGCACATTTGGATTGGTTCCACGTCTTTGCTATTGTGAATAGTGCCACAATAAACATACGTGTGCATGTGTCTTTATAGTAGCATGATTTATAATTCTTTGGGTATATACCCAGTAATGGGATGGCTTGGTCAAATGGTATTTCTAGTTCTAGATCCCTGAGGAATCACCACACTGACTTCCACAATGGTTGAACTAGTTTACAGTCACACCAACAATGTAAAAGTGTTCCTATTTCTCCACATCCTCTCCAGCACCTGTTGTTTCCTGAATTTTTAATGATTGCCATTCTAACTGGTATGAGATGGTATCTCATTGTGGTTTTGATTTCCATTTCTCTGATGGCCAGTGAAGGTGAGCATTTTTTCATGTGTCTGTTGGCTGCATAAATGTCTTCTTTTGAGAAATGTCTGTTCGTATCCTTTGCCCACTTTTTGATGGGGTTGTTTGTTTTTTTCTTGTAAATTTGTTTAAGTTCTTTGTAGATTCTGGATATTAGCCCTTTGTCAGATGAGTAGATTGCAAAAATTTTCTCCCATTCTGTAGGTTGCCTGTTCACTCTGACGGTAGTTTCTTTTGCTGTGCAGAAGCTCTTTAGTTTAATTAGATCCCATTTGTCAATTCTGGCTTTTGTTGCCATTGCTTTTGGTGTTTTAGACATGAAGTCCTTGCCCATGCCTATGTCCTGAATAGTTTTGCCTAGGTTTTCTTCTAGAGTTTTTATGGTTTTAGATCTAACGTTTAAGTCTTTAATCCATCTTGAATTAATTTTTGTATAAGGTGTAAGGAAGGGATCCAGTTTCAGCTTTCTACATATGGCTAGCCAGTTTTCCCAGCACCATTAATTAAATAGGGAATCCTTTCCCCATTTCTTGTTTTTGTCAGATTTATCAAAGATCAGATGGTTTTAGATGTGTGGTATTATTTCTGAGGGCTCTGTTGTGTTCCATTGGTCTATATCTCTGTTTGGGTACCAGTACCATGCCGTTTTGGTTACTGTAGCCTTGTAGTATAGTTTGAAGTCAGATAGCATGATGCCTCCAGCTTTGTTCTTTTGGCTTAGGATTGACTTGACAATGTGGGCTCTTTTTTGATACCACATGAACTTTAAAGTCGTTTTTTTCCAATTCTGTGAAGAAAGTCATTGGTAGCTTGATGGGGATGGCATTGAATCTGTAAATTACCTTGGGCAGTATGGCCATTTTCACGATATTGATTCTTCCTATCCATGAGCATGGAATGTTCTTCCATTTGTTTGTGTCCTCTTATTTCGTTGAGCAGTGGTTTGTAGTTCTCCTTGAAGAGGTCCTTCACATCCCTTGTAAGTTGGATTCCTAAATACTATATTCTCTTTGAAGCAATTGTGAATGGGAGTTCACTCATGAGTTGGCTCTCTATTTGTCTGTTATTAGTGTATAAGAATGCTTGTGATTTAAATACATTTATTCTTATCTCATCCAACGTATGCAAAACAAGATACACAGGAGGTAGTCAGAAAACCTTTACTGACATGAAAACCACTTCAAATTCACTTACTGCTGAAACTTTCGGCTCAATCGTATCCAAATATTTTAGTCATGGATTCAGTAATTGTCTCACAACATTTAACTGTGACTACAAATATTATGAAGGATGAGATCATGTCTTTTTTTCTTCACATTGTATTGAAATGAATTAATTGTAACATGTTCTGTAAAGAGATGGTATTCAGTACATTGCCCACATGAAAACAAAGGTAAAAACAGTGGCTTACTGTCAAAATACCAAAGAAAATTGGTAAAATGTACATTTAGAATTATTGGAAGATCTGCCAAATTTTCAATACTTACATCTAAAACACCAATATACTCTTTCTATAGAATTAAACATCTAATTTTCTGTTTCTGTTGTTGTATTTCCCACAAGTAAAGCTAGGAATCACTTTGTCTCTAGTGAGATATTCAGGAATATCTTCCAAGTTTCAAAGCAGTCTAGGGAGCAAGTTATGCTAAGTGAAATCTGCCCAAAAGACTGGATTTTTTTAATTCCAGAACAACTAAACATATGTACTTTCTTAGAGGAAGTAAATTTAACTTCACAAAATTCCAAATGATCTAAAATTTACTTAGTTCCTACAGTAAATAATGTTAAAATTGGGAACTTTTAACTGAGTGTATGTAACATCTCCAGGTTAGAATACTAAAGTAAAATGTAAAATAAAAATAAATAAATAAGAAAATGTAACATTCCATACATGAGTTTTATTTAAATTTGCAGCTTTCTTAATTTACTTTTTAACTGGCTAAGAAAAAAAGTAACCAAGAGGAAGAATAAAGTAACTTTTAAAGTAATGATTCATGTGAAATTACCCCAATTGCCTTCTTTCTTAGTCCACTTGGGATGCTCTAACAAAATACATTAGACCAGGTAAAGTATAAATGACAAAATTTATTGTTCACAGCTCTGGAGGCTGAGTAGTCCAGGATCAAAGTAACAGAAGACTTGGTGTCTTGTGAGGGCTCATTCCTCATAGATGGAGACTTCTAAGTGTCCTCATATGGCAGAAGGGGTGAACACCCTCCCTGAAAACTCTTTTATAAAGGTACTAATCACTTTCATGACAAAGGAGCTCTCATGACCTAATCACCTCCCAAAATACTATCATTTTGGAAGTTAGGTTTCTACACAGAATTCTGGAGAAACACAAACATTCATAGCATACCATCTTTTATAAGACAAACACAGCAAATAGACACCATCCCTTCAAACAGAGGAGCAAATACATAAAGAATGACTATAACACTTCATCAGTGAGGATCTGTCATCTAAACCCAGGTAGACATATCCAGGCTCTTAGTGGAATGTTATGTTTATTTTCTATAATATAGCATAGTATCATTAAAAATTGTATTAAGAATTCACAAAATATCATCTATAACAATTGTACCAAAATTTCAACTATTAAAAATTTACACTATTTGACATTATTCTATTGGGACAGTTTTAATATTTACTATAAATAAAATAACTTTTAGCTTGGTCCTCTATCACTAATTCCATTTGGTAGACACTAAGCTTAATATGGAAATAAAATCAATGACATTAACTGGCCATAAATATCTTATTTCTACATATGAATTATAACAATTCAGATAACACAAAATTTATTCCATTTTAACTAGCTGCGATTTATAAAACCTAGCCATTGAAATTCATACTAGTAAAGAAAACATGTTAGATAAATTGTGAATTTATATGTGTGCATATGTGTGTGTATTTATACAACTGATTCCAAATAAGATATTCATTTGAATATGTGAACTAAAAAAAGTTAACTTTAATAGAAAAGCCCAATTTATTTTCCCATTTTATTATTTTATTTATTTATTTTTTCTTTTGAGACGGAGTTTCGCCCTTGTTGCCCAGGCTGGAGTGCAATGGCACGATCTTGGCTCACCACAACCCCCACCCACCGGGTTCAAGCAATTTTGCTGCCTCAGCCTCCTGAGTAGCTGGGATTACAGGCATGTGCCACCACTTCTAGCTAATTTTGTATTTTTAGTAGAGACGTGGTTTCTCCACATTGGTCAGGCTGTTCTTGAACTCCTGACCGCAGGTGATCCACCTGCCTTGGCCTCCCAAAGTGCTGGGATTACAGGTGTGAACCACCATGCCCGGCCTATTATTTTAAATTATTAGTCCCTTCTATCCTTTCTCCATTTCCTCTTGGCTACCTTTTTTCTCTTCTATGCTTATTTCTTTCTTCTAACTTCCTGTACTTTCTCTCCAAAGGCTAAGATATATTACTTAAAATATAGAACAAGGAACAATCCTCCAAATAGACTACATTTAAAAAATACTCAAAATGATCTAAGTTCTATACCATTATAATATTTTAATATGATTTCTATGGAGCTTTCTACTAGTATACCAATGTTTATCACACTTTTCTGATTTATACATCTCATCATTTTGAATATTATTTTAATGCTTTGACTTTAGGTTATATTAAACCTAAAGAATTAATTTTCAATGATTTTAAAAAGCCAAATCATTGCTAATATTTTAAATGCCTCTTTTCTAAGAACATGAATAAATGTTGAGATTTAATTAAATAAAACTCACCAATAGAATGGTTTATAATTCTTTGCATGTATTGTTAAGAAATATAGATTCTTCTGAAAATATTACTAAACTAAGGCTTAGGGTTTCTTTCTTCTGTGATTACCAGAAAATGTGGGGAATTCATTAAGAAAATTAAATTAATTTTGTATTGCACTGTTTGAGACATAATGCTTCTTTTTATGTTGAAGTAATTTTAAAAAGAAAGAAAACATTTTAAAAATATTGGAGATATTAAATTCTCAAAATCGATTAGAGATAATAAAATGAAGTGGAGCTTTTTATAGGTATGTGACCATGGTCACATTGACACCAAAGTGCATTTTGATAGAAGCTGAATTCATCAATGCCATATTTTTAATGCTAATGTGCTACATAGTATAAAGGACCATTTTCTAAAGAGATCAAATTGATGCTCCTATTCACAACACTAATAGTAGAAGAAAATTGGCACATCTACATGGTAATTTCCACATAGGTTATAGATATGAATTAGCTGGAGAATATAATGGATTTGTTCAGTGATGACTTTTTACGTTAATAAGAAAAAGAAACTAATAGCTCAAAATAAAATTTTAGGCCACTTCAAAACCACCAATCTTTCTTAAAATGTCCAACTTAGAGAATAGCAATAAAGTGATGACTGTCTATTCTTAAGTTATGTTTCAGTAAGTAGTTTGCATCTTGATTTAAATATCTGAACATAAGAGTTCAGAAATGTAGACTGCTATTTACTTTTCCATAGTAACAAATTTATAACTAATATCTAAAACACGGTATGCCTAATAATAATAAAAAGTTGTTCAAAAAATATAAATTTTAAAAAATTTCTTAGAATTAAAGACTATGCTTCCTGCATATAATGGGACAAATTTTATGTGAGTTAACTATTATTCAGTCTAAATCAATACAAGCTTACCATTTTCCATATAGAAAATGTTATTTTTTGTTACTATTTAATTTCCAAGTAGAAAAAAATAGCCTGAAGAAATATAGACAAGGTTATTATCCCTAGGTTATTCAGAAATAGTCAGTGTTCTCATTTAACACAACCAAGATATAAAATACAGTCAGTCCTCCATATCTGCAGGCTCTACATTTGCAGATTCAACCAACTGCACATCAGAAGTATTAAATAAAACAATAAATATAACAATGCAACAATAAAAATACTACAAATAAAAGAATCACAGCATAATAATTATTTACATATCATTTACATTTTATTGGGTATTATAAGTAATCAAGATGATTTAAAGTATATGGGAGGATGTGCATAACCTATAGGCAAATAAAAGGCCATTTTATATAAGGAACTGAACTTAATCATCTAAAGATTTCAGTATTCCTAGGGGTGGTGGTCCTGGAGCCAATCTCCTGCTCAAACTGAGGGGTGACTGTATTTCTAGTCACACTCAATCTTCTGAATACCATCAAGATTAAAATTAAAATGGCAGTCTCATGGCTCCATTCCTAAAAGAAGTTTAAATATCTAAGCAGTATTAAATGAACAAACAAACAAAATTACTTTTCCCACATATAAGTATACATAATCCTTTAAAATGTCATTTTAATTTTTCTAAGGCATCAAAATGTCTTTGTAAATAAGTAAATACGTAATAAAAAGAAAGCAAGATTACTTTAGGATGCACGAAAGAAATCTATGTTCTACTAGATGGAGTACCATAAAGAAAGATGGTGGGATAAATCTGACTCAGAAGTCTCTCTACTGGATAATTAGAATGATAAGGATAACATTAACTCAGTTAGATAAAACCAAATAGAAGCAGGTTTTCTTGAAAGATAATGAGTATGATTAATATAAGAAAATACAAATTTTGACTCCCAGTGCAGGATCAGTATCAGAGACACAAATTTAAGATAAATCAGAGTTAAGGTTTGCAGGCAATGTGGTGACGTGAAAAGAACTTAACAAAAAAACTTCAAAAAGATGAGATTTTAGTTATTGCCTTCTTTTTTATTTCTTTTTCACAAATTTGCCTCATGAAGCAGGGGCTTCCCTTTCCTCCCCTATTTTATAGAAAACTAAGACTCAGAGAAGGGAACTTAATTTCTCAAGGTCACACAAATACTAAGAGTAAACCCAATGTTTAAGATGCCAAGACTTCAGTTATTTATGTTACATCATTATACTGAGAAAAAAGTTGCTTAAAACAAAGGAAAATTAACAGGGTAAAAATTTGTTATTAAAAAGGTTCAATAAATATTACTCAAATGAATTAAAAAAGCAAATAAGTGATAAAGTTAATATGAGCAACTACCTTAATAACCAATGCCTTAATGAACAGATAAAAATATCCAGATCCACCAATGTGATTTGAAGGTAGATTGGAAGGTCATCAACATAGGTACCAAATGTTCATAAATGAAAACTTAAAAATATAGCCTCAAAAATTAATGAAAATATGATTTATATTTTGGAGAAAGTGAATTAAAAGTTGATATATGGAGGTTTAATATAGCTTCAAGTAATGGCTTATTTATACAGTCAGATTTTGATGGAAATTTCCAACCAAGTGGTTATTGAACACCCAGACACCAGACAGTATGGACAGATGCAAAATATATCTCCAAGACTGCATGTAAAATCCATTCTTGACAAATTCAGGCTTGTCTACTAAGTTATGTTGGAGAGTCCTGTAGCAGAGAAATTTAATTTGTTGATGTCTTTAGAAAGATGTCTTTAAAACAGTAATACATTTTTTCTTTCCTCTCAGCTACCAGACTTATAAAATAATATGATGCAATTATTTTATGGTGTGCTAATGATGTCAGGTACTGTATATAAGATCGGAGTTTGATGTTGATAAGTGACCTGGTTATTTGCAGAATATAGATGTATTTGCATCAATCTGTGCTGCATGTGAAGCATTTCTGGCTCCCACTGCATTTTCTCTCCTAGGCTTTGGAAACCTAGATCTGAATTAGGTGGTGAGAAAAAAGTCTTTTTCCCATGTGATCCACTATGCCTAGCAGTGTGTAACAAAACCTCAGTGAACATGCCTTACTAGACAATAAAGGATAGTAACTAAAGCTGTCTCAGAAAAAGAGAAATAAGCTATAATAATATGTTTAATATGTTTGTGTGTGTTTGCAGAAGAGTAAGTTGCAGAAGGACAGAGATTGGTTCAAAGGAGCAATGTTGGCAGGCAATTAGTATTGTCATTAGATGAATATTTACTGTACTGTTACTGAAGACAAACCAGATATTTTTCTTGTGCTGTCACAGCATAGTAAAAACAATACAGCAAAGAAACAACAGGCATAATAAAACCAGCAGATACTGAAACTGACTACTTGAAATTACTAAAGATTAAAGGGGAAAAATAGCTCTTCAGTTTTTATATGTAATTAGAAACCGAGATAGAAAAAATCACTTTAAAAAAAGAATTCTGAATGTAAACAAAAAGACCTAGCAAATTTATAAATGGTTTTCATTTTAAAAAACATAGAGCCTCTTTTTGAATTGTGGGTCAGAGTCTCAATTAAAGCAATATTAAAACGTGTTTTAAGAGAGGCCAAGGACTCTTAGCACAAGAAAGCAAAATTACTAAAAACCACAAAGATCAGCACAAAAGCTGGATCTTCTCCAAGAAACTTTGGCATGACAAAGTACATGAATTTAGAAACTGCATCTACTCTGCTAGAATTCCAGCCAATTAGACTTAACATTTTCTTGAATGTACATGATAGTTTTAGGAAAGCAAAACTGTGATGCATTTATTTTATCAAGATAATTGTGAATTTTTTCTAGAAAATCTGATTAACAATGAAGATTTCATTTTGAGGCTTTCTACGATATATGATACTGTGAGTTGTAAGCGTGACAGTCAGTTCTTGCTCCTCAATAAGCTATTTTCCAAATAAAAATCTGATAGTAACTTTTGTTCCGATATATTTTCACTTCAATGTACTAGAAAGTAACTTTTTCTTCAAGTTGGATCTAAAATCCCCATTTAATTGCTTTGAGAAAAATGACTTTTAAAACAAACTAACATGTAAGATATGACCAGCCAAATGGTCAGAAGTGAGAGTTATGTCACTTCCATTCAACTAGGCTATCTATTGAGAACTTTCTATGTGTCAGGCACATAGTGAATAAGACTCTATTTATTGTGTCAAGTTGAACTTTAATTCCAAAAAACTGTTTATAGAGTAAGACATCTGCTTTTTTGGTACCTGAAAGGAAAGTTTACATATTTTCATTTTTTTATCTTATTCAGATTAAATATGATGAAATAACGCTACTTGGTGTATATTATTTATATTGTGCATTTTTTTCTTATAAAAATTTCCAAAAATATAGAACAGGTTAAAATAATAAAATGATCGCCTAGATTTATCAATTAATATTTTCAAATTTGCTCTATTTATCTATCATCTATCTATCCGTTTTTCTATCTATATATTTTTCTATGCATCTATCTTCACCTTTTTTGTTTTACTGAACCATTTGCAAGAAAGTTGCAGAGGCCATGACACTTCAACCATAAATGTTTCACCTTAGATCTACTAAAAGGGTCTCTCTTTATATCATCATCGTATTATTCTGACACTAAAGAAAATTTATAATAATTTTCAAATATTAAATAATACATAGTGTATACTCAAATTTTATTAATTAATCTGAAAATACCTCTTACAGTTACTTTCATTAAATCGTCATTCACTCAAGTCACACATATTTGGTTCTTACATCTTACATCTCTTTAGATTCTTAACATAAGATAAACTTTCAGATGTTCTTTACAAAGAACTACGATGAACTATAATTCTACAAAAAGCAACATATAATCTTGATTATTTATTTTCTTTTTGATTCTTTAATCTTGTATTTATTAAGGATTTGTATGAGTCATTTGTTTTCATTTAATTCCCTCTTGAGGATCAATATGGACTACATGTATCTATATAATTAGTGTATAACAATCAATTATAGTTACATTCTTTGTAATGTTTAAGTGCTTAATTGCCAAATGTGGCTAGGGAGTATCTTTAATTTAACTTCTCTGTCTTTTTTTAAATTTAGTTTTATTTTTAAGTGCCACATAATAATTACACATATTTATGGAGTACAGTGCGATGTTTCAATATATGTAAACAATGTGTAATGACCAGATGAGGGTAATTAGCATGTCTCTTATCTCAAATATTTATCATTTCTTTGTGGTAAGAACACACAAAGAATTCTGTCTTCTAGCTATTTTTGAAAAATGCAATACGTTACTGTTAACTATATTTACCGTAGTGTTCAGTAGATTATTATAACTCATTCCTTCTATCTAACTGTAACGTAATACCCATTGACCAACTTCTCTCCATCTCCCCATCCCCGCTTCCTTCCCAGTGTCTTTTGACATGCTTCAAATTAGTCTTGGAAAGCTATTTTGCCTTTGGTAAGACACAATATACCATATTTTTTGTGTACTTTTCCAGCCTTATAAATAGAAATACCTGCTTCTCTAACAGACTCTCTTCCTGTTACTGAGGAATTATACTTAGAAACCAAGGTTGGGAATCTAGGGATGATCACTGCTTATGAATGGTCTTTCAGTATACAGAGCTAAGGAATGAAATTTTAAAATTAATTTGTATAGACATTCCAAATATAAATTTAAGATTATATTTTTCTTGTATTATTTTGTATGTCTAAGTTTAAAATATTAATTAAAAAATATTTAAAATATTTACAAATTTTAAATATTTTTCTAAACATTGGTATAGATTTTATGTATCTGCTTATAGTATAATAAAAATGACACAGTTTCAAAATTATTAGTAACATTAATACTATAAGGTTATAGTAACATATTATAGTGATATAGTATGTTACTATAATGTACTGTATGCTATATTACATTATAGTATATTGCTATATCATAATATATATTCTAACAATACATGATACTATAATATTATAGTAATATTACTACTATATACACACTATATATTACTATTTAATGTGTAATATATAATCCATATTATAATATATATTATAGTAATATTATTATTATATTACTATATTACCATAATATAGAATAATATTAAAGTATACTTACTAGTCACACATATGAGGAAAGTTTATTATTTTGTGTTTTTTCTTTTGGATTATATTGCATTAATGATTTACATCACAGTGCTATATTAAAAAATAATGTGTAGAGTGTTAGGATTTTATTGTCTTCCTTTATAAGTGTTGAAACTCATTTAGGCAAATGATTAAGTAGTTTTCAGGTCACCTTGGTGCATTCAAGTCTTGTTTGAAGGTTTTATTGGGGCAGGTCTAGAGTAGACTTTACCAGTACTAATTGAGGTAATTGGTCCCAATAACTATACCAGTAGTTAGTAATTAGTAAATCTAACCTGAGAGCCCTACTAGTAAGGCATAACCCTTCTGGGTTCTCTATTAAATGTTCCATATTTTTCCTACTAGGGCTAGTTAAAACTCAAATGTCTCTCATCGTTGTAGGAGGTCTTGTAATTGTTTAGCTTACATCATGTTTTCTGTTTGAATGTTGTTCGGTGGTGGTGGTGATTTTGGCGGTGGTGATGGTAGTGTGTGTACACACACTCTTCAGATTGTTTAAGTTACAGTTTGTAAAGCTTCATTACATTCACAGCTTAATATTCAGCCTGAAATACATAAAACCTCTATGCAGATTTGTTTCCTTTTCTGTGTAGCTTCCTTCTCTCTAGTTTTCAGCTCTATACATTTTCACTGTCTTGATCCTTCCAAATTTTTGTTTCCCTCTTCTCAACCAAAGGAAACCAAAGACCAATTTGTGTTTCTTAAACTACTCTCTCTATGCCAAGGTCCAGATAGTGCTGTGGGCAGAAAAGCAGGCCAATGCTAGGTTTTCTCTTATTTGAATATTTCTATCAGAGAACAAAGTCCTCTTTGCTTATTGTCTATTATCAAAAAAACTGTTATTTTCATCTTTTGTATAGTGTTTTTAATGTTTACCTCGAGATAGTGAGTCTAATATTAGACATTGCCTCATAGATAAAAATGGAAACTTTTCATATTCATTTTTCATATGCATGATAGATATGGCTGGTCTGCCTCAGTCAGGGACATATCTTGGCATTTTTACCAGGATTGTGCTAAATATATAAGCTTATTTTGGTAGAACTGTCATCTTTGCAATGTTAAATTCTCTTATCCCAAAACAAATATCTGTTCCTTTTTCCAAACAGATTTTTGTGTCTTTTATTAATGTTTTAAATACCTCTTCACATTTGTTTTTAAAACTTTTAAAATGTGTTTCTATTTTATAGTTTTTTTCTTGCTGTAATAAATATGTTTTGCTTTATTATATTTTCTAAGTGGTTATTTTTTGAGAATATGAGCCACTTATTGTATATTTATTCCCTGCTACTTCTTCAATTCTTTTATGTTTATTAATTATTCACGAATATTCCAGTTATCCAAACAAATCATTCACAAAGATAAAAACTTTATTACTTCTTTGGAATTTTTTTGTCTCCAGTTTTTTATTTCCTGTCTAATTGCATTGTCTGATATTTTGAATAAAATGTTAAATAGCAAAGGGCTATTCTGTGAACAACACTGCCCTTTTTCTATCCTTACTGGAAATACTTCAAAGTTATTCCCATTAAGAAGAAATGTAAGTCCATAATGAGATATATGTGCTTTGCAATGGTAAGAGTCTATGAATTAATGTAAAATGTATGTTTTTATCAGAAATGTTTATTAAAATTTTATGAACGCCTTTTCAGCATCTGTGAAAATAATCACACTTTTCTTTAGGTCTATTAACGTGGTAACATTCATATTTTAATTATCTATTCCCTCAATTGTAAAATACCATTATTTGTATAACCAGGTCTTTTAAAAAAATAGCTTTTGGGGGGCAAAATAGCTTTTGAGGGGCAAAAATAGCTTTTGGGGGGCAAAATATATATTATTTATATAAATATTTTTAAAATCTCATAGAATCAATAAACTATGATACTTTGTGTTTAACAAATAAGATCTATCAAACTGAACCTCATTTGTAAGTCATATTGAACCAACTCTGAATAAAACAGCAGATCAATTTTCATTTGTATTTAACAGATATGGAACAAAAAGCATCATCTTATATCACTGAGAAGCTATATGCCTTCATTTGATCATTGTTCTACACTATAAACCTCATTCTCAGTTTACAAATTTATATTTACTAGAAACTTAAAATGAGGCTAAAGTTATCTTAGGATAACAGAAACTGAATATTAGGATCTGGCTATATTTACAAAAATGTTACATATATTTAGCATTTAATTCAGCAAGCCCGATTATAAAAAAGTCACAGAATAAAATCTTATAGGTATGCTCAAACATATGGATAATACTGTTTATTGTAACTTGATTTTTCAAGTACC
This sequence comes from Pongo abelii, assembly GCF_028885655.2. NCBI lineage: Eukaryota > Metazoa > Chordata > Mammalia > Primates > Hominidae > Pongo > Pongo abelii. The sequence goes on from NC_071998.2 coordinate 46,918,052, forward strand.
AAACACTGGAATTAATATGTTCATCTAGGACTGCTTATGCAAATTATAGTGTGTCTATACAGCAATGTGCTATTAAACTGTTAAGAAAGTGAAAAATTAGTATGTATTGACATGTAAGAATCTCAAAGATACAGTACAAAATGAAAGGAATTAAAAATATGTATAATATATAAAATATAATTCTATTTTAAAACTGGCATATATACACAAAGAATTTCTGAGAGAGCATTAGCAAAATATTTTACCTTGGAAAGAGAAACAAGGCAACAAGAAAGAAGTCTTTATTTTTGGAATATTTTTAAATGTGCACATACTGCTTTTATAGTAAGCAGTTTAAGTTTTAAAAGTGCAAAAGTATATTGTTAAGTGTATCCAAATTAAAAAAAAATTGTATAGAACAGCCATGACTAATTATTTTTTACTCATATTAAAATTTGATTGACGTTTGTCTTTAACAATTAGATAGTTAGATTCAAGCAAAACTTTTCAAGTTATGTAAGCTTTAAGTTATAGCACCAATAGTCATTTTTTTTTCTTTCTTGGTTCTTATTCCTCAGAATCAGAGAATTACTAATTAAATATATTGGGCAGTTTGGGAATGTACCATGCAGAGGTGAATCTATTTTTTTCTATCACTCTTGCTTCTATATGAAATTTATTGTTCTAGGAAGCTAAGTAGAGGAACTTAGGAGCCTAAGGTCTAGCTCTTCTACACATTACAGGTATCTAGTAATCAGAGGTCTCATCGAAATCCCATAATCAGAACTTGTTAGATTGTGTATCTGAATATGCAGACCTCTCCAGCACATTCGAGAATTATTACCTACCAAAGAGCCAATTTAGGCTATGAGGAGACTATCTAAAATTCAGAGGCAGTACATACATATCTAAAAACTGCTAAATCCCAAAATAACTGTATCACAGAAATGTGAAATAAAGTTAATTTTTAAAAATGTCCTCTGGCAGTAGACTTTGATTAGCTACTCTGGCCCTCAAACTTTTAAAGATGGCAATCTCTTCCTCTTTCCTGCCTTTGAAGTGAGAAAGTTTCTAACCAAGTAGTATACATTTTAACTTAAAAAGAAAGTTGATCTCTTAAATGTCTTTTAGGTTTTAGGGTCTAGTTATTGGACACTGTTGGAGTCACTTTGAAATAATTTTTATATTTAATAGGTAAAGTAGGTTAGACAAGAACATGTTTTAAAGATTAAACCATGAAGTGATCTGTTGGGGAGGGAGCTTCTGTGTGATGTGAGGATATCCCAAGCCTAGATAAAGTCAAGTTTCCTTATGCGGGTTGTATTAGAGGAAAAAACATTTGGTTGGATATCTAAACTGTAATATACTTTATGCCTTAAATAGTATATTTGAGCACTACAGTGTATTAAAGCAAAAAGTAAAATTTTAGTTTGGCAAGGCACCTCACAAGTCATAGAGTGCTTTTCTTCTAAGCATCATTTATCCTTGGAGCATGATCGAACAAATGTGAATCTACTTTAACATTAATATTTTCAGTGAGAACTTCACAAGATTGGCATAATAATTAGAAATTATCTTTAAGCTAAATTCTGCTTCCTTGTATCTCTACCCAGTGGGTTTCGGTTTGCCCCCTAAACAACATGGAAAGAAGTCTTACAATTTCATAATATAACTCATTAAATAACTAAATATTTCTACTCTATCTCTATTTTCTATTAATTATTAATCACCCCCTGTTCCTTAAATCATTCCCTTGAACATAGTATTCAAACCTTTGAATGCTTAACTGCAGACCTTTCTTTTAAACCTCCTTTCCTCTATTTTTCAAAATCCTCACCATTCTTAAGTATCAAAAGATGGTGTATGCTATTTCTTGCTCTGTTATAAAAACCACATTAAACACCCATCTTCTGTCTATTTCAGTATCCTAGAAATATCAGAACATCAGAAATTCTGCATCTAATTTAAAATATATGCTTCAGATGAAGTTTTCTTCACTTTCAAATGAATATTCTAGAACAGTTGTTTTCATTTTCGTTCTGACCCATGAGCATTTCCCAGACACTTTCAGAAGATTTGTAATAGCAAAATAATTGAAAAATAATATTAAGGTGTTATTTCCTTTTACTTCATTAACATTTTGCAACAATAGTACAAAAGAAATTTCTGTTGCCATTTCATGAGTTGTGGAAGTAGCACCAAACAATACTAGTAGTTATTTTCTGTCATTACCATGATTAAAAGGAAGAATAAAGATAAATAGGTTTAACTTAAGATTATCCTTGATGGTACAGTAAAAATTAGTAATTTTATTAATTCTTAATTATTATGTGATGAAATGGAAAATACCTATAACTGGGAATTTATGAAAATTAATAGATATGATCAATTCCAATATGTGACCATATTATCATCTTGTGGTATTTCACTAGCACTCAATATATGAGATACAGGACACAGGAAAGTGAACTGTCTTATGTTGTGGATTACCCATATGGATACTGAAGTCACTGAGGTGGTGACCAAAGTAGAAATAGAGAAAACCAAGTGAAGTCGAAGGCAAAATATTATTCAGTGATTGAAACATGTGTTGTAGATACCTAAGCGATTGGCCAATGATAAATTAGAAGGAGGGGTAATGTTTTCATTTTAGCTGGTTAGATGACATGAAGTTCAAAGAAGCTGACATTTTGAAGGAGTAGCTAAGAGAATTGATTTGCATTTTAGAGTGGAATATAGAAAAAAATATCTACACTACCTCCTGGTGCCTAGTTATAAGGAATGAAATAAAGAAAAAGTCTCCTGCTAGAGAAGCCTACAAAGACAATTGTTTCATCAATAAAGAGAACACCAGTTCTCACCAAGACTGAAAAGATGAAGGAAACATCAAGCAAAGGTCTTGAGTTTGGAGAAGACTTGTTGAAATCACATGTCTGAAGTACAGAAGGCCCAGTGAAAGAGTTTGAGGGGAGGAAAGGTGCAAGGAATTAAGTTTTTAAGATGAGTGAACTAATATGATGATGATTGTACTCTGAGTATGGTGATTATTGGGCTGAGACAAATGGGGATATGAAGGGTGATGATTTAAATTCTGATACATTTCTTGTTTTAAAAGTAAGTAGCACATTTAATTCAAACCATGATCCCAAACACTTAGAATGGGGGGCACAGTGTAAGTCCTTCTTCTTGAAACTATTGAACATATGCCTGTGGGGGTAGAAGGACAAAAGGCCTATTTTACGGAAGGCAAGAGAAAAATTGTTCACTTTCCTGTGTCCTGTATCTCATGATCAAGTGCTAGTGAAGTACCACAAGATGATAACTGTTCCTATTATTTCACATATGTCACTATTCCCAGTGTCAGCAAGACCCTTGATGTAATGCAATAGGGTAGTTGACACGGAAAAAAAGCTTCATGGCTCAGATCAGTCTGATAAATGAACATATTGGAACAATAAGGCTAGGAAACACTTAAATGTAGGCTGAAACTTGCTGTTACTATGGATTAGCTTACTTGAGAGATGCTGACTAAGAAGAATGCAGTAGAAAGCAATGAAGTGATATTTAACAAGCATGGGAGCATGACTCAATGAGGAGTAGAAAGCAGTGAGGCAGAAACAGACTCCTCTTGAAAAGAAATGAAGCAAAAATGAATCAACTTCCAGCCCTTTTCAGGATCCTTTTTTTTTGTTTGCAACTAATTCAGCCAGGCTGAGTTCTAGTCATATTTCTTCCTGTTCTGAATTGCCTATATTTATGTCCAGTTATAGACATGAAAAATAGTCCACTAGAAGCATAATTGCCCATCCTCCTTACTCCTCAGCCAAAATTGCTATTTATACTGCACTAGTTCTAACTCACAATGTGCCTAAATGTCATCACTCAGTCAGTGTCCAGCTTAAACCAAATACATCATACCATTTCTCTATTCAGAAGATAGGGCTGGGAGTAAACAAGGACGTTAGAGAGTACATTGTGCTAATGGATAGGAATAGAATTCAGACACACAAAAAAATAGAATCCAAAGGAAATCTTCAGGGAAAAGTTATGTTGTGTTCCTAAGAACAGTTTTGCAATTTCCAAGGCTGCTGAGAATGATATTTTTAGTTTGGTTTAGTATCAAGGGACCACTCATAAAAATGGTTTAAAAGCATGAGATGAATTCACTATTCTGTAGCTAATATTCATGCAAGGATGTATGGAGAGGGAGTTAATGTCTTTAGAAACAAACTATTGAGTTTATAAAGAGGTGACAATAATTCATTCTAAAATTTAAGATAAAAGTTCAAATTCTCCAGCATGGTCTTTGAGGTTTCCTATGATCTATTGCCTTCTTTCTTTTATTATTATTATTATTATTATTATTATTATTATACTTCTTTCTCATCAGACTTAGCTCTCAGTATAGGTACCAGTCACGTAGAGATATTGTACACTCCCTTTGTGACTTTTCTCATGATGTTCTTAGAATGAAATGCAGACTTCTGATGCCCAAGCCATGTGAACTTCATGCTCCAAAGCTCATCTCAACTACTATCTCTGTGTTATCTGGCGCTTATGTTATCATAAAATCACTTTTAGAAAAAGGCTGAGACTTTTTTTATTTTTGCCTCTATACTCAGTTTAACACAGTGCTTTGAAATAATATATATTGAGTGTAATGTCTCTTCTAGGTACTTTGAGTCAAAATGTAATATGGTTGATAAAACCAGGAGTCCAAATCTGATACTTATTTCTGCCTCCATGGTACATAATTCTGTACAAAACATGACATTTTATAAAAATTATCCTAAGTTTACAATGATGATAACAAGTCACGTAAAATAGAATATATAAAGGAGTTTACCACTGTGTAACATGAAATTACCAACTAATATCATTTCCTTTTTATTTTTTCAGTCCAAAAGAATACCTCAACTAAAGTAAAAGAGGAATTCAGATCTTAGAAAATAGAGCTTGGTTAAGCTTTGAGACAAAGCTATGGATATAGCACACCTCTGAGAAGAAAGACATTTCTTGCTTTTTGAAAACTTTTCTTGGGCCAGTGGTGATGGCTCATACCTGTAATCTCAGCATTTCGGAAGGCTGAGGCAGGCAGATCTGTTGAGGCCAGGAGTTGGAAACCAGCCTGGCCAACATGGTGAAACCCTGTCTCTACAAAAAACACAAACAAAAAATAATAATAAACCTAACATGGTGGCATATACCTGTAATCCCAGCTACTTGGGAGCCTGGAAAAAAAAAAACAAACAAACAAAAAACAGAAAACAAACAAACCAAAAAACACTTTTTGTTTCTAGCATTGCAATGGGAAAAAGATACTGAATAGGGTATTTCCCACAGAAATATTATTTCATTGCAAAGCCTATATTAAGCATATAATTTTGAAGATGGAATTAACATGCCACCACCTTGACCTAAGTATTTTTAACATAAAGTGAGAAATGGAGTGGTCTGTCCTATGGCACTTTCCATGTAAAAGAGTATGATCTTTATGATAATAACTTCACTTATGACTGTTTATTATTAGTGACAGTGAGCAAAGAATGTTGAGGCAAGTTGTGGAATCAGTTCTGGAGTCGTGGAAGCAGATGTAGTGAGGATGCTTTTATCTTTTTTCAATGTTTTATTTCTAATTATTATTAGAGATAAGCATTGGAAACTTTTAGGGGTGGAAGATATAACTGATTCTCAATGTGGCATAATGAAAATATATGTAAAAATGGCTTACAGAAGCAAAATGTGTTAAGGCTTTTAGCTAAGGCCATTACACCACTGTAAAAACCTCTGAATAAACTAAAGCATATGCGAGTAAACATTCGACTAAAGGTGTGTTGCAAACGAAACATGACAGTTGGAGAATGGCTCATGGAAAATTAACTAAGGGGGTGTGTTTTTCACCATTACATAATGAGCTCATGGCACTCAGTGACCTTGAAAGAGAAAAGAATATGGGGATAAAAAAGATATATCATACATATGAAAATTATAACTCAAAAGATTTCTCAGTTGTGGCAATTGGCACATAGTGCTGTTTGGAATCAATCTGCTGATAGGTTCTTTCAAATCTGAAAGAAATATATGGCTAAAAGAAGCATCAGTCTGGACTTAAAAGTACTTTAAGGCTAAAAATGATATTTGGCCCCCAACTATTTGAAGAGTAGGTGGGCTGAAAAATCAGTTGAGCTCTTAATACAGGCAAATTTATTATTGCCTACTTGAGAATAATGTAAAAGGAAGAATGTTTCAGGTGTCAGAGCTATGACGAATAATGGACAGGGATGCTACTAATTAGAGAGGCAGCCTAATTAAACATCCTCCCTTAATATTACTCTCCTGCCCCAAAGTGTTAAAATCCTTCCACTTATCACTTTGGAAATCATGGTCCACCATCAACAAAATCTCTCATAAATTTAATCTTATACCTGACATTCTCTAAATGTCATTATCTAAATATAATTTGGATCTGCCCCAAGAATACAGCTTTCTCTTCATAACTCTTCTATGATGATATTCTCTCTAACAGTCATTGGTCCCAAAGGTAAGGTAGCCTCATCCTCCTCATTGTGGTTTATAAACAAATAATTATTTCTCCTCAGGTAACTCACCATTATTTCTTGAGAAATGTAGTTTCTGAAATATAACCAGTTTTTAAAATTAGAAAATTAGATATATATTTTAATTTTTTAAAAGTCTTATTTTTAGAAAATTTGATAAATACAATATTCTGATAAAATTACTAAATAAAAGTGTGAATTTGTACTATATACCTTGTTTATTGTTACTTTTTTGTGATTTCCCTTAGATATAATCAGCTAGCATTCAGGAGCATTACTAGGAAAAGTAATAGGTCACTCAAAATCATATTAACTCATCGTAATATTAATTGATAAGACACTGAGTGCAGTATTTATTGTATAGATCTCTCTTAAGGCTGTGCTTTTTCAAACATATAGCTTGCTTTTTATTTTCAACATAATGACCATTAAAAGTGTTTATAATTTTCCTTTTTTGTTTTTTGTTTTTTGTTTTTTTTTTTGCTAACAAATCCAAAGTCCTTTTGGATCTACCTCTAGCAATTATAATGTATTATATGGATTCTCTGTTCCAATTTCTTCTTATTTTAGAACATTATGTTTCCTTTTCCTCCAGCCCATTCATCTATTTGTTTGCTTTATTTTATAGTGGTGTGCCTCTTTTCTCTGTAAGTTAACTTATATCTTTCTTGAACTGAGGTAGAATATCAATCAGTAAATCAATTTAAAAACAACAACAACAATGAATATGTCTGGAATACTGATTACACGTTTTAAGGAACAATTTACATGGTGTCAGAGATATTAGACAGATTATCAAAACAGACCCAAACAGCCAAGAAAAGGACCTAATCTCCAGAAATGAAGTTTATGACATAGGAACTCCTCAGTAATTAGTCAAAACTGTCAAAACTCTGTCAGGATGATGAAATGGAGCTATTTAAATAAATGCTAACTGAGGTCAGGGTCCTTGAGAAGGAAAAGTTTTAGACATTTAGGTGGGACAGCAAATACTGAGAGGATTGTTGACCAAACACAATGTAGGTAAGAGGAAGGAAAAGACTACCAAAAGTTGAGATTTTTTTTGTCCTGCAAAGATTCTTCAAGGAGAAATTAGAAGTCAAAATTCCCTCCTAAACCTACATCCAAGTACCTGCTCTCTAACTTAACCTTGAAACTGGTAGCAGTTACTTTTGTGTTTCTGTTAGCTATAATCTCAAAGTTTCTACCTATCAAAACTTACCTATAACTTCAAGAGGATGTAATTTCAGAGTATAGGTTTTTACTTTATGCGTGATCACTGCATTCCTTTCACAAGCAAGAAAACTCAATGCCTACTTCATGTGTATACTCATATATTGAAACATGTATTCAAAATTTATAAAATAACTTTACATTCAAGCAGAATAGTACATTTTCCATAGTATTTTGAAGATTGAGACTCTTTCTAGCTACATAGCTTAATTATTTGAGAGTTGAAATTACTTCGGTCAAAATAACTTTACTATTTATTCAAAAATTATTTTTCAGGAAGATAAAGGTATAAAGCACAAATAATTTCATTGATAGATTTTGGGAAGAAGTTTTGCAAATCAATTTATACAGACAAAAATTTGCTCACATGGGCGAGCAGCTTGTTTATCAAACAACAGCTTGCTTTTCAAGGTTAACTTTAAGAACCTCTTCTTGCCACTATCACATCATTAAATTTGCTTAATTAATACACATAACATACTAAATTGACCCTCCTCCATAAAGATGCACCTTACACTGCTTAGGCCAGACCACCAAGTCTATAAATACATCCCTTGAATCCCCCCTTTAAAGACTACAACTAAAATTTTTTCAGGGTAGTGCTGTTTACTTAAGCTGTTTTAATAGACTTAGATTTCCTAACACTTTTCCTGCTGGTCTTTGGTAGGAGATTGTATTAGTCCATTCTGTGTTGCTATAAAGAGACTGAGACTAGGTAATTAATATGGAAAAGAGGTTTATTTTGGCTCGTGGTTTGCAAGCTGTACATGAAGCACAGTGCTGGAATCTGCTTCTAGTGAAGGCCTCAGGAAGCTGCCACTCATGATTAAAGGCAAAGGGCAGCCGGTGTTATTACATGGTGAAAAAGAGGACAAGAGAGAGAAGGGGGAGGTCCCGGACTCTTATACAACCAGTTTTCACATGAACTAGCAGAGGAAGAACTCATTACCATGGGGATGGCGCCAAGCCATTCATACACTATCCACCCCCATGACCCAAACTCTTCCCACTAGGCCCACCTCCAACGATGGAGGTCACATTTCCACATAACATTTGAAGGGAACACACATCCAAACTATATCAGAAACTGACAACTGACTATGTAATACCAGAAAGCATTGTATCTTTGTATATATATCAGAAAATATTTTCTGCAAATTTATGGCTAACATTGAAAAAGGCATATCAAGAAACTAAACTTTGAATCATACAGATTTGGTTCAAATTTTATATTGTTCAGCTGGGCATGGTGGCTCATGCCTATAATCCCAGCACTTTGGGAGGCCGAGGCAGGTGGATCACACCATCAGGAGATCGAGACCATCCTGGCTAACATGATGAAACCCCATCTCTACTAAAAATACAGAAAAAAATTAGCCAGGCATGGTGGCAGGTGCCTGTAGTCCCAGCTACTCGAGAGGCTGAGGCAGGAGAATGGCGTGAACCTGGGAGGTGGAGCTTGCAGTGAGCAGGGATTGCGCCACTGCACTCCAGCCTGGGCAACAGAGTGAGACTCCGTCTCAAAAAAAAAAAAAAATTTATATTGTTCACTAAGAATCTATTGAGAGTCCATCATTATATGTGCTACTAACATATCAATCCGGAAGTTTGAGTTAAATAGAATAAAAAGTCATAATGAGGATAGTGGAATACATAACAAGATTCAGCATCCACGAGAATGCTGATCAGTCAGGCAGCAAAAACAAACATCTGAGGAATCAGGTAGAAGAACATAGAGTTTAGGCAAATTGATAGTAGACATCAAAAGTAATCATCAAGAAGAAAAGTAATAGCTCTAGCTAGGTCTGGTGGCAACAATCACCTCGAAACTGAGCCTTCCCCATTTAGAAGAAGGACAAGGACATAGCTGATAATAAACTTGCAGCAGAAAAACACATATGTTCTCAAGAGGAGTTCAAGAATAGAAAGTCTAGTGGTTTTAGGTCTTATGTTTAAATCTTTAATCCATCTTGAGTTAATTTTTGTATAAGGTATAAGGAAGGAGTCCAGTTTCAGTTCTCTGCATATGGCTAGCCAGTTTTCCCAACACCATTTAGGGAATCCTTTCCCCATTGCTTGTTTTTTGTCAGGTTTGTCAAAGATCAGATGATTGTAGATGTGTGGCCCTAAGAAAACCTAGGCAATACCATTCAGGACATAGGCATGCACAAAAGACTTCATGACTAAAACACCAAAAGCAATGGGAACAAAAGCAAATATTGACAAATGGGATCTAATTAAACTAAACAGCTTTTGCACAGCAAAGGAAACTAGCATCAGAGTGAACAGGCAACCTACAGAATGGGAGAAAATTTCTGTGGTCTATTCATCTGACAAAGCACTTAATTCCAGAATCTACAAGGAACTTAAACAAATTTACAAGAAAAAAGCAAACAACCCCATCAAAAAGTGTGTGAAGGATATGAGCAGACAATTCTTAAAAGAAGACATTTATGTGGTCAACAAACATGTGAAAAAAAGCTCATCATCACTGGTCATTAGAGAAAACCAAATCAAAACCACAATGAGATACCATCTCACGCCAGTTAGAATGGCGATCATTAAAATGTCAGGAAACAACAGGTGCTGGGGAGGATGTGGAGAAATAGGAACGATTTTACGTTGTTGGTGGGAGTGTGAATTAGTTCAACCATTGTGGAAGACAGTGTGGCGATTCCTTAAGGATCCAGAACCAGAAATACCATTTGACCCAGCCATTCCATTACTGGGTATATACCCAAAGGAGTATAAATCATTCTACTGTAAAGATACATGCACACGTATGTTTATTGCAGCACTATTCACAATAACAAACACTTGGAACAAATCCAAATGCCCATCAATGATAGACTGGATAAAGAAAATGTGGGATATATGTACACCATGGGATACTATGCAGCCACAAAATAGGATGAGTTCATGTCCTTTGCAGAGACATGGATGAAGCTGGAAACCATCATTCTCAGGAAACTAACACAGGAACAGAAAACCAAACATCACGTGTCTTCAGTCATAAGTGGGAGTTGAACAGTGAGAACACATGGACACAGGGAGGGGAACATCACACATGGGGGCCTGTCAGGAGGTAGAGGACTAGCGGAGGCATAGCATTAGGAGAGATACCTAACATAGATGATAGGTTAATGGATACAGCAAACCACCATGGCACGTGTATACCTATGTAACAAACCCGCACGTTCTGCACATGTATCCCACAGCTTAAATTATAATAAAAAAAAATTAAGACTTAGTCTAAAAAAAAAAAGAAAGTCTAGTGGGTCCTGACAAATGTCCTAATAACTTGCAGCTAAATATTAGAACAAATGATTCCTCTTAATTAACATGATCTAATTTGAAATAGAGCCAGAAAAGAAAATGTGGCTAAAAATGTGTAATGATTTGCTTCCTCCTTTTCTAACACTTTACCAAACTGCATAAGAAGGAAACTCTTACAACTTTTTTAAGTAATCTTTAATCCTTTCTGTGAGATAATTCAAGATAGATTGTTTTTTTTTTAGAATCTTTACTTACCTAGGTAAGTTAAACATTTCATATGACTGACATATCTGACAGACATTATATCACTAAGAGGTACTTTTCCAGGAAAGTTATTGTGAATTTTTATTATGCCAGTTATTATTTGATGATACAGTGACTGCTTTTTCTTTAAGCTAGAAGTGACCTTTTAAAAAAATTCTTTTCCCACAAAGGTAGTGTGCATCACTGACAATTTCCATTCCGCAGATTGAATATAAGCAATGTATGCTTCTTAAGTCAGAAGTGTTAACCCTGTGGAGTTCATGTTTCATTTTATCACTATTTGTCAACAACTTGAGGTCATTTTTATGCTGAAAAATGACACTTTTTAAAAATAAATATAATTATAAAGATATTATTTTTATTTTAATAATAAATCTGAATATTACTTGCTATTTTTAAAAGATTTGTATTTTGAATAATTATTTTCCATTTTGGCATGCATATTTCTTGAAATACAGTTGATTTGTCCCAATTGCAATTTTAATAAGTTTTGTTTAAGGCAAAATTAAAAATAAAGAGCCAGAGCTGGTTTGTTTAATTCACTCTGGTTAACCTTAGAGACATTAGTCATTTTGCCACAAAATACAGAATATTAAAAATATATGAAGAATAAAAAATGCAGTTTTAAGCTAAACTTTCCTTATTGTATAAAACATATATTTACCTGTTTAATGATTTAGCATGTTTGTACATTTTATAAATTTGTTTCGCCTATTATATTTTGTAAAACTTGATCTTAGGGCATTTGTACCAGCTATTTTCATTCCTCGGAACACGTTTTCTCCTATTCATCATCTAAGTCCTATTCACTCTTAAGTTCTCAGTTTTTCATTTTAATAACAGCCTTTCCTTGAACCTAGTCCATATTAGGCCACCTGTTATTCCCTCATAGCTCACACATTTACTCTTGTAGCATGATTACTTCTTAATACTTACCTCTATTACTTTTGTGTAGGCTGCATAATGGTAGAGGTTGTGCAGTGATATCTTTGAATTTGTGTGTATATACATATATGTGTGTATATATATATATATATATATATCTGTGTTTTATGGTTTTTCTCATACAAAAGTTGAGTACTTTGTAATTTAATATATCCTAGCCTAATCCAATAATTATGTCCTGAGAATATTTTATTTCTCTTTCATCATTTACTTAGTTTTTTATTCATTCTCTTGATAACTTATACCGACTGCCTACTATGTGCTGGGATGGTGCTGCATAACAGAAATTCAGTTATTGAGACTAACTCAACACTTGAAAGGTACTCAGATTCAAATGTGAAGAGACAGTAGAAAACAAAATTTGTAAATAGTATACTAATCATTCTGTTAGAAGTAAGCAAAAAAGGGAAGGATCTATATGAGTTTCTATATTTCAAGTTAGGCTTTTCACAGGAAATGATGTATTACATTTTAAGTAGTAATTGCCTAATTTGAGAGAGACTCCAGAGCACAGAGAAAGTGAAAGTGATGGTGTGATTAAAATATTTCCAATGGAAAATTTGAATTGGACAGTAGTTGGGCATGCCTTTAGGGCTTTCACTTCACCTGTTCCCTCTATCTGAAGCTCTCACCTCTTAAACGGACAAATGGTTGACTTCTTTACAGTCTTGAAGTTTTTATGTGAATTTTACTGCAGTAAGTCATTTTGGTCAACCTATTTAAAATAGTAGTTTTGTAGATCTCTCAATGCTCCTTGCCCTGCTCTGGTAGTAACAATTAAAAAAATTCTGCTCATTTATGCATTTTATGAAGAAGTCATCATATGTCTATGACTTGCTTTTATTCTATGACATTGTGTCACTAATTTTCTTATAGTCTATTACATGCAGTATACTCATTGTTACTGATAAATATAACGGTACTCTGTAAATGTGACACATTTTTTTCATTTCCCTGTAAATGACCATTTACATTGTTTGTGCTATTATTAACAAAGATGCTACTTATCCTCCTGTTTATATCTCCAGATCTACATGGGCCAGGGTAATTTTTTTCAGATTTTAGAAGTAAAACCTTTTAATCATAGGATAGGAGAAAATTCTGCCTTTAAAGATGATGCTAAATTTTAAAACCAAGTGTTTATAACTATTTTACACTCAGAGTAATATGTAAAATGTTTGTTTCTGTTCTTGGTGTTCTTTTTAAGTCATTTTTCAGCCTAGACTAAGAAAACAATCTGGGAACATATTCGTTCCAGATATGTACCTCTGACATGTTGTTCTAGCGTATTGACTTTCTGATGAGTTTTTTGTTTGTTTGTTTATTTTGAGATGAAGTTTTTGCTCTTGTTGCCCACGCTGGAGCGCAATGGCGCTATCTCGACTCACTGCAACGTCCACCTCCCGAGTTCAAGCAATTCTCCTGCCTCAGCCTCCCGAGTAGCTGGGGTTACAGGTGACTGCCACCACACCCAGCTAATTTTTGTAAATTTAGTAGAGGTGGGGTTTCACCATGTGGACCAGGCTGGTCTTGGACTTCTGACCTCAGGTGATCCATCCACCTGGGCCTCCCAAAGTGCTGGGATTACAGGCGTGAGCCACCACGCCCGGCCTCTGATGAGTTTTAACCTGCATATGTGTCAGATGTTTTTGAACATTTGTCTAATGGTCATTTATCAAATAGTATGATGTGATTAAAAATATACAGCAAACTTTGAGACTCTGAACATTATATATATGATAAATATTAACAGATGGATGACCAGAGTTGATAGTTCACTTCTATGCCAGATCACACTGTGCTTAAAAAAAAAAAAAAAAAGCTAGAGTATAGTTCTTATTTCCAAGCTGACAATTCCTCAGAACTAAATATAGGAGTATTAGACAGTGAGGGAAATAAGTAAGTGCATGAAAATTAAACCTGGGTTTTGTTCCATTGGATTTAGGAAGAAGCTAAATACTTCACACAGCAATCTACTAAATCAGAAACACCTTAGGTGGATACTGCTTCTTCATGAAAATCATTTTATTCTTAAGTTTGAAGTCTCAGGGTAGAACAGTTTTCAGTAATCCATGAATTCATGGAAATTATGCATCTAATAATTATTACCTTGCAATTTTATTGCTGTACTTATTCTTGATTATACCTGGTAACATCCATTACTAGGGATCGAGGGCTGCCTTTCTCTGAATCTTCTAGAAGACACAGTCTCTGGATTTTAGGTAATACAAGGATGACTTAGAAGGATGTTGAAGAAAATGGGCCACTATCAATTGATAATAACAGCATGTGAATTTCATAAGCCCCACATATTATTTTGTCATGTCTGCTTGCAATAAGGTCTTTAGTGTTTAAGATGGTATTCTTACATAAATGATTTGGCTTGTTACTAATTTGTAAGGGAAAGAAAAAAAATAAACAGGAATGGTTGAGTGTATTTTTCATAAAGCCCTCAATAGTATATTTTAGACATGAAAGTTTGAGGGTTTTATATTTTTAGTTTGTAATTCCATTTGTTATTTCTATTTTTTTTCTGAAGAGTTCTATAGTACACTGAAGTTTGAGTAAGTGTCAAGGCATTTTAAAGATCTTGAATGACAGTCCCGGTAAAATGGGCATGTGATCACTGGAGAAATAGGTTGGGATTCTCCAGGACATATTTGTGAATTTTCTAAATTCCCTTCTGTTATTGTTTTCTTGTTTTATACCATCATGGTAAAAAGAGATACTTGATGTCATTTCAATCTTATTACATTTATTAGGATTTTTTGTCCTAACAAATGATCTATTCTGGAAAATGTTTTGGGTACACTTGAGAAGAATGTGAATTTTGCTGTTGTTGGGTAGAAAAATCTGTATATGTCAGTTAGGTCACTTTTCTATATAGTGTTGTTCAAGTCCATCATTTCTTTATTGAATTTCTGTTTGGATGATCTGTCCATTTTGAAAAGTAGGGTACTGAAGTCCCATATTATTATTGTATTGCAGTTTATCTCTCCTTTAAGATCTATTAATATTTGCTTTATCTATTTAGGTGTTTGAATGTTGGGCACATATATATTTATAGTGGTTATTTTCTCTTGATGAATTGACTCCTGTATCATTGTATACAGGAGTCTCTTTTGTCTCTGTTTACAGTTTTTGACTTAAAGTCTATTTATCTGATAAGTATAGCTATTCTTGCTGTCTTTTGATTTATTTTCACTTGGAATATATTTTTGTGTTCCTTCAGTTTCAGACTGCATGTGTCCTTAAAGGTGATTTGTGCAAAAGCTCTTTAGTTTAATTAGATCCCATTTGTCAATATTGGCTTATACAATATATATAAAATGTATATATTATATAACTTGTGTTATCAAGATCATTCTCATAATGTTCTGCATTAGGTTATAATATTTCTAAAGATTGTAAACTAATATAATTTTATGAAGGGATTGCAATAACACATAGGACATGATTAAATTTGTATTAGTCAGTTACCAACTCTCCTACATTCCCCCCAAAAAACAACCTCAAAGCCTCAGTAATTTATATCGTCAGATATTATTTTTCTTGCTCCCTGGGTATTTTGATTATGGCACTACGGAACTCAGCAGGGAGAATCTGGGTTTGGTTTACAGCAGCTATTGATCGGTGGCTATGTAGAGTATGTTTTCCTTATATCAAACTATAGAAGTGCCAGAAAAGTGTGTAGAAATATGATATATCTCAAAGCCTCAGTTAGAAACTGGTTTAATGTTAGCTCTACTCAAATTCTATTACCAAGTGCGAATCCCATGATCAAACCCACACAACCAGAGAGGGGCAAAGGCAGTAATTCCATTTTAATGGGATGTACAAAGGGCATGGGTATATATTATTCTAGTAATAGAAGGATGCAAAGAACTGGGAACACTGTTGCAAGCTTACATACAAGAAATTTTTATCAATAGCAAATGAAGAAAAATGTGCTATTTAATTGCTTAAAAAATTATACCAGCCCATTCTTCTAAATATCATTATTTATGAAATTTTAATAATTATTGCAGAAATTTAAGTTTCCACTGCATTTTAAAGTATTCCATGTTCCTCTAAAATACAATGCGAGTGACTGCTTTCATGTGCGTTCCAAGTGCATTTTTTCTTTTTCAGCCATCTATGGGTGTTTGTTGTTTGTGTAACAAACCACTCTAAAATGTATTGGAGCCAAACAACACAAATGTATTATTTTTCATAATTCTGTGGGTTGAATACATGGTTCTTCTGCTTCGTATTAGTTTAAAGTGATAATGCCTGTGTTTGCACTCAACTATGAGCTGAGCCAGCACACTTCAGTTTTCTTCTATGAGGCATCTCTCCATGTTGTGGCTCATTCTTCAGGGCCTTTCCATGAGTCTTCTGTTTTCAGCAAGTTACCTGGACTTCCTTGCAATATAATGACTGGTATTCAAGAGAGAGTGCACAAACAAGTAAAGAGGAAAGCTGCAAGACCTTAAGAACTTGGGCCAGAACTGGCACAACATCCTTTCTATTGCATTCCAATAAACAAAACAAGTAGCAAAACTAGCCCGGATTCAGAGAGAAATGATCTGCTCTTGGAGGGAGAGAAGGCATAACTGGCAGCTTTATTCATGCTTATCTATCACCACAGTCTAAATTTGTCAAGATCTATTATTCACTTTTATTGCCATATGTATTTTTATTGCTTATGCAAAGAAAAATTCAACAGCCAGTAACATTTAACTGCTCAAAGAAAAGTTTTTTTAATAATGAATATTAAGTTTAAAAAAACATTAATACTGATATTTAAATTTTATTTTTGACAATTTGCAAATTATCTACATTTTTAAAATTCTATGAAAAACAAGATGTTACAAAGAAAAAAAGATACAAAATTATATACTGAATACTGTACAATTCTATTTATATGATTTCATTACGTATTGTTATATAAAAGTCGAATTAATAAATATAGATGTCATATTAGTGATTACTTCTGTAGAGGGAGATATAGCCTGGAAAGTGCAGAAGTGAAACTCACCAAGTTCTGGAAATATTCCATATTTTTTATCTGATTTGTAGTTATACACATGTAAACATACTGTAAAAAAAATCAAGTCAAGTTCTTAGTATCAGTGCATGTTTTATATGTCATACTACATATGTTATATTCAGTGACACAATAACAAGAATAATAATATTTTCTTATTGCTAAATCACAGGTCTTTTTTCACTATTTTTTTGTTTCTGTCAAATTTAGTAAGGGATGAATTTTGTAGCCTTAAAGTATACTGATTGTTTTACATTAAGATCAAATTAAAGCTAGATATTTTAGAAATTTCTAAATATTTAACCTAAAGTTTTATTAGAAAATATCTTAAAATTTATTTTACATTTAAAATGTTTTTCTAAAAGGTGTGTTTTTTGTGGGCTGCATACATTGAAATCATCTTTAAATATTTTAGATCATAGCATTCTCTCAGCTCTATCTTAAGAAATGCTTATTTAATTGGTCTAGGTTGAAACCTGAGCATCTATATTTTTATAGGCCACCATTCTATCCTAGGTGATTACAGTACTAGACAGAATTAAAACCACTGGTTTATTTGAACAGTGTGATCTTAAAGATCAGGACAATATATTTCCATTATTTGTATCCCTAGTACTTTACACAGAATACATTATTAGGTATAGTAGCCGCATGTTAGGAAAGTAGCATAAATACATCATGTTGATACAGTTCTTCAACTTAAGTTAAAAAATAAAAACATAACTAGGCAAAACAATCTTTAGCTTTTCTCTTGAAGTTACCTTATTTATATGTTATGATTTCAATAGTTTCATTACTTTTTTGGAATAAAATCATTTTCTTCTATCATAATCTTCCCATATCTTCCTATTGTATCAATCATTTGAAACTATTACCCATTGTTAGTTTTTGATGATGCACCTGTTTACATTCACTAAATGAAATCAGATTTATTTATTTGCTGATTATATCTGAACAAATTTAAAGTTAGTGATATTTTTAAGTGGAAGCAGAAATTTCAACTGGTAGCTTATTCCACATGACAGCTGTGAACTAAAGTTTTTATAGAACTGCTAGATCTCTGGTGAGACAGGTAGTCTTAATTAATGCCAAATGATGTTCACATCAGGCAGGAGACTTCTTGCAGGGCAGGAGGAAGCAGCACATTTAATTTGTTATCACTGAAGGAAATGCAATACTGGGACTGAATGATGTTGAAGACAAGAAGGACCTATCTGGCAGACTGTCAATTTAGTCTCATGTACATTTAGTTGACTATACAGTTGTAGTTAAATAAATATCTAAATACAAGCCACATTTTGTATTGGATTGATTGCTCTTAGTTTTGCTTTCTTGCATGTTTTAAAAGTCAAGGTCAATTTGTACAGCTACAGGGGAAATGTTAATCAGTCACAATTCATCACTACTTATAATTTTTCTGAATATTCCTTGATTAGAAGTTTTAAATTTTTACTTGTAAGTTTTAAAGCTTACAAGTATTAAATTTTCTATTTAATCATTACTTCATTTTCCCAGTAAAGCATATATAGGCATATGTAATAAAAGGGATACATATATATATATGTATATATACACACACATACATATATATACACACACACATATATATATACACACACACACACACACACACACACACACATATATATATATATATATACACACAGTCATGCTCTACATAACAATGTTTGGGTCAAAGACAGATCATGTATAAGACAGTGGTCCCATAAAATTAAAATACCGAATTTTTACTTTACCTTTTCTATGTTTAGATAGGTTTAGAACACAGATATTTACCATTATATTACAATTCTCTAAAGAAGCCAATACAGTAACGTGCTGTACAGGTTTGTAGCCAAGGAGCAATAGGCTATACCTTATAGCCTAGCCATGTAGTAGGCTATACCATTTAGGTTTGTAGAGGTGCATCCTACTGTATTCACACAACAACATATTTTTTAGAAAGTTTCCCCATCATTAAGTGATGCATGACTGTATATATATATATATATATGAGTGTGTGTGTGTGTAATTTCTAAATATATAACCAAATTTTTAATTTATCTTAACATTTTTTCTAATATATCCATACAATTATGAATGATACTTATAGAAGCCTACTAAAAAACTGAAATTTTAGAAAGATCTCCTTACAGTTCTAAACTTTAAAAAAAAAGTATTTAGCTGCTTTGCTGTTTGCATGCAGATTTTTAACTACTATGTTTTCTTCATAAATTATATACTTTATCATGACCCAATGTCCTTTTATCATGTCCAATGATTTTTACCTTAAAGGGCATATTTTCTTTTATTTTAATTATATTTTAGTGTACATTACATTTCTCAGGTATTGTTCCTTGGAATAACACCTATAGAAGGAGGGTGAGGCAAAACAATTGTGTGGAGGGAGTAGTCTACCTGCAACACAGACCCAGAAGGGCCAACCTACCCTATCAGGAGCTCTGAAGCTGAAATAGCCCATCAGGGTTATTGTGTGTTCACAACTGACTAGACACTTATGTCTCCACCTTGAATAGTAATTACATGTAAAGAATATCTACCTGAAGTGACCCCAGAAGTTGCTGTCAACTGAAGGCCATTTCTGTACAACACTGCCAGCTTTGGGGGAACTTAGAAATAGTTCTTCCTTGAAGAAGGACCAGGGTGTTATATTACCTGTCCAACAAAAATTTTAATTTTTGCGACAAATATCAGCATCATTTTCTCTTATGTCCTTTCTTTGCTGAAGAGCCTAATTTTCATATATTATTATTTCTGTGCAGCCTCAGGAACATTCCTTAATATATCTGGTAGTGCAGGTCTGCTAGTGAAGCATTTCTTAGATTTCTTTTACCAGAAACGTCTTTATTTATCTTTCATTCTAGAAGTATTTCTGTGGAATATAAAATTCTTGGTTATGATGTTTGTTTATATAATTACTTTTGTATCTTTTAGCACTTTGAAGCTATTGTTTCATAGTCTTATGGCCTCTATAGTCTCTGATAAGGAGCAAGTGGTCAGCCAAGTTGCAGTCCCCTCTTACGTAATATATTGGTATTTTTTCTTTTCTTTTTTTTTGCCTTCAAGATTTTCTCTTTATCTTTGGATCTCATCAATTGGACTATGATGTGCCTAGGTGTGGTTTTCTGCATATTTATGTTGCTTGGAGTTCACTGGCCTTATTGAAGCCACAAGTTTATATCTTTAAATAAATGAAGAAAATATGGAGATTATTTCTTCAAATGATTTTCTGCCTTATTCTCTTCCTCTTCTTCTTCAGAAACTCCAATTACATGCATATTATAGTTTCTGATATTATCCCACAGTGAGACTGTTAACTTATTTTTCCAGTTTTTTTACTGTTCTTGAAATAGGATGAGTTCAATTAATGTATATCCAGGTTAACTGATGCTTTTCTCTGCCTTCCCCATTCTGTTCTTTAGCATGTCCATGAACTATTTATTTCAGATATTGTATTATTCAATTTAAATGTTTCCATTTAAAGTTTCTAAGTTTTTTCATAATTAATATATCTGGCAAGTATTTTCTATCTTCTTTCACTGTGAGCATGTTTTATTACACATTTTTGAGCATATTTATAATCGCTGACTTAAACTATTGTTTAATTCCAATGTCTGTGTTATCTCAGATGGCCTTTTCTTTTGAGAATAATTCACATTTTCCTTGTGTTCCATATATGGAGTCATTTTGGGTTGTAATATGGACTCTATAAAAGTTATGTTGCAGAGACTGAACTCTTTTATATGTCTCTGAAGAGTGTCGGTTTAATGTTACAACAAACAGTTAATTTTGTTGCATTCAAACTACACTTAGCTAACTGGAATTTAAAAGCAGTTGTTTGAAGAATTTTGTAGTGAGAAATCCACAGGTGGGAAGAGGCTGGCAGATCTCTTCTTCTCTTGATTTGGCATACTGTGGCGGGCTTACTGTGGAACCCCTTATAAGGCTGTTTGCTTTCTACCCTCCTTGTACTTTTAGAGACAGGTAAGGCACAGCTTATGCATATAGCTTATTTTTGCTTTGGAGAATCAGAATGTCTTCCACCTCACTGTCAATGAGTACATAGGAACTAATTTATACAGTAATTCCAGTAGTCATAGAGCTCTAAAAATCAACCTCTCCTCAACACTAAACTCTAATGCTGTTCTCCTGACATATTCATAGGTAACGAAAGAGAAAGCTCTGTTTTGTCTTCCAATTCTATCTGCCAGAATTCCAAAGAGTGCTCCTTTTCATTATACAATGCTGCTACATAGGTCTCAGAAATCTTTTGGTTTTGAAGAGAGAAAAATTTGAAATTAAATATAGATAAAACTGAACCATATTCAGATCAATAAGATTTTAGAACCTATAGATTTTTGCCTGTATTATCTAAACTGAGACTGAATAGCATACATATTTTGTTCAGTGGGTATTAAAGGTTCCATGATTCTAATTTTGCTCATTTTTCTGGCACATATTGGCTACCTGCCCTACTTTTGCAGTTGACCAATTTTGCTTATAAAGACCAGGCTGTACTGTGGCCTTGGTCCCATCATACCATACCTAACCCTGCTGTATCTGATATTAGGTTCGTAAATAAATAAAGATAAAAGTTTACTATGTACTCACTAACTCTAAAAATGCCTTCTCTTCTAGTTTATTATACCCATACAGAGAAAAATCATAGATATTTTATAATATAGTTTAGATGCCTAAGTGGCAATACTTTGAAGTGTGAAAATTAGTGACAATTATTCAAAAAGTATTTTTACTAATAGCCATTATTCAGGGAGATCGTTCTGTGGCTTTGCATACCTTTCAATGTATTGCTACTCAAAATGTGGTCCATTGATCAGAGCCACTCTGAAAACTTTTAACTGCTGGTCTGTGACAAAATGAGTGTAGAAATTGAGAGTATGTGTTTATTAATTTTTATGGAAATTTATTGGACTTACTTCTTATCTGTGGAATGCAATAATTTAAATGACTTTGTATTTTTAAATCTTTGTTTCTACATTTTACTCTCTAGTAATTCCTTTTTATTGTATTTCATGAAGTTTTTTTTGTGATATGTTGAATCAACAAAATTAGTGATGTCTGTAATAAAAATTGTTTCATAAGCATTTCCTTGGCAACTGAGGTCATAGATATAAGTTTAAGTACATTGGTAGATGCATGCCTGCACTTGTTGCAGAATAACTAAAAAACTTCAGTCAATGAAAGGACTTGAGACAGTAGAATTAAAGAGGATCATTGTATTTTCAAAGTGAAGGATGCCTGAAAGCAAGAAAACCACTGCAAATCTTGGTGTGTAGGTGGGAGATGAGAGTCTGGTTCAAAATTAGAGTAGAATAGAAAGAGTGGAAATAAGACTGAAGAGATTCTGTTAATTAAAAAATACCTGTAGCTCTAGACCCATGTTCTTATGATACATGATTATGCCATTAAACAAATTAAATAACACAAAGGGATTTCCAGTAAGATATAATAAAACTTGGTAACTGTTTTGGAAGCACACACCTTTAATGAAATAAAATTAATGCATACTACTACATGTATCTATATGTAAGGGCCTATAATATTAATACCATGATTCTTTAAAATTCTTAAAATATACAACTTTACTCATTATTAAAAACTTTTCTAAGGGGAAAAATATTTGAACACATGTTTTATGAGAAACTTCTGCCTTACATATCATTTTAAGGGCAAAAATAGTAACTGAATAAAAAAATTAAGTCTGAGAGAACAAAAATCTGATAGAGGAATGGTTATTTACATTTAGATGATTTTATTACTAGATGACATAGATATATTTTGATACATAAAGAAGATGCTCATGAAAAAAATACTTACATATGATGAAAATTATAGCAATATATACATGCCTGGAATTATACATACAAATTTTGGAGGTCATTGTTTACATAGGGTGTTTTATTTCTGACTTTTAGATTGCCTTAAATATTAAATTAGATTTTTATGGAATTATGCCAAGTTCAATGAAATTGATATTCTGTATTTCTGGGAGGGAGTATGTGTTTAATACCATTTTTATGCACATTGAGCACATCAACTAATTTCATTAATACTGTAAGCCTAGACTGGATGACATATGCCATCAATTTCTAATGTACTTAGAGTCAGTTCCCAACAGTGTGGGGAAGAAAACCCACAACTTTGGTAATTCATTTATACCTATTTATTCTGTGGACCATATTGAATGCTACCTTTTAAACCCATCCATATAAGGTTCAAATATATTTGGATGCCTAGGTAACTTCTGTCACTTCTATTTTATTATTTTACAAATCATCTGATTTAGCCAGTTGGTCTGTTTTTTCTCTCCTAAATAAGTAGTGTTGATCCACATTTCTGCAACTTTTCTCAATCATATTCTCTAAATCAGGACCCATCTAAGACTCGGGCTTCTTCATGAATATTTCAATATCTGCCCAAATCTATCATTAAGTGTATTGTTTCAAACATTTATTTGATAATATCTATCTTATTGACTTCTCCCTTTTTTATTCTCATTAAATGCAATGCACAGTGTTACATTTTTGAAGTATTATGTTGTTTTAAGATTCTATGCATAGTAATGAACATGTATAGATTTGGATGAAGTCCAGCATATACCTGTTGAAGTTCTTGCCAGATCTCTTGAGTGTTAAGGGAATCCTGAAGCTAATTGTTACGCAAAGGGCAAGTCCCATTATTTCCTGTCACTTGCCCTGAAATCAGTACACAGACTTAGATGATTTGAAGCTGAAAAATGACAAAACTGTTACTAGAAATCTGAAACATTGGGATGTGACATTCTGGGTAAATGCTGTTTAAACAGCCATGAATAGCTTTGGAGGAGTTCTCTTTGTTCACTGCTACTGTTACCACTAAGGAAGTATTTATATCTAGGAAAGGTGGATGCAGGCCCACTGGTACACCTCCTGCTTCTATCTCATTTAATTATATTAGGTTCTCTTTTTAAATTAATCTTATTCTCTCAGCTTTGTATTGCCACTGTATTCCACATTTAGGCTTCTAAGCCTACAGGATCCCACTTTATATTCATACTCTCAAGTGGAGTTTCCTGAATATTTGTGAGCTTTTGACCTCCACCTAATTATTTCAGAACATTAGCAGCCCCAAGTCTGTTTGAATGTTACTCTGTAGCCAAGGTCACCAATCCAAATATCTTACTCATGTTTGTTTTTCTTTGAGACACTTGTTATATTTTATTGCCCAAAGTTCTGTCAGTATCATATCCATTCATTTGAAATGTTGTAAGACCAAATTCCAAAAGAGGATCAGTAAATGGCTTTTCTCCCAGGACGCTTCCTACTGTTATGCTAGTTTACCAATATGGAGCATGGCATGGAAAAGAGTTTTGGGAGAGGCAGCACTGGAAAAAGTATATAAAACAATCTCTGACACCTTTCTCCCCTATAAAACAAGGTATATCTACTTGTCTTCAATTTGCATGACTTATATGAGCCCATAATTAGTTATTCTCCAAAGAAGCTGAGTATTTAGACCTCTAAATATAAAATGTAGTTAAAAGTTGATGGCTGATGGAAAGAGACCCTATATTAGTCCATTCTCACACTGCTATAAAGAAATATCTGAAACTGGATAATTGATGAAGGGAAGAGTTTTAATTTGATCGCAGTCCTGAAGGCTATGCAGGCTTCTGCTTCTGGAAAGGCCTCAGGAAACTTAACAATCATGATGGAAGGCAAAATGGAAGCAGTCACATCTTACATGCCTGGAGCAGAAGGAAGTGGAAGAGGTGAGAGGTGCTACACACTTTTAAAGAACCAGATCTTGCAATCACTCACTCACTATCACAAGAACAGCACCAAAGGGCAAATTTTCCCCCATGATCCAATCACCTCCCACTAGGCCTCCAAACTCCAACATAAGGGATTACAATTTGACATGATATTTGAGCAGGAACACAGAGGCAAATCATATCAGACCCTTATTAATGGAAGCCCTAGATATTTGTGTCAGGGAACAAGGTAAAATATGAGTATGAAGAACCTATTTGGATAAGATTATACTGTTTAATACATAATGAATGTTTACATTTTAGGCTATATACTGATGAAATCTACTTGTACTATCATAGTTTCTGACATATTAGCCTTTAAATTATTGGCCTCTAGCCAACAGCAAACAATATATTTGCTTTGATCTATATTATATCTGAACCATTTGTCTAGTTTGCTCTCTAGAGAAAAGGAAGTTAAGACCAATAAGATCTATTATGTAAATAAACTCATACAAAAATTTTTAAGAAATTACTGAGTATAATCTATCTTTATATAGTGACCCAACCCACAGAATAGGAACAATGAAACAAACCTAAAATCACTGAAGGAATAAAAAGGTAAAATATTTCAACTTTCACATTCTCTTATAGTTGCTAATACAATAAAGTTAGATACAGAAACCTTACCTCAGGAACAAGTAACAATGCCCTTTGTTTTAAGCAGAATGTAAAATGTTGCTGCTTATGCCAGATTTGAATAAAACAGATAATCTTCCCAAAGTTGCACTTGGGTCAAGCTTTGAATCAAACCTATTTCCTTCCTTCTTTCCTTCCTTCCTTCCTTCTTTCCTTCCTTCCTTCCTTCCTTTGTTCTTTCTTTCCTTTTCCTTTCTTTATTTTTTCTTTTTAAACAGCAGCTATCTCACAATTTTGATATTAACTCATTTCTATGGTCACAGTCTATAATATGATATGTATGGTTTATTTTATGTATCTTGGCTTGAAACCTTTCTACTATGGCATGTGTCCTTTCATTTTCTCTGATTTGCCATAAACAGATAATTATGCCTCCAGCCTTAAGTGAGATTTATCTAAGATGTCTTACAACCAAGATCTGATTCCAATTATTTAAGATACTTATGTTCTTCATAGTTGAATCTCTTGCAGCAGTAGCTGCTACAGTTCTTCCAGTGAAAGATAAGACTTTCAAGACTTCTTCCTTAGTACCTGTGCACCAGCAACCTTTCCAAGACCATATGGTGCATATGGCCAACTTATTTCATCTGACACCTTTGCAAATTCACTTCAAATTTAATATCAAATTATTCATTGTCAACTTTCTGCGAAAAGTTAATCTGCCTTCTTTTTAGTAACAACTGGTGTATAGCTGTAAAAAAGTAATTACTAGATGGACCAAAAAATTAATACTTTTGCTTGTTCTACAGGAAGCAATATATTAATATTTTCTAAATTATCATATTAGGAAGCTATTACAATACAAATCTTTACCTTTTAGGAAGTAACATTCATTATTATAAATTTAAATCATAGGGCTTTATATCAATAGCAAATATCTAAGATTTTTAACAAAAATGTATAAAATAGCACTTGATAAAACCATGGCAAACACTTGTTTATGAAGCATTAGAATAATGGGAAATATTTGAAAAAACAATCATAAGGTAAAATTAATCATGTTCTTCTTTCATTCAGATTTTGTCAGACTTAATCAAATGATCTTTATAAGTAATACTACAAATAGGTTCATCTTTTAACCATGTACATGTATCTTTAATAGATTATTAATAAAACAATAGATATTTATCTAGGGTTATATTCCTAAACATTTTCCCTCCCCTCCCACATACCTAAACATTTAACACAAATTTAAAATTTAATAAATATTGAATAAACACCTAGTATGTTGAAAGAATTGTGCTAGATCTGGAAATACAATTAGACAATAAAATTTTTCATCTTCAAGAAACTCACAGTATAATGAAGAACACAGATGGGTAAAGTAGTGATGGCAATCCAATCCAATATGCTTAGTGTCATAACAGAGATATTAACAATATGTTGTGAATTTAAAGCAAAATGCCCATTATTTCTAAAAGAATGAGAAAGGACCTGACAAAAGCAGAAATTTAAGCTACTTCTTTTTCATTGAATCAAAATATCCTAACTTCCAAGAACATTAAATGGGGAGGAAAAGGTGCAAACAAATGTGTAAACCAATGACAATGTCTGGCACATAGGATAGCTTGTGTTGAAAAAACAATGTTGGGAAATGTCAAAGAAAAGAAAGATTGCGTCATTGTGTGAATGATCTTTCATCTCACTGTAAAGTGTTCATGGTTTATCTGTAAAAACAGTAATTCAGTGAAAGTCCCTAAAAAAACATAATACAACAAAATTTTGCTTTTAACAAGAAAACTTTGATAGTTCTTTAGGAGAGAGTGAAAAAACAGAAGAAACGCTTATCAAGAGGACAAAGAAAGACACTGGGGCAATAGAGAGGGGTGCTTGTTTGTTTTTTAATTCTCTGGTAAAAGAGCACTTAGTACTCTTTACATATCGAAAGTACGTCTTAGAATATGTGAACTGTAAGATAGTGAGTCATTCAAATTTATATATTTCAATAGACATATTCTGTTTGACAAAGATAAACCCTTTTAAAGGTTTTGTCATCATAAACAGCTTTATCCTACAACTCTCAGCCAACATACAGCTCAGTAGTATAGGGTATCTCTGGTTTCAAGTGATAATTTAAAGAAGAGTCTTTCAGTCTTGACAACATGTATTAAAGCTTTTCTGGAACATTTAAAAAAATAATAAAACTACCTAACTGTGCCAAACTTTGTGGCAGCAGTTTTTGTACTTTTTAATAGTGAAATTAGACCCCAAAAGTTTATACTGCCATTGTTCTAGGTTGGATTGTTTCAGTATTTCATTTGTAATATATGAATATGGACTCTGTCTTACTCTCTCTCCTTATTTTGTCTCCAGTATGCAAAGATAACACTACCAGCCTCATGCTAGTAACTATATAATATTCTTTTAGCTTCATTCATTGTAACTACTGGCCATTACCTAAACTACTATTACATAATAAAGTAACTTAGGCTTCTGTCATTATGAGAAAAAAAAAAAAAGTTATCCAAATGGGAGAAAGTAAACCCACTGAAATTTCACTCAATTTTCACTCCTGGATGCTTTCACAGGCTGGTGTTGAGTTGTTGAGTGTTTGCAGCTTTTCCGGGCGCATGGTGCAAGCTGTTGGTGGATCTGCCATTCTAGGATAGGAAGGATGGTGGCCCTCTTCTCACATCTTCACTAGGCAATGCCCTGCTGTGGACTCTGTGTGGATTCTTCAACTCCACATTTCCCTTCCACTTTGCCCTAACAGAGGTTCTCCATGAGGGATCCACATGGACTAGGGAGGCCTCACAATCATGGCAGAGGGTAAAGGAGAAGTAAAAGACGTCTTACATGGTGGCAAGCAAGAGAATGAGTTCAGCAGGTGGAACTACCCTTTATGAAGCCATCAGATATTGTGAGACTGATACACTACTACTAGAATAGCAATGGAAAGACCCAATGATTCAGTTAGTTACCTCCCACCTGGTGCCTCCCATGACAGATGGGAATTATGGGAGCTACAATTCAAGATGAGATTTGGGTGGGGAAATAGCCAAACTATATCATTCCACTCCTGGCCTCTCTGAAACCTCAAGTCCTCACATTTCAAAACCAATCATGCCTTCCCAATAGTCCCCCAAAGATTTCAGCATTAACTCAAAAGTTCACAGTCTAAAGTTTTATCTGAAATAAGGCAAGTCCCTTCTGCCTATGAGCCTGTAAAATCAAAAGCAAGTTAGTTACTTCCTAGATACAATGGGGGTACAGGTATTGGGTAAATAGACCCATTCAAAATGGGAGAAATTGGCCAAAACAAAGGGACTGCAGGCCCCATGCAAGTCCAAAATCCAATAGTGCGGTCATTAAACCTTAAAGTTCCCAAATGATCTCCTTTGATTCCATGTCTTACATCTAAGTCATGCTGATGGAAGAGGTGGGCTCCCATGGCCTTGGGCAGCTCTGCCCCTGTGGCTTTGCAGGGTACAGCACCCCTCCTGGATGCTTTCACAGGCTGGTGTTGACTGTCTGCAGCTTTTCCAGGTGCATGGTGCAAGCTGTTGGTGGATCTGCCATTCTGGGACAGGAAAGATGGTGGCCCCCTTCTCACATCTTCACTAGGCAATGCCCTGCTGCGGACTCTGTGTGGATGCTTCAACTCCACATTTCCCTTCCACATTGCCCTAACAGAGGTCCTCCATGAGGGCTCTGCGTCTGTAGCAAACTTCTACCTGGAGATCCAGGCAATTCCATACATCCTCTGAAATCTAGGCAGAGGTTCCCAAACCTCAATTCCTGACTTCTGTGCACCCACAGGCTCAACACCACATGGAAACTGCCAAGGCTTGGGGCTTGCAGCCTCTGAAGCCTTGGCCTCAGCTGTACTGTGGCCCCTTTTAGCCACAGCTGGAGGAGCTGGGACACAGAGCGCAAAGTCCCTAGGCTGCACACAGCAGAGGGTACCTGGGCTAGGCCCACAAAACCATTTTTTCCTCCCAGGCCTCTGGGTCTGTGATGGCAGGGGCTTCCATGAAGGTCTGTAACATACCTTGGAGACATTTTCCTCATTGTCTTGGTGATTAACATGTGGCCCGTCATTACGTATGCAAATTTTTGCAGCTGGCTTAAATTTCTCCCTAGAAAATGAGGTTTTCTTTTATATTCACATTATCAGGCTGCAACTTTTCCAAACAGTTTTGCTCTGCTTCCTCTTGAATGCTTTGCTGCTTAAAAATTTCTTCCATCAGGTACCCTAAGTCATCTCTCTCAAGTCCAAACTCCACAGATCTCTAGGTCGGGGGAAAATGCCAACAGTCTCTTTGCATAGCAAGAATGACTTTACTCCAGTTCCCAACAAGTTCCTCATCTCCATCTGAGACCACTTCAGCCTGGACTTTATTGTTCATATCACTTATCACTGTCAGCATTTTGGTCAAAGCTATTCCACAAGCCTCTAGGAAGTTCCAAACTTTCCCACATTTTTCTGTCTTCTTCTGAGCTCTCCGAACTGTTCCCAACTCTGCCTGTTACCAGTTCCAAAGTCACTTCCACATTTTGGAGTATCTTTACAGCAATGCCCCACTACCCCGGTACCAATTTAATGTATTAGTCTGTTCTCATGCTGCTAATAAAGGCATTCCTGAGACTGGGTGATTTATAAAGAAAAAGACGTTTAGTGGACTCATGTTCCCCATGGCTGTGGAGGCTTCACATTCATGGCAGAGGGTGAAGGGGAACCAAGGCAGGTCTTACATGGCAGCAGGCAAGAGAATGTATTCAGGGAACTCCCCTCTACAAAACCATCAGATCTTGTAAGACTTATTCACTACCATAAGAACAGCATGGGAAAGATGTGACCGCATGATTCAATTACCTCCCACCTGGTCCCTCCTACAACAGGTGAGAATTATGGTAGCTATAACTTAAAATGAGATTTGAGTGGGGACACAGCCAAACCATATAACTGTAGTAACAGAAACTTTTAATAGATAACAGTGCCTTAGGCTTTGGTATATGGTTTTATTTATTTTTATTCATTTATTTTATTATATCCACATGCCTTAGTCATTATCTCTGCATACACATATTTTAAAATCAAAACCCATTTAGTGCTGTAGCAACAGTGTTGTTGCATCAGTATGGGTACAATTCAAGAGCTGTTCCACAACATAAACCTAGAATCATAATTTATTTATTTATTTATAATTTTTATTTTTTTTTGAGACAGAGTCTCTCTCTGTCACCCAGGCTGGAGTGCAGTGGCATGATCTCCACCCCCCAGGTTCATGCCATTCTCCTGCCTCAGCCTCCAGAGTAGCTGGGACTACAGTCACCCACCACCACGCCTGGCTAATTTTTTTATATTTTTAGTAGAGATGGGGTTTCACCGTGTTCACCAGGATGGTCTCGATCTCCTGACCTCATGATCTGCCTGCCTCAGCCTCCCAAAGCACTGGGATTACAGGCGTGAGCCACTGCGCCCGGCCAGTTTATTTTTCTTATAGAGGTACTATGCAAGTTGAATCACTTTACCTCTGTTTTTACCAACTCATATAAATCCATGTGTAAGCCTCAAGTTGCTTATGTACAGTTGACAGTGACTTTGATTCTTACCATTACTGTGTCTTGGGATACAAATTTGATCACCCCATTAGAAATAATGGATGATTGCTTTTTAAAGTCATCATTAACAATTATCCATGTCAAATTATCAATGTCAAAAAGAGTTTTTCCTATGTTTTCTTCTAGAAGTTTTACAGTTTCATATCTTTAAGTTTTTGTTACAGTTTGAGTTCATTTTTGTGTATGATGTAAGGTAATTCTGGTCCAGTTTCATTCTTTTGCATGTGGATATTCTGTATTTCCAACAATATTTGTTGAAGAGACTACTCACTCCTCACTGTGTATTCTCGGCACCCTTGTAGAAGATCAGTTGTCTGTATTTGTGTAGGTTTATTTCTGGGCCCTCTATTCTGTTCCATGATGTATAGGTCTGTATTTTTTATAGTACCATGGTGTTTTAATTACTGTAGCTTTATCACATATATATTTTGAAATCAGAATCAGTTTTGTTCTGCTTTCTCAAAATTACTTTTGCTCTTCTGGGTCTTTTGTGGTTCCATATGAATTTTAGATATTTCTAAAATTTTCTATACAAAATATAGAATATTTGGAATTTTTATGTTAATAATATTAAATCTATAGATCACATAGTGTAGTATGAACATTTTAATAATATTAAAGTCTTCCATGCCATGACTATGGATATCTTTGCATTTAAGTATGTCTCTTTTAATTTCTTTCATCAGTGTTTTGCTGTTTTCAGTGTACAAGTCTTTTTTGAATATGACACTAAAAGCACAGACAACAAAAGCAAAAATAGATAAGTGGAACTGCAATGAATTAAAAAGCTCCACTCAATATAGGAAGCAATCAAAATAATAAAATAGTAACCGATGGACTGGGAGAAAATATTTCAGGATTATGTATTCAATATGGAGTTAATTTTCAAAATATGTAAGGAACTCCTACAACTCAATAGCAAATAATAATAAGGATAATTCAATTTTAAAATGGGCAAAGGGCTTAAGTAGATATTTTTCAAAACAATATATACAAATAGCCAGCATGCATATGAAAAAAATCAACATTATTATCAGAGAAACACAAATCAAAACTAAAATGAGATATCATCTCACACCAGTTAGTACAACTATCAGTTTGAACGAGGTAGCACATGTTGAAAACAATGTGAAAAAATTGGAGCTCTTCTACACTGTTGAGTAGGAATGTAAAATGTTGCAGCAGCTATGGAAGACAATAAGGAATTTTCTAAAAAAATAAAAATAGAACTACCATATGATCCAGCAATCCCACTTCTGGATACATATTCAAAATAATTGAAATAGACAAGATAGTTGCACTCTTATGTTATTTGCAACATTATTCACAATAGTCATGATATAGAAACAACTCAAGTATCCATCAGTAGATGAACATATAAAGAAAATGTGGCATAAATACAATGGAATATTATTCAGTCTTTGAAAAGAAGGAAATCGTGTCATCTACAACAAGATGATGAATGCAGAGGAGGTTATACTAAGTCGAATAAGCCGGTCATCAAATGGCAAATGCTGTGTAATTCCAATAATAAAAGACATCTATTACAGTCAAAGTAATAGAAGCAGAAAATACAACAGTGGTTGCTAGAGGTGGGAGGATGGGGTAAATGGAGAGTTATTTTTCAATGTGTATAAATTTCAGTTGTGCTAGATAAATACATTTCAGAAATATGCTGTACAACATTGTGCTATAGTTAAAAATACTGTGTTGTGCCCTTCAAACATTTTTAAGATTATTGATCTCTCATGTTGTATTCTTACCACAGACAAACAAACAAGCAAGCAAAAGTCAAAAACAACAAAAAACAAAGAGACACAAGAAGATATTGGGAGGTGGCAGACATATGAATTACCTTGATTGTGGTAGTGGTATCACGGATGTTTGCATATGTCCTAATTCATCAAATTATATACATTAAATGTGTGCAATTATTTATCTGTCAATTATATTTGAATAATATTTGAATATATTGAATAATATTTTTTTAAAAAGGAAACTAAAAAACAATTATAAAGGCTATATAATTGTATCAGGCTGAATGCAGTGGCTTATGCCTGTAATCCCAGCACATTTGTAGGCTGAGACAGAAGGATTAAGTCCAGGAGTTTGAAAGCAGCCTGGGCAACATGATGATACCCCATTTCTATTAAAGAAAAAAAGAAGAAGAAGAAAAGATAAGGACAATAACATCAATAATGACCCATTATGCTCAAAAACAAAAAAATTTAAACCAATGACAAGTTAAATATAAATACAAAACACATTTGTACAGCTAACTCATAACTTATAATTTAGTTTTCAC
The DNA here is from genome assembly GCF_028885655.2 of Pongo abelii. Classification (NCBI taxonomy): domain Eukaryota; kingdom Metazoa; phylum Chordata; class Mammalia; order Primates; family Hominidae; genus Pongo; species Pongo abelii. The sequence goes on from NC_071998.2 coordinate 46,951,678, forward strand.
TAGCTATTCATCACATTAAGGATGTGATAAAAGTTGTTTTAGTGTGATTTGTGTTTAGCTTGTAACTGTTTCTAATATCTATCTATCTATCTATCTATCTATCTATCTATAATCATTTTCTCTTACTGTCCTAGGGTGATATACCCAAGAATCACCTGCATTCTCTGTTAGATATTACAAAAATTGAGGCACTTAATAATAAGCTCTTCTGAGAAGCTGCAGTTCAACCTCCATGTGTAATGTGCATACTCTTGAGATAATATCTTGAATATTATTGATTCATATATTTATATATTGATACACTTATATATTCATATAGAGATGACAGTATAGATTTCATTAATAGCTATCTTTATCTGAAGTGCTTATTTTTGCCTTTTTGTGAACTATTTATATCAGGAAATTTTATATTATAAATGCAGCATGTGATTATTAATGATAATAAGAATAGTTACCATTTAAACTGGACCAAAAACTGTGCTAAATGCTTTTGATATATTATTTCATTTGATTCTAAAAGGAAGACTAGAAGCTATCATTAAATTCACATTTTTTAAATAAATGAGTTAAGAGACTTCTGCCATGGTTGAATAGTTTAACTACAAAACTAGAGTGCTTCATTACCACACTCTATTAGCATCCTTGGAAAAGGTAACATTGGGAGTCAGGGACCAAAAATAAAGACTTGCTTGGCATGTGGAGCAGTTCTGCTCTAGAGGATGAAAGGAAGTGAAGGTATTCCTGGTGCATTGTACTAAAAACACTAGTTTGTATAGTGGTTGAATATATAGTTATGCCATGTTTCTGAGGTGTATGAACTAAAGCCAGAGATTTATCCCTGTTAATATTTATCAGTAGTGTGTACCTTTGTATTATTAGATAGCATTTCTTCATTTACATGCACATTTTGTTTATCCTTTCCCCATTTGAAACCACTGAAATGCTTCAACGTTTTCTTTAAATAAATCTGTGATAAGCATTTGCATAAGGGTTTTTGTAAAAACAAAGTTTGTTATTTCACTTGGCAGATACCTAGGTGAGAGATTACAGGTTCATGTGGCAAGTGTATGTTTAAATTTATAAGACACTGAAAAACTATTTTTCAAAGTGATATTCTATTTTGCACTCTCCCTGGATTATATGAGAGTCCCATTGCTCAGCAGCCTCATCAGAAATTGTTAATTTTAAAAATTATTCCTTTTAATAGTTGTATAGTGGTACTTCATTGTACTTCTAATTTGCATCTCTTTATGAATTATTTCCTATTCTAAAAGTTGAATTTTTTTTCCAATTACTGTGTTTTGGGAGTAAACTATATATTCTAATTATAAATATTTTATCAGATGTGAGACTGGCACACATTGTCGCCTAATCTGTGAATTCTTTTTATTCTCTTAACAATATTTTTTGGAAAACCAAAGCTTTTGTGCTCTTGTGTCATATCCATAGAAGTCACAAAACTTCTTTTATGAATTTCCTTTTAGAAGTCACAAAGATTTTCTCATGTGTTTCTTTTTACAAGTTGTATAGTTCATAAAATTATAAAAGGTCAACTTTGAGCATAGTGACAAAAGACTGTTTATCAGAAATGAAGCTAGACTGCATTATTTTAAGATGATATTTCCTCGAATTCTAGCCATGTGATCCCTCTTAGTTATCTACTGCTGCATTTTTTAAAATTACTCAAAATTTAGTGGCTTAAAGCAATTATTAGTTTATACTTTCTCCGTGTCAGGAATCTCTACATGGTTTAGCTGGTTTAGCTCAGCTTTTCTTTCAATATTTTGGTCAGGTTCTTGTTTGCCCAAACTGTTACCGTTGTCTCAAACAGATGCAATAATAAATGAGTGGCATAAATGATTGGCGCTGATTGTTTCTGATAAGGGTTTCAGGCAAAGGCTGTTCATATTGAGTAAGCTCTGAGTCAGGTCAAACCCATGCCTGGGCTTTTTTCCATAAAGCTGCAAGACAGGTCAAATAATGAATATTTTGTGGTTTGGTAACTTTTGGGGGAGATTGAAACACATTATTCCCCTCTGGTTGCTGCTACTTTTCTAGTTTTTATGGCTACAATGATGGTGAAGCTGTTAGTTTTTGAAACCGCCTTTGCAAAAAGTACAGCGGTGGGAAAATTACAGCTATGGGGGAGATCTGACCTAGCATTACTCGTTGTGTCTTTAGCCTTCAACCTGCTTTAATTATTCTTGGGCTTAGGCTGGGCTAGCTCTGGGAGACATTTAGTTTATAGTTTAAATGATAATGGCCCTTCCCGGAAGCTCAACCCCCGTTTATAAAGTTAATGGGAGACCATTAGACTAGAAGAAGGAGAGAAGCCTGAGTTCTGCTATGATGTAGACATAAACAGTTGCCAGCCATTATTCTGGAAGTCAAAATATATGCAAATTTCCGAATTACTTCTGCAGATAACATCACTATTGTAGAACTTAAGATCGGCCTTTTCAGATATCTTTTCATTTTTTGCATGTCTGACACCCATGGCTCCACATAGACCCACCAAACCATGGCTCTTGTGCCCCACCCCAAAGTGACTCAGCACAAGAGAACAGCTTCCACTTCCTATGATTTCATCTCCAACATAACCAATCAGCAGCAAGCACCCATTGGCTAGTCACATCCACCCATTCCCCCAAACTACCTTTGAAAAGCCCCTATCCTGTTAGCCTACAATAAGATGGATTTGAGTACTAACTCTGTCTCCTGTGTGGCTTGACCGGCCTCATGTCAATTAAACTGTTTCTTTACGGCAATGCCATGGTCATTGTGCAGTGGGCATGAAGAACCCATCTGGTGATTACATTTTCAACAGTACTATAGAGTGCTGATTGGGGGATGAAATAGGGAAAATTTAAATGCCATAAATCTCACCATTCTTACCAAAATTCAGCCATTTTTCTTAGATATATATTTCTCTTAAAAATTAATTTTGGCAATTTTGGCAGTTTCCTGTGTTTATACAGAACAGCAGATTTTTGAAGGTTTTTACTCTACCATTGCTGAAGTCATCCTCAGTATTTCTCCTAAATGTTGGGTAAAATTTGCAGAAATCTTCTGAACCAATAATACATTTTTTCTCCTGAATATTTTTCTCACAAATTTAATTTTCTTAATCTAAGTCTATTTCTTATCCAGGACTTGATTCATGACTATTCATGTTATCTGTTTCCTCTTGAGTGTACCGTTTAAAAAAAGTGTACCGCTTAAAAAGTGTAGCATTTAAAAAAAATTCTTTGTAGTTTTCCCGTATTAGTATTTAAATACTTTCATGGTATGTAGCAATGTTCCCCCTTTCTTTCCTGATATTTGCAATTTGTGTGTACACTATGACTCACTTCTTTTTCCTGGTCAATCTAACTAGATAATTTTCTTTTAATAGATTTTTATAAATAATTATACATTTTCACTATTTTCTCTATTGTTTTTCTGTTCTCAAACCCATTGATTTTGTTTTTATGTTTAACTTCCTTTGCTTTATGGGGGGGAAGGAGAGCAATTAGTTGTAATTAGTTTTTTTTGGTTTGTTTGTAGTTCCTAGTATGAAAGCTTAAAATACTTAGCCTTGAAACTCCAGAAAGCACTGCTTTAACTACTTGCCTCAAACTTCAATATCTGTAGTATTCATTTTTATTCAATTCACTGTATTTTCCAAAATTTGGAGGCTTCTATTTTGGCCCAATACACTGTATAAAAGGTGTTGTTTTATTTACAGATATGTGGGAAATTTCTGATATCTTTAAATTATCAAATACATTAAACAATTGTAATAACTTTAATATGTTAAAATTTAAGTAGATGAAGACAAACTCCATTAAAAAATGACATCTAAATTTAGAGATAAAAACTAAATATGCACATTGGATGAGATTAAAGGCACAGTAAATATTACAAATGAAAAAAGTTAGTAAACTCAATAAGAGCAATAGGAACTTTCCAAAATAAAAAACACAAAAAATAATATACCTGAGCTATGTGACCTCAGGTGGCCACATATAAGTGTTAGTGAAGTCCCAAGAAAAGAACAGAGAGATGTGATTAAAGAGCAAATATTTGACAAAATAATGGCTAGAAAATTTTGGAATTGATTAATCATTTTCTTCTGTTATATGTTCTTCTTAAAATTTTAAATATATTGAATGCAGTTATAATAACAATTTAACATTACTGGTAATTCCAGTAACTGCTTTATTTGGATTTTGATGGATTAATATTTCTTTCTTAACAGGTCATATTTCTCTGCTTCTTTGCACGCCTGATAATTTTTAACTTGATATCTACATTGTGAATTTCACCTTGGTGAGTGATGAATATGTTTATACTCTTATAAATTGTTTTTGACATTTGTTTTGAGACACACAGGCTATGTAGAAACAGTGTGATCATTTCAGTTTTTGTTGTTAACAACTGTTAGGCATTATTAAAGCAGTATTTAGTCTATGGTTAGGTATTCTACATTTCTGAGGCAAAACCTTTCTGATTACTGTCTTATCTAATGACCCAGGTGTCCTGAGTTTTTCAATCTGTTTGGTGGGTGGAGGTACTACTCCTGGCTCTGAGTGAGTGCCAGGCATTATTCTCTTGTATGACTTTGGATGTTTCTCTTCCTATTCTCAAGTAATTTTCTTACATGCATGTGCTCATAATCATTTTGCTAAATATTCTAGGTGGAGTCTACAGATCTCTGTAGTTCTTTCTCTGTGCAGCTCTTTGCTCTATGATATTCTGTCCTACAAACTCTAGCCACTTTTATCTTCCCATATTCTTAGCTCCATCTCCTCAAATCAAACAGTTGGCTGGGTTCTGCCTAAGTTTCCTCTCCCTGTCTCTACACTGTAGGCTAGAAGCTCACCCAAGGTAATCTAGAGCCCAGCTGTTTTATTTTGTTTTTGTTTGTTTTTCCTATCTTTTACGGATTATTGCCCCCCTTTGCCTCTGTTTTGTCTTTTCTTCATTGTTTCCTTTCTTCCCTCCCCTCCAGGCCTCCAGCACAAGACAGGATTTTCCCTGTCTTCCCACTCCTCTGTTGTCAATCCTGCTTGCATGTGCTTAATGAGAAAAAGAGGAAGAAAGACTGAAAGCAGTTTTGAATTCTCCATGTCTGGTGCTACAACCAGTTCTGTAATCCCCTCAAACCGGGCCTTTGGCCATTTGTTAAAATTTGTAACAAAATTATAATTTACAAGAGGTCTGGTCTCTCTCTTAGAAAAGCAATTGTGTAACTGGGTTTTCTTCCTGCCTGCTGCACAAAAAAAAGTCAGTTCAGGAAACTGCAGTAAAGAGAGTTTAATTGATACAAGGCCACCCATGCCATGCCAGAGATGGAGTTATTACTCAAATCAAGTATCATCAAGGGCTCATAAGTTAGGGGTTTTTCAAAGGTAGTTTGCGGGAAGTAGTAGTGTGGCAACATTGGGTGCTTGCTGTTGAGCAATTGGGCTGGAGATAAAATTATAGGCAGTGGAAGCTCTTCTCTAGTGCTGAGTCACTTTGGGGCGGGTACAGGAGCCATGGGCTGGTGGGTCCATGTGGAGCCATGGGTGTCAGAAGTGCAAAAAACCTGAAAATGATTCGGAAGGGGGGAATGGCATGGTCCCTGGCTAGGGCTCCACCCCCGGGCCTGTGCTCACGGACCTAGATGAGGACAGGCATTTTTGTTTTCCTGCCCAAATGTTGCATTTCTGTCCTGGCCTGCCATGCCCCCATCCTGTGCATATGAAAACCTCAGGACCCTAACAGGTAGGCACACAGGTGGCTGGACATCGAGAGGAGCACATCAGCGGAGGAACACACGGGTTGCTGGACATGAAGAGGAATGCACCAACAGGCACCGGCAGTCGGGAGGCCACTGACCGGCAGAACAACGCAGAGTTTGGCTGGGGCAATTGGAGGAGAGCCTGGAACACTGAGTGGCCCAACTCCAGGGGAAAACCAGTCTCCGTTCTGGCTCCCTCATCTACTGAGAGCTACTTCTACTCAATAAAACCTTGCACTCATTCTCCAAGCCCACGTGTGATCCGATTCTTTCAGTACACCAAGGCGAGAACCCCAGGATACAGAAAGCCCTCTGTCCTTGCAATAAGTCAGGGGTCTAATTGAGCTGACTAACACAAGCCGCCTATGGACAGCTAAACGAAAAGAGCACCCTGTAACACATGCCCACGGGGGCTTCAGCTGTAAACATTCACCCCCTAGACACTGCAGTGGGGTCAGAGCCCCACAGCCTGCCCATCTGTATGCTCCCCTAGAGGTCTGAGCAGCAGGGCACTGAAGAAGTGAGCCACACCCACATTGCACAGCCTGCTAGGGGGACAAGGGAACTTTTCCCATTTCAAAAAGATATCTCAAAAGGCCAACCTTAGGTTCTATAACAATGATGTTATCTGCAGAAGTAATTGAGGAAGTTGCATATCTTATGACCTTCAAAATAAATGGCTGGCAATCATTTATGTCTTTACTTTGAAGAATTCAGGCTTCTGTCTTCCCCCTAGCCTGATGGTCTCTCAGTAGCTTTACAAAGGCAGTTGAGTTTGGGTGAAGGGCTATTAACATTCAAAGGATAAACTAAATGTCTACTAAAGTTAGCTATGCCTAGGAGTAATTAAGACAGCTTGAAGGCTAAAAGCAGGAGAGGTGTTGGCTAGATCAGATCTCCCCAAATGCCATCATTTTCTTACTGATATAATTTTTGCAAATGCAGCTTCAATTGCTTGCGCCACATTCTTTCATGTGGGTGCCTGGATCTGTGAATATTTCAACTTAGTTGATTGCTATGAGACTTCAACTATGAAAAATTCAAGAAAAATTGTGATTTTGCATTTATGTAGTAAGTTTGCAGGAAGGATACCATCCAGTTTTCTTCATCTTATCTAAAACTTGTGCTAAAGTTATTTTTAGCATTTTTTTTTTGTGTGTGGGAATGAAGGTTAAGAATGGTATTGAAAAACAAGCAACAACAATTGTAAAAGCGCCTAATATGCTTACCCTTTGTCTTTAGTATTTGAATTACTTTGCAAAGGCTGCCATAACAAAATACTGAAGCAGGATATTTCCCTGACCCTCTTCGCAGGCAGGAACTGGAGTGCATGGGCACAGACATGGGTGAACCCCACTCACTTGCTGCTCCACCCATTGTGGGAGGGGGAGCACAGGTGAGTGAGTGCAGGAGCCAGGGCAAGCACTTTTGGGTGCTGGCAAGAGTAAATTCTGTACCGGCCCTGTGGCAGTGTCTAGGGTAGGATGGCCATGATCCCTGAAGCCCCAGAGGAAGTGTTGCAGTGCCATTTTAGCTTTGCCATCTGCAGATGGCTTAAGTGTTACTAGCTCAGTGAAGAGTCAGTGTGACAGCATTTGAACCCACACTTGTGGCACATGAGTACCTGTCCGGCGACCAGGAGGAATGATGTCACATGAATGAATTGAAGATAGTAAATGTGGAGGATTTTATTGCCAGTGATAGTGGCTCTCAGTGGGAAGGGGAACTGAAAAGGGATGGAGCAGGAAGATAATCTTGTAGGGATGGCTGCACTCCTCTCCAAAGCTATGCTGTCAAGCTGTCCCTCTGAAGTCAAGCCACTTCTCTGTCACATCTAACCCTAGCCTCTGATGTTCAGCTGCCTCTCCTCTCTCTGCTGGTTAAGCCTGAGGTTTCTAATGGGCACAGGATGGGAGGCAGGGTGGGCATGGGTGGTTTTAGAAAAGGCAGTAGTCAAGCGAGAAAACAGGGATGTAAGTTCTCACTTTGGTCCTCACCAAGGACCTGTCCTCTTCTGCCCAGAATTTCTTGCCTCCTCTTTCTATCAATACTATAGACCGGGTAGCTTAAACAATATAAATTTATATTCTCACAGTCCTGGAAGCTTGAGTTTCAAGATGAAGTTCTTGGCAAATGTGGTTTCTTCTGAGGCCTCTCTCCTTGGTTTGCTGCCTTCTCATTGTGTGACCTCCTCACATGGTCTTCCTTTGGTTTGTGTGCCTGTGCCCTACTCTTCTTTTCTTTCTTTCTTTTTTTTAGATGGAGTTTTGCTCTCATTGCCTAGGCTGAAGTGCAATGGCATGACCTCAGCTCACTGCAACATCTGCCTCCCAGATTCAAGGGATTTGCCCGCCTCAGCCTCCCAAGCAGCTGGGATTATAGGCGCCTGCCACGACGCCTGGCCAACTTTTTGTATTTTTAGAAGAGATGGGGTTTCACCATTTTGGTCAAGCTGGTCTCAAACTCCTGACCTCAGGTGATACACCCGCCTGGGCCTCCCAACTCTTCTTTTCTTATAAGGACCACAGTCATAATTGGATTAGGACCCACTCATCTGAACTTATTTTACCTCAATTACATCTAAAGGACCTATCCCCAAATATAGTCACATTCTAAGGTAGGGTCAGTTAAAACTTCAAAATATGAATTTTATGGGGATGCAATTCAGGCTTAAAACATGAATTTAATGTGACTCTAATCCCAGCTACTTGGGAGGCTGGGGCGAAGGATCACTTAAGGTGGTATTCGAAGTCAGCCTGGGAAACAGAGGGAGACCCCATCTCAAAAGAAAAAAAAAAGATCAGTTTTGCAACTAAGCCCTAATTTTTGTTTCTTATTATAAACTAAAAATAAAATTCTAATGCTCCCCAAACATCTGAATGGACTTCCTCCTCAGTCAGGGTGCTTTAACTGGAAAGACTGGTTCAGGCCATGATGGGAAGTAGGGGTTGGACATGCTTCATTCTACCTCTCAGGCATTAACATCAACACAGATCTTAAGTCTGATAAGAAACATTTACAATCTATTCTTTCTGAAGCCTAATACCTGAAGGCTTCATCTGCATAAAACTTTGGTTTCCACAACGTCTTATGGCAACCCAGACATTTCCTTTCTATTGATCCCAGGTCTTTAGATAAACTCAACCAATTGTCAACCAAAAAATTTTTAAATCTACCTATAACCTGGAAGCCACCCCACTTCACCTCCAAACTCCCCTCCCCATCCTTTTCAAGTTGTCCCACCTTTCTGGACCTTACCAATGTATTTCTTAAATGTATTCGATTGAAGTCTCATGTCTCCCTAATACATATAAAACCAAGCTGCACCTCAATCACCTTGGGCATATGTTCTGAGGATCTCATGAGGGCTGTGTCATGGGCCACAGTCACTCATATTTGACACAGAATAAATCTCTTCAAATATTTTACAGGGTTGGACTCTTTTTGCCAACAGTCTATTTATGTAAACCTCTTTTTAAATGTTTTAATTTAAAAGAAAGAAGGCTATTTTTGGATGTTTGAGAGTTAATTCTCATATACAAACACAAAACCAGAAGAATACCAACCAAATAAAGCTAAATTTGAAATAAATATTAGGGTTGCGAGCCTATTATATAATTAGCTACAGCTACTACTCCAATGTGTATACGTAATCACTTCTGAGCTAAACTAAATAATATTTTAACTCCGTAAATCTAACTGTTGCCTTTATATTATGAGGTGAGATCCCTTAAGATTAGAAAAATTTTTATCCATTTTCAAGGTGATAAATTGTCCCTAGTATCCCTTAAGATCAGAATTTTTTAGCCATATTTAAGATGATAAAATGTTTCTATTCAGCATTTTTAACTATGGAGAATGTATATGTTATAAAAATAATTTCTGTAGACCAGCAGAATCATATAAATTAGAACTATAAAAACCCAAAGCCTCAGAAGTAATTTAGATCTGCCACTGATAGTTTCTTTCTTATATTACTGTCAACAGCATTTGTTCCAATTTAAAATGTAATAAAGATGTTTCCCACAAAGTAACTTAAAATGTTTGTTGATTTGCAACATGATTATCTCAAAGTATTTTATTACTTATCTTATTTGTCTTTTATCTGTACCGGTTGTTAGTTTATGTGATGTATATGTATACACACACACACACGCAATAGTTTCACTTAGTTTTCTCATTTCTGTGATGCATAAATGTGTATACTCTTTTTTTTTTATTCTGAATCATCAGAGGTATAAGGGATTGGAAAACTTTCCCATATACTATTCCAATCCTTAATGCCAAAATGAAATTCACCACAGTTTAAAGCTTCTTCATGCTCATATTAAATCAGTCTTCCAGCACTGTATTTCAAACGTATGTCAATCTTGTATGCTCTCTCCTTCATAGATTTTTAGTATTCTTTCAAGACTTAGCCAATGATAGCTACTTAAATTTTACACCCAAAGCAAAAGTTTCAGGAAATTTCCCCAGTCCTTTAATTTCTTAAACTCAGATACTCTGTTATTCATAGCACCACTATTAATAATGAAGGAAAAAAAAAGGGAAATTGTATGTCAAAAATAATTGGTCAAATTAAATCAAATTCCAAAAGATCCCTTTCTCTCTGTAAAAGTAAACTTAAACATTATCTTTGTGTCTCCTGCCCAGTTAATTTGTTTCTGTTCTACCAACCATTGAAGTCAAAGGACTCAATCACTTGTAACTTTTTCCAACAAGTAACAAATATTTTGTTTCCCTGGCAATAGTAGTTCAAGATCATGCACACAAATAAACAAAGTAGAAATCATTTGTATTGACTTGTAATAGCTGATATTTGCCTGCATGTATAAAGTACTGATTGCAATGGTATCAAAATACCGTACTACGCATAATATTGTGACTAAGTGTTAAGGAGCAAAAACGATGACAAATCTTCAAAATTGCTTACACAAATGTGAACATCAGAAGCCTTATATTTTCCCCCAAAACACAGAGGTTTGTGCTTGTTGATTCTGATATGAAGTGATCTTCTAGGAAGTCAAGTATACATATTCCTATATTCATCTGGAAGTCAGCAAAATGTGTTTAATATAGTAAACAAGATAAATATTAGAATACATATTAATATCTACTTAAAAGAGATTACAACTATCTATAACTACAGCTTTCACCAGAAAACAATAGAGGAAAAGTAAAGATCACAGATATGGCAATAACATACAAAAATAACGGAAAGCAGCTCTACTTCAAGAAAATTCCTTTGGAATAAAAACATAGCAAAACCTGAGCAGCCATCTTTTTTATGGGATAGGTCTACAGGTTTGCTGACAGACACTGAAAGCTCCTTACTCTGTAATTATCTTGCCCTTAAAAGTAATTAGGTAAGCAATGACCCAGATATAATTGTTTCCCTTTATTTTTCTTCGTATAACTCTAATATGTGTTCCTGTCCTCCAGGGGCATTCTCACTGGCTCACTGGTTTTGGAGACAACACCAGTTGTCAGAAATATTTAAATAACAACAGAAAGGAATTTATGGATCTGAGCCTGTATTAAAGGTTTGAAGAAAATCACTTCTGAATTCAGTGTGTTTGTGATAAGAATGGCAAATTATGCTGTTTGTGATGGTCAATATTAGGTGTCAACTTGATTGGATTGAAGTATGCCTACACAGCTGGTATAGTAGGTTTCTGGGTGTGTTTGTGAGGGTGTTGCCAGAGGAGGTTAAGTTTGAGTCAGTGAACTCAAAGAGGAAGGCCTACCCTCTATGTGGATGGGCACCATCCGACTGGCTGCCAGAGTGGCTAGAACAAAGCAGGCGGAAGAAGTGACATAAGGTGACTTGTTGAGTCTTCTGGCTTTCATCTTCACCCTGTACTGGATGCTTCCATTCATTCCTCCTGCCCTTGGACATCAGGCTCCAGTTTCTTCAGCCTTTGGACTCTTGGACTTAAAGCAGTGATTTGCTGGGGGCTCTCTGGCCTTTGACCACAGACTGAAGGCTGCACTGTCAGCTTCTCTGCTTTTGAGGCTTTGGGACTCCGACTGAGCCACTACTGGTTTATTTCTCCCTCAGCTTGCAGAAAGACTATCATTGGACTTTGCTTTGTGATCCTGTGAGCCAATTCTCCTTTATAAACTCCTTTTCGTATATACATACATCCTATTAGTTCTGTCTCTGGAGAACCCTAACTAATACACTGTTAAAACTGCAGTTAAGCCCTCTGCATTCCTTAAAGTTTCTGCATTTACTCAGGACTTCAGAATTACTCCTGTAATTGGTGGAAATGGAAATGGAAACCAGGTCTACAGGAGAAAGTTCTGACAGGGAGATCTGGATTTGAGGACAGGAAACCATTGCCAGAGAAAGACCATGTGGCCAGGACCCCAGCTCAGCACCAATCATCTGTGTGACCCTGGACAAGGAACTTAATCTCTCTGGATCTCAGAATTTCCTTGTGTAAACTGGAAGATTTAATTAAACTAGCATTCATCCTGTTATATTTACAGGTCCTTAGGAGCCATTGAGGTGTCAGATGAAGGACACAAATGCTGGCCTCATGTCCCCTGACATCACTAACACCAATAAAAAAAAATCCATTCTGATTTGTTGTGTGTATTGGGGATGAAAATATAATTATGTTTGAAAATGTTATATTATAAATAGATTGAGAACCATTGGCTTAGCTTCTCCCTTCTAGCTATGACATTTTATTGAAATGTCACTGAAGAAGCTCATTGATTATGGCAAGATTGTGTTCTTCACACCACTAGAATATTGTGGCGACAAACTAACTGCAGATCCACATTGACAGCACGTGCTTTTGCTAATAAAGCCCAAGTCATACCCTCATCCATGTCCTCAAACAGCACTCACGACCATAAGAGAGCTGAGCCTGAGGAGGTAAATCAGTGCAGATGAAACATTTGTTGAGAGGAAAAACATGTGCTGAGCCTACAGGTGTGTGCCACGATGCCCAGCTAATTATTTTAATTTTTTGTAGAGGCAAGGTTTTGCCATGTTGTTCAGGCTAGTCTCAAACACCTGGACTCAAGCAATCCACCCACCTCAGCTTCCCAAACGTGTTGGAATTACAGGCATGAGCCACTGCACCCAGCCTCATCTCTTCTTCTGATACTGCCTCTGGAGTGTAAAACTGACTGCTGTTGAACCTCTTTTTATCACCGTTGTCAACACAATCATTTGCAAATCAGCTAATATTTTCTCAATGAGTTGCTCAGGAATACCTTCTCAATAGGTTAAACATGTTTTAAGCCATAAATTAATGTAGACTTGCGCTATATTAAAACTTCTATTTTATTAATTAGCTCTTTTATTATTTGGCACAAAATTGCTTGATGCTAGGTAAGATGATTATACAATCACCTGTACCTGGAATAAGATGAAATTTCTTCTCTGCAATACTGAGTATTGATGTATGAATGTCAATACTGAGTATGAATGTCACTTTAAGTTTCTCAAGTATCAGGAAGGTTTCTTGTTAACATACTATGGTAGAAACAGAATGGACTGTGTAGCTAACAAGTTCTGGCTTCATACTCTAATTTTTATTTTGCTAACTGGGTACTTTGGGAAGTTACTTAATGACGACCTACAGTGTCCTTATCTGTAAAATGGTGATTTCGTATTGTTTTACAAGATGGAGCAAGCACTCATTCCCTAGTAAGATGCTGGTAATATAGCAGGAATTAACAAATTAAAATTCTTCCCATTTCTTCTCCTGTCAGCTCATTTGTTAATTTTGAGTTCAAGAGGTTGCATTTGTGCCTCCAATTTTCTCCAATATGTTTGGCCAAGGTGCACTCAAGTGATTGTATAGCCCAGCAGCCTACATGGGCTCTGTTCAAATTTCTGTGGTTGGCACAAAAAGTGCACCTTTGTGGAACTCTTACTACACTGACTTTTAATAGCTTTCAAATAAATATATAGCTTTATCATATATGGTTTTTACTCTATGTCTGAAAATGTTTTAGAGGTTTCTGTTGTTGTTATTGTTGTTTTTAATGTCATTTTGCTTTTATTGGACTGGATACTACTTCTGATTGTCTGTAGTAGTCTTCTTCGTAGGCTTCTACCTCACACTTCCCTAACCCCACTGTAAGCCCCTCTACTATATTAGGCACACCTGAAACCTGGCCTCAGGTTTTCTAAGTGAGCTTAACATTGTCTATCCATTCATTCTTTCAACAAGTATTTGTAGAGTACTTCCTACCTGCCAGAGACAGTTCTAGGCACTGGAAAATAATGCTGAAGAAGGAAGAGAAAACCTCTTTTATCAAAGTGGAGATGCTAAGACTAAACAAATAATTATATAATGCAATAAGGGATCATATGCAGATAAGGATTGCTACAGGGGCCAGAGGTTATTAGGAAAAGGTTCCTTGAGAATGTGACACTTTAACTGAATCCTGAAGAATGAGAAAGAACTCAGCAAAGACCTAGAAGAAGATTGTTCAGTAGGATAAGTATAAAGTTTTAAAACGCTTTGTAGCTATGTCATTAGCTTCATAGGTAGACCTATTGCGTTTTAAATATTTAGTCTATTTGTCCATGATATTTACATTTTTCTTACAAAAGAATATATGAGCAAGGCTGTCAGTTTTAATTTTGAGGAATATATTTTGTGTGGTTCAACGCTAAATATTTTATCTAAATATAGTTTTATTTTTGTATATTCTTAATATCATGTTTTGGAAAGCCATTAACGAATTGATAACAGCTTATTTGTTGTGGGTCTGTTGTCTTTTGCTTTAAAGAAATCCTTATATACTGAAGTAAAAAAATCTATATTAATTGGAAATTAATTTTTCCAAGAAAAATATACATTTTTGTTTATTTCTCTGCAGTCATAAATACAACCATTTTTCAGAATTATTGTTACAACTTTTCAACAGTATATCCATCCATATGGTATTAGAAAAAACTTAAATATAATAAAAGTCTAATGGTGTATAGTTTGTTGATAAGATTGATATTTTTCTGATGTCAAGACATCTAAACTAAAGTAGGCTTTCCTGGAAATGAAAAGTATGTTTCTGAGCCTATGTTTTATCTTCACTATTGACAGGACATTTAGATGTTTATTAATTTAATGAATGCTGACATGTTTAGTAATTGAGTAGTACGCAAGCAACACAATGCAGGATAGTTTAAGTTTCCTTAGATTTGTGCATAACTTGAATGAAGAAGGTCGCATGTTTTCTCCCAGTGCTTCTAGAAAGGATCAGAGACCTGATCTTTTTGATTTTAGTATGATGAGACCTGTGTCAGACTTCCGATCTACAGAACTGTTAGATAATATATTCATGCTGTCTTAAGCTACTAAATTTGTAGTATTTTCTTATGGCAGCAATAAAAAATAACTGATTCAATTATGATAAAAATTGCTTTCACTTCACTGTCCCCTGGGGTGTGTCTCTTGAATCTCCAGGAATCCAATCGTTCATACAGTAAGAAGTGTTGTCCTACATCTATAAATATCACCTTACAATGGAATTACTTGAAGTACTTGATTATTTCTTATGCCCCTGCCAAGTTTTCTAGTTTTGGTCTTTTTGACAGTGACATCTTTCTATGTAACAACAGTGCACTTTTATTATTTAAATCTATTAAATTATTTCCATTTTTGTCACTTCAGATAAAAATAAAGCCATATAGACAAAAGTGTTTCAAACGGAAAAACTTGCTCTCTCATTGGACTCTGTAAGAAAGCTAAGGAAATTTATATCAATTTATCCTCTTATTAGTTGGGCCTGGAAAACCCATTCGGGTTTGAATACCCCATTTGAGGTATAGGCTGGTTTGAAAAACCTAAATGGACCACCATTCCTGAAAACTTTCGAGAGTTTCAAACCACCCATGATTCCCATCAGAAACTAAGGGAAGAGAAAAACTGCTAGTAACCATTCCTCAAATTTATCTCGTCAAAGATGCTTGGTCATGTATTTAAAATGGTAAATAACAAAGGGATGAAAAGGTGGCTAACTTTCACCATCAATTAGAGACAACATGAAAAGAGTATTCAGGGCTGAAACTGCCTTAACAAGATTCTGCTCTGGTCACAAGTTTTACAAATGGCCTCAGGCCAATACTCTTAAATAATCTTAACTAGCAAAATGCAAACATGTCTAAGTACCAAACATTAGCCTAATTGTATCAAAACAGTATTTTCCAAAAAAATTTAAAAGCACACTATCCAAACTTGTAACATTACAATTGAAACAGCTAGAAAAAAACATAAGAAATTTAATCTATGGCAACCCCAAAATATCAGGCTTTCATTAATTAGGACACTTGCCAAAATTTTAATGAAAATATTTGCCAGGACAACAAGAGGAGGGTGGCAGCCTGAGCCTCCTCCTCATCATAAAATTATTAACTCTGCTCTTGGGAGGTAAATAACCAATGCCCTCAACTATCACTAAACTCACAAGGGGGAAAAAAAATCTATTCATTGAAGGGCACTCCAACATGTTTCTCATTACCAGGGCAGCACAATTTACCCTTAACACTGCTTTGTTTTATTTCCCCTTCTTTCTTGGAATCATCACATTTAACGAGTTGTGAGTTTTTATAATTCACCTCATGATTTACCTCTATCTGAAACTCTTAATATTTCTATGGGATCTTTTAAAGTTCCACATAAATTTCTTCTCAGCTCTACTACCCCAGTACATTTGTTAGGATGCAATCTTATCATGAATTGGGGTAGACATTTTTTTGTGCCCTGGAAGAACTCCTTCTGCAGGTCGCCAGCTACTTCCTTTCATGTCTATATCCTCTAGCAGCTTTGTCCATCCTCCCTAAGTTCCTTTGCCCCCTTCAATCTAACACCTATTTAATGATTTAAATCAACTATTAGACAGAATTTCTTCTCCTTTACCAATATTGGATGCATTTGAGCTGCAGAAATGCTTAAGGTAGAAATAAATTCTCCCATGCCCCTCCGCAGGATTTCCCAAGATCATTTAAATCCAGCAGGACTCGAGGAACTCTGATAATCCATGTTATTTGACCAAAAACTTCTTGTCTTTATTTCTAGTCATGTAGTACTCAAAATTTTTGGCCATTATGTTTCTAGTCACATAATAATCACAATTTTTGGCCATTGAGATCTGAGACATATTAATAAAACTGTCAAATCTAGATTTTTTTCCCTTGGTTCTTAATACTATCCTGTCTGCAATCACTTCCAATACCCAATTTTTCATGGCCATTGATTTGCGTTCTGCCATTTTTAGTATCCCCTTTTATAAGAAATCCCAAAACTTGTTTTCCTGCACCAGGGAAAACCAACAGTGTACCTGGACTGCTATACCCTAAGGATCTGGTGAGGCACCAACATATTTTTCAGACACCCTAAATGTCAATTTGGAAAACATAAAATTCCCAGGAGACTACCTTAATCCAATATGTAGATGATCTCCTTCTATGTTCTGACAGTTATGACAACTGCCTTTTAAAACCTGAATACCTCCTTAAGGCATTAGCAAGAAAGGGGCACAAGAGGGCTAGAAATGAAATTCAAATATTCTCACAATATATTTAATAGCTAAGTCATAATCAGCCACAGATAAAACTATCTCTAGATGAGGCTCTACTCGTCAGCATTTTTCTCTCCCTGAAACCAAACAACTGAGATAATTTTGGGGTCTTGTGGGATATAGTAAAATGTGGATTCTTAATTTCTCTATGTATGCCTCACCTTCACCTTCTATGCCTTAACTAGAGAATCATCTGCAGATCTGGTACTCTGGGAACACTTATCCAAAGATGCTTTCCATGACCTTAAGGGATTTCTACTTTCACTTTCTACACTTGGACTTTACAATCACTCCTTGCTTTTGTCCTTATTTGTGCATTACAAGAGGGTCATAGCCCTGGAGTGTTATGCCAGAGGTATAATGGGCACCAGGAACCTCTGGGATGATAGAGTTTGGCCTTAGACCCAGTAGCTAAGGCATATACGCTTGCCTTCAAGCTACATGGTTGTGACCACCAAATATTTCTAAGCTATCTCTGATTTGATATTAGATCATCTACTTGACATATGTGTTTTTTCATCTATGCAGACCCTCTTCCTTAATAAAAACACACAACATTTTCCAAAGTCCCAACTTATCCTTTGTGAATTTGCTATTCTCACCCCCTCATATCGCAACACATTTCTGTCAAAACCTTAACCTTGCCACCTTGCTTCCTTTGCCCACTGATGAGACACCCCATGATTGTATTGTTAACAGTAGATAATTATCTTGTTCTAGGCTAGATTTATCAGAAAACACCCTCGTCCTAGTTGACCTCACTCTTTATGTTGATGGTTCCTATCTCCAGGGTTTTTCCTATCTCCAGAGGGGGGATAGGATCTTCCAGGCTCAATATGCCATCACTGATCAACATAAACCTCTAGAACATCAAGTCTTGCCAGGTGACTGTGTTAATCTCTCTTACTGGAGTTGGCAAAAGAGTGAAAAGAAGGGAGGTTAGCATATATACTAATAAGTGTTATGTTTTGGGTGCAATCCATAATTTGAGGATGTTATGGAAACAGAGAGAATTAATGACAGCAGTTGGTACTCCAGAAAAAATATTTACCACAAATAGCAGAACTTCTAGAGGCACTGTTGTATCCCCAGAACACTGCTATAATTAAAACTGAGGGACATAGTACAAAAAAAGCTCAGATGGGGCACAGGGAAATAAATTAGCTAAAAAAATACAATAAATTAACAGCACCTTCCCCAACTGTCCAAGAAATCCAAGCAATTTCCAAGCTATGCAACTATGCCCCAGGGTCTCACTCCATGGCCCTGGAACACTGATGGGACTATTCATTCTTCCTTGAAGAAGATAACTTCTTTAGCAAGACTTCCAAGTAAATAGTAAAAATATATTCACATGGACCAAATAACGAGTTCAGACTTTGAAAGACTGGAAGGGAAAAAGTCAGATGTATAATCTCCACATGAACTTTATAAACCTCAAGACAGCTGCTTGGTATTCCCAAGTCTATCTCTCAAGCCATCGTGTGTGATTTAGAAAACATGACTCATCCAGGAGAGAACAAAACACAAAATATATTAAACAAATGTAGTTTGGACACTTTCGTTTTTATTTGAACCAAGGAATTATTACTTTCCTCATCTACCCTGGAAAAAATGTAAAGGTGAGGCAAGGCAGGGAAACAGCACACCCAGGATCCTTCCTTGGCCGACAAATGCTAAAAGCACAATGCTACCAATATGTACTCAAGCTAATCTGTGTATTTTCTAGATGATTGGAGACTTTCCCCTGACTAAATGCTTCAGCAACATCATTTGCCCAAGATTCCCTAGAACAAATCTTCCCTACTTGGGGTACCTTCTCTACCATCTCTAGTGACAGAGATGTAATCACATTTCATTGGTAAAATTATACAGAACATTGAAAAGTAACATACATTAATCGAAGACTTCACTGCCTTTACTGCCTTTACCATGCTCAGCCATCTATCTGACATCATTGCCATAACTAAGAAGGTTTGCACGGTAGAAGAAAAAAAATTCATGGCATCACTGCCATCACACTGACAACACTGAGAAAAGACAGTGGGCCCTGAGACTTTTGCTGATGGATCCCTGAAGGTCTTCAAAGCTTGGCTTACAGACTGACCAAATTCTAATCTTTGTCATTCTGTTTGTCTTAATAGATTTCCCTCTCATTAAAAGTCTCATAGGTTGCACTGTACAGAAATTAGCAATTGTCACCAAGTCCTAACAGATAGGTCAGCTGATTAAAAAAGAACAAAAGGCAACCACACAAGAAATTGACTTAAAATGTTCAGAGGAAAGAAAATTGCCTCTTTTGTTTGTCCATTTGTTTGTTTGTTTTTGTTGTTATTTTTGAACAAGAGGAGGGAATGACAAATGTTCTCTCCTTGACCAAACTTTAGTCAGGTCCCTCTGAGATATTTTTCAAGTAGGCTCCATTTCGGGGGATGTTGTTATAAATCCAATTTTCACAAGGATCCTGCTGAATTTGTTTAGTCAATATCCCACCCTCAATATCTGATCACCGTTGAAATCGAATAGGATCCCAGTCCCACCCTAGGCATCTGATTACCCACACTTGCCTTCAGCAAGAATCCTGTCAAGTTGCTTTGGCACTAAATATTTTTTGAGTCTTTACAAATAGACATTATTGTGTGAATACCATATAAAAGTACTATGCAAGATCAGAAGAAACTGTATAGATAAATAAGAATATTATCCCTTGAAGGCACTTGTATACACTTAAATCCAATACCATTCAGAGATAATTCTTAGATATAGCTAAAAGTATAATATTTGCACATTTTTTTCATATCAAACACATACAATTAACATACAGTCGTATCAATAAGTTCTTCATATCCTAATGATTTTTATGTTTTGCTATAGGAAATTTATGATACAATAAAGCCCTAAGTAAAATACATAATTCAGATAATGGTTCCTTGATAATTTAAGTTCTGATTCTCATCTTTGTTCCATAATGTGATCATTATGTTATGTCAGTTGAAGTTCTTCCCTTAAATTTGACCTATAAAAGAACAGGGCAAACATTGTTTGCCTTTTATCTGGGTTCTAAATTTTTTATTATTTTTTATTTACAGTTTTAAAATTAATGTTATTACAGAAAATTAGATATAACCATGAGGCATTCTGAGCTAATAAAAAAATGTAATGTGATCATACTTAAAAGAATTAAAAGTATTGTAACTCAGATTCACCTTCAAAAACTCATGTTCTGGGTGGCTGGCAAGACAGCCAAATATGAACAGCTCTGTTCTGCAGCTCCTAGTGAGATCAACACAGAAGGCAGGTGATTTCTGCATTTCCAGCTGAGGTGCCCAGCTCATCTCATTGGGACTGGCTAATCCATTTTGGGGGATGTTGTTATAAATCCAATTTTTACAAGAATCCTGCTGAATTTGTTTAGTCAATATCCCACCCTCAATATCTGATCACCCTTGAAATCTAATAGATTCAGCCCACAGAGGGTGAGCCAAAACAGAGTGGGGCGTTGCCTCACCCAGGAAATGCAAGGGGTTGGGAAATCCCCTCCCCTAGACAAGAGAGACTGCGCCGTGATGAACGGTGCATTCCATCCCAGATACTACACTTTTCCCACAGTCTTCCCTACTCACAGGCCAGGGGACTCCCTTAGGTGCCTACACCACCAGAGTCCTGGGTTTCAACACAAAACTGGGCGGCTATTTGGGCAGCCACCGAGCTAGCTGCAGGAGTCATTTTTCATACCCCAGTGGTGCCTGGAATGCCAGCAAGACAGAATTGTACACTCCCATGGAAAGGGGGCTGAAGCAGGGAGCCAAGTGGTCTAGTTCAGTGGAATCCCCCTGTCACTCCGCCTGCCACGGAGCCCAGGAAGCTAAGATCCACTGGCTTGAAATTCTCACTGTAAGCACAGCAGTCTGAAGCGACCTGGGATGCTCGAGCTTGGTGGGGCGAGGGGCATCCACCATTACTGAGGCTTGAGTAGGCGGTTTTGCCCTCACAGTGTGAAGAAAGCCACCAGGAAGTTCAAACAGGGCAGAGCTCAACAAAGCCTCTGTAACCAGACTGCCTGCTAGATTCCTCCTCTCTGCGCAGAGCATCTCTGAAAGAAAGGCAGCAGCCCCAGTCAGGGGCTTATAGATAAAACTCTTATCTCCTCAGGACAGAGCATATGGGGGAAGGGGTGGCTGTGGGCACAGCTTCAACAGACTTAAACGTTCCTGCTTGCCGGCTGTGAAGAGAGCAGCAGATCTCCCAGCACAGCACTTGAGCCCTGCTAAGGGACAGACTGACTCCTCAAGTGGGTCCCTGACCCTTGTGCCTCCTGACTGGGAGACACCTCCCAGCAGGGGTCAACAGACACCTCATACAGGAGAGCTCTGGCTGGCATTTGGCAGGTGCCCCTCTGGGACAAAGATTCCAGAGGAAAGAACAGGCAACAATCTTTGCTGTTCTGCAGCCTCCACTGGTGATACCCAGGCAAACAGGGTCTGGAGTGGACCTCCAGCAAACTCCAGGAGACCTGTAGCAGAGAGGCCTGACTCTCAGAAGGAAAACTAACAAAAAGAAAGGAATAGCATCACCATCAACAAAAAGGGTGCCCACAAAAAAAACTTTATCCAAAGGTCATCAACATCAAAGACCAAAGGTAGATAAATCCACGAAGATGAGGAAAAAACAGGGCAAAAAGGATAAAAATTCCAAAAACCAGAATGCCTCTTCTCCTCCAAAGGATCACAACTCTTCGCCAGCAAGGAAACAAAACTGGATGGAGTATGAGTTTGACAAATTGACAGAAGTAGGCTTCAGAAGGTGGGTAATAACACACTCCTCTGAACTAAAGGAGCATGTTCTAACTCAATGCAAAGAAATTAAGAAACTTGAAAAAGGTTAGACTAATTGCTAACTAGAATAACCAGTTTAGAGAAGAACATAAATGAACTGAAGGAGGTGAAAAACACAGCACAAGAACTTCGTGAAGCACATACAAGTATCAATAGCAGAATCAGTCAAGTGGAACAATGATATCAGAGATTGAAGATCAACTTAATAAAATGAAGTGTGAAGACAAGATTACAGAAAAAAGAATAAAAAGGAAAGAACAAGGCCTTCAAGAAATATGGTACTATGTGAAAAGACCAAGCCTATGTTTGATTGGTGTACCTGAAAGTGGTGGGGAGAATGCAACCAAGTTGGAAAACACTCAAGAACTTCCCCACCCTAGGGTCAACATTCAGATTCAGGAAATACAGATAATACCACAAAGATACTCCTCGAGAAGAGCAACCCCAAGACACATAACTGTCAGATTCACCGAGGTTGAAGAAGAAAAATCATGTTACCAGCAGCCAGAGAGAAAAGTCAAATTACCCACAAAGGGAAGCCCATCAGACTAAGGGCGGATCTCTCTGCAGAAACCCTACACACCAGAAGAGTGGGGGGCCAAAATTCAACATTCTTAAAGAAAACAATTTTCAACCCAGAATTTCGCATCCAGCCAAACTAAGCTTCATAAGTGAAGGAGAAATGAAATCCTTTACAGACAAGCAAATGCTAAGAGATTTTCTCACCACCAGGCCTGCCTCACAAGAGCTCCTGAAGGTAGCACCAAATATGGAAAGGAAATATTGGTACTGCCACTGCAAAAACATACCGAATTGTAAAGACCATCAACACTATGAAGAAACTGAATCAACTAACAGGCAAAATAACCAGCTAGCATCATAATGACAGGATCAAATTCACACATAACAATATTGACCATAAATATAAACAGGCTAAAAGCCTCTATTAAAAGACACAGACTGACAAATTGGACAAAGATTCAAGACCCATCAGTGTGTTGCATTCAAGGGACTCATCTCACATGCAAAGAAACACATAGGTTCAAAATAAAGGGATGGAGAAATATTTACCAAGCATATGGAAAGCAAAAAAAAAACAAAAACAAAAAACAGGAGCTGTAATCCTAGTTTCTGATAAAACAGACTTTAAACCAACAAAGATGAAAAAAGACGAAGACGGGCATTACATAATGGTAAAGGAGCAATACAACAAGAAGAGCTAACTATCCTAAATATATACGTACCCAATACAGGAGAACACAAATTCATAAAGCAAATTCTTGGAGACCTACAAAGGGACTTAGACTCCTACACAATAATCATGGGAGACTGTAACACCCCACTGTCAATATTAGACAGATCAAGGAGACAAAAAATTAACAAGGATATTCAGGACTTGAACTCAACTCTGGACCAAGTGGACCTAATAGACATCTACAGAACTCTCCACCAAAAGTCAACAGAATATACATTATTCTCAGCACCACATTGCACTTCTTCTAAAATTGACCACATAATTGGAAGTAAAACACTACTCAGCAAATGCAAAAGAACGGAAATAATAACAAAGAGTCTCTCAGACCACAGTGGAATCAAATTAGAACTCAGAATTAAGAAACTGACTCAAAACTGCACGAATACATGGAAACTGAACAACTTGCTCCTGAATGACTACTGGGTAAATAACAAATTAATGCAGAAATAAATAAGTTATTTGAAACCATGAGAACAAAGACACAACGTACCAGAACCTCTGGGACACAACTAAAGCAATGTGCAGAGGGAAATTTATAGCACTAAGTGCCCACAGGAGAAAGTAGGAAAGATCTAAAATTGATACCCTAACATCACAATGAAAAGAACTAAAGAAGCAAGAGCAAACAAATTCAAAAGCTAGCAGAAGCCAAGAAATAACTAAGATCAGAGCAGAACTAAAGGAGACAGAGACACAAAAAAAATTCAAAAAATCAAAGAATTGAAAAGATTAACAAAATAGATAGACTGTTGGCAAGACTAATAGAGAAGAAAAAAGAGAAGAATCAAACAGACATAATAAAAAATGATAAAGGGGAGATCACCACTGATCCCACAGAAATACAAACTACCATCAGAGAATAGTAGAAACATCTCTATGCAAATAAACTAGAAAATCTGGAAGAAATGGATAAATTCCTGGACACATACACCCTCCCAAGACTAAACAAGGAAGAAGTCGAATCCCTGATAGACCAATAACAATTTCTGAAACTGAGGCATTAATAGTCTACCAACCAAAAAAAAAAAAAAAAAAAAACCCAGGACCAGAGGGATTCACAGCCAAATTCTACCAGAAGTACAAAGAGGAGCTGGTACCATTCCTTCTGAAACTATTCTAAACAATAGAAAAAGAGGGACTCCTCCCTAACTCATATTATGAGGCCAGCATCATTCTGATACCAAAACCTGGCAGAGACACAACAACAACAAAAAAGAACATTTCAGGTCAGTATCCTTGATGAACACTGACGCAAAAATCCTCAATATAATACTGGCAAACTGAAACCAGCAGCACATCAAAAAGTTTATCCACCACAATCAAGTTGGCTTCATCCCTGGGATGCAAGGCTGATTCAACATACACAGATCAATAAACGTAATCCATCACATAAACAGAACCAATGACAAAAACCACATGATTATCTCAATAGATACAGAAAAAGCCTTCAGTAAAATTCAACATGCTAACAACTCTCAATAAACTAGGTATTGATGGAATGTATCTCAAAACAATAAGAGCTATTTATGACAAACCCACAGCCAATATCATACTGAATGGGCAAAAGCTGGAAGCATTCTTTTTGAAAACCAGCACAAGACAAGGATGCCCTCTCTCACCGCTCCTATTCAACATAGTATTGGAAGTTCTGGCCAGGGCAATCAGGCAAGAGAAATAAATAAAGGGTATTCAAATAGGAAGAGAGCAAGTCAAATTGACTCTGTTTGCAGATGACATGATTGTATATTTAGAAAACTCCATTGTCTCAGCCCAAAATCTCCTTAAGCTGATTAGCAACTTCAGGAAAGTCTCAGAATACAAAATCAATGTGCAAAAATCACAAGCATGCCTATACACCAATAATAGACAAATAGAGAGTCAAATCATCAGTGAACTCCCAATCACAATTGCTACAAAGAGAATAAAATACCTAGGAATACAACTTACAAGGGACATGAAGGACCTCTTCAAGCAGAACTACAAACCACTGCTCAAGGAAATGAGAGAGGACACAAACAAATGGAAAAACATTCCATGCTCATGGATAGGAATAATCAGTATCATGAAAATGACCATACTGCCCAAAGCAATTTATAGATTCAGTGCTATTCCCATCAAGCTACCATTGACTTTCTTCACAGCACTAGAAAAAACTACTTTAAATTTCATATGTAACAAAAAAAGAACCCATGTAGCCAAGACAATCCTAAGCAATAAGAACAAAGCTGGAGGCATCATGCTACCTGACTTCAAAGTATACTACATGGCTACAGTAACCAAAACAGCATGGTACTGGTAACAACACAGATATATAGACCAATGGAACAGAACAGAGGCCTCAGAAATAATGCCACACATCTACAACCATCTAATCATTGACAACCTGACAAAAACAAGCAATGGGGAAAGGATTCCCTAATTTAATAAATGGTGTTGGGAAAACTGGCTAGTCATATGCAGAAAAGAGAAACTGGACCCCTTTCTTACATCTTATACAAAAATTAACTCAAGATGGATAAAAGACTTAAACGTAAGATGTAAAACCATAAAAACCCTAGAAAAAAACCTAGGCAATACCATTCAGGACATAGGCATGGACAATGACTTCATGACTAAAATACCAAAAGCAACTGCAGCAAAAGCCAAAATTGACAAAAGAGATCTAATTAAACTAAAGAGCTTCTGCACAGAAAAAGAAACTATCATCAGAGTGAACAGGAAACCTACAGAATGGGAGAAAATTTTTGCAATCTATCCATCTGACAAAGGGCTAATACCCAGAATCTACAAGGAACTTAAACACATTTACAAGAAAAAGATAAACAACCCCATCAAACAGTAGGCAAAGGATATGAACAGGCACTTCTCAAAACAAGACATTTATGTGTCCAACAAACATAAAAAAAGCTCATCATCGGTGATTATTAGAGAAATGCAATTCAAGACCACAATGAGATACCATCTCATGCCACTTAGAATGGCAATCATTAAAAAGTCAGGAAAAAACAGATGCTGGAGAGGATGTGCAGAAATAGGAATGCTTTTACACTGTTGGTGGGAGTGAAAATTAGTTCAACCATTGTAGAAGACAGTGTAGTGATTCCTTAAGAATCTAGAATCAGAAATACCATTTGATCCAGCAATCTCATTACTGGGTATATGCTCAAAGGAGTATAAATTATTCTATAAAGACACATGCACACGTATGTTTATTGCAGCAGTATTCAGAATAGCAAAGACTTGGAACCAATCCAAATGCCCATCAATGATAGACTGGATAAAGAAAATGTGGCACATATTCACCATGGAATACTATGCAGCCATAAAAAAGGATTAGTTCATGTTCTTTGCAGGGACATGCATGAAGCTGGAAACCATCATTGTCAGCAA
Source organism: Pongo abelii (assembly GCF_028885655.2). Lineage (NCBI taxonomy): Eukaryota > Metazoa > Chordata > Mammalia > Primates > Hominidae > Pongo > Pongo abelii. Next base: position 46,978,475 of record NC_071998.2, read on the forward strand.
ACTAACACAGGAACAGAAAACTAAACAACACATGTTCTCACTCATAAGTGGGAGTTGAACAAGGATAACACATGGACCCAGGGAGAGGAACATCACACACAGGGGCCTGTCAGAGGGTAGGGGGCTGGTAGAGGGATAGCATTAGGAGAAATACCTAATGTAGATGATGGGTTGATGGGTGCAGCAAACCACCATGGCACATGTATACCTATGTAACAAACCTGCACTTTCTGCACATGTACCCCAGAACTTAAACTATAATTTTAAAAACCTCATGTTCTAATTTAAGCAGTTCATTTTTCTTTCATTATTGAAGGGAATTTGTATTAGAAGTTTAATACTGATATAAGGAAAACATTTTAAAGGAAGTACAACTTGACTTACTTTTCTCTAAATAAAACAAAAAGTAATTATTTCAATTGTTTCAAAGTGGTTCGTATTATAACTATTTGAAAATTTTATAAAGAAAATCAAATTACCAAAGTTTGTGATGAAAATAATTAACAGCAATATTACAGGGGTAGTATTATGATAGCTTCTTAGCAAGACATATTTTCAAATTCAAGTCAACTATTTTCTGATAATTTAATGATAATTTTTACTAGTGCAAATTTAGCTCTTCATCAGAAAAAGTAATTCTTTGGTAAATAAATGTTTCCTTTTAACTGAGCATTGAACATTTATTGATGTTTCATTGAGATCCTTCTTTTAGAAAACTTTTTCTAAGTTTTCTAAGAGATGTTCAAAGGTCAATTGTTAAGAGCAATTCAGTGATTTAGGTCAAATCTGATTTTTAGAAGTAGCTGCTCTTGAATTCATTGTCCCGTACTCTAATACATGGATTTTGAAAAGGAGCAGTTAAATGGCTGTAATTTCCATTGAATTGTTTACAGTGAAAATATTAAGATGGTAGGTCTTTAATGGAATTTATTTTGGGGATATTCAATGCTAAAATTTGGTGAGTTTCTCCTCTCTCTTTTTCCCTCTCTTTCTCTCTCTCTCTCAAGCTCACAAACTAAATTCTACATCTCAGTTACTTTTTTGGTGATAGGTGTCATCTTGTATAACATGCACTATTGTCTATTTGAGATTACTAGAAATTATTTTCAAAAAAATTAGCAATTATCAAATAGATGCAATGCATTATAACTTAGGATCTAGTGGAAAGCATTTAGTGAAAAGACACAAATAACTCTACCCCATTAAGACATGAATAGACACATTAAAATATTGTTTATGGAAATTTTATTTTTATTAACTTACCTTTTAATGGAAAATAATTATTTTGTATAGCCACTAAAGGAGTTACAATACAGAATTTCTATTTTTTGTCCATTGTTAATATTGTTTATGAATATTTTAGTTCATTCCAGGGTTTAATATTAATAAATAACTGTATTCACATGAAAAATAAGTCATAGTATATGTGGTGATAGGTCTTCATTCTCACTAATGACATGACAAAATTGAACTATTAAATTTACCCATACATATATTTATGACTTTATTGGAAACAACTGTACTTGTTATTCTAAAAGCTTCTGATAGAAGGGGAACTCAAGATGGTATCAGATAATTAAAGAAAATTGGCTGTTCATTTCAAATAAACATGAATAATTATTGAATTTTGATGCTGAGCTGTATCACTGGGTAAAGAAAGACATCATAATTTTAACCGATATTCTTATTTTATTATATTTATTACTATTTTTTTTGAGACCGAGTCTCACTCTGTTGCCCAGGCTGAAGTTCAGCGATGAGATCCCAGCTCACTGCAACCTCCACCTCGAGGGTTCAAGCCAGTCTAGTGCCTCAGCTTCCCAAGTAACTGGGATTACAGGCATGCGCTACCACACCGGGAAAATTTTTGTATTTTTAGTAGAGATACGGTTTCACCATGTTGGCCAAGCTGGCCTCAAACTCCTGTCCTCAGGAGATCCACCTGCCTCAAACTCACAAAGTGCCGGGATCACAGGCATGAGCCACTATGCCTGGCCCCTGTGTTCTAATTTTAATTGCCAAAATAAAGTACTGATTTATTTTATTTTGTCAGTAAAACTAAAACGAAAAAAAATCTGTCAAAATGAAAATATTGAATTACTTTAAGACCAATTACTCAGCAAGATGCTGTTGTCAGCAATTGTTAACCGTGTAGTTAGAATATGTACAGACCTCTAAGTCTGTATCATGTAAATAATACAGTATCGGAGTTAAAATGCAGTTTCTGGAGGCAAAATGGTGAGGATTGAAACGTAATGCTATGTGTCTTCATTTGTCTTCACACAAGTTTAATTCTCAGGTTTCTCACTTGCCTAAATAGGAATAATAATATTTATTAAATATTTGCTTTAATGATTAAATGCAATATTATATGTAAATGAGTCATCAGACTTGCTGTCACATAATAAACTCCATAAGAAGTATTAGCTATATAGTACATGATTGGCATGTACTTGTAAAATCTTTTGCCAAATTATCATTTCTATTCACGTGTCTTAAATTTCACAATTATAATAGAAATTTATTAATTGCAAGGAACATCACAGGACAGATAGGCACTGCTTGACTTACATATTGTAAAGCTTTCCTAATATAGCTTGTGATCCTATGCTAAAGTATAAATGTTGCAGGGAAGAGTAATTTCTTGAACTGATTTTCACAAAGTGATTAGTTGCTAATGAGGACAACCATCTTTCCAGAGAGGGGCACATTTGCACAGTAGTTAAGAACATGAAACCTGAAGGTAAATTGTGGTTCTAATGATTACTAGTAATCACAGGCAAATTATTTTATTTTCCCTTACTTCAGTTACCTCTTTGTAAAATGCAAATAAGCATTTTTTTTTCCTTATTTTACTTTAAGTTCTGGGATACAGGTGCAGAAAGTGCAGGTTTGTTATACAGGTATACATGTGACATGGTGTTTTGCTACACCTATCAAACCATCATCTAGGTCTTAAGTCCTGGATGCATTAGGTATTTGTCCTTATGCTCTCTCTCTCCTTGCCCCCCAACCGCAGACATGCCGCAGCGTTGTCTATGTGTTCTCATTGTTCAACTCCCACTTATGAGTGAGGACGTGCAGTCTTTGGTTTTCTGATCCTGTTAGTTTGCTGAGAATGATGGCTTCCAGCTTCATCCATGTCCCTGCAAAGGACATGAACTCATTCTTTTTTATGGCTACATAGTATTCCATGGTGTATATGTGCCACAATTTCTTTATTCAGTCTATCATTGATGGGCATTTAGGTTGGTTCCAAGTCTTTGCTATTGTAAATAGTACTGCAATAAACACACGTGTGTGTGTGTCTTTATAGTAGAATGATTTATAATCTTCTGGGTGTATACCCAGAATGAGATTGCTGGATCAAATGGTATTTCTGATTCTAGATCCTTGAGGAATTGCCATACTGTCTTCCACAATGGTTGAGCTAATTTACACTCCCACCAACAGTGTGAAAGTGTTCCTGTTCTCCACAGCCTCAACAGCATCTGTTGTTTTCTGACTTTCCAATAATTGCCATTTGAACTGGCATGAGATGGTATTCCATTGTGGTTTTTATTTGCATTTTTCTAGTGACCAGTGATGATGAGCTTTTTTTCATATGTTTGTTGGCCACATAAATGTCTTGTTTTGATAAGTGTGTGTTCATATCCTTTGCCCACTTTTTGATGGGGTTTTTTTTTTTTCTTGTAAATGTGTTTAAGTTCCTTGTAGATTCTGGATATTAGACCTTTGTAAGATAAATAGATTGCAAAAATTTTCCGCATTCTGTAGGTTTCCTATTCCTTTTGATGATAGTTTCTTTTGCTGTGCAGAAGCTCTTTAGTTTAACTAAATCTCCTTTGTCAATTTTTGCTTCTGTTGCAATTGTTTCTGGTGATTTCATTAAAAAATCTTTGTCCATGCCTATTTCCTGAATGGTATTGCCCAGATTTTCTTCTAGGGTTTATATAATTTTGGATTTTACATTTAAGTCTTTTATGCAACTTGAGTTAATTTTTGTATAAGGTATAAGGAAGGGGTCCAGTTTCTGTTTTCTCCATATGGTTAGTCATTTTTCCCAGCATCTTTATTAAATAGGGAATCCTTTCCCCATTGCTTGTTTTTGTCAGGTTTGTCAAAGATCATATGGTTATAAATGTGTGGTTTTATTTCTGAGGCCTCTGTTCTGTTCCGTTGGTCTATATATCTGTTTTGGTACCAGTACCATGCTGTTTTGGTTACTGAAGCCTTACGGTATAGTTTGCAGTGAGGTAGCATGATGCCTCCAGCTTTGCTCTTTTTGCTAAGGATTGTCAGGATACAAAATCAATGTGCAAAAATAACAAGCATTGGCTGGGCATGGTGGTTTGTGCCTGTAATCCCAGCACTTTGGGAGGCCAGAGCGGATGGATCACCTGAGGTCAGGAGTTTGAGACCAGCCTGACCAACATGTTGAAACCCTGTCTCTACTAAAAATACAAAATTAGTCAGGCATGGTGGTGCACACCTGTAATGCCAGCTACTTGGGAGGCTGAGGCAGGAGAATTACTTGAACCCAGGAGGCAGAGGTTGCAGTGAGCTGAGATCACACCATGGCACTCCAGCTTGGGCAACAAGGGCAAGACACCATCTCAAAAAATAAATAAATAGTTAAATAAAGCAAGCATTAATATACACCAACAATAGACAAGCAGAGAGTCAAATCATGAGTGATCTCCTATTCCCAACTGATACAAAGAGAATAAAATACCTACAAATACAACATACAAGGGATGTGAAGGACCTCTTCAAGAACTACAAACCACTGCTCAAGGAAATAAGAGAGAACACAAAGAAATGGAAAAACATTTCATGCTCATGGATAGGAAGAATCAATATCATGAACATGGCCATACTGCCCATAGTAATATAGATTCAATGCTATTCCCATCAAGCTACCATTGACTTTCTTCGCAGAATTAGAAAAAAAACACATTAAATTTCATATGGAACCAAAAAGAGCCCATCTAGCCAAGACCAAGACAATCCAGATAAACATTTTACCTGCTTCATAGGGTTGTTGTTAGTGATAAATAAGTTTTTATTTCTAAAACACTAAGAAGAGTGTCTGAGGTATAAGAACTAAACAAGAGCCTAATATTATAATTATCATATTATTATTATTCCAACAGCAATATAAGGTAACATGTAGGGGGCCATGCAGTGCAGGGGCAAATCATCTCACTTGTTGAAACTTGAACAAGGTGGTCTCATATTTCTAGCTATCCCAGTCACCTAGCAGAAATATATGTAAGTCATCTTTGGAAGAAAATAGTAATATCCCTATCCTCATAAAACATCCGCAGTTAATTTTATAAATACATGATGTGGCACAAAATAAAGAACAAACATGGTTGTGAAAAGAAATGAAAACATCAAATGAACAGAGGCAAAAGATTGTAGAGACATACAAAGGTAAAAATTACTCTTGCTAATAATAGAAAGACTTCAAACATGTCCAAGCATGTAAATAAAAAAGCTGAAAACTTCCATAGGAAACTAAATATTATATAATTCAAAACACAATGTACAAATAAAAAAATCAATAGGTGAATTTAGCAGGAGATTAGGCAGCACTAAAGAAAGAATTAGTATACCTGAAGATAAATTGCATTGTAAGTTCAGAATAAAGCATAGAGAGACAGAATGTATTATATATGTATATAATATATATATATACATCAAAGAGACAAGACGGGAAGAGGCACAAAGTAAATAGTGAAACTAGTTAACATATTTAATTGGAATCTCAAAATATCTGACATGTAAATAATAGTAATTAAAGCTAATTATATCTTCAAGTTATTATTAGAAAATAAGCTCCAAGCCAGAATTCTGTAAGGTAATTTATCCCACTTTAAGATAAACTACACTTGAAATAAAACACTGAAATTCTCAGAAAATTTAAAAAAAAACCCAGCAATTCATAACTGCAAGAAGTACTAAGAGGTAGTATTGGGTGTTTGTCCCCCAGGAAAAAAAATGCCAGATGGATAACTGAGATGGAGAACAAGTAAGATTTCAGAGTGAGTGTACAATTTTACAGTGAAACAGAAAAAGTTCAAGACTTCCATTTGCTCCACATGATCTAGAAAGTTTGTTGTTTTAATTTTTTATTTTAGTCATTTTATGTAGCTGTATCTAATTTTTATATTTATTTTTATTTATCTGCTGACTAAGGATGCTAAAAACGTTTTCATGCATATATTGAATTTTTCTATATTTTCTTTGGAGAAGTATCCATTTGATACTTTTGCACATTTTTATTGGTTTATTTGCCTGTTTATTACTAGGGTCCTTGTTTTTATTTTTTTAAACATACACTTGGCCACTACAATTTCTTCTCAGTCATATAGAGGACTTAGACATATTTTCTACTAGTTATATTACTGGTCATGTTTTTGGATGAGCATGAGTGTTCCCTTCTATAAATTATAGTTTATCAATGCTATATCTTACGCTTCATACATTCTGTGTCCTCTAAAAAATCTTGGCCTAACTTAAAACTATGAAAAGACAGTCCTGTTTTCTTCTATTATTTTACTAATTTTGATTTGAAGTGTAGACCTATGATCCATCTCAAATTGATTTTTGTGTGAGTTGTTAGATATGAGCCAAGAGCAAGTTGCTGTTGCTGCTTCATTTTCTTTCTCTTCCCTTTCCTCTTCCTCTTCCTCTTCATCTTCTTCCCCTGCTCCTGCCTCTCCGCTTCTCCTTCATCTTCTTCTCCTTCCCTCCTTCTCCTCCTGCTCCTACTTTCTTCTTCCTCTTCTTCTTCTTTTCCTTCTTCTTCTTTCTTCTGCTTCTGCTTTTGCTTCTGCTTCTCCTCCTCCTTCTCTGTCTCCTCCTCCTTCTCCTTCTTTCTAATCTAGCACTAAAATTTGTTTAAAAAACTGATTAAATTTTTTTGTCTATTTGATTGCTTTGCTACAATTGTCAAAAATTATTTATCCATATACGGGTTAGTATCTAAAGTCTATTCATTTACATTGAGCTATTTACCAATTATGTTGCCAATACTACACTGTCTTAATTACTATAGTGTGTTTTATGTCAAGTAGGGTTAGTTCTCAAACTTTATTTTTTTCTTTTGCAAGATTACTTAGGTAATTCATGGTCCTTTGCCCTTTCAAATAAATTTTAACATTTGTACATTTTTATAAAAAACAATGATGAGATTCTACTGACTTTATTTGTTAATTTGAAAAAACCCATTAGAACTATTGAATTATCTAGTCCATCAACATGGTGTCATGAGATCCTTGGGGTGTCACTTTGCCAGTTGGAAACCTCTGTGGCTGGCACTGCCTTCTGTCTGAGTACTGGTCACTCATACTGGGCTCATTCCACTCACTTGGCCCAGCAGGCTGCACTCAGAAGTGCTACCAGCCCAGATCCCACACCTGCCAAGAGCGAACTAAGTGCAGAGAGACAAGGGATGTATGGGCAAGTGAGCATGCTGTCCAGCCACTGTGCACAGCTAGGCACACCACCTGCTGTGATGGGGTAGGCAGCTCCAGGTGCCAGGATATGTGCCAGATCCTTGAGAGGATGTGGCTGGACTAGATGTACCGCATGCAACTTCCATTGTGGGCGCCCGTGTTTCAACCAGGGGAATGCAGTGGCACCTAGAAGCTTGGGGACACCAGGAACCACAGAGCCCCAAAGAGGGTGTCATAGCCCTGGATCGGGGAGCCCCTAGGTCTGGGCTTCCTGAAGGGCCGCGGTTCTTCTGTCCTTCTCATTGCCCAGAACATGGTCGTCATGGTAAGTGGGGGGTGAGGGATGTTTCAGCTTTGCTTGTGATACAGCTCTTTCAGTCCCACCATTCGGCAGGTCCTGAGTTCTTGCCCTGTATCAAGGAAGAATGAGGTATGTGGACGACTGGAGGGTGATCAAGGCGGAGAGGCGCTTCATTGAGACACAGAGGAGCTCCCAGGAGGCACGAAGTGGGTAGCTACTTTGCACAGTCAGGTTGTCCCAATAAGCATCCAGCTCTCCGCTGAGAGGAGACCACCAGTGGGTAGCTCCTTTCTGCAGGCAGATTGTCCCCACGAGTCAAGGAGACCTGAAATTAGTAGCTCCTTCCTGAAGCTGGTAGTCCCAAAGTCTGTGTGTCTGGCTGAGCCCAGGTTTTTACGGTCTCAGAATAGAGGAAGTACGTTCTGATTGGTCCACGGGGGGCATGGGTGCACCTGGAAAAAGCACCATATGTTCTCACTCTGGGCCACAGACTCCACCCAGAACTGGCAGGCTGGTTCCCAGGCTTCGGGTCTTCCCTGGCTTGAAGGTGCGGTTTCACTGGCGACCTGACTCTTTGTGCACAAGAGTCTGTCTGCCTCCTGCCACCATCACCAAGTCGTCCATAGCACCCAGGCTGTTTGTGCCGACCGGCACCTGCAGGCCCATCCCACACCACCCTCAGCCCCACCTCAGCCTCCCTCCAATGCTTGTTTGTCCCCAAAGTCCGGAAGGGGTCAAGGTGGCAGGCGGCTGGTAAGTCAATACCCCCCTGATCATGCGCACACCTTGCTTGTTCACAACAGCAACTGAGCTCAGCCACAACTTTGCTCTGCCCTGGAGTGAGCGCTGGGAGCTAGGAGAGGCCAGGCAGCTGTAGCAGGCACTTCCAAATCTGCAGCGGAAGGGGAATTCCTGGGCCCCTGAGAGTGCAGGGATGCCCAGGTCCAGTTGCCCTGGCAACTGCAGCTGCGCACAGAACCTTGGGGCTCCTGCCCCACTTATTGAGTAGGGGTTGGAGCTTTCATCTTTTCCTGACTTCTGCCACCCTGCAGAGCGTACAGCCACAATCACATCTCCCTGCTGCAGCCAGCATCTTTGCAGCTGCCACTCCAGATAGGCCGCTACCGCCAGCAGTGATGCATCTCCCCAGTTATTCAACTTTTGTTTAATTTTTCTTTGTAATGTTTTGTTGCTTTTAGGTTAGAAATCTTGAACATTTTATGTGGCATACAGTGCTAAGGATTTGATATTTTGTAATTCTATTGAAAGGGATTCTTATAGATTTTTAAATATTTTGTTGATGTTATATATGAAATTAATTTTGTTTAATGACTTTATACCCTGCAACATTTCTAAATTTAATGATTAACTTTACTAGTTGTTTGAAGATCCTTTATGATTTTCTGCATACAAAATTATGGCAGCTATAAATAAAGATAGTTTTGCCTTTTCGTTTCTAAACTATGTGACTATTATTACTTTTCTTTCTTTTTTTTTTTTTTTTCTTCAACTTTTAAGTTCAGGGATACATGTGCAGGATGTACAGGTTTCTTACATAAGTAAACATGTGACGTGGTGGTTTGCTGCATAGGTCATCCCATCATTAGATATTAAGCTCAGCATGCATTAGCTACTTTTCCTGATACTGTCCCACCCCAACCCCTCCTCTGCAGGCCCCAGTGTGTGTAGTTTGCCACCAAGTATCCATGTGTTCTCATCATTCAGCTCCCACTTAGAAGTGAGAAGATGTTGTGTTTGGTTTTCTGTTCCTGGGTAACTTTGCTGAGGACAATGGCTTCCAGCTCCATCCATGTTCCTGCAAAGGACATGATCTCATCCTTTTTTATGGCTGCATAGTATTCCATGGTGTATATGTACACATTTTCTTTATCCAGTCTATAATTGATGGGCATTTGTGTTGATTATGTGTCTTCACTGTTGTGAATAGTGTTATTTACTTTTCATTCCCTATTGTACTGAAACTTCCAGTACATTGATAACTAGAAATGGAAAAATGGGCATATTTATTTTATTCCCAATGTGTAGTGAAAAGCACTCAACATTGTATTATTAGATATGATATTAGATGTATAGTTTTCATAGATGCACTTTATCAGTTTAAGAAAGTTTCCTTCCATTCCTAATTTGCTGAGATTTTTTTGAAGTCATAAACAGGAATTGCATTTGTTAAAATGATTTTTTAAATATCTCTTAAAATAACCACAGCATGGTATTTTGCTCACTCAGCTAATTCACTGAAATATATGTATTCATTTTCACATGCTAACACACCTTGCATTACTGTGATACATTCAACATAATCACAATATATTTTCTTTGATATTATATTTATATATTTTATTTGATGTTCCTGCACTTGATTAACGTATTGCAATAGGTTCTTGCATCTATGTTCAGAAGGGATAATTCTCTTCCTATATAATGTTTTTGTCCTTTTTTTTGGTGCCAAGAGGTATACTGATCTCATAAAATAAGGTGGCAAATATTCATGCATTCTCTGTTTCCTGAAATAGTTTTTGTGTGAATTATGTATTTTTTTCTTATAAGTTTGACATAATTCAGCAGTAAAGCCATCAGAACCTGAACACTTCTTAGTGGGAAGTTGTATAATTACAAATTGAATTCATACAGTGGGTTCGGGCCATTTATGTGTTTTTAATAGACTTTATTTTAGAATAGCTATATATAGAGAAAGATAAAAAGAAATGGAGTAGATAGTACAGAGAGTTCCTAAATACTCTGGAACATGGTTTCCCATCTTATTACCCTCTTACCTTAGTATGGCGCATTTGCTAAAATTAATGAACCAATATTGATACATTATTTTTAGCTTAAGTCTATACTTTATCCAGATTTCCTTAGTTTTTACCTAATGTCCTTTTTTTTCCCAAGATCTTATCTACAATATTACATTGCATTAGTTATATTTCCTTTGGTACCCCATGGCTGTAACGATTTCACAGATTTCCTTGTCTTTGATGACCTTGACAATTTTGAAACATGTTGGGCAGTTGTATTGTAGGATAACTCATTATTGGATTGTATCTGATTTTTTTTTCTCATGAATAAACTGGTATTATGTATTTGGGGGAGGAAAATTATAGAAGTAAAGTGCCATTTTATTACATTATATTAAAGTCACATGCTATCACATAATTTATCATTGATACTGACTTTGATTACTTGGCTTGAGATAGTACTTTTCAGATTTCTCCATTGTAAAAGCTCCCTTTTTTTCCACTTTCTATAATGTAGTCTTTTGAAGGAAATCACCATGAACAGCCTGCATTCAAGAAGCAGTGAGTTATGATTACTCTTCCTGAGTATAGTACATCTGCATGAATTATTTAAAATCCTCCATGGAATATTTGTTTATTATCCTACATTTTTAAATCAATCCTATCATTTTTATATCAGTGTGGATTCATAGTTATTTATTTTATGCATTGGGTTATAAGCCAACACTACTTAATTTATGCTGTTGCTCAAATTGTTTTTTATTTGTGAGAAGAAAAACCAAAATATTTGATGGCTTTGTATTGCAAAATTATTAAGGGCTAACCTTTAAACAGTTTGTTGGAGAAGAAAAAAAATAGTAAATGTGGCTCTAAATGAGACAGAGAACACCTTGTGCAAATGATTTACTCTAATAAGTAATATAACACCAGGCATCAAGGGGTTAAGTTTAATCAGTAATGCCTTCTCATATAATAATCAGAATTTGTCTAAGCATATATATATATATATATATTTTTTTTTTTTTTTTAAGATGTAGTTTTGGTCTTGTCACCCAGACTGGAGTGCAGTGGTGCGATCTCAGCTCACTGCCACCTCCACCTCCTGGGTTCAAGTGATTTTCCTGCCTCAGCCTCCTGAGTAGCTGGGATTACAGGCACCCACCACCATGCCCAGCTAACTTTTTTTGTATTTTTAGTAGAGACGTTGTTTCACCGTGTTGGCCAGGCTGGTCTTGAACTCCTGACCTCGGGTAATCTACCCACCTCAGTCTCCCAAAGTGCTGGCATTACAGGTGTGAGCCACCACGCTCGGCCTAAGCACATTTTTTAAAGTGAATATACTAGGTAGAAAATACACTTGAAAATAGAAGGAGGAAAGCAATTGCCTCTACTCTGCCAAAATCATCTTCCAACATAAAAAATCAACTTAAAAGACTGATTTAAGATAATGCCTGACCCTTTGAATTAAGAATTACATCAATGTAGGCTTTTTTGGATGGCTGAAATAAACACCAATATGGAAAAGAATAGTACTCTTTATCTGAACTGTTTTACACATTTCTAAAACAAAAAGTTTATTCATTTTGTTTATTCATTAATTATTGGTACAATAATAAAACATGAGGCATAATAGAAGCATGTTTGGCTTTTAACCCAAAAGCATTCTTGACTTGTTGATTATGGACTCAATACAGATAAATTTTATGAAGTTGGATGTAAAAGTCTACAATGCTTAAAGGTTCAGGAGTCAATAAAAAACTGACTTAATGTTAAAATATTCTTAGATATTCAATACAACATGGAGTTTTAATGTACACTATTAAAATACAAATTTTATTAGCTTAAATGTTTTCTCAATTATCTCTCAGGAGTGATGATAAATCACCCCTATGTACAGTGAGAAGTTAATACAGAAAACAGAAAAATTTTGAAGACTTTCTAAATAACATCATTATATTTAGTAACTAAGGGAAGTAATGTTAATGATTTGGGTTTTATTTATGTTTTTAATAGTATCAAAGCACAGATTCTAACCACAATCTTGAATTTGAAGACCCACCTACACTATGCCACAATCTTTAAGTAATTTCTTAACTACATAAAAGATTATTTCAGTTATGACACCAAGAAATAGCTTAATTCGAGTAATTTTTTTGACTTAGAGATTTCCAAACCTAGATGGATTTTCCTTTATCTTTGAGGAAAAAAGTCATTACAAATAGTTACATAAATTCATTCATTTTATAGATTTTATAGATTATATTAATGCCAAAAAATTGTTAGTGAATTCTCCACAGCTTTCAGAGCAGCACAATCAAAGTGAAAGCTCAAGAAGCTTTCCTTACACTTTCTATTTGCTATTTAAATATAAAATAGACATTTTAAACAATTGGGGTATTTACACATTTTTAAAATTTGATTGTAATAATAGAAATATTTTAAAGTTATCACAAGTATTCAAAGTCAATTGTATCTGAAAATTATCCAAACTTCTTCAGTTATCACAGACTTAGAATCATCAGCCATGTGTGTGTATAAACATATGTATAGAAATATATTAATCATTTGGTGATATATAAATATACATATTAGCCTGAAGGTATTTCATAAAATTGTGCATATTTCTTTCTAATACATTATGATTTTTAATAATAAAAATATTAATTTCTTCAAAGCTACATTAAAACAAGATTTTCAATGATATATATAAAAGTTTATTAATTCTCTTTTATAATTTAGAGGGAACTTACTCAATGTACATCAAGAAAATGTTAAGTAGAATCACTAAGTCTTGTGTAACAGAACTTATTACCAATTCTGGATCTATACCACTTCAGAATATAACAAAAAGGAAAAAAATCTGGAATTTAGATTCCACAAACTTTGTTAATTCTCTGTTAATAACACACCATTAATTCTCTATTAAAGACACAATATCCTTAGCATCATGCACTTATAAACATTACCTAATAACACTCTTACATAACTTAATTTTAGATGAATGCTTAAAGATTTTTTAAAGAATGTAGGTAGATGCTGATTATTATTATACCTAGAAACTTTCATATACTCAAAGGACATAAGAATCTTTAAAAAAATATTAAAAAGTCATGACTAATAGAATTGTATTTCTCAGAATTACATAGGGAAATGATATCAGTCGTTTCTATTAATGCATTTCTGTCTTCCTCTTTTAATCACATTTTCTTTTGTATGTATCTATTCTCTTTCACTTCTTGAAAGGAAAAATATACAACAATGCATTCTGACAGATCTAATCCTTTAATCAAATTTTATAAAAGCTTGGGGAATGTTTAGAATTTTATATTGTTATCTGATTTTAAAGAGGTGCTTTACATTAGTTGTCTAGAGAGTTCTGAATCTCTCTTTAATAATTCAAAAGTAATGCTGAAAAATCAAGGCAGAAGAACAATCGTTTGTCATCCAACCAGATAAAGTTGAAGAGATCTTTCCACATCATTAATAGGAACCAACAGACATGCATTGTAATAGTTAAGTTGAAAATGTATGACATTTATTTTTCTAGCAATGGAAATGCCTTTTTGGGTGTGGAAAATATCAGTTTCCTAAATGATAGGTTATTTTAATAAAAGCTTATAATACTCTGATATCCCAAAGAGATAAATACAAAACCACCATTAATAAATTGCTTGTATTATGGTAAAATGAATACTGATTTCCTTTTTATCATCTTCTCATTGAAACCAGACATGACTAAGAAATAATTTTACTACCAATTTGATTGGGCCTGGTCATATATTATGAGTTTCCTTGGGAAGTATACAAAACATTTCTTCATTTTTACTTCCAAATCAATAATACTTTTCTAGATCTTGAAACTGACTTTGCTTAATCGAGGTTATGACCATCAACCCAACACTTAAACATAACTATCAGTATCTCAGGTGTAAGAAAGCAGAAAAAAAAGGTGAATTTCTCAGAGTACCTTGCAGCTAGCATACTGATTCAACAATGAAAATCATTTTGACATATTGAGATATTGACATTTTGAGATATTAGCATATGTGGCATCTTTTTGCTGCTCTTGCTGATAATGAGTAAAGTAACAGAGATGTATATGTAGCTAGATTCTACAGTCCAGTGTTCAAAAGACAGAGCATCATACTGGTTAAAAACAAATAAATAAAAAGATATCCTGAATTCATAGATTAAAATAATTATTATTGTTAAAATGTCCATATTACCCAAAGCAATCTACAGATTCAGTAAAACCATTATCAAAATTCCAATCCCATTATTCAGATAAATAGAAAAAAAAATCTCCAAATTCCTATAGAACAACAAAAGACCTCAAAGAGCCATAGCAATCTTAAGAAAGTAAAACAAAGCTGAAGTCATTGGAGTCCCTGATTTGAAGCTATTTTACAAAGCTACAGTAATCAAAACAGTATGGTCTTGATATAAAAACAAACACATAGACCAATGGAACAGAATAGAGAGCAGCAAGGATACACAATGGGGGAAGGACAGTTTCTTTAATAAGTTTTGTTGAGGAAACTGGATATCCACATGCCAAAGAATGCAATCATACCCCTGTCTTCACCATATACAGACAATAACTCCAAATGGTTTAAAGGCTTACATGTGAGAACTGAAACTGTAAAACTCAAAGAAGAAAACATAAGAGAAAAGCTCCTTGACAAGAGTCTTTGCAATGATTTTTAAAAATATAACCCCAAATCACTGGCAACATAAGCAAAAATAAACAAATGAGACTATATCAATTCAAAAAGTTTCTGCACAGCAAAGGAAACAAATAACAAAGTAAAAAGACAGCCTATGGAATGAGAGAAACTATTGCAAATCATATATCAAAGGGGCTAATATCCAAAATGTGTAAGGTACTCACAACTCAGTAACAAATAAATAAATAAACTGATTTAAAAATAGACAAAGGACCTAAATAGACATTTTTCAATGAAGACATATGAATGACCAACAAGTCTATGAAAAAGTACTTAATATAATCATGAGAGAAATGCAAATCAAAGCCTCAGTAAATTATCACTTCACTTCCATTAGGATGGCTATTATCAAAAGATGATGAATGTTAGCGAGAGTGTAAAGGAAAAGGAACCCTTGTACACTGTTAATGGAAATGTAAATTGGTACAACCATTATGGAAAACAGCATGGAGACTACTCAAAAAAATAAAAATAGAACTACCATATAATCCAGCAATCTCGCTTCTGGATATATATTTAAAGGAAATGAAATCAGTATGTCAAAGAGATATCTGCACCCTCATGTTTATTGCAGCATTATTCTCAATAACCAAGATATGGAAACAACCTAAATGTTAATCCATAGATGAATGTATGAAGATAATATAGCGCATACATACTCACAAACACACACACACACACACACACACACATATGAATATTATTCACACATAAAAAGAAGGAAATCCTACCATTTGCAACAAAATAGATGAGCCTTGAGGACAGTATACTAAGGGAAACAAGCCAAATATGGAAAGACAGGTACTTTATCGTCTCACTTACACATGGAATGAAAACCAAAGAAGTTGACCCGTAGAAGCAGAGAGTAAAATGGTGGTTGCCAGGGATTTTGGAGTAGGGAAAATGAAGAGCAGAGATCTTGGTCAAAGGGTACAAATGTTCAGTTAAGTGATGAATAAGTTCTAGAGATTTAATGTATAGCATAGTGAATATACTTAATAATACTGTATTGTTCATTTGGAATTTGGTAAAAGAACCAGATTTTTAAGTGCTTTTACCCCACTCTCACACACATAAAATAACTGTAAGTGGTCATAAATTTGTAATTACTTCGACTGTGGCAGTCTTTACAAAATGTATACATACATCAAATCATTTTATTGTACACCTTGAATACATACAATTTTTATTTTTAAATTATATATTTTAAATAAAAAATAATGTTTGTTATTTTTATTTTTATTAGCCACCCCTTTTGTGTGTGTGAAATATAACTGGAGGAATTCTTGCTATGGAAAAAGCAAGAGTAACTTTCTTATCTCTCAATGGTAGTTAGTGTTAGTTCTTGAAATCTACTGTCAAGTTTTAGCTGCACTTACTTCCAATCCTCTGGTTGTTCCAAAAAGGTTTAAGCACACAATTCCATCTATTAATCTACTTTTCAATTAAAGTATTTATGCTAAACTCTGACAAAGTATACTGTTAATAAACCTTGATAGTATAAATGTGTCATTATATGACTATGTCTAAAGTAATAACCTCCTCCCTCTTTGTAGTAAAAGAACAGCAAACACACCTTCATCTTATTGAATGATTAGAAAAATTAATGAAACAACAGTTGTATAATCTTCAAATTATAAATAGGAAATTAACTCATATATAAATTGTGAATGTGATAATTCTTAATTTTTGAGTCTCGTTTGATGTTAAAAAAAACTAAAATGTCTAAAGGATGTGTCGAACCCCTTTCTCTTTTGCCCATGTATGCCTCAGGAGTCAGAAAGAATAAGTAACAAATATTTAAGCCTCATTTGAGGTTCAGATGGCCATGTGACTCTGCTTGTATCAATGAGGCTTACAGACAAATCAGCATGTCTACTAACAAAATTATGCAAAATGTATTTCTAATTTTAAAAAGTCTTATAAAACATAAAAACAGATAACTATGCAAAGGTAAATAATCAAGATGATGTTGTTTTCTAAAAGACAAAAAAATCTGAAGTTTTATTTATACAAGTAGGAATATTTCAAGTTGAGGTGCCATTTTGTAGGAGATTCTTAAATGACTGACTTCAGTGCTTTCCCTGTTGAGGCACTTGTGATAGCTTTAATACCTGTATTTGGCAGCATTGACTGAAGGGGAACTTTTACATCAAATCTATAAATATAATAAAGGATTACTTTGGAAAAACTAAACTCACTAACAGAATACAAATATTTTGCCTGTAACATTTGATGTAGTATAATTATATCTATTTTCACATACAATCTATTTACTCATTTAGCATACTATTTATATTGTTACAAAGTAGATAATTTTGTTTTTAATGCTATTTCTTAGGACTCAACTACATTTCAGCCATTCAGTGTGAACATAGGTCATAGTCCACATAGAATTATTCTAAACAAATCACTTTCTTTCTTTTTTCTTTTTTTTTTTTTTCGAGATAGGTTTTCACTCATTCACACATGCTGGAGTGCAATGGCGCAATCATGGCTCACTGCAGCCTTTATCTCCCAGGCCCAAGTGATCCTCCCACCTTAGCCTCCCAAGTAGCTGGGACTACAGGCACACACCACCATGCCTGGCTAATTTTTGTAGAGATGGGGTTTCGTAGTGTTGTCTTGACTGGTCTGCAGCTGGTAGGCTCAAGGGATCCACCTACCTAGGCCTCCCAGAGAATTGGGATGACAGGCATGAGTTCAGTGTTGTTATACTAATTGCACTGATAACTCAATTACTCACTCTTTCATTCCTCAAAATTTTCTTCCTAGAATATCGATTTATTTTATTTTTTTTTTACTGCTTTCATTTTATTTTTGCTATTCCCTTATTACTACTACTACTACTAATAATAATAACAGTAACATTTAACCAAAGTTTATTACCTGTTGCTTTGCTCTGGACCTATTCCTGCATTGGGAGACTTTTTTTTTTTTTTTTTTTGAGATGGAGTCCTGCTCTGTCGCCCAGGCTGGAGTGCAGTGGTGTGATCTCGGGTCACTGCAAGCTCCGCCTCCCGAGTTCCCGCCATTCTCCTGCCTCAGCCTCTGGAGTAGCTGGGACTACAGGCGCCCGCCGCCATGCCCGGCTATTTTTTTGTATTTTTAGTAGAGACGGGGTTTCACCGTGTTAGCTAGGATGGTCTCGATCTCCTGACCTCGAGATCCGCCCGCCTCAGCCTCCCAAAATGCTGGGATTACAGGCGTGAGCCACTGCGCCCGGCCAAGAAACATTTTTATAAACTTTGTATTACTTTTTAGGTGGGACTAATTTTATCTTGTTGGATAAATCCTATACAATGGTAGATCAAACATGCTTTTTGTTCATTGTTTTCTTTCAACCAAAATTTTTTTTCTCCCACCCTCTGCCATTTCATTGACTAAAGATAATGAACATCTATTATTGACAAAATAGCACCTTTCATAAATATGTACAGAAGTTAAAATCCTATGCCCTGAACTTCCCGTTGAAATGTCTCAAATTTTTAAAAATATTTCTTCTTTCTTTAAAATAAAATTTAAATGTTGTTTAAGAGCAGTAGGATACAAGAGTATAAAAGATTGCAAAGATACTGAGATAAGGATAACAATTCCAGCCTATATAGTTGAGTGGCCTTGAGCAAGTCATTTTACATATATGAGTCCCAGTTGTCTCATCCCTAAATAGGGATCATAATAAATAACTTTACGGAATGATTTGAGTAAGGTAGCAAATATACATGAAGCAAAAGACTGGGATTGAGTAGCCGCATAGAGTCTGTGTGTATGAAAATTATATATTGTTGTACATCACATATCGATTACACACACATACAAAAGTCCATTTATTTATTTTGGTCTCTTTGTTAGTTTTGTTTGCTGATGATGTTGATGATAATTCATGAAAAATTCAATAATGATTGATAATAATAATGTTATAACTAAACTGTAGTTCTAAATGACAATTCTAATTGAAGAAATACTTTTACCATTTGTTTATTTAGGTAAAAAGCTAATAGATAAGAAAGCAGTTTTCTTATATATCACTTTAGAATGTGTTAGTGTCTATTAGAAGGGATTGAGGAAAATGAAGCTGGCTCTGTTTCTAAGTACACAACTATCTATTAGTGAGTTTTAGAAGTAAATTCTCAATATTATTCATAGGTTAGGTAGCCTTGGAATCAACGTGGTGCCAATGTTGAGGTGAAGATACTGAAAATATCTAAATTTTTAATTGAAAGTGTATAGGTAAACATGTGATGCTACTTTGCCCTTCAAAGTACCATATTATAAATTAAAACAAACAAAGTAAGTCTGCCTTGAAACCAGAACATATAGGCAGTCTTTTCATGAACTATTTGGTTTTCTAAAAAGGAAAAATGACTGCTAGAGCAGAGAAGTTTTTTTCATATGCCTTTTCCTGTCATGTAATTAATGTGGTCATAAAATATCCATATGTTCATGAGGGCACTTTAAAATTTTCGGGCCCTAATTTAGTATAGAAAAAAAATAAACAAATGGAACAAAAATTATCATGGAAAAACTATAGTTACATATGTATGGAGATCATGACTTTTATACTGTTAAGTGAACACTCTATAAGACCTTTAAACAGAAAGCAGATTTAACTATAAGAAATTTATTTACTGCCAGACAAGAACATTACTATTTAATGTTGAATCCTCTTAAAGAGGGTTCCTGATACAAACCTAGAAACACAGGCAAAGGTTGTTTTCATGGTTATTAAATTTTCACTTGCTTCCTTGCTTATAATTTTGTTTGTTCGATCCAGAGCACTAACTCATTACCTCTGAAATCCCTTATACTACCCTGTACTATCTTGAGAATAGAGGCAAAAAGTGAGGCTTGAGGGCTAATGGAATGCCAACAAATTGTGCCACATTGGCACACAGGGCATTGACCATACTCCTCTGATCTGCTCTTAATCAACACAGCCACCAAAAACTAAAAAGAATGAGCAGGTTCACCATTTTCATTTCTTAAAGACGAAATGGAAAAAGCAACATATGTTCCTGTTCACACTAAAACAAAATTCCTGTTTTGGTTATTAATACTGAAAATACTCAGAGTGAGTTAAACCATTAATTATAGTGACAGCATTTATTCTCCCAGTGGCTCATACATGATTAGCCATAACATATGTTGCACTGCTTTAAAAAATCAAAACAAAGAAGGATCAGTGGAAGAAAAATTAAAATTGTTCTGTAGATTTGAAAAAAAAATCACACATGTATTCTCTTCATTTGTCTCTTTTATTCCAGACTCTTACCTATTTTGTAACTTGGGAATGCTGAAAAGGTTTGAAAACAGCTTCAATTGCATCTGCTTCAAAACAGAACTCATGTTTTAGCTAGTACAGTTTTGGCATATGCATGCCAAAATTTTTAGCAAAAAATTCAGGAAAAAATAAAGATATTGAGTTCAGGAATTAGTTCAAATCTCAAAGACAGCACATTCATCAAGAAATAATAATTTAAGGAGGAATATTTTGTTTAAGGATGAAGTTTTGTTTGTGTTTTTGAGGGATAATGTTCACTTTTCATTTTTTAAAATACCAACACTGAGTGCATTTAATATATAATGTAATATATGAATAAATCAGTGTATAGATAATTATTCATGTGGAAATTGAGTAGATATGAAAGCAATGTGCAGAATCTTAACCTATAAGAAGTTTACATCAATATCCTAGGCTTCTCCAATTATTATTTTGCTGAATGTCCTTATGAGTTTTGTAAATTGTAAACCAAAGCAGGTCTCAATTGAAAATGACTCCTCATTTTTGTGAGACAATTTTATAAAAGGACATTTACAAAGTGAGGAACTATGACAAAATTTAGGAGTGAAGAAATCTTTTGTATATTTTTATAGGAATTTTGTTGCTCTAAACATATATCCTGCATTACTAATGAGTGAACAACGAGGTTACAGACCTAGTTTGGCAGATTTTAAGTTGCTTTCTTCTGACTCTGCTAATTGCATCTGGTGAGTACTGGAACAAAAACTGCTGGGCTAGAAGGCATTGCTGTCAAACAGCCAATCAGGTGTACACAGAGCCAATGGGAGTTCCCTTCCCACAGTCTAGAGCCCTGAGGTGGTTCCAAGCATCTGGTGCCCTACCAGAGCCATGTGTCACATGGCTCAACATACAGAGATTCCCTGCAGTAAGGAGGGCTTCCCTGCAGCTTTCTTGTTTCTGTGCAAAACACCTCTTTCTTATTGAGAAAATGCCGCTAAATGTCTATGACTGCAAAGCTATTGAGAATTGAAGAAGGAGAGAAAACTGCCCTTAGTTCCTAGTACCCTGAACTTTGAGCAATGTTAATGGGAGTTATGTGAGCATAAAAGAAATGCAAGGGCAGCAGGATTGCACCCTCAGTCGTTTCCAAAGAGCATCCTGAGCTGCAAGACACATTACAAGTTCGTTGAGTAGTATCAGAGCCTATTTCAGGGCTGAATACATTTACCATGTGGCTGTTTCACTTACACCAGCTGTCTCCAAAGTTGCTCTACTACTGTGAACTGAAGATTATTTTTGCTATCAAAAATAATTCTCTTTCACTCAAAAATGAGTCTTGTAATGTGATAGGCTTTTTTTTTCTGGATTTTTGTGCTATGATGAAAAGAGTATATTTTCTGCTAATTTTCTTTTTCTTCAAAGACAGAAATGCAGTATGATGCAATAGACTATGTGAGAACTGAAACCAGACGGCCTGCCATTAGTCACATGTATGTTCTCAGAAAATCACTTGTCCTTTCTGAATCTGTTTCCTCACCTTTAAACATGAAATGATATCATGTAACTTTACAAAATAATTTTAAGAGAGATTAGAAACATAAATAAAAGTATTTGTAATTGATAAAATGTTATCTATTATCATTGTTATAATCATCATCAGTAGCTTAGTCATTTGTTTTTTCAGGTATTTTATAAGAGCACTTTCAAACTAATAACAGCAATAGCAAAAGGCAAATTTAGACATTATTTTGTTTTAAGTGTCATTTATATTTATCTGATATTTCCTAAGGAGATGACTCATAAATTTTGGTTTCTTCCAGGTTTTTGGTTATTTCTTAGCTATTAACATGGAAGAGATTCTTTTAATACCAGACTATATAACTAAATAAACACAAGAATTAAAAAGAAAAAAAAGGGAAATCAGCATTCTCCTTTATTAATCTCAGTTTACTAGAATAAGAACACATACTTAGCAAATTTTGAACGTTTCTGGGATTTTTCTGCATGGCTCTGATAATTACAAGCATTCCTCTTGCATAAGTACATAGATGAAATGGCCAGAGAATGGATTGTCTTAATCTATCCAGATTTTATCCTCCCGTTGACCACTCTGTTTGACGTCTGCAGTGCAGTTCCTCATTCAACATTCAACAACGGTGCCAAGTAGTCAATCTCCTGATATTGTGGCCACTGTACTAATTGAGGAAGGCTCACAACCTTGTCAACTGATCCAAGTTCAGTCTCATTTAGTCATGTGGATTTCAAACTCTATCTCATATATCCTAGCTTTTTCTCTTTTTACTTACTGCTAGAAAACCCAAGTACGTGCTCTATTGTTAGAAGTCGTTATTCTCAGTAACACAAATTTTTCTCTGAAAATCGTTTCTAAAAACTGCCTCAAATAAAATCCCTCCCTGAGAATCAATACAATGATATTTGTGTCTGTATGGTGGAAAAAAACCAGCAAGTATAGATAAAGATACTAATGTAGAAGTAGACATAGATGTGAGACACAGACATAGATGTAGAAGTAGACGTAGACATACACATAAACAGAGATATAGATATTCCATACTTGTACTACTTGTCTGTTAGATGACTTGCTTCTTTCTCTCTATTCTTTATCACTTTTGGAGAATTCCTGTCATATATGAATATTTCATATATTAAGCTGGTTAGGCAGATCCAAATGCTTAGGTTACTACCCACTCTTCTACTGTTTAGTGTTGTGAATTTGGGGAAGCTACTTGAATTCTCTAAGCCTCAGTTCTCTAATCCTTTAAGTAGAGATCACTTTAAATGATAAATTGAGATAAATAATATTCAAGTGGTACATGGGACAATCATTCAGATGGTAATTTTAGCAGTTTTAGTTGTTGTTACTTTCCTAGTGTTAAAATAATGCCTCTAATGCAGCAGCTGGAGGCAAAGAGACAGCTGCCTCATTGACATTTTGCTATTTTACTGCTTAGTGCTCATGTGTTCCTGCACGTGAGTCTGTATCTTCACAGGATGATACCGTAAGAATATCAAACACTTTTTATCCATGCTAGTGTTTATAATCCTCAAGTTCTAAACTCTATATTGTATCATCTTTATTATAGAGTTTGTGGTTGAAATAATATCAGTTAAGAGTTTTTGAAAAACTTGATTTTGTTAGAATAAGTTCTAGATTTGCTTTGTTCATTGCTTTGATAAGTAGAAAATGGCAAATGCCTTTAATTAAGTAAGTAATTAAAATTAAGCAAAAATTGGAGCATAAGAAACACTAATTTTCTTTAGCAACCTCTGGGTTCTTCTTGGATTTCTATCTGCAGAAGTGCAAAATGTAGTAAACAATAATATGACACAGCAAAAGGCATGGATATCTGATGTTTCATTCAAATATATTTTCACAGGTTTTCTTCTTCTTCTCCTCCTCCTCCTCCTTCTTTTTTCTGCTATCATAAAACAAATATTAAGCACAGCCCCTAAATAATCTTTGACAGTGTATGTCTTGGCAATTTTGATGTAATTATGTTTCATCATTTTCTGCTTTCCTGATAAATAGTAATACATGACTAGCAGAAATGAGGTTCCTAGTTTTCAGGGATAGGCAAATGACAACTGAGTAGAAGTAATCGTGTGTTATCTTTAGAGATGTGACATATTTGTGTTACTTTTCTGTTTAAATGCATAAAACTGTCACTTGCCTTGTCTCTTCTCAGGAAAGCTTCAAATACAAGCATATCACAGTTGGCATGACCTTTAACTATTAACTCCATATCTATATCTACATCTATGTTTGTTGTTTTTTTTTTCAGCATATGCACATAAATATCATATTGAAGTATGGAGTTAGAATAAAAGTTAAAGTTGATGCTAACTGAGATATGCTCAAAAAATTTGTCTCTAAATGAAGTTTTAATATGTTTTTCATATCTGATATAGCAATTATATGTTAATACTGCTTGTTGCTATTTAGGTTTTCCAGGAGCAGAGGCTGAGATGAAATTTGGCGTGCAGGATATGTATTAGAGATAAACATGTCTAGCCTGCAACTATATTGCAGGGTAATCCTGCAAGAGTTCTGGAGCTTTATAGTTCATCAGAGTGTTATATGTTGGACTGAAATGTCCAAACCTTCATTTCTCTATATTTATATAACCACCAAAATCAGTCATAAAATGGGCTACTCCAGGAAATGAGCACCTGCGGGCAAATCGGCTTTCTAGAGCTGAAGTAAAGGCTGATGTTGTTAACAATTTGAGGATGTGTGCTGTTATAGCGGTAATTCCTCCCTCAAAGAGGGGTCTTACTACTAATATCAGTGTCCAATAGAGTCTACTCTTTATATCCCATTTTAGCTTGGGTCTACTTCTTTATATCCATTCAGGGTGCAGCTTCTCTAGTTCCAGTGGACCTCTATGTGGGGGAAACACAGAAATAGTAAGTTAGTTGAATAACCTACAGCCCTAGTCATTGCAGCATTTCACTGGTCTCAGAGTCACAACTAATAATTATTGCCTTAATCAATTGCCATCAATTCTAGATTTTCTTTATCCTCAGCTATCACCTCTGCTAGTCTTAGTGACATTAATAGTGGCAGAAATCAGATTTTTATCTCTGAGGGGCTTGAGTCTCGGATTGCCATGACTTTCTCAAGTACTTACCTATTTTGTGCTGTAATTATTGGTCAAGAGAATGTAGTACCTCAACTGAATGTACATGTACTTTTCTCTGTCCTCATTGAGTAACAGTAGTCTTACAACCTGGTGATTATTATCAGTTACCGCTGCCAAAGTGATGATTCCTCTGTTTGACTTTTTGTCCTTAGAAAAGGAACTTGCAGTGCTCAGGGGGCCACCTTAATTTTTAAGTCCAATGTGAATTTTGCTGAATTTCCTAACGGAAGTATGTCAAATTTGCAGATCTGGACCCATAGCACTGCAGAGACAGAATTATAGGGATCCATATATTTTTTAATGCACAGCAACATATGAGGATTTTGAGTCAGTGTATATACTACATCCAAAAGATGGTCCCTCTAACTTGTATGGTATCATCTCAAAGCTGACACTTCAACTGCAAATTCAGGAGATCATACTCATAAGCTATCAGGCCAATACAAATGGATTGTATGGTATTTCATGCAACCAGTAGGACCCATGTAACTTGACTTACTCTCATACCTCTTTTGCTTGTTCACTTTAAGTTACCTATAGCCAACTATGGACTGTAAATAATAAACGGAAAATTACAGAAATAAATAATTCATAAGTTTTAAATTGCGCACTGTTCTGAGTAACGTAATGAAATTTTGCACCATCCCTTCTTGGATCATCCCTTTGTCCAGCTTATTCAAACAATATATGCTCCCTATCCTACTCCTATGCAATGGAATTGCGTAGAATTCCATTCCAGGGGATTAGCCATAAGCCCTTCGATCATGGTGCTGGCTGAGGCCCAGAAGTTGTGGAAACCCATGCCTTCTGTCATTTCCTACCAGAACAAATATTTGGCCCTACCAGGATCAAAGGGTTCAACTGTATAATTCTCCATGAAACGGACAGTTGGTCTCCTTGTGGAATAATGGCATATTGGGCATTAAATATTAGTCTCTGTTTCTGGGAGATGGGTTATTCAGTATCAGACATATTTAAATGACCCTCAGTAAGTGGAAGCTCATGTTACTGGTCCCATGAGTAGCCTCCATCTCTCTCAATGTGTCCACTCAGCTTATATTGCTAATGTGTCAATACTTGAAGGGCTAATGACTGAGGCTGCCTGAAACCAATTAGCATATTATATCTTTGGTGAATGCTTTATGCTGTGCATTGATAAAAAGATCATCACACTTTGTGTCCACTCCCTTGTCTGCCCTATGCACATACTGTGGACAGATTCCAAACTTTCTTTTCCCAGAGTTATGACAAGTCACACAGGCCACTTGCCACTGCTCATGACATCATATATATTTTAACCTCAGGCCGCCTTTCTTTTTTTGCAAACTAGGTTGGCAGATGGAGAGCATAAAGCTGTTCATTTGAAGAATTTTATTTCACCATTGATTTTAAAGGCAATTCCTGAGTAAGGCTATGGTGAAATTGCCATCCATTGTTGGCACATCCTTCAAGAAAGCTTCAGATTTTACCTCCTCCATCACTGGTCAAACAGTCCTTCCTATGCCAGAGGTGGGAGCTGAGAGAGGAGTACTAGTGCAACAGTGGTGGATAACATGTGGATCTGGCCTACATGCTTATGCAACTTGCTTGTGAGCTCTGATTCTATTCATATCTGATTCCAGAGGTATGACTTTCATATTGTGCTGAGTTGCTGCTGAATACGCCTGAAAAATCATAAAAATTTACACACCTGACAATATCTTCTTGGGATGATGGGACTCTTTCAGTGGAGTGGTCTCTTGCTATCTCACGACTAGGCACTGTATTAGGCCATTCTCATTCTTTTATAAAGGACTGCCTGAGATTGGGTAATTTATAAAGGAGAGAGGTTTTACTGTCTCACAGCTCTGCATGTCTGCATGTAGGTTTCTCAGGAAAGCTACAATCATGGCGGGAGGGGAAGTAAACAACGTAACTTCTTCACATAATGACAGGAAAGAGAAGTGTTGAGCCAAAGGGGGAAAAGCCGCTTATAAAACCATCAGATCTTGAGAGAACTCACTCACTATCATGAGAACAGCAGCATGGCAGTAACCACTCCCATGATTTAATTACTTCCTGCTGGGTCCCTCCCATGACATATGGGGTTATGGGAACTATAATTCAAGATGAGATTTTGGTGGGAACACAGAGAAACCATATCATTCCATCCCTGGCCCCACCCAAATCTCATGTCATCACATTTCAAAACAAAATCTTTCCTTCCCAACGGTCCCCCAAAGTCTTAACTAATTCCAGCCTTAACCCAAAAGTCCAAGTCCAGGATCTCATCTCAAACAAGGCAAGTCCCTTCTGCCTATGAGCCTGTAAAATCAAAAGCAAGTTAATTACTTCCTAGCTACAATGGGGATATAGGCATTGGGCAAACACACATGCTCCAAATGGGAGAAATTGGCCAAAATGAAAGTGCTGCAGGCCCCACACAAGTCCACAATCCAGCAGAGCAGTCAAATCTTAAAACTCTTAAATGATTTCCTTTGACTCCCTGTCTCACATCCAGGTCATGCTGATGCAAGAGGTGGTTCCCATGGTTTTAGGTAGCTCCACGCCTGTAGCTTTGCGGGGTACAGCCTCCTTCCCAGCTGCCTTCATGGACTGGCGTTGAGTATCTGTGGCTTTTCCAGGTGCACAGTGCAAGCTGTAGGTAGATCTACCATTTTGGGGTCTGGAGGACGGTGGCCCTCTTCTCACAGCTCCACCAGTCAGTGCCCTACTGCGAACTCTGTGTTGGGGCTTCAACTCCACATTTCCCTTCTGCACTGCCCTCGCAGAGGTTCTCCATGAGGGCTCTGCCCCTGCAGCAAACTTCTGCCTGGACAGCCAGGCATTTCCATACATCCTCTGAAATTTAGGCAGAGGTTCCCAAACTTCAATTCTTGACTTCTTTGTACCTGCATGCTCAACACCACATGGACACTGACAAGGCTTGCGGCTTGCACTCTCTGAAGCCACAGCCCAAACTGTACCTAGGCCCCTTCTAGCCACTGCCTGGATGCAGGCCACCAAGTCTCAAGACTGCACAAAGAAGCAAGGCCCTGGGTCTGGCCCATGCAACCATTTTTCCCTGCTAGGCCTCTGGGCCTGTTGTGGGAGGTGCTGCCATGACGACCCGTGACATGGCCTGGGAACATTTTTTACATTGTCTTGGCAATTAACATTTGGCTTCTCATTATTCATGCAGATTTCTACAGCTGGCTTAAATTTCTCCACAGAAAATGGGTTTTTCTTTTCTATAACATCATCAGGCTGCATATTTTCTAAACTTTTATGGTCTGTATCCCTTTTAAACACAAGTTCGAATTCCAAACTGTATCTTTGTGAATACATAAAACTGAATACTTTTAACAGCACCCAAGTCACATCTTGAATGCTTTGCTGCTTAGAAATGTCTTCTGTCAGATGCACTAAATCATGTCTCTCATGTACAAAGTTCCACAGATCTCTGGGGCAGGGGCAAAATGCCACCACTGTCTTTGCTAAAATATGGCAAGTCACCTTTATTTCAGCTCCCAACAAGTTCCTCATCTCCATCTGAGACCACCTCAGCCTGGATTTCAGAGTCCATATAACTATCAGCATTTTGTTCAAAGCCATTCAACAAGTCTCCAGGAATGTCCAAACATTCCCCAATTTTCCTGTCTTCTTCTGAGCCCTCCAACTGTTCCAACCCCTGCCTGTTACCCTGGTCCAAAGTTGCTTCCACATTGTTTAATATCTTTACAGCAGTGCCCCAATAGCCAGTACCAATTTACTGCATTAGTCCATTCTCAAACTGCTATAAAGGAGTACCCAAGACCTAGTAATTTATAAAGGAAAGAAGTTTAATTAACTCAAAGTTCCACATGGCTGGGGAGGTCTCAGGAAACTCACAATTATGGCAGAAGGGAAAGCAAACACGTCCTTTTTCACATAATTGTAGAAAAGAGAAGTGCCAAGCAAAAGGGGAAAAAGCCCCTTATAAAACCATCACATCTCATCAGAACTCACTCACTATCATGAGAAGAGAAGCATGAGGGTAATCTCCCCCATGATTCAATTATCTCCCACCAGGTCCTTCCCACAACACATGGGGATTATGGGAACTATATTCAATATGAGATTTGGGTGCGGACACAGCTAAACCATATCAGGCAACTATGTCTCCAGCAGAGCATGCTAGAAATTCTTTCTCAAAAGGCCTATAATCCTTTGTTGCAGATAGCATGGCCTTACTCTAAAACCCCAGAAGCCTTTGTTGTGATTGTTTCACTAGCACTTTCCATGAGTTCCACAAGATATTTAATCCTGGCAGTACTGCTACCTCTAATATCACAGGGTCTATGAGAACATATATGGATATGCTGCAGAGTTCTTTCCTATTTTGGGCCCACTTCACACTAGTAGAGTTTTGTGTCACATTGTATACTACCCTGGACAGTATTACCCAGTGTAGAAGGTACTGCTGTCAAACCTGAAGAGGCCTAACAGTTAATACATTTTCTTAATCACGATTGGAGCTACAACCTGCCATTGTTTGTCCTTTACTTTGGGATGGATGTTCTAGCATGCTAATGATCACTAAATTCCTAAAAAATGTACTGATGTTGAAGGCTCCTGAATCTTTGTGGGATCTATCATTTATTGCAATGCATGTATCTTAGCAAAACCTACAGTGAACTAGCCACTTGTTTGCTCATCTGACCCAATTAGTCTGTTGAATGAAATGAAGATTACCACTTCTGCATATTTTAGATCCTTGAGAACAGAGCTATTTTTTTTCATTCCTTTGGAGTATAATATTACTTTTAAATTATTACTTTGGCTGAGATAAGGGGTAGTTCCAATGGATGCTGCTATAAGCTTAATGTTTTGGCCTTCCCATCCTCAAATTCCTGTGTTACAATTCTAACTGCGAATATGACAGTATTAGGAAGAAAGGCCTTTGGGATGTAATTAGGTCATGAAGATGAAGCCTTCATAAGGGAATTGATGCCCTTACTAGAAGAAAAGAGGGAGACAGACATAATGATGCATCAAGCCAACAGGTATCAACATCAATGTTTTAACTAACATTCTTCAAT
Source organism: Pongo abelii (assembly GCF_028885655.2). Classification (NCBI taxonomy): domain Eukaryota; kingdom Metazoa; phylum Chordata; class Mammalia; order Primates; family Hominidae; genus Pongo; species Pongo abelii. Next base: position 47,008,694 of record NC_071998.2, read on the forward strand.
AAGTTTGGATATTCCTTCATTCACCAGTGTACATTCATCTAAATAAATGACTATAGGAAACTTTGGGGACACATTTGTAGAATTATTACTATTGGAGTATTTTCCCCGGTATTGCAGAGTTCTTCCTCCAGGAGACCCAGCAAAATCTTCAGTCAATAGGTTCTAGGTATGAAAACTGGCAAGATTTGGGGGACTTTTGTTTTTGCTTTTGGGGGATTAACTTCCCTAGCTACCTCATATTTCATCCCTGATTTTGTTTTGATAGTGTCCTTATTGGCTGCCCATTTATTTTTTCCCTAGGGGCATTAAGTTTATTATCCCATCTCTATAATTTTCCATAGAGAAAATTATAGTCCTCATCTGCAATTTAAACATCCTGCTAATATTAAATTTCAGTCCATCTATCTTCTGACAGGTAAACATTGCATTTTGCCATTATTGTTTTGGGATCCTATTATCCCCATTCTTGTCAGCTAATCTAATTCTGTAATGGTTACTTCCACTGAGGAATGAGAGTCACCATTGACTTCTGAGTTATGATTAACACCCTTCTCACCAGCATGTTTCTTGGGGTTTCAAGAAATCATGCCTTATCTAGGCCATATCATGGACGTAATGCTGTGATGTGTCTCCCACTGAGTCTTTTAGTCCTTTGCTAACCCATCAACCATGGAACTTGTGGCATTTTCGTTGCACATAAATGGTCTAGACTTTTGTCCATATTTCTAAGAGAATTTGGGATCCTTAGCAGGCAGTTAAATCCTACAACTTAGGATAGTGATTTTAATAAATAATTTCTCCCTTATGCTGATTTATTTGCCCCATATCCCTCGATCAAACTTCCTCAGAACCCATTCCGTACATACTCCTCCACTCTATGCTGGTACGTGCTAATTAGGACTTACATCTTCATTGGGGTACAGGCTCGTTCTTTCTTTATCAGGTTCAGAATGTTCTCAACAGGGCTATGATAAACTTAATCATAGCTTTAGGTCTAGTAGCCAGAAGCAGAGGTGGCTGCAGATCCTAAGGAGATATGTGTTTTTTTATGGGGGAGAGCCTTCCTTATTGTCTTCAATAAGTTAGAGTGATAGTGCTTGATAAACATGATCAAAGTGTTCAGGTAATTCAAAATGTTGTGAGGAATCCCCTAAAAATATCTTTATTAAATACCAGGGTCCCTATTTGTCCTAACTGAGGCCCTGATATGCTATAATTGTCATAGCATTGGTTAGGCATTCGCCTTTCTCCAGCGTTTGCTCTCTCTATTAAATCCTTATCCTCATCCTCAGCTTTCAAAGCCTCGTTCTATTCTACCAAGGATATCTTCTGACTTTCAAAATTGACATTTACCTGTCTACCAATAACCAGAAGCATTTTTTTTCTTTTGTATCAACGGTGTTTAGCCATCCAATTCCATTGCCCTTATCATTATAATTTCCTTGTAATTCTGATATTCCTAATAATTAGCACCAGCTAATACAGGCCTTCTACCTATACAACATCACAATTTACCACTGGTAAAGATTTTCACAGTTAGAATTTATGCCAAGGGCTTTCTAAGTTCAATCAACTAGTAGTGATAAGGTCCTCATTTCCAACCAGGAACAAGTGAAGTTATCCACCTTGCAAACTCTATCTCGCTGCCTGCTTTCTGAGACCACTCCTGATATCAACTGTTGTAGCTGTGCTATCCAAATACAAAGGATAAGATGTAGTTTCATGGGTAGACTAGTAATTAGGGCTAAAAACCTGTGTAAAGAAAGAGATGGAAGCAGTATGGAGTAGCAGGAAAAAAATCCTTCAGCTCTGCAGGCCTAACAAGCTTCAGTGATCACCACGAAGGAAGATTCGTGGTCCATCAGGATATTCCTCCCTAGATCAATTTGCCAGGACTTTGTAACAACAGCTTCATGAGTCACTGGATGTAGATCACACTAGGAAAGATATGTCCTTAGGCAGCTCTCTGTGGTAAAGGTTCATCCTGAAGGAAACATTAGCCAGAGGCTGTTTGATGACAGCTGGGCAACAATTCTTATATGAAGGCAAATCTCTGTATCTACCACATTCAACACAAATCGTTCAACAAATATATATCAAATGTGTACTACGTATCATATACTGTACCAGATACTGGGGCTACGTAAAAAGAGGAAGAAAACAGGGATAGGCCCCACCTCCAAAGAGCTTAAAAGTTAAAGTGGAAGATTGATAGTTAAACCAGTAGTTATAGCAGCACCTAAAAGATCAATGAAAAATAGGTACTCGGTAATCTGGGAGTATCTAGAAGGGGAATCCCATTCAGACTGTAAAGAACAGAGAAAGTTTTCTGGAAATGGACATTTCAAATAAATGTTGATGTAGATACTATTATATTAATAATGTGGATAAGAAATGAGTAATCAAAAGAATCCATAATCATATAGAAGTAGAAAAGAAGCTGGTCTATTTGAGAAAATATTTCAGCATAATTGTAGCATAACATACCAATGGGAAAAGCAGAAGAGGTAAAACTGAAAAGGTAGTCAGGGTTTGGATAATAAAGAAATATATATGGTGTGCAAAAGAGTATAGCCTGTAGGCAATAGAAAGACGCAGAAAAGTTTTATTCTGCGCAGTGAAATGATCAAAATCATACATTAGGATATTTACTCTGGAAGTAATGTGTATAATGAATTGGAATAAAGTGAGCCAAGTACTAAGTCATTCTAGTAAGACAAGTGAGAGAAAATGGAGATTTAAATTAAAACAATAACTTTTTTTACTATGAAGTCAAATTGTGCTAAACAGTTCCTTAAGATTAAATTGTATATAATATAAAATCTATGCATATCCCAAAGATACTAATGCATCAGGTAAGTTTGCTACAGATGCTAACCACAGGTAGCTGGTAGTGTTGTGAAGTGTGGTGAATGAAGATGAGGAGATGAAAGGAGTTGGTTTTGCTCAGGTAACTAGTGTCAGGTCTGTCACCCATATAGAGTATAACTGAGTTGTTTCATAAATATTTTCCATAGCTAAAAGACTCCATGGGGAAACTGCTTTCTTCTCAGTATCTATTCAGGTCAAGAGGATTTTTGTATACTCTGCCATCCACAGTACTTTAAAATTCTTTCAAGAGATTACATTCTTATTTTTAAAAAAATCTTCTCATCATTTCACATACTCTCTGCAGAAAGTAAGATGGTTCTTTTTTTTTTAGCAGTTTTCAAGTTCACCTAAAAAACACTGATTTTCACAAATAATAGATGCCCATTCTGTTCACTGCTTGTGAACTCATATGCTCTCTTACCTTTGCCTATCTGAGTCATCCCCAGTCTACAAGTGTGTCATATTCATTTTAAGTTTGTGCTAGGGCCCAAAAGCCTTTTCAGAGGTCACTGGATGAAAGGGCCCTTCAGAGAAATGTCTGAAAGGATCTATATACTGCATTTTAAGCAAATATTTGACTGAAAATACTCCTTTATCTAAGTACAGCAAGGCTAGGGATGTCCAGCCTTTTCCAGTTTATTGCCACCAATTTCAAATATCTATCTTAAATATTCCATATTTTAGTTTTCTTACCAATGAGTGCATTAATCATGAGATATCTTTAGTCAGAAGCCATATACATTTATTTAAGTGTATGTAATATATTTGAATTTACCTGCATGCTCTAAGTCTTTTTACTCTGAACATAAAACAACAATACATTCTTTAATTTACTTTGCAATTAGATATGGCATCATTACTATAGACAAATCAGTGAGAGTAATATGTGCCAATTCTTGGCTGGACATTTTAGGAGAGGTAGTATGTCTCCTTCATGTTCTCTTTCTGCTTCTACCAGCTAGGTTCAGAAGATACCCAGCCTCCAAAGATGGCAGAGCCTCAAGATAGAAGGAGGCTTTCCATGATAGTTTGGAGGTGAGCTGCCCTGCTGACCTGAATGCCCAACTAGACATGTTACATGAGCAATAAATAAAATTCTAGGGCTCTAATCCACTGAATTTTTGAAGGCTATTTTATTATTTTTTATTGATAATAATAATAATAAATATTATTTATGTTATTATAATATAATAGAGTTTCGCTCTTGTTGCCCAGGCTGGAGTGCAATGGCACAATCTTGGCTCACTACAACCTCGACCTCCCTGCAACCTTTGCCTCCCAGGTTCAAGCAATACTCCTGCCTCAGCCTCCCGAGTAGCTAGGATTACAGGCACCCACCACCACGCCAGGCTAATTTTTTCTTTTTTGTATTTTTAGTAGAGACACGGATTTCACCATGTTGGCCTGGCTGATCTTGAACTCCTGACCTCAGGTGATCCACCCACCTGAGCCTCCCAAAATGCTGGGATTACAGGTATAAGCCACCACACCTGGCCCTTTATTTTTTTAAATGAGCTGATCAAAACAATGTTCAAGCACACTTTTGGCTAAAGCATAGTTCTGTAATGTATCACTACCATCTTGCCTCTTCAGACTTCAGTGGTCCAAAAGTAAAGTTCAAACTTGCCAGCTCAATCCCCAAAGTCCTATAGAAATGTCTCAGCCTAACTTTCCTACATCATTTTCACCACTACTCCCTCTTGATACTAAATTATTTTCTTCTTCCTGTAAATGTCAGAGTTCTACAGGCTTCTTTCCTCTTGGCATAGTGGGTTCCCTCTGCGGGAAATGTCTTCCTTTCTGCTTGCTCAGTGAATTTCCACTTCTTCTGTCAAGACTCTACTCTAATGGGAGTGGCTCATTCACATCTCAATGCAGCATTAGTTGCTCTTCCCCCAGTACTTCCATGCTCTGCATCTGCATAATTACTGGGACATTGAGACCTTTTTTTTGTTTGTTTGTTTAATGTAAGCACTCACTTATGTATCTATTTCTTATTCTGTACAATGGATTGCTCAAGAGAAACCATTCCACATTCATCTCTATTGCCAAAGTATATTGAAAAGATAAATTAGCAATGCCTATTTAAAAAAAAGAATGACCTATAAATTAATCACTTAAATTATCTTTAATGTAAATGTTTAATTTGATTGAGCTGCACCTTTCTGTAGTTAAACTTCACCTTTTTAAGCCATTTATAGCCTATTTAGAATCTCCTTAGAGAGTAGCGAATAAATTTTCATTCTGCAATTTTCACCTACTCAACTTGTGAAATATGATTTCACTCTTAGCATTAAAAAAATCTTCACTGGAAAATACCTCTAAGGTGTACTAATACAAATGTAACTGACATGTCTTTCTCCTCAATGACCCTAAACCCTCCAGCTACTTAAAGCTATTCAGTACTTTAAGATTTAATTAAAATTGGTTTTTCCTTTATCTTTCATATTGTGGAAAACACAGGAGTCCTCTCAATATCGCCAGGGGATACTCTGGGCAATGGATACAAAACAATAATTATTTTAAGAAATTTTGTCCCAAAGTCCATGAGATTATAAATGTTCACTTTCTTTTTTTCTTAAGAAATATTTTATCTCTTTTTATGTTATGACAGCCTGTTGGAGACCACTATGACCCCTTTTCTCCTCAAGTATGACTCAAATAAAAAGGAACTTTGAGAATTTCAGAATAAGAAGGATATGGCATTGCTTCACCAAACTTTAATCTTAAAATGAGACACTCTGACACTCTGTTTTTAAAAGTTTCCTCGTCATTTCTGCTTCTAGCATTAAAACTTGCTTCCTTTTCTATACAGGCTCCAGTCTCCCAACATATTCTTGGGCCATACTCTTTTTCACCTTCTTTTTACATCTGTTTAGATACTTGCTACCACATTCCAAAATTCCACAAAATATGATTAAAAATTGAATGATGCATCCTTTGCCTTTGTAGCTCCCATCCATCATATTAGCATGAAGTGTGGTATTGATGCAGGATTTTTTTCAGACCCTTCACCAGACTCACAGCAGGTGCTTCTCATCCACTCAGCCCGCTGTGCTCAACTGCTTGTTGGAGGAAGCATGTGAGCAAGCAAGTGTGGAATCCAGCCAGCCTCTCGGTGCTGACACAGGAGAAAGCTCTGTGTGGGGCCCGTAGCCAGACCAGGTGCATAGCCTTGAGGGGAATGTGGTGGTGCCCAGGTGAGGGTGCCCATGACCCTGAAGCCCCAGAGTGAGTTTACAGTGCTTATTTAGTGTCACAGTCCAATGGACAGTGGCATGTTAGCAGCTCAGTTGGCCTCTTGCCTTGTCACATAGGGTGGCTGTCATCCACCAGTTAGAGAAAAGGGCTAGTTTGACAGCCTTTCTTGGGTACATGCACTTGGTGGTTCCCGAGCTCTTGTCCAGTGTCCAAGAATGATGAGGTCACATGGATGATTGAAGGATGGTGAAGGCAGAGAATTTTATTGAGCCATGAAAATGGCTGTCAGCAGAAAGGGGAGCTGGAGAGAGGATAGGAAAGGCAGGTCATCTTCCCCAAAGTTATGCAGTCTCTTCCCCAAAGTCAGGCCATCTCCTCCTCCACCACCTGAGTCTGAGGTCTATATAGGCAGAGGATGGAGAGTGCATTCTGATTGGTTTGTTAGTATGCAAAAAAGGTTAAAGCAAAGACACCACTCAAAAGTGGGCACAACAGTGTAGAAATCCAATTAGGAAATGGTAGGTATATGTAAAATAGGGTGAAGCAGTGGGTAACAATCAGAGGGATGCATGCCAAAAAGGAAGACAACTTCTCAGTCTGGTCCAAGGATTTAATTTGTAGCTTGGCTTACAGGCTTCAAACTGTCTTCAGCTTGGAGGTGGGGTTTTACAGGCTACTTGCCCCTATCTGGCTAGGGATTTGGCTGCCTCTGATTGCTATCAGTATTTCTTTATTGAAGCTGTTCAACTCCTTATAAAATGGCTAAGAACCCATAGCTCTCTCAGTTCTAAAGATTAGTGGTTCAGTCAACTTCTGAAGACAGCAGTAGAAGAAACTGAAGTACATTCAGTTTATGCTGTCACTGTTTTTCCTTGAAGTCACTTCGATTTACTATTTATGCTTAGCCCTATGCAGTCAGAAGGCACTTTCTCTCTACAGATGATATCAGACCGTCAGACCCAAATCCATGCAGAAACTCGTTGAAAACCCATGGTTAGGTTATAAGACTATGTCACTTTTATTCCCATTCAGATTTCTCCATTGTTCTTCAAAGCAATTATGGTGTCAGTGGGTTTAGGTCTCTGGAGGCTTTGAGATCTGTATGGAACAGGCAAACCAGATTCAGCCATATTCTACATTGTCAGCCATAGATGTGTTCCTCAGTGATTAAATGCCGTCTTTACTTGAATCAATATTATTTAAGAACTTAATTACTTTGCTTTATCACTTGACATTTTTCATCTTTACGTTGAAGTCTTTCATAATGAATTTCCTTTGTTTTGTTTTTCCTCCTAAATTTTCTAGCTTTCTTACACAAATTACCCGTATCTACTCCCAACTGACAAGACTGGATATTATTGATTTGTGATCCTACATTCTGAGTATTCTGAATAAGTAACCAGTCTAATAGTGCCAAGAGTTGAGGAGCGAAATCCATTGCTTCAACAACCACTTGGAACCCAAGGTAATTCAAATAATTCAGGAGACTGGTTCATTTAATCCCAAAGTCTGCTTCACTCAGTACTGCTAAAAATAAGCAATTCAATCCGTGGAAGGTTATTTCCTCTGGTCACAAATTTCACACAGTAAATTTCACTTTATTCACAAATCAAACACTCTGTTTTGCAGATGCACCTCTTAAATACCATCTCTGTTCTTCTCTAATTCTTATGTAGCCATTCTGTCAAAACTGCATGTTCTTCCCATTATCATTCCAATATCTTCAAAGAACCATTGATACAGATGTTTTCTTGGACTAAATCATGGTAATCTAATTCTAATCATTCAAGTACATTCTACATATCTCCAAAATTTCTTAGACTCTGGTGGTTTTCCACTGAGGTTACCAGAATTTTTTATTTGTTCTAGATCTCCAGAATATTTATTCCTATGCATTTAACAAATAATACAATATGTGTAGCATCTCTAATATTTAAGGTGGTGGAAAGCTCATCCTATCTCTAGGTGAGGAAGAACAGTGTGATTCCCAGAGATGATGGCTATTGAAGAAAACAACCCAATAAAATTTGTGGTCTTTGAGCAAGAAAGAAGCCAACCTGTTGTGACTTTACAGGGAGGAAGCAAGAGAGTGTAGCACCCTAACCACTCAGTCCTGTAGCTAGCTTTCCAGTCTCCTGCCGATGACTGCACCCAGTAAACCAACCAAAAGTTAAAAATGTGGGTCAAACTCCTGGGCTCAGAGCAGAGTGGGCATGCAAGATGAGTACATTTTCATTAGAAGTCCCAGAAAGAGTACTGGTGATGATTTCACTGCATTTTGTATTACTGAAGAATGCCGGATATATTTTCCACACAATCAAGGGTTTGTTGTTCCATCTTAGTCTCCAGTCATGCACTCTGCATCCTTAGAATGTCTTCTCCATGACATTGGTTTCCTGCTATAGGAGAGTTTTTTTAAAACTCCTGTAATATTTCATTTTTGGATATAGTAAAAAAGCCATGGCATACACAGCTTCATTCTACAGAACCAAAAATGAAAGTCTCTACTTTACTTTCTCCCCTTGTCATCTCCTGTAATCTGTGTACGCTGATTCTGCTCCTTTCTCTTTATATTTCTAGGTCTCTGATATAGTTCCTTAGAACAGTATCCATTATTAACTAAACTTCTCTACCTACATAACCAGGATAGCTCTTTTCTCAATCTTTCTCACATTTCCAGAGTACTACTTTTAAAGAATATGCATATATATATATATATATACATATATATATATATATATATCACTTTACCTCTCAGTGGAACATCATTTGATCTAGTCTTAGGAACTTTAGACATTTTCTCAAGAAAAGGGCTCTGTATCTTCTATGGCCAAATCATAAATCTTAGTATTCTCCTTAAAGTAATATTCACCCCACCCCCCATCAAGAACTGGAGTTTCTGTTCTTAGAGCTGCTTTACAGTAACACAGAAAATCAGTGCTATTTGGTAAGTGTATTAGTCTGTTCTCACATTGCTATAAAAACCTACCTGAAACTGGGTAATTTATAAAGAAGAAAAGTTTAATTGACTCACAGTTCTACAGGCTATATAGGAAGCATGGCTGGGGAGGCCTCCAGAAACTTACAATTATGGCAGAAGGATGAAGGGGAAGCAAGAACATATTCACATCATGGCAGAAGAGAGAGAGAAAAGAGGGAAGTGCTATACACTTTTAAACAATCAGATCTCATGAGACATCACTCAATCTCATGAGAACAGCAAAGAGAAAATCTGTATTCATGATCCATCACCTCTCACCAAGCCCCAGCTCCAATACTCCGGATCACAATTCAACATTAGGTGGGATCACAGAGCCAATCTATATCATTACACTTCTAGCCCTTCCCAAACCCCATGTCCTTCTCACATTTCAAAACATGATCATGCCTTCCAAAAATGTCCCCCAAAGTCTTAACTCATATCACCATTAACTCAAAAGTCCAAGTCAAAAGTCTCATGGAAACTCCCTTCCGCCTCTGAGCCTGTGAACTCAAAAACAAGGTAGTTGCTTCCAAGATACAATGGGGGTACAGGCATTAGGTAAATGCCCCAACCCCAAATGGGAGAAGTCAGCCAAAACAAAGGGGCTACAGGTCTTATGCAAGTCTGAAACCTAGCAGGGCAGTCATTAAATCTTAAAGCTCCAAACTCCAAAATAATCTCCTTTAACTCATGTCTCACATTCAGGGCACGCTGATGCAAGGGATGGGCTCCCAAGGCCTTGCACAGCTGCACACCTAAGGCTCTGCAGGGTACAGCACCCCCATGGCCACTTTCCCATGCTGGCATTGAGTGCCTGCGACTTTTCCAGGTGTATGGTGCAAGCTGTCGGTGGATCTACCATTCTGGGGTCTGGAGGACAGTGGCCCTCTTCTCACAGAACCATTAGGCAGTGCCCCAGCGGGAACTCTGTGTGGGGGACCCAACCCCACATTTCCCCTTTGCACTGCCCTAGTAGAGGTTTTCCATTTGGACTCCACTCCTGCAGAGGATTTCTGCCTAAACATCCAGGCATTTCCCTACATCCTCTGAAATCTAGGCAGAGTCTCCCAAACCTCAATTCCTGACTTCTGTGCACCCACAGAAGCAACACCATGTGGAAGCTGCCATGGCTTGGGGCTTGCAACCTCTGAAACAATGGTCCAAAATGTACCATGGCCCCTTTTAGCCATGGCTGGAGCTGGAGTGTCTGGGAAGCAAGGCACCATGTCCCAAGGCTGCAAAAAGCAGTGGGACCCCGGGCCTGGCCCATGAAATTATTTTTTCTTCTTAGGCCTCTAGGCTGCTGCTAGGAGGGGCTACCATGAAGGTCACTGACTTGCCCTGGAGGCATTATCCACTGTTAACATTCAGCTCCTCTTTTCTTATGCGAATTTCTGTAGGTGGCTTGAATATCTCCCTGGAAAACAAGTTTTTCTTTCCTACCACACGGTGAGGCTGCAAATATTCCAAACTTTTATGTTTCACTTCCCTTTCAAATATAAGTTCCAGTTTAAGATAATCTCTGTGGTTACACATATGAGCACACACAATTAGAAGCAGCCATTTCACATCTTTAATACTTTGTTGCTTAGAAATTTCTTCCTCCAGGCTGGGCACGGTGGCTCACGCCAGTAATATCAGCACTTTGGGAGGCCGAGGCAGGTGGATCACCTGAGGTCAGGAGTTCGAGGCCAGCCTGACCAATATGGAGAAACCCCATCTCTACTAAAAGTACAAAATTAGCTGGGCGTGGTGGCACATGCCTGTAATCCCAGCTGAGGCAGGAGAATCACTTGAACCTGGGAGGTGGAGGTTGCGGTGAGCCAAGATCACGCCATTTCTCTCTGGCCTGGGCAACAAGAGTGAAACTCCATCTCAAAAAAAAAAAAAGAAAGAAAGAAAGAAATTTCTTCCTCCAGATACCTTAAGTTATGTCTCCCAAGTTCAAAGCTTCACAGATCTCTAGAGCATAGGCACAATGCCTCCAGTCTCTCTACTAAGAGTGACCTTTGTTCCAGTTCCCAATAAGTTCCACATCTCCATCTGAGACCACCACAGCCTGACTTCACTATCCATATCACTAACGGCACTTTGATCACAACCATTCAACAAGTCTCTAGGAGGGTCCAAACTTTCCCTCATCTTCTTGTCTTCTTTTGAGCCCTCCAAACTGTTCTAACCTCTGCCTGTTATCCAGCTCCAAAGCTGCTTCCACATTTTCAGATATCATTATAGCAATGCCTCACTTCTCTGGTACCAATTTTCTGTATTAGTCCATCCTCATATTACTTTAAAGAACTACCTGAGACTGTGTAATTAATAAAGAAAGGCGGTCGAATTGATTCACAGTTCCGCAGGCTGTACAGGAGGCATGACTGGGGAGGCCTTAGGAACCTGATAATCATGGTGGAAGTCAAAGGGGAAGCAAGCACATCTTCACATGGTGGCAGAGAGAGAGAGAGAGAGAGACAAGTGCTACACACTTAAAAACAACCAGATCTCATGAGAACTCACTCATTATCATGAGAACAGCAAGGGAGAAATCCACTCCCAAGATGTAATTACCTCCCACAAGGTCCCTCCACCAACACTCAAAATCATAATTCAACATGAGATTTGGGTTGGGACATAGAGTCATACCATATTAGTAAGATTAAAGCTTTCCCCAAAATGTCTTTATTAGGAGTGGTTCTGGGAAATATTTTCTGAAAATTAGCCTTATCAGCCTTATCAGCATTCCTCTCCCTGTTGCGAAACTTTTGTCCTGTGACTTTCTGGAGCAAAACCACAAACAGAAGTACAGAGAATATGAATAAAAAAAGAAGTGTACTTTTAGGTTGTACAAATCACATTTGGAGTGACTTTTCAAGATTTTCATCATTTTACATTGTACATTCTCATTAACAACTACCTCAATTCATGTCAATTGATTCCAATGTAATAGTCTCTGTTGATTTGAAGAACACCAGTGGACAATTATTCTGATCTTAAAATATTTACAAATTATTATTTAATGAGGGAAGACACATATGTATATATAAAGTGCACAATATACTTTTTACACACATATACACATATGTATATTTAAAGTGGCTATATAGTGTATCATATACACATATGTGTGTAGATATATATATATATATATATATATATATATATATATATGGCTGGCTCTGGCTTGAATTCATTGTTCTCTCATAAGTATTTTCCCAGAATAAGATACACACCAATTTCCCCTAACATCACAGAAGAAAAGTGTTCTCTTTACAGGGTATAGCAATCAGATATTTTACCAAATATTTTGTCACTTCTACAAACGGGTCTCTTATCTCTCAGCCTGATGATTTAGGATACTCACTATACAGTTCCTTACCTAACCAATCAAATAAATAACATGTTAGGTTCTGTTACTTGCAACAGTCACTTCTGGTATCAGAATATCTATCAGGATTTTATATCCTGCAAATAACATTAAATCCTACAATAGTGGCTTCAAGCAATAGTTAAATAGCTATTTTAGATAGTAGGTTACATAAGGGTATACTAGATATTTAAAATAAATAATAAATGATATGTTTTCATAATATTGATTTAATATTTATATTAAAATATTAAATATATTTATTTACTATTTATATTAAAATAAACAATGTACAATTATTTATTTTCTACAGTAAGTTATCTAGGGTTATGCTGGATATTTCAAATATTTGGATAGTCCACACCTTACCAGAAAATAACAGTCATTTCATCTTCTGGTCACTCACTTCTAGCATGTAGATCTTCCTCTTGATGTTTGCCATACTAGAATCACAAAAGGGAAGCAATGCCTTTTGCAACTTTTGTCTTATTTATCAGAAAATGGAGAAAACTGAATGAAACCAAAAGAGCAGAGTAATAAAGAAAGAATAGTTAGAAAAAGACAACTTTTATTTGTAACGACTTCTACCTATACAGCAAAGGCCAAAAATCACACAAATTAGACCCAACAATAAAGGCAAATGAGTAGAAAGTACTGTAAGTTTGTGAATGGGGATTTGTCTAGCTGGCACTTGTATAGCATTTACCTAAGGAAAGAAATTTCAAATTTTATAATTTTATGAAAGAGATGAATTTCAAAGAAATTTCAAAAATAAAGCAAAGAAATTATAAGATGTATAAGGTGATTTTTAATACCACATTCCTAAATCACTTAATTATTTTAAAAACGAAGAAGTAAAATTTGCATACATTCTGACAACTTAATGACACTTGTATCTGAGTTTGTAAGAATCATAGCATATCAAGAAAATGCTTAGAGCCCAGTCCTGTGCACATCACCAAGAAACAGGTTAAGATTTCAGAAAATTAAAAAACAAATTCGGTCTATGGGGGAGGATGACAAATTATGAAAAGTTGGAGATGTTTTCAGAGAAACAAATATCTAATTCAGAAGACAAATACCTAAATATTTGAACTACAACTGTTAGTATGCTGCGAAATCAATTTAGTGAATTTTAACTAGGATAACCAAATAATTTATTATACAACATGAAACATTTTACAGAGAAACATAAATGGTACAAATAATTATGTGGAATTAACAAAGATAAGCCAGGATTTTCCTGGAGACACTCATTATGGTCAGTCTAGTCATAACCAATATTTTTAAGTGATATAAAAATCATTAGAATGGAATAGAATAGAAAAGAAAAATGTTAGAGTATACCACTCATAGTAAAGATGCTGTTTTATAATTTTATTATTTTTGGTATCTGTTGAATATGCTTTACTGTGGAGTCACAAGCAAAATCTTTGAAAGCCCTTGGGGCCAGAGTACAGCCACAAGAACTTGCAAGAGATGCAGAGGAAGAAATGTAATTTAAAACTTCCTAAAGGCCCAGCCTTTGTGGCTATTATTTCTCTCAAATAAAGGAAAATTATTGGCTATGGTTGAATTCTTAAGTAGTTTAGAATAGACTATTAACAATGTTAGAAATTGGAGGACCTCATCAGCCAGGTTTTTGAGCATCTTCTGAAGGTTGGAGAAGAGATTACTGTGAATTTAATCAATCTAAGCAGCATCAATATGGATTCTCAGCTATGTCCATACTCTCTTGAGAAGGAGAATCAGGGACATTCAGAATAGGTGTGGGCAGGGTAAATTTGATTGTCATTTACTGAATCATCAAAAGTAACTTATCTTTTTTTAGCTACTATAGATATTGAAGAACAATATGGAAGAAAGTGATTGCCTACCCACTATGACTAAGAGAAGCCAGACAAATAAGTGACAATTTTAGTTACATTGACTTCATACCTGCTAGATAAGGTAGAAGAGGGCTCACCATAAATTTACAACTCTTTGCTGCTGGAGTGGCTGAGACTTAATTTAACCCAACACTCTTTTCTCTGAAGTCAAATCTAAACACTTGAAGGTTTATATAGAACCAAAGTCTGTGTGTGGGTGTTATCCATCTCTCATCATCTCATTTCCATGCCTGCAAGTGTTGAGCAATACTGGTTGACATGTCCTGGTTTCAGGCATTGATCAAGCAAAGCCACTTGGTATGTGATGTCTCCAGTAGACACCTATGCATGATGTTTGAGGACAATGGAATAATTCAACTATGTCTTCTACTGCTCTGGGTCATTAAAATCTCCATGCCTAGATACTCTCCGAAGAGCTGGGAAAAAAAAATAAAAAACACAGGAACTTTAGGATGTATTCGTACAGATCTACATTCTAGCATTTCTAAAACAGGTTTAGGGAAGAGAGAATTGTTTCAGAATTGCTACGTTCTAGCAATTCTCTCTCATCTCCAAACCTAAATTTGAGGAACAGGAAGTGGAATGAAATCTTTCCCCCTTTAAAACATCAACTCTTTTGACTAAATCAATGAGCCCTGTGATATTTCACTTTAGAGACTAAAATCATGAAAATGACTTTGGTTCTTCTTTGTACTCTGTGATATCATTCTGTTGAGGGGATGAAAACAGAAAGCAATACAAAAAAGGGGAAAATGGCTAAGAAGAAAAATAGGAGGTATTTATTTATATTTCAGAATTTTTTGTGTATATTTAAAATATGTATATGTGTAAAATTATATATCACATGCTATATATTTTATTCTAACTTCTGGCTTCAAGCAGTCCTCCCACCTTGACCTCCCAAAATGCTAAGATGACAGGCATGAGCCACACACACAGTCTACTATATATTTGATAAGTAGATTTATAAAATAGGATCATCTATAATATGTTGTATATATTGAGAACTAGGTATTTGTAAAATAAGATTATAATGTGTACCTTGCAGTTTTTAAATTAACAACATTTATCATTTTCTATAAGAAGTGTAGAAATAACTAATTGATTAAATGTGGTACTCATTTGAGAAATATAAAATATTTATTTAAAGCTCGATTTTTCTCAATAAAAATAATTCTCAATAAATACATATCAAAACAATAAATGCATGTATGATGAACTTTTGGTTGGGTTTCTGTATTAATTTCATAAGCCCTGCTACTGTGGAAATTTCATTCTAACCTTTATTTTTTCAATACTACTTCAAAATAATTTTTCTAAAGTTGGGGTTAGAAATTTTATTTTTATTTCCATTTTCCCTCCACTTTATGATGAAAAGAAGTCTGAATTGCTATGAATTGCTGATTAGATAACTGCTGGATATCTAATTGTAAAATCCTGCTTTGTTCCTGTTTTAATTATTCCAGCCAAAGTCCACTAAAATATTTCATGTCAGTTATTGTTTGATATGTTGGTGATATCGAATTTTTAAAATTACATTGTATTTATAATTCTAAAAATTCAGAATTGTTTATGGAAGGTTTATCAAGAAATAGTTACATTGTAGCACAATATGTGTCAACAGAGGATTTGAAAAGTTCACAATCTCCAGGCTGCTTTCTCTCATCAAAAGGCTGTAGCTGAACTGCAGCTATTTTTAGTGTTCTGCTATTTGATACTTACTCCTATCACAGAATTCTTTAGCTATGTGAGAAGGGTCATGTAGTCTTCTGGTCCAGGTTTTAATTTTATGCATAGTTTCTTACTCCTGTATTTCATTTTCTTTCTAGAAGGCTTGCGGCTGCACCCAAGCTGCCAGACTAGGTGTCTTATTCCCAAAACTTAAATTTTATAATGTAACCTTCCCTGTGCCATGTTCATCTCCAGTTGTATCATATGGTATGTCCTGTTATTGAAACTTTTTTCTTGCTAGTGAGGGGCATGGGGGTGCAGATGACCTAGGATGGGCAGGGTCTATAGGAAAAAAATGACAAAAGATATGTAATATAATTTACCTTAACTCCTCTTTTCCTGTACTGTGTCAAGGGGGTGTAGAAGATAATAGGACAAAGTTATATCAACAGCTTAGAAGTGCAAGTGAAGTGGGTGACTACCTTAACAGCAGGAATTTATTATCTTATATTCATCTCTGATAGGAACATGTCATTTCCCATAAAAAGAGCATTTAGGATGACTCCCATCCCAGTAGAATACTGTGTAAAATGCTGTAGTGCAAACAAAGAAGAGATGGCTATCTTGTGGTGTCAGAGAAGATTTTGCATAACTGAATCCTAAAGAAATAGCAGCAATCCATCATTTTTAAGGTTAAAAAGGATTGTACAAGTAGAGATAACATGTACACGAATACATGGAATTATGGTAGGGCATAGAGTTGTCTCATTTTGAATAGAAGCCATGGGAAGAGGTTGCAGGAGAAGAGAAGAAAGGTGGTAGGAAATCAATTCAAGTAATAGACTGGCTGCAGATTGTGAATTATACTGTGTCTAATGCTAAATTTTTAGGACTAGACTATTGACATAGTGGTGAGCACTCAGTAATTGTTAAGTTTATTCTTTCTAATTTCAGTGAAAACAGCACGGAAAGATGATGTTTTAAAAAATGATATATTTGAGGTCTTCCGTGATTGCATCTAATTTAATCCTTAGCAATGTTTGTAGAATAATTACTATTTTAGCTTAGTATGCAGTGGTTCTCAGAGCTGACAGAATTTGTTTCAAAATAAACTTGCAGGGCTCATCCTCAGAGAGAATTATGCCAAGAGTTTTATCAGTCTGCTTCATTTTTTGTTTATTGTCTATGAGACTCCATGGCAAGTCTCAGGGATATAGGATATTAAGAGCTTACATCATTATCAGTAAGACTTTCCTTTACATTTCTAGAGCCTATTCAGTATGTATCTCCCTTCAGGACACAAAAGAAATAACCTTGCTATTTCCCTGCTGGGTGACCTACAGTAGAAATTTTTTGTGTCTAATTTGCAGCAAGTATTAGATGAATGGATTAGAGTCAGAGGTGTGATCAGACAATGGTTTTACTAGAGCTCCATTTAATTTACCTAAGTTTTATTATACATTCTAACACCTTAGAGTAGTTTCAGTCCCATGGTATTAACTCCTCTACCTCCTGTTAACAAGACATTTTATATTGAATTATCTACAGAATCAAATCATGAACTGTGTTGCTAAAAGATAGAAGAGTTTTCATGAGATCCAAATGGCAGTCGTTTTCCAGTTTGCAAACTGAGTCCTAAAGATTGCAATAATTATGTCATTTCTATCCATATAAGTATCTATGCCACAGCCATACCTAAATACTTCACAATGTGGAATTGGACAAGAATGCATTAACAAAAGTCTGCCTACAACAGCAGTCACACTTCTACCTTCCCTGCAGTGATGACATTCCTGAAAATAGCCTGTCAAAAAGAAGATAAAGAGTTGGGAAAACTTTATGGCAAATTTAACTGAGAAATAACTGTTTTCTACATCAAGAGAATTGCCTGATAAATGTTTTGCAGAATTTAAAAGTCATTCCAAAATTAGTTTCAAAGAACTGGCTGCAAATGACATTCCCCAAATGTGTTTTTTCCTTCTTTTTCTTTTTCTCCCTGTCATTGCCGACTCAGAGCATTAAGAAAACCTAACGCTGAAAGGACTACTCCTGTGAGATGTGAAAATAATTATATGTTCTGCCTGAACTGATAGGCAGAGAAACATTCCATCTCAGATTCTGCAAAGCATGTCAATTTCAAGTTTGCGTGTTTTCTGTTTCTACTACCTACCAGTTGGAGAGGCAGTGATTGGAAAACAAAAGCATTATCTTTACAGCAAGGAACCTTGAAAATTGGATAGATGGCATTCTTCTCCACTTTTCATGTAAAATACATGAAAAGTGAAGTTATTTCTCACTGTAGGTTTTAAGGTGGATAATAGAAACAGTTTTGCAAATCTGAGCTTCGATAATTTTACTATAACAAGTTCTATTGTATTAACAGAATGTTAATAATACATATTTATGGACTCAACGTGAGTCAGAAAAATTGGCTTAAGATTTGAATTGCATGAAATTAACCTAGTTTCTCATTGACTTCAATTTTCAATTCCATGTTGATTTCCCATTGAAAAGAAATACCCCACAGAGCAAATTAGAAACATCCGAAAATGACCCAGCTTTTATAGATAGTTTGATGCTGTAATACCCGTAGTAATTTTGCAAAATTTCCATTACTTTCCAAGACTTCAGTATCTCATTCTCTGCTGTTGATAGTTTTAAGCCTCACTCTGGCTTTTTACCATGTCTGATAAACCAAATGATTTTTTTCTTTTCAACCCAAATTCAACTATTCCTCTCCTACTTTTTTCCTTTTAAAGTCTTATACAGATTAAGTATGACTTAAATATACAAATAGCATCAGTTACCAAAAAAAAGATAGTTTTCCTTTTGGCATGAGATGATAACTAACTGATAAATTTGAGTTTCTTAATGACACTTTTCTGATTATAGCAAGAATACATCTATTATATAGAAAAATAGGTATATTCAGGAAGGCATTAAAACAATTCCTTTCATAATGCCTCTACCCATAGATATGCACTGACTAACATTTTTGCACATTTTCCCATAGTCTTTCAGAAAAAAATAATGTGCAGGTTGTGCAGTTTCTCGCTGGATAAAATACATATTTTTATTTTTGCCTTTTCCCCCACTAGTGATTTTTGAGCTTTTTTCATGTTATTAACTAGATACAAATATACGAATGTCTATTATTGAATACTATAAAAGCCACATAATCAATTTTACATTTTTCAAGTGTTTAAATATTTAGGTGTTTTTCAAATTATTAGCATAATGTGACATAGATGGCTCTTATTTCTCATTAATAGTAGAATCAAATGAACAAATAACAAAAAATATAAGCTTCCTAAGTCTCTATGTCAAATAATGTGGGAATTACAACATACTTCTCAAGATATAGGTTTGTTCTTGGGTCTTACATTGACATGTTTTCTCATGTCATGTCATTTCTTTTTCTGTCTATTCCCTCAATTTCATTGATCTCTTGCCCTCAGTAACCAATCTTTTACTTTCCACATATTTCCGCAAACCTGAAGAAAGCAATCTCATTCTCCAGAGCCTTAGCAGCACAATATTATTCTATGTTGGTGATTTCTGTTCAGGGAGTAGAGACAGAGATGAGGATTACATAATGGCAGATACAATTATTTAAAAGTAAACGTTATGTATTGTTGCAAAAAATTTTCTCAAGAACTCCCACAACAGGGACTTTCTCACTTGTCAGCAGTCTTCCCCAGGCTCCCTGGCATCCCAGCATCCCCCCATGGAACCAGATATATAGTATCTCTCTCTCCCTCTCTTGATTTTCACCCCTTTATTTTTCCAACCTTCCCTTTCATCTTTTTTTCTTTTTCTCTTGAGTACTCTTGACACTCAAAACCTCACATTTTATTACACTGAACAATTCAGTACTGCCTATATGTTATTTGCACCCAGGAGTCCCATCTTTCTCCACCAAAAAGTCCATCAAAATCTATTAAAGAATTGTATTTTGTGCTGTTTTATTGAAATAACTACTTTTTCTACCATACAGATTAATTATGTTACTATTAAGAAGGCAGAAATAGCCAGTGTCACCTATTTAAGAACATATTTTTACAACCTAGGTAAAGCAAAATAATTTTATCAATACACAAAAATGACAAAAATCTTCAATTACTTCTTTAAGAGAGATTAGTGTAAGGGAAATTATTGTATCAACATAAAAAAAGATTCTTTGCATCAAGAAATTTTGTCAGAAATATAACAATTTACATTTTTACCACTAATAAATAGTTGACTAATTATAGTGTTATCAGTAAAAATAGTTACCACTATTATGTGTTTAAAAAGAAATGATTCATGAATTTACATTTCTATATTGCTTCTACAGAGCCTGAAATTATGTGTTTAGTGTCTTCTTGTGAATTTCTTGCCTGTGCCTAATACTTGCATGTCCATTGAGAATGGCATTACCACTCAGAACATTATTCCAATTACTCTGAATTTGATTGGACATATTTTTAATGGAATGTTGGATTGGAAAGTGTTGATTGGACATATTCCTAATGGAATGTTGGATTGGAAAGTGATGACAATGTACCTTGTGAATAAACTGACCAATTAGTAGTATTGCTGTACTGGCTAGAAGTAATTTCTCCATTTTCCTTTATCTTTGTCTTTCTTCCTGAGAATGCAAATAGGAGAAAATCAATGTGTTTTCCTCCTACCAATACTGTGCATGGACAGTGCGGTTAAATCAGAAACTTCTACCAGGGAAGCAAAGTCTGAGTTAACAGGAGTAACACAGGGAGCAAAAGGCAAATGTGGCAAATGGGGGAAGACAGATAAATGAATAATAATGACACAGGGAAGTATATCATCATTCTTTTTCCAAAGAGCATTTGAATTCAAAAGAATAACATTCCACTGTTTCTCTCAAATGGAGTGTCAACAATCGGGATTCATTCAGATTTTCTGACCCTCAATGAAGTAAATTGGATTATAGTTAACACACAAATTTTACCAGAGCATTTTTTATTTGGATGTTTTGGAGAAAAGAGAAACAATCATAAACAGCATCCCTTGATGAGTTGATTGCATAATACTAACTTGCAACTTCAAATTGTGGTATGCTGGTTATGTCTGCCATATTAGTTCTTTTATACCCTTGAGAAAAATCTCAGTTTTTATCTATACAGGATATGCTACTGAGAGGCAGCCAGCAACTGATACATTGAGTGCTTTCAAGCATATAAAGTTCTTTTGAGGCAATTTCTTGGGTGCAAAGGCTGCATGACATCCCTATCTGCAGAAGTCACTGTGGCTCTTTTGAATACAGCAGATAATAATGTGAATGGAATGTTCTATAAGCAGGCATTCACAGGATCAGAATCATGTCCAAGCATGGTAGGGTTAGAAAATACCATTGCTGGCGACTTTCCCCTGGAACCTTAGAAAGGCCATTTATGGTAAGCCTCATGCCTGCTCATATGGAGCTGCATCCAAGAGTTGAATGTGCTCAGCTGACACTGCCCCTGGGAGATAAGAAGATTTCTGTGTAAACACAGTGTACTCAAATTGCACCCACATCATATCAAATATATTCAGTGGCAATCACATTTGTGGTAACTTAACCCACATTGACCCCTGACTGGGGGCAATGAGACCACTAAGGTTTGAATGCAGAATGGACTTCAAGGTGATGAATTCCCTGAAGTGATCCATACCTGCAGAACCTTGTATCCTGTGACAATGCATGTCTTCAGTACACAGATAAAGCATTTTATAAAGGTTATCTATTACCATCTAGGCAGAAATAATTTTTCCTACTTCACCTTTTATCCAGGGTATCTCATGCTCATGCTCAACTTTTATGCATATTGTTTCATTAAACACACACATACAATTATGTGCAAGAAACTTTTCTAAGTACTTTGCAAATATTAACACATTTAATCCTCATAGAAACCCTAAGAAATAGACACTCATCATCCCATTTTACAACTGAGGAAACTAAGGCACAAAGAAGCTAAAGACTGCTTTAGCTTTTCCAGCCAGTGAGTGGCTAATCTAGCTTCAAACCCAGAACATCTGCCTCCAGAATTTGTTTTCAATCTCTTTCTCTACATCAATTGTTTCTCGTTTTGTCCTCCCTCGATCTTCCATCCCCATTTAGCTTCTCACATAGTACTCATTGCTAAATTCGTATCTCCCTTCTTTTAGCTTTCCACTTTGGACATGCACGACTCTGTATCTATTTTTCTGAAGTAAAAGGTCACTTCACTTCAGGATATTTTCATAGCTACTTATCTAATCCTCCAACCAAAAGAGTGGTTTGGTGTGACAAAACACACAAACCAGAGGATTAAAAAAATCAACATTGATATATAGGGTGATGCAGAGGTTGTCCTTGAATATTCAGATATTTTTATAAGGGTGGAAGTTGTGTATTCTTGCCAGGGCACCTAGTCCAAGTTGCTATAACCAGACCATTTTTTTACCTGGTAACCATGACAGTCTGTTCATGTTTGCAAATATTGCCCAGAAGTATGGATAGTGATCATATTTTAAACACAGAACTTTTCTGAGAGTTGAAAATATGCTAAAATTAAGGATAGGTCTGAAGGTTTGGACAGGGCTTTCTTTACATGGTTAAACTTCACTCCCCGACCATCTCTTAAATGTCATCAAAATGGGGCCGGGCGTGGTGGCTCACGCCTGTAATCCCAGCACTTTGGGAGGCTGAAGTGGGTGGATCACCTGAGGTCAGGAGTTCGAGACCTGCCTGGCCAACATGGTGAAACCCCGTCTTTACTAGAAATACAAAAATTAGCCAGGCATGGTGGCGGGAGCCTGCAATCCCAGCCACTTGGGAGGCTGAGGCAGGAGAATCACTTGAACCTGGGAGACGGAGGTTGCAGTGAGCCAAGATCGCGTCGTTGCACTCCAGCCTGGGCAACAGAGCAAGACTCCATCTCAAAAAAAAAAAAAAACAGTCATGAAAATGGCAATAACTTTTTTCCAAGGCTAATAATTGATTGTATGGCTAGAAGATGAACGTAGGAAAATGGTACTTTTCTTTCACAGAATCAACCTACAACTAACACCAGTTACAGCTATGTGATAAGTTAAACAGTTTTTTTACTCTTTGAGTCTACCAACCACACTTTCTTTTTTTTTTTTTTTTTTTTTTTTTTTACCCTTTGGCCACAAATTTATATTTCTCCCACATGAAAATATATTCAGATCCTCTCAAAGTTTCATCCCAGTCAGTCATTAGGCTTAGGCTTGAGGTTTAGGTCTCATCTGAATCAGACCCAGATGGAGATGAAACTACTCAGGTGTGCTTCCACTCACTCTGAAGATTTGTGAACATAAGATCTGTACCCCCTCCACACAAACACTCACCAAACACAATTGTAAGAGAAACATACATTAACTGCAGTAGGCACATTGATGGAAAAGTAAGAAAATAGGAGGAATATAGCAGTCACTGTTCACTAGAAATTTTAAAATTAAGCATATATTGCCAGTTTCTTGATTAGGTGATCTGTCCTGCTTCATGAGAAGATTCTGTGGCTCTTTGCAAATTAGTGTGTAAAAGACCTGGACATCTCTATTTACTTCCTATCACTTCGGTACCTAAAAAAAGTATTAGTTTTGTAGTTGGGAAATATATTTGCTACAATACCTCTTGTGATAACTTCTTTGTAAGAATTCTCTATGCTTATCCACTCAAAACACTTGTCTCACTGTCAGAAAAACTGCTGCTTATTAACCAAAGTTTTAAATTCTGTATGGTGCTACCAGCTGGTTCTGACAATTACCCAGCAATCTAAAGACTTAAAGAACCTCTGATAAAATTTCAAGGATACTGCTTCATATATTTATCAGCAATGCAAGAGAGATGATAGCTAATGTCAAGAACAACAGAAAGACATAGTCACTGATATGGTTTGGCTGTATCTCCACCCATATCTCACGTTGAATTGTAGTAATCTCCAAGTGTCAAGGGTGGGGCCACGTGGAGATAATTGAATCATGAGGGCAGTTTCCCCCATACTGTTCTCCTGGTAGTGAATAAGTTCCTTGAGATCTGATGGTTTTATAAATGGGAGTTTCCCTACAAAAGCTCTCCTGCCTGCTGCCATGTAAGACGTCCCTTTGCTCTGCCTTCCTCTTCTGCTATGACTGTGAGGCCTCCCCAGCCATGTGGAATAGAGAGTTTATTAAATCTGTTTCCTTTATCAGTTACCCAGTCTTGGGCATGTCTTTATCAGCAGCATGTGAAAAGACTGATACAGTAAATTGGTACTGGTAGAGTGGGGTGCTGCTGTAAAGATACCCAAGAATGTGGAAGTGATTTTGGAACTGGGTAACAGGCAGAGGTTCAAACAGTTTGGAAGGCTCAGGAAAGGACAGGAAGATAAGGGAAAGTTAGGAACTTCCTAGAGACTTGTTGAATGTCTTTTACCAAAATGCTTATAGTGATATGGACAATGAAGTCCAGGCTGAGGTGGTCTCAGATGGACATGAGAAACTTGTTGGGAACTGGAGCAAAGGTGACACTTGCTATGTTTTAACAAAGAGACTGGTGGCATGTTGCCCCTGCCCTAGAGATGTGTGGGACTTTGAACTTGAGATGATTTTGAGCATCTGGTGGAAGAAAGTTCTAAGCAGCAAAGTATTCAAAAGGTCTTTGGTACTGTTAAAAGCATTCAGTTTTATGTATTCAAAAATATATGATTTGAAATTAAAACATGTTTAAAAGGGAAGCAGAGCCTAAAAGTTCAGAAAATTTGCAGCCTGACATTGTGATAGAAAAGAAAAACCCATCTTCTGAGGAGAAATTCAAGCCAGCTGCAGAAATTTGCACAAGTAACCAGGAGCCAAATGTTAATTGCCAAGAGAATGGGAAAAATGTCTCCAGGGCATGTCTCAGAGGTATTCACGGCAGCCCTCTCATCACAAGCCAGGAGGCCTATGAGAGAAAAACGGTTTCCAGGGCTGGGCCCAGGGCCTTGCTGATTTGTGCAGTCAGTACTTGGTGTCCTGTGTCCCAGCTGTGGCTAAAAGTAGCCAACTGAGAGTTCAGGCCTTAGCTTCAGAGGGTGTAAGCCCCAAGCCTTGGAGGCTTACATGTGATGTTGGGCCTGTGGGTGCACAAGAGTCAAGAATTGAGTTTTGGGAGCCTTCACCTAGATTTCAGAGGTTGTGTGAAAATGCCTGCATGTCCAGGCAGAGGTGTGCTTCAGAGGCAGAACCCTCATGGAGAACCTATCTGTGAGGGCAGTGCAGAAGATAAATGTGGGTTTGAAGCCCCCATGCAGAGTCTCCACTGGGGCACTGCCTAGTGGAGCTATGAAAAAAGGGCCACCATCCTCCAGACCCCAGAATGATAGATCCACTGACAGCTTGCACCGTGTGCTCAGAAAAACTGCAGACATTCAACACCAGCCCACAAAAGCAGCCAAAAGTGGGGCTGTACCCTACAAAGCCACAGGGGTGGAGCTGCCCAAGACCATGGGAACCCACCTCTTGCATCAGCATTAGCTGGATGTGACACATGAAGGCAAAGATCATTTTGGAGCTTTAAGATTTGACTCCCCTGCTGGATTTCAGACTTGCATGGGGCCTTTAGCCCCTTCATTTTGGTCAATTTCTACCATTTGGAATGGCTGTATTTAGTGAATGCCTGTGTCCCCATTATATATAGGAAGTAACTAACTTGCTTTTCATTTTACAGGCTTGTAGGCAGAAGGGACTTGCCTTGCCTCAGATGAGACTTTGGACTGTGGACTTTTGAGTTAATGCTGAAGTGAATTAAGACTTTGGGGGACTACTGGGGAGGCATGATTGGTTTTGAAATGTGAGGACATGAGATTTGGGAGGGGTGAGGGGCAGAATGATATGGTTTGGTTATATCCCCACCCAAATCTCACCTTGAGTTTTAATAATCTCCATGTGTCAAGAGCAAGGCCAGGTGGAGAAAATTGAATCATGAGGGCAGTTTCCCCCATACTGTTCTTGTGGTACAGAATAAGTTTCATGAGATCTGATTGTTTTATATATGGGAGTTCTGCTACACAAACTCTCTTGCCTGCCACCAGGTAAGATGTCCCTTTGCTCTTCCTTTGTCTTCCACCATGATTGTGAGGCTTTCCCAGCCACATGGAACTGAGAGTTCATTAAACCTCTTTCCTTTATAAATTACCCAGTCTTGGGTTTGTCTCTATCAGCAGTGTGAGAACAGACTAATACAGTTACTTTCCATAAATTATCTGCCAAAGCTGAGAAATTAGAGAATTGAGGCCTGACCTCCTTCAAGGTAATGGCATAGTCAACCCAATGATTTTTTTTTCCTCCTAGCAAGTTGGTTCAACCCACGGCCCATGGACCACATGCAGCCTAGGAGGGTTTTGAATGCAACCCAACACAAATTTGTTAACTTTCTTAAAACGTGTTACAAGGTTTTTTTGTGTGATTTTGGTTTTTTTTTTAGCTCGTCAATTATTGTAAGTGTTAGTATATTTTATGTGTGGCCCAAGACAATTCTTTTTCTCCCAATGTGGCCCAGGAAATCCCAAAAAATTAGACACCGCTATCTTAGAGATTTACTCTATATCTCCATTTCCTATAACTCCAAGCCCACCTTTCTCTATGTGCATTTTTTCTACCCCATATTTTTGTCATATCCATTCTATGTTGAGACCCGTTACTACCTGTAACCTACCCAGTGACTAAGAACACATATCTTACGTGTGCTGTAGAACTTCCATATTCCTCCCGTGATGATATCATTCCAAAGTACCTGAGAGGAATATGAACCAGGAGAGCAACCACTAGACTATATATATCACTTTAGGAAAGTAACAGAGCACAACAGAGCCTTGGGACAGGGATACGTAAACCTAAGTCCCAGCATAGTAATCATCTGGAGACAGAATCTATTCTGTCCTGGCTCTTAAAAGGAAGCATATATGAAACAAAACTAGGTGTGTTATATGATTTTGTTGTCTTTAGAGATCAAATAGTCTATTACCTATTCAAAACTACTCTCTCTTTTTCTTGCCTTCTCTGGTCCGTCAGGATATCTCGTGAATATAGTATTAACTCTCAACTGAAAAATTAACAAATAAACATGTTGATACTTCCTGTTTGGTTCCATGAACTGAAATTTTGAATAAGAGGCTCTTTGTCAGCAGAAGGAGATTAAAAAGGTTTAGCTGGCACTGCAGGATGAGCTTAGGAAGACAAGAATTAATGGGAGGACTGACTCTATCCTAGCAAGGTTATGATTGCCAGGCTGTGATTCAAGGCAAATATCCAGGCACTCATCTAAAGAAATACAACAGGCAGATCAGTGTTGTTATTATTAAAAACCAACAGAAGCAACTTCAATTGGCAACGAGCCATTTTAAGGGGAAGACTAAGTATACATGCATAAAATAAAATGAAACTTTTCTACCATTATTATTTTTCTTTCTCTTAGAAAGGCCATGCGGTCAGTACAGAGGCAAAGAACAGAATAGATGTTATTATGTATAATGATATCATAGTGGTCTATTTTACTTTCATTTTCTCTGTCTTCTTTAATCTTATCACAATGCATTTAGAGAGTTAACGCCCTCATGTCAAAACTGAAAAAAAATTTCTGGCAAAAATAAACTCTTTCACAACTTTATTGGATCTTGAACTCAGGTTTTCTGACTACTAGGAAACTGTATTTCCCCAGTGGAACATTTGCTTCAATTCTGAGTGCATTGAAAGTAGGGTTACAACATAGTTTCATGTTCACCACCCACAAATATTACATAGCATCTTGCTTTTATATATTTAATTCATCCTAGCTGCCTTAATTTAAGTTAGGGCAGAGAAGAATTTGATTAAAACAGGTGCATACAGTCTTAGAAGCATTACTCACCATTATTTATTAATGTGCCAAAGAGTATTTTGAAAAATCTTACAACATCTAAAACTACTCATAAAATATATATAGATACATTTATTTTGAGTATAACAGAACTAGGTTTGGCTGTACATCCATCTAAATTTGGAATTTGAAAGAATAATTTCCTCGATATTATAAATAAGAACTGAGCATTTATAACCTACTATAACATTGGGTTGTACCAACATTATAATGTATTATAAATATAATAAGTATAAGTAGTGTAATGTACTATAAACATTATACATTATAAATATTAGCTTGTCTATACTTAGACAAACTGAAGTTGTATTTTTTAAAATTCATAATACCAGGGACTCATGTCCCATATCATACAGAGAAATGTGATTTCAGTATACTTATTTGTTTCTTCTTCAGCATCCAAATATCTACTTTCTATTCATTTCTTATGCAAACAGATGAAATAATTAATGTTTCCCTGGTGCCCTTTTTCTGGGCCTTTATAGCATTATCTAAATTCATTTCATGTGTATTACTTTACTTGAGCTTTTAGAATCAAATGTCTGTTTTATTGCTTTCTTTTTTTGTCATTGTTCCATCACAGTCTCAAACATACTCACCACTCATAATATTTTAGCTTTTTTCTTAAAATAAGAAATGTTTTTAAAACATATCTTCTGCTGGGTGCGGTGGCTCACACCTGTAATCCCAGCACTTTGGGAGGCCGAGGCAGGCAGACCAATGGGTCAAGGGATCGAGACCATCCTGGCCAACATGGTGAAACCCCATCTCTACTAAAAATACAAAAATTAGCTGGGCATGGTGGCACATGCCTGTAATCCCAGCTACTCAGGAGGCTGAGGCAGGAGAATCGCTTGAACCTGGGAGGCAGAGGTTGCAGTGAGCCGAGATCATGCCACTGCACTCCAGCCTGGCAACAGAGTGAAACTCTACCTCAAAAAGAAAAAAAAAAAAAAAAGAAAACATATCTTCTAGGTTTACTTGTTATTTTTATCTTATTGCCAAAAGTTTATAATATTTTTCTTTATTTTACCTGACTTCACTTATGATTCTTCTAACGCTTTTAGAAATACCTACCTCCTTCTGTTGCTAGTGATAAATATTGTAAATGAAGATGAAACCTGTTTTACTATACTCTAAAAATCATCTTAGAGAGTTCTGATCATAGGAGAGAACAAAGTAAACACTATTATAATCCCCTTTGATCACTGGGAGGCAAAATATTTGAGGAAAATTGAGTCATTGAATTGGTCTTTCCTCTGCATTTCATCTAAAGCTTAAAGGAAACCTGATGTGATTGCAGTATTAATTCAGACCTATAGGCCCCAGGACCTCATTATCTGAGAAAAACAGAGGCTTTTCAAATATGCTGTACAAGACTGATTTTTCTTCTTCTAAAAAATAATAAAAACTAAAACTAAAACTAAAATAAAAAGGAAAGACTTTGAAATATTTCCCTAAAGAAAAATTAAAAGTAGATACTGTTATAGAGAAGTTCAAAGTTTCTCTACTACTTTTCGTTGTTACCTTTAGAAAGAGAAGATTTTTCAAGGGCACACCCCATAAGACTCTAATTAAGATATAAGCCATTCACAAAGGATATAAATCCCTGCTGATTGGAATCAGTGTGAACAACGAGGGTCTGAATCTGCAAATTCACTTTTCCAAGAAAAATTATGTTAAATTTTAAAACAGTAATCACGTTTGTAAAAGGACTTTTCAGAATGAGACTTGAAGAAAAAAAGATGTATTAGGCAGTAAAACAAGTTTAAAGAATTACAGCATTATCCTTACTCTTAAACGATGATATTTTAACACCTCAACAATAAAACTTATAGATAAAAGATCCTTGGCAGATAAATTTCTTCAATCACAAATCTTAGTAGTTTCAAACTAAATTTCTAGTTAAGTCTTATTAATTTCTTCCCCAAAATAGGCTTCATTTCTCTCAAAGTCACCTTTTAATCCCCTGTCCTTCATATTGGAAATTGTCTTCTTTCTATCTTATGTTTTTCCTTCAGTCTTTTTATACCACTATGCAAAATTCTGGACAATTTTATCTTGAACAAACATCTCTCATTTATTCTTTTCTTTCCTACATGATCTGCCACTACTTGAACCATGTCTTTCATCATCCCAGCTGTGAGTTCTGAGGGTGGACTACTACCTCACCCATTTTTGGATGGCTTCCACAAGCCATTCCTAATATTATTTCCAGCCAGGTCCTCTGAAGACACTGGTTTTCAGGTGGTACTCCCTAACCATGAGTTTTAATCACTGGTTGTTTCTGGTACACCACATCAAGTACATATTTTCTTTTCTTTCTTCGGAGATTTTCTGAAGCCTCATGTATGCTATGTGTCAGGAACTGCGCTAAGGAAGGGGTAAAAAGACACAGCCCCTGCAATTTTTGATTTTACACTCTATTAGAGAAGACAGCCACTGAACAAGTAATTACAAGGACACTGAATTTTAGAAAAGAAAACTGCAGCAAGTCATGTGAACATTTAAAGGGTGCCTTATTTACCTTATTTTGCTTTACGTACTATTCCTTTCATTATATTTTTTCCTCCTATGAGCATTCCTTTGAAGTTAGGCATACTAAACTACTTAACATTTACTTAACATTTACTAGACATATGCTTGTGTCATATTCCCCATTCTCGATCCTCTGCTGTACAAGATTCTTAAAAATCTAAGGAAGGCGGTGTCCCAAGTATAATACCCACTTTTGTGGTTTCTGTGTATCCTCTACATATTTCTATTATGATACTTATCACATTACATTTTAATATTGGTTATATGTGTCTCAGGTTGTTATAATATTATCTTGAGGGCAAGAATCATGTTTTAGAAATGTTTACACCATTCAAGCATCTGGAATGATGCTTGTCAATTTACCAATCACTTAATAAAGGGTGTATTGGCTTGCACTTCATTGCTTTTATAGGTCAGTTGTTTTCTATTCTTTTCCAAATAGATTGCCAAGCAATTAATTAAAAACAATGACTACAATTCATGCTTTCCATAATTCCCCCCTAATGAACCTGGCACATGTTCATGCATACCCTATTCTTCACCCGTACACTGAAGTCCTTTTACTTTGCCAAGCCCTCTGAAGTCCCATGGCCTTGTTTATACCATTTACTTCATGTATTATTTTGTGCTTCTTAAACTGGTGTGCATATTCCTGCAATTTTGGAAGTACAAAATGGAGTGTAGTTATTTAATGAAGTGGCAGGATAAACATAAAGTTACGTCTTAGAATATCAATTTATGTCCAATATTGGAATAAAAAAGAATAATTTAACATGTAAATAATTTTAAATATTTATAAACAACTTCAAATGCATAATATAATACATACAAAGTGTGAATCATTTTCAAAGTGAAAAATGAAATTTTCATAAAATTTCAAACTTGCAGGGAGCTATCTGAGCTAAACTTTGACATTGTTCTATGATTGGGGTACTTTGGAGGAAGATTGTAAAGAGCTTTGAAATTTGGTGGAATAAGTAAGGGCTTTGAAAGTACCCAGATTTTGTTATGATCAAGGATCTATTTCTCACTAATTATAAGATAATTTACCTTTCTGAATTTTAGTTCCTTTATTTATAAAATGATAATAGCTGAGCATGGTGGTGTGCACCTGTAATCCCAGCAACTCGGGAGTCTAAGTCACATGAATCACTTGAACCTGAGAGGCAGAGGTTGCAGTGAGCCGAGACAGCACCACTGCCCTCCAGCCTGGACAACAGAGTGAGATTCTGTCTCAAAAATAAATAAATAAATAACTAAAATAAATAAAAATAGAATGATGATAATAATGAATTAATAATTCAGCAGGTTACTCTGAGCATTAAATATGATGATGAGTGTAAAGTGCCTAGCACATAGTAGACAAAGTATAACTGAGTCTCAAGAAATAATTTATAGAGAATGTCTAAGCAATGATGACTATCCTGTCATCAATATTAATATTGTGTTTATTTCTAAACTAGAACTTTTATAGCTATAGGTTTTCTTTGGGCATTACATTGAGAAAATTTAAAAAACCATATGTAATAAGAAAGTATATTATACAGTAGTTCACATTTAGATGCAAGTTCAAACTCAGTTTTATTTTAACTGAAAGAACTACCATCTGCTTGGCGTACACAGTCTCTTAGCAAAGGATTAGAGGTTTCAGGTCAATGCTTAAGGGACACAAATGTCCATAATAGGATAAATAGAAGGCTACCACCAGATTTAGCACTCTTGTCAAATACTCTAGTGGAAAGGCCAAGGTTCAAGTGTCACAGAACAAAACTCCTCTCACATTAAGTGCCTGTCTCTTAAGCAAGGCTCTCGAGAGCATTTCGGTTCCTCAGAAAGGAGTAGTACAAATCTTTCTACACTTACCATGAGAAAAAAGAGAAATGTCATGTGATCAAACTAATAAATGAACTGAATAAAATTTAAAAAATCAGGCAAAAGGAGGCTGTCCTGGCTAAACATCTCCAAAAACAATTAATAATCAACATGTTCTAATCAACTCACATGGGAGGAAAAATGCTGGCAAGGATGCCCAAATAATTTATTACAATACATATGTAAATATTTTCCTTAGTGTGAAGAATGTTTTAAGTGTCTCCATAAACTTTTTTAAAAAGAACCATAAAAATTTAAATTGATTAGTTGTTTCTTAAATTGTTTCTCTTGCTTTTTTTTGTGTGTGTGAAATTGGCATAATTCCAAACAGGTAATTTTACTTTCATTTGAAACAGTAATTAATTCTCCGAGAACTTAGAGAAACCATTGTCTTTACTGCTTGATAGTTGGAATCGTAAGAAAATTACCTGAAACACAGTAATATGATATAAAATAAAATTGTTCTTTCAGTGGGTTTATTTCTTGAACATGCATTTTAAATGGTGACTTCGTTGAGTATAACAATGACATCCACTGGTAACGTGGAGTAAATTGATTTCCCTCAGTCACTTAACCAACTGAACTATAATTACAAGTGCAGTCCGTTAACTGCCAGGGTTTAAATTCTTTCTTCTGTATATATTCAACAAGGTATGTGTGTGAAATTGTCATACTAAACAACTGTTAAAGAAAATCATTGCTAGGAATAAAAATTCTTCATTCATTGGGGGTATATTCTGAACCAGGTTTTATGGAATAGAAAAGAACATTACTGGATAGAATACCTGAAAAGAATATTCCTTTTTAATCTCAATGCAGCCAGAAACATGTTTATTCTTTCCAGGATAAACAGATGTTTTGGCATATTTGTTTGCTTTAAAAATGGCACAAATATATTTCAAAGAAGAGCTTTCTGACATTACTGTACGATTCACAAAACAGCCCCATAACTATGATCTGAGTATTTAAATAATACAAGAATTTTCATCAGAAGTATCTGCCTTTATGAAAGCTAGATATATTGGTGGGTTTTCCTAATTTTTTATTTCTTTACTATCTACATTCCAAATGGAATGGTTATTTTGTCATCAAATTCTGATGTTTTTTATTTCTTTTAATTAAGGTCAAAATAACAATTGCATTCTTTACTCATCAAATTCTTTACTTTTCTCCTTTTGAAAGCATTCACATGCAATTTTATTCATTTAATGAATGCATTGCATTTAGCACAATGAGCCTTCAAAACGATGCCAAGATAACTGTAGTACCCACTTTCTGAAACTTGGTCCTTAGTCACTTTCTAAATCTGTATTATGATAACAGTTACCATATTATCTTTTTAATTACATAATCTGTGAAATATTTACATAAATATATAATTTATCTCCTTTTATTGTATACATGATTGCTGCTGTATTTTTACTTCAGGTTTATGGGTAAATGTAACTGGTAACATGAAGTTCCAAGTTACACTTATAATTCTTCAATTATTTCTTGAAACCAAGATATGCCCTTTGTTAGTAAAAGATACAAAAGACTTGAGTGATGCTTACTTTTCTTGTGGACATCCTATAACTGAAATACTGTGATGTAAAGTTGGGACTTATTGATACATTTTATGTTATAAGATAAGGAAATAACAAAGGGAAGAAAAAATACTTAATGCAGATATTCAAACATATTTATAAAAAATAGGAAAGTAATACTGATAGCAATTATATTCCTAATTTCTCTAACTGGTCACCTGTTGTTTTTTATAAAAATCTTAACCCACTACCCGTTCTATATTTTCTTTGCCCTCACCAAGCACCTCAGTGGGTCATGGCCCTTTGCCTGGTAGGATCACCCAAACTTTGATTTTCGAAGGGTCTGAATCATTAGCAGTCCTGCTTAAACTGGGTTGTAGTTCTTCATTGACTTCAATCACAGGACATGGTAGTACTGAGATACTCTAAGGAATGTCCTATATTTCAGACATAATCTTCCTTATCTCCTTTGTATAGTAGCGTGCTAATTCCCTTTGGTAATCAGAATCCACCATCCCAGCCAGTAGAGAAACTCTTTTCTGTGCCAATTAATTGAAGGGCATGAAAAGCTCCAAGTGACCATGTGGCAGTCTTAACTTACAGCTTAATTAAATTATTATGTCTCATAGAGGAAGCATTCCTTCCTTTGGAATGCTAGATGGTCTAAACCATCCAGACCAGTAAGGTATGTGGTAATGAGGAATGGAGGTAAAAATTTTGCTAGTGGATCACTAGAAATAATAGTAAGTGATGCCACTTTCATTTTCACTGTGAAGCAGGTTCACTGTGCATTGGTTACAAACTTGTTTGGGTCTGCTGAGACAGAATAAAATCATAAGCAACAAGTTACTTGAAGCAGAGGTATTACTCACAGATAGGCAGCAAAGTACAGCAGAAACCTAGAATTCATTGTGAACAGGTGACTCAAGGCTCAGGAAAGCTGCTCGGGGTGGATAGAGTCCTGACTATGCATGTCTCATTTGCACCTCAGCTGAGAGACCAAGGAAAGCAGCCCACTGTAGGGTTTATACCACAGGGCAACCTGATGCACTAGGCAAAATCTTTGAAGGACATCTTTTTATGAGGGCTGCAACAGAGCCCATGTTGTTTCTGTCAGCCAACCATTATCTCAGGGCGTTGCATTCCCAGCACATTCCACAGTTATTCTTGATAAAGACAAGCTAGAAACGAGATAGAACTGAATCAGTCCAAGGATACCCAGATAACTGTACTGCATTCACCCCTTGACTCCTGGACCAGAGAATCCTGGTAATGAGAGAAACACCACCATGTATTGGACACAAATTTAGAGCATACACACCCATCTGGAGTATTCTGCCTGAGCCTTGCAAGGTATTAGCATTGCACAATTTTATCAAGCTAGCTGTTTCAGGATAAGAAGAAACATGATAATACAAGTGAATTCTTTGGGCATAGACTTATTGTCACATTTCACAGCAAGTAGAATTAGCATTGTTTTGCAAGGTAACTACTTCAGAGAAGGTTACTACAGGCAAAGTAGTGTTACCCTTTCTGAGAGAAGTAGAAGAGCTACTTCTACTATAAAAATAAGACTGAATAGAATTTAAAGGTTCAATGTCATCAGTTTCATTGACATTTTCCCACATGTGTCCATTCCAGTTATCAGGATGCCATTCCTTACCAATTAGTGACTTTCTTTAATAAAACACACTGTCACAGGATTCTTAGGGTGTCGCTTTTCAGGCTGGAAAGGTCTGTGGCTGGTTGCACCTTTGCCAAAGTTTTGCTTGGGCCTACTGGGCTCATTCCACCCACTCAGCCTGGCAGGCTGCACTCAGCTTATGCTACTGGCTTGGATCCCATGCGTGCCAGTGGAGAGCCAGGCATGGAACGGTGAAGTGAGGGGTGTGTAAGTGAGCAAGCGCATAGCCAGGCATGCTGGCTGTGTGGGGTGGGCAGCTACAAGCACCAACATGGGTCCCAGCTTCCTGCGAGGCTGAGGCCAGACCAGACATCTCTCAAGCACCTTCCACAGCTGGCACCGGTGAACGCAGTGATGCTCAGAAATTTGAAGACACCAGGAACTGCAGAGCCCCAAAGAGGGTGTCACAGTCCTGCTTTGGGGAGCTCCTAGGTCTGAGCTCCCCAAAGGGCCTCAGATCTTCTTTCCGTCTCTCTTCTATCTTTCTTGTTGCCTGTAACATGGTGAGCAAGGGGCATGTTTCAGCCCTGTTTGTATTAGAGCTCTTTCAGCCCCGCCATTTGGCGGGTCCTGAGTTCTTTTCCCACATCCAGGAAGAATGAGGTATGTGAACAAGTGGAGGGTAAGCAAGGCAAAGAGATGCTTTATTGAGTGACAGAACAGCTTAGAGGAGATCCACAGTGGGTAGCTTCTTTTCGCAGGCAGGTCATCCCATCACCTAGCTGAGTCTGGGGTTTTTATGGGCTTCAGAGGGGAGGAAGTACATGCTGATTTGTCCATGGGTGGCCATCTGTAGGCCCAGAGAAAGCACCATAAATTCTCATTCTGGTCCACAGAACTGGCAGCACAGCCCCCAGGCCTTAGGCTGTACCCGGCCTGAAGGTGGGGTTTTACTGGGAACCAACTCCTTCTGCCCAGGTGGCTGTCTGCCTCCTGCAGCCATTATACCACCATCCATGGTGCCCAGAGTACCCAGGCTGTTCATGCCAAGGGGCAACTGCAGGCCTGCACCACACCATTCTTAGCCTCTGCTTGACCTCCCTTCTTGCTCATCAGTGCCCAAAGTCCAGAGGGGACTGAGGTGGCAGGGAGCTTATGTGTCAGCATTGCCCCAAGCATGTGCACACCAGCCAGCTTGTGACAGCACCCAGGCTCAGCCATAACTTTTCTCTGAAACCAGAGCAAGTGCCGGAAACAGGAAGGGGCCAGGCAGTGGGAATAGGCACTTCTGATCCTGTGGTGGCAGGAGGGTCCCTGAGAGTGCCCAGGTCTGCAGCTGTGGCTAGGCAACTGCAGCTGCGCCTAGGCCACTGCAGCTGCACCCAGGAGGGCAGGGCTCCCAAACCCCCACCATGGAAGGGGGTGAGGCTTTCACCTGTTTCTGGCTTGCATCAGCTCCATGGAGTGTGCAGCCCCAGCTGTGCCTCCCCCACTGCAGCCGGCTTCATGGTAGTGACTCCACACTGGCCACTGCTTCCATCATCACCCTATAATGTTGGGAATTCAATTTATGCTGTAATTCAGCCACTATTAGGATGAGACTGGGGTCTGGTTTTCAGAAACCTTCGTACTATGGCTATAGAAGGTAAGGATTTCTTTCGGGCCACACATATAAACTTTCAGGTCATTTATTTAGCACTTGAGATGTGAATTTCAAGCCCTAAATTTACTCTTTTCTTCCCCAACATTCTCCAGTGCAGTTAATTTGACTAAGGAGTATGAGTTTGATTGGCTACTCTTAACTGACAAAGTTAGGATTTTGTAGTTTATAGTTGACAAAGTCATGGTTTTGTAGTTTATACAGTTTTTTGTCAATGTTAGGATAAAAGCAATCTTCTTTGCAGCTTTCTACATCATAAGTGGGTAAAGAAGTCTACGTATATAGTCTCTTAATAAAGGCCGTTTTATAATACATGTAAAAGTGTGTGCTCCGGTCTTGTCACTCGGTTTGTGATCATAAATAAATTTCCATAATCTTCACACTCTTTCTGAAGAAATTAAAAATTTAATATGGTTGTAAATCACTCAGTTCAAATTTATTTATAAGTACCAATTATACTAGACAAAATGTGTAAGAGAATTATTAACATGGTGCAACAACATGAGAAAACTTATGCAGTAATTAGAACATAGTTGTCTTAGATCAATGTAATTCCTCCCTGGTTATTACAAATATTCAGTTTACTTATTTTTATGTTAGTGATTTTCATACCATATAGCTGCTGTAAAATAAGTATATAAAAAATTCATTAAAAATATTTTGACCCAGGTTTATGCATAGCATAGGCTGCATAGCATGAATTTAATTTCAGTTGGTCTAGATTGATGACCTGCCTATTTGCAAGCCTTCCTGGAGTATAATGATAATCCTTGAATAATTTTATGGAATATATTATTTAAAGAGAAATAATTTTCTATAACCTTACTCAGCACGTAGTTAGAGACCTGGAGAAAAAGTTAATCTCCTGTGATTCAGCAGTGGAAGGATAAAGAGATACTTCACCTTAAGATTGGTGTGAATCATTACATAACTTCCTTTAATATAAACTTACACACAGGTTGTTCACCTATATATTTCATAAAGGTAAGTTCATCTTTTATACATTATTTTGTAATTGGACTTTTTATTTAAATTCTTTCATTGCTATTATCCCATATTTACAAACAAGGGACTATTTCATTTTTAATAGATAAATAACATTCCATATTAAATAAAGACTTAAATATCTGATCCCAATAAACATTGTGCAAAAATTACCATCTCTTTAGAAATCTCACTTTGTATCTATTTGTAAATTTTTTTTTAGATTTCAATAGCTTTAGAGGTACAGGTGGTTTTTGGTTACATGGTTAAATTGTACAGTGGTAAATTTGGGTCTAAAAGCCCCACTAAAAGTGTACCCATCACCCAAATAGTGTACGTTTTGCCCAATAGCTAATTTTTCATTCCCTACCCTCCCCACTTCTGATTCTCCAATGTCCTATTATACCACTCAGTATCTCTGCCTTTGTGGTATTTGATTTTTTATTCCTGAGTTACTTCACTTAGAATAATGGCCTCTGGTTTCATCCAAGCTTTTGCAAGAGACATTATTTCATTCTTTTTTATTGGTTGAGTGGTATTCCATGGGAGATTACACATATGAAAATGTGATATCTGTCACGTATTCTTCATCCATTCTTCAGTTGATGGGCACTTAGATTGATTCCATATCTTGCAATTGTGAATTTTACTGCAATAAACATGAGTGCAGGTGTCTTTTGATATAATTAATGACTTATTTTCCTTTGATTAGATACCTAGTAGAAAGATTTCTGGATCCAATAGTAGATCTACTTTTATTTATTTGAGAAATCTCCATACTGTTTTCCATAGAGGTTGTACTAATTTACATTTGCACCAACAGTGTATAAATGTTGTGTTTTCGGAAAGAACGTTCAACATCACCAATCATCAGGGAAATGCAAATGAAAACCACAGTGTAAATTTCAATTACATGCATTGAAAGGGCACGATCAGTAAATTATCTAATATTCGTGACGTGAATTGTTTGATTATGGAAAATTAACATAGTATAGTTCTATTCTAATCTAACTTAAAAAAATAAAATAAATTCATATATTACAGCAAAAAGAAATCATATGGTAGTGTAAAGTAGATAAAACTTGAAATATGATTATGAAGGATCACTATTAGGGTTTGGGTGAATAGTATAAGTTTGTTATTTACAGATTTATGTTCCATGGTATTTTGAAATTCACAATATGGTAATACTATAACATATGATTTATTATTTGCATGATTTGTGTCTTTGGAGATTAAATATGTCCATATTTTAAATGGGCAACAACCCATACTGTAAAATGAATACTAGGTGGTCATTAAATATTGAAAAGGTTAGATTTTAACCATATTGTTAGAATGGAGGTCCAAAATAATAAGGTTGAGTTATAAGATGAGAATTATATTCTTATACATACTTCTTAAATTATGCAAATTTTAAAGACTATTCTAATACTTGATTTCATCTTAAGGATTTACAATGTGATCATTTATTTTCTTTATTTTGGAAATAATAGTTATGCAGCATTGATTTTATATTATCTATAACATACTTATATGATAAAAATTAGCATATAAAATATGTATTCAATATTTTAATATGATTCAAAATGTCTATGTCTGTTTTACAGCAACTTCAGATTTTTAAAGGCTGTTAAGAGTGTGGTAAAGTTTCTTATTACTATTGTGTCTTTATCCATTGTGTTAACCCAGCTCTGGAATGGTCAGAGGTCTAGTAGAGGGATTACAAGAGCTGCAATGGCCACCAGTCTCATGGTTTCTTCATGGCAAGTCTTATAATTTCTCAGTCTTATCTTTGTGTTTTTGTCATTTTTACTCCCATTTGAAAATGATTTTCACTGAACATGTGTTTTCAGTCTATGCCACTGTCCCACAGAAGTTAATGTCTGATATAGACTTAATGTTGTTGTTCATGAGATTTAGTTATATGAAATATACCATTTGGCTCTCTGTACTATGTTTTTATTAAAATATATTTTGCCTGAAAATAATTTTGCCATCTTTATTCTCTTTTTCTAAATCTCCCTGCTGTATTAATCCCCATCAATTATATCTAAACTTTCTGGTTTGGTTAAGTCTTGATTTTGTTAAGTCTCTTGTGTAAGCAGCCTTTACTTAAATTTCTTTAAAAATGTTTTACTATGTAAATAAGACACATTAATTTTAGATAAATGGAATATGCAAAACAGGAATCTCTCTATTTATCTCACACCAGAGAGTAACACTGTTTATATATGCCATATTCTTTCAGATGTCTTATGTATATATCCTTATTGCTCATTATATCAAAAGTAAAATCATTTTAGTATTGCTCTGACATTAATGAGAATGCCTGTAATATTTCACTAGTAAATAAATACAAAGCATTATAGTCAATTATTAAGGTTTGTGTTTTTTGTTATAATGTTATATTCTTAATTTTATCAGTACATTTTGATGTCAATGTCAGTGATTTGTTTTTGATTATATTTTATACTTTTGAAATATAAGTGCAATTGATTTAATTAATACACTGCCTACTGCTAAATATATTTTATGCTTTTGGATTAAAATCCACATGTTTAATTAGATATAATTATTTGACATCACTATATC
Source organism: Pongo abelii (assembly GCF_028885655.2). Lineage (NCBI taxonomy): Eukaryota > Metazoa > Chordata > Mammalia > Primates > Hominidae > Pongo > Pongo abelii. The sequence goes on from NC_071998.2 coordinate 47,049,347, forward strand.
AACTTGGTAAAATGTATTTGGGACTTATGCATGTGTGTTGTTCATTACTGAGACTGCTCTTTCTTTTTTTTTTTTTTTTTTGAGATGGAGTCTCACTCTGTCACCCAGGCTGGAGTATAGTGGCGCGATCTCAGCTCACTGCAAGCTCCGCCTCCCGGGTTCATGCCATTCTCCTGCCTCAGCCTCCTGATTAGCTGGGACTACAGGCGCCCGCCACCACACCCAGCTAATTTTTTGTATTTTTTTAGTAGAGACGGGGTTTCACCCTGTTAGCCAGGATGGTCTCGATCTCCTGACCTCATGATCTGCCTGCCTCGGCCTCCCAAAGTGCTGGGATTACATGCGTGAGCCACCACGCCCGGCCGGTCTTTAATTAATGTGGTATTTATTTCTAGGCTTTATATCAGAAAGGTTTTGTTGTTATTTGTTTATTTTTTTCCTCTGTAAAAATGTTTTGAGATTATTTCATCTTCAACTTAAATGTAGTAGAGTTTAAATAGCTTAATTTGTAAATATATATAAATTAAGAATATTAATTCTTACAGATATACATTCTTATATATATTTATCTCTTTCTACATATACATACACATATGTAGATATGTATATGTAACCATGCACATATGTAGATATGTATATGTAACCATACACATATGTAGATATGTATATGTAACCATACACATATGTAAAGAGAGAGATAGAGAGAAATATATATATTCTGAGGAAAGTATGGCCTGAGGAGCCCCAGTATCTCTGAGAACTTTTCAGGAGTACACAAAGTTCTTCCTTTCCAATGACATTATCTGTCATTGGAAATTTTTTTTTTTGGTATATTAAAACAAAGTAAAATATGAGAATAATAGGTTGAATACAGAAGAAAATATGAAGAACCCAACTGTTTCTATTCGAATACAGATGAAAGAAATTTTGAAAAATTTAAAAGCATACCAAAATTCATACTATGATTTTTCCCCTTTGGAAAATATAAACATTTTTCCATGGGAAAAAGTGCTATCTTAACATTTAATAAATTATTTAATATATTTTAAAATAAAATAATAAATACAACCTCCGAAATTCAGTTTTATCATGTGACAACTGTTGATAAATAAAACTCACATAAATAACAGTCTGTTGGAATTCTCAAAACTGTGTTTAGCATATGCAGGTTTCTTTGGATCTAAATGTTTGATCATCATTTTGCCAGCTCATTAGCTACATCAACATTTTTTTTTTTGTATTGTGAAATCTTTCTTTTGTATGGAAGAATACATATCCTAGACTGCCTTGGATTTAGAGTTTCGTATATGGTACAAGTTGCACCAATAAGAAGACTATAAAAGGAATTTTGAACATAGAAATAAAGCAATATGAGAAGGAGACCAATCATTTGATGGCTGACCATTCCACTAGCTAGTATGGTCCAAAAGACCTTAGATTTTCTTGTTGCTACTATATCAGAGATGCTTTGGTAAAACCTCCTAGCTTCATAAGGGGTATGGGAAAAATGCAGAATACCCATTTCGTAGTTCAGATCATGGTGAAAGAGTGACAATATTAGAACCAATACAGCATAGTAGTTCATTAAACACTATCTTGATATATAAAGGCAGAAAATTCTGGGATATCTGGTGTGGCTCTGAGAGTTTCTCCTAAAAGCTCAGCCAAGCTTCCATTTTTTAGTTTTTCAACAAATCTATATTTCTATAAGTCAACTAAAATTTTTTTAATAGATTGCAATTTATTTTTCACTGCAAATAGCTGGCATAAATTCTGTTTTCTACAGTTGAATCCCTCAGACACTATTTGTCCTCCCTGAAATATGTTATGTCTTGCACTTAAACCAATTGAGCCATCAGCATATTTTGACAAATAAATATGGCTAATGTCTTAATTAATGTATAGCTATCTTTATATTTTGCACCTCTTGACGAATTTAGATAAATGTATATTTCTAAAAATTTGCCATACATTAGGGCATTTTGGAGTCTGTTAAGTATATTAGTGGTGCTAATTCTGAGTAACTGTGATAAAATTATATGTTGTTAATGTTGCCTCTTGTTTTGCTCTCATTTAATTGTTTTTGAGATATACCTGAAAATTTTCTATTATATTAGTCAGTTCTAAGGTTTTGGCTACTTTCAAATGTATTCATTTTGCTTTAACTTTATTGGATACTTTTGCTTTGATTATATTATTGTGCCACATTCAATATTTTAATGGTTAATTCATTAAATTTTATGAGCTCTTTTGAAATGAATGTAATGATTATATTAGTTATATATGTACAAATGTGTATATAAATATGTGTGTATATATATATGTGTGTGTATGGGTGTTTTTCACTTTATTCCTTTGTCAATGACTGAAAACATTATGCAGACAACTCATTATTTTCTGGCTGTCAACTTATTTCGATTGTGTCTATTGTATACATTTTACATATCATTTTAGTGCATACGTATTCACAAAAGATATAGCTTTGCTGTTAATTTAATTTACCAACATAAACAGTTTTCTCTTATGTTTTCTTCTTTTCTGTATTTCTGTGTCTCTGTTTATGTGTATATATTATGTGTATATAAGCAATATATAATGTATATTCTTATTTGAGTCCATAGGAAAAAATGAGATAATTTAAAATCACTAACTAGGCCTGTTGGAATAAGTGTAAAATTGAAAAATAATTCCAATTTATAACAATTTATCAAACCTTAACATCTTTATTTTATTAAAGGCTTTATTCCCATATATATGCTTTATGCCCTGTGTTTTATTGTTTCTTAGAATCAAGAAAGGCTTACTACTTTGTTTTTACAATGTTCATGATTTAAAAAAATTTTTTTTTTTTTTGAGACGGAGTTTCACTCTTATTGCCCAGGCTGGAGTGCAATGGCGCAATCTCGGCTCACCGCAACCTCCGCCTCCCGGGTTCAAGCAATTCTCCTGCCTCAGCCTCCCGAGTAGCTGGGATTGCAGACATGCACCACCACGCCGGGTTAATTTTGTATTTTTAGTAGAGACAGGGTTTCTCCATGTTGGTCAGGCTAGTCTCGAACTCCCGACCTCAGGTGATCCGCCCACCTTGGCCTCCCAAAGTGCTGGGATTACAGGCGTGAGCCACAGCACCTGGCTAAAAATAAAATTTAATAATCTTTATTAGTATAATTGTCAGCATTAAAAATATAGCATATTTTACGTCTTGCTGTTAAAAAGAATGATTATATACTTTTTATCACTTGTACCAGTCCTGATTGCCTGAGTAAATTCTCTAATGTTTATATATAGTTTAGATTTTAAACAATATTTTAATATTTTAATAGTGTGTACTTTTTTCTTTAAAATAATATTTTTTAAATATTAAAACATGTACAATAATTTTATTATTTTACCAGGCTTGCTGAGAGTCACTACATGCATTTTATTTTGCTCTTTTTAAGTTCTAATTTATCTGTGTACTTATAATAATCAATTTTATCCATCCTTAAAGTTAAAAAGTCGATATCATTAATGGTGATGAAAGATGACTTAATGATACACTTTCATAAACATGACTATTTTTTTGAAAGCTGTGCTTTATTCCTTCATAGAAGTAGTTGTGGCAACTTATCTATAGTACTTTATTTTCTTTAACAGGCTCAAAAATATTGCCCACTTTAAAATTAAAGTATTTTTCCATTGCATATCAGATTTTTGCTCATTCTTCCAGTTAAATGGATCTACTTATAGGGTTTGAATTTATTCTTATTTATTCTATTGCATCTACAATTTTAAATGCAATTATTTAGAAATTTTACTCACTGTTTTTGCTCAAATATTGAAATGCAATTTACTTTTGATATTAATATTACACCTTCACATTTCTCAAAATAATTAACTCCAATGTCTTTTGAATATCTTTCATATATATATCATATATATATGTCATCCATAGGTAATAATATGAAACAAATGACTAAAATACAACTATAAAATTCTTGTTTTCATTTTTTCATGTAAGAGGCCTGGAAGTCATCACTCCCATCCTTACAATTATTCCCTATTTAATAAATGGTGCTGGGAAAACTGGCTAGCCATATGGAGAAAGCTGAAACTGGATCCCTTCCTTACACCTTATACAAAAATCAATTCAAGATGGATTAAAGACTTAAACGTTAGACCTGAAACCATAAAAACCCTAGAAGAAAACCTAGGCATTACCATTCAGGACATAGGCATGGGCAAGGACTTCATGTCTAAAACACCAAAAGCAATGGCAACCAAAGCCAAAATTGACAAATGGGATCTAATTAAACTAAAGAGCTTCTGCACAGCAAAAGAAACTACCATCAGAGTGAACAGGCAACCTACAAAATGGGAGAAAATTTTTGCAACCTACTCATCTGACAAAGGGCTAATATCCAGAATCTACAATGAGCTCCAACAAATTTACAAGAAAAAAACAAACAACCCCATCAAAAAGTGGGCGAAGGACATGAACAGACACTTCTCAAAAGAAGACATTTATGCAGCCAAAAAACACATGAAAAAATGCTCACCATCACTGGCCATCAGAGAAATGCAAATCAAAACCACAATGAGATACCATCTCACACCAGTTAGAATGGCAATCATTAAAAAGTCCGGAAACAACAGGTGCTGGAGAGGATGTGGAGAAATAGGAACACTTTTACACTGTTGGTGGGACTGTAAACTAGTTCAACCCTTGTGGAAGTCAGTGTGGCGATTCCTCAGGGATCTAGAACTAGAAATTCCATTCGACCCAGCCATCCCATTACTGGGTATATACCCAAAGGACTATAAATCATGCTGCTATAAAGACACATGCACACGTATGTTTATTGCGGCATTATTCACAATAGCAAAGACTTGGAACCAACCCAAATGTCCAACAATGATAGACTGGATTAAGAAAATGTGGCACATATACACCATGGAATACTATGCAGCCATAAAAAATGATGAGTTCACGTCCTTTGTAGGGACATGGATGAAATTGGAAATCATCATTCTCAGTAAACTATCGCAAGAACAAAAAACCAAACACCGCATATTCTCACTCATAGGTGGGAATTGAACAATGAGAACACATGGACACAGGAAGGGGAACATCACACTCTGGGTACTGTTGTGGGGTGGGGGGAGGGGGGAGGGATAGCATTGGGAGATATACCTAATGCTAGCTGACGAGTTGGTGGGTGCAGCGCACCAGTATGGCACATGTATACATATGTAACTTACCTGCACATTGCGCACATGTACCATAAAACCTAAAGTATAATAATAATAATAATAATAATAATAAAAGAAAAAAAAAAAAAAAAAAAAAAAAAAAAAAAAAGAAAAGAGATGAACCAACTGAAAATTAACTACTCTTCTTAGATCCATCAGTATGTGAGGTCAACAGTAAATTGCTGCTCCTTAAGCTGGAAAGACGGGTGACCCAAAGAATCACAACTTGCTGGAGCAGAAGCCTAGGAGCAATATTCCCCTCTGAAACTAGTACCAGAGTAGAAAAGCTTAAAATGTAGTTTATACATTTCTAGAGGCTCAGTATGAACAAGCTTGAGAGTTAATACTACCGAGAGGCACAGTCTTAGAGAGGGAGCATATTTTCATGAATTTTATCTCCAGTAGCCCCACAAAGATTTTATGGTGTCATTCAGAGGAAAATCCTCTAGTGCTCCTTACTGAGTTGGAGGGAAATAAACTGACTACCAGGGAGGCAATTTTACCTAAGCCTAATTTACCTTGGGTTTTAGCAGAAGTTAATTAACCTGGTTAAAGAGAAATACTCAACCCTAGCCACCTCCAGCATTCACATGGGGGAAGGGAAGTATCAAATTCCAATATTCTTCTGCTTTTCTACCTAGCCTCAAAGGGGAAGGAGAGAGTAGAAACAGAGAAGTAATTATGAAGGTCAAAACCCAGCAGCACAGACTCACCAAAAGACTGAGGCATAATCAAAGGAATATAGAACACTTTCTCTTTCCCAACATCTTACCACAACATAAATTGGGCTCCTGGATCATAACAGGAATATCGTAACAGGAGAATACAATTGTAAGAAATGTATTTATCAGACCTTACTTAAGAATAAATCTCTAGGGAAATCCAAAGCCAATAGGGGAGTCAAAAACAGGAAAAATGAAGCTTCAGACACTTAAAGTTATGGCAAACAATAAACATAGGCTAACTCCTTGTGAAATAACCATAAAACGTCATAGTAAAGTTCTATTCACTGTCATTCCTCTTACTCAGTGTATCAGGTCCAGCTTTCAACAAAAATTGAGAAGACATACAAACAAACAAATAAACAAAAACCTCAATATACTTTGAAGAGACTTAAGCATAAGAACCAGACTCAGATATGGGAGAGGTTGTGGAATCATATTAGGAGTTATTAATAATAATTGTAATTAATATGCTAAATGTGTTAATATAAAAATTGGACAACCAAAAGAACAGTCAGGTTACATAAACACAGAGAAAAAAATTCTGAGAAAGAATCAAAAGGAAATGCTAGAAATCAAAAACTCTAGAATGGAAATTTAAAAATGCCTTTGATGTGCTCATCCGCGGACTTAACATGACTGAGGAATGAATCAGTGAACTTAGAGAAAGATCAATAGAAACTTACAAAAGTAAAATACGAAGAGGAAAAGAAGTGAAAAAGACACATCAGGGTATCCAAGGACAGAGGACAGTTACAAAATATGTAACATACACATAATGGAAATACTAGAATTCAAAGAAAGAAAGGAAGAATCAGAAGATATATTTGAAATACTAAAGACTGAGATTTTCCAAAATTAATGACAAAACAAAACCAAGCAAACAAAACACAGATCTAGAAATCTCAAAGAGTACTAAGCATGATAAACATCATGTTATTCCAGGCATACAAGGCTGGTTTAACATTGGAAAACCAATTAATATAATCTGTTTCATCAATTAAAAAAATCACATGAACATTTCAATAAATGAAGAAAAATCCTTTGATAAAAATAATATTCACTAATGATAAAAGCTCTTAGCAAACCAGAAATAGAGAGGAACTTCCTCAAATTAGAAAAATCTACACAAAAACATACAGATAACATATTTATGATGAAACACTATTTTTCTCTAAGATCAAGAACGGAGCAAGGATGTCATGTTCTTGCCACTGATTTTCAACATCACACTGGAAGTCCTATCTAAAGCAAAAAGACAAGGAAATAAAAAGTGTACAAATTGGGAAAGAAGAAATAAAATAGTTGTTGTACATAGGTGACAGGATTGTTTATATATAAAATCCAAAAGAATCTTCAACAACAACAAAAACCTCCTGAGACTACTAAACAATTATGGCAAGTTTTCAAGTTATAAATATTATACAAAAATCAATTCCTTTTCCATATACCACCAATAGACATTTGGAATATGAAATTAAAAAACACAATACCATTTACATTAGGACCCTCACAATGAAATATTTAGGTATAAACCTAATAAAATATGTTATGAGATCTATATGAGGGTAACTATAAAAGTCTGAAGAAAGAAATCAAATGAGATCTAAATAAAAATGAGGAGATAACCTGTCTTGAAGGATAGAAGATTCAATATTGATAAAATGTCTGTTTTTCCTAACTTGATCTATATAAATTCCTTGCAATCTCAACCAAAATCCCAGTAAATTATATGGCAGATATCAGCAAACTGATTTTGAAGTTTACAATAAAAGTCAAAAGACTCAGCTAGTAAAAATGCCTTTGAAGGAGAAAAACAAAATCAGAGGACTCATACTGCTCAATTCTGATATTTACCACAAAGTTATAGTAATAGATACTGTGGTATTGATGAAAGGATAGACAAACAGAATAGAAAACTTGTAAAACAACCCCACACAAACATAGTCAGATACTCTTTAACAAAGAGCAATGGCAATTCAACTGTTAAAGGATAAACTTTTTAACAAATGGTGCTAAAATAACCAGACATCCACATACCAAAAGAAAATCTAGAAAAACATCATATGTTTTTTGCAAAAAGAACATAAAATTAACAATAGAACTAAATGTTAAATTTAAAACTGTAAAACACCTAGAAGATATTATGGTGTAGGAGAAGATATTATGGCGTAGGAGAAGATCTAGATAACCTTGGTTTTGGTAACAATCTTTTAGATGCAATGCAAAAAGCATGATCCATAAAAAATATTGATGTTAGACTTTATTAAAATTAAAAATTTCTGCCCTGCGAAAGACACTGTTAAGAGAATGAAAGACAAGCCACTGACCAGAAGAAAATAGAAAGTATTGTAAAATGCATATCTGGTAAAAGACTGAAATGAAAAATACACAGAAAACTCTTAAAACTCAACAATAAAAAGCAAACCAATTAAGAAATGGTTAAAAAATGAGACACTTCATAAAAAACGTATGATGGTAAATAAGCATATGAAAATATATTTATCTGCATATGTCATTAGTGAATTAAAAATTAAAACAACAGTAACAGACCACTACACACCTATCAGAAAGGTCAAAATCCAAAACATTGACACCAAACACTGAAGAGGATGGAACAATAAGAACTCATATTAATTGATGATGGGAATGCAAAATGGTACAGCGACTTTGGAAGAAAGTTTGGCAGTTTCTTACAAAACTAAACATACTTCTACTAGCAAACTCATTCCTTCTTATTTATCCAAATGAATTGAAAATATGTCCAAACAAAAACAATACACAATTGTATACAGCAGCTTTATTCATAATGACTAAAACTGGGAACCAACCAAGATGTCTCTAATGAGGTAAATGGATAAATAAACTGTGGTATAATCATACAACGGAATATTATTTAGAGCTGGAAAAATATTAGTATGTGGAGAAATCTTAAAAGCCTATTGATAAGTGAAAGAAGCCAATCAGAAAAGGCTATACATGGTTTAAAATATGACATTCTGAAAAAGGCAAAACCATGGAGACAGTACCCAGGACTTACAGCGGAGTGGTGATGAGAGGAAAAATCGGATGAAAAAGGAAATGAATAATTATTCTGTGTAATGCTGTAATGGTGAACACATACCATTACATATCTGTCAAAACCCATAGAACGTACAAAACCAAGAGTGAGCCCTAATAAGCACTATGAACTTTGGTGGATAATGTGTTAATGTTGGTTCACTGGTTATGACAAATGTACCAGAATGATATAGCATGTTGGTGTTGGGGAAGACTGCATGTTGCGGATGTTTGGTGAGAGTATAGGGGAGGGTTTGTGAACTACACGTACTTTCTTTTCTGCTGTGCTGTGAACCTAAAACTGCTCTAAAGATTAAAGTCTGTTAGTTAAAAAATATAATTATATCATGTTTTATATTAACTTTCACACATTAGCAATTGTGTGAAATTGCAGTTTTTCTTCAAACAAAATTAGTATTTTAAAATTTTGAAATTGCTTTCTCAATTGGCCTCCAGAAAATATATATAAACCAGTGGAGAAAACAGTGAATTGGCTTTCTGAAGTCTTGGTTACATTGAATATTATCATTATTATTTGATTCTTGCAAAGTAGATAGGCGAATACATTGTTGTTTTATTTTAATATATACACTGTTTGAGTCTTGCTCTGTTGCCCAGGCTGGAGTGCAGTGGCGCAATCTTGGCTCACTGTAAACTCCGCCTCCCAGATTCAAGTGATTCTCCTGTCTCAGCCTCCTGAGTAGCTGGGATTATAGGTGCCCACCACCACGCCAGGATAATTTTTGTGTTTTCAGTAGAGACGGTTTCACCATGTTGGCCAGGCTGGTCTCAAACTCCTGACCTCAGGTGTTCCACCTGCCTCGGCCTCCCAAAGTCCTGGGATTACAGGCGTGAGCCATCGGGACTGGCCTATTTTAATATTTTTATTAAAACTTTATTTTTCTATTTCCTCTTACATTTGTTTCTTGAGAAATATTATTCATTCATTTTCTATTCCACTTATTATACATTAATATTTTTTCATGAAATTGTTTGAACTCTTTGTGCATGTAGAATATTAACATTTTTGTTTTTGTGGAATGGTTTTCATAATGTTTTATTTTTTTAGCAAAATTCATAAGATTGATGATTTTATCCACAACTTTTATGAATATGCAATTCATCCATGTGTATGTTCATTCATTCAAAAATATTTTTTCATTGACTACTGTATTATAGGTACTGGAAATATATAAGTAAAAAAGAAAAGGTGCAAAATAATCCACCCTCATGGATCTTACCTTCTAAACTAGGGAGGCAAACATTATGTGACACAAATAAAATATATGGTATTTTGAAATGCTATCTAATAAAGGGTTGGGGGAATCAGCAAACATGGTGTAGACTAGAATTCACAGGCTAAGGGTTAGCAGTGAAATAAAAAATAGATTTCTTTTTTTTATTTTATTATTATTATACTTTAAGTTTTAGGGTACATGTGCACAACGTGCAGGTTAGTTACATATGTATACATGTGACATGCTGGTGTGCTGCACCCATTAACTTGTCATTTAGCATTAGGTATATCTCCTAAGGCTATCCCTCCCCCCTCCACCCACCCCACAACAGTCTCCAGAGTGTGATGATCCCCTTCCTGTGTCCATGTGTTCGCATTGTTCAATTCCCACCTATGAGTGAGAACATGCGGTGTTTGGTTTTTTATCCTTGCGATAGTTTACTGAGAATGATGATTTCCAATTTCATCCATGTCCCTACAAAGGACATGAACTCATCATTTTTTATGGCTGCATAGTATTCCATGGTGTATATGTGCCACATTTTCTTAATCCAGTCTATCATTGTTGGACATTTGGGTTGGTTCCAAGTCTTTGCTATTGTGAATAGAGCCGCAATAAACATACATGTGCACGTGTCTTTATAACAGCATGATTTACAGTCCTTTGGGTATATACCCAGTAATGGGATGGCTGGGTCAAATGGTATTTCCAGTTCTAGATCCCTGAGGAATCGCCACACCAACTTCCACAAGGGTTGAACTAGTTTACAGTCCCACCAACAGTGTAAAAGTGTTCCTATTTCTCCACATCCTCTCCAGCACCTGTTATTTCCTGACTTTTTAATGATTGCCATTCTAACTGGTGTGAGATGGTATCTCATTGTGGTTTTGATTTGCATTTCTCTGATGGCCAGTGACGGTGAGCATTTTTTCATGTGTCTGTTGGCTGCATAAATGTCTTCTTTTGAGAAATGTCTGTTCATATCCTTTGCCCACTTTTTGATGGTGTTGTTTGTTTTTTTCTTGTAAATTTGTTTAAGTTCTTTGTAGATTCTGGATATTAGCCCTTTGTCAGATGAGTAGATTGCAAAAATTTTCTCCCATTCTGTAGGTTGCCTGTTCACTCTGACGGTAGCTTCTTTTGCTGTGCAGTAGCTCTTTAGTTTAATTAGATCCCATTTGTCAATTTTGGCTTTTGTTACCATTGCTTTTGGTGTTTTAAACATGAAGTCCTTGCCCATGCCTATGTCCTGAATGGTAATGCCTAGGTTTTCTTCTAGGGTTTTTATGGTTTTAGGTCTAACGTTTAAGTCTTTAATCCATCAGAAGTTGAATCTCTGAATAGACCAATAACAGGCTCTGAAATTGTGGCAATAATCAATAGCTTACCAACCAAAAAGAGTCCAGGACCAGATGGATTCATAGCCATATTCTACCAGAGGTACAAGGAGGAACTGGTACCATTCCTTCTGAAACTATTCCAATCAATAGAAAAAGAGGGAATCCTCCCTAACTCATCCTGATACCAAAGCCGGGCAGAGACACAACCAAAAAAGAGAATTTTAGACCAATATCCTTGATGAACATTGATGCAAAAATCCTCAATAAAATACTGGCAAACGGAATCCAGCAGCACATCAAAAAGCTTATCCACCATAATCAAGTGGGCTTCATCCCTGGGATGCAAGGCTGGTTCAATATATGCAAATCAATAAATATAATCCAGCATATAAACAGAACCAAAGACAAAAACCACATGATTATCTCAATAGATGCAGAAAAGGCCTTTGACAAAATTCAACAATGCTTCATGCTAAAAACTCTCAATAAATTAGGTATTGATGGGATGTATCTCAAAATAATAAGAGCTATCTATAACAAACCCACAGCCAATATCATACTGAATGGGCAAAAACTGGAAGCATTCCCTTTGAAAACTGACACAAGACAGGGATGCCCTCTCTCACCACTCCTATTCAACATAGTGTTGGAAGTTCTGGCCAGGGCAATTAGGCAGGAGAAGAAAATAAAGGGTATTCAATTAGGAAAAGAGGAAGTCCAATTGTCCCTGTTTGCAGATGACATGATTGTATATCTAGAAAACCCCATTGTCTCAGCCCAAAATCTCCTTAAGTTGATAAGCAAATTCAGCAAAGGCTCAGGATACAAAATCAATGTACAAAAATCACAAGCATTCTTATACACCAATAATAGACAAATAGAGAGTCAAATCATCAGTGAACTCCCAATCACAATTGCTACAAAGAGAATAAAATACCTAGGAATCCAACTTACAAGGGATGTGAAGGACCTCTTCAAGGAGAACTACAAACCATTGCTCAATGAAATAAAAGAGGACACAAACAAATGGAAGAACATTCCATGCTCATGGGTAGGAAGAATCAATATCGTGAAAATGGCCATACTGCCCAAGGTAATGTATAGATTCAATGCCATTCCCATCAAGCTGCCAATGACTTTCCTCACAGAATTGGAAAAAACTACTTTAAAGTTCATGTGGAACCAAAAAAGAGCCCACATCGCCAAGTCAATCCTAGGCCAAAAGAACAAAGCTGGGGCATCACGCTACCTGTCTTCAAACTATACTACAAGGCTACAGTAACCACAACAGCATGGTACTGGTACCAAAACAGAGATATAGATCAATGGAACAGAACAGAGCCCTCAGAAATAATGCCACATATCTACAACTATCTGATCTTTGACAAACCTGAGAAAAACAAGCAATGGGGAAAGGATTCCCTATTTAATAAATGGTGCTGGGAAAACTGGCTAGCCATATGTAGAAAGCTGAAACTGGATCCCTTCCTTACACCTTATACAAAAAATAGATTTCTAAAGACTCTCGTGCTATAGAAAGGTATGCCAGGGCCAGGCTTGCAATTATGCAGTTTGGATTGTTTCCAAAAGAGTGATTGCTCTTCATTACTGTTCCACATTTTGTAAGGACACTAGGAGACAGGTAGAATCCAAACATGTGGCTTCTGGATTTTATAATCATTAAGATGCTTTGCCAGAGAGGTCAAACAACCTTCGGCTGAAATAATCAGATGCCCATGGGACTTGTATATCTGTATTGATAACCTAGAGACCTTCATGGAATTGAGGCTAGAAGTAAAGGAGTGGGAGTGGTATGAGGGAACTTTAGTCCCTTTAGTCTCTGCCATATGTTGTTAGGCAACCAGAGAGAACTGCTGCAGCCATTCAGTGGAAAGTAGGAAAAGGAGATAGAATATGTCTGAAGGGTGCAAAAGGTTGCTATTTTGAAAAGGGTGCTCAGGGAAGCTTCATTTAAATGTCAAAGTTTAAAGATTTAAAGTAGGTGAAGGAGTAAGTCATGTGATTATTTGGTAAAGAGAATTCCCAGATGATAGTACAGCACGTGTTAATACAAGGACCTCAGTCTTATAAAATTTAAGGACTTTGGTATTTAATCAGAATATGCAGAAAAGCTGTAGGGGGATATGATATAGAAGTAATATTCTGAATTACATTTTTAAAAGAGAATTCTAGCTGTTTGGTTAATGAGGATTGTCTGTTGGGGAATAAAAGAGCAAGATCACTTGGAATATTACTTCAATAACAATGGTGTGTTATTCTGGATCTTGTGGGAAGCAAGCAGATTCCAAGACAGGATTCCATGTACAAGAGATCTATTGAGGGAAATGTCTGTGAGGGAAAATGGAGATGGGACTAGAGGAGGCTGGGAGAGCCAAAAGACCTAGGTTAAGGTCTGACTATTGTGAAAAAGGAAGGAATGGAAGAAGGGAGGGAGGAAGGAAGGAAGGAAGGAAGGGAGGGAGGGAGGGAGGGAGGGAGGGAAGAAAGGTCAGTCTTCGATTTTGGTGCATATCTAAGAAAGTTTGGCAAGGCTGATGGAATTCTAGAGCCAAGAACATCTTGTCACATGGATCCCACATCCCTGAGGAATGCATGTGACTTAGATCTTTGCCGTGCTCACTCATTGGTGGGGAGAAGCCCATGGAAAGTTTGGCTTCAGCACAAAGCAGCTTTGGATTCCAAAGTGCTGAAGATGGATCTGTTAATACGGCAAGCCTCTTGAAGCAGGAATTCTTTCTTTCAATTTTAATTTTCAATTTTTATGAGTATATAATTGTATGTAGTTATGGTATATATGTGATATTTTAATACAGTTATAAAATGTGTAATGAAGAACATTATGTTAAGTGAAATAAGCCAGGCACAGAAGAATATATTTTGGATGTTCTCACTCATATACGAAGTAAGAATTTGAAGCGGCATATTTTTCTGGCCACAACATCAGATAAGCAATGATAGCTTAGACAAGAGTACTACCAGTAGGGGTGGTAAGGAAGAAGTAGCAATATATTTGGAAGATAGAGTAAATAATATTTGATGAAGGATGGCTGTATGATGAGAGAGAAGAAAAAAAGATCTATAAGAATTTGTTTAAAACTAGCTAAATTAGACTGTAGAAAAATGATTTCTGTAATTCTGATATTTAAATTAAGACCAAGTTATTAACTTTCTTTTTCATGTCTTGTTTTTCGTAACTCTCTAGAACTTTCTAATTTTTATTCCGTGCAAAATGCTTTTGGGAGGCCTTCTCACTCATACAAAACATGCTGTCTTTTTCTCAAATCTCAAGTTAGCTTGTTTGCAATATGCATATCCCAATACAAGTAAGTTTTTTTCATTTAAAATCTATGAAGTTCTCTAGTTGAGGGTTTTTGTTTGTTTGCTTCTTTTAACCAGTAGCTACTAAGTTTCTCTAAATTTTTATCTGCTAGAGGCAAAGTTGTTACTCTAATTATCTTTGTACCTTTGGAGCCTAGGAAAGACCTTGGAGAGGCAACTAAATAAATGTTTCAGACTTGTATTAAATTTAGGATATTTTTCAGGGCTTACAAAAGTAGAATAGGAAGTTAAAAAATAAATGTTTGCAAATAATTTGTATAATTAAAAATTATATTTATAAAAATAAATTTAAATATTTGTTATAGAATCAATATATATCATTATTACATATACTAGACAGGCACACCTATGCACACATATCTGAAGTGCAATCTTGCCAACCCATTTGAATGTTGAGGGTATTTTATTTTCTCTGAAAGTTACAGGTGAAACACTATCAAAATAACTTTTTCTTTGGAGTTTTTTTCTGGTAAAAATTTAAGTACTTTTTTTTTTTTTTTTTTTTTTGAGATGGAGTGTTGCCCTGTCACCCAGGCTAGAATGCAGTGGCGCAATCTCAGCTCACTGCAACCTCTGCCTCCCGGTTCAAGCAATCCTCCCATCTCAACCTCCTGAGTAGCTGGGACTACAGGCGCATGACAACATGCCTCGCTAATTTTTCTATTTTTAATAAAGATGGGGTTTCACCATATTGGTCAGGCAGGTTTCTAACTCCTGACCTCAGGTGATCCACATGCCTCAGCCTCCCAAAGTGCTGGATTACAGGTGTGAACCACCGCACCCAGCCTTAAGTACTTCTAATTTTAGTATGTTACTTATTTCTTCTGGCAGTGCAATTCATTACCTAATAAGTTTTTGTCATTACCTTAGGCTGCCAGAATTCAGTAGCTTTTATATATATATATATATATATATATATATAAATATATATATAATATATATAACCTAATATATATAATATAATATATAACCTAAAATATATAATATATAACCTAAAATATATAACCTAATATAATATATAACCTAAAAATAATTTGAATAACATAATAATCTCTATTTTCAACAATCCATTAGTAAAAGTACGAAAATTGCCATAGCCCAAACAAATCTATTGCTTTGATCTCATGATCTTACTGTATATTATAGACTAAATGTTTGTGTCTCCTCAAAATTCATATGTTGAAGCCCTAATCCCCAGTATGATGGTATTTTGAAGTGGGCTTTTGGGAGGTAAGCAGATGAGGTCATGCAGTCACTAGATGAGGTCATGCAGTGGGTGCTTCAGGATTAGATTAACGTTCTTATAAGAAGAGCAGTAGAGACCCAGGTTTCTCATTTCTGTCCACCATGTGAGTCCACAGCAAGGAGATGAACATCTGCAAGCCAGAAAAATAGTTCTTATCAGGACCCAAATCTGCCAGCACCTTGATCTTGGATTTCTGTTTGTGGAACTGTAAGAAATGAATATGGGTTGTTTAACCCCCAAGTCTAAGGAATTTTATTATGCAGACTGAGCTGACTATAACATTGTGATTTAAGGAGAAATGTGCCCTTCTTCCCAGATTCCTCTCCATATTATTTCTTGTCAACAGCATCAAATAGTAAGTGTGATTGCTGATAAAGCAATCATTACTTTTAGTGGCACAATTACTTTTGTACCAAATTAATAATAAATTAAAAAGGAATGTACACCTGTGTGTATTTAAATTAGATTCAAAGAACATAATAGAGATAAATGCATGCAAGCAACACGTGCTTTAATCATTTTGATTTGTGTGCAGTTATTTACACATAGATTTTCTTTACATCCACTCTTGCCTAAAACTTTCAAAATATTCGTATGAAAGTCACATTGTGTTTGCTCTAAACACTACCATATGACAGCTAATGGCAGATCACCTGCTGATTTACTATTTAGTGTTAGCTATTTATATATTCTCTAATTTATGTAAATAAACTACGTATGCATAAACATTCAAAGTTAAAAACTAATAAAAATGTATAACTATGTGCCAGTTACTATGCAACAGGGCAGTAGTTCTCAGTAGAGAAAATTTTATTCTTCAAAGGACATTTGGCAATATCTAGAGACATTTTTGGTTGTCAAAGTTGGGGGTTGCTACTGGCATGTAATGGGTTGAGGACAGGAATGTTTCTAAGCATCCTACAATGCCCTATAGCAAAGAGCTATACCATTCAAAATGTAAATGGTGCCAAGGCTAAGGCACTGTCTAGAGGTACAATGATAAGCATTATAGAATTGCTATTTACTCACATGAAGTGTGTAATTTACAAAATAATACACTAGCAAATATTAACTTACACAATATTCATTCATCATATTGAAAAGTAGTCTTATGTTAAAATAATAGTGAAAATTTATATTGTGATAGGTTTGGAATGGCCCAATAAATAATATCCCTTTTCTTCATTTGAATTTAGGAACAATTAAAATATTAATGAGAAAACATCATTAGTTTTTCTACTGGCAAATATTAGATTGGAGGATGTTAGCTAAACATGCAACAACACAATCTATTTAGCTTATCTTCTTGTATTTCTTCTAGTCCACTCTGTGAATATTGCCATTTGTATAAACCCTTTCCCAGTCTCTACAGAAAAAAATTGAAAACAGCAGGATGATTAAAATTACAATTTGTAGCATATTTCCATACTATTTATTAGCAATATGACTTGAAGAGAGTTAATTTCCCTTTCTGTGAAGTTTAGCTTTTTTAAATGATAAAAATATCACCCATGTCATATAGGTTTGCAAGGATTAAAAGTAATAACGTTACAAAGGGTTTACAATTAAAACTCAAAATATGTCAGGCCCCAAGTACCTGCTGGTCACCATCATTTAGTCTCACCTGAAACTAAGAAGAATTTCAAAATTAAATAAGAATTAATTTTCTTTATATTGTTTCCATTCTTGAGAAGGAAAAACAAATTATTTAAGGAAGGATGTGTATTTAAGGAAAGAATACTAATAAACACTTGGAAGGCAGTATACCCTGTTCTTTATTTCAAACTTCATATTAGAAACTTATCAGAGAGAAATATGAGATGTCTATTCTATGTCAAGATTACTAATTACAATTTTCCAAATAATTAATTAGTTATCCTTTTGTACTGAGGTTTTAGGAAATAAGCAAAACAAAATCAAACTGAAGGCTAGAAAATTGGGTGGATGGAGAAAATTCAGTGACTTAGCATGTTACCAATTTTTTAATTGCAGTAAGGTTTATTATAATTGTATTTGTTGATTTGATCACATAGAAAGAGCACATTTTATACAGGTAATTGTACTCACTATTCCATGAAAGTGGAAAAAAAATATCATGCTATTATTTTACTGGAGAGAGAATAAGATACATAAAGAGAACAAATTAGTGGAGAAGATGCAATTGATAAGGCAGACATTCCTAACTGCATCATTCATTTCACTCAGAAAAAGAAGTAACAAGTGTTTATTTCATTTACTTTCATTGAAACTCACTTGCTTTTTTAAAGTAATTAACTGGGGATTCAGGGAAGTATTTTAATTTTCATATGCCTAAAAGTTATGTATCCATAGTTCTTTATCTTAGTTGGTGTTATTGTTTTGTAAACTCGAAAGAAGAATCAATACGATTTGACTTTTAGACAATTTTTTAAAAACACAAAATCTAGTTGCAGTGATATATATTGCTGCATAAAGTTTGAAACATATGAGAACAAATGTGAACAAAATATTTTCAGGAAATCTTTAGCTACATTATTACAATATCTTCTGCTACATGCATGTAAGTAGGAATGAATCTTCGAAATAGTAAAACATTTTGAAAGATTAAAAATTAAGACTTAAATTTTAAGATAATAGCTTTAATATTTTTACATATTGCTTGGTAATTTGTGAACTCTACTTAATGTTTAATTTTATTTTAAACTGCCTGAAATGTACTCATAAACTGAAGTGAGATAAGGACACAAGGCAAAAACCTCTGCTCCTGGAATCCAACTGTACTTTATTCTGCTCTTTTGACAAGAGAGGTTTATTAAACTTTTTAGTTGTTTGGCATCTAATTTTTCTCATTGACAAACAGTAACTGTCAATAAATTAATATGTAAATATGCCTGTCAGGTATTTTTGATATGAAATATAGTAGTCATATATTTATGAATTATAAAGCCACAGCTTAACTCAATTGTGATAAAACAATATTTCACTGTTCCACAAATCTCCACTTTGTGAAACAGGGAAATCTTACCCAAATGAGAAGGCACCCGGAAAACAATTCTGGTAATTTGACAAAGCATGGTTCTTTAACACCCCCAAAAGATCACACCAACTCACCAGCAATGGATCCAAATCAAGACAAAATCTCTGAATTGCCAGAAAAAGAATTCGGAAGGTCGATTTTTAAGCTAATCAAGGAGTCACCAGAGAAAGGTGAAGTCCAACTTAAAGAAATAGAAAACATGATACAGGATATGAAAAGAAAAATCCTCAGTGAAATAGCATTTAAAAAAAAAATCATGAGCTATGTCTCACTCCTGTAATCCCAGCACTTTGGGAGTCCGAGGTGGGTGCATCACCTGAGGTCAGGAGTTCAAGGCCAGCCTGGCCAACATGGTGAAACCCCGTCTCTACTAAAAATGCAAAAATTAGCCAGGCATGATGATGTGCACCTGTAATCCCAGCTACTTGGGAGGCTGAGGCAGGAGAATCACTTGAATCCCAGCGTTAGAGGTTGCAGTGAGCTGAGATCGCACCACTGGACTCCACCCTGGGCAACAGAGCAAGACTCCTTTGAAAGAAAGAGAAAGGAAGAAAGGAAGAAAGGAAGAAAAGAAAGAAAGAAAGAAAGAGAGAAAGAAAGCAAGGAAGGAAGGAGAAAAGAAAAAAGAAAGGGAGAAAGAAAGAGAGAGAGGAAGGGAGAGAGAGAGAGAGACAGAAAGAAAGAAAGAAAGAAAGAAAGAAAGAAAGAAAGAAAGAAAGAAAGAGAGAGAGAGATAAAGAAAGAAAGAAAGAACCCCGTAACTTCTGGAAATAAAGGACACACAGAAATGCAAAATGCACTAGAAGATCTCAGCAATAGAATCAAATAAGCAGAAAAAAGAACTTCAGAGCTTGATGACAAGCATTTTGAATTAACCCAATCCATCAAAGACAAACAAAAAACAATAAAGAAATGAACAAAGCCTTCATGAAGTTTGGGACTTTGTTAAACATCCAAACCTAGAATACTTGGTGTTCCCGAGGAAGAAGGTAAATCTAAACGTTTGGAAAACATATATGAGGTAATGATTGAGGAAAACTCCCCCAGCCTTCCTCGAGATATAGACATTCAAATGCAAGAAGCTCAAAGAACATTTGGGAAATTCATAGCAAAAAGATAATTGCCTAAGCACATAGTCATCAGTTTATCTAAAGTTAAGACAAAGGAAAGAAATCTTAAGAGCTGTGAGAGAAAACTATCGGGTAACCTATAAAAGAAAACCTATCAGATGAACAGCAGATTTCTCAGCAGAAACCCCACAAGCTAGAAGGGATTGGAGTTCTACTTTTAACCTCCTTAAACAAAACAATTATTAGCCAAATTTTTTTTTTTTTTTTTTTTTTTTTTGAGACTGAGTCTTGCTCTGTGGCCCAGGCTGGAGTGCAGTGGCATCATCTCGGCTCACTGCAAGCTCTGCCTCCTGGGTTCATGCCATTCTCCTGCCTCAGCCTCCCGAGTAGCTGGGACTACAGGCGCCTACCACCACGCCTGGCTAATTTTTTGTATTTTTAGTAGAGATGGCGTTTCACCATGTTAGCCAGGATGGTCTCGATTTCCTGACCTCGTGATCCGCCCACCTCGGCCTCCCAAAGTGCTGGGATTACATGCGTGAGCCACCGCGCCTGGCCTATTAGCCAAAAATTTTGTATCCAGTGAAACTAAGCTTCATAAATAAAGGAAAGATACAGTCTTTTCTAGACAAACAAAGGCTGACATATTTCACCATTACCAAGCCAGCACTACAAGAAATGCTAGGAGGAGCTCTAAATCTTGAAACAAATCCTTGAAATACACCAAAATAGATCCTCCTTAAAGCATAAATCTTACAGGACCTATGTAAAAATAACACAATGAAAAAAATATAAAAACAAGGTATTCAGGCAACAAATAGCACAATAAATAGAATAGTATCTCGTATCTCATTACTAATGTTGAATGTAAATGGCTTAAATGCTCCACTTAAAAGATACAGAATGACAGAATGGATAAAAATTCAACAACCAAGTTTGTGCTCTCTTCAGAAGACTCACCTAACACATAAGAACTCACATAAACTTAAGGTAAAGGGGTGGAAAAAATATTCCATGCAAATGGACACCAAAAGTGAGCAGGAATAGAGAAATCTTAATTTGCATAGGGATATTTAATTACTGCATATTAAGTCACATTTTTCTATCATTATTTACTTATTTTTTCTAAATATATTTTTGGATTTTATTTTATTTATATTTGAGACACTGTCTCATTCTCTCACCCAAGCTGTAGTGCTGTGGCCCAACCATAGCTCACTGCAGCCTCGAACTCTCAGGCTCAAATGATCCTCTCACCACAGCCTTCAGAGTGGCTGGGACTACAGACTCACCACCTCAAAAAAGATGATGAAGCAAGAGCAAATAAAAATTTCTTTGGCTTCCAAAAATCTCCTGAAAAAAGAGTTTTTATCAAGCTCTGAAAGCCACTCAGGTAAAGCCAGCACTTTTGTCAAGGAAGGAGCAGAGGAAAGGAAAAGAACCAGGGCTTAAGTGACTGGAATCATTTCTGCATGATTCTTGGTGGCAGAAATGAGACATAGTGCATCCCAGACAACACTAAGTGAAACCTCATGTCTTGGAATTGCCAAATAAACATTACTTGGCCATCGTTGTATGCATCCATAGGATTAATGGTGTGAGTTTACTGTTGCAGATAATCATTCCAAGACTTCACCTGAATAAGAAAATTTTCAATGATGTCTTTGTAAAAGTCACCCCTGAGAGTCTAAAAAATGCTTTGAATACTAGAACCTTATGTGACCTGTGGATTTCCAAATCTGAAGCCTGTCCAGGAACCCATCTTGAAAGACGGACAAGCCACGGTCAATAATAAACCACCTCTCTAACAGACAACAGAGTAATTGAGGAGCACCTGGGGAGGTTTGGTGTGATTTGTTTGGAAGACCTCATTCATGAAAGTGCCTTCCTGGAGAAGTATTTCCAGAGATCTCATGATTCTCAGGGCCTCACCTCTCCATGGCTTATCATAGCTACCAAGAATAGAGTGGGCTTCCTCAAGACATGGGCTCACCTGACTATTAGGGTGAATGCATTAATCAGCTCATCCACTAGCTGAACTAGAACGAGTATATTGGAAAGCACAGCACGTTAGTGCATGTGTTTTTGTTTTTGTTTTTAACTGTTATCAAGTATCTTCAGAGAAGGTTATTTCCAGCTCTATCTTTAAAAACTGGAGGGGAAATGTCCAAGAAAATAGAGTTGTCTATGATATTTATGGCAGGGACTTCTCATCACAGTCTGGATCCAAGGAAAAATTCCAGTGTTTTCTCTGTGGGCTAGTGCCTCCTCTGAAATCAGCACCTCCCATGGAGGAAGGAGTGCTGATTTGCACATCTTCTATCCTGGGGTTTAATGTTAGTGAATGCATAACTCAAACTTTTGTGCAAGACTCCCTAAGACTCCTGCAGCAGTGGACCAAGCCCAGGGGCATAACTGAATATGGGGGTTCCTAAAGGTTTGCTTTGAAAAGACTTGAAATACAATTAGGAAGAAGTGCAAAAAAAATTAAGTTGCTCATTTGTCTCTGCTGTGATTTTTTTTTTTTTTTTTTTTTTTTTTTTTTGAGACAGAGTCTCACTTTGTTTGCCCAGGCTGAAGTGCAGCGGCATGATCTTGGCTCACTGCAACCTCTGCCTCCTGGGTTCAAGCGATTCTCCTGCCTCAGTCTCCCGAGTAGCTGGGTTACAGGCACCCGCCACCACACCCAGCTATTTTTTTGTATTTTTTAGTAGAGACAGGATTTTGTCTTGATGGCCAAGCTGGTCTTGAACTCCTGACCTCGGATGAGCCACCTGCCTCGGCCTTCCAAAGTGCTAGGATTCAAGCATGAGCCACCGCGTCTGGCCCTCTACTGTGATTCTGTTTCGTAACTTTTCACTGATGTCTTTGAGAGCTCTCAGACTTGGCTGGCTCTAAGTGTATCTGGTGGCTTTTGTATACTAGCCTGTAACTGACTTAGTCTTTTTCTCTAAAAGATCAGGATTTGAGAATGAAGGCCTCCTTCACCAGGAGAACATTTATATACTCAAAATTTTGCTTGCAGTTTTCGGATGTTTAGACCCTTTTTCTCAGGACCCTATGTACCTTATGTGAGGAAGTCTTGCTATTATTAGAATTGGTCACCCAGGCCCTGATCTTGCTAGTCTGGGATTCCATGTCTGTGGAAGGCCAAAGCTTACCGAGAGATAGCTTTTTCCCTTCATGAGGACAGATTTTGTTGCCCTGTGAACCACCTATAATCCTGGGAAATGCCTACCATTTTTCCCCCTAGGCTTCAGGATAGAATTTCCTGGTTTCTCTGGTTAATTCTCTCCTAAAAAACCAGATCAGGAAGGAACAAACCAGTTTCTTCATTTGACATGAATGAAATTAGCACTGTTTTGGCTGCCTAGGCTGGCAGCTTAATTAACCTTTCCCTTTCATATTCTACTCTCCAGAATGATTGCCCTCTGTCTTGCTGATAATCATGCAGTAGACAGTAGACCAGGAACTGGGCTTCTCAGGATTTTCATCCTGATAAAAGTGGGTCTGATACTGCTAGTGTTTTTCATCAGTGCCTGTTCCTAAGTGAGCCTTTCCACTACTTCCTTTACTTAGTTACCTTTGCTTGCCATCAGAGCAATTGGCAAGGATGTGCCAGGCCATGGTTAAACATGCTTCACCATTGTATTCTCTGGTCCTTTCCAGTCAGTTTTGCTGGAATTTTGGCTTATGGGGCCCTCAAACATAGCTGTGAAATGGAGTTAGCGGTATAGCAGTGCCTTAAAATGTGCCAGCTTCTGAGGTAATTAATTAGGTTGCTTGACTTCAGAGTAAATTGGCCAGGAATAGATGCTACAGATGTTACTATTACACTGTAAAACATTGTGAAATCAGATTGCTTTAAAATGATGTATCACAAAATCATGGAAAAAAGCCGTCATGAGTATGGAAGCCCAAGGCTTATGATCCAACTCTGTGTTATACTAAATATGGGTAAACTGTTTTTATTTTTTGTCTGTAAAATGGAAGCTAATATCTTCTAGCCTGTCTGACTCACACAGTGGTTAAAAGGATTAAGCAAAACAAGTTTGTAATTTATAGTTCTATATAAATAGAATATGTCATTATAAGACTCAATAAATATATTTCCCTGCTAAAGAAAACGTCATGTAGCTACAAGACATGATAACATAGCACTTAGACCCCAAGGAGATATGTACAATTTTATATATAAAGATAATTTTCAGAAAACTATTTATTATATAAGAAAATAGATGATAGAAAAGTAACTTTGGTTTTTATATTGTTATACCAAAAATGACCACTTATTTGACTTACCTTATTATATTGAAAATCCACATCAGACCTGTTCTCCTACCTACCTGACCCTTTAATATAATAAAAAGAAGTTGATAATTCTGAGTTTGATTTTTGGACTAATGCAGACACTAGCAGTTTTGTCAAATAAGGAAATTATTTGAGTTGTATTGAGCAGGGGATATGCCAGCCAAGAGATTGCACCTGAATATATAGATATTTCTGTTCCCAAAGGATTCCTATTTAAAATGCAAATAATACAGTCTCTGTAATTAAAATATTTCCTGATTTATTATGTAATACACTAATGTAATAATTACAAAGTAGACAATTTAATTTCAAAATCTCAGTGAAAATATTTTTACATCTTATTTCAATCATATTCACAAAGACATTACCATTTAAAAATAGAAGTTTTCGAAAAAAAAGGAGCCAAGATGGCCAAATAGGAACAGCTCCAGTCTACAGCTCCAAGCGTGAGCGATGCAGAAGACGGGTTGCATTTCCATCTGAGGTACTGGGTTCATCTCACTAGGGAGTGCCAGAGAGTGGGCGCTGGTCAGTGGGTGCACGCACCATGCACGAGCTGAAGAAGGGCGAGGTATTGCCTCACTCAGGAAGTGCAAGGGGTCAGGGAGTTCCCTATCCTAGTCAAAGAAAGGGGTGACAGACGGCGCCTGGAAAATTGGGTCACTCCCACCCGAATACTGCGCTTTTCTGACGGGCTTAAAATACTGCGCACCAGGAGATTATATCCCGCACCTGGCTGAGAGGGTCCTATGCCCACAGTCTCGCTGATTGCTAGCACAGCAGTCTGAGATCAAACAGCAAAGCGGCAGCGAGGCTGGGGGAGGGGCGCCCGCCATTGCCCAGGCTTGCTTAGGTAAACAAAGCGGCTGGGAAGCTCCAAATGGGTGGAGCCCACCACAGCTCAAGGAGGCCTGCCTGCCTCTGTAGGCTCCACCTCTGGGGGCAGGGCACAGACAAACAAAAAGACAGCAGTAACTTCTGCAGACTTAAATGTCCCTGTCTAACAGCTTTGAGGAGAGCAGTGGTTCTCCCAGCATGCAGCTGGAGATCTGAGAAAGCACAGACTGCCTCCTCAAGTGGGTCCCTGACCCCTGACCCCCGAGCAGCCTAACTGGGAGGCACCCCCCAGCAGGGGCAGACTGACACCTCACAGGGCCGGGTACTCCAACAGACCTGCAGCTGAGGGTCCTGTCTGTTAGAAGGAAAACTAACAAACAGAAAGGACATCCACACCAAAAACCCATCTGTACATCACCATCATCAAAGACCAAAGTAGATAAAACCACAAAGATGGGGAAAAAACAGAGCAGAAAAACTGGAAACTCTAAAAAGCAGAGTGCCTCTCCTCCTCCAAAGGAACGCAGTTCCTCACCAGCAACAGAACAAAGCTGGACGGAGAATGACTTTGACAAGCTGAGAGAAGAAGGCTTCAGACGATCAAATTACTCCGAGCTACGGGACGATATTCAAACCAAAGGAAAAGAAGTTGAAAACTTTGAAAAAAAATTTAGAAGAATGTATAACTAGAATAACCAATACAGAGAAGTGCTTAAAGGAGCTGATGGAGCTGAAAACGAAGGCTTGAGAACTACATGAAGAATGCAGAAGCCTCAGGAGCCGATGCGATCAAATGGAAGAAAGGGTATCAGCGATGGAAGATGAAATGAATGAAATGAAGCGAGAAGGGAAGTTTAGAGAAAAAAGAATAAAAAGAAATGAGCAAAGCCTCCAAGAAATATGGGACTATGTGAAAACTCCAAATCTACGTCTGATTGGTGTACCTGAAAGTGACGGGGAGAATGGAACCAAGTTGGAAAATACTCTGCAGGATATTATCCAGGAGAACTTCCCCAATCTAGCAAGCCAGGCCAACATTCAGATTCAGGAAATACAGAGAACACCACAAAGATATTCCTTGAGAAGAGCAACTCCAAGACACATAATTGTCAGATTCACCAAAGTTGAAATGAAGGAAAAAATGTTAAGGGCAGCCAGAGAGAAAGGTCGGGTTACCCTCAAAGGTAGGCCCATCAGACTAACAGCGGATCTCTTGGCAGAAACTCTACAAGCCAGAAGAGAGTGGGAGCCAATATTCAACATTCTTAAAGAAAGGAATTTTCAACCCAGAATTTCATATCCAGCCAAACTAAGCTTCATAAGTGAAGGAGAAATAAAATACTTACAGAAAAGCAAATGCTGAGAGATTTTGTCACCACTAGGCCTGCCCTAAAAGAGCTCCTGAAGGAAGTGCTAAACATGGAAAGGCACAACCGGTACCAACTGCTGCAAAATCATGCCAAAATGTGAAGACCATCAAGACTAGGAAGGGACTGCATCAACTAACGAGCAAAATATCCAGCTAACATCATAATGACAGGATCAAATTAACACATAACAATATTAACTTTAAATGTAAATGGACTAAATGCTCCAATTAAAAGACACAGACTGGCAAATTGGATAAAGAGTCAAGACCCATCAGTGTGCTGTATTCAGGAAACCCATCTCACGTGCAGAGACACACATAGGCTCAAAATAAAAGGATGGAGGAAGATCTACCAAGCAAATGGAAAACAAAAAAAAGGCAGGGGTTGCAATCCTAGTCTCTGATAAAACAGACTTTAAACCAACAAAGATCAAAAGAGACAAAGAAGGCCATTACATAATGGTAAAGGGATCAATTCAGCAAGAAGAGCTAACTATCCTAAATATATATGCACCCAATACAGGAGCACCCGGATTCATAAAGCAAGTCCTCAGTGACCTACAAAGACACTTAGACTCCCACGCATTAATAATGGGAGACTTTAACACCCCACTGTCAACATTAGACAGATCAACGAGACAGAAAGTCAACAAGGATACCCAGGAATTGAACTCAGCTCTGCACCAAGCAGACCTAATAGACATCTACAGAACTCTCCACCCCAAATCAACAGAATATACATTTTTTTCAGCACCACACCACACCTATTCCAAAATTGACCACATACTTGGAAGTAAAGCTCTCCTCAGTAAATGTAAAAAACAGAAATTATAACAAACTATCTCTCAGATCACAGTGCAATCAAGCTAGAACTCAGGATTAAGAATCTCACTCAAAACTGCTCAACTACATGGAAACTGAACAACCTGCTCCTGAAGGACTACTGGGTACATAACGAAATGAAGGCAGAAATAAAGATGTTCTTTGAAACCAATGAGAACCAAGACACAACATACCAGAATCTCTGGGATGCATTCAAAGCAGTGTGTAGAGGGAAATTTATAGCACTAAATGCCCACAAGAGAAAGCAGGAAAGATCCAAAATTGACACCCTAACATCACAATTAAAATAACTAGAAAAGCAAGAGCAAACACATTCAAAAGCTAGCAGAAGGCAAGAAATAACTAAAATCAGAGCAGAACTGAAGGAAATAGAGACACAAAAAACCCTTCAAAAAATTAATGAATCCAGGAGCTGGTTTTTTGAAAGGATCAACAAAATTGATAGACCGCTGGCAAGATTAATAAAGAAAAAATGAGAGAAGAATCAAATAGACTCAATAAAAAATGATAAAGGGGATATCACCACCAATCCCACAGAAATACAAGCTACCATCAGAGGATACTACAAACACCTCTACGCAAATAAACTAGAAAATCTAGAAGAAATGGATAAATTCTTCGACACATACACTCTCCCAAGACTAAACCAGGAAGAAGTTGAATCTCTGAATAGACCAATAACAGGAGCTGAAATTGTGGCAATAATTAATAGCTTACCAACCAAAAAGAGTCCAGGACCAGATGGATTCACAGCCGAATTCTACCAGAGGTATAAGGAGGAACTGGTACCATTCCTTCTGAAACTATTCCAATCAATAGAAAAAGAGGGAATCCTCCCTAACTCATTTTATGAGGCCATCATCATCCTGATACCATAGCTGGGCAGAGACACAACCAAAAAAAAGAGAATTTTAGACCAGTATCCTTGATGAACATTGATGCAAAAATCCTCAATAAAATACTGGCAAACAGAATCCAGCAGCACATCAAAAACCTTATCCACCATGATCAAGTGGGCTTCATCCCTGGGATGCAAGGCTGGTTCAATATACGCAAATCAATAAATGTAATCCAGCATATAAACAGAACCAAAGACAAAAACCACATGATTATCTCAATAGATGCAGAAAAGGCCTTTGACAAAATTCAACAACACTTCTTGCTAAAAACTCTCAATAAATTAGGTATTGATGGGACATATCTCAAAATAATAAGAGCTACCTATGACAAACCCTCAGCCAATATCATACTGAATGGGCAAAAACTGGAAGCATTCCCTTTGAAAACTGGCACAAGACAGGGATACCCTCTCTCACCACTCCTATTCAACATAATGTTGGAAGTTCTGGACAGGGCCATCAGGCAGGAGAAGGAAATAAAGGGTATTCAATTAGGAAAAGAGGAAGTCCAGTTGTCCCTGTTTGCAGACGACATGATTGTATATCTAGAAAACCCCATTGTCTCAGCCCAAAATCTCCTTAAGCTGATAAGCAACTTCAGCAAAGGCTCAGGATACAAAATCAATGTACAAAAATCACAACATTCTTATACATCAACAACAGACAAACAGAGAGCCAAATCATGAGTGAACTCCCATTCACAATTGCTTCAAAGAGAATAAAATACTTAGGAATCCGACTTACAAGGGACGTGAAGGACCTCTTCAAGGAGAACTACAAACCACTGCTCAAGGAAATAAAAGAGGATACAAACAAATGGAAGAACATTCCATGCTCATGGGTAGGAAGACTCAATATTGTGGAAATGGCCATACTGCCCAAGGTAATTTACAGATTCAATGCCATTCCCATCAAGCTACCAATGACTTTCCTCACAGAATTGGAAAAAACTACTTTAAAGTTATATGGAACCACAAAAGAGCCCGCATCACCAAGTCAATCCTAAGCCAAAAGAACAAAGCTGGAGGCATCACACTACCTGACTTCAAACTATACTACAAGGCTACAGTAACCAAAACAGCATGGTACTGGTACCAAAACAGAGATATAGATCAATGGAACAGAACAGAGCCCTCAGAAATAATGCCGTATATCTACAACTATCTGATCTTTGACAAACCTGAGAAAAACAAGAAATGGGGAAAGGATTCCCTATTTAATAAATGGTGCTGGGAAAACTAGCTAGCCATATGTAGAAAGCTGAAACTGGATCCCTTCTTTACATCTTATACAAAAATCAATTCAAGATGGATTAAAGACTTAAATGTTAGACCTAAAACCATAAAAACCCTAGAAGAAAACCTAGGCATTACCTTTCAGGACAGAGGCATGGGCAAGGACTTCATGTCTAAAACACCAAAAGCAATGGCAACAAAAGCCAAAATTGACAAATGGGATCTAATTAAACTAAAGAGCTTCTGCACAGCAAAAGAAACTGCCATCAGAGTGAACAGGCAACCTACAGAATGGGAGAAAATTTTTGCAACCTACTCATCTGACAAAGGGCTAATATCCAGAATCTACAATGAACTCAAACAAATTTACAAGAAAAAAACAAACAACCCCATCAAAAAGTGGGCGAAGGACATGAACAGACACTTCTCAAAAGAAGACATTTATGCAGCCAAAGAACACATGAAAAAATGCTCACCATAACTGGCCATCAGAGAAATGCAAATCAAAACCACAATGAGATACCATCTCACACCAGTTAGAATGGCAATCATTAAAAAGTCAGGAATCAACAGGTGCTGGAGAGGATGTGGAGAAATAGGAACACTTTTACACTGTTGGTAGGACTGTAAATTAGTTCAACCATTGTGGAAGTCAGTGTGGCGATTCCTCAGGGATCTAGAACTAGAAATTCCATGTGACCCAGCCATCCCATTACTGGGTATATACCCAAAGGACTATAAATCATGCTGCTATAAAGACACATGCACACATATGTTTATTGTGGCATTATTCACAATAGCAAAGACTTGGAACCAACCCAAATGTCCAACAATGATAGACTGGATTAAGAAAATGTGGCACATATTCACCATGGAATACTATGCAGCCTTGAAAAATGATGAGTTCATGTCCTTTGTAGGGACATGGATGAAATTGGAAATCATCTTTCTCAGTAAACTATCGCAAGAACAAAAAACCAAACACCGCATATTCTCGCTCATATGTGGGAGTTGAACGATGAGAACACATGGACACAGGAAGGGGAACATCGCACTCTGGGGACTGTTGTGGGGTGTGCGGAGGGATGAGGGATAGCATTAGGAGATATACCTAATGCTAGATGACACGTTAGTGGGTGCAGTGCACCAGCATGGCACATGTATACATATGTAACTAACCTGCAGATTGCGCACATGTACCCTAAAACCTAATGTATAATAATTATTAATTAATTAATTAATTAAAATAAATAAATAAAAATAAAAAAATAAAAATAGAAGTTTTCCCTTAGGCTACAAGTTTGTTCTTTTATCTTCAATCCCAGCTAACTTTTTACATTAAATGAACTTACTCAGATTATTTTATTGAAAGGAGTATTATCTTTTTTGTCATTACTTCTACAATTCTCAAGAAGTATTAATTCAATTTATAAGCATGTAGTGTTTTGGCTCATACTTTTGCTCAATAAATCAAAATATCATAATAACCTTTTTCTTCCTTACCTGTTTTTGATATAGAAGCTGGAAAAGCGAAATCCTTTCAGATCACTTTGAAACTAGGGATGTCTAGATGACTGACAACTAGCCAGTATGATATCAACAGAATCATTAGGGAGGCATCTTGAGAAAGATTTGCTTACATAAAAGACAAATGCTAGACAAAAAATAAAAACTTGGTGGCACACTTTCATTCTTGTTTCTGCCTTAAATAAAAATCAGATATTTGACTTTGTGGTGACAATCTTACATTTACTAGGGATAAAGTGTAGGCATAAAAAGTTAGCGGCTAGAACAGAGAAACAAAAACAGAATGAGTTTTAGTTCCTTAGGACACCACTAAATAAGTGGACTGAAATCAGAAAATGCCTTCTTAGACTGTTAGGTGGGAAAAATAAAGCCTTGATCATTTCAGCCTCTATAGCTCAATTTTCTGTTACGTTCTGCTAAACACATTCTTTGCTGAGACAGTACCTCCTATATAACATATCCAATAAGCTTCAATAAATAATCTCCACTTATTTTTATTAAAAATGTCTCACCATTAAAAGCACTAAATCTTCTACAGCATGTTAGCATCTTACAGCACGTTACAGCCTTTTTTGTGTGTTTATGGAGCTTCTAGACATTTTCCCACTCTTCTACTTAGAACATCCTGGCCTTAAATTCATCTTCAACCATTTCACCCACTGTTTTTACTTCCTTAGACATTCTTCCAAGCTTTACCTGAATATTTTGTCTCCTGGATCACTGTCACACTCTCTAACATTGCTGCTTTGGTTTTGTCTCCCAGGTACAAAATGTAAAGTTTTTCTGTGGATAATCTAATGAGTCAAGCTTAAGTCTTGGGAATATGAGGCACATGAAAAAGAAAGGTTTATGTAAGGATCTCAAAATCGAGAAGTATCTCAAAGTCTGAATGTCAAAAAGTCAGAAACATAGTCCCAGATTTACACTTCTTGCAGAATTACAACTGTCCATTTCAACCTCCTGGAGAGAAATTTAGAAATTTAGAATTTTAGAAATTCAGAAATTTAGAATTTTTTTCCTAGAAAATGAAGTGCTTTCAAGGAAAGGATCTGCATTTTTCTAAGTAGTTCCCACAAATAAAATGTATGTTTGCCATTTCATTCACTCAAAAGTGAAGGCAGCTAAACTCAGAGGTCCAACTATAGCCATAGACATTCTAATAAATAGCAATATAGTCCCTTTCTCTTAAGTGTGAAAAGAAAACCAGAGACTACCAGCCCTATGGAGAAAATTTGCAATGTATATGAAATACTATAATTTTAAAAAAATGTGCAGAAGGGAGAAAACATGCTCCCTTAGCCCTGGAATAAACAATGATCTCTCCAAGTGAGCTTTTGTGGGATACTTCAGTAAAGAGATTCTTTAAGTTATGAATGATTTCAATGTTATATTTCAGAGGACTACATAACTCACATATTCTCTAGGAAGTTCTGATTCATAAATTACTGTGTGTAGGTTAGTATAAGGAATTCTTTTTGCCATAAACATCATACTAAGGACACTTAAGAGACAAGGTATCCAGCAATTAAATATCACTTGACTACTGCTTAGATACCTAGCAAAAAGACAAAAGATAACCAGTGTTGGTGAGGATGTGGAAAAAAGTGCACTCTTTTACACTGTTCATGGAAATGTAAGTTAGTCCAGCCATTATGGAAAAAAGTATTGAGACTTTTCAAAAAAATTAAAAATAGAAATACCATGTGATCCAGCAATCTCACTTCTGCGTATATATCCAAAAGGAATGAATATCCAAAGATATCTGCACTCCCATTTTTACTGCAGTGTATTCACAGTAGCTGAGCTATGGAATCAAATTGTGTCCATCTATAGATGAATAAATCAAGAAAATGAATAAATATAAATAATATGTGTAGATATTATTCACTCTTTCGAAAGAAAAAACTCATTTAGATAAAGATATTAGACCAAGTCATCTGTCTCCTTTCCCACAGAGGTTTCCACCTGGTAAAGTGAACCTATGGATAGCAGAACAGCTTCTTTATATCCTCTATCTCATCTCCAAATCAGTGGAATGAATTATATTAAAAAGATGGACACTTATATGTACTGTTAAGTATTTGGAGCAAATGGAACTCACTTAACAATTGCTAGTGGGTGTTATAAAATATCTTTGAAAAGCCATTGATATTTACTTGTAAAGTCAATTACACATCTACCGAATAATAAGGTATTTGCACTCTTAGAAATATAAAGGATAACTGAATATACATATTCATAAAACACTTGTGCAATGGTGTGTATAGCAGCTTTATCCAAATAGCCAAATAATAAAAACCACAATATGTAACAGAATGAATAAACAAATTGTGGCATATTTATGCTACAATACCATACAACAATAAAAAAAGGAAGTATTGATACATACAACAACATGGACAAATTTCAAAATATGATGTTGAATTAAGAATCCAGAAGCAAAGATAATACGTTTTATATTGTCATCTATATGAAATGCTGGTATAGGTAAAACTAATCTATAATCATAGAAATAAGATCAGTCATTGCCTTGGGCAGAGGTAGTTGTAGATATTGACATGGTAGAATTGATCAAAAGAAAGCACTTTGAGATGGTTAAAATAACATATTTTTTGTGTAGTTATTATGCAGTTATACATAGTTTTCAAAAGCCATGTATAAATACTTAAGATTTATTTATATTATTTTATTTTTATTATTTATTATAGATTTTTATTGATTATATATATTTTATTATACATACACGTTTTATGATTATTGTACATAAATTAAAATGTAGATAAGAAAGAAACTCAAAGGTTCTTAAAATATCTACAAATATGTAGCAAAAATACATTTTTATGGAAGAATAGGTAAAAAGGGACACAAACAAAAGAAAAAGAATGAGACTGAAATCATATTTCTAACAGCTTTCCTGAATGCTAAAAAAAAAGATTTCTTTATAATTCTGAAGAAATTATTTTTAATCTAGAATTCTGTATCTAGTTACATTTTCAAGCAAGTATGAGAGCAGTATTAAGACATTCAGACATTAAAGGACTCAAAAAGTTACCTTCCTTTGCACCCTTTTTCCAAAAAGAAGTGGAAGTCGAGTTTCCTTGAAGAAGGATTCTGGAAAGAAAGATCACTTCCAGGACACAGGGAATTCAACATTGTCTCCTCATTCACTGAACTCCAGACCCACTAGCCTTCTTATGCTGTCTTATAAGATATTTGTTAGGCATACTCTACCTCAGAATGCTCACACTTCCTGATTACCCTTTAGGAAATTATTATCTCCTAGATATCTGCACGGCTTGCCTCCACAACTCATCCAGGTTTTAGTAAATTATCACCTAATGCTAGAGGCATTTATTGACCATTTTCTATTATGTAGCCACTCTACCCCTCCTCATTTACTCTCTAACCTCTTATCTTGTAGTTAGCCTTCATACGATTCATCTCCATCTGTTTTATTCTGTTCTTATGCTGCTAATAAAGACATACTGAGACTGGGTAATTTACAAAGAGAAAAAGGTTTAATAGAATCACAGTTCCACATAGCTAGGGAAGCCTCATAATCATGGCAGAAGATGAAGGAAGAACAAAGGGATATCTTAAATGGTGACAGGCAAGAGAGCTTGTGCAGGGGAACTCCCATTTATAAAACCATCAGATCTCTTGAGACATATTCACTACCAGGAAAATAGTATGGGGGAAATCACCCCATGATTCAATTATCTCCACCTAGCTCTGCCCTTGACACTTGGGGATTATTAAAATTCAAGGTATGATTTGGGTGGGGACACAGCTAAATCATATCATTTCAGCCCTGGCCTCTCCCAAATTTCATGTCCTCACATTTCAAAACCAGTCATGCCTTCCCAACAGTCCTCCAAAATCTAAACTCATTTCATCATTAACTTAAAAGTCCACAGTCCAATGTCTCATCTGAGACAAGGCAAGTACCTTCTGCCTATGAGCCTGTAAAATCAAAGCAAGTTAGTTACTTCCTAAATACAATGGAGGTACAGGCAATGGATAAATACACATGTTTCAAATGGGAGAAACTGGCCAAAATGAAGTGGCTACAGGCCCCATGAAACTCTGAAATCCAGCAGGGAAGTCAAATCTTAAAGCTCTAAAATTATCTTCTTTGACTCTGTGTCTCACATCCAGGTCATGCTGACCCCTGTGGCTTTGCACGGTGCAGCACCCCTCCTGGCTGCTGTCATGGGCTGGCATTGAGTGTCTGCAGCCTTTCCAGACGCACAGTGCAAACTGTCCATGTATCTAACATTCTGGGATCTGGAGGACAGTGGCTCTCTTCTCACAACTCCACTAGGCAGTGCCCCAGTGGGGACACTGTGTAGGGGCTCCCAACCCACATTTTCCTTCCTCACTGTCCTAGCAGGGGTTCTGCATGAGACCTCTGCCCCTGCAGCAAACGTCTGCATGGACATCCAGGCATTTCCACACATCCTCTGAAATCTAGGGAGAGGTTCTCAAGCCTTGGTTCTTGATTTCTGTGCATCTGCAGGCTAAACACCACTTGGAAGACACCAAGGCTTGGGACTTGCACCATCTGAGGCTAAGGCCTGAGCTCTACATTGGGCCCTTTTAGCCACAGCTAGATCGTAGGGCACCAAGTCTCAAGATGGCACAAAACAGCAAAGCTCTGGGACTGGGCCACAAAACAATTTTTTTCCTTTTAGGCCTCTGGGCCTGTGATGGGAGGGGCTGCCTTGAAGACCTTTGACATACCCTGGAGACATTTTCCCCATTGTCTTGGTGATTAACATTTGGCTCCTCATTACTTATGCAAATTTCTGTGACTAGCTTGAATTTCTCTGTAGAAAATGGGTTTTTCTATTCTGTCACATCATCAAGCTACAAATTTTTTGAATTTTTATGCTCTTGCTTCCCTTTTAAAGCGTAAGTTCCAATTCTAATCCAAATCTTTGTGATACGTAAAACTGAGTGCTTTTAACAGCACCCAAGTCACCTCTTCAACGCTTTGCTCCTTAGAAATTTCTTCTACCAGATTCCCTAAATCATGTCTCTCAAGTTCAAAGTTCCACAAATCTTTAGGGCAAGGGCAAAATGCCACCAGTCTCTTTGCTAAAATATAGGAGGAGTCGCCTTTATTCTAGTTCCCAACAAGTTTTTAATCTCCATCTGAGATTACTTCAACCTGGACTTTACTGTCCATATCACTATTAAAGCATTTTGTTCAAAGCCATCTAACAAGTCTCTAAGAAGTTTCACACTTTCCCACATCTTCCTGTCTTTTTCTGAGCCCTCCAAACTGTTCCAATCCCTGCCTGTTACCCAGTTCCAAAGTCACTTCCACATTTTTGGGTATCTTTACAACAGTGCCCCACTACCTGGTACCAATTTACTGTGTTATTCTGTTCTCACAGTCCTAATAAAGACATACCTAAGATTGGGTAATTTCTAAAGAAAGAAAGGTTTAATGGACTCACAGTTCCACATGGCTTGGGAGGCCTCACAATCATGGCAGAAGAAGAAGGAAGAGCATAGGAACTTCTTACATACTGGTGGGCAAGAGATCTTGTGCAGGGGATCTCCCATTTTTAAAACCATCAGATCTTGTGATACTTATTCACTACCAGGAGAACAGTATGGGGGAAACTGGCTCCATGATTCAATTATCTCCACCTGGCCCCACCCTTGACATATGTTGATTATTACAATTCAAGATGAGATTTGGTTGGGGGACACAGCCGAACCATACCACCCTCTGATTTAAAATGTAAAATATTAATGTATATTGAAATTGTGTTGCATCAAATATGTGTATATTACATATATCATATAAACATGCATTTACAAATAATTTATTAAGTTTAATATAAAGATTGTTTGCTTACTATCTACTTATTCACAATAATGCAAGCTCTATGTTAACAGAAATGTTATCAATTTTTTCACAATATTCTCAGTAATTAGAACATTACCTAATATATAGAATAATATGTATTTGTTGAATGAATAGTTAGCTTTTATTTCAATCATGTTTTTAAATACCCTACTAGTTACCTACTTTTATTCTCCTTGTCCTTGTGTGAATAAATCTTATTAATTTTACTATTATTTGTAAAGAATCTTGAGAAGAGAAAGACAGAGATACATGTTTAATCTTTAAACTCTTTCAGGAGTCACTTTAAAACACTCTTCTGTGGTCAGACAAAATTTCCCAAAGGAAGTGCTAAGCTGCGACCTGATTAATATACAGATAGCAACTTGTTAAAAAAAAAAAAGAAGTGACAAATTGTGAGTAATACAACGTTGTCCATGCTGCTAGAATTTGATAGTGAGATTATTATTTTTCAAAGTGCTATCCCAATGTATTTAAAATCTGATCTGAGAAATGAAACTAGCCAGACTGCTGGGAAGATGTCCAGTTTTTGGTGTGCTAAGCACTGATGGTCATTTATTCACACTTTCATTTTACTTGACTAAGAATACTGATTTAATTTAAACTGGATGAACTTGTATGTGTTATACTTCAGTGTGCTTCACTGAGCTATAAAGTCAACAGTCCACTAAAATGGTATAAATGCAATTTACTTTAAATAAGCAAAAGAAAAATAACTATTTTCTGTCTCCAGCTTTTCCCAAGATAAAGTGACCTGTATTATATTACACTTTCATGTCTGATGCTTACCTTTTAAGGCCATTTGTGATTATTGTATTTGTTTTACAGTTCCCAAGTAACTAAAGTTATATGATTACATCAAGAAATTATATCAATTTTTGTAGGAATCACAGATAACCATGACATTTTTTATGTCACCCACTTTGATATATGATTTTGGAATATATTTTGCTTCACATCTTAAGAAGCAAACACCTGATACATATTTTTTACCACTTCAGTTATTAGTTAATAAGCATTTATTATTGCCAAGCCACCTAACCTCTCCACTATTTACTTTCCTCTTTTGTAAATTAAGAGTGATGATCTTATAAAATGATTTTAAATTGTACTCCTGGGCACTCTTCAGGTTCAACATTATCTTCAGGAAAACTATTTTCTTAGGGTGTCAGAGGGATTAAGGGGAGAAAATGATAAGGTAGGATTTTAAAGCCCTTCAGTCTCCCTTTTTGTCATTATAGAGTGCTTGAAAAATACCTCTCCAAACACAGTTTCCCATTTGTGTTTATCTATTGGATTTGCACAGAAGAGTTATTTTGATGTTTTACCTGCAAAGATAACCTTAGTTATCTTAACTTTAACTTTAGTTTGGAGACCCTCAAACTAGCAAAAATTGTTGATCCTTTATTGCTTCTGATGTTCATAAACACAAAATGCCACCTATTAATTGTTTTATTGTGGTGGAAATATTTAATAGGGTGTCTACACTTTGAACAAAATCTTAAATGTACAGTACAGTCTTTATAACTACACTTGGCCCTTGAACAACATGGTTTGAACTGTCTAGGTTCACTTATACACAGATTTTCTTCCACCTCTATCACCCCTGAGATAGCAGGGCCAACCCCTATACTTCCTCCTCCTCCTCAGCCTACTGAACATGAAGATAATGAAGATGACCATCTTAATGATGATCCACTTTTGCTTAATTAATAGTAAAATACATTTTCTCTTCCTCATGATTTTTTAAATACAATTTTCTTTTCTCTAGCTTACTTTATTGTAGGAATGTCGTATGTAATACATATACAAAATATGTATATGTTTATATTATCAGTAAGGCTTCCAGTCAAGGTAGGCTATCAGTAGTTAATCTTTGGGGAAGTCAAAAGTTATATGTGGATTTTTGGCTGTGAGAAGAGATTAGCAACCCTAACTCCCATTTTATTCAAGAACATACCGTACAGGAGAGATACTACAAAAAAGATTTCTAAAA
Organism: Pongo abelii; assembly: GCF_028885655.2. Lineage (NCBI taxonomy): Eukaryota > Metazoa > Chordata > Mammalia > Primates > Hominidae > Pongo > Pongo abelii. The sequence continues at coordinate 47,088,529 of NC_071998.2, forward strand.
CATGTCTAACTTGCATAACTAAAACGTTTTACTTATTGAACAACTCCGTATTCTCTCTTACACCTTTTCACCCTGCTTCTCCAGTCTCTGGTAACCACCATTCTGCTTTTTGCTTCTATGAATTTGGCTAATTTAGATACCTCATGTAAGTGAAACCATACAGCATTTATCCTTCACTTAGGATAAGAACCACACATTTCATCCATGTTGTGGCATATTGTAGGACTTCTTTTTTTGTTAAAGATGAATAATTTTTATTTTATGTATAAACTCTATTTTCTTTATCCATTTATTCATTGATAAACACTTAGGTTGATTCCATATTGTGGCTATTGTGAGTGATGCTGCAAAGAATATTGGGGTGAAGGTATCTCTTTGACATACTGATTTCATTTCCTTTGAATGTATACCCAGAAGTGGAAGTTGCCAGATCATCAGTATTTCTATTTTTAATTTTTTGAGAAACTTCTATGCTATTTTTAATAATGGCTTCATGAATTTATATACCCCTGTACAGCATACAAGGGTTCCATTTTTCTACATCCTCACCAACATATATCTTTTGTTCTTTTGATAATGGCTTTTGATAAAAGCCATTCCAACAGGTTTGAGATGCTATCTCATTGGGGATTTAATTTGCATTTATCCAGTAATTAGTGACATTAAGCAATTTTTTTTCATATACTTGTTGGCCATTTGTATATTTTCTTTTTTTTTTTTTTGAGACGGAGTCTCACTCTGTCGCCCAGGCTGGAGTGCAGTGGTGCAATCTTGGCTCACTGCAAATTCCATCTCCCAGGTTCACGTCATTCTCCTGCCTCAGCCTCCCGAGTAGCTGGGACTACAGGCACCCGCCACCACGCCCTGCTAATTTTTTGTATTTTTAGTAGAGATGGGGTTTCACCATGTTAGCCAGGATGGTCTCGATCTCCTGACCTCGTGATCCGCCTGCTTCGGCCTCCCAAAGTGCTGAGATTACAGGCGTGAGCCACTGCGCCCGGCCTTGTATATCTTCTTTTGAGAAATGTACATTTAAGTACTATGCCCATTTTTTGATTGGGTTAATTGGCTTTCTTATTATTGAGATTTTTAACTTCCTGATATATTTTGAATATTAACTTCTTATAATATGTATTACTCTGTTCTCACACTGCTATGAAGAAATAGGCATTGAGTGTCTGCAGCCTTTCCAGATGCACAGTGTACACTGTCCATGAATCTAACATTTTGGGGTCTGGATGAATGAATCTAGGTAATTTATAAAGAAAAGAGGTGTAATTGGCATATGATTCCCCAGGCTATACAAAAAGCATGCAGCTGGCATCTGCTCAGCTTCTTGGGAAATCTCAGGAAACTTACAATCATGGTGAAAGGTGAATGGGAAGTAGGCACGTATTACATGGCTGGAGCAGGAAGAAGAGAGGGGGAAGGAGGTGCCACACATTTTTAAACAACCAGATCTCATGAGAACTCACTCACTATCACAATACAGTACCAAAAGGGAACTCTGCTCCCACCAATCACCTCCCACCAGGCCCCACCTCCAACATTGGGAGTTACAGCTCAACATGAGATTTGGGTGGGGACAAAGATTCAAATTATATAATTCTGCCTTGATCCCCCCAAATCTCATGTCCTCACATTGCAAAATACACTCATGCCTTCTCAACAGTCCCCCAAAGTCTTAACTCATTTAAACATCAACTCAAAAGTCCAAAGTCTCATCTGAGACAAGGCCAAATCCCTTTTGCCTATGGGTTTGTTAAAAAAAAAAAAAATTAGTTATTTCCAACATACAATGGGGGTACAGGGGGTACAGGCATTGGGTAAATACTCCTGTTCCAAAAGGGAGAAATTGGCCAAAAAAAAGGGGGCTACAGGCCCTACACAAATCCAAAACCTAGCAGGGCAGTTATTAATTCTTAAAGTTCCAAAATAATCTCCTTTGACTCCATGTTTCACATGCAGGGCACACTGATGCAAGGATTGATCTCCCAAGGTTTTGAGCAATTGTTCCCCTGTGGCTTTGCAGGGTTCAGATCCCACAGCTGTTCTCATGGGCTAGTGTTGAGTGCTTGTGGCTTTTTCAGGTGCAGGATGAAAGCTGCTGATGGATTTCCCATCCCAGGGTCTGGAGAATAGCAGCCCTCTTCTCACAGCTCCACTAGGCAATGCCCCAGTGGGGACAGTGTGTGGGGGCTCCAACCACACACTTCCCTTTCACACTGCCCTAGTAGAGGTTCTCCATAAGGGCTCCACCCCTGCAGCAGTTTTCTGCCTGGAAATCCAGGCTTTCCCATACATCCTCTGAGATCTAGGCAGAGGCTGCCAAGCCTCAACTCTTGCATTCAGTGCACTTGCAGGCTTAACATCACATGAAAACAACCAAGGCTTATGGATTGGCACTTCTGAAGCAGTGGCCCAAGCTGTACCTGAGCCCTTTTGAGCCACAACTGGAACTGGGGTGGTTGAAATGCAGTAAGCAGTGTCCCAAGGCTGCTTAGGGCAGCAGGGCCCTGGGCCTGGTCCATGAAACCTTTTAGTCCTCCTAGACAACTATTTGGACCTGTGATGGGAGGAGCTGTGACAAAGGTCTCTGAAATGCCTTCAAGTCCTTTTCTCTGTTTTCTGGGCTATGGGCATTTGCCTTTTTGTTTTTTAGTTGGGCAAATTTCTGCAGCCTGCTTGAATTCCTCCTATGAAAATTGGCTTTTCTTTTCTATCACATGACCAGACTGCAAATTTTCCAAAATTTGTGCTCCGCTTCTCTTTTAAAAATAAGTTTCAGTTTCACATCATTTCTTTATTCATGCATATACACTTAGGCTGTTAGAAACAGTCAGGTGACTTCTTGAATGCTTTTCTGCTTAGAAATTTCTTCTACCAGATATCCTAAATCACATATCTCCAGTTCAAAGTTCCACAGATCTCTAGGACAGGGGCACAGTCAACCAAACTCTTTGCAAACATGTAACAAAAGTGACCTTTGCTCCAGTGTCCAATAAGTTCCTTATCTCCATGTGAGACCTCATCAGCCTGTTCATCTCTGTCCATATAACTCTCAGTATTTGGTCACAACCATTCAATGAGGAAGTTCCAAACTTTCCCTCATTTTCCTGTTTTATTCTGAGCTCTCCACACCCTTCTAAACTGTTTATTACTCAGTTACAAAGTCACTTTCAAATTTTCAGGTATCTGTAGAAATGCCCCACTCCTCAGTATCAATTTTATGTATTAGTCCATTGTCACACTGCTATAAAGAAATACCTGAGGCCAGGCATGGTGGCTCACACCCGTAATCCCAGCACTTTGGGGGCAGAGGCAGGGAAATAATTTGAAATCAGGAGTTCAAGATCAGCCTGGCAAACCTGGTGAAACCCCATCTTTACTAAAAATACAAAAATCAACCTGGCATGGTGGTGCACACCTGTAATCCCAGCTACTCAGGACGCTGAGGTGTGAGAATCGCTTGAACCTGGGAGGCAGAGGTTGCAGTGAGCTGAGATTGTGCCACTGCACTCCAGCCTGGGTGACAGAGCTAGAATCCATTTCAAAAAAAAAAAAAGAAAGAAAGAAAGACCTGAGACTCAGTAATTTATATATATATATATAAAATGTTTATTTGGCTCAGGATTCTGAAGATTGTACAGGAAGCATGATGCTGACATCTGCTCAGCTTCTGAGGAACTTACAATCCTGTGGAAGGCAAAGGGGAGGCAGGCATGTCTTATATGGCATGAGCAGGAGGAAGGAGGGGGAAGGTGCCACACACTTCTAAACAACCAGATCTCATGAGAACTCACTTACCATTGTAGTACAGTACCAAGGGGGAAATCTGCCCCCATGATCCAATCCCCTCCCACCAGGCCCCACCTCCAACATTGGGAAATACAATTCACTGTGAGATTTGGGTGGGGACATAGATCCAAAACATATCATCATATGTATGCCTTGCAAATATGTTCTCCTATTCTGAAGGTTATCTTTTCATTCTGTTGATTGTTTTCTTTGCTGGGCAGAAGGTGTTTAGTTTTGTGCAATTCTATTTGTCTATTTAAGCTTTTTTGTATGTGCTTTTGGAGTTTATAGCAAAAGAAATGGTCAAGACCAATGTCAAGAACTTCTTTCCTATGATTTTTTTTCTGGTAGTTTTACAATTTCAGGTCTTACATTTAAGTGTTTACTTCATTTTGAGTTTACTTTCTATGGGTTGTGATAAGGGTCTAATTTCATTCTACATGTGAATATACATTTTTCCCAGCATCAATTATTGATGAGATTATCCTTTCTCCATTGTATTCTTGGAAACTTTTTCAAAATCATTTTACCTTGGACATTTGAATTTATTCTTGAGCTCTTAATTTTCATCCACTGGTCTTTGTGTGTGTGTATTGGTGCCACGCTGTTTTTGATTACCATAGGTTTGTAGTAAATTTTGAGGTAAGGTAGTTTAAGGCCTTCAGCTTTGTTCTGTTTTCTCAAAATTGCTTTGGGTGTTATGGATTTTTTGTGGCTCTGAACAAATATTTGAATTTTTTATTCATTTCTGTGAGAAAATATTATTACAGTTTTGATCAGAATTTTATTTAATTTTTTGGCCACTTTAAGTAGTATAGATATTTTAATATTATGATTTTTTCTCATCCATAAATATAGGAGATTTCTTATATCTTCAGTTATTTTCGCCAAAGTTTTACAGTTTTCAAAGTACAAGACTTACACCATCATGGTTAAATTTATTTGTATTTTATATTTTGACACTATTACAAATGAGATTGCTTTTATAATTTCTTTTACAGTAGTTTGTTGTTGATGTATAGAAATGCTACTTATTTCTATATGTTGATTTTATCTCCTGCAACATAAATGAATTTATGTCTTAATTTGAACAGTTATTTGGTGGTGTCTTTTGGTTTCTCTACATGCAAAATCATGCCATCTACAAATAGAGACCATTTTATTTCTTTCTTTCTGTTTAGATGCTTATCATTTCTTTTCTTGCCTAGTTGCTATGGCTAGGACTTTCACTAGTATGCTATACAGATGTGGAGAGTAAGCATACTTTACCTGTTCCTTATCTTAGAAGAAAAGCTTTCAACACTTTACAATAGTGTATGATGTTTGCTGTGGGCTAATAGTGTATCATATTTATTGTGTTGAAGTAAAACCTTCTATACCTACTTTGATTAGAAATTTTTATAATGAAATGATGTTGAATTTCATCAAATGCTTTTCATGCATCTATTGAGATGATTTTTATCTTTCAGTCTGTTAATGTGATGAATTACATTATAGATTAAACCATATATATTAAACCATACTTGTATCCCAGAGATACATCCTAGTTGCTCTTAATGAGTGACACTTTCAATGTACTGTTGAATTCAGTTGGCTAATATTTGGTTAAGGATTTTTGCATCTATGTTCATCAGGGATAGTGGTTCATAATCTTTTTTTTTTATAGTGTCTTTTTCTGGCTAATACAGGCTTCACAAAACAAGTTTTAAAGTATTTTTAAAGCATTTTATCCTTTTTAAGTTTTGGAAGAGTTTGAGAAAAATTGGTATTAGTTCTTCTTTAAATGTTTGATTGAATCTACCAGTGAACCCATCAATTTATGCTGTTCTTTGATGGAAGCCTCTTTATTACTGAATTAATTTATTACTCATTGTTGGTCTGTTCAGATTTTATATTACTTCATGATCCAGTATTGGTAAGTTTTTTTTCTGTGAATGTTTTTGTTTCTTCTGTGTTATCAAATTTGTTGGCATATAATTGATCATTGTAGTTTTTTATGATCCCTTGTGATATCAGTAACAATGTCTCCTCCTTTATTTTTTACATTAATTATTTTAAACATTTTTATTTTTTCTTAGTTATTTTAGCTAAAGATTTTTCTATTTTTTATCTTTTAAGAAACCAATTCTTCATTTCAATGATCTTTTCTACTGTTTTTATAGTCTCTATTTCATTTATTTCTGTTTTGACCTTTATTATTTCCTTTCTTCTACAAGCTTTGGGCTTAGTTTGTTCTTCCTTTTCTAGTTCCTTTTTCAATTTAGTTATTGGATTTTTCAACTCTATGATTCCTGTGTGTATTCTTTTCAGGAATTTTTATATTGTTCATACATTGTTCTTTTGTCCTTGATCTACTGCTAGGTCTTATTCATTCTAACTATATTTTTGTACTTACTAACCATGCCCACACCCCATCACTACCAGTCCCAGCCTCTACTAATCATCATTCTACTCTCCATCTCAATGAGTTTACTTGCTTTAAGTTTTAGTTTTCCAAAATGTGTGGAAAGATAAAAAGTTTGTCTTCCAGTGCCTGGCTTATTTCATTTAACATAATGCCTTTCAATTCCATCCATGTTGTTGCAAGTGACAGGATTTCATTCTTTTTATGGCTTAATAGTACTCAATTTTGTATATATACCACAATTACTTTATCCATTTTTCTGTTGATGGACACTTACATTACTTCCAAATCTTGGCTATTGTGAATAGTACACAAAAAGTACGAGAGTGCAGATATCTTTCAATATACTGATTTCCCAACTTTGGGGAACATACTTTGGAGTGGAATCACTGGATTGTACAGTACCTCTATTTTTAGTATTTTGAAGAACCTCCATACTGTTTTCCATAGCAGTGTACTAAATCACATTCCTACCAAGAGTGTAGTAGTTTTCCCTTTTCTCCACATTCTCACCACCATTTGTTATGACCACATTTTTGGATACAAGCCATCTTTACTGGAGTAGGATAATGACTCATTGTAGTTTTGATTTTCATTTATCTGATGATCAATGATATTCAGCACCTTTTCATATACCTGTTTGTCATTTTTATGCTAAAATAGTGGCAGGGTTGGAGAGAATTGAATCCAATTTTGAAATAATGCTACCATGGGTAAAATGCTATCATATAGCATTGCATGCTACAGAGAAATCTTTCATGAAAGGAAGAGTTGATTGATGTGGCAAACTTTATTTTTGTCTTGTTTTAAGAAACTTCCACAACCATTCCATTCTTCAGCAATCACCACTCTAATCAGTCAGCAGCCATCAACATTGAAGCAAGACCCTTTACCAGCAAAAAGGGTATGACTTGTTGAAGTCTCAGGGAGTTATTTGCATTTTTAGCTATAAAGTATTTTTAAATTAAGATATGTGCATTGTTTTTTCAGATATAATGCTACTGCACATTTAATGGATTATAGCATAGTGTAAACATAACTTTTTTATGCACTGGGAAACCAAAGCATTCATGTGACTGACTTTTATTGCATTATTGCTTTATTGCACTTATCCAGAACTGAACCCACAATACTTCAGAAGTATGCCTGTGTATATAATCATGCAAAATCTTCTATTATTTGTTCCATTTTACAATTTTGTTTTGCCTCTTTTTAAAAAAACTGCTAGCACAACTGTGGTTTATGACCACATGTTTAATTCTAAATTTATTTTATTTACATAAATTTACAGTAAAGTATTAAGCAAATTATGCCTCACATTTTCCCTATATAGTATTAATATTCTTATAATTGATGGCATCTTTATTTGTATGTTGCATAATAAATTCTCCCATACTTTTAATTAAGGCAATTTATACTGTTTTATCTATACCTAGATTAATGTTATTAAATTTGGTTTTTAAATTTTGTATCATTTATATTTAGTCAAAATTATGACAACATAACTGTGCAATTTTTTAGTCTTTATTTGTATATATTGCCTTCATTTTTTCACCGCTTTTCCCCCAACCCCTTCAGTGAGGTTGATTCATGCAGTTTTCATATAGCTAGAATCTCTTGTCACGGGTCATGGTTTGAATTCTTTCCGGTAAACCCCTTAACTCCTAAAGGATTTTAAAAATTTGCATTCATTAGGGTTAACTCTGTGTCATAAACTTCTATGGGTTTTGAAAAATGAACAATGCTATATATCCACAATATAGTATCATGGAGAATCATTTTCGCCACTCTAAAATCCTCTGTGCTCAACCTGTCATTACATACATATCCCTTGTGTTTCACACCTTATTTCAAACCTCTAGCAACTACTGATACTGTAGCTAACTCTATATCTGAAGTGTTGAATAATTATAATCATACTGTATGTAGCCTTCTCAGACTAGTATTTTTCACTTGGCTATATGCATTTAAATTTTCTCCATGTCTTTTCATGACTTGATAGTTCATTTCTTTTTATTGCTATGTAATATTCCATCACTTGGATTTGCGACAATGTGTTAATACATTTACATATGTATAAACCTTCTGGTTGTTCGGGAAATTGTGACTTTAGCAGCTATAAACACGTGCAGGTTTTTGTGGAGACATAGCTTTTTAACTAACTTGGTTAAACAACAAGGAACTATTACTGTGTAGTATTATTTTTGTTTGCAATTCCCCCATTATAAATGATATTGAGCATTTTTTCACATTTGTCTTTTTTGCTGAGGTATCTTTATTTTTACTTGAGTTTTTTTTTTTTTTGCTTTCTTATTGAGTTGGAAAAGTTCTTTGTATATTTTCCATATAATTTCTTAATTAGATATATTTTACAAATATTCTCTCCCAGTCTGTGGCTTGTTTTGTAACTCTCTTGACAGTGTCTCTCAGAAAGTATTTTTTAATTTTAGTGACATGAAACTTATCAATGTTTTCATTTCATGGGTTGTACTTTTCTTATTGTATTAAAAAACTCATATGTAAGCTTTCAACGTTCCAAATAGAAATGGACATTCTTATGTTTATTCCTTAATGTCTTGATTCATAAACTCTTATTCAAAAATCTTGTTTTTTAAAAGAGCGTAAATGTTTTTGTTTTTCAATCTTATGTAAGCCAGTATTATTGATAGGGACCAGAGAAAGGGAAATACTGGGTAGAAGAAAGTGGTTCCCCGGCAAAGGCCCCACCCTCACGCCTGGATACCTGCAGCCCTAAATGAAAACAAGCATTCCTGTTTTCATGCCCAAAAGTAGCCTTTTGACCTGCCACGTCCCCTATTCTGTACCCATATAAACCCCAAATCCCAGGCTAAAAAGCAGACCAGCAGACGAGGAAACAAGACAACCAGATGAACGGGCAAAATGATGTGGCAGAGAAAGAGAGAAGAGGAGGAAACAGATTGACTGCTGAGAGGAGTTCAGCTGCAGTACAGCCCAGCTTCAGGGGAAGATCATCTTCCCCCTCTCTCTCCCATTCTGGCTCCCCATCCATTCTGCTGAGAGCCATGCCACCACTCAATAAAACCTTGCATTCATTCTTTAGGCCCATGTGAGACCTGATTCTTCCGGGACGCTGGGCAATAGCTCAGGATACAGAAAGATGTCACACTGGCCCTCTGCCCTTGGGAAAACACAGAGGGTCCATTGAGCTGGTTAACACTTAAAGCTATCTGCGGACAGCAAGGCATATAGAGCATTGGGGTTGCAGGCACCCAGCCCTACACGCTACCAACGGCCAGAGTCCAAAGCAGTTGCCCCAGCCTCTGCAACTGCACATCTATGTGCTCCCCCTCCTACAAGGGGTTTCAGCAGCAGCTGTGACCAAATAGGTGACACACCTCTGTTGCACTTCCTGTAAGGGGGGTCAGGGAATTCTCCCATTTCATAATTATTGACTGAATTATGTTCCCCTCAAAATTCACATGTTGAAGCACTAAGCCCTATTACCTTAGAATATAAGTTCTAAGGAGACAGGGCATTTACAAAGATAATTAAGTTAAAATGAGGCCATTAGGATGGGCTGTGATCAAATCTGACTGGTGTCCTGACTAGAAGGAGATTAGAACATGCAAAGAAAGACACCAGGGATGCTCATGCACAGAGAAGATGCCATGAGTGAGGAAAGAGTAAGACGGTGGTCATCTGCAAGCCAAGGAGATGTGGCTCACGAGAAACCCAGCTTACCAACACCTTGATCTCGCGATTCTAGGTTCCAAAATTATGAGAAAATAAATTTTGGTTGTTTAAGACACCCAATCAGTGGTAAAATACAAAATGATTTTGTTTGAAAATCTTATATGAATATTATTTTAATAAAAATGTTGTTGAATTTTCATCTTTTTCTTTTTCACCAGTTTTCTTTTAGATCCACAATTCCAGTTTTTGATACTCCCGTGCTCTAAAATAAGTCTTTACTTTTTTGTTTTTGTTTTCATTAGGAAGAATCCTACATATATATTTCTTTTTGACTAGATATCTGAGAATGCTTTTTTATTAGTTTTATTCAACAGCTTTATCTCACCGTGAACAGTCATCTCTCAGTATCTATATCTATGCGGGATTGTTTCCAGGAACTCTTGCTGATACCAAAATCTGTAGATGCTGAAATCCTTGATATAAAATGGGGTATAATTTCCATAAAACTTATGCACATCCTTTAAATCATACTTTAAATCTTCTCTAGATTACTTATAATACCTAATACAATGTAAATGCTATGATAATATTTGTTATACTGTATTTTTTATAAAATAAAGACAAGAGGGAAAGTCTGTACATGTTCAGTACAAACACAAATGTGTTTTCAAATATTTTTGATTCATAGTCGGTGAAATCCACAGACATGGAACTCAAGGGTACCAATGGTCACCTTCATCATGTTTCAGTGTCAAAACATTTCTCAAAAAAATATAATTATACAAGAGAATTCCTTTTATTCTTTTGTAGTTTTGTAGATTCCAACCAAATCAACACCATACCAGGAGATTTAATGTGCGGATTGTCTATTTGTTCATCCTTGTTTGTTTGACAGCAATGAAGCAATATTTTCTTGCTGAGAACACAGACTAAATATATTATAAAAATTGGTATCGCCTCTTGATTTAAGTCTATTTGCAGAACTATCTTAATGTTCTCTGAATATCAGTTTTTCCCATGATATTCAGGATATATTCATAGGTTTTCTGACTTTTATCAGTCTGCTTATTCTTTAAGCTAATTAATTGTTTTATTACCCTCCATTAGTTAATAATCCAGGAGGAATTCTTACCCAAAAGCTTCGGACAAGATCTATAGATCTACTTTCCACACAGAAAAAACTAACTTATTAAGCAGGCTGTCTGGAGGATAAGACAACCACTGAAGCAGGCAATTTGTTTCTTTCTGTCTCTCTAATTCTGAATGGAATGCGATTACCATTGAATGAACCCTTCAACTTTACTTGATTTTCACATTTGTGTCCTAGTACATTTCTTGGGCAGATTTTATATAACCATACTTTCAAAAACAAAAGAATTCCAATTCATCTGTTTTCAATTAGTTTCTACCTTCCCTTGCTCTGTGTGTGTGTGTGTGTGTGTGTGTGTGTGTGTATTTGATCATGCATGAACATATGCATGTCAGGACCGGTATTTTTGAGGGAGAGTAGGAATAGTCTATGGAGTCCATTGTATCTCTGCTTACACTAAAAGATTGTTCACATTTTCATCTGTTTTTCTTATCACTACATTTTTGAACACTGTGGATAGAGTACACATATGGTGAAGAGAACCAAGAAGTTACAAAATAGGTGAAAATAATTATTGAAATCAGATATAGTAAGTGAATGAGAGTCAAGGAAAAAGAATAAATATATAGTTTGATTAGATTGGATTATCCATTGAACATTCCTTATAGGGTTTTCTAGGCTAAAATTTCTGTGGACTAACAAAAAATGGCCGATAAATAACTGGCAAATACAAAAAAAAGTATATTGTACAAAAGAACATGAAATAAGGATGTTTTATAAAAGTAATAAATTGCTTTTGAAAATGGTTTTATGAACTATTTTTTTCTTTTTTTTTTTTTTGAGACAGAGTCTTTCTCTGTCACCCAGGCTGAGTGCAATGGCCCAATCTCAGCTCACTGCAACCTTGGCCTCCCAGGTTTAAGTGATTCTTCTGCATCAGCCTTCCAAGTAGCTGGGACTACAGGCCTGCACACCACACCCAGCTCATTTTTGTATTTTTAGTAGAGACAAGGTTTCACCATGATGGCCAGGCTGGTCCCAAACTCCTGACCTCATGATCTGCCCACCTTGGCTTCCCAAAGTACTGGGAATACAGGCAGGAGCCACTGCACCTGGCCTGCTTTATGAACTTTTATGCAATACAGATACAGAGTTTTCTTAAAAGAAGACAAGGTTAGACATTGCTAGTTTCACTTTTTTTTTGTATGTAAATGAATAATTCTTTTACCTTTAATTTCTTATTCTGATTCTGTTTGATTTATGTAGAATCTCCTCCATAACATTTTAATAAAATCTTCTGTTAACTTCATCAATAGTCACTCAAAAACAGTCATTTACTTTTTATCTAAACCATACACAGTTGAAAGAGGAAAACAATTTTGTTGAAAGTAGCTTTTGATTTTAAACTCTAAGAATAACAACCTGAAGTTAGTAGAATCTTCAATTTCAAAGTGACAATGTACAGCCAACTCTCTCCCAAAAGGTTTAATCCTTCTCCCTCTCTCTTTTTCATCTGCAATAAATAAATAATTGAAATCTGTCAGATACTACATATGAAAACTTCAGTTTCTGCAAAAATCAAGGTTTTTCCCTGGATGATTCTAAGAAATACATATGGCTAGAATTGGATATAAAGTTTCTTTCTAGAGACAGTTCTTGGGGGTAGACAGTGTGTGTGTGTGTTGATAGGATTGAAATTTAAATCAGATTACTCATTCCACTAGCATCCTGAATAAGTAACAGCAAGTCAAAGGGCTGTGTTTTAGTATTTTGGAAGTGGATAGAAGAGTTCAAAAGTGAGTAGGTTGGGGTTTCAAATTTTTAAAATATTTCACCTACTTTCAAACCTAGCGACAGAAAGAGGAGATGGGAACAAGATAGAATTGTCATAAAGAATCCTAAGGAGGAAATGACAACTATGTGAGGACACAGACTTTAAACTATTCTTAATATTCTTTCTGGTCACCAGTCAACCCGGTTTTTCTATCAGTATTCTGATAATTGCCCCTGGGGCTAATTAATTTGGAGGATATCCTATAATTCTGCCATTTCTCAACCACCATCATTAGAGTTGTTTAGAAAATAAACCAGAACTCTGACTGAGTGTGTCACCTCTTTCTCTTTCATAAATACCACTAAAGTTTGATCAGATTCCTGACCTACAGATAAACAAACAAATGAAAACAATATGAACACAAATGAACTCAAACAACAATGAAAACAGTAACAATAACAAAACAAAACTGCAAAGTTGGAGGTAGGGGAAGGAATGATGGAAAACAACTCCGACAACATTTTTTTAATAGTCATTTGCTTGATTTCTGGAAAAGTATGAAGAATAAAATACATTAACAAGCGTTGACGTATAATCTCAACTGTGTAGTAACATAAAAGAAGGAAAAATTGTCAATTCAGCCCAACAGCTCTCCTGGACTCGACCTCCTGCTGTAACTTTTATAAATCCTGTTAAAGGGCAAAAAGTCTTAATGGTAAAAACATTACTATAAATTCAGAAACATCTTTCTGATGAAAGTAACTTAATACTCATTATAGACAAAATTGGGAAATATAAAATACCAAAGGGTACGAAGTGGGAATGACAATAAAATGTAATACTACCATACAGAGATAAGCACTGCTAATATTTAATTTTATTTCCTTCCAGTGTCTTTAATTCTATTCATATTCTATTTACTAATTGAGTGCTGAACATGTACCATAGACAATTATACATTCTCTGCATGTATAAACTCATTAATTCTGTTCAAGAAACTTTTGAAATATAAATACTATAATTTTTCTCATTTTCATAAATAAACTAAGACAAAATATTTAGAGAATGGCAGAACTTTTTTAGACAGCTGCGGTACACATCCAATATTAAAAGTGGAGATAAAATTTTAAAATAAAACAGTAGTAAAAGAATAAAAAAATAGAAAACAACCTAGTCTAGATTAGCAGTTCTGACTTATGCTCCTGTTTAATCAAACTTGGTATATGGCCCCTAAGTTTAATTCAACCACAAATTTTTCTGTCATCCTACCACTTCCTTCTTCTTCTCCTCCTCCTCCTCCTCTGCCTCCTCCTCCTCCTTCTTCTTCCTCTTCTTCTTCTTCTTCCTCTTCCTCTTCTTTTTCTTTTTTAATTTGTAGAGTTTTCACCGTGTAGCGCAGGCTGGTCTGAAACTCCTGGGCTCAAGGGATCCGTACACCTTAGCCGCCCAAAGTGCTGGGATTACAGGCGTGAGCCACCATGCCCGACCAGTATTCTACTTTTCATCAGTACTATTCTCCATGGAGTTCCTTAGCATCATGAGTGCTATGATTTTGCCTTGTATTTGCTCTTTCTTTGTCTCTCTTGCCCTGACCTCCTCATGCATTCTTCAGCAACCTCTTCCACCAACATGCACATACATAAATACAGAAACATGCACATGCACACATTCATTCCCTTATAAATTTACACCTTCACCTGAGGTCTCCTTTCATCCTTGCTGGCTATATTTTGCACTTCAAAGGAGGTAGCTCTTCTCTCTCTGTGTGTGTGTGTGTGTAAAATAAATTATATACCTACAAGTATCGTATAATTCTTTGTAATTCTTTTCATGTAATTGCTTCCAAATCTATTTTGTGATCTTCTTCAGGGCAAAGATATAATTTTAGCACATCAGTGATACTCCATTTATAATTTATAAATAAACAGCTTTTTTGATCATTTGCTTTTGTTTTCTCAATTCAGTAAATACAGGCCAACAATGACAAATTATCAGTAGTTTGGGAATTATATCAATGTTCTCTTCAAAAGAGAAATGTTAAGGAAAACATAACAAATGAAAGTTTAATTAATTAGTAATTATTGGGAGGCTAGTATTTTTTGCCCAGATGTCTAGGCTATGAAAAGGCCTTTGTATGTAATTCCTAATCTTTTTTTTTTTTTTTTGAGACAGAGTCTCACTCTGTTAACCACATTGGAGTACAGTGGCACAATCTCAGCTCCCTGCAACCTCAGCCTCCAGGATTCAAGTGATTCTCTTGCCTCAGCCTCCCGAGTAGCTGGGATTACAGGTGCCCCCCACCATGCCTGACTAATTTTTGTATTTTTGGTAGAGACAGGATTTGTCCATGTTGGCCAGGCTAGTCTCGCACTCCTGACCTCAAGTGATCCGCCTGCCTCAGCCTCCGAATGTGCTGGGATTACAGGTGTGAGCCACTGCACCCAGCTGACCCTACTCAATTTTTATAATACTGGTCAATTTCCTATTCTTTTTATTATAATATTCATACTGCTATTATTAGTTATTTAATGGATTTTTACCATGTTATTAGTATATATGTGTGTGTAAATGCATATAATCCCTTTCAAACTAGCGTACTCAAACTGATTGTAAAGGGAAATTTTCTCTTTTTTTAAACTTTCAATCCATTGTGAAGCTAGCTAGAATTTTTCAATCAAATTGTAAGTCGTTTGAATTCACTCAGATACTTGGATTTATTAATATATTATTAATATAAAACAAGTAATGCCTACTATAGGCCAATGGATGTGGTCCTGTGCAACCAAGAAAATACAGAATAATACAGTAGATACCACTTCATGTGATTCAGACAAGGCTTAAAGACTTTTTAAAACCAGACTGGTTTACAGAACTAATAAATTTTGGGTTTAAACTCCAGTGACTTTTTCCTTTTTATATAAAATAATATTAAATTTAAATTTACATTATCTCTGTTTATTTTCCTTTCCCAAGTTGACTGGTGTCACAGTGCATTTTCTTTTTAATAACAGCTTAGATTAAGTAAATCTTTATTGTTTTTTACAGAAAAGTCATAATGCTATTAATAATGTTTTTGATATTATGGAAAAATATTTGAGGTTGTAAAAAGTTAATATGTCAGTTCTTGAGGTGTAGAAAAATATATTTGCAACTTACAAAAGAGGTATAAAAATCATCTTGTAAGGCAAAGATGTTATTTTTGAATTGTTCCTAAGAAACGTTTGCTTAGTTCATTTATTAAAATGATCCCTCAAGTTATTAATGATATTTAATATGAATAAATGAGATTTTATGTCACTGTGTTTGCTTAGAGTATCATTAAGATTTTTTTTTTAATCTACAGTAGTGGAAATTTAGTGAGCACTTTGTTATTGTTATATTTTGTTTTGAGTCTGGTTGTAAATCAGTAATTGAATTGTGTACAGAGTTTAACAGTTTAAACAGTCTTTAAAAGTAAATGAAACATTGGAAAAACATTAAGAGATTCTACTACATTTCTAAATATGAAATATATATATATAAAATGTATATACAAATATAATATGTATATATACGTATATAAAATATTTGTATATATTTAAATATGAAATATGTATATATAATCCTTTTAGAAAAAAATTATGTTGAGTAGCCTTAAGATGTTTAAGAAATTGAAGGGGCAGTTAACTATAATAGACTTATTTAAATAAAAGCAATTTTAAATTTGGTATTATTTTTTAAAATACAAAATTGCAAATAAATTGAAATTGATGGTAGTAAAATTGAAAATTTAACCTAAAACTCAAACCTCTTGCCAGTGTCCCTTGCAAAGGGACAATTACAAAGGTGTTTGTTGCAAGGTTTTGCTTTGCTTTTGTTTTCTTTTTTTTAACCCTAAAAGCTAGAAAACAATCTAAATATCTATCAATGATAATTTTCAAACAAAAGAGTATCATGTAGGGATTTAAAAGAATGAAGTAGATCTTTATATATCAATGTGGATAGATATGCAAAACAAGTTTGGTGAAGAGAAGATGCAGATTAATTCAAACAGAATAATGCAATTTGTAACAAAAATCAAAACACATTATGCAATCTTATACATTGCTTATGAAACGCATATCTAGTCATCCACATATAAGTTGTATATTGAAGAGATATGCATATAATTTTTTCATAGTATTTTCCAAATCCAAAGTCGATTTCTTAAAACATTTCTACAAAATAAAGTTGAGTTTGGGTTTGGATTTGGGTTCTGTTGTGGAGTAAAAATCATTTTGTTGAAATTCATTCACAAAATAATTGAAATCTAAAAATAATACCAGGTCATAATGAGTAAATTACTGAAAGGGGAAAAATGACTTTAGGGGTAACTCATCTTCAAGAAAGAGTCTGTAGTCAGATTGCTCACTGTGAACCTTTTCACACTTTGGATGCACTTCATAATCCAAAACAAGATGTCACCAGAAATGCTAATATTTGCCTTGGGCAATACGCTTGAGCAAGAGAAAATCTGATCCCCATGCTGAACTTGTGAAACACTGGAAAAACATATTTTGTATTATAACAAATAAACTAGACACACTATAAAAATTCCAATATTTGTGAAATGGTCCTTCAGGACAGAATCTCATCCTTTATGTTCCTGAGACAAGAAGCTTGGCTCTCATGAAGCATAAGCAATCTGCCTCTCAAACCCTGAGAGGATAGAGCTTATTTAAGATCTGCCAACAGCATATTGCTTGGACTATATTAGTTTTTGCTCTTCAGAGATGAGTGTTTCAACTCAAAGTAATATTTATTCCAAATACTACACTAAATATCTTTGCAGTCTTCAAATTGATTTTGAGAAGAATCCCTGTCTTAGACCCATCAGAATAACTTTTAGGTTAAAGGGAGCCTTGGGAATGAGGACAGACCAAGGTACTCCATTAAACAACATGACTTCAGAGGAAAACGGTTCAAATAACGAATTGGCTGCAATAAGGACAGTAAAAGAATTGCCTAAGACTCACAAGAGAAAACTGAGCCTGTGATAATGAAACTACTTTGTCTACTGCTATAAAACTGTTCAGTGCAATCCTCAGATCTCACTGCCCTTATTGCCAATAACAGGGTCAAAGAATGCCTGCTATAAAGAGTAAGTAATTTCTCAATTATGTTTTTATCAAACTTTGACACATATATGAAAGAACCTATAGAAAATATGAACACAGATTTTTTCAGTAAAGACACTTTAAGCCTTTACAAAATCTATATGATTGGACTTTTTCAATTGAAATATAATAACTGCATGTTTGGGTCATGCTCTTAATTAGAACTCTAGCTACATAAATCCCAGCTGAGCTGCTTTTGTTTCCAAATTGAGCTTTGAATAAAAAGATGTATTTGACTTCATTAGAGTAATCTCTAGACAGAAACACTACTCCAACTCTTCTAATAAATAAATTAGTAATAACAATAACATTTGAAAAAAATTATAATGGGTGTCTATCTTGCTATTTTGTAGGTGTACAAGTTTGTAAGAAAAGCATAAACATATGAATTTTAAAATAAATTTCTATTTTTTTCCAAAAGGATAGTTTTATTAATGGCCTAATATATGTAAAGTGCTTTCCCTACAAAAAGCAGTAAGTTTCAAAATGTCATTGTTGAGAAAGAAGAGAATTGCTAAGTTTCTAAAGATGTATTAATGATGGCAGACAATCAGGGTCTCATTTACTTTGCTGAGAAAAGGTTAATTGGAGAAAGATGCTCTAATGATCAAAACCAATAATGAATTTAACAATATGTGCACTGATTTCCTTCTCAGCCATTGGAACACTCATTATATGGAACCCCAGTAGTTTCTCCAGTTACTTTACCTGCCTGGATTTCCAAGACTTTCAGTCTGTTGAACTCACAACTTTATTGAACTTGTATTGCAGTCTTTAAATTTCTGTTAACAGTTTGTTTTGCCATTTCTTTTATCCAAATCAAGAATAGGACACGACTCATCCATCGTCAACTTTTATTTGAAAGTCTCTTTTTTTAAAAATAAGACTTTGAATCTCATGCTCTATTTTACTGCTCTAAGTGTAATGCTTGTAGAAAAAAGCTTCCTATTTTAATGGCCTGTTGGTTTAATTTTCCTTTCAGGAATTTATCTCAACAAGCACTTTGCTCAGGAATTTCTGAATTCCCTCCATTTGGCGGCACTTTTATTTTTTCTGAAGCAACGATGAATTATTGGTATTATCAAATGTAGTTTTAATATACATTTCTCCATCTTTAAGATTTCTCTTCTAAAATATCCAAGGCTTTTAAAAATTCAATCACATTATTTTTCACCTCTGACTTCCAGGTTCATTTTTTTATTTAAACATAAAATGTTTCATGTTCATGTTCTTATTTAAATCTATTTGTGTGTATATATGTGTGTGTACGTGTACACACACACATACACATTATACACATACACACACACTAATGAAGAAATTATTTATATAGCTATAGAATATCATAAGATTACTCTTTTTATGAGAATGAGTAAGACTCAGAAAGATACTTTCTTGTTCATTTGTCTTAAATACATTCTAGTATCCTGGTTGGAACACATTGACTAAGTATTATGTATTTATTTGCTTTTAGTAGAAGTTATTTGTTTAAAAATAACCTGGATACCACTTTAATTCTCATTTTAATTGTATTGTTCTTCAAATCCCATCCCAATTCTGGATTATGACAAACTATAATAATCTAAAATTAAGAGAATTCTTGTTAAGCAAATAAATAGGCCTTCAATCGCCTCATTTGGAGGAAAAAACTGTTGTTTTAGTTTTGTTAATAAATGATCAAAAGAGTACTTTCTGAAACTAATGCTGTGTATTTTATTCCTTTCATAATGGACTATGTGATTTAGTTGACATACAAAAAGTTAAACATACAATTTAGATTTTCTTACACCACAGTAAAAATCAGTCCTGCTGCTCTCTTATCCCTGTAGACGCCACTATTCAACATAAATTTAACATGTTTTAAATTTCAATTTGAGTAGGATGTCAAGTGAGTTGCCATCTTATATGCCATAAAATGCACATTTAATTTACGTGTAGACAAAAATGTTGATATTTCTGAAACGTAGTAAATATGTGATGTCTTTGTGTGGACTTAAAGTATGAGAGGTGTTCCGACTATGTATGATTTTTAATATCATTCATTTTCTTTTGACTATGTATGCAGTCATAATCAGCATTTCAATTACTGTCCTGGTGATAACATCATGCAAGTCTGTTCATTTTATCTTGTAGACTATGAGTACAACCAATTTTGACATTTGGATGAGCTTCACTGATTTTCACCTTGATCTTCTATTTTCAGACCCAGTGAAATATTAAGGAAAAGCACCAAGCACAGAGCTAAAGTAATTTTGCTTAAAGATTTTGCCTCAGTCCAGTCAGAGTCCTGGAACAGTTCCACATTACCCCCTGTTTGAGGAAGAAAGAAGGAGAGAAAGAATATATGTCATTCGTTATTTGAAAAACATTGTCTTAAATAGATGGAATATCAAATACATATTTTAAAAGGCCAGGAATATATCATAGCTAATAGCAACTCCATTTTTTCTTATCTTATGTGTAGTTTGCATTCAAATATCAATGAAGCATTCCTGAAAAATGTACAGGACAATAACTTTTAGGCAATCATATCAGTGTGGCTTTTATAATAATGAGGAAATCAGAGTAATTCAATCAAAGCATCTTGTTATTTTTTCATGGCAATTAGAGATACATCATATATTTTGAATTTCTCTGCCTAGCACAATACCTGGGAAATGGATGCATTCTACAAATGTTAGTTTCAATGAGTCAATAAATTCTCTGCCATAGAAGATATTAAATGCAGATTTCTTTTAAATGCACTCTCATTGTGGAAGCGTTGGAGGTCTCTGAGCACAAATCTCCTCTTTAGAACACACACTGCTCCTTTACTATAAGTGGCACTGCATTAGTGACACATTTATTTTTCTTTTTGGTTACGATACATAACCAGGATTACTAATAAATCTTTCATTAGTTTACCCTCATTCCAGTTTTGGCATGTTTGCTCTTGCAGATCCCTGTACTGACAGTAATAAGTCTAATTGTGCTGAACGATTCTGATATTTGTTTGTCACTTGTTTTGTCATTTGTTTTTCATATGTTTTGTTCACTTTTTACAAAGCACATTCATGTGTAATTTTGAAAATCATTTTTAGGTATACACAGCAAATGTTAACATTCACATTGTAAAATAATTCAAACTTAAACAACATTACAGTTCCACTCGGCTGCTTCCACAATTCAAGATACTTCTAAAAGGATAATCCTTTTATCAATTTTGAGTGAATATTTGTATGCATTTACATACATAATGAACATCTATAAAGATAGTTTTCATTATATATTGCTTATTTTTTAAAGTCCTATTATTGATTATCTAAACAGTGTTAGCTTGTAGCTATATTTTGGCTTTTCGGGTTCATGAATGCTCATATATATGTATGCATATATATGTATATTTACTTATATATTTATAACAATTATTCTGCCTTGGTGATACCAAATTCATATTCTCTTAAATAGATGTATAATACTCTTTAGTACACATTAACAGTTGTCCTTTTCAGTCTCTCTTTTTTTTTTTTTATTTTTTATTTTTTTTTTTATTTTTTATTTTTTAAAATCTTTTTTTTTTTCTTTTTTTTTGTAGTTTTCTTTTTTTCTTTATTTTATTTATTTTTTTTCTTTTATTATTATTATTATTATTATTATACTTTAGGTTTTATGGTACATGTGCACAATGTGCAGGTAAGTTACATATGTATACATGTGCCATGCTGGTGCGCTGCACCCACCAACTCGTCATCTAGCATTAGGTATATCTCCCAATGCTATCCCTCCCCCCTCCCCCCACCCCACAACAGTCCCCAGAGTGTGATGTTCCCCTTCCTGTGTCCATGTGTTCTCATTGTTCAATTCCCACCTATGAGTGAGAATATGCGGTGTTTGGTTTTTTGTTCTTGCGATAGTTTACTGAGAATGATGATTTCCAATTTCATCCATGTCCCTACAAAGGACGTGAACTCATCATTTTTTATGGCTGCATAGTATTCCATGGTGTATATGTGCCACATTTTCTTAATCCAGTCTATCATTGTTGGACATTTGGGTTGGTTCCAAGTCTTTGCTATTGTGAATAATGCCGCAATAAACATACGTGTGCATGTGTCTTTATAGCAGCATGATTTATAGTCCTTTGGGTATATACCCAGTAATGGGATGGCTGGGTCGAATGGAATTTCTAGTTCTAGATCCCTGAGGAATCGCCACACTGACTTCCACAAGGGTTGAACTAGTTTACAGTCCCACCAACAGTGTAAAAGTGTTCCTATTTCTCCACATCCTCTCCAGCACCTGTTGTTTCCTGACTTTTTAATGATTGCCATTCTAACTGGTGTGAGATGGTATCTCATTGTGGTTTTGATTTGCATTTCTCTGATAGCCAGTGATGGTGAGCATTTTTTCATGTGTTTTTTGGCTGCATCAATGTCTTCTTTTGAGAAGTGTCTGTTCATGTCCTTTGCCCACTTTTTGATGGGGTTGTTTGTTTTTTTCTTGTAAATTTGTTGGAGTTCATTGTAGATTCTGGATATTAGCCCTTTGTCAGATGAGTAGGTTGCGAAAATTTTCTCCCATTTTGTAGGTTGCCTGTTCACTCTGATGGTAGTTTCTTTTGCTGTGCAGAAGCTCTTGAGTTTAATTAGATCCCATTTGTCAATTTTGGCTTTTGTTGCCATTGCTTTTGGTGTTTTAGACATGAAGTCCTTGCCCATGCCTATGTCCTGAATGGTAATGCCTAGGTTTTCTTCTAGGGTTTTTATGGTTTTAGGTCTAACATTTAAGTCTTTAATCCATCTTGAATTGATTTTTGTATAAGGTGTAAGGAAGGGATCCAGTTTCAGCTTTCTACATATGGCTAGCCAGTTTTCCCAGCACCATTTATTAAATAGGGAATCCTTTCCCCATTTCTTGTTTTTGTCAGGTTTGTCAAAGATCAGATACTTGTAGATATGTGGCATTATTTCTGACGGCTCTGTTCTGTTCCATTGATCTATATCTCTGTTTTGGTACCAGTACCATGCTGTTTTGGTTACTGTAGCCTTGTAGTATAGTTTGAAGTCAGGTAGTGTGATGCCTCCAGCTTTGTTCTTTTGGCTTAGGATTGACTTGGCGATGCGGGCTCTTTTTTGGTTCCATATGAACTTTAAAGTAGTTTTTTCCAATTCTGTGAAGAAAGTCATTGGTAGTTTGATGGGGATGGCATTGAATCTGTAAATTACCTTGGGAAGGATGGCCATTTTCATGATATTGATTCTTCCTACCCATGAGCATGGAATGTTCTTCCATTTGTTTGTATCCTCTTTTATTTCCTTGAGCAGTGGTTTGTAGTTCTCCTTGAAGAGGTCTTTCACATCCCTTGTAAGTTGGATTCCTAGGTATTTTATTCTCTTTGAAGCAATTGTGAATGGGAGTTCACTCATGATTTGGCTCTCTGTTTGTCTGTTATTGATGTATAAGAATGCTTGTGATTTTTGCACATTGATTTTGTATCCTGAGACTTTGCTGAAGTTGCTTATCAGCTTAAGGAGATTTTGGGCTGAGACAATGGGGTTTTCTAGATATACTATCATGTCATCTGCAAACAGGGACAATTTGACTTCCTCTTTTCCTAATTGAATACCCTTGATTTCCTTCTCCTGCCTAATTGCCCTGGCCAGAACTTCCAACACTATGTTGAATAGAAGTGGTGAGAGAGGGCATCCCTGTCTTGTGCCAGTTTTCAAAGGGAATGCTTCCAGTTTTTGCCCATTCAGTACGATATTGGCTGTGGGTTTGTCATAAATAGCTCTTATTATTTTGAGATACGTCCCATCAATTCCTAATTTATTGAGAGTTTTTAGCATGAAGAGTTGTTGAATTTTGTCAAAGGCCTTTTCTGCATCTATTGAGATAATCATGTGGTTTTTGTCTTTCATTCTGTTTATATGCTGGATTACATTTATTGATTTGCGTATATTGAACCAGCCTTGCATCCCAGGGATGAAGCCCACTTGATCATGGTGGATAAGCTTTTTGATGTGCTGCTGGATTCGATTTGCCAGTATTTTATTGAGGATTTTTGCATCAATGTTCATCAAGGATATTGGTCTAAAATTCTCTTTTTTTGTTGTGTCTCTGCCAGGCTTTGGTATCAGGATGATGCTGGCCTCATAAAATGAGTTAGGGAGGATTCCCTCTTTTTCTATTGATTGGAATAGTTTCAGAAGGAATGGTACCAGCTCCTCCTTGTACCTCTGGTAGAATTCGGCTGTGAATCCATCTGGACCTGGACTTTTTTTGGTTGGTAAGCTATTGATTATTGCCACAATTTCAGCTCCTGTTATTGGTCTATTCAGAGATTCAACTTCTTCCTGGTTTAGTCTTGGGAGGGTGTATGTGTTGAGGAATTTATCCATTTCTTCTAGATTTTCTAGTTTATTTGCATAGAGGTGTTTGTAATATTCTCTGATGGTAGTTTGTATTTCTGTGGGATCGGTGGTGATATCCCCTTTATCATTTTTTATTGCATCTATTTGATTCTTCTCTCTTTTTTTCTTTATTAGTCTTGCTAGCGGTCTATCAATTTTGTTGATCCTTTCAAAAAACCAGCTCCTGGATTCATTAATTTTTTGAAGGGTTTTTTGTGTCTCTATTTCCTTCAGTTCTGCTCTGATTTTACTTATTTCTTGCCTTCTGCTAGCTTTTGAATGTGTTTGCTCTTGCTTTTCTAGTTCTTTTAATTGTGATGTTAGGGTGTCAATTTTGGATCTTTCCTGCTTTCTCTTGTGGGCATTTAGTGCTATAAATTTCCCTCTACACACTGCTTTGAATGCATCCCAGAGATTCTGGTATGTTGTGTCTTGGTTCTCGTTGGTTTCAAAGAACATCTTTATTTCTACCTTCATTTCGTTATGTACCCAGTAGTCATTCAGGAGCAGGTTGTTCAGTTTCCACGTAGTTGAGCGGTTTTGAGTGAGTTTCTTAATCCTGAGTTCTAGCTTGATTGCACTGTGATCTGAGAGACAGTTTGTTACAATTTCTGTTCTTTTACATTTATTGAGGAGAGCTTTACTTCCAAGTATATGGTCAATTTTGGAATAGGTGTGGTGTGGTGCTGAAAAAAATGTATATTCTGTTGATTTGGGGTGGAGAGTTCTGTAGATGTCTATTAGGTCTGCTTGGTGCAGAGCTGAGTTCAATTCCTGGGTATCCTTGTTGACTTTCTGTCTCGTTGATCTGTCTAATGTTGATAGTGGGGTGTTAAAGTCTCCCATTATTAATGTGTGGGAGTCTAAGTCTCTTTGTAGGTCACTCAGGACTTGCTTTATGAATCTGGGTGCTCCTGTATTGGGTGCATATATATTTAGGATAGTTAGCTCTTCTTGTTGAATTAATCCCTTTACCATTATGTAATGGCCTTCTTTGTCTCTTTTGATCTTTGTTGGTTTAAAGTCTGTTTTATCAGAGACTAGGATTGCAACCCCTGCCTTTTTTTGTTTTCCATTTGCTTGGTAGATCTTCCTCCATCCTTTTATTTTGAGCCTATGTGTGTCTCTGCACGTGAGATGGGTTTCCTGAATACAGCACACTGATGGGTCTTGAGTCTTTATCCAGTTTGCCAGTCTGTGTCTTTTAATTGGAGCATTTAGTCCATTTACATTTAAAGTTAATATTGTTATGTGTGAATTTGATCCTGTCATTATGATGTTAGCTGGATATTTTTCTCGTTAGTTGATGCAGTCTCTTCCTAGTCTCGATGTTCTTTACATTTCGGTATGATTTTGCAGTGGCTGGTACCGGTTGTGCCTTTCCATGTTTAGCGCTTCCTTCAGGAGCTCTTTTAGGGCAGGCCTGGTGGTGACAAAATCTCTCAGCATTTGCTTGTCTGTAAAGTATTTTATTTCTCCTTCACTTATGAAGCTTAGTTTGGCAGGATATGAAATTCTGGGTTGAAAATTCTTTTCTTTAAGAATGTTGAATATTGGCCCCCACTCTCTTCTGGCTTGTAGGGTTTCTGCCGAGAGATCCGCTGTTAGTCTGATGGGCTTCCCTTTGATGGTAACCCGACCTTTCTCTCTGGCTGCCCTTAACATTTTTTCCTTCATTTCAACTTTGGTGAATCTGACAATTATGTGTCTTGGAGTTGCTCTTCTCGAGGAGTATCTTTGTGGCGTTCTCTGTATTTCCTGAATCTGAATGTTGGCCTGCCTTGCTAGATTGGGGAAGTTCTCCTGGATAATATCCTGCAGAGTGTTTTCCAACTTGGTTCCATTCTCCCCGTCACTTTCAGGTACACCAATCAGACGTAGATTTGGTCTTTTCACATAGTCCCACATTTCTTGGAGGCTTTGCTCGTTTCTTTTTATTCTTTTTTCTCTAAACTTCCCTTCTCGCTTCATTTCATTCATTTCATCTTCCAGGGCTGATACCCTTTCTTCCATTTGATCGCATCGGCTCCTGAGGCTTCTGCATTCTTCACGTAGTTCTCGAGCCTTGGTTTTCAGCTCCATCAGCTCCTTTAAGCACTTCTCTGTATTGGTTATTCTAGTTATACATTCTTCTAAATTTTTTTCAAAGTTTTCAACTTCTTTGCCTTTGGTTTGAATATCCTCCCGTAGCTCGGAGTAATTTCATCGTCTGAAGCCTTCTTCTCTCAGCTCGTCAAAGTCATTCTCCGTCAAGCTTTGTTCCGTTGCTGGTGAGGAACTGCGTTCCTTTGGAGGAGGAGAGGTACTCCATTGGATAATCTCACACTTCTTTGGTAGCCATAGGAAGCAAGAGAGTGTCTTGGAGACAAGAAGATTCTGCCATGATCAGCCACAACTATGCTAGGTTAATTTGAAAGCTATGCTAGGGAGTGAATTTCCTGGCCTCCTAGACTAAATAAAATTCCTCACATCAGGAAATAGAATTCATGAAAAAAAAAACAATTCTGCTAATACTTTCTTTATTCTGACTGGCAAATAGATCAGTGGGAGAAACGACAGGACTCCCACGTTTTAATTTTTTGAAATATAGCCTTGGAATTATTTGTTTAAAAGAAACTCCAAATCCTTTATACTTAGTTCCATCCTTTTAACCTAACTAAGATTTCAGTCAATATCCTTTGCAATGATTTGAAAAACCTTCAGTGTGGCCTTATAGTGTTACCTGATTCAAGCACAAACTAGTTTTGTAAATTTGCTGTTTTGTATTACATAATATGGAAAGCAGTTGTTTCCTCAGCTATGTGTTTGATAGCTGCATAGCCTGTCATTTGTGATAAAAGCGCTACTAATTATTTGCCTTCCATGGGTATGAAAACAATATTCTTCTTCTATCCAAATTACATATAGAACTAGGTGTTTACATACAAACATATCAGTGGGTAATAAACTGACCCATTTTTTCATTGCTCTTGGATTTTCTGCCACAGCTTTGTTGAGGCATATCTGACATACAATAAACTGTACATATGTAAAGAGTTATAATTTGGTAAGTTTTGATGAAGGAATATACCTGTGAAAACCTTGCCACAATCAAGATAGTGAACATATGAAAAGTGAGCACAAATTCCCAGGGCAAGATATACAATTTGCAGTAACCAGTGCATAGCAAAAATGTGGGATCCCTGCGGGGTGCAGGGAAGTCAATCTCCTCTTACTACGGGTTCACAGTCCCTTAGTCCCATCTCGGTGGTCCGGACACCTCCAAGGAATGCGACCTCTATCCTGCAACATGCTCTATTCCTGGATCTGGATAGCTAAGAGATCCCCTATGGTTCGCCTGTCAAATGTGCTGAGGTGCTGCCAACCAAAAGCAGAGTGGTCTTCTCTTTACCCTTCCCTAAGACGCCTCTGGGCCACACCGGCCCTCCCTCTCCCCTCTCTGCCCACGCACGCAGGCTCCCACAGGGGCAGAGGGATGCAGCAGCACTGCATACAGCCTCCCTGCCCAAGCAACCTGGTCTCCACTACTGATTAAAGGTGGCAGTGGTCCTAGGGTAGGGTCCCAAGGTGCCAGAGTTCATGAGAGGGCAGCCAAGAACCCGTCCTAGTAGCAGTAGAGGGTGGTATCAGGAGGCCCCGTGTGAGCCAAGGCTCCAAACTCCTACCACATGTTCAGTTGTCACACGTTTCGTTTTATGATTCCATTTATAAAACAAAAACTCAAAGATAAAATAAGAATTTCAAGAGGGTTACAGCATCCCATTAAACCCCAAGCACAGGGAAGGTCTGAGCACGGGTTCTGTGCATCCATAATGGTTGTCGTTCCATGAGGCCAACTCTGCATTTCCCTTTGTGATCCCTTCTTACCGCTTGTCGGCCTTTTGGCTAAGATCCAGTGTAATTCCTTCTTTCTCCCTTCTCCCAGCAATTGCCCGTTTCTCTATCGACAGTGAATTGCATTTTCTAGAATTTCATATGCATTGATTTTATAGGACATATTCTTTTAGGTCTGGCTTCTTCCACTCAGCATAATTATTTTGAGTTTCATCCATGATGTTGTACGTATCATTTATTATTACTGCTGAGCAATGTTCTACTGGATTTATATACCTGACCTGTTGATGAGCATTCATTGTTTGTTTTCCAACTTATTAGCTATTACTAGAAAAGCTGCAATGACTATGGGTATGCAAGTCTTTTTAACAACATATATGTGTGTATATATATATATATATATAGTTTTTTTTTTAAAGGATACCTAGAAGAGTGACTGGATCATATGTGATGTATTCGCCAAAATTTTTAAAAAATTGCCAAACTGAATTTCAATGTGATTGTATCATTTTATATTCCTACCAGGAGTGTATAAGAATTCTAGTT
The DNA here is from genome assembly GCF_028885655.2 of Pongo abelii. Lineage (NCBI taxonomy): Eukaryota > Metazoa > Chordata > Mammalia > Primates > Hominidae > Pongo > Pongo abelii. The sequence goes on from NC_071998.2 coordinate 47,117,177, forward strand.
CCTACATTTCCTCCATGGTGATTTAATATGGCCAAACTTTTAAATCTTAACTATTATAATAAATGGGTAGGCATATATTATTTTTTAAATTTGCATTTCTGTAAACACTAATGATGTTCAGCTTATTTACAAATCTGTGCTATTGATATATTCATCTTGTGTCTGTTTTATTTTCTCATCCTCATATTTATTAGGTAGCTTGTTTTATTATTGCATTTTGAGAATTCATTATACATTATGGATACAATTCCATTTTCTGCACTCTGTGGTTTGTGTTTTCCTTCTTTTAAGAGTGTATTATGGAGAGCAGACATTTTACATTTTAATGAAATTTAATTAATCTTTTTCTTCTTTTATAAATTGTGTTTTTGATGTTCAAACTAAGCTACTTTTTTAAACCAATAGCTGTAAAGATTTTCTTTTAGAATTTTTACAGGTTTAGGCTTTACATTTAAGTAAATTACTGATTCACTTTTAGTTAATTATTATATAATATGTGAGATAGGAATCAAAAGTGTATTGTTTATACGTATCTCCAACTTTCCTAGTACGATTTATTAAAAATATCCTTTCTCTTCTGAAATCTCTTTGTATTTTGATGTAAAATCAGTTTACATACACATGATTTGGTCTATTTCTGGCCTCTCTATTAGGTTCTATTGATTTACTAGTGTATTTTTATGACACTACCACACTATCTTGATTGTTGTAGTCTTATACCATACGGTGTTAGTCTTCCAATTTTGTTCTTTTTCAGTGTTTTAACCATTGTATGTCTTTTGCATTTCCATGTGAATTTTAGAATCAGCTTGTCAATTATATTAGAAAAAGCTGGTAAAAATTATATTAGATTTTGTTGAAGCTATATATCAATCTGAGATATATATCAGTATATCAAGATATCAATTCTACATCTTAACAATATGAAGACTTTTAAACACATGAACAAGGTATTTTTTTTAATGTTTCATTTCTCTCAGGACTCTTTATGGTTTTCAGTGTGTATTTTTAGTTGTATTGAATTCGTGGATCTTTTGTTGGATCAATCCCTTTGAAGGTGTATTTTATACTATTTTAAATTGTATAGGTGTTTTTGTTTGAATTTCTGATTGTTAGTATACAAAAACTCAATAGATTGTACTGTATTTATTTTAGAACCTGCAATATCTAAACTTATTTTAGAAGCTGCTTCTGTTTATTTGCTTTGATTTGCTTTTTGTAAACTCCACAGAATTTTTTGAAAAAAGAATAAATTCATATGAGAATTAAATTTTAATTTTTCATCTCTAAACTGGATGCCTATTATAATTATTATTATTATATTATTGGCTAATTGCATGACTAGAACTTCCAGTTCAATACTGAATAGAAGTGGTGAGACCTCACATCTCCACTGTTGTCCTGATATGTGGAAGAAAGTATTCAGTGTTTCACCATTAAATACAATATTTTTTGTCAGGATTTCATAGATGCCCTTGATCAGTTTGTGATGTTTTCTGTTTCTACTTTGCTTAAAGTTTCTATCAGAAATAAAATTTGTGTTTTTCCAAATGCTTTCTATGTGTCTATAAGAGATGATCAATTGTTGTTTCTTCCTTAATCTGTTAATGCAGTGAATTACATTGATTGATGCTTATATATTAAAACAGTCTTAAATTGCTGACTTAACTGTTCATAGTCATTTTTCATTATCCTTTTAACATATGGTTGTATATGATTTGCTAATATTTTGTTTAGAATTCTTGTATCTGTATTCACAAAGAATATGTATCTGTACTTTTCTTTTTATGCTTTTGCTTTATTTTGCTACCTATTTTCTAGCCTCAAAGAATAAGCTGAAAATTAATTCCGCCTCTTCATTTTTGGGAAAAGTTAATAAATAATTAATATTTTTAATGTATTATAAAATTCCCTGTGACTGTATCTAAGTTTAGAGGTTACTTTGTTACAATATTTTATATCACCAATTTAGGTTTTTTAATTGTAAGTAGCTATTTAGGTTATCTACTTCTTCTTGAATGAGCTTTGGTAGTATGCATCTTTCAGGATATTTGTCCACTTCTCATAAGTTGCTGAGATTATTGACAATCAGTTGTTCATAATGTTACCATGTCTGTCTTTTAATATATATACATAATCTGTGGTGGTGTCACCTCTCTTGTTCCTGCTATTAGTAAGGTGTGATCTTCTCTCTTTTTTCTTAATCTGTTAGATTAGAAATGTATCATTTTTATTGATCTTTTCAAAGGGATGCCTTTTGTTTCATTGATTTTCTTTATTATTTCATGCATTCTAATCATTGATTTGCACCCACATTATTATTATTTATTTTATTTTGAACTTTATTTTCTCTTAGTTTTCTAATTTTATTAGGCAATTTGCTGATGTTATTAATTTGAGACCTTTCCTTTTCTAATGTAGGTGTTTCATACTATGCATTTACCTCAATGTTCCTTTTTTAATTTTTGTATTTTTTGTAGAGACAGGATTTCACCATGTTGCCCAGGCTGGTCTCCAGTTCCTGGGCTCAAGTAATCCGCTTGCCTTGGCCTCCCAAAGTGCTGGGATGATAGGCCACCTCCCTGACCTCAATGCTTCTTGAATGGCTTTATGCAAATTTTGAAATGATATGTCTTTGTTTGCAATCAGGGTAAAATACTCTCCAATTTGATTCTTTTTTTAAGCTATAAATGTTTTTAGAAGTCTATTATTTATGTTTCAAGCATTTGAACATTTTTTTCTGGTATTGATTACTACTTAAATTCCATACTGCTCTGAGAACATACTTTGTATGAGCTGAATTATTTTGAATGTATTTAGACTTGTCTTGTGGTCCAGAGTAAGCCTATCATATTAAATGTTTCATGTGCACTTAAAAAGAATGTTTATTCTGCTGTTGTTGGATAGAGCATTCTGTAAATGTCATCTCTGATTATAACTCTGAAATTTCTATTTTTCCTAACTTCTATAAGTATTTTTTTAGGTATTTTTAAACTTTGTTATAAGGTGCGTAAGTGTTTGTGACTGTTATGCTGTCTTGATAAGTAAACTCCTTTATCATTATAAAATGCCTTTCCTTATTCCTGGTAATATGCTTTACTCAGAAAACGACCTTATCTGATAGCGATAGACACACTCCAAGTTACCTTTTATTAGTGTTACTTGACATATCTTTTTGCATAATTTAATTTTAACATCTGTGAGTCTTTATGTTTGAAACATATTTAAGTAGCAGGTAGCTGATTATTGTTTGTTATTTAATTGACAATCTCTGCTTTTTAATTGTATTATTTGTACCAGTTACATTTACTATGATTATTGATATGCTTAGAATTAATCTATAATCATGATATTTGTGTTTTATTTTTCTTTACTTCTTTCTCCTTTACTTTCTTACTTTGCATTCCTTTAGATTGAGTAATTATGATACAACTTTATCTTCTTTATTGGCTTATTAGTGATAACTATTTTTTGTTACAATAGTGACTAGTCAAAAATTTATAACAACTACTTTGAAATTTTCCTAGTCCCCTCTCAGAAGTGATACCACTTCACATATAGCACAACAACCATACAAGTATATACTTCCTTTTTCCCCTCTTGCCCTTTATATATAATTGGTATACATTTTGTTTTTCATCTGTTACTTCATATGTCACATTACATTTTTATCATTTTTGTTTAAACAATTATCTTCCAGAGATATTTACGTAACAAGAAAAACACTCTCCTGTATTTTGCCTTATAGACACTAACTAATTCCAGCATTTTTTTGTTCCCTCATGTTGATTCATATTTCTCCCTGCTATCATTTTCCTTTATGAACGACTTCCTTAAACATTTCTTGGGTCTTCTGGAGATAAATTACTTTGAGTTTTGGAAAAAGTGTAGTTTGTCTCCAATCTGGAAAGATATTTGCTTTGGGCATAAAATTCTGGGTTGATATTTATCTATTTATTTTAAATTTAGGGCATATGTGCAGATTTGCTATTTAAGTAAATTGTGTGTCATAGGGGTTTTGTGTACAGATTATTTCATCACGGAGGTAATAAGCATAGTACCTGATAGGTAGTTTTCGATCTTCACTCTCCACCCACGCTTCACTTTCAAGTAGGCTCCGGTGTCTGTTGTTCCTTTCTTTGTGTTCATATGTACTCAGTGTTCAGCTCCCACTTACGAGTGAGAACATGCGGCATTTGGTTTGCTTTTCTTGTGTTTGTTTGCTTAGGATAATGGCCTCCAGCTCCAACCATGCTGCAGCAAAGGAGATGATATTTAGTTTTTAAAAATATTTTAGAAATCTTATTCCATTATCTTTTTGCTTGCATTCTTGCTTCTGAGAGCAAAGAAACCAGTGCAAGTCCTAAAACCTCAAAAGTAAGGAAGCCAACAGTGCAGCCTTCAGTCTGCATTGGTGTAAGTGCAAGACCACTGGTGTAAGACCAAGAGTCAAAAAGCTGAAGAACTTGGAATCTGATGTTTGAGGGCAGGAAGCATCCAGCACAAGAGAAAGATGAAGGCCAGAAGACTCAGCAAGTCTACTCTTTCCACCCTCTTCTGCCTTCTTTATTCTAGCCATGCTGGCAACTGATTAGATTGTACCCACCCAGATTGAGGGTGGGTCTGCCTCTCTCAGTCCACTAACTCAAATGTTAATCTCCTTTTGCAACACCTTCACAGACACGCTCAGGAACAATAGTTTGCATCCTTCAATCCAATAAAATCGACAGTCAATCATCACAGCATAGTTGTAAAACTTTTTAACAAGATGCTAGCAAACCAAATTCAGCAGTTCATTAAGAGTCATTTACATGATTAAATGGGATTTATTACAGGAATGTAAGGATACTTACACATACACAAGCCGGTAAATGTGATGCACCACATTTACAGAATGGAGGAACAAAAATCATATGATCATCTCAATAAATACACACATGCACAAAGAATTTGATAAAATTCAACATTCTTTCATCATGAAAACTCTCAGCAAATTACTTATAGAATAAACGTACCTCAACATATTAAAGGCCATATAGTACAAGCCTACAAGTAACATCATACTCAATGGTGAAAAAAGTTAAAAGCTTTTCCTCTAAGATCAGGAACAACACAAGGATTCCCACTTCTATTCAACATAGTAATAGAAGTACTTGTCAGAGTGATTAGGTTAAAAAAGAAATAAAGGCATTCAGGCCAGGCATGGTGGCTCATGCTTGTAATCCCAGCACTTTGGGAGGCCAAGGCGGTAGATCACCTGAGGTCAGGAGTTGGACACCAGCCTAGCCGATACAGTGAAACCCTGTCTCTACTAAAAATACAAAAATTAGCCAGGTGTGGTGGCATGCACCTGTAATCTCATCTATGTGGGAGGGTGAAGCAGGAGAATCACTTGAAACTGGGAGGAGAAGGTTGCAGTGAGCTGAGGTCATGCCTCTGCACTCCAGCCAGGGTGACAGAGTGAGACTCCACTCAAAAACAAAAAACAAAACAAAACAAAAAGAGGGATTAAGGCATTCAAATCAGAAAGGAAGAAGTTAAATGTGTGTGGGTGGGGGCAGGCATGGTGGTATATTTCTGACATTAAAAAAGAAGGAAGTCCATTTGCAACAACATGGATGAAACTGAGGACTTTTTACTAAGTGAAATAAGTCAAAGAAAGAGAAATACTGTATGATCTCACTTACGTTATATGTGAACTCTAAAAAAAATTAAACTCATAGATACAGAAAGCAGAATGGTAGCTGCCAACAAATGTCTTTTCTCCATATATGTGTTAAACTTCAGCTTAACTTCAGGCTTGAGAGCCAACCATATTCTATGTGACTGCAAATAAGAAAATACACTGAATTGTTAAAATGAACCTTCCCCAAATGCACTATTATAGAGTTATTTCAATTTTGTGCCTAACCTAAAAGGGTTATTAAACAAATATTCATAAGTCAAAATGGGTGAATATTATCGTTAGGAAAGATTCTGGCACCGTAACATGTTCAGTATAAATAAGTGCAATGTTGAATTCACATATAACATAAGTGAGATATCTAGAAATATTAAACATTTGAAAGATACATTGCACAGCATACTGACTTGTTAAATTATGATCCCACAGAACAGAATATGATGACCTTCACAGGATAATTGATGCACTGATGTCTACTTAACACAAATATATTTATAAAGAGTAAATAATGTGATAACCAATAATACCATTTTATTAATTTGTTATTACACAGAGTAGAAATATTGTACTGCTTTTTTTCAATTTTTAATCTACCTGTTAACATCTCTGAAAATCAGATATGTCTGAAAATCAATGGCAGGTCATGAATTAATTGGTAATATTTTCCTTAAAAATATAAAGAATAGAAGCATATCTTAAAATGATGAATTCTGTTATTTTAAAAAATATTTATTTGCAAAATTTATTCAGTTTCCAAAGAATTGTAAAATACACACACAAATTTTCAGAAAATGAAGTTTATGCAATAGCCATATAGTGATTTGCATCCACTGTTGGAACACATGCTCAGACTCTGGTCTAATCCACATAAATTTTTATTTGGAAACACACACATTTTATTCAGTAAAGAGCAATTACTTTATGGCAGGCAGTCTCTAATATCTCTGCTGCAGAGTATGTATTTTATATTGCATTTATACTCACATAAATACAGTCTACCATGGATGATAAGCATATAATTCATTTTCTATACCAGGACACTTTAAGAATAAAAAGGTCTTTATAAACATTAAGGTGGCTTAATACATGTGATATGAACAAGTTATATCACAGGCAAACTAAGATGTATGGTCACTCTCTAGGGTTTTAATTTAGAAATAGAAAATTATTTATCCAGAGGACATAGCATACGTCCCCCACATTAGGCAATTTCATCATGGTGTGAATATTATAGAGTGTGCTTAAACAAAGCTAGATGGAAAATTCTACTATGCACCTAGGCTATATAGTATAGCCTATTGCTCCTAAGCTACAAACCTGTTTAGCATGTTACTGAACTGAATATTGTAGGCAATTGTAACACTATGGTAAGTGTTTGTACATATAAACAAGTCTAAACATAGAAAAGGTACACTAAAAATATGATATACAAGATTAAAAATGCTACAGTTGTATAGGGTACTTAGCATGAATGAAGCTTACGGGACTAAAGCTCTGAGTGAGTGGTGAGTGAATGTGAGGACCTAGGATATTACTGTACACTACTGTAGGCTTTACAAACACTGTAAGCTTAGACTTCACTGAAGTTATTTTATAGTTTTCTTTCTTTAATAATAAATTAACCTTAGCTTACTGTAACTTTTTTAGGTTTATAAATTTTAAAGTTTTAAAACTTTTGACTCTTTTACAATAACACCTTAAAAAGCAGACAGTTCTATGGCTATAGAAAAATATTTTCTTTTTTGTATTCCTTTTCTATATACTTTTCATCAACTAATCATTAGGCAACAGATATTTTTCAGCTCCATTGTAATTTTATGAAACCACCATAGTATATGTGGTCCATTCTTGACCAAATTATGGTTGTATGTTAGATGACTGTTTCTGAAAAAGCAACTGACAAGCTATATAGACTTGGTATTTGTTAGATATTTTTCTTGCAAAAGAGCAAAATTAGCCTACCACTTCAGTAAATCAATTTGTAGCACTTATTTCTAAAGATTTCTAATTTTTTGTGTTTACCCTTTGTCATTCTGAGACCAAGTCCATGTTTTCACACAGCCATCTTTCTTTTCCTGGAATCTTTCAGAATTACAGTTACAATGTCCTTTTATATTCGCCAAGCTGATTTAATGTTGTGAAATACTGTCAGAGATAAATTATGCATGCTAGGAGAGAAAAGATTAACATAAAATGTGGCAAATATAGAAAATATAAACTAATATAAACACATATATTCACAACAATATCAAATGAATCTTCATAATTAAGAAAAGTATAGACAGGTACAAAAAAATGACTTAATTTGTTTCTCTACCAAATAGAATCTATGTGTTTTTTTCTATGACCCAAGATACCAAATTTTGCATTTAAATTTCACATTTTAATTTACAACTTTTATTCTGGTTGTCACAATGGAATACTGTTATTGTTGACATGAATGTTCTTTACAGTAAACTGTGAGCTTCTGTAGAGGAGCTATGTCTTATTCATGCCCGGCCTAGCAGAATGATAGATATTTTAGCCTAAAGAAGTCAATCGGATAAGTTCAGTGATTCAGACTTACATTGCAGGCACAGATGGGAGTGTCTAAATTAATAGTAAAAGAGGAAAAAAATGTTTAAAATGTTATCTTTAAAAATGTAAAAATTTATGAAAATTATTTTTGTGTATTGAGAAAAATTCTGATTCATAATTACATATATGATCTGAAATTTAGGACAAATTAAATATTAATAAATGATTATTAATCAAATTTTGTTTCTAAAAGTATTATGTGGTGGTGTGATATAGTATATCTTGCTTCATCTTTGGCTTCCATAATGTGTTCTCAAAATTGGTATTTAGGAAAAATATTCAGGAGTGTTACCATTCTTCAATGATCCTAGGTCTTTTGATCTTCAAGACATCCCCTTTTGAAGTATTAAACATTGTTTGAAAATTAACTTGACTGTTATCCATTTTAATTATCAAAAAATCTCCTTTGTCAACTTCTTGTAGATTATTTGAGCAGTTCTCCAACAATTTCATCAACTTCATAAAATCTTGCATCTTTTCAAGATCTGTAATTTTCATTGGATCTTATTTTCTATTATATTTGCACTATAATGTCAGATGTTCTATACACCTGAGATTCAGTATAAGACTGACTTATCCATGTGCAATGAATTCTTTTTTTTCTTTTTTTGGGACAAGGGAGTAACTAGGTCTACAGCCTGAACTACGGGTGTGTGTCACCAACCCTAGCCAATTTTTTTTTTTTTTTTTTTCAGTTTTTATAGAGACCGGGTCTTGCTATGTTTCCCAAGCTGTTCTTGATCTCCTGGCTGCAAGTGATCCTTGACCTCCCAAAGTGCTGGGAGGATAGACATGAGCCACTGTGCCTGACCCAAGTGGAATAGACTCTAATGTTAAGTGGTGAGTATCTAGTTGGTGGCTGATCTTTAGCAGTTAATTTATTAGTAAATATTTACCTAATAAAATAATTTTTCTTCTTAAAATATCTTGCAGTTCTAGAAACTTGGTTAATGCATGGTTAGATAATGAGAATGACTGTATTTGGGAGTTCTTTCTTTTATTCAATAGCAGCAAAATTAATGTATTTTTGTGTATGGCTCAGAATATTTTCCTAAGCAATGTAGCACACTTTGTGTTGTGTGTTTATGTATGCATATATATTTAGTAATATCATGTGTATATACTTAGGTCCTGTCCAATTGCCAAAATCTGTTAAATAGCTAACCAGACTCTTAAATGTCACCTTTATAAAATGGTAATGTATATATCCTGTGAAATATGATCCTTAGGTAGAATTCTAGCTTTAATGAATTCCAATATTAATCCCATATGACTCATCTGTCAGGAAGTGTAAAAATCAAAACTGCTCCTTTTGTTGCCTTTCACTCACTATGAAAACAGAGCAAAGAACAGTCCCTTTGGCACATTCATCAAAACTGTGATCAGGCTGATTAAAATGCAGATATACTGGAGCTTGTCTTTTATCTGTATTCCAACAGTGATATCTGATTTATTTGAATCTCATTAACACTCTATTTCCATGCCTTCTTTACTATTGTTTGCTGCTGTTACCAGCATCTAATTAAACAAGCACAACTGGGAATTTTGCACGCACATTTACTCTATATGTTTCTCTGATATTATTTGAAACCTGTCTTCCTCCCAGTAATGTACTCCTCAGGCGTAGGATGAGGGCAGAATGGTAATTTGGTGTTGTTCTGCACCATATTACATTTATGTGAGGAATCACAGGATCTTATAAATTTTTAAATTGAACAATACCCTCAATTTGGAATTTCCTTTCATTTCTTTTAAAGAACTTGCCACTTGGTATAAAGGCTTTTGATATCTTAATGGCAAAGCCTGCATTTCACAGAATATTTATTTATTATTGGTCTGATTTCTGAGGTGATAAAATGGTGTATTTCATTTTTATTGCACACATTTTCACTATTCTGTTTTCTGTATAGTTTTTCCCATTCTAGTAATTCAGACTCTGGGAAAATCAGGTTTTCTAGGTGTCATCTTTTAAAGCCCCATTCACTTTACATTGCTTGAAGCTTCTCAGTTACTCTACTACATCGTGTTTTCTAAACATTTCTCTTTTACTCTTTCTGAAAATAGTCAATTTGTTCCCTCACCCTTGCATACAAAAAGATGGAAAGTAGCAAAGAAAAATAGAAATAAATAAAAGAATATGAGATTATTTTAAATCACAATCAACTTCACTCCATGTTAATTTTTATCCTAAAGAATTTCAAATGCAAATCTTTGGGAATTAACGTAATGTCCTCTCATGCTGTATAGTAGTTGGCACAGTGCCATGAACAACAGGGAATATATTGTTTATTTTTGTGATTGTATCCCACTACCCATCTTAATAAAAATAATTAAATTCAACCCTTATAATTGTGAAAGCAATTCAAATATATTCATATTTCAATTACTGTGATAGTGTAAATCCAGATTACACCATCTGATGCTTCTAGAGGGAACAATATGAACCAAAAGAGAACATTTACATTACATATGTTTTGAAAGGTTAAAAAGGGGGCAATGTATTACTATGCTTCCTAATGGAAAGTTAACTATATATAACACACACCAACTGTTAGTAGCCATTACCCTACTTTATGTTATCTGAGTGAACTTTGATATTTAAATAATTCTCCTCACACATTTTATTTAGAGATGTCATGTGTATCTATATCTGATATTGGCCACTTCCAAGAACTTTAATTAATCATATTCTGAAGATGAAAACCTAACATCTGGTGGTGAGAGTGTAGAGAATGGATATTCTAATATATTATTTGTGGGGCCAACATTTCGGGGGAAAGATTTTAGGATGAATTATGCTTGCTGTATTCAGAATAACAATACTTCTATGAATCTAGCTACAGAAATAGTAGCTTGAGTACATAAATACATATTAATCTATATACACACCTGCGAACAACTTATTAAAACATATATTGTAATAGAAAAATACTGATAGCAATCCAAATAACCATGATACATGACTGTTCCACTATTTGTAGAGGAATAGAATTAAATACTAAACAGCATTTCCAGAAAAAATAGAGGTAGAACTATATGTGCTGAACATGGAATCTGTCCATAATATTTTTGTGAATGAAAAAAAGTTATTTAAATAATATGACTTACATGATTTTATTATTGAAAATTGCATGTGCAAGTATATATATTTATAAAATAAAATGTACTTCTGTGAGCCAGGCAAGGCTACCTGTGGGATGAGTGTAGAATGAGAATCTTGAGCAACAAGGATAGTAATTTTCTTTTCCTAATTTGTGTAAATTAGGAAAAATTGTATAATTAAGGAGAAAAATGGAAGATTTTAGATAATTTGCAGCCCTTCCCAAAAAGATTATTTTGTTCTAACTTACAATTAATAATACTTTCCAATCAGGCTTTTTGGGGACAGTTAGTGGTACAAAACTTTCAGCCTTGCATGTCAATGTCATTGTTATTGGTGGTCATTGACAAGGCAACACATTTTAGTCTCTTCCCTTGGAATTCTGATTCAACTGAGAATAAAGCTTGCTTCAATACAGTATATTATTATTATTATCTCTTTCCTTTCTATAACAGTCAGTAAAATCTAGGCTATGAAGAAAACGTTTTTTCCTGAGGTCATTCAAGGAATATTTTTTCCATACTGTTGGGCTGCTCTTTCCAAGGTAATTGTGTCTTCTATATAGTCACAACTGGGTGACTGCATATCCTCATGAAGGAGAAAAAGCCCAAAGAGACATTTCCTATAGATAGAAGAGGCCCTCTAGTGAGGGCCTCTCATTTTTTTTTACTCTCATTTACTTAGTGATAACTTGGTCACATGGCCACACCTAGACAAAAGAAGCGTGTATGTGTGTGTGTCTGTAGGTGTCTGTGTGTGTGTGTTTGTATCCTGGCCCATATACTGCCCATAGGCAATCATTTAATGTGTTTTATGTGTATGCTTATATTTGAAGGTATTAAGAAATGTGCGTTATTTGTGTCAAAATGTCTTTTAATGTGTTAGAGTGAAGGACAGTGCATTTGAATTAGGTGCCAGCTGCCCCAGCATGAAAAGTTACATGTCTTCTGTCCCTTAGAAAAATGATATTATAAATATTAATAGATAATGAATTTTCTTCCACCTTTGTGGGCCATATCAATTGAAATTTTGCAAAATACACCAATGTTCTATCTCATACTCTAATATGTTTAGTTTCTTCAAAGTTTGGATAATGTTGTCTAATTAATTAGAAACTTCAATCAAAATATCAGTTATACAAATCCACTCACAAGTGCCACAATAGTGGCTCTCAGCCGGACATGCTTTGAATTATGTTACTATAATATATCACACTATTATAAAATTACTCATGTCTTGAAAGAAGAAAAATAAAATTAAGGCTCTGGTCACTTTCTTTGAATTTTGAAAGGCACCACCCCAGGCTTATGAATATCTATATATTTTCAGATTTTTTTAACTTATATATCTGTGCCAGGAAGTGATAGAGTCTAAAATTTATGGATACTAATATTTCTTCAACAAAACAAGCATTATTTTCTACAAGATTAATGTAATTCTTTTTTATTTCTGCCTAGTATTTTAGCATTTCACTTTCTTTAATGTCATGTATGTGATTACTTTTAACAAGGGCTATCTAATTTAGGTCATTTCCCAGTAATGCATCAGTGAGCATAAATTGCTATTCAATTGTGTCAGCTTTCATCTCTGAGTCAATGACCCACAGAACTACCATATTACAAATGTAAAACGATTCTGTTAACACACAGTGATTTTCTAGTTTCCTTAATCATTAAAAAGAGAGAGAGAGTATTTAATGTATTTCCTTCGTTCTACTCGGCTAACCCATCAAACTAAGCTGTCTATTTCAGGGCCAAATTTCTTGTCACTCTCTACAATGTCTACTGTGCATTCACGTCTCAATTATTTATCACTAAGCTTCTATCCTGATAGATATCCCCAAACTACTCTTTCAAAGGTCACTGTTTAGGTAACAAACACTTTGACCCTTTTTCATTCTCAATCTTAGGATACAGTCATTTTTTAAGATAATGTAGGTAAATGGTTACATCGCATTCATACAGCCTGAGATTCAAACTCTAGCTTTGTTAATTTCGGAATAGTTGCCCTTAGGAAACTCTGAGACGTATTACTTTGTGCAACTAATGCTTCTATTTTAAAGAGATGTTCTGAACTCTAAATGAGATAAGGTACTGAAAGTACTTAGTAAAGGGTCTAGTGCATATTAATGACAGCTATTAATACTAGACATGACATCTCTTTTTAATATTTCTGAACCCTCATTTTCTGTGAAATATATGACACCAGTTCTCACTCCACCTCCAAGATTACTCCTTTTTAATCTCTTTGGTCATCATTCCTTCCTCCCATTTCTTATTTTTGCATATTTCTCAAAGATTTTTTTTGTTCACTGGCACTCCTGGTTCATCTTATCCTCTTTCTGGGAACAAAAACTTACTTCTCAATTCTACTAATTTAAATTCTGAAATATAATTCTCTAGACATATATATTCTCTTAATGTCACCTCTAAAATGTCATATTATCCTCAAGATATTTCTAAATATCTGTCTGGTAACTCAACCTCAGTATATTCCATTAGAATTCACTCTTGTTTCCTAAACCTCTTCTAACTATCCTCAGATTTCAGTGTTACTTTTATACTCACAGTCATTCAAACTTTTGGATCTGTTACACCGTCCTCCCACAGGTAATCATTTGCCTAACAGCAGGAATATCACATTTAGTCCAACCCCATGTACATCCTTCTGTTTCCACTCTGCCTTGCTAATGCTGAGGCCCTTAATAACTTTCAGCCTCTTACACATCTTTTTGCACTGATGCCAGATCAAACTTCTCAACTCACAGCACAAAGATTCAGGGGTTTCCCAATCATTAATTAATGCATAAGTTCAGCCATGGTTCAGTCTTACCTATCTTATCATCAGTAACTGGCTTTCAATATTGATAACTGTGGGAGGCAGAGGCAGGAGGATTGTTTGAGCCCAGAAGTTCAAGACCAGCCAGGGTACCATGGCACGACTCCATTCCTACAAAAGACATAAATAAATAAATAATAAATAAATAAATAAAATTAGCTGGGCCTGGTGAAATGCACCCATAGGGCCAGCTGCTCAGGAGGCTGAGGTGGGAGTATTGCTTGAGCCCAGGGGTTTGAGACTGCAGTAAGCTATGGTCGTGCCACTGCACTCTAGCTTATGCAATAGAACTAGACCTTGTCTCAAAAAATATGTATATTGATAACTGGAAATAGGTTAAATGAAAAAACACAAAATTATTTCAGATGAAAAGGAGAAGGATGACTTGGTTAGAAATTATCTTATGTGAAGATCTTGGCAATGCTTTACCTAGATAGGAAAGGTCATAAGTGGTATACCAACAACTGTATAAAATACAGAATATAAGAAAGCATACAGTTAGTGAAAGTGTACTATCCAGATATAATACTAAGAAAACCATAGAAATTACAGAAGAATGGTTTGTGAAATGAAGTAAAACTTTAAAAATAAAGATATTGTCACCCTCCAAAGTTATGACATTTTCTTCCCTGAAAGTAATCAATTAGAATAAATATGAACAAGGTCAATAAAATACTTGTCTGGCAAGTTTGTGCCATTTTTCTTTGGTTAAGAAATCACACCAATTTTATTCATATTAGTAGGAGCTAAGCATCCTATGCTGGCCATGCTTCAATTTTAAATATCAATTAAGGATACTAATAGTCATTTTGACTTTTGAAAGGCTGGCTGAAGGAAATAAGGGCAATTATAAGTAGCTCTGCATGATGTGGTCCATATATCTACTTTCTGGCCACTGTTTTGTTTTGAATGTTGTTCATAAATAGTGCAGGTGGAAAGAGGATCAGATTATGGGAACTGATAGATCTAGTTATAAATATGTTTATTTCACCCTAATTACATGAGTTGAATATTCTTCATGAATATTCATAATAAAAATATTAAATATGGAGCATTGAAAATGAAAAGAACAGAATTAGGATTTCACCTTTCAAAGTCCCTGATTAAAGTGTAAATTCACCAGGAGGCTTATACCTTAAATTGTGTCAGCTAACACCTTAGGCTTTAGCTATCATCTTAATTATCAGCTAACACTTTCATAGGGACGGGTACACATGTGCAGCCTGCCCTTGGGATAGCAGGAAAGAAAAGGTGAGATGTTAGGAGAGACAAACAAGGCTGAGTCTGGAGACATGCCAAAGACTGAGAAACCTACTGCATCATTTTCTTGGAGCCAGCTTGAGCTCTATAATACCTTGCTCTCTTAAGAATTATTCCTCAGATATCAGAAGTAAGTACAGCAGGAAAGCATTTTGTTTTGTCACCCCAACCTACTTTTGTCACCTTCTTTACTTCTGTTCACCCGTAGAGGGAAGTGGTCTTTGGTAAGACAGTGAGAGATAATTATTCATCGTTTGCTATGAAGGAAGGGCCCTATTAGGAGAAAAGCCTGGTTGATACTCCATTGTAAGGAATTTAAAATACTTTGGAATGGTGTTTATGATAGTGGCAGGAGATAGACAAATCCTAGGCAGACAGGGGTGAGTGACCAATGAAACAACACCCTCAAGCCAAAGAGAGTTTAAAGCCTAGCTGCAAGTCCCAGGCAAATCCAAGGACTCAATTGAGAACCTCTCTTCCCATTTGGTGCACTTTCCTCCCATTGATCCCCACCCTTCACCTATTTTACATATATTTACCCTTCTCTAATTGATTTTTTACACTGTTGTGCTTACCTTTGAGTGGTGCCTTTAACTATTTTTTGCCTACTCACAAGCCAATCATCGTGCACTCCCCTATTCTGAGCCCATAAAAGCCCTGGACCCAGCCACGCTGGAAGAGAAACCACCCGACTTTGGGTGAGGGACCAACCCCACATCCCTTCTCCACTAAGAGCTATTCCATTACTCAGTAAAATTCATCTCCACCTCCCTCACTCTTTGGTTGTCAGCATATCCACATTCTTCTTGGATGGGGGACAAGAATTCAGGACCCACCAAACGTGGGTACTGACAGCTATAACATTGTGGTCATCTGTTCTCTGCCAGAGGAGGGCAGCCACTCTACACCATGGGAAGCAATGGCAGGGTTGAGCCAGCCTTGGAGCTATGGTCCAGAGCAGGGCAAGAGGCTGACTGTGCTGTTAACATGCCACTGTCTGTCAGGCTGTGGATGGCAGGACTAAAAGAGCTAATTAGCATGTTGCAACACCCCTCCAGTCTCTTTGGGGTCATGTGCACCCCTGCCTGGGTGCACCACATTCCTTTTGGGGAAACATGCCTGGTCCAGCAGCAAGTCCTGCATGGAATCCATCACTGTGCTGGCATTTTGAACAGCTGACTGGACCTTGCAATTGCTCTTTCACACACCATCACCTACCAGGGGCTGAGCACACAGTTGCAGTAGCTGTAGGAGCCAGGAGCTGGAGCACAAGCCGGACACGGCCCAGTGGGCCGGGTAGACAGGGCACCTCCTGCTGCAAGCCTGGCAAAGGGGCTGGGAAAAATCCTGCATCATTTATATTACCATAAAGAAATCTCTGAATACTCTTCAGGCTCAAGTCAGGAAAGAAACACCACCATGGATGTAAAGACATTATAGCCAACTACCAGAATATAGTAAGAACTGGTAGGAGAGGAAGTCAGAACACAGGACAAAAGAGATTTCTATTTAAATGACAATAGAACAAAAGGAGCAAGATGAGGAAGAAGAGACTGTCTGATATTGATCCCAGTGGAGCTACACATGGATTTAATGTGGGGAAATTTTTTAAATATACCTACTTCTGTCTTCCCAAAACTGCCTTTGTACCTGTCTAAAAGTAAAGTAACTATTTTTGGTAAATAAATGTGACCTGTCAACCAGAAAGAAGAAAGCATGGCAACACTATTATAGAGCATTTATTTGGGCCAAGGTTGGCAAGTGCAGCCTGCGAAATGCTTCCATGTTGCCTTGGGAGTGCTCCATCAGGCCTTCCTTACAGGCATGTTTTTAAAGGAAAAAAGGGGACAATGAATGGGCTGATGCAAAGTTGTTTGACAGGAATTCTAACTGGGCACAGAAATAACATTGGTTAGTGATTGGCTGCACATTGTTGAACCATGGAGTACGAGCTTATGGTGTCCAGTGTATGGCATTTTATGGCTACTTAGTGTCAGTTAGTCTAGAACCCAAAAAGCAAGTGGCTTCAAGAGGTGATTATTTAGTTCAAGAGGGGAATGTGATGTGGACTGCTTCTGCATTTCAATGTCTCTCTGAGCCTGATGACTAAAGGGGGCTGGCCTTCCTCACATAAAAGTTTTTTTTCTCTCAATCCCATTGTGCAGACGCTGTGCCTGTAGGGTATAACTGTAGGGTCATATATACAAGCTTTCATCTGAGTTATTTTAATTTGTCATATTTATTTTTGGCATCTCATCTTTATATTAAGGTATAATTTAGTTAAAGTTAAATGTGCGGATCTGGGTTTTGAGAAATATATGCACTCATGAAACTCACCTCCAGAACATTCTGAAATCATTCTTCTCATTTAATCCCAAGAAACAGTCACTGTGTCAGAGGTGTATGAACCAGAGTGACTCCATCTTGAATAGGGGCTGGGTAGAATAAGGCTGAGACCTGCTGGGCTGCATTCCCAGGAGGTTAAGGCATCTTCAGTCACAGGATGCTATAGGGGGTCAGCACAAGATTCAGGTCACAAAGACATTGCTGATAAAACAGCATGTGGTAAAGAATCTGGCCAAATCCCACCCAAGCCAAGATGGTGATGAAAATGACCTCTGGTCACCCTCACTGCTCATTATACAGTAATTATAATGCATTAGCATGCTAAGGGACACTCCCACCAGCACCATGACAGTTTACACCAGCACCATGACAGTTTACAAATGCCATGGCAATGTCAGGAAGTTACCCTATATGGTCTAAAAAGGGGAGTAACCCTCAGTTCCAGGAATTGCCCGCCCCTTTCCTAGAAAACTCATGAATAATTCATACATTGTTTCCCATATAATCAACAAGTAATAAATATAAGCAACTGAGCAGCCCATGCTGCTGCTGTGTCTAAGGAGTAGCCATATTTTTTTGTTTTAACTTCTCTAATAAACTTGCTTTCACTTTTCCCTGTGGATCCACCTCGAATTCTTTCTTGCACGAGATCTAAGAGCCCTCTCATGGGGTCTGGATCAGGACTCCTTTACAGTAACAACTGTTCTGATTTTCTTCAACATCTATTAGTTTTGCTGGTTTCACAAATTTATATAAATAGAATTATACTGTATGTACACATTTGTGCCTGGCTTCTTTCTCTCAGGAGAGTTAAAAAATTGTTAGAGTTTCATAGTTGTGTTGCATCAGTAGAGGGTTTTTTGTTTGTTTGGTTGGTTAGATGTTTTTGTTTTCAGTTGCCGAGCAGTACTCTATTCTATGGATAAACCACAATTTGTTTATCTATTATCTTTTTCAAGGGCATTTGGGTTATTTTCAGTTTTATTCTATTATCAATAAAACTTTTGAGAACATTTCCATGCAAGTTTTTTTCTTGGACATTTCTTGTCATTTCTCTTGACTATAAATACAAAAAGTGTAGAATTTCTGAGTCACAGTGGAGGAATTTATTTGGTTATGAACACAAAATGTGTACTGATTTCCAAAGTGTTTATGTTATTTTACACATTCACCAGCAAAGGATGAGAGTTTCAGCTGTCCCAGATTCTCACTGACAAGGGACATTATCAGTCTTCTTAAATTTAGCACTCCATTGAGCACGATTGCCTCCTATTGGAACTATATTTGTTTGAAATAATTTCTTTTTTTCAATGCATAGCATAAGTTCTGATTTCTACTCTTATGAACACTTAGTGTTCATGCATTGTCATAAGTGATTCAGTTTTGAATTATTAATGATTTTAGAAGTTACAAACATTTTATTAGGCACATTCTTGTTACTGGTGCATAGGAGCTAAACATATTTTAAAATTTTTAAAAATTGGTGATGGGTGATTAGAGTGGAAGGTGATAGACAAAACAACACTGAAAGACTAAGATCTGGAAAGGTAAAGATCACAAATCCAATTTGTAACATGATTGTTTTTAAGAACATTTGGGAAGCCCTAGGAAAATATAAAGTAGAAAATTGGCAATATGAATGCGGAGATTATATAAATAAGTTGGTAATTCCCCTTGTTTATGTTGTTCTTAGATAAATAGTTGGCATCAATTATATAAATGATATTTCATACTATTTATTATAGAATTAGGCTGTGAATATTCATCTACTTTGAAATTATGTACTTTTGTAGGAAAATAATATGTTAATGATATTGAAGATAGAAATTTTCACAATTATATTTGGGATTTTTCCCTTCATACTTGCTGTTTATTGGAAATACCATATTATTTGAAATAGCAAATGCCTAAGTTAATGCAGAATTTCTGAATTCCACCTATGACTTCTAATTATTAAGATATACATAATGCCTTTAGGGTTTTTATCATTTTATAATACTCAAAATTAAGAAGTAGATAGCTTTTCATTCAGAATTTTGGATTCCTGAGAGAGAAAGCCTGGAATTAAATCTTGTCTTTTTCACTAGGAATGTAAACATAGATAATATTATTATATATTGTTTCTCTATTTCCCTAACTACTTCAAAGCATTGCTATGAAAACTAAATGAGTTAATAATTTTAACGTGCGGCCGGGCGCAGTTGCTCACACCTGTTAATTCCAGCACTTTGGGAGGCCAAGGCAGGTGGATCACCTGAGGACAGGCGTTCGAGACCAGCCTGGCCAACATGGTGAAACCCCATCTCTACTAAAAATACAAAAATTAATAGGTTTTTGTGGTGCATGCCTGTAATCCCAGCTACTCAGGAGGCTGAGGTAGGAGAGTTGCTTGTACCTGGGTGGCGGGAGGTTGCAGTGAGCCAAGATCATGCCACTGCACTCCAGCCTGGGCAACAGAGCGAGACTCCATCTCAAAATAAATAAGTAAAAATAATTTTAAAGTGCTTAAAACAGTGTTTCACAGAATCCAATAAGCGTGTCTAGTAAATGTGATAACAATAATTTTGAACTTCACCATTTACTGTACTTTTGGTAAAAAGCAAGAGTTGTTCTAAGATATTGCAGTCCTTTTTATGATTTCCAAAAAATATTATTATCATGTCAGAAACTACTATAATTTGCTGTATTCTTTTTGAATCTCACCCTTTATCAGACTAAAATAGTTAATAAAAATAATAATAAAGCTAGCATTTAATGACCACTTTCTATGTGCTTAGCACATTTTAAGTCTCTTAACCATCCTATGAGATGACATCCATTAGCCCCATTTTAGATGTGAAGAAGCTGAAACATGGAAAGACAAATTACCTTGTCAAAGTCATATAGTGATAATGTCAAAAGCAAGTCTAAGTTATATGACTCCGAATCTTTTTTTTTTTTTTTTTTTTGGGGGGTGGAGTCTTGTTCTGTCGCCCAGGCTGGAGTGCAGTGGCGCGATCTCGCTCACTGCAAGCTCCGCCTCCCGGGTTCATGCCATTCTCCTGCCTCAGCCTCCCGAGTAGCTGGGACTACAGGCGCCCGCCACCACGCCTGGCTAATTTTTTGTATTTTTAGTAGAAACGGGGTTTCACCGTGTTAGCCGGCATGGTCTTGATCTCCTGAGCTCGTGATCCACCCTCCTCGGCCTCCCGAAGTGCTGGGATTACAGGTGTGAGCCACCGTGCCTGGCCGACTCCGAATCTTAAACCATGTACACTGACTCTCCAACTGCCGTTTCCAAACAACTGATATTCAAATTCTAACAGTAGCTTGTAAATAATATTGGTAAAGTAAAAAAAAAAAAAAAAAAAGTAGAGCTTAGAAGTTTTCTTTTACTCACAAGTCATTATGTACTCCCAAGTTCAAAGAACCAGTTACCTTACAGACAAAAACCCCAAATAAAAGACAGGGAGAGTTGGAAATGATTTTCCCAATTCTTTGACCCATTTTATTAACGTAAATCATGATAAGTAGTAGATGTTCAAAAAATTATTAAATGTATGAGTAAATAAAAATTGTGAAACCCTCATGGAACTTTTCCCCATACCTTTATAGAACCTGGTCTCAATTAAGATATAGTACAAATGTATAACAAATGTTTTTGAATCACAAAGTTTTTACCAGTATGTATAGATTCAACAATAAAATAAAGTAGAGATTATTAGGAAATTATTCAAGCAGTCTGGGTTTCATTTTCCATCTTTACAATAATAACTCCAGTGAAAATTTACATTTCACTTTTTCTACTTTACCTTTTGTAAAACAGGATTATTGCCCTGTGTGAACTCCTTCTCCCACCTCCAAAAAGAATGATGAGAATATTGACCAAGCACTTAGAAAATGCTACTAGTTACATTTAGTTTACAGTAACAATGAGAAAAGATTTCTTGTATTATGGAAATTGTAGTTATTGAGAAATCTGTAAAATTTTTAAGATACTTCATAATTAATGTTGATTTAGCTAAAGAAAAGAATAATGAATATTCATAGTACATTGGAATTTTATAGTATTTATTTCATTCTTTACAAGCAATATATTATTAACTAAAAACATAAAAGGTGAAACTATATATGATATAACCAATGTGCTTTTAATATAATTTGAAAAGATTAATTACATTATTATAAATTAAAGGTTAAATAATTTATTTTTTACTTCTGGGTTTTTCTTTTAAATGAATATGTAAGTATCTCCAAAACAAATTGTTTGATTATTTCTCGTAATCGAAAGAACATTTTGTTTTTTCCTACTGATCTACAATTCTTTATTCCTAATACAAAGTTTCAAGGTAAGCCAACATTAGTTTAGATCTGTAGGGTAAAATGCTTAATGTTGTCTTTAAAATGTATTTTCTTGAGATTATATTATATATAGATAGAGAGATAGATAGATTATATATTGTATCTATAGATACATAGATTATATATTCTATCTATCTATCTATCTATCTATCTATCTATCTATCTATCTATCTATCTATCTTATGGTGCCCACTAAAAGATACAAATGAATATCTATGCAAATAAAATCTAGTAGACTTTTTGTTTTTTTTTACCGATAGCAACACCAAGATCTAGCTGGATGGTCAATCATAATCACCTAATTCAAATACAGTCTATCCATTTTATCCACAGTTCCTCTTTCCATGGTTTCAGTTACCCATGGTCAACTGTGGTCTGAAAATAGGGAAGTACAGTACCACACTTACATAACTTTTATTACAGCATATTATTATAATTGCTCCATTTTATTATTAGTTATTTTGTTAATCTCTTACTGTGTTTAATTTAAAACTGAATTTTAACAAAGGTTTGTATGTATTTAAAAAATAATATATTCAGGCTTCGGTACTGTCCACAGTTTGGCATCCACTGGAGTTCTTGGGACAAATCCCTCTTAGATAAGGAGAGACTACTGTATATGACGGTGGTAAAATCCTAAAATGTCTCCTCTAGATTTCTCACTAGAATCCAGAGGACTGGGAGTATGTTGAGAGATCATCCTCTGATTATGCCAGGTAACATGGCAAAATGAACTTTTTGCAGATGATTTTAAAGTCACTAATCAGTTAACTTTGACTTAATCCAAAGAAAGATTATTTGGGTAAACCTAATCTATTCACATAAACCTTTTAACAGCAGTGATACTGCTGAAGTGGAGGTCGAAGAGATTAGAAGCAAAGGAAAGACTCAACCTGTCCTCCTTAGTTTGAATATGGAGGTGAGTGGCCTGTAGAGGCAGAGAGAGCTGCTGACTGACCTCCAGCAAGGAAATGGGGTTTTAGTCCTCCAAATGCCAACAACCGAATTCTACAAAAACCCCGTGAAATTGGAAACAGATTTGTTTTCTGAGCCTCCATATAAAAGCCCAGCAGATGACACTGACTATGGTGTTGTGAGAACCTAAGCATAGGACAGACTATAAATTTGTGTTGTTATGTAGCTAAGCTTGTGTTAATTTGTTACTCAGGAAAAGAAAACTAAGCAGATTACTCACTAATAGATGTTTTTCAAAAATATATTTACAGTGTAATACCTGCTTTCTACCTTTTGTCCTAATTAATCCCATGAAAGACAGATGATAAAGTACTAATGACTTTGAAAATTATTATGTAAATTAACATTACAATCTCTCGATCTTGCTTTTAAAAGTCAGTAAGAGCACATACTGCATCTACCATTATTGTTTACTTCTCATATGCCTGATATATATCCTGATATATCTCCTAATTGCTCAATAATTCACAAAACTTACACAAGTATTTTAAATCAATGTTTACAATCCACTCATTTAATACTACAAGAAACAGTTTATCAAGTGCCCACATCAAATTCCTACAGGAAGTCAACAATGCATAAGAATCTGATATCATCCTCAGGTAACCTACAGCCTCAAACTGTGATTCATTATTTACTAAGTAGATTTTCACAGATGAAACTATAGGATGTTTCTAATCTTTATACTTTCAGAAAGTACAAGATTTATCTTTGCATGCCATACAAATATACCCTTTGTAATCGCCCAGTCCTAGAATTATAGAGCCCAAGCTTTCATGCATTTTAATTTTGACGGATCTTGCCAAATTACACTCGAAAATAATTGCCAGGTATGTAAAAATGGTTTCTGATCTTATCATTATTTATTACTTCACAGTGAGATTGAATATTTCATGTTGATTTCCCTTTACAGTTTCCTTAGAACTGCCTGGGCAATATTGTGTCCATTTTTCCATTTTCTCTTGTCTCTTTAAAAATGATTTGTAAAAACACTTGGAAAGTCAAAGAAATTCTTTGCCTACTTATATATTGTTTATATTTCTTAACTTTGTTGAATGTTTCTGTATAGATATTTTCAAATTTTATGTAAATACTTTTGTGCTTTTTAACAAGGGCTTTAGTTATGTATTTTATACACTCCTGAGTTTTTTTCTTAACTCAAGGATTCAAATTGAACCTGAAAACTGCTGAGGGTGGAGAGAGAAACTCCCTATGTGTTGGAAAATCACTACCCAGAGCCATATAAATGTTGAATATATACAAAATCTGGAAAACCTTGAGGCATTTATCTAATGCAAAATACATCTCCAAATTTTCTTGACCACATTTTTTATGTCTTAGTTTTTAACTTTTAATTTTTCAGAAACATATTTTAATTTCAATTATGACTCGTAATGATTCTATGAATGATCACTTTGTACACAGGAAAAGTGATTGATTGTAATATTCAATAATCAGCAATTTGTACCCTATCAATACAAATAGTGAAAAATTCAGTCATCTGTCTACCAATGAAATGATAACGTGAAGGAAATGCTGGTAACTTAATCCTGCTATATGTATGTCAATGAGGGAGTGCAAGAAGGCAGGTATGTTTTAGCTGAAGTATAAAGAATGAGCACACAAGGAAGAGAAGAAGGGGAGGTTCACAGGTGTTAGAGTTTCCATTTTCCAGGATAATCTTTGTAGTTTGCTAGGAGAAATTTAGGGATTCAAAGTATTGTGAAGCTCCATTGTTTTCTTTTTTATTTCTAACTACAAATAGCGTTTGATATGTTTCAGATGGACGTTTATTACTAGTGAGCTCTAATAAATGGGAATTTTTGTTTTTGTTTTTGTTTTGTTTTTTAACTGCTCACTAACCATAATACCTATTTCTAGTGGAAATGAATATCTTGAAGAATATATGATATATTTGCAAGTAAAGTCAACAGGAAGAGAAAAATGAGGGGAGTTTTTAAAAGGGGAAACACCAAAATCCTTTCAATAAAGGATTTTTTTCATACAGAGTATGATTTTCCTGAAAGCAATCTGTTCCCAAGGTTTTCTTTCTTTACTAAACCTAGGAGCAGCACAAATAGGTCCTTCTGTGCTACTGGATGATGAAATCGGAGCTCTCAAGGTCACTAATGTTTCAGGACTAATGGGAGTCATTGAAACTAGAAATCTTGAGGAGTATGAGGTCAGTCCTTGTCCTGAGCTATCCTGGCCTGTGTAAAAGGAATTCAAGGATAAAATGAGTAATTCTAGTGGTGTTTGTGAGATCAGAAAGATAATAGTGGCCCATCTACCAACAGCCTGACTGGAAGTCTAAACTGCTCTTAGAAAAAGTGGCCAAAGTAAGTCAATATTAAATAAAGCAGATGCTGGGTAAATTAGCAAGAATGGCACATATAGGAGACTAAACTCAGCATAAAATAACATGGTATAATTGCCAGGGTGAAGCAAAGAGTGCAGTAGCAATACCAGCCTCAGCATGAGGCATAAAATTATTCTAAAGTTACTAGACAATTACGTTGCAATTATTAATAACAGCTTAATATGTGGAAATGTTAAGCAATTATCCCCTGATTTCTTCTTTACCTGTTGACTTTTCTCCCAAATATGTCAGTTATTCTCCAAGATATTCATTGCCACTAGAAAGAGGGATTATGGTAAGTGAGCAGTTAAAACAATAACAACAACAAGAAAGAAAAACCTCAAATTCCCAAGGTTTAGTTCACAATATTACTCAGTACAAAAGAAAAAAATACCTGAAACCTCTAAAACAGACCAACCACTCTTGCAACAAGATAGAATCACAGTGGGATAATTAGACAAGAAGAATGCAAGGAATTATTAGGTGTTGGCATCTGAGAGAAATTAGATTATACCTAGCTTTACTGAGCTCCTCTAAAGCTAGCATAGCAAAGAAGCAGTTGAATATTGCTTGTGCCATGTAGATTGCTCCAGAAGATGTAGTGGGAAATGAGATTAAAAGCAGCCTTTGAGAAAGGAAAGAGATGCTACAATAACGTCCGTAGGGACCAAAACTGGAATGTCAGAGAAGGTGAGCAGTGGAAACCAACATGGACTGATGATGATCACATATAAGTGTATTTACACAAGCATTTATAAGAACCCCTCCCCTTGCCCTCACTCCACACACCAACAACTTGTATCCAATTCGGAGCAACAGAGAAGTGCTGAATTGCCATGTTGGCTAAGTCAATGTTTCTGCCACCTAAAATAATAGGGTTCAAAACAGAAATGTAGATAAATTATATAAAAAATAAATTTTAAAAAATATTATATTTTCTGCATCCTTAATACACATTTTTTTGAGGCAGAGTCTCACTCTTTTGCCCAGGCTAGAGTGCAGTGCCACGATCTCAGCTCACTGCAATCTCTGCCTCCCAGGTTCACTCGATTCTCTGCCTCAGCCTCCTGATAGCTGGGATTACAGGTACACACCTCCATGCTCCGTTAATCTTTTATTTTCTTATTTTTTTCTGTTTTTTGTAGAGATGGGGTTTTGCCATGTTGCCCAGGCTGGTCTCAAACTCCTGGGATCAAGCAATGCCCCTGCCTCAGCCTCTCAAAGTGCTGGGATTATAGGCAATGAGTCACCATTCCTGGGCCCTAATATGCAATCTTAATAAAAAAAATTTTAAACTGTGTAAATCTAAAGTGAGTTAGAGAATCCCTTGAGTCAAATAGAAAAAAATAGTTGTGAGACAATAAAACATGTAATGCAGGATAAAAAAAAAGAAAGAGACAGTAGAAACAGGACTGAGACCCTCATTCACCTGCTAGTGGCTAGAAATTGTGTTGGTCACATTATGATGATGGATTAATGATCAAAGAAAGATGTACATTATTATCTTCACAGTAATTAGTTTTACATGAAACTAATTAGTTATATCTACACCTGTTATTTGCCTGACAATTCCTCAAGTAGTTCACAAATGGTCTTGCTAGGTCTTCTAAAAGAATTTTGTTCAGTTTATTCACTTTTTATTCAAAAATCATTTACTGAGAATCAAATACTGTGTGAGGTACTGAATAAGATAAAAAAGAGAATTGGCTTCTTCTCTCATGAGACTTACAGTCCAAATTGGAGATACATGGTAAGCAAGTACTTGCTTGAGTCAGTTTCACCTGACAGCCATGATAAGTGCTAATAAATAATACAAAGTAAACAAGCAGGCATATAAGAAGAGGATCTGCCAGTCCTGGAGGTGGGCGGGAAATTAGTGGTGATGGTGAGTGAAGTATCCCTTAGGATAATGATGTTTAAACTGAAACCTTAAAAATAGAGTCATTAACCAGATGGGTGAGATAGAAAAAGGGAGAAAATATTTAAGACAGAGAGATCAGTGTATATTTAATTTCTGAATTTAAATGTTCATTATTAATATTAAAGCCACTATACAGTAGTCCCCTCATATTGGCAGGAGATATTTTCCAAGACACCCAGTGGATGCCTGAGATTGAGGGTATCATGGAACACTATACACACTATGTTTTTTTCTATACATACCTACCTATGATAAAGTTTAATGTATAAATGAGTCACAGTAAGAGATTAACAATAACTAATAATATAATAATTGTACTATAATAAAGGTTATGTAAATGTGGTCTTTTTTTCTGTCTCTCTCTGTTAAAATATCTTACACCATACTTGCATATTTTCAGACTGTGGTTAACCACAGGAACTGAAACCGTGAAAAGCAAAACCACTGTACCTACTAAATTAAGAGGACTGTAATCAGTGTAACTCTAGGGAGATCCTGACATCCTTACTTAAAAGTTTTACCTAAAACCAAATAATCAATAGTTATAAATAGTAGTGTACTTTAAACTAGGTTTAGGGCCTATAAAGGGTCCTTATTACAATGTATGTAATCCCTTAAATATATTTACATATCTACAAAAATATTTAAGACCAATAAAGATGAGAGAAAACCTGAATGTAAAATTAATTAGATCCAGAAGGCCAGATTTTGCCTAACATCAGGAAAATATAGAGACACCTAAACTTAATAAGGTTAATTTTTTAAAATCATGCAATTTTAACTCACATCATTTAATGTTAACTCACATGTTTATAGCACATGCCCTCTTGTAGCTATAGAGAAGCAATGAGTTTAGAACCTAGGTTGCAAAGGCATATAGCTAAAACTGAAAGCTGCAGGATGGCCTGCATTGTTAATAGCACTCACATAATGAATTATAAAGCTGATCTCCAAATGTTTTGGAGCTGAATACTTTGCAGCAATATTTCTAGTTGAGAAGCTAATAGGAAAAATTCAAAAAAAAAAAAAAAAGCTTGTGACTTGATGTACTGGGATATATTACATCAGCTTTCATTTCTCACATTTGTTTTCTGCCTGGCAAATTTTCATTTATCCATCAACTATTACCTTTGATGCTACCTTATAAAAAACAAATAATCCAATGGTTCCCAACAGATCTAATACTACTTCTCCTTGGTTCTACTGCTCTGTATAAATGTTTAGATTGAAGTCCTTAACTTCCAGAATCAAAAATTTTTTAATATATTTTAATTGCCTCATTTTTTGCAAACATCTCAAGACCAGGAATGTGCATTTTATTTGTTTCCATAAATACTCAAAACTAAGTAATATATGCATAATTTATATTTTGTGAATAATTGGCTAACTACTCAAATACTTTTTTGATTATAAAATTAGCCTACAATGTTAGATGTAGTTTAAAAAACAAGTGTGGTTTAGGCATTCTCTGACCTTTGGAGGAATCTTCATTTTTATGTATGGATATTTTTGAGGGGAAGATACATGTACTTACTACCATAGCTGAAATGTAGAAGATAGGGTGTGATATCACAATTCAGGCCTGACCAATTAGATCCATCAATTGGTGAGATTGGCCTTTCAAAAAATAACTCAGACTCATGACAGCATCTAGGGGATGAGGCTATTTTTGTGGTGTGGCTTCTTTGTGTCTATAAAACATGCCACTGGGATTTTGAGTGAAATTGCATTATATTTATATAATTTAGGAAAAACTTTCAACAATAATAAATTATATTTTGTATCCATAAATGTAACATATATGTAATTATTTTATGTATTTTTAAGGATTGCCCAAATTTTTATATTGTTTTTCAATAAAAATCTTGTACTTCATTTGTTAAATTATTAAAAATATAATTTGTTGGCTAAGCACAGTGTCTCACACCTCTAATCTCAGCACTGTGTACTGTGACAGGCCAAGGTAGGAGGATCGCTTGAGCGCAGGAATTTGAGACCAACCCAGGCAACACAGTGAGACCCCCATCTCTAC
Organism: Pongo abelii; assembly: GCF_028885655.2. Taxonomy (NCBI): domain Eukaryota; kingdom Metazoa; phylum Chordata; class Mammalia; order Primates; family Hominidae; genus Pongo; species Pongo abelii. The sequence goes on from NC_071998.2 coordinate 47,146,609, forward strand.
AAAAATAAAACAATTAGCTGGGCATGGCAGCCCAAGACTGTAGTTCCAACTACTCAGGAGGCTGAGGTGGGAGGATCACTTGAACCTGGGTAGTTCAGGCTTCAGTGAGCTGTGATTGCACCACTACACTCCAACCCGGGCAACAGAGCAAGACCCTGTCTTCAAAAATATATGCATACATATAAATGATGAGTTCATGTCCTTTGTAGGGACATGGATGAAATTGGAAATCATCATTCTCAGTAAACTATCGCAAGAACAAAAAACCAAACACCGCATATTCTCACTCATAGGTGGGAATTGAACAATGAGAACACATGGACACAGGAAGGGGAACATCACACTTCAGGGACTGTTGTGGGTTGGGGGGAGGGGGGAGGGATAACATTGGGAGATATACCTAATGCTAGATGACGAGTTGGTGGGTGCAGTGCACCAGCATGGCACATGTATACATATGTAACTAACTGCACATTGGGCACATGTACCATAAAACCTAAAGTATAATAATAATAATAATAATAATTACAATAAAAAAAAAAAAAAAAAAAAAAAAATTAAAAAAAAAAAAAAAAAAAAAAAAAAAATATATATGCATACATATAATTTGTTAATACATTTATCTTTTTAATTTTTCTTTTTTTGTCATCAAGTACAAGTGTTAATTTTTGTGTTTTCATCTTATAACCATCAAAATTTGTAATTTTCTTCTGAGAATCACTTGAGGAGATTCCCTTACAAGGTATCTATCAAAACTAGAAAATTAGCATTGAACAAAACTATTATCTAATTTGTAAACTGCACTCAGGTTTTGCCAGTTGGTCAAATAATTTCTTTTATAGTAATAGAAAATCTGATCATGAATTGCATTCAGTTTTTTGGCATGCCTCTTTAGACACATTTAGTACAGAATTGTTCCTAAATTTTTCCTATAAATTTCATAAATTTGCCATTTTTGAACAGGACAAACTACACATTTTATAAGACTTCCTTCAATTTGGTTTGTCTAATATTTCCTCATGAGTAAATACCAGTTGTACATTTTTGGCAGGAATACCAAAGAAGGGATGCTGAGTTTGCCCCAGTGCATCATATCAGGAGCTACACTCTGTTGATTACTCCCATTATTGACAATGTTTAACCTTAATCATTTGGTCTAGGTAACGAGTGCCAGGTTTCCTCACTGTGGTTACATCACTATTTCACACTTTGTAAATAGTAAATGTCTTGTGGGCAGACACTTTTAAGACGTATGTAAGTATTTTGTTACTCTCCAAATATTTACTCACCAATTTTAGTATTCATTAATAATTCTTGACTGAATCAATTATTACTGTTGCCAAATTATGCTTTCCTCTTTCCATCATTTTTTCTCCTTGATTAGTTGACAATGTACTGGAAGAAATCAGTTTCCCCTCCTTCCTTTCTTTGTTTCACTCATTCATTTACTTTTTTGCATGACTACGGATTTATTGATTCTTATTTTATTCAATTGGTTATTTTCTTTTTAGTTTTACATGTTTTTTCCTGCTCAGATTTTCCCAGATTTGTCCAATAGGTCAAATTTTCCCAGACTTGACATCTTCAAGCTAACTTGTTTCTTTTTGATATGTGTTGCCATTCTTCCAGCAGCTCACCTCTTTGGAACAAGAAAATGCCCCAGGCTAATGTTATGCTTTTTTTTTTTTTTTTTTTTTTTTTGCCTCAGCTGGGTAATAAGCCATTAATCTATGGAACCCTGGCTCCTCTAGGGAGAACAGTATTCAATAAGCAAAATGTCAGTGCTAATTGAGTTCACTCTTACTGAGGTTCATTGCATCCAGACCCTCTCAATGAACAGAATTAGGAAGTAAAATATAAATGTATACTCACATTCACATGTCCATAGATGTGTGCATGCCCAGACATATAGGAACACTCAGGGCCAACAAGTTTACATTGTTTAGGGATTTGTAAATTGACAGCTTACACCTAGTCAAACTTGTAGACAGCCTATTCTGACTAAATAACAAATGGAGCATTAAAAAAAAAAATAAAGCTATCTACCTGAGCTCTATTAAAATAAAGATTATGCAATACTTGGTGGTTCATAATCTGGAAATAAAGCTTGTCTTATGAAACTAATAAAGGATCCTCAGTAGCTGTAAGTGGAACTCTCTATGTACCCCAAAGCTTGCCTGTGATTGATTTTCTTTTCTTGCTGTACCATATCCTTTACCTCTGTGAAAGTCCTGCATATTTATGCTCTGTGGAGTCTTGTGATTCCTTTCAACTATCCAATATGTGTAATCTTTGCAACATATATTAACCTAAATAAATCTATATTCGGTTCTGTATCATACTATCTAAAAATACACAGACAAATCATCAGGTTATACTGATAACTCCAATCCCAGTCTAGCAACACCCCAAAGGTGTTGCTATCCTTTGTCCTTTCCCTACTCTAACAGTCAGAAACCATTATCCAAAAAAAATTTACTTATTTGCTCAAATTTTGAATGTACAAAAAGTATTTTCAGAAAAATATACTAATTAGAGCTTCTTATCTATTTGAGTTCTTTGTTGTCTTTTTCATAAAGATGTGTAATTCTAATACTGTATTCAAAAGTTACTTGAGTTAATGTTGTTTATAATCCTATAAAAATGTGGTTTTGTTATTCATTTGATATCTAGGTATGTTCATTTGAGTCTGTATTAAATTTGGGGGATTTTCATTCCATCCTTGCTGATAGTATTTATTTATTTATCTATATATCTCTGTATTCATTTATTTGTGAGAATATGAAAACTTAAAATGGTTTGAAAATGCAGGACTGTGTAAAAAGATATATTCAAAGAAGTATTATCTTCCCTGATTCCCCAGATCCTTTCCATCCCACTTCTACCTATACCCTAAAGGTAACCAGTTCCATTAATCTCTATGTTACCTATTGTGGGAGTTTCTTTGGTTCAAAATTGCAGATATATATATGCATGTTCTTATTTCTCCTTTTTTCTTACACAAAAAGTAGGAAGCAATATATTAGGGGTAAGCAAACATTTTCTGTAAAAAGCCAGATAAGAAGCAATTTAGGCTCATTAGGCTAAGAAGCAAATCAATGATATGTAGATGCTTATGTAACAAGAGAGAAAGAAATGCAAAAATTGTAATTGATAAAATTATAAATACATATATAATTTTATTATATATATTAAACTTGCATACAATTTTTTTGCAATACATGTCTGCTAAGTAGAAGAATGGTATTGTTTGGACAGATGTTTTTCAATTAAGATTCAAAGTTAGCGTTTCTATTAAATAAATTGCAAAACTTCATCTGTTATTTCTGATCTGTAATCGCATTTTACATAGGTCATCTTTGAACATGTCTTTGCTCATAGATAAATTCTGCTATCAATCTATGAGCATATGGTTTTAACTGAGAATATTTACCATTTAGAGGACATTTACAGACATATTAAACTCTTCTATTGTTATGTACATCATTTAGCATACCATCACATTGCAGATCAATCACTTCCAAATGAATATTAGGTAGAAGCTCCTGAATTACACAGTTAAGTGGATTGAGAAATATGGAAATTGTATTTGCACTTGCATTGATGTCTGAAAAATGTTGCTGGAATGTAATTTAAACTTTGAAAATATATTTGCTGCATTTTTTGTGGGAGTGGAGATTTTGCATCTTGTTTTAACTTTGACAGCATGAAAAGTGTATTAAGGACTTGGACATTATTTGTAATTCAAACAGCAGTAATCTCTGTCAAAATAACACTGTCACAGTATAAGTTTCATACATGAACACTGTTTTACCTTGTGATTTTAGATTAAATTCACTAACAAATGTTATCAACATGTGGCAAAGCTAATTTCCAAAAATATTCAGTGTTCAATAATAGTAGTTGAGAATGAATCTTCATAGTCAGAAGAATATCAATCTTAGCCTTAAGTTTAAAAGCTTAAAACAAAAGTTTATAAGGTAAGACATGAAACTGCTGTGATGTAGGGCTACTCAGTACATTAAGTCTATTATGACAAAAACTTACAGAATTAATCATGGTCGAGTTCACAATTCTTAATGACATTGTCCCTTGACACCACTAATTTAACAACATATGCTATATTAAATATTTTCCTCTTCCAAATACCTGCTGATACATAATACAATGAACACCATAGGATTTAAACACCTTAAAATTTCACAATCTTTGAAAATTTGTCCAATTAAGCCTTTCTTCTGCCTCACATATATTTTTACTATTATGAATTTTAACACTTCTTAGAAGATTCCTCTTCAGGTTATACTAAATTAGTATTTTCTCAACTTTTCCTAAAACATTTTGGCCTGTAATTGTTCCACATACACTATTAACAGAGGCTGACTCTCTAATTGTTTAATCACTTCATCCTTTAATCATTTATTGAGTCTGAATAAATGGGCAGTATCACTTTCTATTCTTTAAAACTCAATGCAAACAACTATAAAAGCAATTGCTTTGTTTTTTGATTGACTATTGGCATTGCTCCAAATGTTATAAACCCTTTAAAGAACTGTTCTTACTAAGAGTCTTATATTCTTACACAAATTTATTTTCTTTGGACATATTTCTTAGGCTGCTGTAATCACACAGTAATTCACTAACTTCCTATTAATAAATACTTTTTATTGTATGGCTAACAAATGAGCCACTTAAAACCTTATTTTCATTATGGCTTCTCTTTTAATTTTAATTTTAATAAAAATTCTGTTCTAATAAAATATTCTATTATAAATACCTTATTTTTTCTTACCATTGCTTTCCTGCCAATTGAAAATATTATGATGAGTGCTAACAACTCAAAAACAAACAATTCAATTGACAAATGGGCAAATAAGTTGAATAGATATTCTCAAAAAAAGATATAAGCATATTTAATGACCAATAAGCATATTTAATGATTCAACATCATTAACCATTAATGAAATGTAAATCAAAACTACAATGAGATACTACTTCACACTGTCTAGGATGGCTTTTGTTTTTTTAATAAAATGAAACATAAATGATGGCAAGGATGTAAAGACATTGGAATATTTGAAATGTTTGTGGTGAGAATATAAAATAATGTATCACTTTATAAACAATTTGGCAGTTTCTTAAAATGTTTAACATAATTTTACTGTATGATGCAACAATTCTACTATTCGGTATTTATTAGAGAGATGAAAACCTATATTTACACAAAGACTTGCACATGGATATTCTTAGAAGCATATTCACAATAGCAAAAATTGGCTTAGGTTTGGCATTAATTCCTTGAAATCAAAATGTCACAGTGTTTTATTAGTCATAATGAGGCTTACACATCTCAGTCTATATCAGAAGCCTTACACCAGTCTGCCTCACAATGAATCAAATGTGATTATAGACTCATTCTGTGGTTACTTATCTGGTCCTCTCAATGTATTGTGGGAATAGTTAGTTATATCTAGAAGATGAGAAGATTCCTAATTGGTTTCTTGATCTATGGAATCAGGGCTACTATAAAACATAGGACAAGTGAAAACCCTTCAAACTACTGACTTTTGCCAGGAAAATAAGACAAGAGCAATATCACATCTCTAGGATAATTGCAGAGATTAAAGAGGGATACAGGAGATGATGATTCTTACCACATCCCTATGAGAATTATATTTTGCCCAGTGCAAATAGCACATGGATAATAATGATTAGTTATTGGAAATGTAGACACATTCATATGCCAATCTCAGCTCTGGTTCCAGATGAAGTATTCTTATTCTAACAAATTAATGCAATATCTGATACTTAATACACAGATATATGAAGTTATTGACCTAAATTATGCTTTAATTGCTATTTATATCAGAATAATAATCAGAAGCAGTTTGGTTTAATAGTGGCAGAAGGCAGTCAAATGTCTAGGCAGATAGGGGCAGGTCCTCAGTGAAACCCCACCTTCAAGCCAAAGACAGTTTAAAGCCTGAAAGCCAAGCTACAAGTCAAACCCACTGATCAGACTGAGAACCTCTCTTCCTGTTTGGCACACTTTCCTGTGATTGACCCTCATACTTCACCTATTTTACATATACCTACTCTTCCCTAATTGTTTCTTTTTTTTTTACTGTTCTGCCCACCTTTGAGTGGTGTCTTTGTTTTAGCTTTTTTGCATACTCACAAACCAATCAGCACACACTTCCCCATTCTGAGCCCATAAAAGCCTAGACCCAGCCACACTGGGAGAGAAATTACCCAATGTGGCTGGTGGGGATGGAGGGGACCATCTTCATGTCCCTTCTCTGCTGAGAGCTGTTTCACCGCTCAATAAAATTATTCTCCACTCTCCTCACCATTCAATTGCTAGAGTAATCTCATTCTTCTTGGACACAGGACAAGAACCTGGGACCTGCCAAAGAGCTGAGGTGAAAGGAGCTATAAGCTGTAACCCTCTCATCCTTTGCTGGCACCAGGCAGGGGTGGAGCTGGGCTAGCCCTGGAGCCATGGGTCAGAGCAGTGTGATGGGAACAAATAAGCAGAGGCCTGGCCAGCCACAGAAGTGGAATTCTGGCTAGCAAAGCAGGGCCAAGAAAAATCCCATTTCATTTCTACGTGGCAAGAGCAGCACAATACCTCCATTGTCTTAATTAAGGGTTAAGGTAACTCTTCTCTTTGTTATAATGTTATGTGAGGTATCTTTGATCATCTTAATATCTCAAAAAATACAAAGTTGAATATTACAATAATCATATTTCACTAATTTTCCTGGTGAACTGAAAGTAGTAAGCAATCTAGATACCTTGGTAAAAATGTAGATATACCTTGGTAAATGATTGCATGTCAGAGAGAGGAAGATATATCCTGAAAAGTTCCTGGCTTCCCATGTTAGCAGAAGTTCTAGGAATCCAGTGGTTTTGGGTATATTGGAGTATTTTTCTAAACAGAATATTCTGAGCTTTATACTACATGATGCAAAAAGGCCAAATATTTGTGGTTATGCCTCTGATATTTGAAGGCAATATATACCATATGCAGGCATATTGTTCAGATTCACTTATTATGTATCCTAGAAGTCTATTTTCAGTAATATCTGAGGCAAAACAAAAGCAAACAAAAGGCTCTATAGTAGGTAGAATAGCTCTTTTCCCATTTGGGCAACATGGCAAAGCAGTTGTTCTTTTCTCATTTGGGCAACGTGGCAAAGCACACCCAGTGATCTCAGTAGCATTGTTGTCAAACATAAATGCCAGAGAAAGCCTTTGCCACACTCCAATAGAGAAGTTCAAAATTTTGCAACTGTAATTTTTTGAGAAAGATCATGCTAATTTATTATAACTTTCTAATCTAGAAAATTTACCTATTGGGTACTATACTCACTATCAGGGTGACAAGATTCACATTCCAGACCTCAGTATCACAGAATATTCCTACGTAACAAATCTATGCATATACCCCCGTATCTAAAATAAAAGTAGTTTTTTAAAAAAGTAGTTTCTGCCCAATACTGGGCACTAGCAGACACTAAATATACAATCACAGGACATCACGGTACCTATCGGGAGCTATATGTTATCTGATCAAATAAATCACAAAATTAGACATTGATAGCAAATTTTTTTTCATGTAACAGAATGGAATAAGTGAGACCAGGCCTAATAAGGTCCAGAAGGTGAAGCGAAGCACATAAGCAGTTGGCTGAAGCTTCCTAGTCATTTCTCCTACTTTACTCCCTTTCTTTCAAGGTACATTTATGGCTTCATGAGGAATTTACTCTAACAAGAAAATGGAGAAGATAGAAAGGCAAATGCAAAATGAGAAAACAGTGATTAAGAAATTAATATCTGACAAAATTGAAGTAAAAGTGAAATAATTAAAACAAAAAGACACACAATAGTGACAAAAATATGATCCATAGCAAAGATCTAAATATCATGAGTCATTTAGATAGCCTCAAAAATTAACTAAGCATAGCAAAAGAAGTCTAAGGGAAAAACAGTGTGAACTTAATTGTAATATGAAAGTTAAAATCACCTCAGTATATGGAATATCATGTAAGAAAGAGTAAACTAAATCACTGAACTTAATGAAACTGATATATCTCACGTTCTGAAAATAATAAATATATCTACTTTCAAGTCCCCAACTCTTATAAATAACAAGGCATACGTTTACCAAACCAGAAAAACCTGGAATAGTTAAATTTATAGTTTAAATTTAAAGTAAAATATTCTGAACAAACACTTAATGTAAAACTATAGCTAATAGGAAAAAAGGAAATAAACCCAAAAATATCAAAATATTTTTAAAGGCTTTATTAAAACACTTTTGATTTAAAATTGGACTTTGTAATTTAGCTTCCAAAATGCAAATAGTAGAGCTATATCAACCTAAGAGGAAAAGCAACACCTTAACATACTTAATTACTGTTTAATTAGTAAATATGTAATATGAAATGATGATTTTATTGACACAAGTTGCAAATACATATCTAGGTGTTTTCGTTTTGTATTGCTTCTGTAACAAATTACCATAAAGTTAGTAGTTAAAATAATAGACATTTATCATCTTAGGAGTCTGCAGGTGAGAAGCATAGATCTGCTTACCTAGGATTACAAGGCCTAAATCAAAGTGTCAGCTGGTGTGGGCTGGCACTTTCGAGTATTTGAGAAAGAATCTGCTTCCATGCTCTTTACATTTGTTGGCTGAATTCAGTCCCACAAGATTGTAGGACTTGCTGTCAGCTGGGATTCCTTCTCATTTTCTAAATGCTGACTGCATTGCATCCTTGGCTTGTGGCACTCCCCATTTTTAAAACCAGCTATAAGACATCAAATTCTTCTTGTACTTCAGATGTCTCTGACTTCCCCTTCTATCACATCTCTTTGACTTTCTATTCGGTCCTCATCTGGGAGATAACTTTTATTTTAAGTGCTCATCTGATTACATTGGTCTCATACAGATCATTTGGGGTAATTGTCTAATTTTAATATAAACTGACAAGCAACCTTAATTCCATCATAAAAATCCCTTTTGCCATGTAGTTGAACATATTCATGAGTGTGATACCAGGTATGAGAGATGGCAGAAGTCTGGGGCCAAAATTCTGCCTACCACACTGGACAAGACAATATTTATTTTCATCCTCTCTGCTCTGAAAACCACGCAAAACTAAATAAATTATAAAGAGAAAAAAAAAGAATCCTTAGCTAGCTCAGAAAGCATGATGTGATTTCTCCATGGATGAGAAATTGAAAATACATGCAAATCAATGAGCGCGTCTGAAAGCATAAAGCATTCTGGGCTACAGTTCTGCCCTATTATGAAGCAGCCATCATTCAGGCATTCAGCTGTCATAGAGTAAAGGGGATATAAACTTGCTTCCCTTGGGAGGGGAACTGTAGTCAAGTTCACTTTACTATAGCAAATGACTGTGTTCATGTTTCCTTTTTGAAAAACTGCTGATACAATTATACTACGATTGCTGTCTGGCATGTGGCTTATAGCAACTTTTGTTCTAGAGGGCTAAGAAGACCTAAGATATTGCTTCTGAATCTAGCTATCTCATAAAATCCAATTTGTCACTAGACTTCTAGTTCTGAAAAGGGTCTTAGAGGCTAGGAGAAGATAACTTGGTTGATGATTTTTTATATTTCCAAATAAAAGAGTAGATTTGTAATTTTCCCAACACAAATAAATAATAAATTTTTGAGATGATGGATATCCCAGTTACTCTGATTCAATCATTACATCTTGTTTGATTGTATCAAAACATCACATGTACCTCATATATATACAACTATTATGTATCCATAAAATTAAAAGGAAAAAAATATCTCATTAATGAGTGTTAATTTCAGGTCAAATATAATGAAAAATGAAAAGTGGATTACCTGAGGTCAGGAGTTCGAGACCAGCCTGATCAACATGGAGAAACCCCGTCTCTACTAAAAATACAAGATTAGCCGGGTGTGGTGGTACATGCCTGTAATCCCAGGTACTTGGGAGGCTAAGGCAGGAGAATCGCTTGAACCTGGGAGGCGGAGGTTGCAGTGAGCTGAGATCGCTTGTTGCACTGCAGCCTGGGCAACAAGAGCGAAACTCCCTCTAAAAAAAAAAAAAAGAAAGAAAAAGAAAAAAAAAAGACATAGAAACTGTATGCCCTAAATAATGAAACAAATGCAAAATTTCAAAATGAATGAAAAAAAAAGACATAAAGCCAAGAAAATTCAGTGGAATGGTTTTATTAAAAATGTATCAAACAATGTGAAATAAGTATAATCCATATTTTTGAAATTAGTGATGACACAACTCCCTTATAAATTAAAGGACTTGTACAATAAAAACAGATAAAACTAAATAAGAACTTAGAGATTTGTCTAAAAGCCTAAAATGTGATAAATAGTAAAAATTTAATAGAGGGGATGAACTCTAGTTTAAGCACAGGGAAAGAGATAATTTATGAATTAGAAGATAATTTTGAGAAATTCCTTTGAAATTCAATAGAAAAGTTTAAATAAAATATGAAAACATCTGGCAAGAAGGAGAAACTGATAGACTACAGTACGTTTTACAGGATTTCTAGAATAAAACATCAGAAAGAATAAACTAAAGGCAATATATAAGAAGGTAATTGGCAAAACATCTCTAGTATTTAAGACCTTTGTGTTCTCAAATCAAAAGTTTACACCAATAACTTAGAAGAATAAACTTATAAACCCACCCCAAGAAATTTTATACTGAAGATACAGAAAAGCAGGAAAACCAGAGACAATTATTATAGCTATCAGAGAAAAACAAATTGCTTTTAATTTAAAGGTAACTTAGTTGATAACATATAACTTATGAATAACAAGACAAGAATTTTAAAATATTTTCAAAATAGTAATGGAAAAATAGTGACCTTCAAATTTTATACTTTATATAAAGTGTAAATTTTTATTTTTATTCATAAGAAAATGAATACAAAATAATAACATCTATAATAGTAAGAGACAAGAGTTCTTTAGCCATAGACTCTGACACAATAGGCTATTAAAAATATTTTTTGCAGGTATGAAAATGAACCACAAAACTGAAGAAATAAAATAGAATCAAAGCTTCAGAAGTTGACATATTATTTCAAAAAATTGTCACCTATTGAATGTAAAAATAATAACTAATTTGTTTTGTTTTCAGGAAGATAGCATAATTAAAACTCTAACAATAATATGAGAAATTGGGAGATATTTACTGAGTAATTAAAGCAAGCTATGTTTGGAAGATGTGACATAAAAACAACCTAAATGTCAATTCATAGACGAATGAAGAAATAAAGAGACTGTGGAATATATATTTACACATATATATAATGATATATTATCCAGCCTTAAAAAAGAAGATCCTGCCGTTTGCCACAATATGTATAAACCTGGAGGACGTGATGCTAAGTGAAATTAGCCAGACACGAAAAGAAAAATATTGCATAATCTCAGTTTTTTTAAAAAGTACGATATACAGAGATAGAGAATAAAACAATGGTTATTAGATTAGGTTCCTTATTAGATTAGATTCTCATGAGGAGTGTGCAACCTAGATCCCTCACATGCGTAGTTCACAATAGGGTTCATGCTCCTGTGAGAGTCTAACGCCTTCACTGATCTGACAGGAGGCGGAGCTCAGGCAGTAATTTGAGTAATAGGGAGCAGCTGTAAATACAGATGAAGCTTCTTGGCTTACAGATGAAGCTTCCTGGCTCACCTCCTGCTGTGTAGCCTAGTTCATAACAGGCCTTAGATTGGTACTGGTCCAGGTTTTGGACTCCTGCCATAACATCATAGTGTATACCGTAAATATACATAGTAAAATTCATTTAAAAAATAAATGTTGAAAGATGAAACATTTTTGAACAAAAAATTAAATCTATGCAAATATATGAATGTATGTGTGGTACCCAGTATGTGTGGTAAGTAGGTAATGCCTCCCTTTCCTCCCCTAACTTTGCAGGTTTTAACTGCAGGAACTTTTGAATATGTTCCTGCAATTAAGGCAAAATGGACTTTGCAGATGTAATTAAATTAAGGATCTTAAAGTGAGAGATATTTCTGAATTATCTGGTTGACTTAATGAAATTCCAAGGGTCTTTATAAGAAAGAAGGAATCAGAAAGATAAGAGAAGGAGATGTGACACTGGAAACCGAGGGTCAGAGAGAAAGACAGAGATGTAATGATACTATGCTGTGGCTTTGAAGATGGAAGAAGGATTTGAATAGAGATTCTTCCCTGTAGCCTCCAGAAGAAATTCAACTCCATGAAAACCTTAGACCCATTCAGACTTCTGACCTTCAGACCTATAAGATAATAAATTTATGTTGTTTTATACCACTAAAGTTTATGGTAATTTGTTATAGCAGCAATAAGAAACTGAGGCATTTTAACTCCCCACCCATTAAATATGGGCTAGGCATTGTGATTTACTTCCAAAGAGTACAGTAAGGAATTATGGGGGTGAGGGTGGAGGGCGTGGGAATAACTTCACAGTGAAGAAATCAAACAAACATTCCCTCTGCTTGTGACCAAGCTTAACAAGATCAATAACAATAAGTCATGTTGATAGCATGTACCCTTAGTATGATATAATAATAACAGCATGTAGCCTCTGTGGTTTCTTCTCCAGAGCCTGTATTTCCAATCTAATTATGAAAACGATTATGAGACAAGCCCAAATTTTAGGAAATTATACAAAGTATTAACCAGTGTCCCTCAAAACCTTAAGGTCATCAAAAGCCAGAAAAGTCAGAGAAACTGTCCCAGCAAAGAGGAGACTAAAGATAATTGACAAAACAATGTGGTGTGGTATCCTAAATTTGATCCTGTAACAGGAAAATAACATTAGATAAAAACTTAGAAAAAATCCTCATAAAGTATGGGCTTTACTTAATAATGTATCAGTATTGGTTCATTAGTTGTGACAAATATGTCATATTAATGTTAGATAATAACTATAGTGAAAACTTGGGTGTATATGAACTCTGTGTCGTGTTATCTCTGCAACTTTTATAAAAGTCTAAACTATTTCAAAATAAAATGTTTATATACATACATGGCATATGAGGTAAATACCCAAAATAAAACAAGGAAGAAATTTTGTCGGTCATGTGTCATACAAAAACTAGCTAAATACCATTAATGTAAAAATAATTATGTCAGATTTGGAAAATATAAAAGGTAAGTAATTAATAGGCATGAAATAGAGTGGCATGCACACACACACACACAATCACCTAAATGTTTATATAATTGTAGGCAGCATGAACTGTAAAAAATGGGTATAATGCTGACAAATTAAAATGAGAAAATAACAAAACCTCTAAATCAGTTAGATACTTCCATAGTAATACTTCATAAAATCCAACAATGGAACTACAGTGGCATATAACAAGAACCTGTTCCTCTCACAGGTGTGGGTTGGCTGGAGATCAGCTAATTCAGGGTGAATTTGTAACCAGACCAAGGTTTGGTTGCAGAAGCCAAACACAAGAGACAAGGTTTGTTGAGAGGAAAAGCAGTTTTAATCTGAGAGCCAGCAAACCGAGAAGATGGCCAACTAGTGTTCTAAAGTGCCATTTTAAATTTTGAAATTTATCATAGTGTTTATAAAGAGAAACGTGGCATGGAAGACATGCTGGAGATGTGCGGAGTACAGGGGTTATGTGTCTTGTTCCTATGGCTCTCTTGGGTAATCCCACATCCAGAGATCTGGTTGATGTTATCTATGATGGTGAACTAATTATTTATAGCAGCCCCTAAGCAGGAGGATTCTGGTTTGTTTCATGATTATCCTCTTGGATTTCTTAAGCAAGATCATAATTAGATAAGCATGCATTGCCATAAAGAAATGTCTAAAGGAAGGAATGAAGAGGTGAAAGTGGAAGGAAGAAAAGTAAGTGGATGATTAAAGTATATTTTTAAAAACTGTGGTAACCCATTACAGATTCAGTTTGGCAGCTCTGCTTGAAGCTACAATTACAGCTGAGCTTGCATTATACAGATAATCAAGTCTAGTGTTCTCCACAAGTGATCATTCTAGTAACAGCAGCTACCTGGGGAAGCACTGTTCTTCAAAAGGAGAATAATTAAGGGGCAAGCCTCATTGTACAAGCCTATTACAAGCTCCTACTTATACAATGTCTGCTAACATCACATGGTTTAAAGCAAGTCAAGTAGGTAAAGTGTCACAGAAAATTTTTACTTTCCCTCTACAGGAAGACCTACAAAGTTACAAACTCATGGAAACGAAAAGGGCAAATAATGGTTAGGCAATCATTCAATTTTCCATAACTTCCAATATAGCCATAGATGAGCTTACCTCTCTCTGAAATGTATAGTAATAGATTAACTTGCCTCTCTCTGATGAAAACATAGCAAAGACAAGGAAGTTTTGAATACTGCAGTTATCAAACTGGACTTAATGGAACCTATAAAACATAACATCAGACAAATTTTGAACTTTGAGGCAGTATTTTTATAACTCGGCCATTTATGGAGACATATAGAAATCAGCAAGTGTTAAATAATCAGAGTTCACAGGCTATTTTTACAAAGCAGTTAAACTATACAACAACAATAAACAGAAAATTTGAAACCCCCAAGAAAACAGCTTCAATAAACTAAAAGCAGATTTTCAGAAAGTGTTAAGTCATTAGCAAAACATGTAATGTAAAAAGAGAAAAATACAACAATATTAAGGAGAAAAAGCAATAGTTTTAGAGAATATTGATATCTTAAATATAAGATTAAAATAAATTACATTATTTTAATAAATTTCAAAAACAAAGCAAAACATTTTTGTAGACAAAATTAAAAATGTATTCAAGAGGATATAGAAAATGTGAATAAGTAAAAAAAAACACTAATAAAAACAAATCAATGTCCTCATATGCAATTGAGGACAATGCAGATAAAAATTTACATGATAACATGAAGGTGAAAGAAGATAATTCATAAAAACTATTATTATACTATTGGCACAGAGTATGTGCTTTAACAAAATAAATCATTATTGTTTATTACCACATGGGAGTAGGCCTGGACATTTGCACTCACAAATTCTTATTTTTTTTCCACACATGTTCCTTCTTTCTTGGTCAAACAAGGTAGGCAGAAGTCCTTTAAGTCTCAGCCCTTTTGGTCTTAGGTTCCATGCAATCTACCAGTGTCCATAGGCTTCACCATTCTTTTTTTTTTTTTTTTTTAGTAACTAAATCAAAATGATATATCTTGTTCCCTTTGCGTTTGTCCCTATACATATTTAATCTCCTCCTAAAAATAAGTGGCAAACATGATTCTTGTGTACAATTCAGGGATTCATCAGTTCTGGGACCATAACTGCCAATACTATCAATGTTACACACTGGTTTCTCACAGCAGAAGCACATTGCTATTGGCAAATACATAGCCAGAGCCATTGGGCTGGAGTTAAACAAAGCGCTTATCATGGAGTTAGGAGGTAAAGGGAATGTATCTGTCTGAAGGCTTCCCACAGTACATTTTTTTTCAGTGGGGGAAAAAGAACATTATGCAGTTGTTTGGTAAAAAGAGTTACCACCACATTACACTGTCTGGAGAAAGTTAAAACATAATGCTGCTTAAGAAACAGTCCAGAAAGCATGAAATAATCATAGTCATATGTACAACACACTCCTTAATGTTTATAAAATATAATTATATTTAAAAATAATTGTTATCTTCAATATAATTATATTCATATTACATGTTATATATTGTATATAACTATAAATATATTTGTATTATATAAGTGTAATTCAGACTATTTGAGTCTCTTAAGTATATGGTTACTGTATGTTTGCTCTCCTGATCCCAAGCCTTAACAGTGATTTAATGTAGACTAGAAACAAGGACTGTCTTCCAAAAAGGACATAAACAATGATAATCTGGGAAGGTGATGAATCACACAAATTTGGTTTTACTCATTCAAAAATATGCTTAATAAAGGGAATCAAACACTATCTTCTTGAAAAATTACTCTCCATTGGATAATTAACTCTGAGTTGACAGTTCTAGCATCCAGGGTTATTTGTCATTTACTGATTTATTATCAATTTTTCTTGCTGGTACAATCACTTCAAAAAGCAAAACCTCAATTTGATCATATTTAAAGTCCCAAAGGTACCATAGTCATATTATAGTTTATCTTAGCATGCCCAATTTTCACACCAATTATTAAGAGCTGCATCTTCAATTCAACATGAAAAATGTCCATGAGCCATATAAGTTTTTAGTTGTCTTTACCTTATCTAGACATAAGACCCACCCATGTGGTTTTAGAATTACATTATGTGAATGACCATGTTAATGAAGCAAGAAGTCGATTCTATCCATTTTAAAGCTTTAACTGGTAGAGTTTTTTCAAGGCATTTAGAATGTTCTTTGCTGTTTGAGCAAAGCTAAGCTATAGAACATGTTACTAATAAAACACATTACGTAGAAATAAATTCTTTAAGAAAGAAGTTTAAATGCAGCTAAACTATAGTGAAGGAAAAAACTCTTAAAGCTACCTTCAACATTTCTGTAAAAGATTTTAAATTTGTGAATACAAATACAGTGGCAGGCATGTCTGTTTCATGTTATTCTATGATCATTATTATTATTGTATTCTTGCTAAGTATATCTAAGAGTTGCTCATAGCAAATCTGTTTTTTTAGTATAATATAAAGGTGTCATTTTGATCCTGGGAAATGTGATACAAAAGCTTTGCCAACTTTTGAGTCAAATGGTACGAAATTCATGTGATCACACTTTCACATGGAAAAGAAAGGCAGTTCAAAATCTTGACACCAAGATGAAACATGAAAAATCAACTCAGGATATGTTGATATGTAGTAAAAATTTATTGCATTATAATTTGCAATTGGAAGACAGATATCCTTAGAGTAGTAGATGTACTAGACAGTTCTGACAATATTTATGATCAGTTTCTTTAGAAATGTAACATGTTATTTTAATTAGATCACGAGTTTGTTCTACGATGAACCAACACACAGATTGGTATTATCCTTATATTTCTCAACATTGTAACATCTGCAAAATATGGAAACATGAGAGACAATTTATGAAATTCTAGTGGAATAGGAACATAGAAGTGACTGTGTCCAAGCACATGAGTGTATGAGATTTCATGGCAAAGCTTTCTACAAAGAAGTATGTTTTATGAAACCAACAATGCCTGAACAATAGCAAGGCTTTTATTGATCTTTGGGAAATACAGGTTAAAAATAATGGTTTTTTTTTAACATTTGTAAAATGAAGGAAGAAAGTCTTAATTTACACTGTTGATAATAATGCACCTAGCATCCCTATGTTAGTAACAACATCTGAACTTCTAAAAAACAATGTATTTCTATCAGAAATCCTTTATAATATTGAGTGATAAATGTGTAATTTTTCTTTCACATTTGACAAAGCCAAATGTCTAAACTTTCAGTGACTTAGTACATATTATACTTCAGAAAAGAGGTATCTTTATTATTGTAAAGATATTTTGCAGAGAGATAGACAAGAAAAAATATATGAAAGCAACTATTTGTCTACAAACAACAGATGTCAGACACTTCTAACTTATTACCTGAATCACTAATATCCAGGCTTAAGAATGGTATTTAAACCATACTTTGCATTTGCTTATACAACTAAACTATTTCAGTGGAGCATAGTTAGCTATCTGATCATAATTAGAGTCAGAATTTTTTCTATACACAGACTCAGGAGCTACAGGTATGCCCTGTTTTTCCATGGCATATGTTTGTGGTTGAAATGCACAATGAAAACACATGGACAGAGGGAGGGAAATATCACACACTGGGGCCTGTCAGGGGGTGGGGGGCTAGGGGAGGGATAACATTAGGAGAAATATCTAATGTAGGTGACGGGTTAATGCGTGCAGCAAACCACCATGGCACGTGTATACCTATGTAACAAAACTGCACGTTCTGCACATGTAACCCAGAACTTAAAGTACAATAATAAAAAAAAGAAATGGAAATGTGGAGTTACTAGATCTCAGCATAGCAACCTAGCAGCTAGATATCTGACAAGAAAATATTTAAATGTTCCATTGCAGTTCAGCTGCTGCCCTAAGTGGCTTTGGACAATGCACCAGTGAATGCTGTAATAGCATGAGATGTTAGATGTAATGCTGCAGCATATTACAGCGGGGCTAAGTTCTTCCAACAAAATTTTAGAGAATGAGACAGAGGATATTACAGGCACTGGAGACAGTTTTCATATAGAACCCTATAACTGGTTCTTATTGGTTATCCAGGTAAACTCATAACAAAATTAGTCCATACCAACTTGATGTTTTTCATGCTCTTTGGCTAAGGACTAATTTAAATTTCTCCTAAAACTTAAGTTATGATTCTTTTATTTCCATTTCAATTAATTTAGTTTTATGCATTTTAATGTTTTCTTTTCATGTGCCAGGAAATATTTCGTATTCATAATTTTGTTGAATGAGTAAAAAACAGTTGAATGATCAAATAATAGGAGTGTGAGTATCATTATTCATTACATCTTCAAGGTTCTAGCCTGTAAAGTCCATGAAGAATTTGCCATAAATAGTGAAACATCTAGCTGTTAAGGAACATCAGTGTGAGATATTCTGCAATCTGGTTATGTGTTAAAATTGACATTTTTTATCTTAATTGACATGATTGCTTCATTGCTATGTAGAAACAGACGTATTTTCTCAAGGTATACTGTTCAGGAATTTGAATTTTCTCTATCTACTTAAATAATATTTGCTTCAAATTCCTTAAAGACTAACTCTCTACTTTTGTAAGGCTCTCAGCATTTTAACTCATGTTTATTTATGTATATAACATCTTCCTTTCAAAATTGAAAGCATTTCACATATAGCATCTATATCTGTTTTATTATTTTAAACTCAACACTACCTTACAGCATCTTGAAGAAGGAAAGAGAAGAGGGAGAAATATTTTCTTATACATTTGTCAGTCCATGAAATTTTCTTTACATTTAGTCTCATTGTTATAAGGAACAACTACATGACATCAAGAGATACACAATACTATTGCCATTATACACAGAGTAATTCCTAGTTACACAAATAACAGAGTCATTATTTTCTAATAAAAGTATATTTTACTTTGTCCTTTATATTTGGCCTACCCTTGTTATCTTTAAAAGATTTTTTTTTGGAAAAAATAATGTCAATTCATTTGAAAAGTAATAATAACCATGGTTAGTTTAGTATAGAAAACTCTGTCAAAAATGTGTGTATTTTCTTTTAAATAAATGGCATTATTTCTAAGAACAGATACTGGGATGAAGTGAAGTTTAGTTCTTTTATTCATTTTCTTATATGTTTTAAATGAACTTCTAACAGAGAATCTGTACTGTTGTGCTAAATTTTATTTTAAGGAGAAAAGAAAGTAATTATGCTTCTACATGTTTTAACAAATGAAGCAGGTTATTTTATCCTTGTGTCTTAAGCTGCAATAGTTGAGCCACTATAGTATAATGAATACTTTTCTTCCAGGCTATTTAAAAGATCTTCTCAGTATACAGAAAAGGAATTACAAATGCAGACAAGTTCCTGGAATATTCTATTTAGAGAGACAATAGCACCTGTTTCTTTCCCCTTTTCTCTGTAGTCACAATAACAAAAGCATGGTTAAAAGAAATGAAGACTGCATTATGAGAAATGTATCTAGCAGGACAAAACATGAAAAAGTTGGTTTTACATGTGATATGAATGAGGTCTAGAAGAATAGATGCAAACCAATCTGAGCTTTATAAAAACTAATGAATGTTTCCACAAAAAATGCAAAAGAAATCAGATTCTGAAGCCACAAATTTTTATTGCCAGGAGCACTGCTTTTCAGAAGAAGCCTGCATCTGTTGTAAACAGACCAGACGGATATACCCAGAAATAGAAAGCTTCAAAGAAAGAGTGTGATTCATATGTCTTGCTTTAATAGAAGTATCAAGCTTTCTTTTGAAGTAGATTGGTCTTCGAAGCAGGTGCCCTAAAGGTGCCATCAGACTACTGAAAGTCAGCCAGTGTTTGAAAGCTTGCCAGTTTGAAGGCCATTAATTGACAAGCTGTGAAAGTCCAGCATCACAGGCAAGGAAATTACACAAAGGGGTGAGATTTGATTCCTCGCACCTCACCCAGAGAAACAGTAGAGGGAGCTGCCAATCTTCCAAGACTGAAGTGTATGCATTGTGCAGTTTTAACGATCATCCTCTAACTGATAATTTCACTAGGCAAAAATCACTATAATGTCTTTAATTGCCTTACGGCTTTTGATTTATATTATTTTCTCAAACTATCAACACAGAATTATTTTGGAGGAAAAAAAAAAGGCAACAAAATAGTTTCTTCTTGCGGATGATTCCTAGTTTCCGAATTTGTGTGGTGGCCAAAATATGACACTGTGCCTTTCTGGTAGGGGCAAAAGGCAGAGTTAAGTTCATCTGAACCACAAGTATTGCAGGGCTATTCCAATTCCTTCTTGTCTGTAAGGACTATATTTTAGGTGTAAATATAGTTAAATTTCTCCTCCGTTTTTGAGAATGAGCCTCAGAAGTGCAGCACTATTTGAAATAGGGCCCACTGAACGATTGTGAAGATTTTGTTACAGATTTTTTTAAACACAGCAATATGATTATCACACAGTACCAGAAATATTTATTCAGTGTCAACTGCAACTTGAGATGAGGTGCATATCATCTCTCTCTTCACTTGACTGCTAATTGCCCTAGGCAATCCTTCTGGAAATACAACAGAATGGTAAACTACAAAACAGCAGAAAACCTGGCAATGGTAAATGGTGAGAAAGCCTCCAAAGAATGCGAAATTGGTTATTAGAAAATTCATCTGTCTCCCACAGAGCAATTTAATGTGGTGCCTTGACATTAAGGATGTTCTCATTGTATTTGCTGAGTGAGAAGCTGTCGTGGTAGATTATGACCTTATTGCTCTGACTTCTATGCTATAAACAGTTTTAAAAGTAACAGAAAAATGGTCATTCCTCATTCCCACTACTAGCATTTTCTTTTCTTTTATTTTTTCAAAACTATGACCCATTTCTCTTCTCTGCTGCATCAAAGTAGGACCAGGAATAGTAAAGACATGGGATTATTTATATTTATATTCATATTTGTATAAAAGAAAATATTGAATAATCCCTTTTAAAATGTCAGAATCTGGAAAGTTCTATGTGGAATGTTTTAAATAACAGGTACACCTGCCAGCCTTGCACACAAGGTGTACACTTTTGCAATATATGGGGTAATGGTGCCATATTGTTTGAAGACATATTTCTAGCTTGAAAATATCAAGATAATCTATTTGAACTGCTATTTTATTTTTAGAATGAATATAAGCAACCACAAACTGAAATATTTTCAAATCATAATTTAAGATTGTTTTTTCAAGCAAACATTATTGGTGATGTCTTTTGGGTCACAGAGCATTCTGAAGTCATAGTTATTCTGGTTTTAAATATACTTGAATGATTTCTTTGCAAATAGTATCTATTTAAGTTTATATTTTGAAATGAATTTGAATTTCTTTAAAGAAGAGTTGCAAAGATAGTACAGGGGCTATTCATATACCCTTCACCCAGTTTCTCCTAATTTTAACAGTTACATAATTATGGTATATTTATCAAACCTAAGATATTAACATTGGTGCAACACTATTAGCTAAACCACAGACTTTATTCATATTTCCCTAGTGTTTCCACTAATGTCCTTTTTTCCTCCCAAGATACAATGTAGGACATTATTTTCCTATAGTGGTCATATCACCTGTCTCCTCAACCTCTCCCAGTTTCAAAGTCTTTCTTTTTCTTTCATGACTGACATTTTGAAGAATACTGCTAAGTTCCTTTGCTGAATATGAGTGTGTCTGTTTTTTTATGAATAGAATAAGGTTACGAATTTTAGGGAGGTATACTCCAGAGATTATGTGCCTTTCTCATCATATCATATCAGAGAGTACTGGGAAAATGATTCATCGATGATAATGTTTACCTTAATCATTGTGTAAGGTAATATCTGCTAGGTTTCTCTACTGTAAACTTACTATTTGTTTCTATTTTCATTGTCTGTTAGAAGTGAGTCTCTAAAGTCAGCTATATTCAGTGGGATGATTAGATTACAGTATTTCTTCGTGCAGTTTCTTCATGCTTTTTGTGCTTTGGATTCTTTAAGTTTCTTGGATCCAGAAAAATTCAGTTGTCATTTCTTTAAGTATTTCTCCCTACTCTTTCACCCCAGTTTGGAGACTTCAATTACAAGGATGCATAAAGTTGTTCCGTGGTTCACTAATGTTTTGTGTACATATAGTTTTTATTACGTATTATAGGAGTTATATAATATACAGAAATATATATTTATATTATGTATAAAGATGTATATTTTTAACTTTATTTTGTTTTAGATAGCTGATATTTCTATAATTTCGCATTTACTAATATTTTATTTTGTAATGTCTAATCTCTTATGAACTCATCCAGTTTTTTTTCCTCAGTCGTTGTAATTTTCATCCTTAGATGTTTGAATGTATATATTCTCAAGTTACAATAACTCTTTCTAAATATCCTTATTGGCTAAGTCTAGTAACTGTGTCAGTTGTGAATCTGTGTCAACTGATTGATTTTTCTTGCAACAATGGGTCATACATTCTTGCTTCTCTGCAAACCTAGCACTGTTTGATTGGATGCCCAACATTGTGTTTTTTACCTTGTTGAGTGTGGGATGATTTTGTATTTCTGGACTTACCTTTGAACACTTTTGTTCTAGAACACTTTTATCCAATAAGGTTTTGCTTAACATATTTTTCAGACAGGACAATAGTTATTGTTTAGTCTTGAGCTAACTGTTCTCTTTCAAATATTCTTCCCAATAGCCTGTGAATTATAGGTTTTCCAGAATGTTTGGTAGAAATAAGCAAATGGGAATAAAAATTTTAAAATAATAATATATATATTTTTAGAAATTCTGTGTCAGTAATCAGGTACCATTTCCTCTTATCATTTTGTGTGATTTTCTTCTTGGCCATAGATACTTTTCTCACCACGTGCATGAGCTTATCAATATTTTTATGAATATTCTAGGGACATCTTTTGTTTATCTCCTGAGTTCTGTCTCTGCAGCCCTCCTTTCTTCTACCCTGATCTATAAACTCTAGCTACCTTCTCTTTCATAGTCTCTTAGATGTCAAACCCTTTTTCAGTTTATCTGCTTCATTTACCCAAGCTTCCTTTCACCCTTTCATTGCATTGTGGCTTGAAAAAACTCTCAGGGAATGAAATTGTTGCAGTTATAGGTTTCAGCTCATATATGTTCCATCTCTCAGGGTCATTATGTTTTGTTTAATAATTCCCAGCTTTTAAAAAATAATTATATTTTTATTATTCTCTATTTGTTTCAAATAGATAGATAAATCCAGTTCTCTTATTCCAATATGGTCAAAGGTAGAATTTCTTAAGCTTTTCTTGATTCCACATTAGATTCTCCTCTGAATGCATTTTAAACCTGTTATTAACTCTTTCTTCTTGTCCCAAATTTGAACATGTCTCTATAACCTCTCTCTTGAGTTCCAAGTTCACTTTATCAGCTACTGATCTATGCTGCCTTGTGAATATCAAAAGCAGTTTGTCATAATATATATACATATCTGAAAAAATCCTATAAATCTAGCTTAAAATATTGAAATCATATAAAGTCTATTGTCTGAGCATAATTGAATTAAACTAGATATCAGTAAATAATGACATCTAGAAAATCACAAATTATTTAAAAAAAATACAACAGATTTTTAAATAGTTCATTGGTCAAATAATGCATTGGTCAAAATTTCTAACTTAATTTAGAAGTTAGAAAATATTTTGAGCTGGACACAATGAAAGCACGTCGTATAAAAATTTGTGGTATGTTACCAAGGCAGTGCTAAGAAGAAACTCTGTAGCATTTGTGTAAGTCAGTACTAGGTGCTACAGTAAAAACACCATAGCTTGGGTTACTTAACAGAAATTTATTTGTCATAATGGTAGAGGCTGGGAAGTCAGAGATCAGGGTAGCAGCTTGGTGGAGTTTGGGTGAGAATAATCTTTTTGCTTGTCAAATAGCCATCTTCTTGTTGTATCTTCATATAGCAAAGAGTAGAGAGAGAAAACTCCAGCTCTCTAGTGTTTATTTATATAAACACATTAATCTTATCATGAGGACCCAACCTTCATGACCTAATTATTTCCCCAGGGGCTCCATATCCAAATGCCATTACATTGGGGTTTACAGTTTCAATAAATGAATTTTGGGGGAGACACATTCAGCCCATAGCAGCATTACATTATTATATTAGAGAAAAAGAAATGTCTTAAATCAAGAATCTAATCTTCTATCTTAAGACAATAAAAAATATAGAAAATTAAAACAAAATTAATAAGGAAAAAAGTATCAAGATAAAAAATATAAATGAAATTGAACAAAAGAAAAACAATACAGAAAACCATCTAAAGAAAAATCTGGTTTACAGTAAAAGAATCAATAAAATTGACAAGCTTTTTCCCAAATGACCAAGAAAAGATATATATAGAGAGAGAGAAAAGAAGAGAACAGAAAGTACCAAGGTAATGAAAGAAAAATATCACTGCTGGCCCAATATAAATAAAAAATAAAATAATGGCATCTCTCAAGTAAATCTCTGCCTATAACTATGACAACTTATGATTGAACACATTGTTTGAAAGATGCTATTTATCAAAATTTATAAATAATTAAGCACACCAATAATATATCCAGAAAAGAAATTAAATTTGTAATTAAAACATTGCAATAACAACAAAAAATCTTCAGGTCTAGGTAGATTCACAGAAAAATTGTGGAAAGTATGTACAGAAGAAATAATATTCATTTACATAATCTCACAAAATAGATGAGGAAGGGAGCTTTCTGAAACTTTTTATAAGACCAATACAATCCACACAATAAAACTAGAGAACATATTATAGGAAAACGAAGATTTAGACCAATATTTCTAATTAATGTAGAAACAATTTTTAACGAAAATATTAGCAAGCCCAAAGAAGGAACATATGAAAATATTACTGCATCATTACCAAATGGTATTTATCCTGGGACAGCAAGGATAAATACAATTGAAATGATTTAACATTCAAAAATCAGTATAGTTTACCGTATGTAAAGACTCTAAGAATAAAAATTGCATGTGCCTCTGAACAGATGCAGAAACAGTATTCAACAAAATTTAACATCCATTCCTGATGAAAAACTTAATATACTAATACTTGAAAGATAATTCCTAAACCTTATAAACGGTATCTATACAAAACTTACAGAAAATACCATGTATAATGGTAAATACAGAATGTTTTCTCCCTAAGATCAGAAATAAGGAAAGGATTTTTCTGACTATAACTCCTATTCAGAATTATACTAGAAGTCATGGCTAGTCCAATTTGACATAGAGCAGAAATAAAAGACATTCTGCTTTGGAAGGAAGATATAAAATTTTCAATATACATAGACTAAGCAATTGTACACATAGTAAATCCGAAGGAATCAAAAAATATCTTAAAACAAATAAGTCAGTTTATAACGTTTAAATTTTCAGTATACATAGACTAAGCAATTGTACAAATAGTAAATCCAAAGAAATAAAAAAAATCTTAAAACAAATAAGTCAGTTTATAAATGCAGAAGGATAAAAGTTCAGTATAATAAAATAAATAGCATTTATATATACTAGCAATGACTAATTGAGCTTTTTTTTCAATTTATAAAGACAGTACTACTTAAAATAGTACAAAAACTTGAAATATGTAGATTTTAAGCTAAGAAAATACATGCAAGATAGTACTCAAAGCTAACAAATACTAATGAAGAAAATCAAAATGTTCCTAAATAAATGAAGTTATGTCATATGTTGGAATTAGAAGATGTATTATATTTAAAATATCAACTCTCTGAATATTTATAATATAGATTCAGTATAATCCAATCAAAATACACTAGGGTTTTATTTTGGTAGATACTGACAAGTTCATTTAAAAAATTGTATTAAAAAAGCAAAAGAAATATAATAGCTATAAAAATTTCAGAGAGGGAGTGGGTGGAGAAAGATACCCAAATAGAACTCTTTAGGAATTATCCCTCCTGCCCCAGAACACTAAATTTAACAACTATACACACAAGAAAGCACCTTCATAAGAACCAAAAATCAGGTGAGTAGTTATAGTACCTGGTTTTAGCATCATATCAAGGAAGGAGACACTGAAGAGAGTAAGGAAACAGTCTTGAATTGCTGACACCACTTTTCTCTCTGGCAGCCACCACATGGCATGAAGAGAGAATCTGAATACTTGGGGAATGAAAAGGAAAATGACTGTGTGACTTTGCATTGGAACTCAGTGTTGCACTGTCACAGTAAAAAGCAGCATAGAGCAGAATTCATCCAGTGCCCAAGGAGGGAACATTTACACCAGGCCTACACAGAGGGGAATCATCCTTCCCAGTGGGCAGAACTTGAATTCCAGCTAGCTTCACCACTATGGGCTAAAGTGCTCTGTAATTCTAAATAACCTTAAAAGGCAGTCTAGGCCACAAGGACTGCAATTCCTGGACAAGTCCTGGTGCTGTCCTTGGCTCAGAGCCAGTGGACCTGGGGAGCACATGACCTAGTAAGACAACAGCTGAGATGGCCAAGGAAGTGCTGTGTCACCCCTCCCCCAGTTCTGGACAGTGAAGCTCACAACTCCAGGAGAGACACTTTCCCTCTACTAAAAGAAAGGACAGGGAATTGTAAAAAGGACTTTGTCTTGGAACGTGGATAAAAGCTCATCCACAGTAAAATGAAGCACCAAGAAGAGTCTTAAAGCCTCTATTCTAGGCCCTAGCTCAGGAATAATATTTCTAGACTCATGCTGGGCCAGAAAGGAACCTGATGACATGAAGGGAAAGATTCTGTTCTGGCAGGATTCATCACTTGCTGACAGAAGAGCTATTGGGCCTTGAATAAACATCGGTTAACAGCCAGGTAGTAGTTGCCATGGGCCTTGTGTGAGACTCAGTACTGTGCAGGCTTTAGGTTTGACCCAGCACATTCTCAGCTGTGGTGGCCACAGGGTGAAACTCCTTCTTTTTGAAGAAAGAAGAGAGGAGAATATAAAGGACTTTGTCTTGCAACTTGGGTACAAACTTAGACACAGGAAAATAAAACACTGAGCAGACTCCTAAAGTCCCTAATTCCAGGACTTAACTTCTGAATAGAATTTCCAGACATAGCTTAGGCCAGAAGGGAACCCATTGCCATGAATGCAGAGACCTGGCCTCACAGGATTCACCACTTGCTGATTCAAGAATCCTTGGGCCCTGAATAAACATCAGTGGTAGCCAGGTAGTAGTTGCCACTGGCAGGCCTGGGG
Source organism: Pongo abelii (assembly GCF_028885655.2). Taxonomy (NCBI): domain Eukaryota; kingdom Metazoa; phylum Chordata; class Mammalia; order Primates; family Hominidae; genus Pongo; species Pongo abelii. Next base: position 47,174,080 of record NC_071998.2, read on the forward strand.
AGTTTCTAAACTACTACTACTCCCTGGCTACCGCTGGGAGTTGGCAACTACTACAACTACTCCCTGGCTACCACTGAGGGTTGGCAATTACTGCCTGGATAACACTGGAGTTCTCCATTGGGAGGAACTCCTTCTGCTTGAGGAAAAGAAAGAAAAGAGTTAAAAAAAAAAAGTATTTGTCTTATAATTTGGGTACCAGCTCAGTCATAGTAAAGTAAAGCACAAAGTATATTCCTAAAATTCCCAATTCCAGGACACAGCTCCCAGATAACATTTCTAAATACACCCTGGGCCAAAAGACAACCTGCTTGCCCTGAATAGAGAGATACAGCTCTGGCAGGATGCATCACCTGCTGACCAAAGGGCTCTTGGGCCTGGACATTGGTGGCACCCAGGTATTAGCTGCTATGGGCCTTGTGAGAGACTCAATACCATGTTGGCCTCAGTTGTGATCCAGCACTGTCCCCATGGTGGTGGCAATGGGAGTGCCTGTATCACCTTTCACCCAACAGCAGGCAGTTTAGCATGGAGAGACAGACTCTGTTTGTTTGAGGGAAAGTAAGGGAAAAGAAAAAGAGACTCTGCCTGGTAATCCAGGGAATTCTCCTGAATCTTACTCAGGAGCACCAAAGTGCTGCTTCTGTGAGTCTACAAGAGTTACAGCATTACTGGGTTTGGGGTACCCTTTATGCAGATAAGGCTGTAGTGACCAAAGACTTAGACCACAACACTCAATTCCTTTTGAATACATGGAAAGCCTTCTCAAGGAGGATAAATGCAAGTAAGTCCAAACTGCAAGAATTAGAATAAATGCTTAATTTTTTAATGCCCAGATATTGAAAAACATCCAAAAGCACGAAGTCCATTCAGGAAATTACGGCCTCACAAAACGAACTAAGTAAGACACCAGTACCCAGTTCTGGAGTGACAGAGATATGTGACCTTTCAGAGGGAGAATAAAAAATAGCTGTTTTTGAGAAAGCTAAATGAAATTTGAGGTAAAACAGGGACAAAATTTAATAATCCTATCAAATAAATTTAACAGATTTTTAAATGATTTTTTAAGAAATAGAGCAGAAATTTTGGAGCTAAAACACTCAAATCATGTATTGAATAATGCATCAGAGTCTCTCAGCAGCACAACGATACTTTCAAGCAGAAGAAAAAAATAATAAGCTTGAAAAGAGGCTATTTGAAAATACGTGGGCAGAAGAATCTAGAGAATAAATAATTTAAAAAAATAAACACCACCTACAGGATATAGAAAATAGCTTCATAAAAGCAAATTTAAGAGTTGGGGGTACACACGCAGATTTGTTAGCTGAGTATGTTGCATAATGCTGAGGTTTGGAGTACAACTGATCCTGTCAAGCAGATACTGAGCATAATAGCCAATAGTTTTTCAACACTTGCCCCACTCTATTTCTCCCTGCTCTAGTAATCCCCACTGTCTGTATTTGCCATGTTTATGCCCATGAGTACCCAGTGTTTAGCTCACTTTTATTTATTTTGTTTCTTATTTTTTTTATTTATTTATTTTTTGAGATGGAGTCTTGCTCTGTCACCCAGGCTGGAGTGCAATGGTGCAATCTCAGCTCACTACAACCTCCGCCTCCCAGGTTCAAGAGATTCTCCTGTCTCAGCCTCCCAAGCAGCTGGGATTACAGGCACGCGCCACCAAACCAGGCTAATTTTGTATTTTTAGTAGAGATGGGTTTTCACCATGTTGGCCAGGCTGGTCTTGACCTCCAGACCTAAGATGATCCACTTGCCTCAGCCTCCCAAAGTGCTGGGATTACAGGTGTGAGCCACTGTGCCTGGCATATCTCTCATTTATAAATGGGAATATGCAGTTTTGGTTTTCTGTTCCTGCATTAATTTTCTTAAAATGTCCTTCAGCTGCATCCATGTTGCTGCAAAGGACATGATATGATAATTTTTACATGGCTGTGTAGTATTCCATGGTATATTTCATGGTATATATGTACCATTTATTTTATCCATCCACCACTGATGGGCACCTAGGTTGATTTCATGTCTTTGCTCTTGTGAATAGTAATATAATGAACAAACAAGTGCATGTGTCTTTTTGGTAGAATTATTTATTTTCATTTGGATATATAACCCGTTATAAGATTGCTGGGTCAAATAGTAGCTCTGCTATAAATTCTTTGAAAAATCTTTAAACTCCTTTCCACAGTAGTTGAACTAATTTACATGCTCATCAACAGGGCCTAAGCCTTCTGTTTTCTCCACAGCCATGCCAGGATCTGTTGTCTTTTGACTTTCTGCAAATACCCATGCTGATTGGTCTAAGATGATATCTCATTGTAGTTTTGACTTACATTTCTCTGAAAATTAATGATGCCAAGTATTTAAAAAGATACACAAAATCAACAGACTTACAACCAGACTAAAAATAAAGGAGAAAATAAATAGAATCTGAAGTAAAAAAATATTACAGCAGACACCAAAGAAATTAAAAGCATCATTAGAGAGTACTGTAAACAACTATACGCCAATAAATTGGAAATACTAGAAGAAACAGACAAGTTTCTAGACATATAAAGCCTACCAGTATTGAATCATGAAGAAATCCAAAACATGGATAGGCCAATAACAAATAATAAGATTGAAGCAGTACTAAAGAGTCTCCCAGGAAAGAAAAGTGAGCCCAATGGCTTCACTGCTGAATCTTACCAAACATCTAAAGAACTAATACCAATTCTACTCAAATTATTCCAAAAAATACAGAAGGAAGAAATATTTCACTCATTCTATGAGGCCAGTTTTACCCTAATACAAAAATCAGACAGACATGTCAAAAAAAGGAATCTACAGGTCAAAATGTCTGATGAACATTGATGCAAAAATTCGCAACAAAATTCTAGCAAACCAAATTCAACAACACATTACAAAGATAATTCATCGTGACCAAGTGTGATTTATCTCAGGGATGCAAGGATGGCTCAACATGTGTAAATCAGTGAATGTGATACATTTTATCAACAGAATGAAGGACAAACCTCATATGTCATTTCATTTGAGGCTGTAATAGCATTTGATAAAATTCAACAGCATTTATTCATGATAAAAATCATCAAAAAACCAGATATAGAAGGAACATACCTCTACAAAATAAAAACCATATATGACTCACTGGTAGTATTATACTGAATAAATAAACTCTTAAAGCCTTTTCTCTAGAATCTGGACTATGACAAGGATTCTCACTTTCATCATGATTAAACATAGTACTGGAATTCCTAGCTAGAGTAATCAGATAAAAGAAAAAAAGGCATATGAATTGGAAAGAAAAAAAGTCAAATTATTCTTGCTTGCAGATGATACTTTTGCAGAATGTTTGCTTCTTAGTTAAGCTAAAAATGGATTCTTGTCACATGACCAGGAAGGATTGGGAATGAGGAAACATTGAAGAGTGAGTGAAGCAAAATTTATTGAGAAAAAAAGAAAACCTCTCAGCAAAGCGAGAAGGGTTCCTGCCAATGGGGTCCCACTCCACGAATTCCAGACCACCACACATGAGCTGAAGAGGCCAGGCTCTTCCCCACGCACAAGGCATGAATTTCCCATGGTTTTACCCCATTTTCCCAGTGTGCAGGAGGGTTGGAGATTTTCCAAGCACCCTCCCCCTTATCTGCCTCCTGCATTTATCATCCCTCCACCTAAAAATGTACATCTAACTGGCATTAGAATGAATAAGAATAAGGATAAGGGCAAAGACTGATCTTAACTGCTTCCTGCCAATAGGGGCTGCTGTTTCGGGAAAAAGGTAGTCAGATCTCCCTCAGTGGCCTATCCAAATGTCCCTGGCAAAAAGGGCCCTCATCTGAGGCCCTGTTGCATGATCATTTGGAGTTTGAAGGCCTGAATGCAAGGAGAGACAAACTGGGTTATTAGAAGACATGTATAAAAATGAAATGAGTGGAGGAGGAGTAAAGACAGCCCAAAAATCCCAAGGACTTTCACCAGTTTTCACAGGGAGAAGGAGGCCAAAAGCCTAACTGGCAAAAAAACAAAACAAAACAAAACAAAACAAAAAAAACTTTAACCCTTTTGTTGGCATGTTGGACTTCTGGGTTTTCTTTCCTTGAGCCCAATCCTAAGCCAACCAGTTTAAGGTTTGAGAAATTAACTTTTTCCAGTTTGGAGGAGAGTGTCCCATAGTACAGAGACACAGTAATGTATCAGTGAGGAAAGGACAGAGGAGGAAGGAGAAAGGAGGCATTTTTTCAAAGGAGTCCGAGGGGTTCAGGATGCATTTGAAAGAGGTACAGACTGAATATGAATGGCTACTAATCTAGAAAAAGGGAAGCAATGCTTTCCAGGTTTCCTTATTTTTCTAGCAAATACCTGGGGTATGTATGGAGAGAAAGTGAGGCATTCCTCTTTCTTTCTTTCATTCTTACATACTCAAGTCCAAGCGATGATGATAGGGTGCAGCCCATGGATGTTAAAGTGGTTTTCACCCATGTTAACAGAAGGGCCATACTCAGATATGCCAACATATCCCCTATCTCCCCTGCAGTCAATAGCCTTTGAATTCCCTGGACCTCATTTATGCCATGGATATTAGCATGACCTTTATCCATGAAATGGGAAGCTTGGCTTAATGAGCAAGAATTAGTCATGCTCACCTGCACTATGCCTTTCAACTTCCATTATCATCTGCCTATGGATCCCTCTCATCCAGTTCTCTTTCCCAGGGCTTCCACCTGAAACTTGGAATTGAGTTTGGGACCAAAAACATGTCTCAGGGAGGGGGTTGCATGGACTCTTTATTATAAGCTGAACGCTAAGACGAAGCTGGGGAATTCAGTTCTCCTCCAACAAGGGAGAGAAAAGGATGTCCTATGACATGCGCAGATGACTGGTGACTATAATTATGCTTGCTAAGATTTGGGTGCATGGGGCTTGGCTTTGATTAGCTCCCTTGGTCTTACTTTCCTAAAAACGAAACCTCCAGGTGATGGGCATCCTATTTAGACCCATCACTAGACAGGATTTGCAGATAATTGCTCAGAACTAGAATATTGATCTCAATTTTTACATTACCCATCATTTTTTATTCCTTATAAGCTGCTGTTGAAGATCACTGGATGGTTCACAGGGATAAGCAGAGTTAGTCTAAACTGTAGGCAAGAACTTAAAAACAACCAATGAGTCTAGAATTTAATGACAAATGTATAAGATTTGTAGCATAATTTCTCTCTCTCCAGTCTCCTTTTCTGTTAAAAACAAATCATGATAGTATTGAGTTATTGGAAAAATAGACTTTAGTCTTATACTTTGCCTGATTATTTGCATAAATTGCAGGAAGAATAATTACCTCTACATGGGCCTTTTAGGTTGGCTTTGATGGAAGTCTGCTCCACAAAGAATCTCAGATAAGACCTTTTAAAGCTGAGCCCAGTTATGGGTTTGTACCCTCAAATACCTGTGAGTTGGCTAAAGTTCTCTCTTCTTGAGGTCCAAAGACTATAAGGTTCCTGGGCCTGTTTGAAAGTGACATTATTTACTCACTACAAGTTAAGAACCCTGTACAGGGACTGTGTAGACAAGGTATGAGACCAGTCTTCCCAAGTGGTTTTTATTGGCTCTGCAAGTCAAGCTTGTCTTCTTAAAGGGAAGCATAACCTTCTAATCAAAACTTTAGAAAAATAATCTGTTTCTCCAATTGCATCCTGTTGCCATAAGTTAATAACACTCAAAACTAGTTTCCAAATTCCAGAGAAGCCCAGCAGAGAGAGAGAGACAACTATCCTCCAAATGTTGTTCATGGGAGTATACTCACTCAAATATTAAAGGCCATAAATAGCTCAAAATAAGTTTCCTTGACTCTGGAAAACAAAACAAGGATCAGCAATGTTCTAAGCAAAAGTGAAAAGATTTCTTCAGTTTTCTATTTGTTCAGTCCATTCAGATAACTCTTATTTATTTATTTATTTATTTAATTTTGAGACAGAGTTTTGCTCTTGTTGCCCAAGCTGGAGTGCAATGGTGCGATCTGAGCTCACCACAACCTCCACCTCCTGGGTTCCAGCAACTCTCCTGCCTCAGCCTCCCAAGTAGCTGGGATTACAAGCATGGGCCACCACACCTGGCTAATTTTTTTTATAGTTTTAGTAGAGATGGAGTTTCTCCATGTTGGTCAGGCTGGTCTCAAACTCCTGATCTCAGGTGATCCTCCCACCTCAGCCTCCCAAAGTGCTGGGATTACAGGTGTGAGTCACTGTGCCCAGCCCAACTCTTGTTTTACTTGATGTTCATAAACATTTCAGCTCTTCATGAGTCCTGTACATTTTTCCTTTATTCCAATGTTACAATGTCCAAAGTTATCAGAAACCTGCATTTGAGAGCACCTGTCAAAGTTCAATACCTGATTATAAAACATCTTTTGAAGAAGATGTTTTACAAGACAACAATTGTATGTGAATGACAAAATATTCAGGGTAGTTACACTCAAAAACATGATTGACAAAGATATTTGGTTATCTCTGTGGTTTATAATAACTTAACATAATAACCTTAATTATGATTGGAAACATAAACTCAGACATTAGAATTACAGAAATTCCATACAATTTTGGAGCATATATTAATATTATTTCCTAAAATATAACCTGAAGAAGATTAAACATCACTTTGGCAATATCATGTAACTAAATATGTCAAATAATCCTGTTTACATCTTTTATGGATGCTCCAGGGGCCCTCTGTAGCATCCAAACATCAGGCATAAAGAAAAACAATTTTGAAACTGAAGTTTGATTTTGGGAAGCCTGTAAAATGTCTGAGATTTAAAACACTATATATTATAAGATAGAATTTTGCCAAAATGATGACTCAGAAATTTTTAAAAAGCATAAATCTTTTAACCTTTACACATTTTGCTAAAGAGAAAATTACTGTCTTAAGAGGACCTTGTTGTTGGTGGCTCATGCCTGTAATCCCAGCATTTTGGGAGGCTGATGACAGCGGATCACGAGGTCAGGAGATCCAGACCATCCTGGCTAACAAGGTGAAACCCCGTCTCTACTAAAGATACAAAAAATTAGTTGGGCGTGGTGGCTGGCACCTGCAGTCCCAGCTACTCAGAAGGCTGAGGCAGGAGAATGGCATGAACCCGGGAGGCAGAGCTTGCAGTGAGCCGTGATGGCACCACTGCACTCCTGCCTGGGCGACAGAGCGAGAATCCACCTCAAAAAAAAAAAAAAAAAAAAAAAAAAAAGAGTACCTTGTTGTGTTTTTATTTCAGTGCTCACTTTACAGAAAAACCATATTATACCTTTTTGAATTTAGTCAGAATGTTAACACATGGAATTTCCTTTGCTAGATTAACTTTTACAATCCTTCCACTACTTGTTTGAACTTTTAGCTTTATCCTATTTCAAAATGATTTTTAACCCTATGCAACAATTTACATTTCTATGCTTACTTATAATCTTTAATTAAAAACACATTTTAATGTTCTTACATACCTCACATGTAAATCTATTTTTAGTAGTCCCAATTACATGTTATGTGGTAACTCCTAGCAATTTTTAACTTTAATGTCAAACTTGGTAAGTTGTTTAAATTATGTGTGCATTGCTGCCAAGGTCTGACTCTTTCCAGCATAATTAAGGGTGCAGTTAATTCCATATATCCCAGGCCTTTCCAATTGTGAAGCAGGCAAGTCAAACATTTCTCAAAAAACTAAAAAGCAATTTATAACCTTATAACATTTTGCAAACCTATTATCTGACATGCATAATTTAGTTCACCTATTTACATTTTGACAACATCTGCATTTCATCAATAATCTTTAAGGCTGTTTTTATTTCTCAAATATTAAAGTCACAGGAGCTAAAAGGTACAACAGCTTTTGTCACTGTTTTAAAAAATATTTGATCCAATCACTTATCTTCCTTTAGGCTAGTTAATTAGAGCTCTTTTTTTTTTATAGACATCATCATACAACACATATATAACTACACAGACAGGCAAGAGAAGACCCAGTAGCTATATGATTTTTCATGGGCCAATCTCCTAATTAGATTATTGGCCTCCATGAGGAACCCTTTAAGAGGCAGGCCAAGGAAAACATGTAGTTTCTAGGGCCTAATAAACAGGCATAACTGTGAGACAAAAACAGATTTTGAAATGGATCTATCCAATTTTAATTACTGGGGTTCCATGAAGAAAACAGATTTCTTCCCAAAACAGGACCAGTGGCACCTTCTCTATTTATTCCAAGGAGTCCCATGACCACAGAAGTTATCTTAGAGCCTCTCATGTGTGCATTAAGAGGGTCAAGGCAAAATGGAGAAAAATAATTAAGTCAACTGAGAAAAAAACCTTTTCCAGCAAAACAAAATCCAAGAAGAGAAAAAACATAAAGGCCTTTTAAATATACATATAACTTGGATATCCACTTTTAATTAAGATGTGTGCTCTTTAAGGAAATCCTCTTAAATTCCTTGTTATCCAACTTTAGCTGCAATATTTCTGGTTTTCAAACATTACTAAAGGCTCAGAGAAAGGAAAAATCAAGGCAGTTTTTGGAGGAGAAGATAAACAACAAATGGCAAAAGGTCATGCAGGTATCAAACCAGAAAGGACTAATTTCCTAAGCCAGAAGTGAACCCTAGCTGCCATTGTAAAATGACAAAGCCTAAACCAAAGCATTGCCAGGTGGGTACAGGTCTTATTCTTATATAAACGGATTGTTTCAACAGAGTGATAAACTTAATTGCTGCCTGACTGAACTGGACCCTTTAGCTGAGGGAGAGGAAGACTCTGTGGATGCATGGCTTGAACTGCTGGCCAGCCTGCCATGCAGCGCCTTTGGGCCATGTGCCCCAACCTTGCCTAAAAGGGGTTGGGGGTGAGGAGCCATTTGCTTGTCTGTCCCAGAAAGAAAAGAAAAAGGCTGACATTCTTGACCCCTTGGAGTGACAGAGAGAGGGGCAGGGAGGCACAATTTCCTTTACCCTCAGAAGTCTGAGGACAAAAAGTCTTACACGTGAAGGGAAAAAGCTTTTTTGGTTTGCATCTTACTCACTCTTTCTCATATCCCTGCATAAGCCACCAAAATGTTGCAGAATATTTGCTCCTTAGTTCAGCTAAAACTCGGTTCTTGTCACACAACCAGGAAGGATTAGGAATGGGAACACATTGAAGGGTGAGTAGAGTGGAATTTATTCGGAAAAATATAAAATAAAAAACTCTCAGGAAAGTGAAAGCGGTTATTGCCAATGGGCTCCCATCTCACAGATTGAATTCCAGGCCACTACACACAAGCTGAAGAGACCAGGCCCCTCCCCACTGCACAAGGCACAAAATTCTTCTGGCTCCACCCAATTTTTCCAGTGTGCAGGTGAGTTGAAGATTCTCTGGGGAACTCTCCCTCTTATCTGCTTTCTGCATCTATCAATACAATTTTATATTGGAAAAACGTGAAGACTCCACCACAAAAACTAAAACTTGGAACTAATAAACAAATTCAGTCAGTTGTAGGAGACAAAATCAACATAGAAAAATCAGTAACATTTTTACATGTCAGCAGTGAATGATGTGAAAACAAAATTTAAAAAATCACATTTACAATAACCATAAGTGAAATAAAATAGGAATAAACTTAACCAAAGAAGTGAGAGATAGCTATAATGACGACTAAAAAACATTGATGTAAGAGATTGAAAAGGACATTAAAAAACGAAAAGATGTTCCTTGTTCATAAACTAAAAGAATCAATATTTTTAAATGTCCCTACTACTCAAAGCAATCTACATATTTAATGCAATCCCTATCAAAATACCAATGGCATTCTTTACACAAATAGAAAAAAATTCTAAAATGTATATGTAACCATAAAATAACAAGAATAGCCAAAGCCATCCTGAGAAAAAGACAACAAAAGTAGAGGAATCACATTACCTGACTTCAATTTACACTACAGTGCTATCGTGACAAAAACAGTATGGTTACGGGTATGGTTTGACTGTGTCTCCATCCAAAACCCAATTTGAATTGTATCTCCCAGAATTCCTACATGTTGTGGGAGGCACCCAGGGGGAGGTAATGGAATCATGGGGGCCAGTCTTTCCTGTGCTCTTCTTGTTATAGTGAATAAGTCTCATGAGATCTGATGGGTTTATCAAGGGTTTCCACTTTTGCTTCCTTCTCATTTTCTCTTGCCACCACCATGTAAGAAGTGCCTTTGCCTCCCACCATGGTTCTGAGGTCTACCCAGCCACGTGGAACTGTAAGTCCAATTAAACCTATTTTTCTTCCCAGTCTTGGGTATGTCTTTATCGGCAATGTGGAAACAGAGTAATACAGTAAATTGGTACCGGAAGAGTGGGGCGTTGCTGAAAAGATACCTGAAAATGTGGAAGCAGCTTTGAAACTGGGTAACAGGCAGAGGTTGGAACAGTTAAGAGAGCTCTGAAGAAGACAGGAAAATGTGGGAAAGTTTGGAACCTCCTAGAGACTTGTTGAATGGCTTTGACAAAATTGCTGATAGCGATGTGAACAATAAGGTCGAGGCTGAGGTGATCTCAGATGGAGATAAGAACTTGTTGGGAACTGGAGCAAATGTGACTCTTGTTATGTTTTGGCAAAGAGACTAGCTAGCGGCATTTTGCTTCTGCCCTAGAGATTAATGAAACTTTGAACTTGAAAGAAATAATTTAGGGTATCTGGCAGAAGAAATTTCTAAGCAGCAAAGCATTGAAAAGGTGGTTTGGGTACTATTAAAGGCATTCAGTTTTAAAAGGGAAACAGAGCATAAAAGTTCAGAAAATTTGCAGCCTGACTGAGATAGAAAAGAAAAACTCATTTTCTGGGGAGAAATTCAAGCCAGCTGCAGAAATTGGCATGAGTAACAAGGAGCCTAATATTAATTCCCAAGACCATGGGGAAAATGACCCCAGGCCATGTCAGACACCTTCATGGCAGCCCCTCAAACCACAGGCCCAGAGGCCCAGGAGGAAAAAATGGTTTTGTGGGCGGGGCACAGGGTCCATATGCTGAGCGCAGCCTAGGGACTTGGTGCCCTGTGTCCCAGCTGCTCCAGCTGTGGCTGAAAGGGGTCAACATAGAGTTTGGGCTGTGGCTTCAGAGGGTGGAAGTCCCAAGTCTTGGGAGCTTCCACATGGTGTTAAGCTTGCAGATGCACAGAAGTCAAGAATTGAGGTTTGGGAACCTCCACCTAGATTTCAGAAGATGTATGGAAATGCCTGGGTGCCTTGGCAAATGTTTGCTGCAGGGACGGGGCCCTCATGGAGAACCTCTGCTAGGGTGAAGAAAGAAAATGTGGGATCAGAGTCCCTACACAGAGCCCCTACTGGGGCATTGCCTAATAGAGCTGTGAGAAGAGGGCCACCATCCTCCAAACCCCAGAATGGTAGACCCACCAACAGCTTGGACCATGCATTTGGAAAAGCCACAGACACAACACCAGCCTGTGAAAGCAGCCAGGAGGCAGGCTTTACCCTGCTAAGCCACAGGGGCAGAGCTGCCCAAGATCATGGGAAACCACCTCTTGCAACAGCGTGACCTGGATATGAGACCTAGAGTCAAAGGAGATCACTTTGAGGCTTTAAAATTTGACTGCCCCACTGGATTTCAGACTTGCATGGGCCCTGTAACCCCTTTGTCTTGGCCAATTTATCTGATTTGGAATGGCTGTATTTACCCAATACCTGTACCTCTTTTGTATCTAGGAAGTAACTAGCTTGTTTTTGATTTTACAGGCTCATAGGTGGAAGGTGCTTGCCTTGTCTCAGATAAGACTTTGGAAAGTGGACTTTTGGGTTAATGCTGAATGAGTTAAGACTTTGGGGGGCTGTTGGGAAGGCATGATTGGTTTTGAAATGTGAGGACATGAGATTCAGAGGGGCCAGGGGCAGAATGATATTGTTTGCCTGTCTCCCCAACCAAATTTCATCTCCCAGAATTCCCATGTGCTGTGAAAGGGACCCTCCCTTAGGGTAGGTCCTAATCCAGCCTTACTGGTAACCATATAAGAGGAGATTGAGATGCATAGAGAGACACCAAGGGCACAGCCACAAAGAGAAAACACCATGTGAGGACACAATAAGCAAGCAACTACTTGAAAGCCAAGGAGAGAGGTCTCAGAAGCCAAACTTGAGGACATCTTGATCTTGGACTTATAGCCTCTAGAACTGTGAGAAAATAAATTTCTGTTGTTGATGCCATCCAAGCTGTGTTTTTTTTTGTTTGTTTTTTTTTTTTTTTATGACACTGTGTTGCATTCGGTGGTCTCAAGTATCTTAGTTAACTAGTCCTGGTCGTGAGACAAGAACCCATACCTAGCTTAAATAAGGAGCAAAAATCCTGCATCACATTCTTCTTTCTTTTACTGTACATCAGGCTTGTCCAACCAAGGGCCCATATGCCACATGTGGCCCAGGACAGCTTTGAATGTGGCCCAACACAAATTCATAAGCTTTCTTAAACCATTATGAGATGTTCTGTGATTTTCTGTTTTTGCTCATCAGCTGTTAGGGTTAGTATATTTTACACGTGTCCCAAGACAATTTTTCTTCTTCCAATGTGGCCCAGGGAAGCAAAAAAAAAAAATGTGTATTTTAAAATTTATTTTTATTTATTCATTTTTTTTGAGACAGAGTTTCACTCTGTCGCCCAGGCTGGAGTGCAGTGGCACGATCTCGGCTCACTGCAACCTCTACCCCCTTGGTTGAAGCGATTCTCCTACCTCAGCCTCCTGAGTAGCTGGGATTACAGGCACCTGCCACCACCTTACCTGGCTAATTTTTGTATTTTTCATAGAGACGGGGTTTCACCATGTTGGCCAGGCTGGGTTGAACTCCTGACCTCGTGATCCACCTGCCTCGGCCTCCCAAAGTGCTGGTATTACAGGCATAAGCCACCACGCCTGGCCTAAACTTTATTTTCTTAGTGGCTATCTTGACAAGCACAATCGACATGTTAAACGTATAAATAAAATCACATTTGAATAATACAAGTTTCATTTTAATAGCATACAAGTACTCTTTTCCTTCACATCTCTGTCCCTCCAGTTTTATATTGTTATTGTCACAGAGTACATATTTTTCCAGTGAGTGGACATTACCATAGACTTATAATGATTGTTTAGGATATTTTCCTTTTAAATTATATAAAAAAAGAGGATTCACAAGCCAGAATACGATAATATTGGCTTTATATTTACTTATATAATTAACTTTACCTGTGTTCTTTGTTTCTTCACATGTCTTTTATTTATTGTCTAACATGTTTCATTTTATACTGAACACCTTCCTTTAGAATTTCTTTAAGAGACTCCTTTAGCTTGTTTATCTGGAATGTCTTAATTTCCCTTTTATTCTTGAAGAATCGTTTGGCCAGATATTGAATTATTGGTTGACAGTTTTTTGCTCTTTTCCAGTGCTGAAATAGTCCATCCCACAGCCTTCTATTCTCAGAGATTATGATAAAATATCAGTTGTTAACTTTATGGAGCATACTTTGTACCTGATGAGTCATTTCTTTTTGCCGTGTGGTCTCTTGCTCTTCGTCTTAGGGTTTTGGTAATTTGATGGTAATGTAAATCTCTGAATTTATCCTGTTTGGCATTTACTGAGCTTCTTATAAGGATATTCATGGTTTTTATCAGATTTGGAAAATTTTTGGTTATTACTTCCTAAAATATTTTTTCCCTTTCTCTCTGTCTTCTCTGAGACTCTTCTAATGCATATATTGGTATGCTTGATGGTGTCCCACAGTTCCCTTAGACACTGTTTATTTTTCTACATTTTTTTCATTTCTGCCACAATGCTCTCACTCCTTAGAGATTGCCATTGTTATTTTTTGAGGACTTTACTCATACACTGATATAGTGACTTTTTCAAAATATTTTTGTAAAGTTTGAATTTCTTATATGTGGTCACTGAAATTTTTGTTCTATTATCTCAGTAGTCAGCCTGTGATATGAAGTAGATTTTCTTAAATATCTGGATTTTGAAACAAGGTATGTTTGCCATTTTAAATCTTAGGATAGATGCCTCTTGGGAATTCAATGCGGCCTAAGGGGTTTCAAACAAAGGCAAGTAGGCAAGTGTCTCCATTGTTTCCCCTAAGGGACACCAGACTGACTAAAATTTACAATGCTAAATTTTTGGAAGTAAAGAACGTTAGTTGTCCACCCTGACACCAGATGACATAGTAGGATAACTATCCCATGTTTGCTAGGAGGATAAAGAATAGAGGGACATACCTGATTCAAGCAAGCTGCTTCCTTATGAAAGTTTAACAGCCTCTGCTTTCTTTCATGAGGGACTCCCCACTTGCTGTGTCTAATTAGATTCCAGAGTTCTGAAGTAGTTTATTATGATAGTCTTCTTTTTTTTTTTCCTGTTAAATGGTTATTTTGGTGGCAGAACCAACTCCTGGAAATTCCTACTCTGTCATTTTCTGTGACACTCAGTTAGAAATAACCTAACTGAGGTTATTTCTAAATAGTCATTCTGCAGGACGACCTGTGGTCACACTTTTAGATGACATGTAAATTAGTGGAGAGGAGTAGAATTTGAAGCCTAAAGACTTGTGCTTGATTCTCATCAGTATCAGGAAAAATTTTATTTCCCTGGAAAATTTTCTGAATTATTAGAAACCTTTTCTCATTCAATACATAGGAGGAAGTCAAGATTGCTAACCAGGCACAGCCAGGTGGATCATTTCTTACCGAAAGACTGAGACGTCAGGAAGATTGGCACATTCTGAGCAGATCTTTGTGAGGAAGGCATTGAGAGTGGACAGAGGGAAGACACAGTCACTGCATGGAAAAGGGAGGAAGCTGGGAATCCTGGCTGGGGCTCTTGAGCACCATAACCCACTCTTGGACCGCTGCAACTCCTGGGGAAGGGATGAGTTGAACAGATGAGGAGTGGCCTGCGCTCAGCATGGACCCCCAGAATCCTAGCTACAGGAGAATCCACAATCCCCATGGACACTTGAGCTAGCACAGACAGATGCTTAGAGAGTTGGCATAGGTAGGACTCCCGCATGTGTGAAGCCCAGAGAGTTTGGTGTAGGAATTGCTGACATGGAGCACGGCCAAGAATGCCCATATCCCCAGGCTTACCAAGCTCGTCTAGGTGGCTTTAGCCTTTGAATGACTGCCGGACATCAACAGAACAGTGTGGTCTTGCCCATGGGACAAAGCCAGTTTGATCTGACCTCTTCTGGGGCTCCAGCCTGGCCATATCTGCTTGCAGCACAGCCTCAGATGCCCAACCACCTTTTTATTTTGATGGAGTTTTGTTCTGTTGCCAGGCTGGAGTGCAGCGGCGCAATCTCGGCTCACTGCAACTTCCGCCTCCCGGGTTCAAGCAATTCTCCAGCCTCAGCCTCTGAGTAGCTGGGACTACAGGCATGCGCAACCACGCCCACCTAATGTTTGTATTTTTAGTAGGGACGGGGTTTCACCATGTT
Source organism: Pongo abelii (assembly GCF_028885655.2). Taxonomy (NCBI): domain Eukaryota; kingdom Metazoa; phylum Chordata; class Mammalia; order Primates; family Hominidae; genus Pongo; species Pongo abelii. The sequence goes on from NC_071998.2 coordinate 47,189,566, forward strand.
GGCCAGGATGGTCTCGATCTCTTGACCTCGTGATCTGCCCGCCTCGGCCTCCCAAAGTGCTGAGAATTACAGAAGATAGCCACCGCACCCGGCTCCCAACCACCATTCTTTCCGGGATTCTCATTATAGCAATTTTGCTGGCTGACTTCACCTTAGCATTGGAAAGCTCAAGCAGACTGGTGCCTGCCAACATGACCAACCCACCCAGCGCCTCCCCTCACCACAGCTTTCCCCTGCTGTTTTGCTGGTTTACACTTCCTCATGGCCCTCACTCACCACTTTTCTGTGTTAGGGTGTTGGCAGATATTGCATCTCCTCTAATGATATGCATGTATGCACATAACCCACCACTGCCAGCACAATTGCACCTGACTGCCCTGCCCACACCCACCAGCATTCCACTCCTGCTCAGGCACAGGCAGCCCACCGTGCTGCTGTTGCTGCTGCCAGTGTGAGTGCATGCACAAACAATGGAACCCCTGCCCTGCTGCACTGCAGCCACTGCCAGTGTAAGCACAAGCAAAGATACCACCACCCTGCCATTGCCCTGCCCCTGACAATGCACAGGCACTCTGCTGTGCTGCTGCCACCAGCATAAATGCATTCCTGGATGTCACTGCCCCACTCCCACTGTTGTCCCGCCCCAACCAACGTGTGTGTACCCTGTCAAACTTCTACAACTGCTGGCACATGTGAGTGATCATGGTTCCCACTGCCGCCATCTCTATGAAGTGCTTTTAACAGCACCTCCTCCCCCTGTCCTGTGAGAGTGTTGGGGCTAGTGGACTGGTCACACCTTGGCCCCTCTAGCAAAAAATATTTGTAACCTTTAGGGAGCAGAGAACATGCTCAGCCCAGGAGTGTTAAAGTGAGCTTTGGCCCCTTGAAATCTTCCAGAATTGAAGCCAGTCAACTGAACCTACCTTATACCACAATAAAATTCCCCAAGGGCATCAAAGATGATAAAAGCAAAAACTCCATCTACAGGACAGCAACTGCAAAGATTAAAGGAACATCAGCCCATACAGATGAGAAAGAATCAGAGCAAGCACTCCAGCAACTTGAAAAGTCAGAGCGTCTCTTACTTCTAGTCAAAAACATTAATTCTCCAGCAATGTTTCTTAAGCAGGCTGAAATGGCTGAAATGACAGATACGGAATTCAGCATATACATAAAAATGAAAATCATCAAGATTCAGTAGAAAGTCAAATCCCAATCCTTAGAAAGGAATTTAAAGAATACAATAAAACCATACAGGAGCTGAAAAACAAAATAGTCATTTTAAGACAGAATAAAACCGATCTGATAGACCTGAAAAATACACTGCAAGAACTTCAGAATATAAGTGCAAGTATTAATAGTAGAATAGAACAACTAAGAAAAGAAATTCAGAGCTCAGTGATTGGTTCTCCAAATTAACTCAGTCAGATAAAAATAAATAGAAAAGAATACAAGAGAATTAATGAAACCTCTGAGAAATATTGAATTATGTAAAGAGACCAAATTTACAACTCATTCATGTTCCTGAAAGAGAGTGAGAGAAAGCAAGCAACTTGTAAAAACATATTTGAGGATATTATACACAAATATTTTCCAACCTTTCCAGAGAGGCCAACATTCAAATTCAGGAAATGCAGAGGACCTCTTCAAGATACTGTACAAGATGACCATCCCCAAGACACATAGTCATTCAATGTCAGCATGAAAGAAAAAATGTTAAATGAAGCTAGAGAGAAGGGACGGGTCATCTGCCTAGGGAACCCAATCAGGCTAACAGCAGAACATTCAACCAAAACCATGCAAGCCAGAAGAGACTGGGGGCCTATATTTAGCATGGTTAAAGTAAAGAAACTCTAACCAAGAATTTCATATCCAGCCAAACTAAGCTTTGTAAGCAAGGGAGAAATAAGATTATCTTCAGAAAAGCAAATGCTAAGGGAATTTATTACTATCAGACCTGCCTTAAAGAAGGTCCTTAGGAAGTGTTAAATATGGAAATGAAAGACCATTACTAGCTACCACAAAAATATAGTTAAGTACATAGACTATTAATACTATAAAGCAACTACACAATAAAGTCTATGTAATAAATGCTATCAACTTGATGAAAGGATCAAAGCTGCACATATCAAAACAAAATTTAAATTTAAATAGGCTAAAAACCCACTTAAAAGTCACAGAGTAGTAAGTTGGATGTAGAAGCAAGGCCAAACTTTATGTTGTCTTCAAAAGCTCCAACTCACATGCAATGACACACATAGGCTAAAAATAAAGGGAAGGAGAAATATCTACAAAGTAAATAAAAAATCAAAGAAATGCAGGGATTGCTATTCCTATTTCAGATGAAAGAGACTTTAAACCAACAACAATAAAAAAAAGACAAATAAGGACATTACATAATGGTTAAGGATTCAATTTAACAAGAAGACTTAACTATCTTAAATATATATTCATACAACACAGTAGCACCCAGATTTATAAAACAAATTCTTAGAGACCTACACAGAGACTTTGATAACCACACAATAATATAATAATAGTGGTAGACTTCAACACCCCACTGAAAGTATTAGACAGATCATTGAGGCAGAAAACTAACAAAGATATTTAGGACCTGAACCCAACACTAAACCAAATGAACATAACATAGACATCTAAGGAACCCTCTACCAAAAAATATACAAAAAATGAAAAAGGAAAAAGAAGAATATACATTCTTCTCATTTGCACGTGGCATATACTCTAAAATCAGCCACACAATTGGTCATAAAATAATTCTCAGGAAATTTTTAAAAACTGAGATCATATCAACCACACTCTCAGACCACAGCACACACACACACACAAAAGAAATCAATACTGAGAAGATTGCTCAAAACCATACAGTTACGTAAAAATTAAACAACCTGCTCCTGAAAGACTTCTGAACAAATGATGAAATTAACGTAGGAATCAAGACATTCTTTGAAACTAATGAGAACAATGATACATCACAGCATAATCTTTTTGATACAGCTAAAGCAGTATTGAGATGAATGTTTACAATGCTAAACACCACATTAAAAAGTTAGAATGATCTCAAATTAAGAATCTAACATCACACCTAGAGGAACTAGAACAATAAGAGCAAACCAAACCCAAAGCTAGCAGAAGACAAGAAGTAACCAAAATCAGAGCTAAAATAAATGAAATTGAGATGCAAAATATTACAAAAGATCAACAAAACCATAAGTTATTTCTTTAAAAGAATAAATAAGACTAATAAGCCACTACCCAGACTGATAAAAAAAAAGGGAGAAGATCTAAGTAAACACACTAAGAAATGACAAAGATGACATTATGACCAGCCCCATAGAAATACAAAAAGCATTAGAGATTATTACAAATACCTCTATGCATACAAACTTGAAAATCTACAAGAAATGGGTAAATTCCTAGAAACATACAACCTCTTAATACTGAATTAGGAAGAATTTGAAATCCTGAACAGAACAATGAGTTTTGAAATTGAATCAATAACAAAAAGTCTACCAGGCAGAAAAAGCCCAGGGATCAGATGGATTTACAGCTGAATTCTACCAAACATAAAGAAGAACTAGTACTATTCCTACCGAAACTGTTCCAAAAAATTGAGGAGGAGAGATTCCTCCCTAACTCATTACATGAGGCCAGCATTATTCTGGTACCGAAACCTGGCAGAGACCCAACAAAAAAAGAACTTCAGGCCAATACACTTGATGAACATAGATGCAAAAATCCTCAATAAAATACTAGAACATCGAATCTGGCAACACATCAAAAACGTAATCCACCATGATCAAGTAGGTTTTGTCATTGGGATGCAAGATTGGTTCAACATACACAACTCAACAAATGTGTTTCATTGCATAAACATAACTAAAAACAAAATCCACACAATCTCTCAATAGATGCAGAAAAGGCTTTTGATAAAATCCAATATCTCTTCATGTTAAAAAACACAAAAAACTAGCTATTGAAGGAACATACCTCAAAATAATAAGAGCCATCTATAACAGACCCACAGCCAACATCCTACTGAACAGGCAAAAGTTGGCTGCATTCCCCTTGAGAATCAGACCAAGAAAAGGATGTCCACTCTCACCACTCCTATCCACTGCAGTACTGCAAGTCCTAGCCAGAGCATTCAGGCAAGAGAAAGAAATAAAAGGTATCCAAATATTAATAAAAAGAGAGAAGATCAAACTCTCTCTGTCTGCAGATGATCTGATTCTATACATAGAAAACCCAATAGTCTCTGCCCCAAAGTTTCTTGATCTAAAACACAACTTCAGCAAGTTTCAGGATAAAAATGAATACACAAAATTCAGTAGCATTTTTATCCAACAACAGTGTTCAAGCTGAGTGCCAAATCAAGAATGCAATCCCATTCACAATAGCCACACACACAAAATAAAATACCTAGGAAGACAGCTAACCAGGTAGGTGAAAGATCTCTGCAATGAGAATTACAAAACACTTTTCAAAGAAATCAGAGATGATGGCACAAACAAATGAAAAAACTTATTCTATGCTCATGGATGGAAATAGTCAATATTGTTAACACTGTCATACTGCCCAAAGCAATGTACAGATTTAATGCTCTTTCTATTAAACTATCAATAACATTCTTCACAGAATTAGAAAAAAAACTACTCTAAAGGTTATATGGAACCCACAAAGAGCCTGAATAGCCAAAGCAATCGTAAGCAAAAATAACAAAGCTGGGGGCATCACATTACCTGACTTCAAATTATGCTACAAAGCTACAGTAACTAAAACAGCATGGAAATAGCACAAAGACAAACACATAGACCAATGGAACAGGTTAGAGAACCCAGAAGTAAAGCTGTACACCCACAGCTACCTGATTTTCAACAAAGTTGAAAAAAGCAAGCACTGGGGAAATAACTTCGTATTCAATATATGGTGCCAAGATAACTGGCTAGCCATATGCAGAAAACTGGAACTATACCCCTTCCTTACACTATATATGAAAATCAACTCAAGATGGATTAAAACTTAAATGTGAAACCTACAACCATAAAATCCCTTGAAGACAACTTAGGAAATACCATTCTGGATGTAGGACCTGGCAAAGATTTCATGATGAAGATACCAAAAGCAACTGCAACATAAATACAAAAAAAAAAAATGACAAATGGGACCTAATTAAATTAAGAAGCTTCTGCACAGCAAAATAAACTATCAACAGAGTAAACAGACAAGCCACAGAATGGGAGAAAAATATTTGCAAATTATGCATCTGCTAATTTATTTAAGTTTATAGATTCTGGATTCAGGGAAAAAACAAACAATCCTGTTAAAAAGTGGAGATAAACAAGACGCTTTTCAAGAGAAGACATACATGCAGCCAACAAGCACATGAAAAAAATTCCCAACATTACTAACATTTAGAGAAATGCAAGTCAAAACCACAATGAGATACCATCTCACACCAATCAGAATGGCTATCATTAAAATATATATATAAAAAAGATGCTGGCAAGGTTGTGGAGAAAATGGAATACTTATACACTTCTGGTGGGAATAGAAATTAGTTCAGCCACTGTAGAAAATACTTCAGAGATTTCTCAAAGAATTTAAAACATAACTACCAATTCACCCAGCAATTCCATTATTGGGTATATGCCAAAGGAATATAAATCATTCTACTATAAAGACCCATGCGTGTGTATGTTCATCACAGCACTATTTGCAATAGCAATCTAAATTCCCATCAACAACAGACTGGATAAAGAAAACATGGTACATATACCCCGTGTAATACTATGCAGCTGTAAAAAAGAGTGAGATCATGTCCTTTGCAGCTACATGGATGGAGCTGGAGTTCATTATCCTAAGCAAACTAATGCAGAAAGAGAAAACCAAATATCACGCGTTCTCATTTATAAGTAGGAGCTAAACAGTGAATACACATGGAGACAAAGAAGGGAACAATAAGCACCAGAGCCTGCTTGAGGGTAGAGGGTGGGAGGAGGATAAGGATTGGAAAACTACCTATTGGGTACTACGCTTTTGGAAAGTCTGCATCTTTGTTCCTGATCTTACTTAAAAAACTCAAGATAAATTTAAAATATACATTAAATATTATTAAAAATATAAACCAAAAATAAAGTTTTTTTTCTTCCTGGGTCTTTTTAAGGGGCAGAATCTTTCTCATAGCAGTGTTTATATAATTCATCATTTATTTTCACTCAAACTACTATCACGCACAGATATTTTAGTGAATTCCCCCTCTGTCTATCTTTTAATCTGTCATTCTCTACTTTAGTCTTCCTCTTTCTACTTCTCACAATGATTACAGCAATACCCTTTTTCAGAAAATGGCTTTCAAAAGGATTACAGTTTTTCTTTTGTCCTACAAATTGTGGATGAGATAAAAATATAAAGTATTATGTATTAAGTACTAACATTATGGTAATATTCTTGGGAATATGGAGATTGTGTAACTGCCTCAAGAGATAATCAATTATGTCAATTCATAGCACCTCTTTTCACTTATTATAGTGGTCAAATATCTGTGAAGCAAAATAAAGTAAATTAAAAGGAAAGGTAATGGGAGGAAAGCATAAAGTATTAAGGGTAAACACTCCTTTGAGCCTAATGCTAAGCACTATCAGGCAACATTTTTAAAATGACCCTAAGGTTTTAAAAATCAGATGTCTCATCTTTTGACAGTGAGGCAACTAACACATCATTTTTTCTTGTTTTATTCGGTTTTTAACTCTGAAAGGGTTGTAGTTATGGCACATATTTTATGAAATAAAACATTACGTGTTATGTTTTATCAGAAATATAATAACTTGCCTATTATTTGTATATGATTTCACCTATATTACATATTATGCTTGAATTATTCAGACCACCACTAAAGTGTGGTCTTAACTAATTTTGTCCACTGAATGAATTGCTTACGAAAATGAGTCAATGGGGACCATATTGAGGAAAACTACTGCTAGCAGCCTAGAAATACTCGATCAAGTATTTAAATTTTGCATTTAGATTCTCATGTTGCATATGCTTTAAAAAACTTTGTTGTATTAACAAATATTTAGGGGCAATGTTTATAGACACAAACACATTCCCTTTTTCTTTCTTTCTTTCTCTTTCTTTTCTTTCTTTCTTTTTTCTTTCTCTTTCTTTTCTTTCTTTTTTCTTTCTCTCTCTTTCTTCCTTTCTTGTTCTTTCTTTCTTTCTTTCTTTCCTTCCTTCCTTCCTTTGCTCCTTCCTTTTTCTTTCTCCCTCCTTCCTTCCTTCCCTCCCTCCCTCCCTTCCTTCCTTCCCTCCTTCCTTCTTTCCTTCCTTCCTTCGTCTCTACCTCATATAGCTCCTCTCATATAATAAGTACAAAATAAATATTTAATAATTGCAAATAAATTATATAATTAAATATTAAGTTATGCAATTTACTCCTCTTCCCAGCATAGTAATATGGTAACTACAGCAGATAAAAAATAAATAATTGAATATATTTAGAGTTGTATCACATAAAGATCTGTACTTTTCTTTGTCTCTTTGTCTTTTTTCTTATAGTTTATATCCCATCCAAGGCTCCTCTGTCAAGGAAGAGTACATATTCTCCAAACATTGGGCATCTCTTCACTTGTAAATAGTCAGGCAGAGGAAGAAGAACAATTAATATGAATTTAATGACTTAGAAACATAATACCCTTAAATGCTGATCAGGGATTCTTCATTGTTTCATACTAAGACATTATAATGAGGGTCTTGCAAAGAAAAACATCAAGTTGAATTCTGAGTGTCTTAAGCAGAAGTACTTGAGTGCCTTTTATTTCTTTTTTTTTTGACTATATTTTGACTATATTTTGGTGTGTCTTTTTTTATTATTATTATACTTTAAGTTTTAGGGTACATCTACACAACGTGCAGGTTTGTTACATATGTATACATGTGCCATGTTGGTGTGCTGCACCCATTAACTCATCATTTAGCATTAGGTATAACTCCTAATGCTATCCCTCCCCCCTCCCCCTACCCCACAACAGTCCCTGGTGTATGATGTTCCCCTTCCTGTGTCCATGTGTTCTCATTGTTCAATTCCCACCTATGAGTGAGAACATACTGTGTTTGGTTTCTTGTCCTTACGATAGTTTGCTGAGAATGATGGTTTCCAGCTTCATCCATGTCCCTACAAAGGACATTAACTCATCGTTTTTTATGGCTGCATAGTATTCCATGGTGTATATGTGCCACATTTTCTTAATCCAGTCTATCATTGTTGGACATTTGGGTGGTTCCAAGTCTTTGCTATTCTGATTAGTGCCACAATAAACATATGTGTTCATGTGTCTTTATAGCAGCATGATTTATAATCCTTTGGGTATATACCCAGTAATGGGATGGCTGGGTCAAATGGTATTTCTAGTTCTAGATCCCTGAGGAATCGCCACACCAACTTCCACAATGGTTGAACTAGTTTACAGTCCCACCAACAGTGTAAAAGTGTTCCTATTTCTCCACATCCTCTCCAGGACCTGTTGCTTCCTGACTTTTTAATGATTACCATTCTAACTGGTGTGAGGTGGTATCTCATTGTGGTTTTGATTTGCATTTCTCTGATGGCCGGTGATGATGAGCATCTTTTCATGTGTTTTTTGGCTGCACAAATGTCTTCTTTTGAGAAGTGTCTGTCCATATCCTTTGCCCAGTTTTTGACGGAGTTGTTTGTTTTTTTCTTGTAAATTTGTTGGAGTTCATTGTGGATTCTGGATATTAGCCCTTTGTCAGAAGAGTATGTTGCAAAAATTTTCTCCCATTCTGTAGGTTGCCTGTTCACTCTGATGGTGGTTTCTTTTGCTGTGCAGAAGCTCTTTAGTTTAATTAGATCCCATTTGTCAATTTTGGCTTTTGTTGCCATTGCTTTTGGTGTTTTAAACATGAAGTCCTTGCCCATGCTTATGTCCTGAATGGTATTGCCTAGGTTTTCTTCTAGGGTTTTTATGGTTTTAGGTCTAACATTTAAGTCTTTAATTCATCTTGAATTAATTTTTGTATAAGGTGTAAGGAAGGGATCCAGTTTCAGCTTTCTACATATGGCCAGCCAGTTTTCCCAGCGCCATTTATTAAATAGGGAATCCTTTCCCCATTTCTTGTTTTTCTCAGGTTTGTCAAAGATCAGATAGTTGTAGATATGCGGCATTATTTCTGAGGGCTCTCTTCTGTTCCATCAATCTGTATCTCTGTTTTTTTACCAGTACCATGCTGTTTTGGTTACTGTAGCCTTGTAGTATAGTTTGAAGTCAGGTAGTGTGATGCCTCCAGCTTTGTTCTTTTGGCTGAGGATTGACTTGGCCATGTGGGCTCTTTTGTGGTTCCATATGAAGTTTAAAGTAGTTTCTTCCAATTCTGTGAAGAAAGTCATTGGTAGCTTGATGGGGATGGCACTGAATTTGTAAATTACCTTGGGCAGTATGGCCATTTTCATGATATTGATTCTTTCTACCCATAAGCATGGAATGTTCTTCCATTTCTTTGTATCCTCTTTTATTTCATTGAGCAGTGGTTTGTAGTTCTCCTTGAAGAGGTCCTTCACATCCCTTGTAAGTTGGATTCCTAGGTATTTTATTCTCTTTGAAGCAATTGTGAATGGGAGTTCACTCATGATTTGGCTCTCTGTTTGTCTGTTATTGGTGTATAAGAATGCTCGTGATTGTTGCACATTGATTTTGTATCCTGAGACTTTGCTGAAGTTGCTTATCAGCTTAAGGAGATTTTGGGCTGAGACGATGGGGTTTTCTAGATATACAATCATGTCATCTGCAAACAGGGACAATATGACTTCCTCTTTTCCTAATTGAATGCCCTTTATTTCCTTCTCCTGCCTGATTGCCCTGGCCAGAACTTCCAACACTATGTTAAATAGGAGTGGTAAGAGAGGGCATCCCTGTCTTGTGCCAGTTTTCAAAGGGAATGCTTCCAGTTTTTTTCCATTCAGTATGATATTGGCTGTGGGTTTGTCATAGATAGCTCTTATTATTTTGAGATACATCCCATCAGTACCTAATTTATTGAGTTTTTAGCATGAAGTGTTGTTGAATTTTGTCAAAGGCCTTTTCTTCATCTACTGAGATAATCATGTGGTTTTTGTCTTTGGTTCTGTTTATATGCTTGATTACATTTACTTATTTTCATATGTTGAACCAGCCTTGCATCCCAGGGATGAAGCCCACTTGATCATGGTGGATAAGCCTTTTGATGTGCTTGCTGGATTCAGTTTGCCAGTATTTTATTGAGGATTTTTGCATCGATTTTCATCAAGGCTATTGGTCTAAAATTCTTTTTTTGTTGTGTTTCTGCCAGGCTTTGGTATCAGGATGATGCTGCCCTCATAAAATGAGTTAAGGAGGATTCCCTCTTTTTCTATTGATTGGAATAGTGTCAGAAGGAATGGTACCAGCTCCTCCTTGTACCTCTGGTAGCATTCGGCTGTGAATCCATCTGGTCTTGGACTTTTTTTGGTTGGTAAGCTATTAATTATTGCCTCAATTTCAGAGCCTGTTGTTGGTCTATTCAGAGATTCATCTTCTTCCTGGTTTAGTCTTGGGAGAGTATATGTGTCGAGGAATTTATCCATTTCTTCTAGATTTTCTAGTTTATTTGTGTAGGGATGTTTTAGTATTCTCTGATGATAGTTTGTATTTCTGTGGGATCGGTGGTGATATCCCCTTTGTCATTTTTTATTGTGTCTATTTAATTATTCTCTCTTTTCTTCTTTATTAGTCTTGCTCGCAGTCTATCAATTTTGTTGATCTTTTCAAAAAACCAGCTGCTGGATTCATTGATATTTTGAAGGGTTTTTTGTGTCTCTATTTCCTTCAGTTCTGCTCTGATCTTAGTTATTTCTTGCCTTCTGCTAGCTTTTGAATGTGTTTTCTCTTGCTTCTCTAGTTCTTTTAATTGTGATGTTAGGGTGTCAATTTTAGATCTTTCCTGCTTTCTCTTTTGGGCATTTAGTGCTATAAATTTTCCTCTACAAATCTCTCAAGTCTACTGGGTAGATTTGGTGCCATATCACCAGGACCGTGTTGCTGGAATTTCAAACAATACTTTGACATATGTATAATTTACTCCTATATACTATATCATGCATTTTTATCAAATGTTGTTATGATTTAATGAGTCAGAATTTATTTGTTTTTACTATAATATCTCATACTTATATTCTTATATTCCTATTTTTTCCATGTTTCTTTCTTCTTTTTTAGATGTTTTTGTGGGCTTAATGTTGGGTAGCTATAAGGCATAATAATAAGCAAAATGGGCTATTTGGTCTTATAGATAGGAATTAGAGTCCTGACTCAACCTGGCGTCACTCTGAGTTTTCTAGATTGAGAAAATAGGTGGATCAGGATACCTATTTTTTTAGATTGAGTTAATCGTTAATATACAAGTTTTGGGAGTATAATGATAAGTGTAATCTTCTGTTTGCTGGGTATATAGTAACTCCTGTGAAAAATCAGAGTGGAAAAGTTGAAAAGGCAGTTGGATATATAGGTTTTTTAGAAGTGAAATATGGGCTGTAATTATAAATTTGGAAGTTATTGATAAGTCAAGATCACATTAGGAAAGAACATGAAGCAAGAAATTACAGCCCAGGCAGAGCAACAGTTGACTTACTCAGAGAAGTATCTACATAAAGAAATTCTTTCCAGAAGAAAGACTGGCATAGTGGGTAGTTGTATTTATTGACATTACAGTATATGTCAGAAACTGTTGTCTACCCAATAATATTTTACAATTCTTCATTATGATGATGTAGAAAATAAAAATATGCAATTTAAAAACTGTATTCTTAATGCTATCTTACAGATAGGGCTGGATAATTACATTTAAGCCAAAGTCCTTGGGTGGAGTTCACTCAGCAGGCAATAGCCATGGTGCCCTTCTTTCTTCCTTCCTGCCTGGAATATAAATGTAATAACTGAAGCAGACTATCTTATAGTAATGATGTAACCTTGAGCTTGGAAATTACTCAGTAAGATGTACAGAGCAGAAAATAGGAGTCTGAAATTCTAGTAATGTCTTTTAACTTCCACGACAAACCTGGTCTGCCTTTCTAATACAATTCACATATGACAGAAAAATAAAACAATTGAAAAATAGTAGGGCTACCATGAATCTGGGTCTCTGTTACCAGAAGCTGAACACAGGTCATATCTCATTCAAGGTAATCAGTACAGTTCGTAAGGCCTGTTTCTTACTAACTGTACCAATTACCCTAACCCACCCAGTGACTTCTCTTCAGGGAAAAGACTGAAGAGAAGTCACCAGGAAGGTTAGAAACATTAATTTATTCAGCCACTGCTAAATGCATAATATGGAATTATATTAGTCCTTGACAATATAGTGGCAGAAAGGCACACTTGGTCTTGTCACTGTTGGGGTTATGGCCTAGTCACTGGCCATAATTCATTTTTCTTTCAGCTAAAAAGTCTGTTCCCAGAATCCTAAACCAGGATCATTTCATAAATTAAGAGCGCATAAGTCTGCTATGTATTTTAGAGTTTGCATTATTCTTCCTTGAAGGTTTTTGTTTTTCTGTTTGTTGTTATTGTTTGTTTGCTTGAATTCCAATTGTCTCTCTTCTTTCTGTATTCACTGATTGGTAAATATATATTACAAGAATAGATTTTGCTCCATATTCACTTACTTGTCAAGCTAGAATAACTTGTGTATAACTGAAGTCACAATTGACTTCTACATGTCATTTTAACAATATTTTTTATGGTCATGCTGTCTAATCTTTCTCCAGCATATGACACCGTTGACTACTCCCTCTTTGAAGCACTTTTCTTTTTTGGCATTGCAATGCTGTTCTACTTGGGGATTATTTTACCCACTTGGAGTGCTCAATATTTATAGATTAATCTTCCTTATGTTAGTGTCCCTCAATTTGCAACCCAAGATCTTTGCTCTCTGCACTGCATTTATTCTTCCTAATAAATGATATCAGTGTGTATGGCTTCAACTACTACCTTTGTCTTAATGAATATAAAAATCAGTGCCTCCAAACCAAACCATGATTTTCAAATTCTTTTATTACTTCATATGGCTTATTGTTACTGTTATCTCAAGCTAGTTGGCCTATGAATACCTCAAACATGATAAAAAAATTCCTATCTATATCTGCATATCAAGTTATCTCATATTTTTCTATACCTTCTTCTTATTTTCCCTTTCCTTTCATAAGTATGTACATTTCACTTTTTCTGATCAATTTCTTATCAAAGTAATTGACACTACCAACTGCAACTTTTTCAAGATAGACTTATCAAAATTATCTATGAGTCAGTCTTCTCTACATAAATACTTAGCATCCAGTAGGTTACCAATATATTACAGTTCTGCTTACAAATGTATCTGAAATCTGTTCTCTATTCTCCAAAATAATTTCCATTATCTTCGCCCCTCAACTCTCAAATATTTAAAGTAGAATTTAATGAGTGCCTCTGCTTCTATCTCTCTATCTATAGATTTCCACAAATAGATATATCAAGTCTTTTTTCTCCAAATGGATTGTGTGCAATCACATATTTTAAAGGTATCTTCTGCATCAAAATGATTTTTAATGTATCTCTCCCTCTTATTAGAAGAATCTTATCTGCTTTTTTCTGAAATTTAAGCTCTGTACTCATGTAGATAGCCTTGAACTGAGAGAGGGAAATTCCTCCTAATTTGAAAAACAGTTAAACTAAGAAAGTTTCTAGAAAAATACAGCATCTGCTTTTCTGGAATCAGGGGCAGCTTTCTTCATGTTCATGGCTTAAGGCTAATGAAAGTGCATTAGGGGAGGTGAACAGTTTCCACCACTAGCTCTGTTTTATGAGGGCAGGGACAATGCATTTAACTCTTTAATTTCTGGTATTTAGCAAAGTATGCACAAATAATGCTCCATAATTGTTAAACAAATACATTGCAATGACACCCCATGTTTTTATCTCATTCCCAGGAGAAGGTGTATTTGGAGAAATCATAGGGGCATATGTGTTACATTGCCATGCTTTCAACTGACTCTCAATAAGGATCTATTCATATTTATTAGATGAGCATTATCAGAACAGAAATAAACATAATTTTTACCAATAAGAGGAATTATCTTCTGCCATTTTGTTCAGAATAAAGCACGTTTTAAAACTATTCATTACTAAAGTAAATGTTTATTATCTGTTGTGCCGATATTAACTAAAGATACTTGTGAAATATATAGAATAGAACTAAAGTTTAGTCTTTGAGATATTTTTGTCAACTGAGTTTTAACCAATAAAAAAGCTAGAGTTTATTTGTCCCATCATTCTTACTTTATTGAACATCAATTTAAAATGTGTATTCATTCAGTGACCTATAGAAACACACTCTTTGGAATTATTAGTAAAATCATGGAACTATGAGTACATACAAATGAAAGAGAAAGGAAAGGAAGAATAGGCTATTATTTACCAATTTCTACACTGCATTGAAAACTAGCTTCTCTGATAAACCTGTAAAGCAACAACAATCAAGACAAAGAAGATGATTTATGCAGCTGTTACAGCAGTGCTTCTATCACATTTATTCCTCATTTTACAACAACTCACATATGGATAACATTGAAATTTACATGCTGAACTGCCCGTTATTACATAGGTTTTCACATAATGAATAATATGAAGACCTTTCTCAAAATGTAACTTTTTTCTGACAAATCATATAGGAGAAAATATAATTTCACAAACTTTACATGGTAGTTAAAATAGTAATATAGAACTGACTTAATTCATTTACTCTGCTTCTTAATTTAACAATTTATTACACATTTTCATCTTAAAAAATAAATATAATTAAGAAAATTTTCTAATTATTAGAGTAAACAGCATTGCATTTTACACAGTGAATTTGATGTGTACTATTGGATATTTTTGAATTTTATTTATTTTTTAATTTTTTATTTATTTGTCTTATTTTTTGTGACAGGGTCTCTCTGTGTCACCCAGGCTGCAGTGCAGTGGTGCAGTCTTGGCTTACTGCAGCCTTGACTTCCCAGGCTCTAGTGATTTTCCCAGGCTCTAGTGATCCTCCCACTTCAGCCTCCCTAGTAGCTAGGATGACAGACACATGCTGCCATGTCCGGCTAATGTTTTTATTTTTGGTAGAAATTGGGTCTCGCTGTATTGATCAGACGGGTCTCAAACTCATGAGTTCAAGCAATCTGCCTGCCTCAGCCTCCCAAAGGGCTGGGATTATAGGTGTGAGCCGCTGTGCCTAGCCTCTGAATTTTAAATGTACTATTTTGTGGTTAAATTTTTAACACACATCAGACATATTAAAGTAGTTATCTTTTGAAAAAGAACATCTCCTGTTAGTAAAATAAATATTAGTAAATTAGAAAGTAAATTACATTTTTAGTAGAGTTACATTTGATAGGAAAGCTTAAAGTGAGTTTAGATCAATGTTCAAGCTAATAGTTGTCTAGAGTTTTGTAATGCCTTTTAGAAGCTATCCTACCTCTTTATTTCAGAAGCTGCAGTAGGCTTGGCAAAAAATTAATATTGTGTAATTAGTGCTATTGAACTGATCATTTATATAACGTGTTTTGAAACTTGTGCTTAAATGCCCTCTCTCAAACTCTATTTAGCCATAGACCTTGCAGGGTTAACATCCATCCCTTTCCCCTGACACGCAATCTAGTCTCTATTGGCTCTGATGCTAGGCAAGCACTTTTAGTTTGCACAGATGGTAATTACTAGGATTCATTGTAGAGGTTTTGGGAATTGAAAAATCTAGACAGGAAAGAAAATAGTTGCAATTGCCTGAAGGTCAGGCTTGTGGGAAAGGAGGAATGTAAAATCTAAAACAGCTCTAGTGATATACTCTATTTGCCAGTCCAGCAGTAAACACACTTTGTTCCCCATTTTAATGTGAAATGTTGATGATTTAGCTATTCTGAGATTTTCTATGATGTCTGCCATCAACTTCAAATTTCTGCTCACACAGAAGTTCTGGATTCTGTCCTCTCTATGGGTGACATTTATCCTCTGCTCCCACTACCAATTACTGACTCGCTCTCATTTCTTGTTCAAACTACTCCTAAAGAATGTTTCGTTCATTTAGTTTTTCATTAACCAGTTTCAAGAAATTTAAATAGGTGGTACTTCCATTCCAGGTTACATTAAAATCTTCTGGGCATGTTACAGAGAACTGCTAATGACTAAAGAACTAAATCTTTTTCCAGTCATCTGTGACCAAATAAGATAAAGTATTCAATTTTTTTCAAAAGAGGTTGTGGGGTAGCAGCTTCCATTTGGTGTGCACATTCATTCTGTCTCCTTAGTTTTACCTATTTTTTGGAGTACCCTGAGAAAAATGACTGTGAAAAATACTCCAAACCCAAAGACAGCCATTATAATAGATTGCTTCTGGGGGCAGTTTCTACTCTGTCTGACCTGACCTCTGAAGTGAGACACAGCTATCTCTCACCATCTCACACTGTTTATAGCATTTACATTACAAAGAAAAAAGCATATTTATCCAGTAATAGTTTGGCATTAAAAACCAATTATAGACTTATATGAGTCATATTTAAAAATGTAAATCCTCTTATATAAAAACTGCATCATTCTGCAATGCAACTAGTAAAATAAGATTTTAATTCTTTAAAATGAAGAAGAATTTCAAGGCAAAACATCTTTTAAAGATACCTATGTACTACATTAAAGGGAAGACACTAAGCTTATAAAAAGGAAATCTTGAAATTTACAGTGAAATGTGAAATTTATGTTGCCAAACCGAAGTGGGAATCAAATTCTAGTCATAATCTAAATTATAACCATAGATTTATATTTATTTATGTGTCAGGGAAAATATTGGTCAGCATTATGAGAAGTAAGGTGTATGATAAACATTTCAGAAAATAAAACTAAATGAGTAAAAAATGTAATAGTGAGCCCTTAAGTGCTAGAGCAGATATTCCTAAATCAGTCTTACCGTAAACAGGGTATCTGTTGGGGAGGAGAGGAGAAATTTTCAGTTTTGTGATGGCTGAATCTTAAACTACCTTTTATTGCTTCTTTTTCTCTCTTTTGGAAAATCAAGCAAAGTGGCCCATCAGGCAGTATAGTCTAGAAGTTAAGGGCTTGAACTTGGGCATTGGAAAAATTTGTATTTTCTTTCCAAAGCTGTCTTATATTAATTTTGTTAAATAACTTCATTGAATCTAACTTTTCTTATCTGTATAATCAGAATAATGTTATTCAACCATAGGATGCAATTATATGTAAAATAAAATGCTAAATATAAGACATCAGCTGTAATCCCAACACTTTGGGAGGCCAAGGCAAGCACACTGCTTCAGCCCAGGAGTTTGAGACCAGCCTAGGCAACATGGCAAAACTCCGTCTCTACAAAAAGTGCAAAAATTAGCTGGATGTGGAGATGCATTCCTGTAGTCCCAGCTACTTCGGAGGCTGAGGCAGGAGGGTGGCTGGAGTCTGGGAGGTTGAGGCTGTAGGAGCCATATGAGCCATGTTCACATCACTGCACTCCAGCCTGGGTGACGAAACTAGACCCTATTTCAAACAAAACAAAACAAAACAAAAAAGTAAGGCTGAGTGTATGACACATCATACATGGACAAGAGTGGATAACTATTCCCATGGTGTCTTAAATATAATACTACACTGGAAATCAGAATTGCCATTTGTAATGTTACTAGACTACAAGAGATAGAGTACATTTCTCCTTCCCATTGAATCTAGGTTGGTCTTGTGGTTGGACTGCTTTGAGTAATATAGCAGATGTGATATGTGCAATATCTAAGAAGTATTGCAGCTTCTGCTTACCAATCTTGATATTCTGAAATTGAAATGTAAAGAAACTCGGACTAGATTCTAGAAGATGAAAGACCTTATGGCAAGAGAATTCCAGCCTACAGGTAGCGCAATCAATAAGTTTGAAGATGAAGTCATTTTGGGTCACCCAGAATTGAGAGTGAGCAAAAGTGAGATCAGCAGAATGACTGAACTGAGCCCAGTCCAAATGATTAACCAATGGAATCAAGACCAAATAAAAGGTCATTGTTTTAAGGCCCTGTGTTTTAGAGTGGTTTGTTATGCAGCAAACAGTGACTAAAAACTTTTGTGTGTGTGTGTGTGTGTGTGTGTGTGTGTGTGTTTGTAATGCAAACCCATAAGCATGTACATAAGTGGCTTCTTCCTACACATCTGCACATCAGTTGAATTTTTTGGAAAAAAGCAAGAAATTGCTAATTTACCACTCAAACTCAAAATATTTTTTAGTATGATTATCTTGACGGAGACATGTTTTTCTAATAGTGAAAGTTTTTTTTAACTGTATTTGTATTTACAATGGTGTACACTTACAGCATAATAAAATGAGGTGCGTCTTAGCATCACATGCTGTTGCTATATTTGAAATAAATTCATTTGAACTTCATACATAAAGAATATATTGAAAAATCCCATAATACGGGCATCCATACTGAATGCCTGCCTTTTTTCTTTTTCAACATATGAAAGTTGAAACCATTGAGCAAAGTGATGTATTATTTCTGGAGACATTTACCAAATGAATGAATAAATAAATTATTCAAAATATAAGCATAAAAAGTATATTTAATGTGGTTGTCATGTAAGTAAATATTTTATTTTTCCAAAGGAAATTGTAAGATATTCTATATAGCCAAATAGATGTATTAAAGAAAATCAACAAAAAAAATTATCTTTACCAAACATATTTTAGTTGGAGGTCACTACTATAACAAAACTCAGAATACAAGTCAATGCCAGTGGCAGAATGATGTTGAATGTATGAAGCCAAAACAAAACAGAACAGATTAGATAGGGAGATATATATATATTTTGTTCCAGAGCTTGATTATTTTTTCTCTTTTTGTAGTTCTGATCTTAATAAGATCTGTGTTGCCTTCAGCTGAGGGTAGAAACAGAGACATTGCAATGTAAGTTATCAGCATTCAACTTGGAAAAGTCAGAAACTCTATTAGGGTGCTGTTAATTTAGCAAATATATGGGGAGCTCAGTCACTAATAGAAAAGTGAGAAATTTACCTGAGCTCTGTCAAAGAGTTTACTGGAAAAACCCATTCTTCAGATAAACACATATGTTATCCAATATTATCTGCCACTATTATCATCATATATTAATTTTTTGAGTCAACTAGGTATAAAATAGAGACTGGTATCAAGAATTAAATACTTAACACAATGAATCCTTCATTATCTAATAACTATTAGACCTAATTATAAGAAGTATTCTTCCTAGACTACAAGTCTCTACATCCATTCTCCTACAACAGGAAGGTGACACAACTATTTTATGGGATTTCATAATATTAAATATTAAATTATATTAATATTTGTAAACATGATAATTATGATAATGATATGAATAAAATTGTTGTCATTACTTCTAATACTAACTACTAGCAAGAGTTTTCATTATTGATCATAATCTTGAAAGTCAACCTAACAAGCAGTTCTTAGTCTTGTCCACATTATATAGCAGGAACTGAATTTTAGCAAGTTTAAATGGCTTCCTACTTCACTACATTGGTGCTAGCTCTGATTTTGGAGCCTAATATTTTGTTTTTAAATCACTAATGTTTAAATGTTTTATTAAACTAAATGCTCAATATTTTCTGAATTATTTGGCTCTTCAAGAACATTACTGAAACGTGCCTACAAAAGAAATGCAACTCTATTATACAAATAAAGTAATTGGAAAGAAGGAATCTCACCATATAATGAGTGAGGTTCAATAGAACATAGAATTCAAATTATTTACATGCAATTGAAATAATAAACTTTTACAAAGTAAAAGGGCAAAGGTAGTCATTGAAAAAGGATACAATTAGGCATTGTGAAATTGTCCCCCATGTCAGGTAATCAAAAGCAAACATCCTATGACAAAATTCTGAGCCATTATGATGTAGAATTTCTGATTATCACAAAGTACTCTTTATGGTGAATCCAAAGGAATAACTGTGGGGAAGGGGTCAATCCCACTGTTTTCATAGTAATCCATTTTAACTATACTTTAGACCAAAGAAGATGGAGAGATGAGAGATGATGATGAGGGCTTAACAAATTTTCTACTTGGATCATCACATGTCTTTTTAAAGGCAGATACTAGGCATGCTTAATTTAATTAGCCTCATGCAAGTTAGCATTAACTTGGGAATTAAGAACATATCATTCATTAATGTTTTATTCCATTATTTAACATATTTATTGAGTATCTATGCATGACAGACACTGTTCTATAACAAATGATACAAACTGGATGGACAGAAGAGAAGGTGGAGAGCTAAAAAAAATTTACAAAGTAGAATTAAATTGGGTTCATTCCAAAAGAGTGCTGCAGAATATAATAGAAGTAATATATTAAAGACAGAACTCTGCATTTTGAAGAAGCTTTGGAAGTTGAGGCTTGAACTTGGCCTTTAAGAACAAGTAAAATTTGGGCAAGTAGAAGGAAAAAGTAAGCTACTTTACACTAGAGGATTCGTGTTTAAGGCTGCATGAATTACGGATGAGAATTTTTGTTTGTTTATTTTTGTTTGTTTTCTTCTTTTTAATTTTTGAGATGGAGTCTTATTCTGTGCCCAGGCTGGAGCGCAGTGGTGTGATATCGGCTCACTGTAACCTCCACCTCCTGGGTTCAAGCAATTCTTCTGCCTCAGCCTCCTGAGTCAATGGGATTACAGGTGCATGCCATCACACCTGGTTATTTATTTATTTATTTATTTATTTATTTATTTATTTTTGTATTTTTAGTAGAGATAGGGTTTCACCATGTTGGCCAGGCTGATCTCAAACTCCTGGCCTCAAGTGGTCTGCCCGCTTCAGCCTCCCAAAATTCTGGGATTACAGGCATAAGCCATCGCACCTGGCCTGTTTTATTTTATTATCTTTTTGATATTGAAGCCGTCTAGGATCAATGAAGCAATCGGGACATTGTCTGAGGTGTTATTTGAGCTCTTTGTCTCACGAGCAAGAAAATTAAGAAGCTGGACACCAAGGGTGAGGTTGGAGTGAAAGTTTAATAAGCAAAAGAACAAAACTCTGTGCAGTGGAGAGGGGGCCCCAGAGGGTTTCCGTTTTTACAGTCGAATGCAAAGGTTTTTATAAGAAATTTTTCCTATCTGTGTAACTGCCCTTATCTGTGCAGCTTCAGGCACGTCTCAGGCAAGCCTCCCTCTCATGGAAGTTCCCAGGAAGCCCACCATGTACGTGTCTGTACGTGTCTGTAGAAGAGGAGGAAGCTTTTCTTCCAGGAGCCGGCTGATTACACAAAGAACAAAGGTATTTCTATGTTTGTATTTGCTCCCTTATCTGTGCAGCTGCAGCTTGATTTTTCAGGCTGTTTCTATGTTTAAAAGAATTCTACCAAAAGCCTGTCTTAACTGTCTGTCAACTGTTTTGTTCCCCGCCCCTCTCCCCCCACCACCATTCCCCATTTCCCAGGAATGAAAACCCTAAGTGCAGGTAGGGACGTTGTGCATTGATCATTCTGGCTACTTCATGCTGGAGAGGGCATCATATGGGGGACAGCAGCTGGGATTTCTCCTGTGATCAATCTAAGGGTCCTCTTAAGAAGAGCACATCCATGCGTGGTTCTATTTGTATCACTATTTGCAGCGTGATAGGCTCTAGGCAAAAAGAAACAATGTAGGTTATAAGAGAACATGTGTTAAAACAAAACAAGGCTGGGGTTAATGACGCTTTAAAAATTCCGAGGCTGCTGACACAGTTGGATAACTGGTGATTGTAGTTATGTCTGTTAAGATTTGGGTGCATGGGCTTGACTTTGGTTAGCTCCATTGGTTTTATTTTCCCCCAGAAAGACTTCTGGGTTATGGGTATCATATTTACTCCTATTATCTGGCAGGATTTGCAAGATAATTAACCAGTACTAGAATATTGATCCACTTATGTTGTTGTTGTTGTTGTTTTCATTACACATCCTTTTCTGTTTCTTCTGAGCAGGAGGAGGAAATCACTAGTTGATTCAAAGGAATAAGCAGGAATAGTCTAAAATGTAGGAAAAAAACTTAAAAATAATTAATGAGAATAGAATGTAATAACATATAATAAGTTTTGAAATATAATTTTTCCAACTTTAGTCCTCATTTTTGTTAAAAACAAATTATGATAAGACTGAGTTGTTTGCAAAATAAAGTTCAGCAAAAATAATTATTTTTCATATGATTTTCAAATTGTCTTTGAAGGAACTCTGTTCCACAAGGAATCTTATATAAGACCTTTTTAAAGCTGAGCCCAGCCATGAGTTTGTACCCTCAAACACCTATGAGTTGGGTAAATTCGTCTCTTCTTGAGGTCCTAAAAACATGAAGATCCTGGGCCTGTTAGAAAGTGACACTTTTTACTCACCACAGGTCAGGAACCCTGTACAGGGACTGGGTAGACGAGGTATGAGGCCAGAAACACAGAAACACATCCATACTTCCACAATGAACTAATTTTCAACAAAGGTGCCACAAACATACATTTGGGAAATTATAGTCTCTTCAAAAAATGGTGCTGGAAAATCTGGACATCCATATATATATGAATGAAACTATACCCCTAATCAAAACTCTAATCAAAATATATTAAAGACTTAAATCTAAGACTTCAAACTATGAAACTACTAAAAGAAAACATTGGAGAAACTCTCTAAGACATTTATTTGGACAAATGTTTTTTGAGTAATACCTTAAAAACACAGACAGCCAAAGCAATAATAGACAAATGGGATCACCCTAAGTTGAAAAAGCTCCTGAACAGCAAAGGAAACAATCAACAAAGTGAAGAGTCAACCAACAGAATGTAAAAAATATTTGAAAACTACTCATCTTAAAAGGGATTAATAGCTACAGCTCCCAGCGCGAGCGACGCAGAAGACGGGTGATTTCTGCATTTCCATCTGAGGTACCCTGTTCATCTCACTAGGGAGTGCCAGAGAGTGGGCGCAGGTCAGTGGGTGAGTGCACCGTGCACCAGCCGAAGCAGGGGCGAGGCATTGCCTCACTCGGGAAGCGCAAGGGGTCAGGGAGTTCCCTTTCCAGGGGTGACAAACGGCACCTGGAAAATCGGGCCACTCCCACCCGAATACTGTGCTTTTCCGACGGGCTTAGGAAATGGTGCCCCAGGAGAATATAGCCCACACCTGGCTCAGAGGGTCCTACGCCCATGGAGTCTCGCTGATTACTAGCACAGCAGTCTGAGATCAAACAGCAAGCAGCAGCGAGGCTGGGGGAGGGGCGCCCGCCATTGCCCAGGCTCGCTTAGGTAAACAAAGCAGCCTGGAAGCTTGAACTGGGTGGAGCCCACCACAACTCAAGGAGGCCTGCCTGCCTCTGTAGGCTCCACCTCTGGGGGCAGGGCACAGACAAACAAAAAGACAGCAGTAACCTCTGCAGACTTAAATGTCCCTGTCTGACAGCTTTGAGGAGAGCAGTGGTTCTCCCAGCACGCAGCTGGAGATCTGAGAATGGGCTGACTGCCTCCTCAAGTGGGTCCCTGACCCCTGACCCCCGAGCAGCCTAACTGGGAGGCACCCCCCAGCAGGGGCAGACTGACACCTCACATGGCCGGCCAGGTACTCCAACAGACCTGCAGCTGAGGGTCCTGTCTGTTAGAAGGAAAACTAACAGAAAGGACACCCACACCAAAAACCCATCTGTACATCACCATCATCAAAGACCAAAAGTAGATAAAACCACAAAGATGGGGAAAAAACAGAGCAGAAAAACTGGAAACTCTAAAAAGCAGAGTACCTCTCCTCCTCCAAAGGAATGCAGTTCCTCACCAGCAACGGAACAAAGCTGGACGGAGAATGACTGACGAGCTGAGAGAAGAAGGCTTCAGACGATCAAATTACTCCGAGCTACGGGAGGATATTCAAACCAAGGCAAAGAAGTTGAAAACTTTGAAAAAAATTTAGAAGAATGTATAACTAGAATAACCAATACAGAGAAGTGCTTAAAGGAGCTGATGGAGCTGAAAACCAAGGCTCGAGAACTACGTGAAGAATGCAGAAGCCTCAGGAGCTGATGCGATCAAATGGAAGAAAGGGTATCAGCCCTGGAAGATGAAATGAATGAAATGAAGCGAGAAGGGAAGTTTAGAGAAAAAAGAATAAAAAGAAATGAGCAAAGCCTCCAAGAAATGTGGGACTATGTGAAAAGACCAAATCTATGTCTGATTGGTGTACCTGAAAGTGACGGGGAGAATGGAAACAAGTTGGAAAACACTCTGCAGGATATTATCCAGGAGAACTTCCCCAATCTAGCAAGGCAGGCCAACATTCAGATTCAGGAAATACAGAGAACGCCACAAAGATACTCCTCGAGAAGAGCAACTCCAAGACACATAATTGTCAGATTCACCAAAGTTGAAATGAAGGAAAAAATGTTAAGGGCAGCCAGAGAGAAAGGTCGGGTTACCATCAAAGGGAAGCCCATCAGACTAACAGCGGACCTCTCGGCAGAAACCCTACAAGCCAGAAGGGAGTGGGGGCCAATATTCAACATTCTTAAAGAAAAGAATTTTCAACCCAGAATTTCATATCCTGCCAAACTAAACTTCATAAGTGAAGGAGAAATAAAATACTTTACAGACAAGCAAATGCTGAGAGATTTTGTCACCACCAGGCCTGCCCTAAAAGAGCTCCTGAAGGAAGCGCTAAACATGGAAAGGCACAACCAGTACCAGCCACTGCAAAATCATACCGAAATGTAAAGACCATCGAGACTAGGAAGAGACTGCATCAACTAACGAGCAAAATAACCAGCTAACATCATAATGACAGGATCAGATTCACACATAACAATATTAACTTTAAATGTAAATGGACTAAATGCTCCAATTAAAAGACACAGACTGGCAAATTGGATAAAGACTCAAGACCCATCAGTGTGCTGTATTCAGGAAACCCATCTCACGTGCAGAGACACACATAGGCTTAAAATAAAAGGATGGAGGAAGATCTACCAAGCAAATGGAAAACAAAAAAAGGCAGGGGTTGCAATCCTAGTCTCTGATAAAACAGACTTTAAACCAACAAAGATCAAAAGAGACAAAGAAGGCCATTACATAATCCTAAAGGGATCAATTCGACAAGAAGATCTAACTATCCTAAATATATATGCACCCAATACAGGAGCACCCAGATTCATAAAGCAAGTCCTAAGTGACCTACAAAGAAACTTAGACACCCACACATTAATAATGGGAGACTTTAACACCCCACTGTCAACATTAGACAGATCAACGAGACAGAAAGTCAACAAGGATACCCAGGAATTGAACTCAGCTCTGCACCAAGCAGACCTAATAGACATTTACAGAACTCTCCACCCCAAATCCACAGAATATACATTTTTTTCAGCACCAAACCACACCTATTCCAAAACTGACCACATAGTTGGAAGTAAAGCTCTCCTCAGTAAATGTAAAAGAACAGAAATTATAACAAACTATCTCTCAGATCACAGTGCAATGAAGCTAGAACTCAGGATTAAGAATCTCACTCAAAACTGCTCAACTACATGGAAACTGAACAACCTGCTCCTGAATGACTACTGGGTACATAACGAAATGAAGGCAGAAATAAAGATGTTCTTTGAAACCAACGAGAACCAAGACACAACATACCAGAATCTCTGGGATGCATTCAAAGGAGTGTGTAGAGGGAAATTTGCAGCACTAAATGCCCATAAGAGAAAGCAGGAAAGATCCAAAATTGACACCCTAACATCACAATTAAAAGAACTAGAAAAGCAAGAGCAAACACATTCAAAAGCTAGCAGAAGGCAAGAAATAAGTAAAATCAGAGCAGAACTGAAGGAAATAGAGACACAAAAAACCCTTCAAAAAATTAATGAATCCAGGAGCTGGTTTTTTGAAAGGATCAACAAAATTGATAGACTGCTAGCAAGATTAATAAAGATAAAAAGAAGAATCAAATAGATGCAATAAAAAATGATAAAGGGGATATCACCACTGATCCCACAGAAATACAAACTACCATCAGAGAATACTACAAACACCTCTATGCAAATAAACTAGAAAATCTAGAAGAAATGGATAGATTCCTTGACACATACACCCTCCCAAGACTAAACCAGGAAGAAGTTGAATCTCTGAATAGACCAATAACAGGAGCTGAAATTGTGGCAATAATCAATAGCTTACCAACCAAAAAAAGTCCAGGACCAGATGGGTTCATAGCCGAATTCTACCAGAGGTACAAGGAGGAACTGGTACCATTCCTTCTGAAACTATTCCAATCAATAGCAAAAGAGGGAGTCCTCCCTAACTCATTTTATGAGGCCAGCATCATCCTGATACCAAAGCCAGGCAGAGACACAACCACAAAAGAGAATTTTAGACCAATATCCTTGATGAACATTGATGCAAAAATCCTCAATAAAATACTGGCAAACTGAATCCACCAGCACATCAAAAAGCTTATCCACCATGATCAAGTGGGCTTCATCCCTGGGATGCAAGGCTGGTTCAATATACACAAATCAATAAATGTAATCCAGCATATAAACAGAACCAAAGACAAAAACCACATGATTATCTCAATAGATGCAGAAAAGGCCTTTGACAAAATTCAACAATCCTTCATGCTAAAAACTCTCAATAAATTAGGTATTGATGGGATGTATCTCAAAATAATAAGAGCTATTTATGACAAACCCACAGCCAATATCATACTGAATGGGCAAAAACTGGAAGCATTCCCTTTGAAAACTGGCACAAGACAGGGATGCCCTCTCTCACCACTTCTATTCAACATAGTGTTGGAAGTTCTGGCCAGGGCAATTAGGCAGGAGAAGGAAATCAAGGGTATTCAAGTAGGAAAAGAGGAAGTCAAATTGTCCCTGTTTGCAGATGACATGATAGTATATCTAGAAAACCCCATTGTCTCAGCCCAAAATCTCCTTAAGCTGATAAGCAACTTCAGCAAAGTCTCAGGATACAAAATCAATGTACAAAAATCACAAGCATTCTTATACATCAATAACAGACAAACAGAGAGCCAAATCATGAGTGAACTCCCATTCACAATTGCTTCAAAGAGAATAAAATACCTAGGAATCCAACTTACAAGGGATGTGAAGGACCTCTTCAAGGAGAACTACAAACCACTGCTCAAGGAAATAAAAGAGGATACAAACAAATGGAAGAGCATTCCATGTTCATGGGTAGGAAGAATCAATATCATGAAAATGGCCATCCTTCCCAAGGTAATTTACAGATTCAATGCCATCCCCATCAAGTTACCAATGACTTTCTTCACAGAATTGGAAAAAACTTCTTTAAAGTTCATATGGAACCAAAAAAGAGCCCGCATCGCCAAGTCAATCCTAAGCCAAAAGAACAAAGCTGGAGGCATCACACTACCTGACTTCAAACTATACTACAAGGCTACAGTAACCAAAACAGCATGGTACTGGTACCAAAACAGAGATATAGATCAATGGAACAGAACAGAGCCGTCAGAAATAATGCCACATATCTACAACTATCTGATCTTTGACAAACCTGAGAAAAACAAGAAATGGGGAAAGGATTCCCTATTTAATAAATGGTGCTGGGAAAACTGGCTAGCCATTTGTAGAAAGCTGAAACTGGATTCCTTCCTTACACCTTATACAAAAATCAATTCAAGATGGATTAAAGACTTAAATGTCAGACCTAAAACCATAAAAACCCTAGAAGAAAACCTAGGCATTACCATTCAGGACATAGGCATGGGCAAGGACTTCATGTCTAAAACACCAAAAGCAATGGCAACAAAAGCCAAAATTGACAAACAGGATCTAATTAAACTAAAGAGCTTCTGCACAGCAAAGGAAACTACCATCAGAGTGAACAGGCAACCTACAAAATGGGAGAAAATTTTTGCAACCTACTCATCTGACAAAGGGCTAATATCCAGAATCTACAAGGAACTCCAACAAATTTACAAGAAAAAAACAAACAACCCCATCAAAAAGTGGGCGAAGGACATGAACAGACACTTCTCAAAAGAAGACATTGATGCAGCCAAAAAACACATGAAAAAATGCTCACCATCACTGGCCATCAGAGAAATGCAAATCAAAACCACAATGAGATACCATCTCACACCAGTTAGAATGGCAATCATTAAAGAGTCAGGAAACAACAGGTGCTGGAGAGGATGTGGAGAAATAGGAACACTTTTACACTGTTGGTGGGACTGTAAACTAGTTCAACCTTTGTGGAAGTCAGTGTGGTGATTCCTCAGGGATCTAGAACTAGAAATTCCATTTGACCCAGCCATCCCATTACTGGGTATATACCCAAAGGACTATAAATCATGCTGCTATAAAGACACATGCACACGTATGTTTATTGCAGCATTATTCACAATAGCAAAGACTTGGAACCAACCCAAATGTCCAACAATGATAGACTGGATTAAGAAAATGTGACAGATATACACCATGGAATACTATGCAGCCATAAAAAATGATGAGTTCATGTCCTTTGTAGGGACGTGGATGAAATTGGAAATCATCATTCTCAGTAAACTATCGCAAGAACAAAAAACCAAACACCGCATATTCTCACTCATAGGTGGGAATTGAAGAATGAGAACACATGGTCACAGGAAGGGGAACATCACACTTCGGGGACTGTTGTGGGGTGGGGGGAGGGGGGAGGGATAGCATTGGGAGATATACCTAATGCTAGATGACGAGTTGGTGGGTGCAGCGCACCAGCATGGCACATGTATACATATGTAACTTACCTGCACGTTGCGCACATGTACCATAGAACCTAAAGTATAATAATAATAATAATAATAATAATAATAAAAAGAAAAAAAAATTATTATACAAACAAAAAAGAAAAAAAAAGGTATTAATAACCGGAATATATAGGAAGCTCAAACAACTCAATACAAAAATAACTAATAATCTAACCCAAGAAATGAGCATTTCTCTATAGACATGTCTCAAAAGAAGATATGCATAGGGTAAACAGATATGTGAAAGTATGCTCAACATTATTGATTATCAAAGAAATGCAAATCAAAACTACAATGAAGTATCACTATAACTGCCCCATGGGTTCACCTTGCCTGCTGCCTAGACAGAACCAGTTTATCGGGACAGGAGAATTGCAATGGAGAAAGAGGAATTCACAGAGCCAGCTGTGTAGCAGACTGGAGTTTTATTATTACTCAAATCAATCTTCTGGAGCATTTGGGGATTGAAGTTTTTTAAAGATAATTTGGTGGGTAGGGGCTTGGGAAGCAAGGAATGCTGATTGGTCAGGTTGGAGATGGAATTATAGCAGGGTCAGAGTGAGGTTTTCTTGCCGTCTTCTGTTCCTGGGTGGAATTGCAGAACTGGTTTGAGCCAGATTATGGGTCTAGGTGGAGTCAGCTGATGCACCAAATGCAGTGTTTGCAAAATATCTTAAGCATTGATTCCAGGTTTTACAATAGTGATATTATCCCCAGGAGCAGTTTAGGGAGCTTCAGACTCTTGCATCCAGAGGCTACATAACCCCTTTACTGTAATTTCTACTCTTGTAGCTAATTTGTTAGTCCTACAAAGGCAGACTGGTCCCAAGGCAGAAGGTCAGTTCTGGAAAGGGTTATTAATCAATATTGTTTCAGAGTCAAACCATAAACTAAATTTCTTCCCAAGGTTAGTTTGGCCTATGCCCAGGAATAAACAAGGACATCTTAAAAATTAGAAGCAAGATGGAGTCAGTTAAGTCTGATTTTGTTCACTGTCATAATTTCCTCACTTATAATTTTTGCAAAGCCAGTTTCATTACCTCATCTGGTTAAAATGGCTTTTATTCAAAGACAAGCAACAACAAATGCTGATGATGATGTGGAGAAAAGGGAACCCTCATACACTGTTGGTGGGAATGTGAATCAGTACAATCACCATGGAGAGTAGCATGGATGCTCATTGAAAAACTGAAAATAGAGCTACCATACATTTCAGCAATCCTATTGCTAGGTATATACTCAAAAGATGAAAAATCGGTATATCAATGGGATATTTACACTGTCAAGTTTTTTGACAGCACTATTCAAAATATTCAATATTTGAAAACAACCTAAGTGTCCATCAACAGATTAATGGATAAAGATAATGTGATATATATACACAGTGCTGTACTTTTCAGCCATGAAAACAAACAAGATGCTGTCATCCACAACAATGTGGATGGAACTAGAGGACATTGTTTTAAGTAAAATAAACCAAGATACATTTCATATGTTCTTACTCATTTGTGGGAGCTAAAAATTAAAACAATTTAACTCATGGAGATATAGAACGACAGTTACTAAAGGCTAGGAAGAGTAGTGGGTGTTGGAAGAAGGGATAGGTCATGGGTATAAAAACATAGTTAGATAAAGTGAATGAGATCTAGTATTTGATAGCATAAAAGGGTTAACATAGTCAACAATAATTTATAGTACAATATTTTAAAAAATAAGAGTATAATTGGAATGTTCATTACATAAATAAATGATAAAAGCTTGAGGTAATGGATATCCCATTTAACAGGATATGGCCATTACACATTGTATGCCTGCATAAAAATATCTCATGTATCGCATAATTATATATACCTATTATGTACCCCCAAAAATTAAAAATTAAGAAAACAAAAAAAAATAGGAAATACAAGTGTATTAGGAAATACAAGGACTTGAATATCTGATTTCAGGACTCAATACCAATCTAGAGCAATCAACAGAGTTTGATATTAGAGAAAAGACTGATGCTTGGATAAGTAGAACAGAATAGAGACTATAGAATTATACTAATACTTAAATGGTTAATTAAATTTTGGTTATTCTATAAAGTAATTATAGTCTTAAAAAGAAATTTTCCTGGAATAATTGAACACACACACAAATAAATTAACCTTAAGTCATATCTTTTAGGTAAAAGTTAACATGAAATGAATAATCTAAATAAAGAAGTTAAAACTAACTTATAGAAAAAAATGTTAAAGAAATATTTTTTATGATATTGTACCAGGAAATATTTATTATATACTACACCAAAAGCATAATGTAGTATCTTAGAAAATAATATTTTTTATAAAATAATATATTAATAAATTTGACTTCATGAAATTTAAATTCTCCTCCTCTGTGAAAGGCACTATAAAGATCATGGAAGCAAATACTGGAGAAAATGTTTCCAAATTATTATTATGACCAAGGACTTTAATCCAGAAAAAGAAGAAAAAGAATAAATATGTATATTTTCTTTTTGGTTTATGTGTGTGTGTGTGTGTATATAAAAATTCTTAAAACTCAATAATAGCAAAATAGCAAGTTCATTATAAAGGGGCAAGATATTTGAACAGATACTTTACTAAAGTAAATATATATGGCTACTAAGCACATGTAAACATGTTTAACATAATTAGTCATCAGAACAATGTTACTTATGACTACAATGAAAAATTCAAATGCTGGTAAGAATTCAAAGTAACTGGTATTCTTACATGATGCTACAACCACTTTGGAAAACATATTAAGAATTTCTTAGATATTCAAACTTTCATGTTTATGTTATGACCAAGT
Organism: Pongo abelii; assembly: GCF_028885655.2. Lineage (NCBI taxonomy): Eukaryota > Metazoa > Chordata > Mammalia > Primates > Hominidae > Pongo > Pongo abelii. The sequence continues at coordinate 47,221,254 of NC_071998.2, forward strand.
AATCCACTCTTGGGTGTTTAGACAAATGAAAACTTGTGCAACCACAAATATCTATATGTAAATATTTATACTGGCTTTATTTTTAATAACCAATAATGAGAATGTAAATGTTCTTTAGCTGGAAAATGAATGTGCAATCAATGATATGTTCATTACACAATGAATGCTGCTTAGCAGTGAAAAAATACTACTAATAGATGCAACACGTGGATTAATCTCAAATGTATTATGTGAAGTAAAGAAAGCAGGATTCAAAAGGCAACACTCCATTTATATGACATTTTGTAAAACGCAAATTTTCATGAAAAGAAATAGATAAGTCATTCCCAAAGTTGGTTGTGTATGTGGAAAAGTGGGAAGAGCTGGCTGTATAAAGTGGCTTCAAGATTAAATTTCTTTGATGTGGTATAGGGTTTTTTTTTCATCTTGAGTACGTGATGATTAGACAATTGTAGGTGATTATAAAAACTCACAGAAATATACACTGATATAAGATACTTTTACTTTCTCTAAATAAAAATTAAATTTAAAAAGTGCATTGAAGAACATGATAGAAAATGTATTTCAGACTTACGTTTTGAGCTTAAATAGTTTACAATGGGATTTGCAGCTTCTCATGTATATAGTCTTATTACTAGTTCTACTTTATAAAGAAAAATATATAAAATAGGTTTGATGATGTAAATTGTGTGCTCTATTGAGACAGGAGAAAGAAAAAACAGAAGTTAAGACAGGTCCTTCACGTGGGGTTAGAAGGAGGTCCTGGGGAAACTGAAGGCATCTGTCTGAGGCCACACCTCAGTGTTACCTGAAGGCCCTGGACTAATTTGGGTCTCCAACAGCCATCAGGTGTCAGCACCAGGATTTCCAGACTTTTCTATCACATTCTCTATTTTTCTTTTTTGTGGCTGTCATGTCTCTTATCCCTTCTTTATGCTATGTTGGGGGAGTTTTCGCAGCCTGTGGAGATAATCTTTTTTGGATCATTTAGAAAATTTCTTAGTAATCAGGAATGTAACTCAAATAATTGCTGCTTCTATGATTTTCTTGAGATGGGGGTATTTCAAAGTTTTAGCCTAAACTTTCACCTAGTAAGGGCTTTTTTAAATCTCCCAGTGATAGTCATTTATGGCACTGTATAGAAGAGTATTTGATCCCAAGTAAATATCCTACTCTCCATTTGGGTGGTGTTCTCCTCCGTGTAAGAGTACAGCACTGCCAAATGAATTAAAACTGTTCCTCTATGAGACAAATCATTTTTTTTCCTGCTAAGAGGCATATTGTGAGAACAGCCCACCGAGCCCCACACCTCTTTTTTTAACCTCTGCCTAAAAATAATTTGGAGTCAGAGTTTTTACCTAACATTTTAGTCCCTCCCACACTTTCTAGTGAAATGAGATTTTTCTCTGTGGGTGGTCCTATTGGTCCTTTGCCCCAAATCTCTATTTCCTCAACTCCATTCACTCTGGTCAGACCCCATGCCCTATTTGTAAACAGAAAAACTCCACTTTCAACAGTCAGGAGGAAGCTTCCCTTGAGAGACAAATTCTAGCCCAGTACTGTCCGCATTGAAGGGAGGATAGCCATTTAATCCTTATGTACTTTTGAGACAACTCCTCTGCATCCAGCTACATTGGCATTTAAACAAAAGGGTGATTTTATGCTTAGAAGTCAATTCATCTCATTCTCTCGGAATTCAGTACTTCACTAGGGTCATAGTAAGTGAAGCCAGGGATAGAGTCAGGACACTTTCTTCATTAAATTGGATCTTCTTCACTAAATCCAATTGCTGAACAATTTCTCTTGGGCCTCTTGGGTAACTTGGAAGCCTTTTGGGTAGAGTAGATCTGAGAGACCCAGAGACAAGTGGAGCGCCAGGGCATTGCTCAGGTAAGCATGACTACTACCACTAACTAGCTCTTCTAGATCCATGGGTGAAGGTGATGCTTGCATCCGTGGACAGCACCTATGACAGTTGCTGGAACTCAGAGGAGACCAGAGGAAAAAGGAGAAAGGGGAAAACTTTCTATCTTTTCCTCCACCCTGGGTAACTCTGAAAGATAAAAGAGACTAAGGGGTGCTTTTTCTCTACTCTTTTTCCAGATGGATGACAACATATTTTTGAATTTGCATTCTCTTCAAGTGCAGGCTGGATCTCCGTTAATCCTCAGACCCTGAAGTTTTCTCTGAGCAGACCCCATCTTCACTCACTTATAGTGGCCTTCCAGGATTTAACACAAGTGTTTAAACTCCCCTGGAAGGATGTTATGTTACTCTTAAATCAAACCCTAACTGCTGCTGAGAAACAGGCATCCCTGCAAACAATGGAGAGCATTGGAGATGAACTTTGTGTCTCATACAAAGTGCCAGGGGAGGGAAAGAGCTTTGAATTTTGTGTCTTATACAAAGTGCCAGGGACGGGAAAGAGCCTTATCCAATTGGGAGAGTAGCTATGTCCTTGGAGGACCCTAAATGTGACCATGATGATAGCATTGGAGAATGGAGAAAACTCTTTTAAATGTATACGTTGGAAGGCTTGCAAAAGACTGGAGCCAAGCCTATTAACTACTCCAAGATTTTCATGATAGATCAAAAACTAGATAAAAATCCCTCAGCCTTTTCAGAAAGTCTGAGAAAATCCTTAGTGAAACAAACTGCCTTGTCTCCCAATTCAACTGAAGGACATCTAATCTTAAAGGACAAGTTTATTACTCAGGCAGCCCTTGATATCAGAAGAAAGTTGCAAAGAGAGGCCCTGTTCTTTTGGACATGCTTATTCCTCCTCTCTGATTTTTCTCACCCTCATGTTGAAGCTTTGCAGTATGTAGATAACATTCTCCTCTGTACCCCAACTGAGGAAGCCTCAGGAAGGCACTGAGGCTTTCCTCAATTTCTTAGCTGAAAGGAGATGTAGGGTTTCAAAATCTAAGGCTCAGCTCTGCCAGACTTCAGTAAAGTATCTAGGTCTAGCCTTACCAGAAGAGACCAGATCACTAGGTGAGAAAAATATTAGGCCTATATCCTCCTTTTCCCTTACCAAAAACCTTAAACAGCTGAAGGGATTCTTAGGCATTACTAGATTTTGCAGACTATAAATACCTGGGTAGTGTGAGATAGATCACCCTTTATATCAACTCATAAAATAAACTCAAGCAGCTAAACTCACAATTTGACTTGGGAACCTGAGGCTTAAAAAACCTTTAACCAGTTAAAATAAGCCTTGATTAAGTCACCAGGACTTACTCTTCCCATAGAGAAAGCATTCAGTCTGTATCTGTCAAGAAGGAAGGAAATGGCTCTGGGAATTTAAACTCAAACACTAGGTCAAGCTCAACAGCCAGTAGGTTACCTAAGCATGGAGCTTGATTTGGTTGTTAAAGGATCACCAGCCTGCTTCCCAACAGTTGCAGCAGTGGCTTTGTTGGTGCCACTGGCCACCAAGTAACCATGGGAAATAATTTAACTTAACTTTATATACCCCACAAAATATGGCAGGACTGTTGTCCTCTAAGTGAAATCTCTGGATAACAGATAATCACTTTCTCAAATATCAGTCTCTGCCATTAGAGGGATCTGAAGTCCAGTTAAAAACCTGTCATTGCCTGAACCCAGCCACTCTCCTCCCAAGGAAAGTGAAGTCTCAAGTTATAAAAATCAGAAATGAAAAATGACACTACTGACTTTACAGATGTAAAAAATTATAAAAGAATACTATGAACAACTGTATACCAACAGATTGGATAACCTAGATAAAATAAACAAATTTCTAGAAACACATAAATTACCAAACTAACTCGAGAAAAAGTAGAAAATCTCAAAAGAACAATTACAAGTAAGGGAGTTGAATCAGTAGTAAAAAATAGTCAAACTCATAGAAGTAGAGGGTAGAATGATGTTACCAGAGAGTAGGGGATGAGCAGATAGGGATATGTTGGTTGAAGGTACAAAGTTTCGGTTAGACAGGAGGAATAAGCATTTGAGATCTATTGCACAACATGGTTAACATGGTCAATAATAATGTTTAGCTAATAATAACAAATTTCAAAATTGCTAAAAGCCTATATTTTAAATGTTCATATGACAAAAAGTAAGTATGTGAGGTGATGAATATGTTTGATTTAATCATTCCATAATATATATGTATATTAAAACATCACATTTTACCTTATAAATATTTACCATTATTGTTTTTCAATGGAAAAAAAAACATAAATGTTAGGTCACAAAGTTTTGAACCTGGGCTTGTTGGACTCCAAAGCCAGTGGTAATCTTTATACCATTTTGCTTTCCAACTAGTTCTGCAATTGTAACCCTCAAGAGAAGAGGAGGAAGAGAGAAGTATTTGATGCTCTAAAGCAAAACAAAACAAAACAAACCAAACCAAACAAAAAACTCCCAACATAGACAAACTCAGGATCAGATAGCTTCACTAGTAAGTCATATCAAACATTTAAAGAATTAACACCACTCTTCTCAAACTCTTTCAAAAGAAATGGAAACTGAAAAAATACTTTTGAAATCATTGTATGAGGCCAGCTACAAAGACACAATGAGAAAACAAGATAAAACACCAATAGATTTTCTGAATATAGATGAATGAATGTGGGAAAATATCTCACGTCCATGGATTAGAAGACTTAATACTGTTAAAATGATGCTTCTACTCAAAACAATATACAGTGTCAATGCAATCCCTATCAAAATCTCAATGGCCTTTTTTTAGAAATGTAAAAACCCATTATGAAATTTATATGTTATTTCAATGATTCCTGAATAAGCAAAACAGTATTAGGGAAAAATGTTGGAGAATTCACATTTTTTCTTTTAAAATGTACTATAAATCTACAGTAATAAAACAGTATGGCTCTGGCATAAGGATAGAAATATAGGTTAATGAAATTGAATTGAGAACCCAATAATAAACTCTTACATAAACAGTCAATTGAATAACCCAGACATGGTGGCTCACACTTGCAATCCCAGCACTTTGGGAGGCCATGGTAGGAGCATCACTTGAACCCAGAGGTTTAAGACCAGCCTGGTCAACGTGGTGAGACCTTATCTCTACAAAAAATTTAAAACTTGCCAGGCATCGTGGTGCACGCCTATAGTCCCAGTTACTCAGGAGGCTAAGGCAGGAGGATCACCTGAGCCTGGGAGGTCAAGACTGCAGTGAGCCATGGATTGTGCCACTGTACTCCAGCCTGGATAACAGAGCGAGACTCTATCACTACAATTTAAATTAAAAAAAATTAAAGATCAGTTGAATTTCGCAAGGGTACCAAGATGATTTAATAGAAAAAGAAAAGTTTCTGCAACAAGTAGTACTAGAAAAACTGAATATGCACATGCAAAATATGAAGTTGAGACCATTATACCATATACAAAAATTAATTCAAATTGATTCAAATAGAGTCCTTTCCCCTTATCTGTAGAAGCTACATTTCAAGACCCCACCCAACGGTTGAAACTGTGGACAGTATCAAACCCTGTAACTGTATATATAATGTGTGTGTATGTGTGTGTGTATATATGTGTGTGTGTGTATATATACTTATATATATGTTTAATACATAAGTTAGGAAGAAATTAACAACAATAAATAATAATAAAATAGTACAATTGTAACAATACACTGTAATAAAAGTTATGTGAATGTGGTCTGTCTCTTTTTCTCTCAAAATGTTTTATTGTACTATATTCATGCATAATATTTTCAGACCACAGTTGACTAGGAGTAACTGAAACCACAGAACATAAAACTGCAAATAAGAGAGTGATGACAGCTACTATATTTAAGGGCTAATAATATAAAATTCTTAGAAGAAAACAGGAGCAGATGTTTACAACCTTGGGTTTTACACTTTTTTTTATTAAATATGACCCCAATAGCACAGGCAACAACAAAAACGTAATAGATAAATGGAACTTTATAAAAATTAAATAGTTGGAAATAATGTTCCCAAGTCATATATACAGTGCAAATTGACATAAATTTCATGTATACAGAATCCTTTATACCAACGCTTAGCAAAGAGGTCCTTGCTGTCCTTTAACCATGTACAAGATAGCAAATTTTATCTGGTTTTCATGTTCAGGTTTTAAATTTAAAAAATATGTACATTTCCTTTAGGAACATTTTAAATTAGACAATCAATTTAGTCATCCTTACCCTCAGATTACATATCCAGACATAATCAAAACTTTTTCTTTTAATGTTAATTTGGGATCAAAGGAGAACAAAGTATACCAACCTATTCCTGTTGCAATCTCTGCCTTCTTATCATTTAAGGTATTTGTGTAAATCCTTGGAAGATTTTAACTATATATAACAACAAAATATTTAAACCCTATTTTATATGCAATGCTTGAAAATAATGTTATTTAGTCCGTGACTAACAAGCTGAGAAGAGACGCAGGATATATAAAAATGAACATTTTAATACTGCTTTTGCCAGTGTCAACTGCTGCTTTACTTCTACGTTACCAAGTGAAAGATTAACAGGGATTAGGAAATGAGCACATTGGTTCTCAGGATATGGTGAATAATAAGGGGATGTTCTCAGAACAACACAAAATAATCTCTAAATTAATTTCATGCTTGACAAATGAAAGTTTGAGGGAGATCCATAGCTATTAAGCAAAATTCTTATAAATTAGAAACATAATCTGCAGAGGGATTACAAGTCATTTAGAAAGGCTGCTTGGCAATTGTGAATATATGTGGCACACAATGCATTGGCATCAATTTGGAAAATAGATTCCTTACTTGGCAACCAGGCCTCCCATTGTCAAGCATGCCTGATATTATACGTCCCCAGTCATGAGTAGGGCTATTCAGAGAGGTTAAAACATGAAAATAACTTTCAAATCATCATTTGGCATGTACATTGCATATAAATTGAAATGATATGCATGGCCAAATTAGTATTTTCTGTCTAATTATTTTGGTACTAAAACAAAATATGCTTAATGTGAACATGTAGGCAATATATAAATGATTAAGCTGTAAATGAATCTAATTTCAGATGTTTTGACTAAAGGAGGCTTAAATCACACTCACGCTGTTCTGAGAGCTACTAAAAATTTCCATAGGATGCTTAATTTGCAAATCACTAGGTCATTTTAATATTGCGTAGTGAGGTGATACTCAGCCTCACTGCTGTACTAATAATGTGATGGATGTCCAGTCAGAAAAACAGATAAAAAGGGAAAACGGGGCATTCAAAGAAACAAATCCAACACACACGTTTCACTCATTATTACAGGAAATAAGTTCTATAAATTCTGGCCATTTGGTCCCTGTAGCTCACAGTCTTATTTTCATTAATGGGTTCATCAACATTAGCTACTTTTGTTTCACATCATACTGTTATGTAAAATTATGTGCTGTGTCCTACTTTAATTATGATAATTTGATTATGGGATCCAACACCAGCAAAGAGGTATGAGTCCTTCAATTAATTAAATTATTTCTCTTTGACTCAAGTTAGATAGCTTTCATTGTCAATAAGAGATGGACAAACTAACCACTGCATAAAACTGTCTGGAACTAATGGTTCATATGGTTCTATGAATGGTTCGCTTCTTCCTTTATTCTTTTTTTTTTTTTTTTTTTATGAGACAGAGTCTAGCTTTGTTGCCCAGGACGGAGTGCAGTGGCACGATCTGAGTTCACTGCAACTTCCGCCTCCTGGGTTCAGGCTATTCTCCTGTCTCAGCCTCCTGAGTAGCTGTGATTACAGGTGCCTGCTACCATGTCTGGCTAATTTTTGTATTTTTAGTAGAACAGGGTTTCACCATGTTGGTCAGGCTGGTCTCGAACTCCTGACCTCAAGTGATCAGCCCTCCTCAGCCTCCCGAAGTGCTGGGATTACAGGAGTGAGCCACTGCTCCTAGCCTCTTCTCCATTTATTTTTGAATCCTTATTTTCATAGTAGGACTGTGGCAGTTCAAGTCCTTTTATATACTAAAATATGCCTGTATCAGGCACATTGCTTAATAGCTTCAAATATCATGATTTCATATACCTAGGTTCTAAACTGGAAGATAAGTAATAGAAATAAAAGTTTTGTTTCCTTCTTTTCTTTCCCTTGCCTTATATGTGTCAGTCTTTTTACTTTTCTGCAGGAAATCTTGCTTAAAAAAAGACTTAAAGTGAGGGACATGCAGATAACTCTAACCAATTCCTATTGGTTAGTTAGTGATTCAATGAAATCCAGCATGCCATTGATCACATGAGTGTATAAATATTTCACCAATATTTCACATAACTAAAGCATTACATGGAAAAAACTTGAATTCTTCAAATTTACAGCATGTCTTACAAATTGTTTTATTTCTATCACTTGGCATAGTGCTGCCATATAATAGAAACTATAAACTTAAACATACATACATGGAAGCCATATGTGTGTATGTGTGTGTATTCACTCCAACTTTGCCCTTATTCTTCAGTGTTATGTTGGCTTTTTTACCATTCTATATAAACTATAGAGTCAATTTGTCGATACCTACAAAATAGTTTGCTGGATCTTTGGGAAGAACAAGTTACATTTTTCTTCTTTTTAAAATTGTGATAAATACATGTATCATGAAACTTACTATCATAACCATTTTAACGTAGAGTACAGTGATATTGAGTACATTTATATTGTCATGCATCCACAACCACTGTCCACTTCCAGAACACTTTTCATCTTGCAAAACTGAAACTTTACATCCATTAAATAATAACTCCTCCTTCCATCTTCCTCCATGCTCTTGGTAACCATCATTTTACTTTCTTCTGACTCTATAATTTTGTGTTCTCTATCTACCTCAAAGAAGTGGAATCATACAGTATTGTCTTTGTGGGGATTGGCTTATTTCTTTTAGCAAAGTGTATTCGAGATTCATTTATGTTGTAAAATATAACATAATCTCCTTCCTTTTTAAGGATGAAAAACATTCCATTGTAGGTATATGCCACGTTTTGCTTATCAATTCATGTGATGATGGATACTTGGGTTGCTTCTATGTTTTAGCTATTGTGAATAATGCTTCTATGAATCCAGGTCTACAAATATCCCTTGAAGTCCCCACTTTTTTATTTTTGTTTTAATTATTCCATTTTTTAAAGTTCTTGGGTACATGCGCAGGATATGCAGATTTGTTACATAGGTAAACATGAGTCATGGCAGTTTTCTGAACCTAACAACCCATCATCAAGGTATAAAGCCCAGCATGAATTAACTCTCTTTCCTAGTGCTCTCCCCACCCCCACCCTCCCCCCCACAGGCCCCAGTATTGTTGCCCTCCCAGTTTCCATGTGTTCTCATTGTTGATCTCCCACTTATAAGTGAGAACATGCAGTATTTGTTTTTTTGTTCCTGTGTTAGTTTGCTGAGGATAATGGTTTCCAGCTTTATCCATGTCCCTACAAAGGACATGATCTCATTCCTTTTTATGGCTCCATGGTATTCCATGGTGTATATGCACCATATTTTCTTTATCTAGTCTATCACTATGGGCATTTGGGTTGATTCCATGTCTTTACTATTGTGAATAGTGCTGCAATGAACATATGAGTGCATGTGTCTTTATAATAGAATGATTTATATTCCTTTGTGAATATACCCAGTAATGGGATTGCTGGATCAAATGATATTTCCAGTTCTAAATCTTTGAAGAATCGCCACACTGTCTTCTGCAGTGGTTGAACTAATTTACATTCCTGCCAACAGTGTAAATGCATTTCTATTTCTCCACAACCTTGCCAGCATCTGCTGTTTCTTGTTTTTTTTTTTTTTTTTTTTTTTTTTGATAATCACCCTTCAGACTGGCATGAGATGGTATCTCATTGTGGTTTTGATTTGTATTTCTCTAATAATCAATGATGTTGAACTTTTTTTAATATGTTTGTTGGCTGCATGTATGCCTTTTTTTGAGAAGTGTCTGTTCATGTCTGTTGCCCATTTTTAATGTGGTTGATTATCTAATGATTGGTTATGCTGAGTATCTTTTCATATTCTTCTTCATCATGTATATATCTTCTTTGGAGACATCTCTATTTAAATCCTTTACATATTTTGAATTAGGTTGTTTTGTTTTTTACATTTGAGTTTTAGGCATTCTTTACATATTCTGGATATCAGTCCCTTTTCAAATATGTAATTTGCAAATACATTCTTCATTCTTTAGGTTGCCTTTTTACTCTACTGATAGTGTCTTTTGATGAATTAATTTAACATTTTTCACAAATTCCACTCTGTCTAGTTTTCTTTTGTTACCTATGGCATTGGTGTTTTATCCAATAGAGTATGCCAAATCTGCTCTCATGAAGCTTTTCTCCAATGTTTTATAGTTTTAAACCTTGTCTTTAGGTAACAGATCCATTTTTAGTTGAATTTTGTTTATGGTGTTATACACAGAACTAATATTATTATCTTGCATGTGAACATTCAATTGTCCAGGTAGCATTTATTGAAGAGACTGACTTTATTTCACTAAGTGATCTTGGGACATTGTGAAAGTTATTTGATCATATATGCCACAGTTTATTTCTGGACTCTATTCCATTTGCCTACCTGTCTATCTTTGTAGGAGTTCGGTCAGGGTGGTGGGATAAGTTGTAAGAAAAATTATAGGAAAGATGCAAACCTTCTTGGAAGGCTGGAAGGTTTGCAAAAGCTTTGGGAAAGGGTTATGGCTGAAGAATTATGGCTGAAGGCAGCCAAATCCTCTTACCTTGAGCTAATAGCAAAACAAGAGACTGTAGCAAAAACAAGGGAATGAGCTAATAGCAAATAACAAGCGAATGTAGGGGAGTTTATCTAAATAGCTTGTTTACTCATGTTGTCATAAGACCAAACTTTGATTATCTGCGTGCAGGACTGCTCTCTCCAGGGGGTTGGGCAACCATGTTAATTGCCCACAATTGTGTTGACTCAAAGCCTTTGTCATTAAATCTTTACTAATAAATTCCCACAGCACCAGCTCATCAAGGCTGCAGCTGCTACAGCTCTTTCTGCGAGCGGCCCAGTCCCCTAGCCCACTCTTTCACTGGATACCTGTGTCTGAGTGCATTTTTTCATCCATCACTTGGTCAGGGTCTGCGGATTGGACCTGGCAGGTGGTTCCCTGCATGAGGAACACCGCAACAGATCATGACACAACCCTTGAAAACAAAGGTGAAAAGACTGTGCAGTTAGTGAGTCAGTAAGTCATTGGTGCCTGCTCAGAATTTCCAGTTTGAGGAAATTGTTCAGGCTAGGGTTTTATCTTGTGACAACAAATAGCAGCACAACAGAAGCAGTATATAAAAGTATTGAAACAGATGCTTAAAGCTAGCAGAGCCTCGGTTTCACAGGCTCAATTAAGGGACCTAATTCAAACTGCTGTTTTTCATAACCCATGGTTCCCAGCAGAAGGCACACTGGACCTAGAGCTCTGGGAACAAGTTGGGAGAAATCATAAACAATGTCATGTGCAAGGGCAATTGGTCCCAGTAACACCTCTAACATTACAGGCTTAGTTAGGGCAGCTCTGGCCCTGTTATACACAGAAAAGCCTAAAAAGGAGAGGGAGGAGGAACCATCACTTACCTTACTGCCTCCTTATCCCTCATCCCTCCTATCACAGGCCAAAATAACAAAGAGGAAACGGAGGTTTTGCCTGAGCCCTCTCCTCCAATAAATTGGAAAAAAGACAAGGGATACACTACAGCTATGGGACCCTGTCTTAGGCAAGCAGCATTAGAAGGGCAGCTCTTAGCCTGCCGGGTAATGCAAGATCAACAAGGCAAACACATTAAAAAAAGGCATTTGAGAAAACGGAGCCACTAGCCCATTTACAAAAGGGTGAACTGAGGTCACTCTGCAGACCTCTTTGTAATAATGGTCATTGTTATTCCTCCCAGACCCTTGACATAGCTCTCTCAAAATCCTATTTGAGTAGAACAGGAGCCTTTAAAGGGAGAGAAATTGCAAAGACCTCATGAGTTAGTAGAGGAGCAATTAAAAGCCAGCCATATAGAACCATCAAACAGCCCTTGGAATTCACCCATTTTCATCATTCCCAAAAAGTCTGGTAAATGGAGACTTTTGCATAACTTATGTGCTATCAGTGCTAATTTGCAACCTATGGGGCCCCTTCAGGAGGGGCTCCCCTCCCCTGTGATAATTCCTTGAGATTGGCCTATAATCTTTATTGACTTAAAAGACTGCTTTTATACTATTCCCCTAGCAGAATAGAACAGAGAAAAATTTGTGTCTACAATACCAGCTATCAATAATGAAAGGCCAGCTCGCCGATTTCATTGGAAAGTGCTTCTCCAAGGAATGCTGAACAGTCGTACCATGTGTCAGTATCACGTAAATCAGACTTTGCTCCCCAGTAGAAAAGAATTTCCTAATTGCAAGATTATTTCATTTTATGGATGATATTTTACTAGCAGCCCCAACAGAGCCAGTACTTTTAAGGTTATATGCCTCTGTCATAAGGAATACATAGTTAAGAGGTTTAATCACAGCACCTGAAAAAGTACAAATGTCCTCTCCTTGGAAATATCTTGGGTACATGCCAACTTCTCGGTCAGTAAGACCTCAAAAGGTTAAATTAAGTACTAGCAACTTACACACCTTAAATGATTATGAGAAATTACTAGGCAATATTAACTGGCTTCATCCCACCTTAGGCATAACTACTGATAATTTACAGAACCTGTTTTCTGTCTTAAAAGGCAATGCTTCCCTAGACTCTCCCAGATATTTAACTCCCGCAGCACAAAGGGAAATTGAAGAGATAGAGCAAACTATGTTTCAGAGGCAACTAGATTGCATAGATCCATGGTATTCAGTTCAGTTGTTTCTTTTTCCCACTGAACACTCCCCTAAAGGGTTAATAGGTCAGATGACCCTATGGTCATCTGCACTTCCTAGAATGGGTTTTTGCTCACATGCCAGGACTAAAGCACTCTCTCCCTATATCCAGTTAGTCAATAAAGTCATCTATTCAGGCTTCAGATGATGCAATCAGTTGCTAGGTTACGACCCTGATATTATCAGAATTCCTTTAAGTAAAAAGCAACTCGAAGCAGTATTGCCCTTATCTATGGACCTGAAAATAGCACTCTCCTGTTACACAGGCCATATAGAGCATGCCCTTTCTGCTGACAAACTCCTTCAGTCCTTATCTCATACTTCTGTGGTTTTTGCCTACTAAAATAGTTCAATCCTCCATACCTAACACTTTAAAACTGTTTACTGATGGCTCTGGTAAGTGTGGAATATTGGCTGTTTGGTGGAGACTGCATAATTCCCTCACTCGTTTTGGATTTACTAGCACTCAGAGAGTTGAAGGTGGAGCCTTAATATTGGCCTTGGAAACATTTTCCGCTCAGCCTATCAATCTTATTAGTGACTCTGCTTACTCTGTTTATTTATTGCAGAACCTTGAGACAGGCCTGATTAAGTCCATTCTGGAGCCCACTCTGTGTATACTTTTTCTCTGACTTCAGCAATTGCTAGATCAATGTACACATCCTGTTTTTATTACACACATTTGGGCCCACAGCTCAGTGCCTGGCCCATTGGCTTATGACAATGATCAAGCAGACCTACAGGTTATGACATCACTGCTTGACCAAGCCACTCAATCGCATCAATTTTTCCACCAAAACTGGAGAAACTTGTTTAAACAATTTCAACTTACCCAAAGGCTAGCTAAACAAATTATCCTACAATGCCCAGATTGCCACCTCACAGGCACATCCTTTCCTTCAACAGGTGTTAACCCTAGAGGACTAGAGCCTAATCAGTTAACAGTAAATGGATGTTACACACATCCTTGAATTTGGAAAACTTAGATATGTACATGTATCCATTCATGCCAATTCTCATTTAATTAGCTCTCATGCTCTCCCTGGAGAGTCCACTTGATATGTCATTAAATATCTTCTTTTAACTTTTGCATTTGTGGGGCAGCCCACAAAAATTAAAACTGATAATGGTTTGGCTTATGCCAGCTCACAATTTCAACAATATTGTCACACATGGAATACCCAACATTCCACAGACATCCCATATAACCCAAAAGGGCAGGCCATAGTAGAACACACCCACTCCACCCTTAAAAATATGCTCAAAACACAAAAAAGGGGAATATGAGTAAGAACCCTGCAACACTATTGGCACAACCCTCATTTACCTTAATTTTTAAAATTTAGATGATAAATTTCAATCAGCTGTAGAAAAGCACTTTGCTAAAACCTCTCAAGACATAAAACCCACAGTTTTATGGAAAGATGTAAACAGTAATGTATGATGTGGTCCAAATGAACTGTTAATATGGGGAAGAGGATATGCTTGTGTTCACAACCCCTCAGGTCCTCTTTGGATTCCAGCACAATACAGCAAACCATACCATGGTGTGGCTAGAACCCAACCCAGTACCAGAAATGAAGAAAATGACCCTACAGGACTGGCAGCCCTGGACAATGTGGCTTCCTTGGATGACACAATCCCCGGACATTATCTGGGGGATGCTGAAGAGGACAACTCAGGAGGCTGAGCAAATCCTGCTCCGGACACAGACACCATTCACTCCAGATAATTTGTTCCTTGCTATCCTCTCTGTTTTGCTTTGCAACTCATGTAAGGTATTAATCCTTTCTGTGCTCTTGCTTTGTCTGCAACCTGTCCCTGCTATACTCTATTGAGTTCTTAGATCCACCTTTCTTTCACCCTGCCACCTGGGCAGACACCCCCTTCCCAGCCCCTAATAACATAACTGGTTGGCTGGGAGGGATAGATTTACCCTCTGTGGGGTCCCTCGTTAATGGCACACATTGGACTAAGGTGCCAGGCAACACTATGTGTCACTCCACTATCCTCCCACTGTGTGTAAGTTATAAAACTTTTAACCCTTACTGTGTACCTGCCCAAACACAATTATGGCTACATCATGACAAAGGAAATGCCTTAACAGTCTTAGTTGCAGGTAGCCTCAAACTGGACAATGCAATCAATGTCACTTTCCCAAACATTCCTCCCTGTGCTAAAGAACAAAGCCAGGAAAGTAATGGATTCCACTTTAGCTGGGAGGTCTGTCACAGGAGACAGGCCTGTAGCCTCCACTTAGGCAATTATAACATCTTAGACTGGAGCCCCCACAGCCATTTGCAGGGTGATCATACTGGTTTCCATGTCTATCACGGCATCAATGACAGTTTTGTAGCCAGGTCCCATTCCCCTATAATTTGGGCCAATGGGGAATGGGATATCCCAGACCCTAACTAGAGTCCATGCCACTGCAAGACACTTTATGGTGCCTGGGACATCTTAGCATCCCCCTTAACATGTGGCATGGGGCATATCATAATTCCAGTCACAATTATACTATGACCTTTTTTCATAATCACACTAATGAGTGCCTGATTTGCACTACCCATCCATATTTTTTCCTTATGGGAACCAATATTTCTATTACACCCCAAAACTCCACGTTTGTGACAAGAGTGCAGGGACAGGCTTGGTTTGCCTCTTGTATCTCTAATTATAATATATCTAATTTAAATATTATTAATGTCATGGTACTGAAGACACAATCTGAGGCTTTCCTACCAGTCAATTTAACACACAATTGGCAAGGTTCCTCTGCCCTTGCCACCTTAGAACATGCCCTGTCCCAGGTCAGACAAAAAAGATTCATAGTTACACTTACAGCCTTTTTAGTCTCAACCATAGTCATCCTAGCAACTGCTAGGGTTGTTGTAACATCTATTACTAAATCAGTACAAACAGCTACTTTTGTAGACAATTTGGCCAGAAATGTGTCTAATTAACTTCTCTTACAGCAGGGTATAGGTCAAAAGATTACTGCACGTCTGTAAGCCCTCGAGGCTACCTTGAAATATGTGGGGGAGCGACAAGATGCACTGGCATTCTGACAGCAATTAAACTGCAACTGGTAGCATAAACATATCTGTGTCACTTCTTTACCATGGAATCAATCAGTACATAGTTGGAATGAGATGAAACAACACCTCTGGGGAACCTTTCATGACAATTTAACAGCAGACATAAAGCAACTTAAAATGAAAATTATAGAATCCCTAAATGCCATAGATCTACACACCCAACAAACAGCCTTATGGAAGGGTATGCCAGATCATCTCTCCTGGATAGACCCCCCACTCCTGGGGGGTCACCCCTTGATTGGAAAAGAATGTTACTAATTATACTCATGTTTGTCTTATGTTATTTACTAATTCTAGGATGCAAAGCAGGAATACAAGCAATGAGTGCCATGCCTGACAAACCTGTTGCTGTATGCATCTATACTCTTCAATCAACAAAACATGATGCTAAAAATAGTAAAGAGGGAGATGTAGGAGTTCAGTCAAGGTGTTGGGAAAAGTTGTAAGAAAAATTACAGGAAAGATGCAAACATTCTTGGAAGGCAGGAAGGTTTTGCTAAAGCTTTGGGAAAGGGTTATGGCTGAGGGCAGCCTAATCCTCTTACCTGAGCTAATAGCAAAAAGCAAATAACAAGGGAATGTAAAGGAGTTTATCTAAATAGCTTTTTTACTCATGTTGTCCTAAGGCCAAACTTTGATAGTCCATGCACAGGATTGCTCTCTCCATGTGCAGTGGGGAGGGAGACTATGTTAATTTTACCCAAAAGTGTGTTGACTCAAGGCCTTTGTCATTAAATCTGTGCTAAATAAATTCCTGCAGTGCCAGTTTGTCAAGGCCGCGACTGCTACAACTCTTTCTGTTACAGCCCAGTCCCCTAGTCTGCTCTTTCACTTGGAGTACTGAGTACATTTTTTCATCCATTGCTCAGTCAGGGTCTGTGGGTCAGACCTGGAATATCTTTATGCCAGCACCACACTCTTGATTATGATAGGTTTATAGTGAGTTCTGAATTCAGAATGTATGAGTTCTACAACTTTGTTCCTGTTTTTCAGGATTGTTTTGACTGTTCACAGTGCCTGAATATTCTATATTAATTTTAAGGTGGAATTTTCTATTTCTGCAAAATATAACATTGAGAGTTTGATAGGGATTGTATTTAATCTATATATTGCTTTGAGTAATATTACCAACTTAACAATATTAGGTCTTCCAATTTATGAAAATAGAGTGTATTTCTATTTATATATGTCTTTGTGAATTTCTTTCAGCAATATTGTGTAGTTTTCATTGTAGCCTTTCACATGGTTAGTTAATTCCTAAATATGTTATTGCTTGAGAGGTTATTGTAAATAAAATTGTTTTCTTAATTTTATTTTTGAACTGTTCATTATTAGTATATAGAAATGCAACTGATTTATGTGTGTTGACTTTGTATGCTACTATTTTGCTGAATTCATTTATTAATTCTACAAGGTTTTTTTTCCTCTTTTGTGGAATCTCGATATATTTCTTTGTGGATTAATCATATGTAAGATCATATCATCTGTAAACAGAGATCATTTTACATCTTCCTTTCAAATTTTAATGGCATTTGTTTCCTTTTTCTTTTCTAAAGGCTCTTGCTAGAATTTCCAGTACTCTATTGAATACAAGTGGTGAAAGTGGGCATCCTTACTTTATCCCTGATTTTAGAGGAGAAGCTTTTATTTTTTCACCATTGTTTATGAAGTTAACTATAGCACTTTTACTTGTGGCCTTTATTAAGCTAAGGTAGTTTCTTCCATTCCTCCTTTACTGAGTATTTTTATCATTAAATTATGTTGAATTTTGTCAAATGCTTTTTCTGAATCAGTTGCAATAATAATGTTTTCCCCCATTCATTCTGTTAACATGGTGTATGTTGATTAATTTTTGTGGTTGAACCATTCTTACATTACAAGAATAAATCCCACTCAGTCATTATATATAATACTTTTGATATTGAATTTGGTTTACTGGCATTTTTTGAAGATTTTTGCATCAACATTTATGAGATATTTTTCTGCTGATTTCTTCACTTGTTGTGTCTTTGTCTGGCTTTGTTATCAGAATAATATTGGCCTTAGAAAATTAATTAAGGAGTGTTTTCTTCTATTCAATTTCTGAAAATTTTAAGGATTTGTGTTCATTTTTATTCAAATAATCGGCAGGATTCACCGGTGAAGCAATCAGTTCCAGGGATTTTCTTTGTTGGGAGATTCTTGTTTTCTGATTCAGTGCTTTTACTAGCTACAGGTCTAGTCAGATTTTATATTTATTCATAGGTTATTTCACGTAGATTTTGTTTTTCTAGAAGCTGTTCATTTTATTTAGATTGTTTAATTTCTTCAAGTGCACCTGCTCATTGTGCTATCCTATAGTTATTTTTACTTTTGTAGAATGGTAGTAATGTTCTCAGTTTCATTTCTGATTTTAGAAATTTGGTCCATCTTGCTAAATATTTGACAGTTTTTTAGAACTTTTCAAAGAACCAAATTTGGGTTTCAACAACCTTTTCTATTACTTTTCTATTTTATTTATCTCTACTCTAATTTGTATTATTTTTTTCTTCCACTGGCTTTGAGTTTAGTTTAGTTTGTTCTTCATTTTCTAGTTTCTTCATTTGTAAAATTATATTGTTAACTTAGGATCTTTCTTATTTTATAACATAAGCATTTAAGCTCACATTTTTTTCCTTAGCACTGCTTTCCTTGCATCATATAAATTTTGCTATATTGTGTCTTCATTTTCAATCATCTCTAAGTGTTTTCTAATTTCCTTTGTGACTATTTTCTTTGATCTATAGATTGTTTAAAAAGTGTATTGTTTAATTTCTATAAATTTATATTTTTAAAGTTTTTTTCTTCTGTTACTGATTTCTAATTTCATCTATGTGATCACAGAAGATACTCTGTATGACATTTATCCTTTAAATCTAGTGATACTTAAAATCTATTGAGACTTAGTATGTGGCTTAAAATATGGTCTATCCTGGAGAATGCCCCATGTGCATTTGAGAAAAATGTGTATTCTTTTACTGCTAGGTAGAGTGTTTTGTATATGTCTGCTAGATCTAGTTGGTTTATTGTGCCATTCAAGTTCTTCTATTTTCATGCTTATCTTCTTCTGGTTATTCTATTCATTTGTGAGAGTGATGTATTGAGTTTGCCAACTGTTATTGTAGAACTATCTCTCTCTCTTAAATTCCTTTCATTTAGGCTTGATATGTTTTGATATTCTGTGATTAAGTGTGTAAATATTTATAACACTTATATGTTATATATATAATATTTCTTACTATATTGAACCATTTAATAATATATAATGACCTTCTTTGTGTTTTGTAAGGTTTTTTGATTCAATATCTATTTTTTCTAATATAGTATAGATACCCCTGCTTTCTTTTAATATAATTTTCATGAAATGCCATTTTCTATTATTTCACTTTTAAGTTATTCATGTATTTTAGTTTATATGGTTTGGCTGTGTCTCCAACTAAATCTCACCTTGAATTGTGGCTCCCATATTTTCCATGTGGGAAAGGACCTGGTGGGAGATAATTGAATTATGGGCTGGGTCTTTCCCATGCTATTCTCATGATAGGGAATAAGTCTCACAAGACCTGATGGTTTTATAAAGGGAACTTTCCCTGCACAAGTTCTCTTCTCTTGTCTGCCACCATGTGAGATGTGCCTTTTACCTTCCACCATGATTGTGAGGCCTACCCAGCCACATGGAACTGTGAGTCCATTAAACCTCTTTCTTTTGTAAATTGCCCAGTCTCAGGTATGTTTTTATCTGCAGTGTTAAACTGACTAATACATGAATCTAAAGTGTGTCTCTAATAGAGAGCATATTGTTGGATCATGGATATTACCCATTCTGCCAATTTTTCTCTTTGGATTGGAAAGTTTCATACATTTACATATAAGTAATTACTAATAATGCAATACATTTTTCTGAAATTTTATAGATTTTTCCATATGTCTTATAGTTTTCTGTCCCTCATTTCCTCCATTTCTCTTTACTTTAGGTGATTAGTTGATTTTAGTCTCTTAAATTATGTAGAAGAAAAAAAGTTAGGTTACCCATAACCTAGTTTGCTAATATTATCTTTGCTACAGTAATACTGGCTTTATAATTGATTACTCATGTATTTACAATTACTGAGATCTTTATTTCTTCACATGGCTGGCCTTGAACTTCTGTCTGGTGTCATTCCAAACTGCAGGACTTCTTCTAACATTTCTTACAGGATGGGTCTAATGGTAACAAACTCCTAGAGCTTTTCTTTATCTTGGAATGTCTTAATTTCTCTGTCTCTTTTGAAAAAGAGTTTTACCAGATATAGGATACCTGGTTAACATGTTTTATTTTTCCTTTTTGCACTCTGAATATACAGTTGACCCATGAAGAACATGGGTTCAACTGCACAAGTGTACTTAATATGCAAGTTTTTATCAACCAAACGTGGATTGAAAAATACAGTATTCTCATGATGCAAATCCTGCATATATGAAGGGCCATATTTTTTATATGCAGAGTTTGCAGGAACAACAGGGAGACTTTAGTATGTTTGAATTTTGGTAGATGTGAGGATTCTAGAACAAATCCCCTGCATATATGGAGGGATGACTTTATTAGCATACTGCCTCTGGCCTTTTAAATTTCTGATAAATGATCTGTTGATAATCTCATGGGAATTTTTTGTAAAAGTTTTTTCTGTGTTGGTGTTTTCAAACTACTTTCTTTGTCTTTGGCTTTTGACAGTTTGATTATAATGTGTCTCAGTTTTGGTCTTTTAGAGGTCATCCTAGTTAGAGTTCCTTGAGCTTCTTGGTGTTTATATTCATGTCTTTCATTAAATTTGGGAAGATTTTGTGTCTATTATTTAATCAAATATTATCTTTCCCCTTCTCTTTGTCTTCGATTTTTTGGTAGTTTCACAATGTATATGTTGATATGATTGAGAGTGTTCCAAGGTCTTTTCAGTTCTGTTTATTTTTCTTTAGTCCTTTCCCTTTCCGTTGCTCAGATTCATTGCTTTTCATTGTCTTATGTTCAGGTTATTAATTCTTACTTCTGCCTGCTTAAATTGGCCTTTGAATCCCTTTAAGAAATGTTTTCTTGTCGGTTAATGTACTCGTACACTTCAGAATTGATTTATGTTGTTTTCTGGGGTTTTCCATATCTTTATTGTATTTCCATTGATCTCATGCATTGTTTGCTTGACTTCTCCACGTGTTTCTTTAGTTTTTAAGCCTTCATAAGACAGTTGCTTTATAGACCTTGGCTAGCAGATCTGCCATCAGAATTTATTTTTTGATTTTTTTTATTATACTTTAAGTTTTAGGGTACATGTGCACAATGTGCAGGTTTGTTACATATGTATACATGTGCCATATTGGTGTGCTGCACCCAGTAACTCGTCGTTTAACATTAGGTATATCTCCTAATGCTATCCCTCCCCCATTCCCCCACCCCACAACAGGCCCCGAAGTGTGATGTTCCCCTTCCTGTGTCCATGTGTTCTCATTGTTCAATTCCCACTTATGAGTGAGAATATGCAGTGTTTGGTTTTTTGTCCTTGCGATAGTTTGCTGAGAATGATGGTTTCCAGCTTCATCCATGTCCCTACAAAGGACATGAGCTCATCATTTTTTAGGGCTGCATAGTATTCCATGGTGTATATGTGCCACATTTTCTTAATCCAGTCAATCGTTGTTGGACATTTGGCTTGGTTCCAGGTCTTTGCTATTGTGAATAGTGCCACAATACACATAAGTGTTCATGTGTCTTTATAGCAGCATGATTTATAATCCTTTGGGTATATACCCAGTAATGGGATGGCTGGGTCAAATGATATTTCTAGTTCTAGATCCCTGAGGAATCGCCACACTGACTTCCACAATGGTTGAACTAGTTTACAGTCCCTCCAACAGTGTAAAAGTCTTCCTATTTCTCCACATCCTCTCCAGCACCTGTTGTTTCCTGACTTTTTAATGATCGCCATTCTAACTGGTGTGAGATGGTATCTCATTGTGGTTTTGATTTCCATTTCTCTGATGGTCAGTGATGATGAGCATTTTTTCATCTGTCTTTTGGCTGCATAAACGTCTTCTTTTGAGAAGTGTCTGTTCATATCCTTCGCCCACTTTTTGACGGGGTTGTTTGTTTTTTTTCTTGTAAATTTGTTTGAGTTCACTGTAGATTCTGTATATTAGCCCTTTGTCAGATGAGTAGATTGCAAAAATTTTCTCCCATTCTGTAGGTTGCCTGTTCACTCTAATGGTAGTTTCTTTTGCTGTGCAGAAGCTCTTGAGTTTAGTTAGATCCAATTTGTCAATTTTGGCTTTTGTTGCCATTGCTTTTAGTGTTTTAGACATTAAGTCCTTGTCCATGTCTATGTCCTGAATGGTATTGCCTAGGTTTTCTTCTAGGGTTTTTATGGTTTTAGGTCTAACATTTAAGTCTTTAATCCATCTTGAATTAATTTTTGTATAAGGTGTAAGGAAGGAATCCAGTTTCAGCTTTCTACATATGGCTAGCCAGTTTTCCCAGCACCATTTATTAAATAGGGAATCCTTTCCCCATTTCTTGTTTTTCTCAGGTTTGTCAAAGATCAGATAGTTGTAGATATGTGACATTATTTCTGAGGGCTCTGTTCTGTTCCATAGATCTATATCTCTGTTTTGGTACCAGTACCATGCTGTTTTGGTTACTGTAGCCTTGTAGTACAGTTTGAAGTCAGGTAGCGTGATGCCTCCAGCTTTGTTCTTTTGGCTGAGGATTGACTTTGCAATGCGAGCTCTTTTTTGGTTCCATATGAACTTTAAAGAAGTTTTTTCCAATTCTGTGAAGAAAGTCATTGGGAGCTTGATGGGGATGGCATTGAATCTATAAATGACCTTGGGCAGTATGGCCATTTTCATGATATTGATTCTTCCTACCCATGAGCATGGAATGTTCTTCCATTTGTTTGTATCCTCTTTTATTTCATTGAGCAGTGGTTTGTAGTTCTCCTTGAAGAGGTCCTTCATATCCCTTGTAAATTGGATTCCAAGGTATTTTATTCTCTTTGAAGCAATTGTGAATGGGAGTTCACTCATGATTTGGTTGTCTGTCTGTTATTGGTGTATAAGAATGCTTGTGATTTTTGCACATTGATTTTGTATCCTGAGACTTTGCTGAAGTTGTTTATCAGCTTCAGGAGATTTTGGGCTGAGATGATGGGGTTTTCTAGATATACAATCATGTCATCTGCAAACAGGGACAATTTGACTTTCTCTTTTCCTAATTGAATACCCTTTATTTCCTTCTCCTGCCTGATTGCCCTGGCCAGAACTTCCAACACTATGTTGAATAGGAGTGGTGAGAGAGGGCATCCCTGTCTCGTGCAAATTTTCAAAGGGAATGCTTCCAGTTTTTGCCCATTCAGTATGATATTGGCTGTGGGTTTGTCATAGATAGCTCTTACTATTTTGATATACATCCCATCAATACCTAATTTATTGAGAGTTTTTAGCATGAAGGGTTGTTGAATTTTGTCAAAGGCCTTTTCTGCATCTATTGAGATAATCATGTGGTTTTTGTCTTTGGTTCTGTTTATATGCTGGATTACATTCATTGATTTGCATATGTTGAACCAGCCTTGCATCCCAGGCATTAGAATTTTTTCTTAGTTTCTGTTGGCTTATTTTTTTCTTTTGAATGGTCCATACTTTCGTTGTGTTTTTATTTTCTTGAAAACTATACATTCAAATAAAATGATATAACATTGAAAATCAGATTCTCCCCTTCATTGGGGTTTGCCATCTTTTTTGTTTTTTGTTTGTTTTTTTGTTTTATAATTACAGACTGCCTCTATGCCAAGATTCAGCCTGAGGTACACATTTAAAGTCTTCTTAGGTCTTTTCTGAGTCTGACTTCTGTCTGGCATGCACAGTGACTTTCCAATTCCCCTTCCCTCGTATGTGTGATTGCTGTTAAATATCTAGTCTTCAATATCTAGTTCCCAAATGAGGAAGAAGGAAAACATAAAAATGGGAAGAAAAGGTGCCAGCCATTTAAATCCTTGGGAAATCATTTTAATGAGATGGAAAACGGTTTGCAACAATGGAGTAAAGTGCAACAACAATTACCATCAACTCTTTTTCTGCGCTTCTGTGATCAGAAGAAGCAATTAGTGATCAGAGAATAAATCTGTGATATTTGAGGACAGAGTCTTTTTAACCCATCTTACCTCTCACAGACTGTATACAAACTTTTCCAGAAACACATGCATAGCTGCCTACCACAGGGCTGAGGGATAGCAGACACATAGCTGCTACTGTGCTAACAGCTAAAATTGAACAAAATCAACCACAGTTTATCATCCAAGTTGCTAAGAACTAGGAAATTTTCAGAGATTGTCTATGTGGACTTCTAAAGATAATGTAAATGTTGGGATTTTAGATATGTATGTTAATAGAACTTATAATACTCTAAAGAATCATATGGACTAAGGCAAACAGCATCTCAGTCTTTAAAAAAATGAAAAAAGGTAAGGAAAAAATATGAAAATAATAACTTGGGAAATGTGTTTTAATAATACAATTAAATAAATTTTTTGATTTAAAAAATATTAGATTGCTGATATTCATATGAGGGATACTAAAAATTAAGACATGGGTAGGGATTTTTAGGCTTTTATTATACATTTTCTCTAAAATAATCAAATTTACTTTTATTGTTAGCAAAAGCAGTAAGTGTAAAGGAGATAAAAATTAGTGCTTAATAAGTATAGAATTTTAGTTTTGCAAGATGAAAGAGTTCTAGAAGATTCACAGCAATGTGAATATACTTAGCACTACTCAAATGTACACATAAAAATGCTTGACCATAAATTTAACCTTATGCCTTTTTTACCACAATTAAAAAAACAAACAATGGAAAGAGTAGCATGAAATTTGTGCCCAAGCTCTGCATGGCAGATTGATTTTTGAACCCTTTTTCAGAAATATTTTTACACTAGATATTATATGAGTTATTTCCTGAAAGATCTTTGAGGCTTTGGGAAAAATAAACCTATAAAGTCATGGGAATAATAAGGAGCAGTGATGCTCATGGGACTGGGCAGAGTGGAGGGGAAGCATGTGTGAAGGGAGTGTATTTTTTTTCTTCACTTTTTTTTTTTATATTAAGATCAAACTGACATATGGTGAAATGCAGTTTCCACAAATGCATTTATCTATGTAACCATCACTCTAGTCAAGATATTGAAAATTTCCAACCCAACCCAAAGTCCTCTCCTGCCCCTTTTCACTCAGATCCCACCTTCCAAAGCTAACTATTGTACTAACAATTCCTATTACCATAGAAATAATTTAGTAAAGATTTCTAAAAGGACTAGTTGTTTAAGGTCATAGTGGCTTAGGTCTCACACATATTAGGGAATGCTGCAGAATTAAGGGTATCATAGATGAAGTTCATAGCAACTTAAACTATTGATAAAAATGACACATGTAACTTGAAGTTCTATTTATTTTCTTTATTATATTTTTATTGATAAATATGCACTTGAAAATATTAGCTGACTATTTTTGCTCTTGGAAAATATAGTGTTTTTCACAAAATACCTCATTAAAAAGTGGGCAAAGGACATCAACAGACACTTCTCAAAAGAAGACATGTATGTGGCCAACAAGAACTTACTTTACTTGAAGCTTAAAAGGAAAAAAAGCTCAACCTCACTGATCATTAGATAAATGCAAATCAAAACTACAATGAGATACCATCTCATGCCAGTCAGAATGCCTATCATTATTAATAACAAGTCAAAAAAACGCAGAAGCTAGTGAGGTTGTGGAGAAAAAAGAACTCATTTACACCATTGGTGGGAGTGTAAGTTAGTTCAACCATTTTGGAAGACAGTGTAATGATTTCTCAAAGACCAAGAAGCAGAAATACCATTTGATCCAGCAATCACATTACTGGGTATAAACCCAAAAGAATATAAATTATTTTATTATAAAGACACATGCACACTTATGTTTATTGCAGCAGTATTCACAATAGAAAAGACATGGAATCGACCTCAATGTCCATGAAGAACAGACTGGATAAAGAAAACGTGGTACATATGCATGATGAAATACTATACAGCCATTAAAATGAATGAGATCATGTCCTTTTCAGGGACATGGATGGAGGTGGAAGTCATTATCTTCAGCAAACTAACACAGGAACAGAAAACCAAACACCACATGTTCTCACTTGTAAGCAGAAGCTGAATGATGAGAACATATGGATGCGTGGGGGAGAACAACATACACTGGAGCTTGTCAGAGTGGGGTCGTGGTGGAAGGGAGAGCATAAAGAGGAATAGCCAATGGATACTGCACTTAATACTTAGGTAATGGGACGATCTGTGCAGCAAACCACCATGGCATATGTTTACCTATGTAATAAAACTGCACATCCTGCACATGTACTCCTGAACTTAAAATAAAAGTTAAAGAAAAAAATAATAATAATAATAGCAAAAAAAGAAAACACGATGTTTTTTATTGTTTGAATAGGGTGGTTTTATTTAAATTACTCATAACATAATAGGGAAAATGTTTTCACGGTGTTTTATTTGCACTGTGGGTTTATTTGCATTTTACTTTATAATTTGTCTTGCTTGAAATTAGATTATTGCCTTGTTAAACAGCAGGATTATATTATTATTGCTTAATTTGAGAATCAAGTGGGCTCTAATTTTTGCCTTATGTATATAAATGGTGTATTAAAATAGAAGTCAAATATTACCTATAGCCATTTTGGCTTCAGAAATTCCTCTGACTTCAAATAATGAAGCACTTTTTGTTTAAAAATAATTTTAAAATAGCCTGTTTAATTTTTTAAAAAATGACTAATTTATAAAATGTCGCAAATAATTATAATGACATCTAACATAACAAAATATCAAATTATATGTTACAAATGGATGCAACAATAGCAACTGTTTCATCAAACCTAGGAAATTCAAGATATTAGTACCATTTAAATAGAAAAATAAAGAAAAAAAAGAGAAAAAGCATAATTTTATTCCCAAATAATTCACTATTTCTAATCAATTTGGTCAAGGAATCAGTGCCCCTAATTTTCACAAATATTTAAGTATCTCTTTTGAATATTCTTAAGGTAAAAGTAAAAGTTCTTGCTGCAAATGTATTTTCCTTTGGCTTTAACATACACACATGAACACACACAGATATACATACTCATGACCACGCATATGTGCTAGAACTTAAAATACTGTTAGTAACCCATCAATAAGTATATATGCTTTTAAAGGATATTTGCAGTTGCCCCCTGATATCCTCATAAAACTTCAGATTATGTTAGTTTATTCTGTGTTTAGGATCTTTCGCAGATTTATTTTCTTACGATAAAAGGCTATTTTAAATGTTTGACAAACATAGTCACTGTTTTCCACAATAATTACTTTGTTTCTCCTTTCTGGCAGTTACATTTTGTTAAGAATAAAATGTTTGCATAATAACTATGATTTATATATTTGAATTTTGCACATGCCTGCTTCCATATATAATTTTAGAAAATACAAAATTCATTTATACCAAAAATTATTTTGATAAAATACCAATAAAAATCACAAAGCCACAGAAAATTTTTAAGTTAAAATGTAAGACAGAGGCAGAAAACTGACAAATTCTGGACTTAAATTTGATACTTGAACAATTAAACCTAATACCTGCAGAATACTCCATTCATCAACCACAGAATATACATTCTTTTTATCTGTATGTAAAACATACTTCAAGATCAAGCACATGCTCAGAAATGAAGCAAGTCTCAATAAATACAAAGATTTAAATTATACCAGCCCCACTCTCAGAGAAAACTTAAAATAGAAATTTATATCAAGAAGATCTCTTAAAACTCATCAATTACATAGAAATTAAACAACTTGCTCCTGAAAGACTTTTGGGTAAACAATGAAATAAAGGCAGAAATTTAAAAATCGTTTGAAAAAAATGAAAATGAAGACAGAAAATACGAAAATTTCTGGGAATCAGCAAAGTGGTATTAGAGGAAAGTTTAAAATGTTGCTAAATGCCTACCTCAGAATGTTACAATGATCTCAAATTAACAATCTAATACCACAACTAGAGGAACCAGAAAAACAAGAGAAAACTAACCCCAAAGCCAGCAGAAAAAAAAAGTAACTAAAATCAGAGCTCAATGGAATGAATTGAGACCCCAAAATCCATACAAAGAATCAACAAAATCAAAAGTTGGTTATTTGAAAAGATAAACAAGATCAATGGAACACCAGCTAGATTAACAAAGAAAAAGAGAGAAGATCCAAAAAAGCCAATAAGAAATGACAAAGTAGACATTACAACCAATCCCACTAAAAATAAAAGATCTTCAGAGACTGTTATGAACATCTCTATGCTATGAACTAGAAAATACACAGGAAATAGATAAATTGCTGGAAACACAGAATCTCCCAAGATTGAATCAGGAAGAAATTGAAACCCTGAACAGACAAATATCATGTTCTGATATTGAATTAGTAATATAAAATCTACCAACAAAAAAGCCCAGGACCAGATGGATTCACAGCCAAATTCTAACAGTCATACAAAGATGAGCTGGTACAATTTCTACTGAAATTATTACAAAAAATCAAGAAGGACGGTCTCTTCCCTAACTCTATCTATACATTCAGCATTACCCTGATACTAAAATCTAGTAAAGACACTGTGAAAAATAAAAAATCTGGTGAAAAATGAAAACTACAAGTCAATATTTCTTATGAAAATAGATACAAAAATTATCAACACAATACCAGTAAACCAAATCCAACAGCACATCAAAATGTTTGTCATGATAAAGTAAGCCTTATTCATGGAATGCAAAGTTGGTTCAACATACACAAATCTCAGTTGAGTTCAAGATGGCTGAGTAGAACAAGCTAGTGGGCGCCACAGTCATAGAGAGGAAACAAAGTGGTAAGAGAATACTGACTCTTCAAGTGTATTCTTTAAGGAACCACATCAGATTTTATCAAGGGAGAAAGAAGACACATGGAGAACAAAGAATAGCAAATCTAGTCAGCTGTCTACATGGGCCTGGTGCAGAGCCAGAAGTACCTCTCTAACGTGAAGGAAGGGTGAGAGAGTAAGAGCCCTGTGGAATCTACACTTCCCACAAAGACCTGTGCAATCCTCAGAATGGGAGAGAACCACCTCCAACCCCCACAACCCCCAAGAGGCCTCTAGACTGATAGTGAGAGCCACTGGGAGTTTTTGCAGAAGTATTACTTAAGACCCCCAGGGAGCCCCACAGTTTCTATTACCCTGAAGCAGCCTTGCACTAGCTGCCAAGGCACCAATAGAGGCCGTAGCTGTGGTGTTGGGGAAGCAGTCAGACTATTCCACTCCTCCTTGCCAGACAAGGCTCAGCTTCTACTTCCAGAGCAGTGGCTCTAGCCTCTGAACTCTGTCAGCAATCACAATTCTGTCCTTGGGAAACACCCAGGCAGCAGACTGGTCAACTCCACCTAATCTTGCTGCTGCTAGCTGGGTGGGACCCATAGACTTTGGCTTCCAGAACAGCAGCCTCGCCCCTTCCTGAATTCTGCTGGGGGACACAGCTCTGTGTTCTCCTGGGAAACATCCAGATGTTGGACTACCCTTGATGCTGCTTAACAGTTCAGACTTGCTGTCTTGGACTTCAGGGCACTGGTCCTGGCCCCACCTGGACTCTGCTGAGGGACACAGCTCTATGTTCCCCTGGGAAACACTTGGATGGCAGACCATACAACTCTACCTACCCTCACTGCTCCTAGCCAGTAGACACTCATTGGCTTGGGCATCCAGTGGAGCAGCCCTATCCCTGCCTAAATTCTATGGGTTGGCAAAGTTCTGTATTCCCCCAGGAAACACCAGGAGAGCAGTTAGTGCCACTCCACTCACCCTCACTGCTCCTAGCTAGGCAAGACTCACTGGCTTGGGCAGCACCCAAGCAAGAGAGGAGCTCCAACTCCCAGAACACTGAGAAGAGTGAGACATCCAAGTTTGTGGGCATCCATCCTGCAGGGCTGGTCTGGGAAAGGTGTGCCCTGTCTGTCAGCTGCAATTTCTGTCTGAGAGGGTCCTATGGCCCAGAGCACCTAACAAAGGAAATGCAGTCACAGCACCAGTGATTGGAGGGGGCTTCCCCTAGGTCCTGGAGTAGACCTGGTGAGGGGGATCATCTCTCTCCCTCCCATTAGAGAATACTACTGTGAATATTCTGAAATACAAAAGAGTTGCATGGCTGAGAATGAGCCTATCTGCTGGCCATCACTCTTAAGCACCATCTACTAGACTGCAGCCCAAATTACATTACAACAAATATTCTTCCAGTATACAGTGCCTATATTCAACATCCTCAAAGGAAAGAAATTCCAAACAAGAATTCCTTAAGGGAATATTAAATAGGGACACAAAGAACTG
Source organism: Pongo abelii (assembly GCF_028885655.2). Classification (NCBI taxonomy): domain Eukaryota; kingdom Metazoa; phylum Chordata; class Mammalia; order Primates; family Hominidae; genus Pongo; species Pongo abelii. Next base: position 47,251,663 of record NC_071998.2, read on the forward strand.
ATACCTGCTACCCCAGAAGCATCCTTAAACACATAGTACAGAAAAAATATAAAGAAATTGCACAATCAAATCTATAAAACAACCAGCTAACAAGATGGTGACTGGTTCAAAATCTTACATATTAATACTAACTTTGAATATAAATGGTCTAAACCAGTGGTCCCCATTCTTTTTGGTACCATTGAGAGGTGAAGCCAGCTGGACTTTCTGGGTCGAGTGAGGACTTGGAGAACATTTCTGTCTGGCTAAAGGATTGTAAACACACCAATCAGCACTCTGTGTCTATCTAAAGGATTGTAAATACACCAGTCAGCACTCTGTAAAAACACACCAATCAACACTCTGTGTCTAGCTAAAGGATTGTAAATGCACCAATCAGCACTCTGTAAAATGGACCAATCAGCAGGATGTGGGTGGGGACAAATAAGGGAATAAAAGCTGGCCACCCCAGCCAGCAGCGACAACCCACTCGGGTCCCCTTCCACGCTGTGGAAGCTTTGTTCTTCCACTCTTCACAATAAGTATTGCTGCTGCTCACTCTTTGGGTCTGCACTACCTTTATGAGCTGTAACTCTCACTTCGAGGGTCTGCGGCTTCATTCCTGAAGTCAGTGAGACCACGAACCCACTGGGAGGAACAAACAACTCTGGACGAGCCACCTTTAAAAACTATAACACTCACTGCGAAGGTCTGTGGCTTCACTCCTGAAGTCAGTGAGACCACGAACCCACCAGAAGGAAGAAACTCTGGACACATCTGAACATCTGAAGGAACAAACTCCTGAAACACCATCTTTAAGAGCTGTAACACTCACCATGAAGGTCCGCGGCTTCATTCTTGAAGTCAGCAAGACCAAGAACCCACTGGAATGAATAAATTCCGGACGCACCGGCGAGCAGTTTCATGGAAGATAGTTGTTCCACATATGGTGGGATGGAGGGGTGGTTTCTGGATAAAACTGTTCTGCATCAGATTATCAGTTACTTTCTCATAAGGAGTGTGCAACCTGGATCCCTCACATGCACAGTTCACAATAGGGTTTGTACTCCAGTGAGAATCTAATGCCTCCACTTATCTGACAGGAGGCAGAGCTCAGGCAGCAATGCTCACTTACCTGCCACTCACCTTCTGCTGTGTGGCCTGGTTCCTAATAGGCCACAGATTGATACATGTCCACAGCCTGGGCATTGGGGACCCCTGGTCTAAATGCCCGATTTAAAGGCATAGAGTGAAAAGCTTGATAAAAAGTCAAGAAACAATTGTCCGTTGTCTTCAAGAGACACAGCTCACATGTAATGACAGCCACAGGCTCAAAGTAAACGGATGGAAAAAGATCTACCATGCAAATGGAAAACAAAAAAAAATAGAAGGAGTCATGAATCTTATATCAGATAAAACAGATTTAGACCGAAAACAATCAGAAAGAATGAAGAAGACCATTACATAATGATAAAGTGTTCATTACAACAAGAAGACTTAACTATTCTAAATATATACTCACCCAATGTTGGAGCACCCAGATTCATAATACAAGTTCTTAGAGACCTACAAAAAGACTTGGATAGCCACACAATAATAGTGGGAGACTTCAATCCCCACTGACAGTGTTAGAAAAATCATCAAGGCAGAAAACTTACAAAGAAATTCTGGACTTAAATCCAACACTTGACCAACTAGACCTAATAAAGATTTACAGAATAATCCATCCAACAACTACAGAATACACATTCTTCTCATCCACATATGGAATATATTCTAAGATCAACCATGTGCTCATTCATAAAGCAAGTCTAAGTTAAAAAAAAATAAGAGTCATTCCAAGCACGCTCTTAGACCACAGTGGAAATAAACATAAATCATTATTAAGATCTCTTGAACTACACACACACACGAAAATGGAAATTAAACAACTTGCTTCTGAATAACTCTTGAGTGAGCAATGAAATTAAGGCAGAAATATAAAATTATTTGAAATTAATGAATATAGGAACACAACTTACCAAAATATCTGGTATGCAGTTAAAGGACTGTTAAAAGGAAAGTTTATAGTGCTAAACACCTATATCAAGAACTTAGAAAAATTACAAATAACAATGTAACATTGCACCTAGAGGAACTAGAAAAAGATAAAAACAGCCCCAAATCTAGCAGAAGAAAATTGATAACTAAAATCAGAGTAAAACTGAATGAATTTAAGACACACAAGTCTGAACAAAAGATCAATAAAACCAAAAGTGTTCTTAAAGAGAATAAGAATGATTAATAGACTGCTAGCTAGATTTAAAAAGAGAACAAAAAAAATAACCAAATAAGTGTAATTAGAACTGACAAAGATAATACAACCAATCCCAGAAAAACATAGAAGATTCTAATAAGCTATTATGAAATGAACACTTCTTTGCAAATAGAGAATCTAGAGGAAATGAGTAAGTACCTGGGAACACAACACCTTCCAAGACTAATTCAGGAACACCATGAAAATCTGAATAGACCAATAACAAACTCTGAAATTGAATCAGTAATAAATACAAAGCCTACCAACAACCGAAAAAAAAAAAAAAAAAAAAGCCCTGGACTAGATAGATTCACAGACAAACTGAACGAGATTTACAAAGAAGAACCAGTCCTACTGAGACTAGTCCAAGAAATTGAGAGTAGGTGCTCCTTCTTAAATCATTCCACAAAGCTGGCGTCACCCTGATACCAAAATCTGGCAGAGACATGATCCAAAAAGGAAACTTCAGACCAACATCCCTGATGAACATAGACGTAAAAATCCTCGGTAAAATATTCACTTGCAAAGTGAATCAGTAGCACAGTAAAGAGTTAATTCACCATGACCAAGTGGGCTTCGTTCCTCAGATTCAAGATTGGTTCAGCACATGCAAATCAATGTGATCTACCGCATAAACAGAATTAAAAGCAAAAACCATATGACCATCTCAATAGATGCAGAAAAACCTTTCGTTAAAATCCATTATCCTTTATGATAAAAGTGCTCAACAGACTAGACATTGAATGAACATATCTGAAAATAATAATAGCCATCTATGGCAAGCCCACAGCCAACATCATATTGCATGAGCAAAAGCTGGAAGCATTCCCCTAGAGGACTAGAACAGGAAAAGTGTGCCCACTTTTTCCTCTCCAGTTCAATATAGTACTGGAATTTCTAGTCAGAGAAATCAGGCAAAAGAAAGAAATGATAGGTATTCAAATAGGAAAAAAGAATTCAAACTTTCTTTCTTTGCTGACAATAGAATTATCTGCTTAGAAACCTCTAATGACTCCAACAAAAGTCTACTAGAACAGATTAACTATTTTAGAAAGGTTTCAGAATACAAAATCAATGTACAAAAACTAGTAGCATTTCTATACACCAATAATGTCCAGGATGAGAGTCAAATCAAGAACATAATCCCATTTACAATAGGTATTAAATCAATGAAATACCTAGGGATACAGTTAACTAAGAAAGTGATAGATTTCTAGAAGGAAAACTACAATATAGCTGAAAGAAATCACACACAACACGAGTAAATGGAAAAACATTCCATTCTCATGAATTGGAAGAATCAATATTGTTGAAATGTTCTACAGCCCAAAGCAATGTACAGATTCAACATTATTCCTGTCATACTACCAACATCATTCATCACAAATATTTAAAAAATTCCAAAATTTATATGCCTGCACAGCAAAAATAATCTTAAGCAAAAATAATAAGCTGGAGGCATCACATTACTTGACTTCAAACCACAATATAAGGCTACAGTAACCAAAACAGTACAGTAATTTTTAAAAACAGGCATATAGAACAACAAAACAGAATAGAAAACTAGTAAATAAAGCCACACAACTACAACCATCTTATCTTCAACAAGACCAACAAAGACAAGCAATGGGGAAAGGATTCCCTATACAACAAATGGTGCTGGAATAACTGCCTAGCCAGATGCAGAAGAATGAAACTGGACTTTTACTTTTTACCATGGACAGAAATTAACTTAAGACAGATTAAAGATTTACATGTAAGATCTCAAACTATAAAAATTCTAGAAGAAACTCTAGGAAATACTTTTCTTAACATTGGCCTTGGCAAAGAATTTTTGACTACATCCCTAAAAGCAATTGCAAAAAGAAAAATTGACAAGTGAAAGCCATTTAAACTAAAGAGCTTCTGCATAGCAAAAGAAACTTCTAATAAAGTAAACAGACAACCTACAGAAAGAGAGAAAATATTTGCAAACTATACATCCAGCAAAGGTCTAACATCCAGAATCTATAAGGAACTTAAACAATTGAACAAGCTAAAAACAACCACGCTAAAAAGGAGCAAAAGACATGAACAGACATTCCTCACAATAAGACATATAAGCAGCCAAGAAACATATGAAAAAAAGTTCTACATTACTAATTATCAGAGAAATGCAAATCCAGACCATGATAAGATACCATCTCACACCAGTAAGAATAGCTATTACTAAAATTTAACAAATATCAGATGCTGATGAGGCTGTGGAGAAAAGGGAACCTTTATTTTGGTGGAAATGTAAAGTGGTTCAGCCACCTTTGAAATTTCTCAAATAACTTAAAATAAAATTATAGTTTGGCCCAGCAATCTTATTAATGGGTATATATCAAAAAAATTAATTGCTCTACCAAAGAGACACATGCATGCAGTTTCATGTTAATCCCAGTGCCATTCACAATAGCAAAAACATAGAATTAATCTAGGTGTCCATCAACAATGGAGGGTATAAAGAAAATTTGGTACAACATGCATCACTATACAGCCACAAAAAGAGTGAAATTGTGTCCTTTGCAGCAACATGGGTGCAGCTGGAGGCCATTATCCTAACCTAATTAACACAGGAACAGAAAAACAAATTGTGAGGACTAACAATAGTGATGTCTTTTCACAATCTTGATGATTGTGTTCTCAGGAACAAAGCAAACGTCAATCCCACCCATAGCCTCAACAAAGCATAAGCACCCTAACTGCATCAGAGCTTAGCAGCCCTAAGTGCATCCATCCCCAGCTGGAAACTCTCCAACAGTCCCAACCAGCCAGCACTTCCCCAACCCCTCCCCTATAGAAACTTTATGATAAAAACCTCAGCTTGTAAGTCAGACTACTGACTGGGATCCCTCACAGGCTTATTCCTGTGAATAAACCTTTTTGGCCATTGAGATGATGTCTCCAGTCTCTCACTCTTTTCCTTTATGTTTTCCTATAATTTGGTGCCAAAACCCAGGACATGGTCTGGGTTTCATAGCAGAGAGGGTTTCTCTCACAATCTCCTGCTCCTAGCCCATCAGACAGAGCAGTAGCATTGCCATCTTGGACAAACACCTCCATTTTAAAGTTTCCCTTGATCAAAAACCACCTAAATCCAAAGGGCATCAGCCTAATGGCTAAGGTCAGCACGACCATAAACCACAAATGACATCTCCACCAGAAACATTCCAACCCTAAGATAAACCCCTCCCTGACCAGAGACATGCCAGCCCCACAATAAACTTCTCCACATGAAACATTCCAAGCCTGTGATAAGTTCTCTTGCCTGAAACCTTAAACACTCTTAATCTGTAAGAGAGAGTGCTCCTGGCTGAAATCAGCCAGAAGCCCTCTCAGGTTTATTCGCCAAAATGAACCTGTCTTTGACTGCTGAACTGCTTTTTGTGTTTCTTTAACTCTTACATTTTGGTGCCAAAAGCCGGGATGGGTGTTGGGGGTAGAGGCTCTCTTGCAACCCAGAAAGCAGTAGGCAGTGGCAACTCATCACGCTGGATCCTGAGAGTCTCTGGCCACCCACCCAGTCTTGTCTCTCACTTCACTTTTCGAGTGATTTGTGTGAGGAGGACAACTAACCTGAAGGTGACTGCAAGGCTCAGGGGCTACTCCCCAGTGGGTGCTCAAAACCTTTAGGTCTCAGGAATCCACCTCCGACTGCTCGCAATGGGTATTTCACTCTCTCCGCTCCTCCTCCTCCATCTTCTTTTCTCTCTCTCTCTCTTTCTCTCTCTTCCTTGTACAACTCCAGTCCAAGAAGTCCTTTGCCAATTCCAATAGGAACATCCAACATTGGACACTAATCCAGCTGACTGGTGAGATATGCCCTCCCCTGGCTTTCTTACAGAACCCAGCAAAGTCAGGTCTACCATCCTGGTCCTCAGAGGACCATTGGGACTAAGCTGGAAGACATCTTGGGAACACTCAGTTTCTTCTCAGCTTGAACATCCTCTTTATAAAGAGGATTTGGAGTCTCTGTCTTTTGTCTGGGGATGCCTAGAACAAAAACAGACACCCTCAGCCTCTTCTCACCAGTCCACAAGAGTGCCAAACAATCCTACATTCCTACATCCTCTCCACTGGGCTGTCTCCTTCACAACCTCACCAAACTTGGCTTAAGGGAAGCATAAAGCCAAAGCATTTGGGTTTTTTATTGCAACACAGCCTGGCCCCAGTACAAATTAGACAATGACAGCCGATGGCCCCAAAATGGCACTTTTGACTTTCAAATTCTCAGGAACTGTGACAACTTTATAACCAGGAATGGCAAATGACAAGAGGTTCTCTATATTCAGGTTTTCTTCTACCTTAGACCCCAACCCTCCCTGTGTCAAGCTTGCACCCCTCATGAAATCCTTCTTAATTAAAACCCTCCCTGGGTCTTTCCTTCCTTTGAAATTCCTTCCTCTGAGACCCTTTTTGACCCTGCAGATAAACCCTCTCTGTATTCTCATCCCCCTGCATCCACTCCTCACCCTTCCAAACCCTCCAGCCCAGTGGCTCCTTTTGCCCCAATTCTTCAGCCCCAAACCCCACTCCTCCTCCTTCTCCACTTGTTAATCTGTTCAAAAACTGCTCCAACCAGTCAAACCACCTCTGCCATTCTTGCTCTCCATGAAGTGGCTGGTACTGAAGGCATTGCTTGTGTTCACGTCCCTTTCTCCATGTCTGATTTGTTGCAGTTGGGATCTTTCTCTGAAAATCCTTCTCATTGTTGCAGGGTATTCCTGCAATAACTCAGTTCTTTAAAGTGGAATAATATTTATATAATTGTAATCTCCACCCTCACCCCTGATTAAAAAAAAAGTGCTCAGCTTAATTAAAATGGATATATAAGCCAAGAGTATATTCAAAAGGCCTTTATGTTTTTCTCTCCATAAATCTTGTTTTTCCCCAGTCAACTGAATTACTTTCCTCCAGTAATTCTGTCTTACCAGTCTTGGTGCATGTATGAAACACCCTAAAATGACTTCTGGTGGCTTAGGACTCCTTAGGAAAACAGAAAAGATGCCACAAATCCCATTTTGGGAAAAATATCTGTTTTCCTTATGGAATCCCTGGAATTAGAGGTGAATAAGTACCTCTCAAAATCTGTTTTTGTCTTCCAGCTGTGCTTGTTTATTAGGCCTTGGAAGTTGTTTACCTAGCCCTGTTCATAAAGGGCCTCACCTGAAGGCCAATAATCCAACTGGGAAATTAGAAAATAAAAAATCATATAACTACTGGATCTTCTTCTTGTTGTCTGTGTGGCTATATATGTGTTACATGTGCAATGTCTTTAAAAAAGCTCTATTAAATTGGCCAAAGAAAAATAAGCACTTGAATCAAATATTTTTAAGGGAAAAGTAAAAGCTGTGGGACATTTCAGTTCATGTGACTTTAGTCTAAAATTTACTGTTACAGTAAGATTAGAAATGTCTTAAGACTTGCCGGTATACATTTTTGTTTGTATTTATTTATCAAGAAATTTCATACTTATCTCTGCCAAATACTGTAAGGTGTCAAAATTTGGCATAGCAGCTACAAAACTATAACCCAGCCCAAACAGAATAATCTTTGCTTGTGTAATTTTTTAATAAATGAAATATTAACATTGGTTTAATAAAGATAGCTACATCTTGAACTATTTAGTGAAATACCCTAACTTCTAATCTTGTGGCCTTAGGCAGTCTAGTCCACAGGCATGAAGGAAGTTTGTTTTGTGAAAGGACTGTGTGTCATCTTTGATATTAAAGAAAATATAATTTATATAAAAATAATCTCATATGGTAAATTCTTGTCCTAAAGTAGAGTAACTGGTTGTTTAAAGAGAGGGATGTTTACAAGAAGTCAGAAAGTTGAGGCATGTCAGAGATTGTCTGTGAAAGTCATGAAAAATTTTATAAAAGGGAATTTATACAATTTAAAATTGATTAGGCTCCTGAATGCTTTATAAAATGCCACTTTAACTCTTAGCTGTACAACTTGCCTGCTTTGCAGCTAGGTAACACCTAGGAAACATGGAGTTAATACTGGAATAAGTCAGACCTTATCTGCACTTCTGTCTAGGTCCTAGGCACTACACCTAGCAGATAATTAAAATCCCAAACATACCAACAACAGTAAAGGTTGCTAAAAGTTAACAGTGTAATATCTATTTAGGACTATTGAATAAACAGTTTACATATATTCTTGGTAAAAAGATTATAAGGAGGCATGAGAATGTGGATTTTTACCTAGATTAAAAGGTTAAAGAATTGTTTTTAAGTTAAATAAAATAAAAATGAAGGTTTAAGCAAGTATGGGAAGCTTCATTGTAAAGGAAATTTGGTGGGTAAACATATTAGCTAAAATTGAAGGGATATTATCCAATTTTTCTATAAATTGCCCATTAAAATAAAAGCACAATGGGTTTCTCTTAAAGCACTAACCTGCTCTTTAACAAAAATTATAAAGAGTTAAAAAGGGTCTATAAAAATCTTACCTTATGGTCAAACATTAAAATTTGGTAAATGTGTCCACAGGGCTTTATTAAAAATTTAGTTGAACATTAATAGCATACTCATATAAAGGTAAAATTTGGCTTATTTGGTATAAAGTCATATAGAAAGCCTTGTCAAATATAAAATGGTGTTTGGCTTTCTTTGGGCTATATTTGTATAAATAGGTTAATGGTGTGTGTTCCAGAGTTATGGGAGACTCCTGTAATCCTGATATATCTTAGTGTACATTATCAGTAATAATTATAATCGTTATGTTAAAATTATTGTGTGCCACAAAGGTAACATATATCCTTGTCAATTGTGACTTTAACTGTGGCTACCCTAAAACTTTTTGTCATCCAGAAACAATTGTTGTCTTGTTTTGGTTCTCTTTAGAAGGTAGTTTTATAATCAGCTATAAAGCTCTAACAGGTGCTCTTTAATGCAGATTTCTGATAACTTTGGAGATTGTGAGATCAGAATAGAGGAAAAACATTCAGGACTCTCGAAGAGCTAAAATGTTCATTAATATCAAGTGGGACAGGAATTAACTGCATGGGCTGAACTGATAGGAGACTGGAGTGATCCTTTTGACATTTTGCTTAAAATATTGCTGATCCTTTATTTTGCTTTTCAAAGTCAAAGAAACTTTTCTTTTGAGCTATTGACAGCTTTTAACAATTTAGTATACTCCCATAAACAAAATTTGAAGCATACTTGTTTCTCTCTACCTGATTTTCTCCAGAGTTTAGAAACTATGAGTATTCTTAAATTATGGCAATATAGTTATTTGAATAAGTGCAATAATAATCTGTTTTCTTTTGTAACAGTACACAATTGGAGAAACCGGTTATCTTACCAAGGCTTTGACTGGAATGGTGTGCTCTCCTTTAAGGAATCAAACTTGACTTATGGAGCCATTAAAGCCCTTGGAAAACTGGCCTCATATTTTGTGCACACAGTCCATGTACAGGGTTTCTGATCTGTGGCAAGTAAAGAATGTCACTTTCTAAGAGGGCAGAAACCCCAAGTTATCTTGGAACCTCAAGAGGAAACTCATAGGTATTTAATAGTACAATTCCATGGCTGGGCTCAGCTTTAAAAAGTCTTATCTCAGATTCCTTCTGAGGAACAAAGTTCCATCGATGCCAATTTAAAAGGCCTATATAACAAATAATTATGCTTGCTGCACTATATGAAAATAATTAAGCCAAGTATAATAAAGCAAACCAGACCTACCATGATTTGTCTTTTAATAAAAATGGGAAACTGGAGAGAGAAAATTATGTTTCAAAAACTGTAGCACACCTGTTGTTAAATTCTAGTCTTGCCTAATGTTTTTCAAATTTTATTATTTTCTACAGTTTAAATTAAATTCTAATTTTTCTGACTATACTTTTCCAAAATAAGCTTTGCTTTCTTAAAGCCCTATGAACTGAAAACTAGATGTTTCAGCAAGTGCTGCCTCCAAGCCCCCCAACCATCACAGGAGGAAATCTCTTCACTGACAACCAATAACTGAGGGTGTCCAGAGTCCTTTGCCCCCACATCTAGTGAGTCCATGGAACCCAGGGTAATTGAGATAGTACCTATTACAGGTGTCAACTCCTGGATACATCACACTGGAGTCAAAACCTGGAAAGCTGAGGAAGCAACCCCGACAGCCCAAAGGAACATCCTAAATATCAATATAATGAAGCTGAAAATCATAAAAAATAAATAACTGAGAGAGAACTACTCATCTTACTCAGTCTCACCCCTACCTCACCAAATACGTTTTGTCATTTGTACCTCTCCTTTTAAGCTAAATATTAAAACTTTTTAATGGAGATTATTTACTAAGCCACCCTTGTGGGAACTGCTTTACTCACTCTACTATTTGCAGTAGGACTATGTACTGTAGCACCCTCAGGGTGGAATATTGGACAGAGAATCTCAATTACTATAGTATTTTGCTTAATTATTATCTTCATAGCAGGAATAATGGTTACTAACAGAAAATAACACATGGGCCTTTCCAAACATGTGTATCTGCCTCTCATCGGGTAAGGAATGTTGTTTCTATCTCAACCAATCAGGCCTAGTTAGAGACACTACTGAAAGACTTGAAAGGGCTAAGAAGCTAAGGGCATACCAAAACAATGAAATAGATTATTTGTTTGGGAACAAAATCATAGCGTGGGTCATCCCATTCCTGGGCCCTCTCCTAATAATGTGCCTAGGGCTAATGTTCTTACCCTTCCTAATTAACCTTTATTAAAGATTATTAACTGACAGGATCATAGCCATTTCACAGACAACTACCCCAAAACATATACAAATGGCATTACTCCTACAGTCAGTCTGAGACCAGAAAACTCTCCATCCTCTCATCAGCAGGAAGTAGCCAGAAAGAACACATCGCCCCTCATCCTTTTTATAACTATAGGGTCTGCATTGACAGAGCAGGAGCATTGCCATCTTGGACAAGCATTGCTATTTTAAAGTTCCCCTTGATCAAAAGCCACCTAAATCCAAAGGGCTTCAGCCTAATGGCTAAGGTCAGCATGATCATAAACCACAATGACATCTCTGACCAGAAATATTCCAACCCTAAGGTAAACCCCTCCCCAACCAGAGACATGCCAGCCCTGAGATAACCTCCCTTCTGGCCGGAGAGAGGTCAGCTCCAAGATAACCTCCCTTCTGGCTGGAGAGAAGTCAGCTCCAAGATAACCTCCCCTCCTACCAGAGACGTTCCAATCCCCGATAGACTTCTCCACACAGAAATATTCCAAGCCTGTAATAAGTTCTCTTGTCCTGAACCCTAAAATACCCTTAGTCTGTAAGAGAGAGTGCTCCTGACTGAAATCAGCCAGAATCCCCTCTCAGGTTTATTCTACAAAACAAACCTATCTTTGATTGTTGGGCCACTTCTTGTATTTCTTTCTTCTTTCTTTAACTATTACACTGTCTACCACATTTCTTCCCATTTCACGAGTGACCAGGCACTAAACATAAAGATGGCAACAGTAGAAACTGAGGACTTCTAGAGAGGAGAGGGAGAAAGGAGGGTATGAGTTGAAAAACTATTAATATTATGCTTACTCCCTGGATGATGGGATCATTCATTCCCCAACCTCAGCATTATGCAATATAACCAGGTAACCAAACTGCACATGCACCCCCTAAATCTAAAATAAAAGTTTTTTTTTTTAAAAAAACTTTAAAAAAGTTTTAAAAAAGTTTTTAAAAAGTTTAAAAAAAATTTTTTTGTTTTTTTAAAGATAATGTTTTCCTCAATACTTACGTAATAAAAAATAAGTTTAAAAATAAGAACAACAAATAATAAAAATAAAAGCAAAGACTTCAAATGGTATAAACTTCAAAAAATGGTAGCTAAAGGCAAAATTAGAAAATCCAGGTATATATTGAGACAGGCTCCTGATATCAACCTGTGAAAGAAAAATATCTTGGCCCCTTCAAGTTGGAAACTGCTGAGGGCAAATCTGCCTCCCATTCTGTTCAAAGTCATCCCTCTACTCACTGAGATAGATGCATAGCTGATTACCTCCTTTGGAAGGGCTAATCAGAAACTCAAAAGAATGTAATAATTTGTGTCTCACCTATCTGTGGCCTGGAAAGCCCCTGCCTGCTTCAAGTTTTCCTGCCTTTGCTTCAAGTTGTCCCACCTTTCCAGACCAAACAAATGTACATCTTACATATATCGATTGATGTCTTATGTCTCTCTAAAATGTATAAAACTAAGCTGTGCCTTGACCACCTCGGGCGCATGTTGTTAGGACTTCCTGAAACTGCATCATGGATGTGTGTCCTCAACCTTGGCAAAATAAACTTTCTATATTAACTGAGACTTGCCTCAAAGTTTCAGGGTTTACAAATTGTATCTCACAGAAACTACATTAAGTGATAGAAGACCTGATAATTGTCACCATACCTTCAAAAATACAGAAAAATATGAATCCATGAGAAATCCTTGTATTTTCTCTGAATTGCCAGGCAATAGTAGAATGGCTGATTGGGAGAGGCATTTAAAACTGAAGACTGTTGCTCTCAAATGGAAATGAAGATTTCTTCTGTATTAAATTGGAGAGAATATCAACAATCCAGTAAATGCATGCTACTAACAGTCCCATTGGACAGCTACTCTGGTAATAAATTGAATAAAGTCCCTCATAAACTAATAAGACAATCTCAAAACATAGAATTAACTAGGACTATGCCTAGTGTCATATGACCCTCCTGAAACCTCTTTACAGTTTACCCACAGGCTACATAAAAGTGGAAAGAACATGATATATGAAGACTTCAAACTTCATGTAGCCCAGCAATAAAAATAAACCAATCTAACACAGAATTAGAAAAAGTCTAGATATTATCTATATAGTATTATTCAAAGTGTAGTCCATGAAATGTCTGTCACTGGCCCACTGTGAGAAAGGTACAAAAATTCAGAGGAAGTATTTAGAAACTTTGGTAGAAATTTGACATTATTGAGGTATCCAAAGTCTTTGTTAGTGGACTCATTCCATTTAGTAAGATATAGACCAGTTCAATTGATGTTAAATATGAATAGTTTATCACTTGGGGCGTGATCTGTTAACAAGTCATGCACAGAAGTACCAGGTATTAGCTCACAATTAATTACAAACAAAAAGTAAAAAAGACATACTAACATAGCTAGCTTGATAAGCATTGGCCTTCCTAGACCTAATGAGGTTAGAGTATTTATAATAAAAAAATACTTTAAATGGCTTCACAATTATGGAACTCTACTCTAAAAAAGAGTAATATTATATCCATGGAGATACGGAGTACCAAACATTGGGCAGGATATGCAATGGGGGGAAATAAGTAGTAGAAAGAACGTATTCCTCATATTAAAATATATGTGTTCATGTATTTAATATAAATAAATTAAAAGCCAAATAATAAAAATACCAAATGACATTAAATGATACGTTCTAGAGCTAAATAAATTAAAATCAAACTAGCGTTTTTACACAATAATTTGTGAGCCACAAGGAAAAGATCGATAAGACAGAAAATTAACTTGCTAATAGGTAAGACTAGATACAAGAGGAAAAGCACAAACATAGCTAAGAAATTAGAGAGCAATTAAAGGAGTAGAAGACAGAATATTGAATAAAAACAATAACTTCTGTTCTGAAAGTAGAAAATTCAACAGAAGGAGAAATAGTTTATTCAAATATTTAATAGCGAAAATGCTCTTTGTCATAAGAGAACAGCCAATTTTGTAGATAGAAGGAAAAACCACTGAAAACAATTGATTACAGGGCAATAATAGCAAAGATCTTAAGCCTGATTGTATCATTGAAATTTATAGGTCAAGAAATAATTTTTCAAGCATGCAGACAGAAGATAATTGACTGATAGTTTGCTTTGCTCAGGCAACATTTAATTTAAGATGAAAAAACATTATTTCATATCTCAGGAAAATTTTGTTCCAAGATTATACTGGGATAAAATCTTCTATCAGAATAAAAGTGATTGAAATGTCCAGAAAAATATTCTTGAGGTTCTCAGGGTGACTGGGAAAAAAAAATTGATTATACAATCCAGCCAATTAAAAAGGATCAAGTTAAATAACTCAATAAGACTACATCATATTACAGAGATAGAGAGTAAACATTCAATCTAGTTAGATAGAGAACCATGATTGAACAATTTGGAGGACATTACAATATGAATATTTTAATTAAAATTTAATCACATACTAAAATTAACTATTATATAAAATAAGAAAATTATATGATTTAAAATTGAGGAGTATAAGAATGTGATAAAATGCTAATTTCTTTATATTTTATATCATTAAGATGTTATTTAAAGTTTACATATGCACTTATAATTATTTGTCCAATTTAAAACTTTTTATGACCTTAATACACAGTTTCTCAACCTTAGCAAGACTAAACATTTTGGACCAGGTAATTCCTTGGTAAACTGTCCTGTTCATTGTAGGATGTTTAGCAGCATCTCTGGCCTCTACCCACTGGACTATAGAAGTATCTCCCATCCCATTCCTGGTGTGATAACTAAAAAGTCTCTAGATGTTTTCAAATGTATCCTGGGAGTCAAATCTCCCCTCCCCTAAGAACCACTACCTTGGTGGTATTATTTAAGAAGCTTTTCTTGTGATTGAAAAAAATATCATCTGAAAACATAGCAATTCTTTTAATTCACTTTTGAAAACATTTAAATACAGTTAGATGTAATATTTTTTCTATTGATTTATTATATTTTCTTTTGCTCTCCTTGTCCAATTTAGTATTAATAATTAACAAAATTGTTAGTAGGAAGAGAATTGCATTCAGAATCTTGACTATTATGTTTTCTGAAAGTAAATAAATTTATTAATATTTTTTGATGACAAAGAAAGAAGAAAATATGATTATGCTTAATTACCTAAATCTCACTAAAGGAATAAAAAGGATATTTACAATTTCCTCACTAATTTTTAAGTAGTTGATTATGTATTGCATAGTTAAGATTAAAATTCATTTAAGATGAGATATTAATAGTTCATATCTTACTAGTTGGTTCAGGTAACAAATATAGATTTAATAATTTTACCTTAGAATGGGCAACCTGCATTTGTCTGAGTTTTACTGATTTAGTTTCAAAATATTTGTCAGTGATTACCATGCGTAGGTAATTTAGCTGCTACTGCTTTGATACTGTGGACTAGTTGCCTGATTGACTACAGGTTCTACGAGGACAGGAATTGTTCTGATTTTGCTCACTACCCTTACCAAAGGGCCAATACCACTCCTAGTACATAATAAATGCTTAATAAATATGTAAATGTGGAAGCAATCATCCAACTAAGCTTGAATATTTTAACTCTGATTATCCATTCAACTTCAAATTCTCTATTTACAGCAATGCATTGCTAATAAATTTCTCACAATTTGGGGAAATGTTAAGCATCAAATTGTTGAGAACAGTCTTGATTAGGTGATTTCCTTTAGTTTTCTGTTCTAAAGAAGCACACATATGCTTAAGCTTCACTATTCTAATTTCAAGTACTGGGAATTCATCCAAATATAAAATGCATATTAAGCTGAAACTATAGAAGGATAAAGAAATCTTTCTATTAAAATTTATGAGACGTTTTTGACACTTTCTCTCTGTTTGCCTCCTTCCTCCTCTGTCTTACTCTCTGTAACACATGGAATGGTGTTAACATGTGGGAAACACACTGTCTCTGCAAAGTTGAAATCCATATTTAATTAGCCCAGTTTCAAATAAACAATGTTTTCATTTGTAATGTGAGGTTGCAAACTCTTTGAAGGATGAGACTTAGCAACAGTATAGGATAGGTAAACTCACAAGAGAAGAAAATGTATCTTTATAGGCACAAAAAGTAAATCTTGACAATCAATTTTATTTTTGAAATTGATTTGCAGTATTTATTTAGTGTATAGGTACTTTGTGGTCTTAGAACACTTTGGTAAAAGTCTCAAGCCTGTCACTTTTCAGCTGTGTGACTCTAAATTTCAAATTTATTTATTTTTAATATAAAAACGTCAGTAATTTTCCTGCCTACCTCACAAAATCTAATTTAAAAAAATAAATAAATAAACTGGAAAAAGCAAGAAACTGTATAAATTTCTTTATATCAGCATGTATGATATTTTTCCCTTTTGGATTATATTCCAGAATAAAAATCTCCAAAACTTTTTAAAATTATGAATGAAATAAATCCAAAAAACACTAAGAATTGAAATATTTACCATATTTAACAGTTGCTCTTTGACAGTGTTGTCTCTATTGTGACATATACTTTGCATGAATAATTTCTCAAAGCTTTAAGGGGTTTAGCTTTATTATACTTCTTGTGACAGTTTGTATACAAAGGAGAAGAAACAAAGCATTACACTAAATATTGTATATTTTAAAAATGAAAACATTCTAATGATATTTAGCTGTATAGCATAGCAAAAATCCTGAAGAAATATTTCAAACCAGAAGGGATAATGAACACAGGTAGCATTTTTTTTTTAACAGAGTCTTTTTTAACTTTCCCTAGAGAGCAAATATATGTCTCAGCAATTTGTGTTTATCCACTAGGGACAGGTATGAAGGAGACCTTAAAGGTAATAGAATTTTACTTTTTTACTTTAGAAATGAAGACACTAAGCTAAGGAGATAAGTGATTTTTCCATTATCACTCTGTGGGTTACTGGAGTAATTTGGATTACATAGCAGAGGGGCCAAGAAGCCAAGCCCCTTCAGGGCACCCCATGGTGCTAAGTCTGCTCCTCCTCGGTTGTGTCATAAAAGCTATGCTTGTAGATATTTGGAAGTGAGATTTTGGCTCAAAATGATAAAAGAACATACAAATCTATTTTTAAATAAATTTCAGCCTCCATCAGAAACTCAGAAATGCAGCTAGCCACTTAAAATAAAATTTGCTAAATCCTTAGCCACATATTGGAGGCTCTTTTAGACAATATAGATAGTTATTCACAAAAAATGTTGTTCCATCATGACATCATTATTGTTAATGCCAGCTCAATTCTAGCATAAGAAATTAGAAATTCCTAGTGGCAGGTGAGTTATCTGTTTTTACAAGGCACAATAATTCGTGGTCCTTGGAAGTCAAAGATGGAGCCATTTTTTCATGTTCTTCTATTAAATGCCTTTGCTTTTATCCTTCAAATAGCCAAGTAAATGTCACACTGTGGAGGGTGTGGAGCAGCAAAGGACTTCACAGAGTATTGTCCAATGTTCTGCATCTCCGCATCCTTTACAATATCACTTTTCTTTGTATAGCACCTGACAAACTCTTAGGAGAGTGAAAAGAAGTTAGTCTTTTATTTCTTATGTTCGCTATTTCCTATTTTATCTTTTTCCTATACTCTTTCTTTTGGTAAAATGTGGGAAATTATTCGGCTGTGATGAGGCAGTGATTCGCATATTAAATTTATTACTAGTGATTAAACCTTCATTTGGAAATAGCATCAAGAAAAATCACTGCCAGGTCATACTGGCTAGATCTCTACAATAGGCATTTGCTATTACTCTCTGTGTTTCTCAAGCATGCTGAGGGATAGAAAATAATAACAATAACCACAAAATGGAATTTTATTAAACGTACACTATCACATAGTGTGTAGTTAGATATTGTATATGGCTAGTTCTAATTTTTACAAACATATTGGTGAAGAACCAAATGTGTAACTGGGTCCCATTATTGACATCCTTGTTTAGATAAGGATGCTGAAACACAAGATTGCATGTGATAAAGAGAGCAGAGGTAGGATTCATTTTCGTCTTCTATACTTCAAAGCCTGCACTTTCCCACTAAAACGTTCACAGAAACAAAATTATTGAGTCAGCCTTTATCGAATCTCTGTTAAACACCTACTGTTTATTTTTAAATGTCTCGGGAGAAAATTCAATTTACCAAGCATGTATTGCGAATCTACAATGTCACCAGTCTCCTGCACATTGGGCAATGAAATCCATCAGTGAATATTTTTCAGGAAGATTTTTACTTTTGGCAATACTATGAGGCAAATCCTTTATCACCTAATCTAAATCTAGCTTTTTATGTGTGCAAACAGAAAAATATGTACATTCATATTTGTTCCTTCATACCAGACAGAATATATGCTTGTGTTGATCATATGTAATTAGAGGTTATTATGCTGTTATGTAGAGTAAATAACGTGACCTTTCATCTGATTTCAATCTGATTTCCGAGATTTCTTACCTACAATATAAATGGTTTAAATTGATGTCTTCTTTCCATAAAGATTTAATTTGTAATATTAGTTAAGCCCTAATGAGAATTCTATTTTTGTCTTATTTCCATGTTCTAGTTTGCTACAGAAATTAAATCAATCATAATTCATTTTTCACAAATTAGTAATAACTATACTTTCTTCATTTACTTATTCACAACCAAATTCCTTTTTTAAGTCAATAAATTGCCTAGTAAGTAAACTAAGCTAGCTGATTCATGATGTTTGTTTTCATGTACTCTCCATTCATAGAAGTTGTGGGAAAATAGTGCATCTTTTCCCCTATTCTGTTCTCAGTTGTTTTTCTGACTTTCTATGAGGCTCTATAGAACTGGTTAGACAATCTTGAGGGCGGTCAGGCATAGACATGAATGCAGTAATTTGTGGATTGACAGTTGTTTTTCTGACTTGCTATGAGGCCATAGAACTGGTTAGATAATCCAGAGGGCGGTCAGGCATAGACGTTTATGCAGTAATTTGTGGATTGAAAGTGTGGGAAGGAAGGTTTTGCTGGCAAATATAATCACTTTTTCCAAGGATGATCAATAAATGCACCTTTGTTTTCCATCTACATTTAGTAGCAAATGATGAATGAAAAGAATAACAAGACATAGATATCAGAATGTTATTTTTACAACTGATGTGGCTACATGTTCATGAAGGGGCTTGCTTATTTCTTGCCTTTGGCTTGAATTAGAATTATTCCACAAAATAGCAGGTTAATCCCATAAGCTCTGGCCTGCAAAGCTAAGCTTACTACTTACTCACCAGAAAGTAATGTCTCACAGATGAAAGTATGATAGAAAGGATTGGGGGTTAGAAGAACTAAGCCAGACATTCCCAATTCCCACTACCAAGTTCACCAATAGGATAAGGTGAGAAATATGTTGGCTAGAGTATTATCAGATAAACACTTCTCCTCGCACTGCATTATAAGATGCATAAGATTTGGTTTTCTTCATTGCTATATTCAGACCTATTGCAGTGTCTGATACAGAATAGATGCTAAATATTTGCTGAATGTAAATACAATGAAGAAAGTATTCATAAGAGTATCCACTTTCAGGTCAGATTTAAGTGTTTAATGCATTTTGATTTGATTTTTGTATGTGATGAGAAATAGGGATCTAAATTCCTTCTTCTGCATATGGATATCCAGTTTTCCCAGCACCATTTACTGAAGAGACTGTTCTTTCCCTAATGTATGTTGTTGGCACCTTTCTCAAAAATAAGTTCACTAGAGGTATATAGATTTAGCTCTGAATTCTCTATTCTGATCCATTGGTCCGCATGTTTTTATGCCAGTACTATGCTGTTTTAGTTACCATAGCTCTGTAGTAAAATTTAAAGTCAAGTAATGTGATTTTTCCAGTTTTGTTCTTTTTGCTCAGGATGGCTTTGGTTATTCTGGGTCTTTCGTAGGTCTATATAAATTTTAGGACTAATTTTCTATTTCTTTGACGAATGTGAAACTATGAAACTACTAAAAAATAACACTAGGGAAACTCTCTAGGATATTAAACTAGGCAAAGATTTCTTGAGTAATACCCCACAAGCACAGGCAACCAAACTAAAAATGGACAAATGGGATTACATCAATGTAAAAGCTTCTGCACAGCAAAAGAAACAATCAACAAACTGAAGAGAAAATCCATAGAATGGGAAAAAAATATTTGCAACCTACTTGTCTAACAAGGAATTGGTAACCAGAATATGTAAGGAGCTCAAACAACTCTTCAGGAAAAAAAAAAATCTAATAATTCAATTTAAAAATAGGCAAAGATCTGAAAAGATATTTCTCAAAAGAAGACATTCAAAGGGCAAACAGGTATATAAAAAGGTTCTCAACATCACTGATCATCAGAGCAGTGCAAATAGAAACTACAATGAAATATTAATATAATTCCACCCCAATTAAAATAGGTTTTATCCAAATGACAGCCAATAATGAATGCTAGTGAGGATATGCAGAAAAAGGAAGCTTCATACACTGTTGATGGGAACGTAAGTTAGTAGAGCCACTATGAATGACAGTATGAAAGCTCCTCAAAACACTGAAAATAAAACTACCAGATAATCCAGCAATCTCACCGCCAAGCATATATACAAAAGAAAATAAATCAATATATCAAAGGGATATCTGAACTCCCATGTTTATTGCAGCACTATTCACAATAGTCAAGGTTTGAAAGCCACCTAAGTGTTCATTAACGGATGGATGGGTAAAGAAATTGTGGCATCTATACATGATGGAGTACTATTTGGCCATAAAAAATGCGGTCCCATCATTTGCAATAACTGGATGGAACTGGAAAACATTATGTTAAATGAAATAACCAGATACAGAAAGACAAACTTATGCTCTCCCTCATTTGTGGGAACTAAAAATTAAAACAATTGAACTTACAGAGATAGAAAATAGAATGATGGTTACCAAGGTCTGGGAAGGGTAGTGGGGAGGAAAGGGAAAATAGAGATGGTTAATGTTTTGTATTTGTATTGCATTTGTTAATATTAACTATGCTTTGTACACCGTTAGATACAATAAATAAGATCTATGATTCGATAGCACAACAGGGTAACAACAATTTGTTTTACATTTTAGAGTAACTGAGGGAGTATAATTGGAATGTTCATAATGCAAAGAAATGATGAATTCTTTTTTTTACTATTACAGAGGTATTTATTGGAAATAAAGTTTTATGTTTTATATTTTTTAAATGATATTTATTTTAGTTCCACTGCACAAATAAAATTGGAAGAGTCCGCTTTCAAAATCCATCAGTTTGGATGTCTTTTACAGCAACAAATTATTGCCCTAACCTCTGAATATTTTTTTTTTAATACTTTAAGTTCCAGGGTACATGTGCACAACATGCAAGTTTGTTATATATGTATACATATGCCATGTTGATGTGCTGCACCCATTAATTAGGCATTTACATTAGATATATCTCCTAATGCTATCCCTCTCCCCTCCCCCCACCCCACGACAGGCCCCGGTGTGTGATGTTACCCTTTCTGTGTCCAAGTGTTCTCATTGTTCAGTTCCCACCTATGAGTGAGAACATGCGATGTTTGCAGATGACCTGATTGTATATTTAGAAAACCCCATCATCTCAGCCTAAAATCTCCTTAAGCTGATAAACAACTTCAGCAAAGTCTCAGGATACAAAATCAATGTGCAAAAATCACAAGAATTCTTATACACCAATAACAGACAAACAGAGAGGCAAATTCTGAGTGAACTCCCATTCACAATTGCTTCAAAGAGAATAAAATACCTAAGAATCTAACTTACAAGGGAGGTGAAGGACCTCTTCAAGGAGAACTACAAACCACTGCACAACAAAATAAAAGAGGACACAAACAAATGGAAGAACATTGCATGCTCATGGATAGGAAGAATCAATATCATGAAAATGGCCAAACTGCCCAAGGTCATTTATAGATTCAATGCCATCCTCATCAAGTTACCAATGACTTTCTTCACAGAATTGGAAAAAACTACTTTAAAGTTCATATGGAACCAAAAAAGAGCCCACATTGCCAAGACAATCCTAAGCCAAAAGAACAAAGCTGGAGGCATCATGCTACCTGACTTCAAACTATACTACAATGCTACAGTAACCAAAACAGCATAGTACTGGTACCAAAACAGAGATATAGACCAATGGAACAGAACAGAGCCCTCAGAAATAATACACATCTACAACCATCTGATCTTTGACAAACCTGAGAAAAACAAGAAATGGGGAAAGGATTCCCTATTTAATAAATGGTGCTGGGAAAACTGGCTAGCCATATGTAGAAAGCTGAAACTGGATCCCTTCCTTACACCTTATACAAAAATGAATTCAAGATGAATTAAAGACTTAAATGTTAGACCTAAAACCATAAAAACCCTAGAAGAAAACCTAGGCAATACCATTCAGGACACAGGCATGAGCAAGGACTTCATGTCTAAAACACTAAAAGCAATGGCAACAGAAGCCAAAAGTGACAAATGGGATCTAATTAAACTAAAGAGCTTCTGCACAGCAAAAGAAACTACCATCAGAGTGAACAGGCAACCTACAGAATGGGAGAAAATTTTTGCAGTCTACTCATCTGATCCAGAATCTACAAAGAACTCAAACAAATTTAGAAGAAAAAAACAAACCACCCCATCAAAAAGTGGGTGAAGGATATGAACAGACCCTTCTCAAAAGAAGACATTTATGCAGCCAAAAGACACATGAAAAAATGCTCACCATCACTGGCCATCAGAGAAATGCAAATCAAAACCACAATGAGATACCATCTCACACCAGTTAGAATGGCAATCATTAAAAAGTCAGGAAACAACAGGTGCTGGAGAGGATGTGGAGAAATAGGAACACTTTTACACTGTTGGTGGGACTGTAAACTAGTTCAACCATTGTGGAAGTCAGTGTGGCGATTCCTTAGGGATCTAGAACTAGAAATACCATTTGATCCAGCCATCCCATTACTGGGTATATACCCAAAGGACTATAAATCATGCTGCTATAAAGACACATGCACACGTATGTTTATTGCGGCACTATTCACAATAGCAAAGACTTGGAACCAACCCACATGTCCATCAGTGATAGACAGGATTAACAAAACGTGGCACATATACCCCATGGAATACTATGCAGCCATAAAAAAGGATGAGTTATGTTCTTTGTAGGGACAAGGATGAAGCTGGAAACCATCATTCTCAGCAAACTATCACAAGGAAATGATGAATTCGTGAGGTGATGAATACCTGATACATTTATCCTGATATGATTATTATACATTGTATGTCTGTATCAAAATATCTCTTGTATCCTATAAATAGATACACACCTACAATGTGCCCATAAAAAATATAAATTAAAAAAATTTTGAAAGAGTATTTACTTTTATCTTATGAAGTCATCACACATTAAAATAGAACTGATGGTGTATATCAGAGACTTTATTATAATTCAACATTTTATTTAAATAATTAAATACTGCTCCTTTTAAAAATTCTAGAAGAATGCAATGATTTTATTACTTCATAGGAAATGTTAATAAAAATTAAGAAATTATTTTTAATAGAAATATGTACACCTCAATTATGAGCTATTCAAGGTACAGAAATATATATTAGAAAAAAGTAGAACCTCTTAATAAATTCTATATTCTACCTTACAATGCATATTGTTATGATACTATTTTATTTTACTTAACCATGTTTTCAACATTTTCTATGTATGTACATACCTCTGATTCAGTATTTTTTTATTTTTATTGATTTTTTTTTTTTGAGATGGAGTCCCACTCTGTCCCCTAGGCTGGAGTGCAGTGGCACAGTCTTGGCTCATGGCAACCTCCAACTCCCAGGTTCAAGCAATTCTTTTGCCTCAGTCTCCTCAGCAGCTGAGATCACAGGTGACTGCTCTCATGCGTGGCTAATTTTTTTTGTATTTTTTGTAGAGACAGGGTTTCGCCATGTTGGCCAGGCTGGGCTTGAACTCCTGGCCTCAGATGATCCACCTGCCTTGGCCTCCCAAAGTGCTGGGATTACAGATGTGAGCCACCGCGCCCGCCCTGCCTCAGTATTTTTAATGGATATGTGGAAATGTAACACGTATTACTTAACCTTATGGATTCATTTAAAGTTTTTTTCTAATTATTTTGTTATTAAAGCAATAATACAATTAATAATCATGTGCATGTCATTTTATAAGCCTATGAAAACATTTCTCAAGAACAGATAACCAGAAGCCAAACTGCTCTGTCAGTTTTGGGCATTTTTTCCTCAAAAGAATATGAAGTTACTCTATGATTTTGTTCTCCATCTTCACAATTATGGCCAATCTGATGAGTGAAAAATATTTTATCAATAATTTATTTGATGCATTTCTTATCATGTCATGTTTATTATATATAAATGTATTTATTGCTAATTTATAGCTCCTAGTCCATAAATTGACAAAATAGTCATGGGTATGTGATATGGTTTGGCTATGTCCCCACCCAAATCATGAATCGAATTGTAGCTCCCATAATTCCCACATGTCATGGGAGGGACCTGGTGGGAGGAAATTGAATCATGGGGGTGGGTTTTTCCCGTGCTGTTCTCATGGTAGTGAATACATCTCGTGAGATCTGATTGTTTTATAAAGGGGACTTCCCCCGCACATTATCTCTTAGCCTGCCACCATATAAGACATGACTTTACTCCTCCTTCACCTTCTGCCACGATGGGGAGGCCTCTTCAGCCATGTGGAACTATGAGTCAATTCAACCTCTTTCCTTTATAAATTACCCAGTCTCAGGCATGTCTTTATTAGCAGTGAGAGAAGAGACTGATATTCTGTGCTCCAGTGAAGAATACTTTAATGTGATTCTCTTCTCTTAATAACTTTTCCTTCAGCCCCCTATTTCCCTTGGTTCGTTCTCTGCAGTTCCTCAATGAGGTGGGGAAATGCAGTCCCCAGTTTTGCTTGGCTCTTAGGGTCCTATACTGCTTTCACTAGGAGCCTTTCATTAGGCTGAAAGTTCATTTTATCTTAGAGTATACTTCATGATTTGGATCATTCATGTTCTTGGCTTCATCAACAGGATTAGATGAAGAACAAATTGGCTGAATTCTTAAAAATGAAGTTTCTTAATAAATTGCCCGATAATTTTTTCCGTAATTTCATATATGCTTGTTCTAGATTCAATTTCCCTGAACCAATTAGAGAACTTTTATATATACATATGTGTGTGTTCTTAGTTGTGATTTACTTTGATTTTGTTGATATGTTTCCATCAAATTATACTTTCTAGAGATTTCTCACAACTCGTAGTTTGCAATGATGCTTCTTGTTTCCATATGAATATTATCGTTTATATTTTCTATGACTTTAAGAGATTTGGAACTGGGAGCAGAGATTTTACTCAACCTATCATTTCTATACAATTTCCAAAATGAAATCTCTAATATGAATAAATAATATAGATAGATATAGATACAAATTAGATGTAGATACCATTATGTTTTGATAAAATTGGATGTTTGTTTTTAATTTGAGATTACGGGAAAAAGGAATGCTCTCATAATTCTTATGGTGTAATCCTGGCAGGTACTTCAGAGTCATAAACAGTCAGCTTCCAGAGTACTGAAAATGATGTGTTCTAAGAAGCTCCTTTGGCCACACATCAGAAGAGACAGGCAAGCAATATGAAGATACTATGAACAGAGTCAGGAAACAGAGTTTGCAAACATAAATTATAAATCAAATGTCAGAAACATGGAAGTTTCGAATTGTGCATGTTGATTTTTCAGTCTACCTGAATCTGGGCAACTATATATTAATAGAATGTGCTTCAGGATAAGAAGAAATCAAAATTTCTTTAAGGATAGTTAGTGGTTTCCTGAGTAATACTTGCTTAGAAACTTTTGGAAACACAACCAAAAGTTAATTTACAATAATAATAATAATTTTTAGAAATAATAATTTTTGGAAAGCAAGAACAGCAAAAAAACCCCCACAAACAATAACAGTATTTTTAAGTGATTGTTATTAGCCATGTATTTTTGTTTATTATTATCTGATATTACTTTTGACAAGAAAATAATCATATTAGTTCATCCTACAAATGAGAAAAAAAAACAGGCTTAAAGAAACTATAAAATTACATCACCAGGTGAACAGATTCCAAACTTAATGCCTCATGAGGAAGATAAGACACACAATTTGCAGAGATTATAAACGTCTAGAGATACTGCTTTCAACTTTACTAAAACGTATTCAATGTGTTTACTGCCGAGTTGGTGTATTGGAGTATTTTTACACCATCGACACATTGGCCTGTGTTACCATTTTCTTATAGATATCATGTAACACTAACTTTGGAGAACTGACAAAAAATAAAACAAAATAAGCAAAAGAAAAAAAATGAAACTATGACTATTTATGGAAAGTTGTCCCGGTTATAAATTTAACTCTTGTTGGTGATACAGATGGAGATGATCTAAGGATTTTTTAAATGTAATAGTTTACCTAATAAAAGAAAACTATTTATTAAACAGAAGGGGATATCAAGCTGAAAATTGCATTGATTTCTTTTAAAAACAAATGTTCTATAGAGAACAAAAAGAAACTAAGACATATGTGTAATAAATTCAAATATTTGCAGACATGTATAACTGGCAATGCCAATTTTGATATTCCAGTTCTTATAATTTACTTTTGAAACCTGAATATTAAAACCCATATAATATTTCTCATTCAAACTTTAATATTTTATACTTGTGACCTTTAGAGTCCAGCTGTAATTATATTATAATTTTAGCATATGTGGCTGCCCAGCACTAAAATCTATTAGTGAAATTCATAGTTAGGATTCAACTTACATTTGGTCATTTAGTTTTAAGCATGATCAGCAGTGGCAAAAGTTTTCAAGCCAATTTATAATACTGAACTTCAACTATCTAACTCATGAAAACTACTGAATATTATTGTATTTGTAAAATTGTAATCTTTTGTTGGTATGAACATAGAATTATTTAGTATTTTCTGAGATTTTCTTAGATCATTTGATAGCAGTTGAAGTTGCTAAATTATAACATTAACAATAATTGTATCTACTAATTTACCAATGTAGAATATTTCAATTTTTGAAATACAAATTTAACAGTATGGTTTCATGCACTTCTGACACATACCAGGATTCAGACTGATGCTATGTGAATAGATACTGAAAAGTAATCAGTACAGCTGGGGAAAAGTACCTTAAATAGTGAATGAAATTATTAAAGAATAAAAATACTGAAGTTCTCAACTCAAACCATCTATAAATTTCCAGGATTTCTAGAATCAAAGTTATTGTTTACATGGTAGTTAATGAAATATAAACACATTAAGCTCATATGGAGAAAATATTAATACTATTAAACAGATAGAACTACTAAGTTGACTTATATGTGCCTTTATCTCATGTATCAACAAACTATTTGTAAAAAGGCATTGTATGCATCACACACTAACTCCAACTAATGAGGGCACTGATTAAACACTAAAATTTTAATGTTTTCAGAATGTATTACCAAGGTTTTTTCCACTAGAAACTATTCTAATCCAAATACTTTGGATAAGAATGAGCATGATTTTAATTATCTTATTTGTCAACAGAAAATCTACAAAAAGCTAAACAGAAAAATAGAGCTGGGGACAAAAGGAGATTCTTGAAACTAAACCATATGACTTAACTCTAAATTACATAGAAACTTGATTTTTGAGTCAAATGAATATGGTTTTACTTCAAATTGATGGCCTGTATATCTAAAAATGTTTATGTTCTACGAAATCCTTAAACATTCATGTTATTTTTGTATTTTTCTCATATTTCATATATTTTCAAATTGAGTTTTCTAAATCTCAGTCTGGGAATTGAGTCACGTTTTGCTATGCCATTTTCTGAGAGGAAAACATTTCTCAACTCTTGAGCATTTTATCTTACTCTTCCTTATAAAATGGGCATACAGTTATAAGAAAGCATTTACAAATATACAGAATTAGTAAAACCAAGGAAAATAAGCACCAGAAATGCTAATCATTGTACATGTCTTTGACCAACACTAGATTTTCAATACACTTTTAAGGGTTTAGGCACTTTTAGTCAGAATGTTACATTACATATTGTCTTACTTCAAAAAGTCATTTTATTTACCTAAAATGTAATTAGTGAGTTATTTAATAACTGCTATGTAATTAGAATATATATTTTCATTGTTTGTCATAGAAGCTATATTTTGTCTCTTCAAATTAATAATTTTGGGAGATTAGTCTCAAAATGGGGCTAACAGGTAAGGATAAGCCTCAAAATAATAGAGCCTAAGTAAGATATTTGGAAGAACTATTTATTTATAAGCAATTACAAATAGGTAAAATGGTGTTTAAAGTTGTAACGTTTTAAGTTGTATAAGTATGCAGGTAAGTTGTGAAATCATATCCTACACAGTCTTAGGTTTGTCAATAGATACATTCCCAGTGCCAACAACAGCAGCAGGTACTTGGCAGGTGCTCCATAAATCATGGTTAAATGAAATAATTTATATATTTTAAACATATTTTTACTTGAATGACTTAATAAATTTAAGACGTATCACATTTGAGAAGAATAATATCAACACATTAATGTATTTTTATGGTCATATGGAATAAAATCTATTCTAGCTAGTTGTAATATTAAAGTGTATCCTATTGAGTACTAAATGGCTTACAAAATCAATGGCAGGAATGAATAAACTGACTTTATGTTAGTCGTTCAGGAAATACTGCAGGACTGAGTCACAAAAAAAAGCTATGTTCACGTGTTCAACTAACCAGTTCATAAAATTACCATAATCAGCTAATAGTCATGATTAGGAAGCCGCCACAGCAAACCAGACATGACCGCAATGATACTTCCCAGCCGAAAATGACAGAAGTATGCCCTCCCCCTCTCTTCTGCCATGCAAATATGTAAAAAATAACCACATGAAAATATTTCAGTTTTGCATGAGAACTTAGGAAATGTCATTTTCTGCTTCTGCCAGATGATGCTTTGGGATTTGGAAAGATAATGTCGGAATTTCTATATATATTATATTTATTATTTTACAATGACTATTTGTGCATAACTTATAATTCATATTATAGTTATAAATTACTGTGCTTTAATAATATATAATAGATATAAAGAAGTAACATTTATTGGGGTGCATGCTCAAAAAATTTCAGCAGTAGACATTCAAGATCAATAATTTGTATACTACCTAAAGATGAGAGAGAAAAATCGCAACATGATAGATCACTTTGTTCTCATTGGGTAATTCACATAAATTGCACACTTAAAACATTGTCATACATACGTACTTCCTCCAGAATGTAAATTCCTGAATGTAGGAAGTGTGTTTTATTCAAGTAATTCTTCCTATGCTACCTAGTATGTACTCATTGTATGTTTGCAAATGAAGAAATGAATGAAGAATATGTTTGAAGAACTATCATGCAGAAGAAAAATAAGATTGTTTTGCTGTGATTCAATGTGCAGTAGTAGAAAGAGTACTTGTCAGTTATAGGACAAGCATATAAACGGGAATTTTTAGTTATTAGCACCGTCAAAAGAGCTAGATTGCTTTCTATGGGCAGCATTTAAGCAGAGAATAAGTTGCCATCTCTCAGGGATGTTGCAAAAAAGATTCTAATTGGGCAGCTAAACTAGGTGAACTAGTTAGACTAAAATCGCCATGATCTTTCTAATTTTATGATTACAAAATTATATTCGGAAAAAGCCCAAGTATAGAATAGATAGATTTTTTAAATATCAAATATTTTTACCCTGGCTAAAAGTAGACCAATAAAGCTGTTGAAGTAAATTCAATAATTTTAGATAAAATTAATTTAGACTCAGGACTAAAAATACAAAATACACTAGATATCAAGAAATAAGATAAAGTTGAAATACATGCTAGCTCTAGATTATAAAATGCCCTTGGGTACACATTGTTAGATTCTATTTTCACATTGCAATCTTTAAAAAATCAAGAAATGTATCACTACTTTACTTAAATCTCAAAATATCACATTCAAGATATGTCTCTCTGCATCATGTAAACCTTGGAGTTTATCCCATCTAAGAAAACATCAGACACATGAAGAATGTGACTCATGTCTTCCTTTCAAATTGTATGTAGCAAGTTTATGGAAAGATTATATCTGTCTCAAGCTCTGAGACATTTTAAATTAGTAATTGTCACACTTTACACCTATGCAAATGACACGTTCCTGACATGGTACATAATCCACTTGTCTTTTCTCAAAAAGACAGATAATAACTCAGATTACCTTGTCCAAGAATCCTTCATGACAGCAGCAGACCCAGCAAATACACCTGTCTTCCTTATCTATCATTAGCTCAGTTTGAGTTCATAGTAGACCAATCTATACTTGACAGAGCTAGGTTGGTATTTCAATAGCTTGATTTTCAAGCAGGACACATAGTCCAGTTTGTTTAACTTTCATTTGATGATCACTTTAATTGGAAAATATAATTGTTATTTTTAGATAATATTGAGACAATTACAGAAACTGAAAAAGTCTTTAACCTTTATTTTCCTAGATAAAATAATGAAACATTGTTAATTATATTATATATATTAATATGTATATTCACAAGCATAGTAAGGTACAAAAACAGTAGACATGATAACTTTTATTCCATCTCTCATTTGGTCAGTTTGATGATTGAATAGATTACTCCCATATCTACTACCTGTAATGCTAAAGGTGGAGACAAAAGATCTCTGCTCTCTCCCTCTTATTCTCTTAAATTTGTAGCAAATAAATCCACCTTTTGAGATTTTTTCCAACTCATTTTGAAGCTGAAAAGTGTCTTTTTTTCAATAGTCAAAAATCCCTCCCTTTTTATAAATGTCATTTCTAACTGAAATTCGAAAACGTATTCAAAATCATGTGGTAGATAAAACTTAAGAATTTATTTCTCTTCTCCTCTTTGCAGGATTGGTGCATAGGCCATAGAAGCACTGCTTATGGAATACAGGGTGAGGGGCCATGTGGTCTAGAGAAAGGATAGTCCACTATGGTGACAGGAGGCCCCAGGAAGCATATTTACTGTAGGTTCCTGGAGGCAAAAATCTTGAGATATTTAATCAAAATTGTTGCGAAGTGGAATCAAAAATCCTAATTATAAATAGATGGAGTGATAGAATCAGCCCAAAACAAGTGTGAAAATATATTGAAAAAGCAATTTGGGACTTATGTTGTAAACAAAATATGTTTGCAAATCTCTCCCCTATTCCATGGCACTCAGTAGTACTTTTTAGAGTGAGTTACTACAAGACCAAGAGTGGCCTTTTAAAGTATTTAATTTTGAACCATCTAAAGTACTTAACTTATGCTATTAAGGATCCTAATTTTACATATTTACAGTCTATTGCCATCTTAAGCCATTAAGAAAGATCCTCATTTCATTGTATTTTATAAAACATTTTTACATTGAGTTTATATAATGTCAAATAAATAACACTGCAGTTATGTCTACCTCACCTTTCCCTCACTGAAGTCTGTTCTGTTCAACACGTTTGTCTTAAGCACCTACTATATTCCTTTGACTTTTATTCATTATGTATGTATTTATTTATTATGCATTATTTATTTGAAAGTCATAATAATTTTATTTGAAAGTATTGTAGTAACCCACCTATTCTGATGTTGTCAGTGAACTGACTACTAGAGAGGCCCACAGTACTGTATTTCCTATGATCCAGAGCTAAAATAACCTGAGCACCTGCCTTGTGTCAAAAATTAGTTTATATGAATCTCATTTAGTTTTAGATATAATTTTATGAGTCTAGCATTGTTTTCTATAATCTTCAATTCCCCTAGTAAAAGTCAGATTCTTTGAAATATGCTTTAAAATGCAAATAATTATTTTCTGAAATCCAAGAGAAATCTTAGTAAAAAACAGTTCATCTAATTTAATCATAGATTATTGCCCTATTCAAAGAAGAGCATTCCAAAGTGGAACTCTAATCTTTACAATCATCCTCTAAAATAATTAAAAGAGTCCAAGCACAACCAACTCTAAAATGCCCTATATTTTCCTATTCTCTACTATCTTAAAATTTAAGGGGCTTTTGAGTCTTGTTCCTTGGAAAACCCATCTTTCTATGTCTATTTAGCCTTCTAACACCACCACCTGTGTCTCAATCACCAGTCCCTCTATAGTCCACCTGTATGATCTTAATTCTAAAGCTACTGGGAACTAGTAGCCTGAACAGAATAAGAAACACAATTCCATACCACTGATCAACTGGATCACTTCGAAACAAATCCTCCCCCAGATAAGCTTTTAAGACTACTTTTGACCTATATCTAAACAGAAAATATAACTAAGATTGAGAATTTCCACTGAAGAAATTAACAGTATTTAAATTTTTACATTATTATATTTTATCTCTCTTACACTTAATTACTGAAAGGCAGGCTATGTTGATAAGTAATTGTATTAGTCTTCTAGGATAGTCATAACGGAATACCACAGGTTGGGCAGCTTCAAGAGCATACGTTAATTTTCTCACGGTTCTGGAGGCTGGACATCCAAGATCAAGGTTTTTTGGTAGAACTGGTTTCTGGTGAGGTCATTCTTCCTGCTTACAGACAGTCGCCTTCTTGCTGTGTTCTCACATGGTTTCTTCTCTGTGACCACTCGGTGCACACCTGGAGTCTCTGTTTTTTATAAGGACACCAGATATATTGGATTAGGGACCCATGTTTATGACCTTAATTAATATCTTATACACCTAACTCCAAATACAGGGACACTGGGCATTAGACTTATGAGTTTGGGGAAAACACAGTTTAGTCCAGCATAGAAATATACTCCTGAAATATTGCCATTTGAATATATTTGCATTAAATGATACCATTATTCCCACATTTTTCTTTAATCTGTTTCATAAGTACTTGTACATATGCATTTCATATGTACTTGTACATTGATATGCAAAAGATTTTCACATGTATAACACATAAAATGAGAAAAAATATGTAACTTTTTTATTTTTTTATTTTGGAATATACGATTGACAAATAAAGATTGTATATTTATAAGTTATACAATGTGACAATCTGATATATGTGTACATTGTGTAATGAAATGAGTTTTTAAAAGGGAACCCATGATCATTTATAAGATTGTCATTTTTCACAGCATCTATAAAGAAATAATACTTTTTTGACCATTGTTACTGAATGAAAGAATGGGCAATGTCCTTGAAACAGCTGATGATTAAGCAATGTCCCTCAGCATAATCATAGGACAGAGACGGAAGCACAGTTTAATAAAAGCTATTAATTGGCACTGCATAGGAAGTATCCTTGGATTAAACCATTCAGAGGCAAGACAGTAAGTATAGTTGCTTGTATGTGCCAAAAAGGCTGTATAAATGTGTAAAATTGGAGAGCATAAAGCCACAGAGAGAAGTGTGTTCTGTATACAACTTTAGATGGGAAATATACACTTCCCATCTAAAGCCATTGATATGTATCCAATGTTTGACAGCGTTGCGTCAGGGAAGCTACAATACGTAAGAGAACAAATTTAGTCTGTGAACCCCTAGTTTCTATTCTCTCCTACAGTGTTCAAAGAATGGAGAAGTGTTTTTCTGTTTAGAAATCTCTTTACATTTGTTATGGTTTGGGGCTTTGGATAAAATGTGGACAGTTTGCAAAATGTAATATAAGCTAAATTTTCTATCTAGTACATGAAATAAAAGTTTGCCTTGTTATTTCACAATGAATTCTTAAACTTAAAAATCAAGGTGTTATTAATTTGTTATGCTGTCATAATAAAGTACCACAAACTGGGAGTATTAAACAACAGAAATTTATTGCCTTGCATTTCAGGAGAGATCTGAGATCAAGATGTCAGCAGGGTTGGTTCCTTCTGAGGGCCACGAGGAAGAATCTGTTCCATGCCTCACTCCCAGCTTCTGTTAGTTTGCTGGAATCTTTGGCATTCCTTAGCTTCTGCTGCATCACCCTGATCTCTGTCTTCATCTTCACATGGTGTGCTTCTGGTGTGTGTATCCATCACCAAATTTTGTTTCTATATAAGAACAATCATCATATTGGATTAGTGTCCCACTCTACTCCAGCATGACCTCATCTTAACTATTTACATCTGCAACGATCCTATTTCCAAGTAAGATCGTGCTCTTAGTTCTCAGATACAGGGGTTAGGACTTCAACATATTAATTTGAGGGACGGGAAGCCCAGTTCCACCCATAACTCAAGTATATTATCAGCTAAGATTTTTGACTCAAAGAATAACACTTCAATTTCCAAAGTAAGCTCTGTCCTTTAGGCAAGGTCAAGCATTTCATTCAACAATTATATAATATACATGAATTAATGAATAAATAAATAAATAAAGATCTATGTTCCGTTCCTTGTGTAATTAAGAGAGTTCTCAAATTTCTACAAGACAGAATATGCAGAGGCTCATTAAATGCTATTGAAAATCTCACCATACCCACGGTAATTATGGATAGATTTCAAGGAGCAGATGTCTGTTTTGGAAGGGAGGGTGTGAGGGCTGAGGGTGGATATTACTGCTGCATATTGGGAGATGATCCCTGGAATGGGAGTATAGTAGAGCAGGTTTTTCATTAAAGAGAGAATTAAGGTGAGAGCTGGAGGTAGAAGCTCTTCAGCTGTAGGGACATAAGACATAGGAAAATGGATTACTAGTTATCAGGGATTCATAGGGTTTTAAAGCAGATCTCCTGGAAGTGATGGGATAACCGATGCCAGATGTGGCCTAGAAAAGGAGTCATTGACTCTAGAGTCAATCAAGTGAATGAGTGAAGCCAGGACTATTCCAGAGGTTATAAACTCACTGATTAGTGGTAAAGGGCTGGACCAAGAGGAAGCACTTCCTCTTAGATGAAGTTTCTAAGACTAAATTCCCTTTTGAACTAAGAGGTTAATCCTCACGTAGACAGCTCCTCACTTGGTACCATCCTGCCTAAAACAAACAAAAAGATGAGGTTTTCACAGCCTTCATCTTTGTGTGGAAGCCTGAGGATTCTCAGTTCCAAGCAAGTGTGTTCCAGATTCAGGCCTCTCTATGTAAATCTCAGGTCTGGACTAACCAGAACCTCACCTTTTTCAAACTTTACCCACGATGGGTAGTGGTCATCCCTTACTCCCACCCTGGCCAGCTCCCCAGTATAAGGACCAGTTAAGGACTTTCTGTTGGAGTCTCTCAGATCAAGAATAGCTAATTCTGCAAATTGGTGGCCAAAGAAAGGGAACCACGTGGGTTGATCCTGAGAGAACTCATGGTACAGGGAGTGGCTCACATGTTCCTGGATTCATCAATGGTCTTTAGCAGCCCTGGCCTGGCTGCCCTATCCATGTGTTATATAGATTTTGGGTTCTCCATGTTGCCTCAGAATCAGGTGAGGTAGTTAAAATACCAGCTTTAGATATTTGGCTTTAGGACACCCAGATCCAGACTAGAGGTGGAAATATTATATTGATACTGGTGAATATAATAGGATTCTTATTTGGTTATTGGACTGTTTAGTTTGGTTAATGGACATTATCTTTCAATGCTGCACACATTTAATTATATTTACCTCATTACACAATGAATACATAGAGAAAATATTGTTGTTCAAAAGATCAGGAGAGCTGGGCACGGTGGCACATACCTGTAGTTCCAGCTCCTCAGGAGGCTGAGGCAGGAGGATTGCTTGATGCCAGCAGTTTGAAGCTGTAGTGTGCTACAATCGTGCCAGTAAATAGCAACAGCACTCTAGCCTAGGCAACATAGTGAGACCCTGTCTCTAAATACATACATACATACATACACACATAAAATTAAAAGACAATAGCAATTAGAAATTCAGCTTTGACCTTGCTCAAACCTAGGACCCTTCACTTGAGTTGACTATATTTATTGGTTGATGTGGCTTTCTAAGACACTTTTAAATGCATTTATTCATACTCTTAAGAACATTTGAAGCATATTTTTTTTTGTTGAGGTGTGTCTTTTGATATATATGGATATTATACATATTTCTGAAATTGTTTGTACATGATTTTACTCTTAATGACAGATTGGTTAGATTATATGCAATTCAAAAAGAAAAGCAATGAAATATTCTAAAGAATACTACTCAGAGTACTCACATACCTTGTTTTTTAATCGAAATTGCTATTCATGAAAGTTATTCCCAAAAGTAATTGAAAATGATAGTGATAGTTTGTGCCAATTTTTCTGCTGAACAATTGGACAAATGCAAACACTGATGTCCAGATGCTACAATTCTTACAATCCTGGTTGCTTTGGGAGAGTTTACATTTTATTAGGCTGATGATGAGATAAATTATCATCCACTGTATATTATTACAAAGCACATTATTAATATCATTACTTTACTATTAATAGTACCATTGCCATTTTTCCATTAAATATCATACAGATTAAAGCTCATTTATAAGATTTTGCATCTGAAAGCAAAGTTTTTGAAGCAAAGGATGATATATTAGAGGGAGAAATTAAGTAAATCATTACATTCCAATTTAGAAAGAGACTATTGAGATGTTGAAACTGATTGCATTCAAACTATTTGTGTCAGTAATTTTGTCACATTTTAATATTATTATTTCAATATATCATAGAATAATATAGCTATATGATTATGTAGTGATTTTATTTTTCATATATGGCTGGCATCTGCTTAATAGCCAGAAATCTTGTTGAGAGAGGAATCTTGTTTAATATTTTTCTAATATACTCAAAGGGGATTTCCAAGCACTGTACTTGGTCCATTATAGCTGTAGAAAATGTAGCAGTTCTTGTATGAACTGCCTTGTATTTGCAAAATACTTAACACTCAGTCCTCAGTGGGTCTGTTTGAATACTACTTTTTATGTCACCTAAAAATCCCTCACACCAGAGAAAAATAACATCTAATTCATGGACTAACCTGTTTATATTTAGCATTTCTCAATGTGCAAAGTACTTTCAGATGCTGTATCATTGTTTAATACTCCATATGTTCTGTGTAACTTAAACCCTGTCTGTTTTGATGGCAATATACCACCCTAGCTTCAACCTAATCTGTGCCAGCCTTTCTCTTCTCCCTACAATGCTACATCCATCCTTTTTCACAGGCATTCTGCATATGTTCAGAATACTTGAAGTAGGCCATTTTATGTGGCCATAAAGCTAGTACCCATGCTCGGGATGGAGTGGATCTTACTTTTCAGTTTCCAGCCAACTTCTTTTATTATCTATATCTAACCTCTCTAAGTCTTCAAATTTCCAAATTGTAAAATTTGGAAATAACAAATATTTAGTTTGAGAGAGTAGAATTAGTCTTTTTCCGAGAAATTTGATAATAAGGTGATCTTGTATTTTAAATAAAAATAGGATAATTTACTCCAGAAAAGTCTTAGGGTGGTTTTCTTTCTTGGGGTGTTTTTGTATCTCTGGGTATGTATTTAGCATCAGATAAGGTTTGAACCTTATTGTAAATCACTTTCCAGATTAAGGAAACTGTGACTTAGGACATTCAATGGATTTGCCCAAGTTAGCATACAAATAATGTTTCAGCTTTATCTTGTTTCCCATAAATGTCAAGTACAGCTTTCTCCATCCCAGCACTGTGATATATAAGTCACCCTTTCAAAGATTAATAACCTTTGCCAAGACTGGAGTTGATTTATGCTCTGGCTCTGTTGGCAACAGAGGCCTCCCTACCCCAGCCCTCATCAGCTACATTGATTGGGCACCAGAGCTTCCCCCAGCCTGCTGCTTAAGCAGATGCTAATGGGCAAATGAGCAACAGCAGGGGGGAAGACTGGGGTGATCTTCATTCATTAACAACTGTTCAAGCAGCAGGCTGAGGGAATCTGCAGATGCTGAGAAAGACACTAGGATGAACACTGACCTCAAAGATACTTTTGAACAAAACTTGAATTTTTCTACCAGGTCAAGTTGCTGTGTTTTCCAAAACTTATATATACTGTGATATATAATGGTAAATAATGGGTTTATATTCTTCTTTAAGTCCCTGCTTTCTTATATTGATGTCAATGCATGTATCAAAATCAATCAAGGTCAGATTTTTGGTTCTAAGCCACTGTCTTGTGAATTGCCTAGTCATAATAATCACAGCGGGTCTTACAAACTGCAGATTCTAATTCAATGGGTCAGGAGTAAGAATTGGAGAAGCTGTATTTTTAGTAAGTGTCATGGTATATTTTATGAGGTTTAAGGATACAACACATTTTCTAAGCAGTGTACTTCAAAATGTTGCCCACTACCTCCTTTGTCACAGTTACTCAAATAATTATTAATAATACAATAAACTCACATCACCCTAGCCCTACTGAATGAGAATATTTTGGGTCAAATCCAGGAATTTATTTTTAAGTAAGGAGTATTAGACTCAAGTTTCAGAAAGGCAGGTGAATAAAAAGTTAAAATCTGGTCAAACGGTGAATTCCAAATTATTTGAAAGTACTAAGAATTTCTCCTTTGAAGACATGGGTTCATTTTAGAAGCAATTTCTCTATTCTTTCCTCCTAAAGGATCAAAGGCAGATTTATAACACCATCCATTAAATTACCAACTTGCCTTCTGAACATTGAATGCCTATAGAATTGTCTTTGTCCCCACTTAACTTGATGTCTACTTTTTTTTTTGAGGTGTCTAAAATGCAGTTTTATGTCTAAATGTCTAAAATGTCTAAATGAGTTTTCTCAGTAAAGATTCTCTGTGGTCACTTCTGCAGTCAAAATTTCATATTTTGAGAGATGGTTCTTGTTGGATTATTTTACTGCTATATGCAATTGCCCTTGATCTTTGAGATGACAGGTGGCCAATTAAAATTGTGATCAGGTATGCTTGCATTTATTGCTAGACCACTCTATTATATTTCTTAGAGCTGGCCTAGCAAGTTACCACAAACTTGTGACTTACACAACAGAAATTTATTCTCCCACAATTCCATAGGCCAGAAATCTGAAACCAAGGTGTCAGCAGGACTGGTTCCTTAGGGAGGCTTTGGGGGAGAATCTGTTCGATTACTTATTCCTAGCTTCTAGGGGCTGTGGCAATATTTGGAGTTCCTTGCCTTGTAGTCATATCACTCCAATACGTACCTCTGTCTTCACATGGTTTTCCTCTTGCATTTCAGATATCCCTCTTCTTTCTCTTACAAAGACATCAGTCATCAGATTTAGAGTCCACGCTAAATCCAGGATGACCTCATCCCAACATCCACATAAGAGTATTTCCACAGGTAGGGGGGATTAGGGCTCCGATATACCTTTTGGAGAGACAGTGTTCAACCCACTAAAATTACTGAACTGTAAATATATGTATCTAAGGAATAATATGTATATATTATTTAATATAGGGGTACAACCATGTGAATTATATGTATTACACATATTTTTCAAGTCTTCCTTTTAAGGCAAAGGTAAAACAAAATATTATATTGATTTGATGTTTTTTTGAAAGAGTTAAAATGTTCCTCTAGTCTTAAGGATATTAACTACCTCACATGCATATGTGATACGTGCATGAATTACAAATTCAGCTGGAATTTTTAAATTAAAATAAATTTAGCATGTGCATTTTCTGTTAGATATATCTAATTATCAAACTCAGTCACCCATTACACTACATTTTGTTACTATCTAGATATATTTATTTGCTGTTAGCCTTTTAGAAGTGAATGTAACTTGGATTTATTTTTATGTGAACTTAGAGGGAAATGTTTTAAGCTGTTTTTTCAAATGTGAGTTCAAATCCATATCAAGCTTTACTATTCAAAATACTATTAACACCGTAAAGAATCATGATGTATAAGTTGAAATGGGTGTACAACAACATATTTTGGTTTTTGTTTTAATTTTTGTAATCATAATTCTCCAGTGAGCAGAAAATGTCAACACAGCTGTTACTATTTACTTGTAGTCTCATTCTCCTTTTTCTTCCCCACCCCCATCTCTCACTCAATATTAGAACCCTTTTGTATCACCCATTTTTAAATTCCCAGTTGGTTCAATTGCGAAGGGAGAAAATAGGGGTCTGCAGGACATTCCTTGGCAAGCACTGAGAGTATAGTTTTCTCATTTTAAATTCACAAAGTATAGTCCTTCTGGCCCTAGGAGGCTTGGGCTGCTTTACCTTGCTGTTGTAATGAGAATATACTGACACATTTTCATTATTAGATCAAAGGAGAAGGACATTACAGGAAGTAACTTGCAAATGAAATATCAAAATTGGCTGGAGTATACACTTTCATTCTAATCAAATACCATTCTCTTTTTCCAGAATCAATAGAGGAAACCAAAGAAGGAGACACGTGGTCTGAAATTAATACAGCTGGTGAAGTCAGACTTAAAGCAGGTTCATTTATTCACAGTTGACTTGAATAACTGAAACATGGATTTTATAATTAGAATGTCTTGGAAAAAGCAACCTAATTTACAGGTGGACACAAAAAGGTAACATGTGGGCTTTACTAGTTTTAGTATTGAGTTGTATTATACCCTTGATTTGGTAATTCAAGATGAAATGGGTGAAACAGATTATTTTAAATGATCATTTTCTTCCAAAAAATTGCAGCATCTATTTCAATTACAAATTCATTGAATCTAAGTAATCATCTTTTAAAATATTTCTGTACTTTAGTAAGCCTTATTTAAAGTGAACTAAATTATCATTCATTCCTATTGGCATCTGTTGATGATTATTGTCACCAGCTATAACAAATGAACAAAAATTTTTGTTAGAGAAAGATGAGATGTGTTTCTTATACTGTACAGTGTTAATAAGAACATATTATTTGTCTTAAATTTATAAGCCAAATCACCAGTGCCTTTAGGGGACATTCTCTTAAAAACTTCTGTATTGTAGAAAATTGTGAAGTCTATAATTTGCATGAGGTAGTATTTTTTTTACCAATGTAAAAAACCTAAATGATCTTAAATGTGAATGCTTTGATTTATATAAAAGTCATGTGTGGCATATGTGTAAGATATACTTACCCATTCACTTTATTGACAGTACATTTTATGAGCACATATAATGAAATATGTATTACATAAGCTACTATATGAGCATAATTATTATGAATTTATAGACGTGGATAATAAAGTTGGTAAAAATGGGTATGCTTACTGTTGTAGTTGTTCCATTGCTTAACTCAAATGATGCTAAAATTTTTCTCCTAAGCACTTTTTTCTCTTAAATTTGACCTAGAGTCACCAGCCTTCCCAATTCAAAGTCAATCAACAGAAAATTATAATCAGTAGTACAGGCACTCTGCCATATGTATGGCCTTGCCAAGATGTTGCTATAGTCACCACATTTGTGTCAAATGGTAAACAAAATTGAAGACTGGCAATTATAGCTTATTTCTGTGTATTAGCAGGCTTAATTTCAGAGTTGTAGAAGTCCTCATGTAAAAGCTCTCAAGTTATTATAATTTCAGGGACGAATATTAAGGTAAGCAGTAGCGTCAATATTATAAAATCAATTTTTCCTATGAAGAAGTTCTTCTTCAGTGGGGAGATGAAACAGTACTCAGAAGCAATGTCTACAACTTGACCTGTGTGTTTCCAGGCATTTGAGCAAGGCTTGGAATTGCATCCATAGTAGTTAATCTAGGCCTTTAGATTGAATCAAGACCCTATGATTGTTCATGCTTCCTGTTTAGCCTTGAAAGGGTAGCAGTACAATTGGTATCTGAATTATAAGGAATAAATATAAAATAAACTTAGAGGCACTCTCAAGAAAATATTGAGCAGATATATGAAAAGAGAAAATAAAGTTCATAGTCTCTGTATATATTGTTGAAGGAAAAAAAAAACCTAAATTTGTGAAAAATGTAGCTAGCCACTGGAAGATCCAGTAAGATTTTAGTTTGACTGTCACTTCTGAAATTCCACTTCTCATAAAAAATTGTTTTAGATTACTATGGCCGCAAAATAATATGGCAGACATTGATGTGCGAAATACTTTATTAGAGAACATTTATGCTATAGGTAATTACTAAAAGCAGTGAATGATAATAGCTACTCAGCTACACTGGAATAATTTACTTTTAATATAATCTTCATTAAAGTAATATTAAAGAGGCTATTTTCATTGTGAAATAAAGAGATTTTGCCATATGACTTATTTTATTCTTAATTGTGATCACATGGCTCTGGTCAGATGCAACAGAAAGAAAATGTGCACCCAAGTGTTTGACTATATTCTTAAAACAAAAGTAT
Source organism: Pongo abelii (assembly GCF_028885655.2). Taxonomy (NCBI): domain Eukaryota; kingdom Metazoa; phylum Chordata; class Mammalia; order Primates; family Hominidae; genus Pongo; species Pongo abelii. The sequence goes on from NC_071998.2 coordinate 47,294,040, forward strand.
TAATAACTGAGCAATTCATTTATTTTTCTTCCCATTTGGAGTAGAAATTAGGATTATTTAATAATTATGCATCTGATACCTCTTTATAACACCAAAGAATTAAATTATCCTCTGCTTCATTTGGGACCATTATAAATTTACATTAGTTCCTTAAAGGATGCTTCACCAGGATTCACTTAATTTCACATGGCAGAACCTTGAACAGTTTATTTCAGGAGATTGTAAAACAAAGAGTTCATGTAAACTGCATAAATGTCTCCTGACTCACAGGTAACCTATCATTGAATACTGTAGATTATGACACATTTATTTGTTTAAAATGTCAGCCTTGCATTTGCTTGGGTGACTGGCCTGGTACAGTTTGAGAGTCACTTAACTAATGCTGAGCCATTTGTTATTGTTTTATTTTTGTTTTTGTTTGAGCCATCTGGGAATTTAGATTAAATCTAGCTACTATTAGAGAACCTAAGGGAAATTTTTAGATTTATGTGCTTTGTTTCTAAATGATTGGATTTTACAGAAATTTACCTCTCCAAGATTTGGAATTACAAGATAATTTAGTTAGACTTGAGCTTTTAAAAAAGTCCAAAAATAAATCAAAACCCTCTAAAATCCACAAGGTTTCTCTAGATGACTCCTATCCTGTGCTAGCTCTTCAGACTTACCCTGATTATCACCTCATATTTCAAAACATATTTGAAAAAGAAGAAGAAATTTGAAAGACTGTCATTATCTGGTTTCATGGCTTACTGTAAAGCAAAGCTATGACAGTCAAGACTATACACAAAACAAGACATTTCATTACTATAATCAGAGGTATTTTGCTACTATAATTTGGTATTAATGTAAAGATAGACAATAGAGTCAAACAATAAACTGGATTTAATCAAAATGAAAAATTTCTGCTCATCAAAAACACTGATAAAAAATGACAAGTGAAGCCACAGATAGGGAGAAAATATTTTCAGATCGTACATCTTATATTGGATTTATATCCAAAACTTATAGACAACCTTCAAAATCAATAAGATAATAAACAATCCAATAAGTAAGTGGGAAATTGATTTGAACAGACACTTTACCAAAAAGATACAGGAATTTTTAAAAGCATATAAAAAGATTTTCAAAATCATTAGTCATTGGGGAAACAAAAATTAATGCCACAATAAATTAGTACTACTCACATTCGACTGGATAAAATTAAAGAAACAAATCATATGAAATGTTGGCAAGGATGAGGAATGACTGCAACTCTCAAACATTTCAAGTAGAAATGTCAAATAAACAACCATTTCAGAAATATGTTTTATAGTTATAAAAATTAGCATACATCTATCATATTATTTAGCAATATTATTTCCAGATATTTATACCTGACCAATGAAAGCACACATACTTACAAGCCCTTGTTACATGAATGTTCATAGCAATTGCTTCTCACTAAGCAATTCTCTCAGTAACACCCAATACCTGAAAACAACCAATATATCCATTAACAGGTGAATTTATAATTAGCTGTTGTATATTTTTGTAACGAAACGAATTGTTGATATCTACATCAATATGAATGAAATGAATCTTAAAAGAATTATGCTATATAAAATAAGTCATAAAAAACAGCATATACTTTCAGATTTCATTTACATAAAATTATTGAAAATACAAATGGATACATAGTAATAGAAAACAAGTTATCTGAAGTTTGGAAGGAGATATGGAGGGAAGAACTAAGAAGAGGCATGAGGAAATTTTAGGGGAGATGGACATGTTCATTTTCTTGACTTTGTTACTGATTTCATAGGTTTATTCCTATTATAAATCTTATCAAATTGTACACTTTAAATATGTCCAGTGTATTTGTAGGTTAATTACAAGGAAAGCTGTTAGAAAGTGATTGGATTTTTCTTTGATGAAGAAAGGCAATAGAATTTGTTAGAAGGGAGTCAGATAAACCGGGGTTAATATGAGCTCCAGCATTTATTAGCCATACAGTCATGAAAAATTACAGCCTTTGTTTCCTCACCTATTAAATGGGAAAATATTACTGTCTGAAACTTCTAGCTTAGAATTTACCTGTGATAATGTATGTGAATGCTTTCCATAACACCTAGCATATTATTTGGTCCTCAATAGATATTAATGTCCTTTCCCATAGTCTTTACCATCTCTAAAGTTTATGTTGTACAACCAGTACAAAGCGCTGGAAAAATGCTAACTTATGAATTGTACAAATCACAATTTTTTTCCCTAGAAATGTCATAAACCACAACTGGATGGCACTATGCATGTACATAACAAGCATCACCTAGGCAAGTTTGAAAAATCATGACTCATTAAAAAACCATACCCTAAAGGAAAAAGAAGTGTCAGAAATAGCTCCCAAATAAGAAGTACCTACATGACCAGATGAAAAGACAAGGTCTAAAACAGGTAACAGACCCTGTCATGAACAGGAGGAATTAGGTTATGACTAGAGACAGTAATAGGCCTTCTCTATAACCTAATGGTTAGAAAAATTGAAGCACTCTAAAACTGTGAATATGTGACCAAAAACACTGAAATGAAAAATGGCTGAGTCAGTGATTTTGGCAAAGTTATGACAGAACTAGATCAACTGAAAATTCAGTCTGGTTCATTATGTAAGGGTAGATCATTAAAATATCAGGGAGAAAAACAATCAAACTTCTTGACACTGAAACTGTGACCTAATTAAACAGATTGTATAAAAACAAGGCCATCATTTATAATATATATACTAATATCTTTAGAATGAACCAGTTTCCTTAGTCAGAGAATTCAAGTTAATAGATTATAAAAGTAGTTTTACTATACAACATTTTAAAACATATAGCAACAATTCTATTCAGATGATATGAGGAAAAATATCTTAGCCATGTTTGATTAGTTAAAAATAAGTTTTCTGCATAATTTTATGTTAAAAAGTTTCTTTTCAAAAAGAACAAATTAAACATGGAAAATATAATCATTTTCCCAGATCTATCTAGGTGATCACCATTTATAAGAATCTTATAATAAATAATGTCTTATAATGCTAAGAACTCTTTTATGAAGAATGTAATAACCTCTTAATTGCCTTTTGTGTTAATTCAATTTTCCATTTAACTTCTTACATTCATATAGCATTCTGCAAATTACATACTCCTTTTACCTGCATTACCTTATTTAATAAAAAGGTAAAATGTATAAAATATATAAATAACTCTTAAAAGTCAACAATAAAAAAGTCTGGTTTAAAACTGGGCCAAAGACCTTAACAGACATCTCACCAAAGAATATATACAAGAGACTAGATAGTCATATGCAGAAGAATGAAACTAGACTGCCACCCTACATCCTATACAAAAATCAGCTTAAGCTCTACCAAAGACCTAAATGTAAGACCTCAAACTTTAAAACTACTAAAAGAAAACATAGGGGAAATGCTTCAGAATATTGGGAATTTTGGGAAAAGGTTTTGTTTTAAAACCCTTAAAAGCACAGGTAACAACAGCAAAAATAAACAAATGAGATTATATCAAATCAGAAATCTTCTGCACAGCAGAGAAAATAATCAATAGAGTGAAAAGGCAACCTACAGAATGAAAAAAAGAATTATTTGCAAACTTCTCATCCAATGGGATTAATATGCAGAATACACAAGGAGCTTAAACATCTCAGCAGCAAAAACACAAACAATGTGATTAAAAAATGGGCAAATGATTTGAACAGATATCTCTCAAAAGACATAGAATTTTCTATCAAATGTATTTTAAAAATATTCAACAACATAAATCATTAGAGAAATGCAAATCAAAACCACAATGAAGTATCATTTTGTGGTAAGACACCTACAGGACTTGCTTCTAGAATCAGATGAAAAAATAGCCAGGACTAGCAAGTGGCTCCAAAAGCAACCTCTAGTTGCCCTCCCTGCACTCAGCATAAGACACTTACACCAGCACTATGACAGTTTACAAATTCCATGGCAAAACACAAAAGTTGCTGGCCCTTTCTATAGCAACACCCAGAAGTTACCACCCATTTTCTAGAGATTTCTGAATAACCCCCCAATACTTTGCATGTAATTAAAAGTGATTATAAATTCTCACTTAAATTCTCACTTTTAGTCAACAACCAACATGCTACTATAGTCACAGCCCATATGCTACTACTGTTGTTGCACTGCCTATGGGCGAGTGCTGCTCTGCAACGAGCTGTCACTGATCTGTAACACTGCCACTTCAATAAAGTTCTTTTCTTCCACTGCCAGCTTGTTCTTAAATTCTTTCCTGAGCAAAGCCAAGAACCTGCCCTGCATTATAGTGCCCAATGTGGGACAAGAGAAGTCAGTGCTTGGAGAGGCAGCTAGATGGCAAGAAGCAGAGAGGCACTGATTGTGAAAGAGATGGCGGTGAAGAAGTGAGATGGTGAGAGGTGGTGAAGGAGCAGGGCAATTGGTGATCAAACTGCAGAGCTGCAACATTAAGTCTGTAACACTAAAGAGCTGCTAACACCGCAGAGCTGTAACAGTAGCCAAAGATTCTTTTCAGAGCCATCATCTTTCTGGACAGGTGGAGGCAGTGAAGCTGAGTGGATGGGCGAGCAACTGCAGAGCTGCTGCCTCATGTGGGACCCACCACTCCAAATGTCAGGTCACAAATCTGAACACCACTTCATCTGTGGCAGCCAAGTCCACCCAAGCCAGGGTAACCTGGGGTGACTTCACACAGCTCACTCCATGCTGGAGTTCATTTGGGACCATTTTGGCTCCTGTACATGGATGAGCATCCTCTCTGGCCCGTTTTAATATTGGGTGAACCAGGAAATAAGGCCTCTGGCTAGGTGGTCAATTCAAAGTTCCCTGTCATTTTGGTGCAATGAAAAAAACTTGCCTGGCCACCTATGTTCTTGTCACCCTTTCTCTTAGTCCTTTCCTCTGTATTGTCCTATTTTTTTTTTTCTGCCAGTCATTTATTTTCCACCCTGAAATGAATGCTTCATTTATAGTTGTTTTTGTTTTTTGCTTTGGCTCCCTGCTAACTGTATTTGGGCAATTATTTAAGTCAGGACACTTGGTTGTGACAGGTCCCCCATTGTGTTGATTCAGGACCACCATAGTCATGTTGTTCTGTGATTCCAATTTGGCCTTTGGAGGTCACAGTGGGCCACCCCCTAGATGCTCAGGGGTTTTTAGCATTGACATTCCCTCTAGGATTGTGGGTGATAGCCCCACCCATGGGGGAATCTTGGTCTCTTGGTCTCATTTTTTTCTGCCCTGAAGTTGGAAATTATCATTTTCTGTAAGAGCCAGTTGTGGACCCCTCTCTATGTGCTGTCTTCCTTTCTGTCCAATAAATTGCCTTGCTCAAGCCCATCTTGGACTGTTGGATGAAGAGAATGGGGATTCCTGGCCCCCTGACCTATTGGATAACTACCCACAGTTGCAGACAAGTGGATGCTTGAATACTTTCTTCGATGTCTCTCTTACTGGGTGGATTCTGTGTTGGCTTGGGGCCTCTAACATCTCCCGTTCAGCAACACTATTTACCCTTACCCTTCCTCCTTTCTACAATTACCTTGTTTTTTTAATCCCTCTTTGTTCAAACTAAAATGTTTACTTCAATCTCTTTGGAATTCAGACACTAAGCATTCTACTGCCCACCACTCATATCTCATAATCCACTTTTGTAAAGCTTTACTACCTCTACCTACACCTTCTCTGCAGTATGTGGGAATTTGAAAGGAAAAGTAATTAAGCTTTCACTAGACTTAAGGCAAACTGAAAAAAAAAAAATTTCTGTAAGAATCTTTACTGGAAAGTGAACACGACAGTATCCCAGAGGACTGGCCACTAGGATGTCATTTAGGCAACTGGAGCAAATTCAAGTTAGATAATATAAAGAGAAAAAAAATCATTTTCTATTGCAACACCATTTAGGTCCAATACAAATTGGGGAACCAAAAGATTTGACCTAAACATGGTTCTTTACATTATAATACTATTTAACAACTAGACTTATTCTGTAAAAAAGAAGGAATGAAAATGAGGAGAAGTTTCTTATGTGCAGCTTTTATAGACTCTACCAGATCTCAACCTAAGAGAATGCTGTAGAATGTGTCTAGTCCATGTCATTTTCAGGGACCAAAAGGCAGCACTAGATATCTTAGATGACCCCCTTTTAGCTGCACCTGCTAGGAGTTTCATGCCCCCCCACTTGGAGCCTCTGCATTTCCTGAATTCTGAGGGGGAGTCCTGCCAGTTCTTCAGTGCAGGATTTCATTCCAAGGTCATTAGGCACCCCTCCCCCTTATCCAATTAAGCCTAGTCTATACCTTTGCAGCCTACAGAAATAAGCCTAACCAATACCACCAGGAGTGGGGCCCCACATCAGCTCCCAAAATTAAATCTGTGCCCATTGTGGGAAACAGACAGAGATGGGGGAACAATCAGAGTATATCTCATTTTTTTTAAATGTACAATTTAGCTTTATGCGAGGAGAAATTTAGCCAGTTTTCAGAGGATCCAGGGAAGTTTATAGAGGAATTTGTTGACCATGTCTTTTGATTTAACTTGGCATGACTTGCAAATATTATTATCTACTTGCTGTACCATAGAGGAGAAAGAAAAGATTCTAGATATTGTCCATGAATATGCAGTTGGAGTGCTGCTTGTTACCAAGGCCACTTATTGTGTAGGGGGAGGTGCAGTTTCAGATCTGGACCCTCAGGGAAACTACCAGAGAGGTGCCCAGGACCTTGAACTCAGAAATCACATGCTAACTTATTTAATAGAAGGTATTAAAAAGTGCATGGTTAAGCCAGTTAATTATAGCAAGATTAGAGAAGTAATTCGGGGAGAAGATGAAAATCCCACTCTATTTCAGGGTCACCCGGATGAGGCCCTCAGGAAATATACTAATGCAGACCCTGACTCCCTGTAAGGCCAAGCTCTCCCGGGCATGCATTTTATTATTCAATCTGCTCCTGACATTAGCAGGGAGCTACAAAAAGCAGCAGTGGACCCCAAACTCACCAATTAACTGTAGTTTCTTTGACCAGACACCAGGCTGCCTGTGTTAATTCCCTTTGCTCTCCCTATTAACCTAATCCAGTGTGAGTGGAAACAAAACTCTATAGTAAATATTTCAAAAATTATAGCAGCAGGAAATCATCTTAATGGTTGTTGGATTTGTCATCAATATCCCCAGGATAGAGTTCCCTCTTCTGGCACATCTGGAAAATCTCACAGCCATCTCTATGGATCTCTCAATTAGCCATAGTGATCCCTTAGTATCTAGACCCTTACTCGTTAGGTATTCTCCCCCGTTTTTCATCCATTGTTGTGCTAATGACACAAAAGTAGAAGTTTCCTTACAATGCTCTAATCAAACCCTAGTAGCCAAGTTCCCAAGGCCACAGGTGAGGTAAATGAAATCTCACTTGTAAGTGAGGAAACCATACATGGTGACTGATCTGGGAAGGTAGGAGTACTGCCCCCTTCTGGAAAACAAGAGCTTTTCAACCACCCCCATTGGAACAAGAAAAAAGTATCTCTACAGACCCAACTTGGCAGCAAATAATAGACATTACACCCCCATAAGGCCTCAATTTGTGCGCCAACTGGGGTTATCTTTGTCACGAATGGGAAGAAGTCCCATCCTGTAACCACTCCCAACTTCCTAGGGAGCCACCTATTCTTTTAGGAGTAGCTTTCCCTTGTATATCAAAAACTTGGAACAGGAATGAATGCACGTTGGCCACCATTGCCACTCAGGGGATCACGTCTACAACCCCATAAAACCCAGAAATATTAGAAATAAATGAGCAGTAAGATTAGTTCTGGTGACAATCAGCGAGGCAATAGGACTAGTTGCCCCATGTTTATTGTAACACTCTTCACCATACCAAGATGTGGAAACAGCCAAGGTGCTGAACAGCAGATGAATGGATAAAGAAAATGTGATTTTTTATATATATATATATACACACACACACACACACACACACATACACACACACAATGGGATGCTATTCACTATAAAAAAGAATCAAGTCTTGTCATTGCAGCAACCTGGAAAGAAGAGGAAGACATGTTAGGTATAATAAGCTAGAAACAAAAAGTTAAACACTGCATATTCTCACTCATATGTGTAAGCTCAAAAATCTCAATATCATTGAAAGTAGAACAGAAGCTATTAGATCCATTGAAGGAAAGAATAGACAGGGAGAGATTTGCTAAATAATACAAAATTACAGCTAGATAGTAAGAATAAGTTCAAGTGTTAGTTAACACTGTAGGATGACTATAGTTAACGGTAATAGATATATTATTTAACATAACTACTGGGAGGATATTGAATGTTCCCAGCACAAAGAAATGATAAATGTTTGAGATGATGGCTATGCTAATTACCCTATCTGATCACTGTACATTATATGTATAGCAACATCAATGTGTACTCCATAAATATGTACAATTATTTGTCCATTTTAAACATCTCAAAAATACAGGAATTATTTGACATTTTAAAAAATATATATATAATGTGGCAAATAAGCATATGAAAAGTTGCTTCACCTCATATATCCTTAGGGAACTGTAAATTAAAATAGCAATGAGACATCACTACACACCCATTAGAATGCCCTGAATCCAGAAAACTGAAAAGATCAAATGCTGATGAGAATGGGGAGCAACCAGAACTCTCATTTATTGCTGGTGGAAATGAAAAATGTTACAGACATTTCGGAAGACAGTTTAGTAGTTTTGTATAAAATAAAAAATATTCGGTGGTGGCTCATGCCTGTAATCCCAGCACTTTGGGAGGCCAAGGCGGTCGGATCACGAGGTCAGGAGATCGAGACCATCCTGGTTAACACAGTGAAACCCCGTCTCTACTTAAAAAAATATGAAAAATTAGCCGGGCATGGCGGCGGGCGCCTGTAGTCCCAGCTACTGGGGAGGCTGAGGCAGGAGAATGGCGTGAACCCGGGAGGTGGAGCTTGCAGTGAGCCAAGATCATGCCACTGCACTCCAGCCTGGGAGACAGAGCAAGACTCCTTCTCAAAAAATAAATAAATAAAAAAAAAATAAAAATAAAATAAAATAAAACATATTCTTACCATATGATCCAACTATATCACGCATTGGTATTTGCCCAAATGAACTTAAGACTTATGTACATGAAAAAATCAAAATGCAGATGTGTTCAGGAGCTTTATTGATGATTGGCAAAACTTGGAAGCAACCAAGATGTCCTTCAGTAGCTGAATGAGTAAGTAAACTGTAATACAACTAGGTATTGGAATACTGTTCCAGGCTAAAAAGAAATGAGCTATTAAGCTATGAAAAAGCATAAAGGAAACTTAATTGCACTTTATTATATGAAAGAAGCCAATCTTAAAAGGCTGAATACCGTATGAGTCCAGTTATGTGACGTCTGGAAAAGGCAAAACTATGCAGATAGTAAAAAGAGCACAGTTGAGTTTTAGGGCAGTGAAAGTACTCTGTATGACACTATAATGGTGGATAGATGTTATTATATATTTGTCTAAATCCACAGAATGTACAAGACCAAGAGTGAACCTCAATGTAAACTATGGACTTTGGGTGATAATGATGTGTCAATGTAGGTTTATAAATTGTGGCAAATGTACCACTCTGATTGGGGATGTTGACAATGGTGTAACTTATACATGTGTGGGGGTAGGGGTAATATGAGGAACTGTGTACCTTTTGATCAGTGTTGCTCAAACTTTCTAAAAATAAAGTCTATTTGAAACAAAAATTAATTTTAAAATTTATACTTTTGAGGTAATATAAATAGCTCCCTAAATTAACTTGACTATTAATAAAAATAACCCAAGAGATATAAGAAAAATAACTATTTTAATGTTTGAAAAACTACAAGAAGCAGGCTTCCATAATATAGACCACAAATCAAAGATGTATATAAGAGAAAAAATATATGTATGTATGTATGCTTACAAGCATTTTCACATATATAACTATGCACTCAGTAGGTGAGGGGAAAAGGAAATAAAAAATGTAAAGGAACAAAGATTAAAAGCTGATTGTCTGCAGGTATATTTCAGTAGCCAGTAGGAATATTGTTTTTTTTCTAAGTATGGAAGACCAATATCAGTAGGTTGTTATTGATATAAAAAAATGTTCTAGGGTCACATTTTTCTTGGTGGTCTAGCATAATTTCTCTACCTAAAAGGAAGAGGAAATTCCTAGGTACAATATTAATTCTTTAATGCTTAAAAGGAACCTTATTCTCCCTGCATTGGCAAAATGAAAGGTGTTCTTTTCAGAAACTCTGTGAAATAACTCTTGTAGGATTTTACATTGTAGTCAATGGCAGAAGGACATACACTTACCGTAGTCTGTCCAGTATCACATATTTGCATTATGCATTCCTCCCTTGAGGTTAGTTAACACCAACATTCTTAGAACATACTCTGGATAAGGAAATCCAGAGAATATGGCCAAGTTATTTTATTTTTCTTAAGCAAATATAACTGAATAAAACAGTATTAATCCCATCATTTCACCTCATTAATACCACATACTAAACACATACATTAAGTGATTCCCAATAGCATAATTTATAATGCCGAGTAGAGTGGAAAAAGGGGCCTTCAAACCCAATAGTCAGTGAAACCAAACCCCATTCCCAGCCCTATAACCAAAGGTGTGAATCATTAAAACGAAGGGCTTAAGAGTAACCTAAATATTCAACATAAAAAAAGGTGATTCAGTGGCTTCCATATACACTCATATATAGCCATATTAATACTTCACAAAAATTGCAAGTCAGTCCACAGAGAGGGGTCCTCTCTATCTGAAAGATACTATATTTTATCCAACTATCCTTTCTGTACCTTTAGAAAAAAAAATAATGAGATGTTTAACTCTTCTGTCATAGTATGTTTTCCTTTCACAGTCAAAAATATTGTGAGGTAAAGGGATATATACATTTATTTTACATTTAATTCAGTTGAAAATAGCATGTTAATAAGTTACGCTGAAATTTTTTCAATAACAAGAATTTGTCATGAAGAGCTGAATCATTCAGGATATAATGAAAGAACCATTACAAGAATATAAAGACCTGAGGAGGAGCCAAGATGGCCGAATAGGAACAGCTCCGGTCTACAGCTCCCAGCGTGAGCGACACAGAAGACGGGTGATTTCTGCATTTCCATCTGAGGTACTGTGTTCATCTCACTAGGGAGTGCCAGACAGTGGGCGCAGGTCAGTGGGTGAGCGCACCATGCGCCAGCCAAAGCAGGGGCGAGGCATTGCCTCACTCGGGAAGCGCAAGGGGTCAGGGAGTTCCCTTTCCAGGGGTGACAGACGGCACCTGGAAAATCGGGCCACTCCCACCCGAATACTGTGCTTTTCCCACGGGCTTAGGAAATGGTGCTCCAGGAGATTATAGGCTGCACCTGGCTCAGAGGGTCCCTACGCCCACGGAGTCTCGCTGATTGCTAGCACAGCAGTCTGAGATCAAACAACAAGTCGGCAGCGAGGCTGGGGGAGGGGCGCCCGCCATTGCCCAGGCTCGCTTAGGTAAACAAAGCAGCCTGGAAGCTTGAACTGGGTGGAGCACACCACAGCTCAAGGAGGCCTGCCTGCCTCTGTAGGCTCCACCTCTGGGGGCAGGGCACAGACAAACAAAAAGACAGCAGTAACCTCTGCAGACTTAAATGGCCCTGTCTGACAGCTTTGAGGAGAGCAGTGGTTCTCCCAGCATGCAGCTGGAGATCTGAGAACGGGCAGACTGCCTCCTCAAGTGGGTCCCTGACCCCTGACCCCCGAGCAGCCTAACTGGGAGGCACCCCCCAGCAGGGGCAGACTGACACCTCACACGGCCGGCCAGATACTCCAACAGACCTGCAACTGAGGGTCCTGTCTGTTAGAAGGAAAACTAACAGAAAGGACATCCACTCCGAAAACCCATCTGTACATCACCATCATCAAAGACGAAAAGTACATAAAACCACAAAGATGGGGAAAAAACAGAGCAGAAAAACTGGAAACTCTAAAAAGCAGAGTGCCTCTCCTCCTCCAAAGGAACGCAGCTCCTCACCAGCAATGGAACAAAGCTGGACGGAGAATGACTTTGACGAGCTGAGAGAAGAAGGCTTCAGACGATCAAATTACTCCAAGCTACGGGAGGATATTCAAACCAAAGGCAAAGAAGTTGAAAACTTTGAAAAAAATTTAGAAGAACGTATAACTAGAATAACTAATACAGAGAAGTGCTTAAAGGAGCTGATGGAGCTGAAAACCAAGGCTTGAGAACTACATGAAGAATGCAAAAGCCTCAGGAACCGATGTGATCAAATGGAAGAAAGAGTATCAGCCCTGGAAGATGAAATGAATGAAATGAAGCAAGAAGGGAAGTTTAGAGAAAAAAGAATAAAAAGAAACGAGCAAAGCCTCCAAGAAATGTGGGACTATGTGAAAAGACCAAATCTACGTCTGACTGGTGTACCTGAAAGTGACGGGGAGAATGGAACCAAGTTGGAAAACACTCTGCAGGATATTATCCAGGAGAACTTCCGCAATCTAGCAAGGCAGGCCAACATTCAGATTCAGGAAATACAGAGAACGCCACAAAGATACTCCTCGAGAAGAGCAACTCCAAGACACATAATTGTCAGATTTACTAAAGTTGAAATGAAGGAAAAAATGTTAAGGGCAGCCAGAGAGAAAGGTCGGGTTACCCTCAAAGGGAAGCCCATCAGACTAACAGCAGATCTCTCAGCAGAAACCCTACAAGCCAGAAGAGAGTGGGGGCCAATATTCAACATTCTTAAAGGAAAGAATTTTCAACCCAGAATTTCATATCCAGCCAAACTAAGCTTCATAAGTGAAGGAGAAATAAAATACTTTACAGACAAGCAAATGCTGAGAGATTTTGTCACCACCAGGCCTGCCCTAAAAGAGCTCCTGAAGGAAGCACTAAACATGGAAAGGCACAACCGGTACCAGCCACTGCAGAATCATGCCAAAATGTTAAGACCATCGAGACTAGGAAGAAACTGCATCAACTAACGAGCAAAATAACCAGCTAACATCATAATGACAGGATCAGATTCACACATAACAATATTAACTTTAAATGTAAATGGACTAAATGCTCCAATTAAAAGACACAGACTGGCAAATTGGATAAAGACTCAAGACCCATCAGTGTGCTATATTCAGGAAACCCATCTCACGTGCAGAGACACACATAGGCTTAAAATAAAAGGATGGAGGAAGATCTACCAAGCAAGTGGAAAACAAAAAAAGGCAGGGGTTGCAATCCTAGTCTCTGATAAAACAGACTTTAAACCAACAAAGATCAAAAGAGACAAAGAAGGCCATTACATAATGCTAAAGGGATCAATTCGACAAGAAGAGCTAACTATCCTAAATATATATGCACCCAATACAGGAGCACCCAGATTCATAAAGCAAGTCCCGAGTGACCTACAAAGAGACTTAGACACCCACATATTAATAATGGGAGACTTTAACACCCCACTGTCAACATTAGACAGATCAACGAGACAGAAAGTCAACAAGGATACCCAGGAATTGAACTCAGCTCTGCACCAAGCAGACCTAATAGACATCTACAGAACTCTCCACCCCAAATCCACAGAATATACATTTTTTTCAGCACCAAACCACACCTATTCCAAAACTGACCACATAGTTGGAAGTAAAGCTCTCCTCAGTAAATGTAAAAGAACAGAAATTATAACAAACTATCTCTCAGATCACAGTGCAATGAAGCTAGAACTCAGGATTAAGAATCTCACTCAAAACTGCTCAACTACATGGAAACTGAACAACCTGCTCCTGAATGACTACTGGGTACATAATGAAATGAAGGCAGAAATAAAGATGTTCTTTGAAACCAATGAGAACCAAGACACAACATACCAGAATCTCTGGGATGCATTCAAAGCAGTGTGTAGAGGGAAATTTACAGCACTAAATGCCCATAAGAGAAAGCAGGAAAGATCCAAAATTGACACCCTAACATCACAATTGAAAGAACTAGAGAAGCAAGAGCAAACACATTCAAAAGCTAGCAGAAGGCAAGAAATAACTAAAATCAGAGCAGAACTGAAGGAAATAGAGACACAAAAAACCCTTCAAAAAATTAATGAATCCAGGAACTGGTTTTTTGAAAGGATCAACAAAATTGATAGACTGCTAGCAAGATTAATAAAGAAAAAAAGAAGAATCAAATAGATGCAATAAAAAATGATAAAGGGGATATCACCACTGATCCCACAGAAATACAAACTACCATCAGAGAATACTACAAACACCTCTATGCAAATAAACTAGAAAATCTAGAAGAAATGGATAAATTCCTCGACACATACACCCTCTCAAGACTAAACCAGGAAGAAGTTGAATCTCTGAATAGACCAATAACAGGAGCTGAAATTGTGGCAATAATCAATAGCTTACCAACCAAAAAAAGTCCAGGACCAGATGGGTTCACAGCCGAATTCTACCAGAGGTACAAGGAGGAACTGGTACCATTCCTCCGGAAACTATTCCAATCAATAGCAAAAGAGGGAGTCCTCCCTAACTCATTTTATGAGGCCAGCATCATCCTGATACCAAAGCCAGGCAGAGACATAACCACAAAAGAGAATTTTAGACCAATATCCTTGATGAACATTGATGCAAAAATCCTCAATAAAATACTGGCAAACTGAATCCAGCAGCACATCAAAAAGCTTATCCACCATGATCAAGTGGGCTTCATCCCTGGGATGCAAGGCTGGTTCAATATATGCAAATCAATAAATGTAATCCAGCATATAAACAGAACCAAAGACAAAAACCACATGATTATCTCAATAGATGCAGAAAAGGCCTTTGACAAAATTCAACAATCCTTCATGCTAAAAACTCTCAATAAATTAGGTATTGATGGGACATATCTCAAAATAATAAGAGCTATCTATGACAAACCCACAGCCAATATCATACTGAATGGGCAAAAACTGGAAGCATTCCCTTTGAAAACTTGCACAAGACAAGGGTGCCCTCTCTCACCACTTCTATTCAACATAGTGTTGGAAATTCTGGCCAGGGCAATTAGGCAGGAGAAGGAAATAAAGGGTATTCAATTAGCAAAAGAGGAAGTCCAATTGTCCATGTTTGCAGATGACATGATTGTATATCTAGAAAACCCCATTGTCTCAGCCCAAAATCTCCTTAAGCTGATAAGAAACTTCAGCGAAGTCTCAGGTTACAAAATCAATGTACAAAAATCACAAGCATTCTTATACACCAATAACAGACAAACAGAGAGCCAAATCATGAGTGAACTCCCATTCACAATTGCTTCAAAGAGAATAAAATACCTAGGAATCCAACTTACAAGGGATGTGAAGGACCTCTTCAAGGAGAACTACAAACCACTGCTCAACGAAATAAAAGAGGATACAAAGAAATGGAAGAACATTCCATGCTCATGGGTAGGAAGAATCAATATCATGAAAATGGCCATACTGCCAAGGTAATTTACAGATTCAATGCCATCCCCATCAAGTTACCAATGACTTTCTTCACAGAATTGGAAAAAACTACTTTAAAGTTCATATGGAACCAAAAAAGAGCCCGCATCGCCAAGTCAATCCTAATCCAAAAGAACAAAGCTGGAGGCATCACACTACCTGACTTCAAACTATACTACAAGATTACAGTAACCAAAACAGCATGGTACTGGTACCAAAACAGAGATATAGATCAATGGAACAGAACAGAGCCGTCAGAAATAACGCCACATATCTACAACTATCTGATCTTTGACAAACCTGAGAAAAACAAGAAATGGGGAAAGGATTCCCTATTTAATAAATGGTGCTGGGAAAACTGGCTAGCCATATGTAGAAAGCTGAAACTAGATCCTTTCCTTACACCTTATACAAAAATCAATTCAAGATGGATTAAAGACTTAAATGTTAGACCTAAAACTATAAAAACCCTAGAAGAAAACCTAGGCATTACCATTCAGGACATAGGCATGGGCAAGGACTTCATGTCTAAAACACCAAAAGCAATGGCAACAAAAGCCAAAATTGACAGATGGGATCTAATTAAACTAAAGAGCTTCTGCACAGCAAAGGAAACTACCATCAGAGTGAACAGGCAACCTACAAAATGGGAGAAAATTTTCTCAACCTACTCATCTGACAAAGGGCTAATATCCAGAATCTACAATGAACTCCAACAAATTTACAAGAAAAAAACAAACAACCCCATCAAAAAGTGGGTGAAGGACGTGAACAGACACTTCTCAAAAGAAGACATTTATGCAGCCAAAAAACACATGAAAAAATGCTCACCATCACTGGCCACCAGAGAAATGCAAATCAAAACCACAATGAGATACCATCTCACACCAGTTAGAATGGCAATCATTAAAACGTCAGGAAACAACAGTTACTGGAGAAGATGTGGAGAAATAGGAACACTTTTACACTGTTGGTGGGACTGTAAACTAGTTCAACCCTTGTGGAAGTCAGTGTGGCGGTTCCTCAGGGATCTAGAACTAGAAATTCCATTTGACCCAGCCATCCCATTACTGGGTGTATACCCAAAGGACTATAAATCATGCTGCTATAAAGACACATGCACACATATGTTTATTGTGGCATTATTCACAATAGCAAAGACTTGGAACCAACCCAAATGTCTAACAATAATAGACTGGATTAAGAAAATGTGGCACATATACACCATGGAATACTATGCAGCCATAAAAAATGATGAGTTCATGTCCTTTGTAGGGACATGGATGAAGCTGGAAGTCATCATTCTCAGTAAACTATCGCAAGAACAAAAAACCAAACACCGCATATTCTCACTCATAGGTGGGAATTGAACAATGAGAACACATGGACACAGGAAGGGGAACATCACACTTCGGGGACTGTTGTGGGGTGGGGGTAGGGGGGAGGGATAGCATTGGGAGATATACCTAATGCTAGATGACGAGTTGGTGGGTGCAGCGCACCAGCATGGCACATGAATACATATGTAACTTACCTGCACGTTGTGCACATGTACCATAAAACCTAAAATATAATAATAATAAAAAAAAGAATATAAAGACCTACATACTTTGTATATTCAATAAACAATTCTAGTTTGAAGCTGTTATTAATTGCCCATATCCAATTGTAGCACATATTGTATCTGAAAATATCATTTTAATTTACATGTTTACTTATTCACTGTTTTCTTACTTCCATTAGATTGGATGGTCCAAGAAAGCAAAAGTGTTTTCTTTGACAATTACTATATTCAAAGTGCTTGGTGTAGTGACTAGTACATACTGAATGGCTGAAAGAATCATTATGACTTATGTATGCCTAAATGCAGCATGAAGAGTGGATATAGATCTGTTGGCCCTTTAATGTGGTTATATTATTTAGGTTTTAATTGTTTCCTTCTTTATATTTTCTGTTTTGGAGGATTATACAGATCAAGGGAAATGAAATTACTATGCGCCTTAGAGAGAAGTGATTGAGTAAATTCTAAATTGGTAAACATTCCCCAAGACTGTGATTTAATGCAGTTACTACCCTGTAGGTAGCTTTTAATGGCTTCCATTCTTCGTAATTGTTAAATTCATCTTGTTGCTGTTTATGTGTTCCTGTCTGGCCACTTTAACCTATGATTTTAGCTTCCTATTTTAGGAGTTTATATGTGTGTAAATGTGTGCATATGTGTGTTTGTGTATGTCCCAGCATTTATAAGTGGACTGTGAACCCAATGTAAAAAACACTTTCAGACTTAAGATGAAATTTTTTAATAAGCATCAAATTAATTTAAGCTAAGATTTTTCTTCTTAATTAGCTGTTTTATTATGATAGTATGTTATATATTCATTTGTTTAAATAACTTATGGTGGTTTACTAGAATGTGAGAACTGAACTCTGGTTCTTAAGAAATATAGAAAATTAGGCATTTATATAAACAGCTTTTGTTAAATGTAAAAGAACACATAATTTAAATGGTTTAAATGTGTATGCCCTGCATATAAAGATTATTGTGTTGCTAGTCTGTTTAAATAAGAACATAAGCTCATATAATGGGAATAATATAAGAGTTTCCATATTTAGTTTATTTTAGTTATCTAAATGCTTTTTGACACATTATGGATATAATAATCTCTAGTATGCTATTTTATGAAGTGAAGCTAATTTTAGTCATCACAGCAGAAAAGCACAGCCTCTACTGCAAATACTTTCCTCATTTAGCAATTTGAGTTGTGACAAGACTTTGCTAATCTGATTTAGAAACTCTTCTCATAAATTTCTAAATTGAGATGGCTTTGAAATTAACTGTGCAGTAGAGAAGGTGAACTATTTTGGAAACTCATCCTGATCATATGAAGTCATTAGTTTTTACTTTATATATTCAAAACTGCTGTTGCTCTGTTGCTTTTCAGAAGATATTTCCCCAATGGGTAGAAAACAAAAATTCACTGATTCTAATTTTTTAAATTTTGTGTGTGTATATATATATGTGTATGTTATATTTATATGCATAAAATTTTAAATATATATGTGTAGATTACATGTATCTAGATATATATATATAATTAAGAATGCCACATGAGCTTTATATATATAATTTACATTATTATATATAATTACATAATTACATTATAATTGTGTAAATTACATGTATATTATATACATGTAAATAATCTGTATATGTAGTTTATATACACTCATATATATAAAGCTTATGTAGCCTTCTTAATTAAAAGCAAAGGTGAGAGAGATGGACCATAAAATGTTGTTTGCTATTACATACGTCAGTGCATTTAAGGGCTATGAAGCCAATAATAATGCAGAAAGTGGGAAAAAAATGAATAAAGAAAATTTACTCAAAGAGTATGTTTCAGAATGGAAAGTGTGGAAAATGGTGTCAAGCTCTAGCTAATTCCTGAATAAATAGCATTTTTCTGAATCACAGGTTTTGTGATTGCAAATTCTCCATCATCAGGGATAACCCCATAAATTAGGCATAGGGAAATGTAAGGATAAGACTTGGAAGGAATTCATGAGGGGACATGTAAAGATCTAGACATCCTACAAGTGATTATGGAAGAGAAAAGCAAGTCAAACTTTGAACTTTGTGATGGTTTACTGAAATAAGAAGCTAGTACACAGATTACAAGGGTGCGCAAAGGCTTTTCTACCTTTGTGTAGAAAAGGGGAAATAAGAGTAAATTCTGGGAAGATCATGTTCGTAAAATAGTTCCCATATCTCTCAATTTTCTTCCATCAAAATACACAGAACAACTTCAGTGAAAAAACAAATACACATTGATAGAACTTCCATTTCCAGCTAAGACAAAGTAATAGAACCTGGAACAATCCTCAGCTGGAAACATGAACTAAACATAGTAAAACAATAATTTTAAAGATTTTAACAATAGGCAATGGAGGGCAGTGATAACTAAGAGAAGGGAAACAAAGAAAGTGAGCCAAACAGTTGTCCCACCTTACTGCCTAGGGAGTGTCTGGTTGTGGAGAACAAACCTGGTTGTCCAGAGAAACCAAGGTAGCTACAGTTCACTAGGCAGAATGTTGAAGAAAAAAAAAAAAGAGAAATTATAGAAAAAGAAAATTCCAGAGATCTACAGAATGTGCATCTTATGATATTTAGATGAGTACCGATTAGCAAATATACATGAGGAAACTAACTGAGACAGTAAATGAATCTACAAAAATGGGCAGAGAGATCAATTGCTGGGAGCTCACACAGGGCTGGGGATTTACGCCACCAACCAGAGTAGAAAATCTCTTAACACGTGGAACATTGGAATAAGTCTTCAGACTCTTATACCTTATTTAGTGAAAAAAAAAAATTTCCCTAGACCACAAGTTACCCTGGCCCCCCAACAAAGCCAAAAAACAAGAGTCAAAAGGAAAAAACTGTTTCCAAGTAACTTAACTATGTACCAGAACAAAACTCAAGAATATGAATAGAAATAATTTATTATTATTTAAAGAAATAAGGTGAAATATACAATGACTAGCTCTGGACAAAAACTACCAGTAATGCAAAGAAGCAGGAAAATGTGATTTATAATGAAAGTAAGATTTAATCCAGGGAAACATTGTAAAATGACACACCTGATTGAATTAGCAGACAAGGAGATTAAAAGTTTATTATAACTCTGTTATTTCTCCTGTGTCTGAGAAAGTACAGGGAAGACAAAACGTGCTAAATAGATATGGGATAATTTTAGAAAGACTCAAATCAAATTTCTAGAGTTGAAAATACAATTCATGTGATGAAACATTAACAGAATATTAAACATTGGAGAAGAAGAGATAAGTGAACTTGAAGTCACAGCCAAAGAAACTATTCACAATGAAACACATAGAGAAAAACAAAAGAGAAACTAAAGAAAATGAGAGAACCATTAGCAAGCTGTGTGAAACTTTAAGCAGATTAATAATATATGTAATCAAAGACCCTACAGGAGAAGGGAGAATGTGGGATAGTGCACAATAAGTATAGAGAAATAATAGTTGAATTTTTAAAATAAATTTGACAATAATTATTAACTGCCAAACCCACAAAACTCAATAAACATCAACACAATAAGCATGAAAAAGAATATACCAAGCTACCTTATAATTAAATTACTAAAATTAGTCATCAAAAAAATCTTAAAAGTTGCCAGAAAATAAAAAGACATAATGTATAGTGGGGGAAAAATAACGACAGCAGGTTTATTTTTAAAGACCATGCAAGGTGTGTCTTGAGAAATCTGTTGAACTAGAATATCATAACCCCTGAAAATATCTTTCAAAAGCAAAGACAAAATAAAAACGTTTTTTACACACACGTAGGTAAAAGCCAACATAGAAGATGAAATGTGATCATAAATAAATATTCAAAAGAGTGAGAAAAAGGGGAGAATCAATCAGACTTTAAAAACTAAGGATTTGTTATAATATAATATCAATAATTATGCTAAATGTAAAAGGTCAAAACACTCCACATAAAAGGCAGAAATTGTAAGCACAATCCACAAGACAATAACGTATATAAATTGGGATTTATCTGAACTAAGATCTTCTGCTCCTTGAGAGTCACTGTAAGAGAATGAAAATATAGGCCACACACTGGGAGAAAATAATTACAAACCGTATATCCAAAAGTAAATTTGTATTCAGATTATGACAACTCTCAAGGCTCAATAATAAGAAAACAAGCAAATTAACTTAAAAATGTACCAAATATTTAAACACACTTTGCCAAAGAAGATCCATAAATGGCAATAAAACATGAAAAGCATGAAACATGAAAAAGTACAGGAAAAGATGCTTAGCATCATTGTAATTAGGGAGATACAAATTGAAATCACAGAGGTATTATATATTCTGCAATGTCTAAAATGAAAAGGACTAATTTTACTAAGTGTTGCTAAGGATACGGATGAACTGAAACTTGTGTATTGCTAGTGGGACCTCTTCCTGTGTTGCAGTAAATATTTCACTGTTTCTCTTAAGTTTTTCTCAGCAGAAGCTGGTATAACACAGGTATTGAAGCTGCAAATAGTTTATATCCACAGCTCAGACTCTGGCTTTGCTTGAATACCTTTTCACTTAGTTTTGCTTTACAACTTGTCCATGCTATCTTTGGGATGGCAGGGAAAGGGCAGTGAGGCAGTAGTGCATTTTGCCACATCACAAACTTACCTTCAGCAAATACAAGTGTTTGTTATTCTGATGTCACATCTATAAAATAGAAACTAGTACTGTATATTCAAATGTGCAGATTAAATACAAATAATGTATGTAAAATAAGAATAATATGTAGAATTTCTCTGATAGTTTAAGTGTCTTTCCTAAAAGGAAAATTGACCTTGACTTTCTGGTTAAAATCAATAGACCCATTCAGAACACACTTTACAAAGTTTGTTGCCTGAAATAATAGTTTAAAAGACCAACTGCTATAAGGAGTGATTTATCAAATAAAATTAGGAAACTTGCTTTCTGTATATGGTTCAGAGAATCACTATGCACAGAAATATTTTCAGACTTGTGGTGTTCTCTAAGTAAGTAAATCTATTCTATTTTGTTAAAGCTAGAATTTACCCTCAATTTTTTGACCTTTAAACTTATTTTTCACATCTTTTAATATTGCTACTAATAGAGAACAATTATTGTTAAATACATCTTTGAAGTTTAGTTTGAGACAAGATATTATAAGAAAAAAAGAAGAAGAAAGGGACAGAAATATGCAGGAAAATTTTCTGAATAATTTATGTAGCTTTAATCTAAGAGACTCTTTGTCACTTTGCAAACATATCTTTACAATTCTGGACCTAAGTATCAATTCTAAATTAAAACTGACTTGATCAGCTTGAACTAAATCTGTGTTTGCAACTATCTAGTGTTATATGGTTCTGTGCCCTGTATGACTTTGAGCTTAAAGATTTTAAAAGCCATTGTAGAGAAGGTGAATAACAAAAATGCAGTAAAGTGTTTATATTTATCTAAATATTAGTTTCAGGAAAAAAATAAAGTCACATCAGTCTCCCAGGTAATGATGTAGACAAAAAGAAACCAATAAAAAGGTTTTATTGAATGTAACAAAAATAACATGATTTAGTAACTGCATTATAAAACCTGAGGCAAAGTCACCTACGGCTTTCCTCTTCCCTATTGAAAAGTATCCTAGAGGTAAGAGTATGATCCTTAGAGTTTATATTCTAATTTTGTCACTTATTAGTTGCTTAACTCTGTTAATCTATTCTAGCCTGAAATTTCTCTTGCACAAGATCCTGATAGTATCAGTCTTCCAGGGTCAATACAGTGTCTGACACAGCATAGGCTTTAAAAAATGACAGTTGCTTCCTTTCCTTGAGATGTTTAGGATTTCAGCATTATACTGGTTACAAATTTTCAATCAAGTCATGAAATATCAAATTATATTAATATATGTTGAAGGCCAATACATAAAAACCATAACCTTTCTCTGATGACCTTTAGCTAAGCAAAATAAATTGTAGAGGAAAATTTTTTTAACATCTATAAAATTTAAAACAGTAATGTTTAGACAGCTGACAGAAATGATAGCTGTTTCAAAAAATATAATTTGTTTTAAAATGTAAGAAAATGGAGATGCTTCCAAAATGTAATGGGATTACTAGAGGTATCTATGTATTCAATGTATTTTTATTGTATATTTATTATTCTATGTATTTTTATTGTTTAAAAAGCAATGGAAAAATTTAAATTCAATAACTGAATTTTTTAAAAATAAAAAAGAAATCTTGAGTAGACTAAACTTATATGTAGAGGCAGAATTACCACCTGCTGTAGAAAAATAATTAATTTATAGGTTGAGATACACAAAAGATAAGTTCTTATGAAATGATATATTCCTAGTTTGAAAACCCTAGCACAGTATAGTTCATCTTCCTAAATAACTATTCACCCAATGGCTATAGTGAATTTTTCCTTTTGCCTCAAAACTAGGTAGAATTTTTGAAACTGCTTTCCAAATCACTTGAAACGAAGGTAATTTTTTTGTTATATTTTCATATTTAGAACCAGGCACTCATAACAACCCAGAGATAGCAGGTTATTTATGAAAATTATTGTCTTTAAGCTAACATAGACATAAAGGTTTAGAGATGGGCTCTTAAATCAGACCTCCAAATATCACCCCACAGGTCACTAGTCACTCTGCCTTATTTTCAGTGTTTTAATGTTCTTTTTGTACTTCAGTTTGGAGAATGTATATTGCCTTTTCTTTAAATTCATTGACTTCCTCTTCTATGGTGTTTAAATTATTAATAATTAATTACTGTTAATCCCATCCCTGCATTTATCATTTTGGATTTTATATTTTCCAGATTTTGCATTTATACTAGGTTCATTCTCATGTTTTCCATCTGTCTATTGTGACCCTAATTGTTTTCCCATTATGTTTTTTATATTTTTCCTTTAGATGATTGAACACATTTTTAGTGTTTCATAGCTGCTTTGAATTCCTTATCCTCTTAATCTAATGTCCTTGTCATCTCTGCCTCTGCTTCTATTGATTGCTTATTACTTTGGTTATCAGTCACCTTTTCCTGCTGATCCCCATGTTTAGTAACACTTTTTTGTATACTAGGTACTGTGAATATTATTTTTAATGTTTTGATGTGTTTTTGTTGATTTTTTCCAGTGTTCATTTTTTATTGATGGCGGTCAGTTTCCTGAAGGATCAGCTTTATCCTGTCAGGGCTTGTTTTTAGGTTGGATTATGGTAGTTCTAGAGTAGTCCCATTCCTAAAGTGTAGCTTTTTTTCTTGGAGAGGAGGATGCAGGGAAGTCTTGATTAAATGCCTGATATATTCTTTGTCAAAGTCTGTTGACTTTGGCTACTCTCATTTCTTCCTATACCATGTGAACTCTAGACTCCATTGTCAGCTCACAAACCTCTCTCCTTCTCCAGCACCTGATTTTGTCCAGGTCTCATGGCTCTGAGCACACATACAAATGTGGTTGAAGACTAAAGAGGATCCCTATATAGATTTTTAGAATGTTTTTCTTTATTCAGTTCTCTCCTCTCTGTTACCTTAAAAACATTCCAAGACTGCTACCTCAGGAGCCCGAAACTGTCATCTCATTCTCCTCTGCCCAGTGAAATTACAGTTGTTTATAAAGTGTCCTAAGGCAAAAACAAACAAAAGAGAGAGAGACTATGGATCTCTTCCACTGTTTATCCCATCTCTCAGGAATCACAGCCTTGTGTTAGCTATAGTCTAATACCTGAAAATTAGTTCTTCATATAGTTTATGCAATTTTTAATTGTTTATGGATATGCAGTTAAGTCAAATACTCATTTTGGCTGATATCAAAAGTCCATTAAAGCTCCTGAAACACTGCCAATTTGATTTTATTTTTGTACAAGACAAAAATGAGAAAGAATTTCTTAATGCTGAAATAAAACCATGTGTCCCAAAAAGGGCTTAAACTGATGCTCCATCATTAAGAAGCTGAAGAGAACACAGTGTCCTGCACTGAAACTTGCTCCCTAGGCAAAGGTAATAAATGCTTTCTCCATGTGTTTTCTTTAGTTAGATCCACTTGAGCAAAGGTATCAGTGACCTGGGCAATAGAATCTACAGAAAGAGATATAGATCATAGAGAGCTGTACATTTAATCTAAAATTTCTGAGGAGTAAACAGTACAATTCTGGATTTATTTTAACCTTGTAATGTTAGTAGCCATTAATATTTTTTATGATTGACTTACTTTATTACATATATGCATCTGTCTTCTGAGCCATCCCTAAATTAGTGGCAAGCATTTGCATTTTTTATTCATCTATATATCTCTAATACGTAACCTTTGGCTGGGTATACCAAATGCTTTTTAAATGAAATAATGATTAAATTTAGATTTACTTTGTTTCAAAAGAGGTGGGGGTTTTTTGGTATTTGATGTAAGTGTATACATTGAATGCTAATAATGTGCTTGTCACGTTTCTAAATTCTTAATTTAATTTATATTTAAAACTTATAATAGTATTATTAGAAGGGCACAGAAACATAGAACAGTAAATGACTTGCCCAAGATCATATGACTAGTGAATAGTGAAAATGAGATTCAAACTCAGGCACCAGGCTTTTAAACAGTATGACACGCTACTTCTCAAGCAAGAAAACTAGCTATATTCATTACATAATTCCCATGATAAAAGTCACAAAAATATTACTTCTTATGTGTTGGATACTAAAACCCTAAGGAGATTTTAATGGGGGTAAAAAAAAGAATATTAAAATCTGTTATTCATTAGCTTGGCAAAAAACCTAACAGAAGCAGAGGCTGATGTACATTCAGAGACTGCATTATGATTTAAATCTGCTTACTAAAGTAGAAAATATTTCTCTAGGTAAAAGAGTTAATTTTGCAAAACCCAATAATTTGAGATGAGTTGAAAGAGGTGGGAGGTATAAGGCAGAGGACAATATATAACTTCAGAGTTTATACTGCCTTATCATGTACTAAGCAGGTCCATAAGTAGTTTTGAAGTTTTCAATACATGATTGATAAATGAATGGGTGCATTTTTCTTCACAATTAGTTTATTTTTACTCAAAACGTTTGAATCCCTCCATATTTCTGTTGCAATATCTACTTAGAATGTCTTTCAATGACATCAATAAGTGTCCTTCCTGACATTGGACCCAGGGTGGAAACACAGAAGCCTATGGTACATAGTTTCAAAAATTCAATTGAAGAATTTTACAAATAAACTTTCATCATACCTGTCAGATTTATAGAACCTAATCTAGTAAGGGAGAATATTGTAGCTAAATGGCTTAGAGGGAAAGTGTCTTTTTTAAATTGGCACTGGACAATTTATCAGTCTCTAATGTCATGGGCACTCCGTTAGGCTGTGAGAAAGTAATTGGTGGAGTAACATTCAATTGAAAATCTCTGTGGATGATAGTTCATGCCACCATTACATCAATTTAATGAGTGAGGTCCAATAGCGTCCTCCTCTTCCTAGAAGGAGCACATCCATCATGGAACAAAAGATTCTCTAATGCCAGTACGCATTGTCATGTTTTTCTCTTAGCCTGTATGAGAACAAAAAGTTTTCAGAGTCTAAATGGAAGAATACCAGACATCCTTATCCCATGGAAAATAATTGCCTGAATTGCTAACAACATTTCAGTTCATTACTTTTGCCATATCGAGAAGATAATCTGCAAGGATATAATCTTACTTAGGCTAACTGAAGACTGTTTTATGTCTTGTTCCTGAAATAGATGGGCAATCTCCTGATAGGTGTGAAAAACTACATATATATAAAGTCTTCACAAGTGTCATTGCTATGCCTCTCAACATAGCATCTGAATTTGGCCAAAAAAAATCTTAAAATATAATACCCAACCACAATCAGCAAATATATTTCCTACTACTTTTAGAAACTTCTGAATTTAGTTCTCCAGCTTCTAAGGGGGAAAAAACCCAAAAGAATGGGGTAGAGCTTCCTTTCTGTCTTTCTTTTTAATTATGTTTTTTTCTCTCCTTTTTTTACTTTCTCATTCCTCTCTTCCTTCTCTGATATTTTTATTCTTCATTTACTTCACAGTACATAAGAAAACCTCTCAGATATTATATGATTTGATTGCAGTGTGAATGGTTGACTTGAAACTGTCATCAGCTACTTCTTGAGGAAGACAGCTCACCACAAAAAGGATGTTTGTAAGTATGCCTTATTTTAGAAAAGAAAGAAATAAATGACTCTTATTCCTGACAGGGTGTAATATATGTGTTATTATTACCTTGATCTGGCCCAGATGAATTCTTTCAACTACTTCACTCCATATCACATATTTTACATCAACAATTTTAACTCATCATACTATCTGTCTTTATCAATATCTGCCTATACAGATATAGAGTTGACATGGAAATATTCACAATCAACTTAATCTCTATCATACTCACCTATTATTAGAGTAAATATTGCATTGTTGGTTACTTTTTCTTTTGTTTTCACCTTCAAATATTTTATCATTATTATTGTCATCTTGGTTCAAATTTTAGTAATTTAAAATTAATGTGGCAGTGACCTAAGCATTAACAATGTTGATTCACATTCAAAATTTTTGCATTCTATATGATTTTCAAAATCATTGTTAGATAGCAACTATTTAATAGTAGAAAAAAGATTTGAAAGTATGTTTTTAATCTAACAGAAATGGTTCTACCTAGGATGACTCAAGGTTTTTTTTTGTATTACATTTTATTATTTTTTTAGTTTTACTGCCAGTAAGCTCTTCTATCAAGAATCAGAATTTAATGAAAAATAAACACCACCAGTGAAGTCTTGCCCGAAAAGTCGATGTAACAACTTCTTAGAACTGTTGTGAGTTACTGTTATTGAAGCCAAGGTGATTTCTTTTTCCTTTTTTCTCTTTTTTTCCCCTCTTTCAGCATCCACAAAGAATATACATAGTCAAATATTCAAAGTAGAAATGTAAGGTTCTGATAAAGTAAGTTAAAAGGGAAAGTTATAGGTTTTGGATGAACTCTTTATAATAAACTTAGCATTGATTTTCAATTAATATTGCTTCTAAATGTTATATTTGGTAAATGACATTATTTTATGACTTTAGTTGAAAGTATCTTACATTCCTGTGTAATACTTTCAGACATTTAGAATTACAAAAGATATATTTTCAGCTTTTTTAGTACTTAAAGTCTAAAATACATCATCCTGAATGCACATTCAAACATACCATGATATTTCTCTTACACGGTCTCAAATATTTTTAATAATGTTCCTTGCCTGAAGGACTGATTGAGCTTCACATTTTTTTCTACATTATACATTAGCATTTGTCACATTTAGGGAGGAAAAAAATTAAATAGACTAAAGCAAAGATTGGCAAACTATAGCCTGCCTGCAGTCATCTATTTTAGTAAATAAAGTTTCATTGGGACACAGCCAGCCCACTCATTTGTGTATTATCTATGGCTATTTTTGTGCTACAGAAGCAGAGTTTAGTGGTTTCTGCAGAGTTTATACATTCTTCAAGGCCTCAAATAGTCAAGAGAAGTTTGCTGACTCTTGGAATAAAACACATCAAGATTAAGACATTTGCCAACAAATCTGCACTAGATAAAAAGTGATATGCCTTAAAAAAAAGAAAAAATTAGAACATTTTAATGGTGTTCAAAATATTTTCTAATTCTTTTAGAGTCAAAATTATTTATGAAGACTATCAACAAAAAGAAAATTGTTTTTCACCCAAATGTAAGCCAAAACCACACCTCTTACTAAAAGATGGCTATTTACGAACATAAAATATTCTCTCAATATATTGTACATGTATACATTTATATATAATATATTTATAATTACAATAACATATCAATATTATACTGAATAATTAATATTATTACATATAATTAAAATATAAATTAAATATATTAATATAGTAATGTATTAATAAACATATTATATGTGTATATATATTTATTTAACCATGTGCTTTGAATCTGAGCTGTTGTAATAAGTGGATTATCAGTAACCACAAGTGAATCCTAAAGTAGAGATAAACAACCAACCCATGGTATGTATAGCACCTATAAGACACACATACTTTTAAATTGGCTAATATTTACATATTTGTATAATTTACGTATGAACTCAGGGCATATGGAATTCGTATCCTCAAAAAATAATCAAAAATAACTTTGGTTTGAGAAACCTTATAAATTCTCAAATTCAATTAATTGATTTAAAAGTCTATGAGTCATATACAAATGATTGTCTGCTATTTTCTTTGTTCTTAGAATGTTCTTTCTCATTTGGACATTCAAGAATCAGCTCATTTATCTCTCCTATTGTAAAACCTGGCCTAATGTCCACAGGGAGAGGTTCCTCATTACTCTTTTCTGGAAGCAAAGGTAAGTTTATAATTTCATTGTAGCATCTATCACGGTATTAAAATTATTTGTTGCACATTTGACTCTTTGAGTAACAAATGATATGCTTAAGGTCATGAACCATTTTGTGACTTATAATAATAAACTTAGCATTGGTTTTTAATTAATATTTCTTCCAAATTTTATAGTCTCTCCATCACATCATGTAAAACCTTTATGAGAGTACAAGGTATTCCTATGTAATGCCAGAATGCTTGCCCATAAACATCAACTCAATAATTATGTAAAAACAGAGTAGATGAGAAGAGTTCTTTCAGATAGTTCATATATCTCCTTTCAAAGTTATTGTTTAATTATCTTATCAATAGAGTGATTACATCAAGGTTGCAATGATCACTTTAGTCTACATCTCAGTTATACTTGCTGAGCAATTTATTCACCCAGTGAAAACTGTTCCACACCCTTGGGCTCCTCTTTCTCTTATTTAATGTGACTGTATGACAACATTAATTCTGATCTGAAACAGAGGTCAAGTTCCCTCATGGCAGAGTGGATCCCTGAGTTATCAACATTAGTTAAAATTCCAAAGAGCATCTTGAAGGAACTCTAATTCTGTAATTTTCATAATATTGGGGAAAATGAAGAATGCCTAAATGTCTCCTCACTGTCAGGGACAAGGGATAGAATTACATAATAGAAGGTCAATACTCCAATACTCAGCAAATATTCATATGTATGCACTTAAAAGTTGACCACCTAAACAAGTGAGACAAAAAGTGATAGAATTGCAAGGAGAAATGGAAAAACTGCTATTAGAGTTGGAGACTTTAATACTCTTCTATCAGTAATTGTCAGTAACTATCATATCCAGAACAGATCCTAACTATATCAGTAAGCTCATAGACCAATTGAGGTACTTCCCAGACCTCCACAAACATGTTTTGCTAGGGGTCTCAAGGAACTCCCCAGAGTTTCACGATTTAGCAGGAGACAAGGTAAGGGTAATCACTGCTAGCAGCTGGACCCATCTAGATTAGGTAAATTTTACTGAGGTTCCAGAAGAAGGTCTTCAGGTCTCAGGCCTTAGCTGTAGATTAGAATTTAATCATTTATGTCTTTAGATGAATCCACACTTACACATAGATGTATAGCTTAGAACATATATAAGCTCTGGTAAACTTTGCAAATTTGAGTTGGCCTGGCAATATTTTCCCAGCCTCCTCTCTGTACCCGGTTACAGAAACAAACTCTCTTTTTTCCCAGTTCATCTGCATCTTGTTATTGGGCTGCGAGAATAAGCAGTTCAACCCCTGGTTCAGTCTGGGGATGCTTTGTTGTCAAAAGGTAAAGCAGAGAGTACAAAAACCCTCACTAAGCATCCTCCATAGAATGGCCAGAACCACTTAGTGGTTGGTGGTCTCTTGTCAGGAAGAAATGCTCCTCAGTTGTTGTGAATGACTAAAGGGAGGGGCCACAGTCAGGCTCTTGGCTGAAGTCAGTACCAAAGTCTTTTGAAAGGAATGGCTTCTGTTTAGCTCTTTAGGAAGAAAGCCTAATGGTGGTTAGTGAGGGAGGGGCTATAACAAGGCATGTCATACCTCTGATCCCATCATGGCCAGGAACTCAGCTTCCAGGGTTTCCCTGGGGTCCTGTTGACCAAAAGGGAATCTGTTCAGTTTCTTGGGGGTCTTGGAATTTATTTCTTAATTATAACTTATGACCTCAGAATACCTGGCTTCTACCAAGTAATACACATGTTGGTAGGACCTGAGGATAAATGGATAAAAGAGGCAGAATGATATTCCCTTGAGAATGGTATCAACAATCCAACAAGCTTCACCTGGTCTACTTTTGTTGCCAGGAAGAGCCCAAAAGATTGCAAATGACCTCTTGAAAATCATTCCCAAAGTGTTTCGGCTTCATGGCTACCAAAAACCTAGAATGACCTTTAGGCTTGCTCCAGGGCAGCTCTCCAATAAGTGACCCCTGAAACAGCAGTTTCCAAAAATTGGTTGCTGTTTGTGGAAATAACCAGGACATTGAGAAAGGGATTTCCCCCAAAGATTTGAAGACAACATCTAAAAACTGGCTGTTCACCCTCTGATAATAATGTCCATGTTAATTATTAAGACTAATAGGCCTCCCAGGGGAAGTTCTCATAAGTTTTTACAAATTATTTTTTGCCCTATTCCTTAAAGGGTATTTTTCTGAAGATGGTAATACAATTATGAAACAGGCAAAGGTGAAAAGACTACCTACCAAACTAAATGTTCCTCGAAATGCAACTTTCTAAGGAAAACAATTCTGTATGTAAAGTATACAAGGAAAGTAAGATGTGTTTTTGACAAGAAAATTATAAAAAGATATCAGGCTATTTTCTTCTTTTAAAAAAAAAGGCAATTTCATCGAATTTGAAGGTTATTTAAAGGTTGTTTCAAAAATACAGATTATGAAGGTAACAGAAACAAGGCAGAAAGGAACCAGTAAGTAGAAGAGACGTAAAAATTTAAAAATTATAAGTATGAGGCTGTATTTTTGGTAATAAAAAATAAAAAAGAGCAATTTTTAAATTTAATTTAATTTAATTTTTGCATGAGATAGAATTTTGTGTGGTCAAAATGATAAGGAGAAAAGGAAAGTAAATTTTTATCCTAAGCTGGATTGCCAATATTAAAAAAAAAAACAGGAAGTAAAAGACCAAACTGAATGTTTATGAAAAATATATCACCTGAAAAAAATTTATGCATGATCAAGTAGACTAAAATTTGAAGAGAAATATTTGTAAGTTTTTCTAAAAATTGTACATTAATTTCATAAATACACCAATGTAGGGTTAGAGTTTGGACCCCTGTGTTGGAACAACAAGGTTTTTTGAGAGCCTTGATCTGCTCTTAAATATAAAATTGTGACAGGATTTTCTTTGCTTTTTAGGTAACTGGCCTACAAAACAGAGATTCTATGTTTCATCAAGATAATTTATTGAGCTTTTTGCTTTTGAAAACTTTTGGCACTTCAGTTTTATTTCATTGTGACCTGTGATTCTATTTTGATCAGGTGTTTTAAATCTTTCATTCCTGACAAACTTCTCAAAATTAAAATTAAGTCTTTTGTACCTGAAACTAACCTTTGAACATCGAAGATAAGTTCCTGGAAGTCCAGGAAAGAAATATTAGCCTTATTTAATATGATAAATTTTATGGGAAGCATTGTCAAGTAAAACATGTTTAATCTTCTGTGAATTATATTTATATTAATATGTTATTAACATATGTTCCAAAATTTTGTAAGATTCCTAAAAATCTATTATGTCTTAGTATACATTATCAGTAATAATAATGGCTATTATGTAAAACTGTTGGAGGCCACCAAAAATAAACAAATTTCTTTGTCAGTTAAATCATTATTATGAACTTGTCAGCTCTTGTGACAGATCAGGGACTCCGTCTTAGAGACCTGCAAGTCCCCAAGCATAGGAATGAATAAAACTCTTCAATTCCTTCAAGGGAAATTCCAGGTACTTAGCTATCCCTGAGAAGTAAATTAGCAACTCGATAAGCAAGATGGTAATAGTAGCCTAAAACAATAGCCAAGGAAGTTAGAGTTAGAAGATGTTTGGTTCTCTGTAGAGGCAAAAATAACATCCAAAAATATGTCCCTGAATAGATTCAGAAATCCAGACCCCTCCTGAAAGGATCTGCTGGCACAAAGACCTCAGATGAGGGGCATGTGAAGGCTGAACTCTGACCACCATTCTTTGTCCTAAATTTCTTCCTGAGGGACCCCGAGGGAGTCACATCCACAAGCCAGAGGCAACATTGTTTTCTGCTGATTCTAAATTTTTAAATAAACTTTCCCTTTCTTAACCAATTGCTAATCAGAAAATCTTTGAATCTGCTTATGACCTGTAAGCCATCACTTCAAGGTATCCACCCATTTTTAGCCAAAGCCAATGTGTAAACTCCATGTATTGACATAATTTTGTCTGTAACTTCTGCTTTCACAAAATTTACCCCTGTCTTTAAAACCCTTACCTGTAAATCAGGGAGGTCAGGATTTGAGCATTAGCTTCCTGGTCCTCCTTGCTTGCTGCTCTGCAAATAAATGCCTTCCTTTCTACCTCTGCAAAACCTTGGTGTGGATATCTGGTCTTATTGCACCAGGTGAGTGGACCTCAGCTTAGTTCTATAACAATATTTAACCATGGTCATTTTAGGTCTTGTTCTCCAGTTAGTTGCTTTATTCTGATGCCTTTCTGAAGCCTTCTGGCAAGAAATTTATAAGCCTAAAGTGTTATATCTTCAGGGAGGTTCATGGAAAGAATAAAATAACTCTGACAAGGACAGGTTTCTAATAACTTTGAGTTTATAACATTGGACTAAATTTCCAAAACTCTTAAGAAACTGATGTGTTTGTAAAACTGCTAACTAAGATGAGAGCAAGAATTACTTACTTGAGACTGAATGAACAAGTGCAAAATAATTATGAGGTTCTTCACAACTTTATTTGAAACATTTCTTTATTTCACCACTTTATTTGAAACATTTGAAACTTTACTTGAAACATTTGAAACTTTATTTCAAACTTCACTTGAGACATTGCTGGTTTTCTTAATGTTTTGATTTCCAGATTTAAGAAAACATTTTTTTTCCTTTAAGCTATATATATTTTACAAAAATTTGGTAAAGAATACATTTCTAAACAAAAATAGGAACATTTGCTTTTCCTCTCTCTCTGATCCCTCCAGAATTTGATGGTTTTTACTTTTTATAGCAATATAGTTATATGCATAAATTCAATAATAATCTGTTCTCTTTAACAGGATACATTTGGGAACAGTGGTTATATTACCAAGGCTTTGACTGGAATGTCATATTTGAAAATGTTCATAGAATGTCTGGTTTCAATGTTTCTCAGCTTTATAGTGGGTAATTAAAAAGTTGTCACTTTTTGGCAGGCCTAGGAACCTCAAGATATTAAATAGAGCAGGCAAAGTTTAATGTCTGCCTTGCTTTGCCTTCCTAGCATTAAGAGATATTTTCAAAAGTCTGATATGAGATTCCTTGACAAAATTTCCAGCAGAGCAAATTTAAAAGAAGCCTATATGTTTATACTTACTACGTTTATAAAAATATCAGTCAAATTGCTCTTACTATAACTATTTTTAGATAGAAATGGGGGTTACTGTAGAAAGAAACATTGAAATTCAAAAGAAAACTATAGTGTGGCTGTTATTAAATTGTAGCCCTGTTCATTGTTTTTGACTTTTTATTGTCTGCCTACAGACTGGACCAGATTCTGAGTTCTAGTTTTTTTCTAATATCTGGCTACAGCTCTCCAGCTAAGAACAAGAACTGCTGTGTTCTTGAAGCCCTATAAGCCAAAGCTGAACAACTCAATGTAAATTTCAAGGGACAAGTCTCAGTTCTGATGTGTGAGCTACATAGAGTTTACCAGAACACCCCATGCCACAACTAGAGACATTCAAACTGCAAACTAGGACAAGAAGTTGCCAACTTCATGCTGTGAAAAGCTATTTCCAAGATTCTCAGAATAAAACTCCCTACCATAATAAGATTCTTACCCCTCTTTCTTTTTCCTTACTTGTGCCTACCTATTTTGCTTGGCAGGATAGTACCATAGTTAAGTTTTTACAAAAGCTTCAGAGGATAACTTGCACTGCCTGCATTAAGTTGACCCAATCTTGGGATGCTAGATTACCTACTAATTAAAGAGGGAGGAATCTGTGCAGTTGATGGTACTTCTTGATGCACATAGATAAATATATCGGTTTGTAGATCCAATTACTTGGTTAAAATGGATAGGCTCTTTGCCGGGCTATTAGATTTTAGTTGGTTTGATCATGGGGATCCTGGCTAAGGAGTATACTCCAAACTCTTTGTATTATCATCCTGATAGTCAGAATAGTAGTCTTGCTGGTGGGCTGTGTTCTCTCAAAACATTTTAAATATTTCCATACGGCCATCTGTCAAATGGTCTTTCTCCAGTTAAAACAACAAAAACTCAAAGAAATGTATGATAATGACGATGATGTCATAATGGTTAAATGTCATTCTGAGACTAGAAACCTGAAATGATGCTGAGAGTAGCACTGATACCCAAGGTTTTGGTGAGAATCTCACTTAGGCGACAGCCTAACCAAAGCAGGGAGTTGTTAAGTAAAAATCATGGGAAGTCATTGTTTTTCACTAAGCCCCAACAGTCCACACTAAAAATAAAAATAGAGTAATCCATGCTAAAGTTCCATATCACCAAACCTAACTAAATTGTCATCAGACCTTCTCAGAATTCAGAAGAGAGAGATCAGTTATTTCCCAAATAAGCCAGTTTAAATTTTCAGTGAGCAGGAACTCTCTACATTAATCCATACACAAATAAAAGTAGCCTGAGGTAACATGATGTTAATTAATCAGCTCTTTTTTTTTCTCCCTGGCCCTGCCTTAGAATGAAAAGTAACTTTGAAAAGTAACTAATAGATTGATGATTCTTTGCTTCTGTTTTCTTCAGCCCATTATTTTCTATTAAACCAAAAATTCTTCTGCTCAACTCACTGGAACACATATTCTATTTTATGGAATTAAGTATTGTCTGATTCTAGAATTGCTAATAAAGCCAAATTTAAATTAAATTTGTTGTAATTATGTCTTTTGATACAAGCTGCCACATTGGAGATCAAATTTCAACATCTAAACCACAGAATTCCATGTTTGGCTCTCAAAACTCATGTCTAATTTGTAACAACCCAACAGGTTCATCCTGCCTGCTGCCCAGAAAAGCCAATGCACTGAGAACAGCAGGTATTGCATCAAAGAAAGGGTTTAACTATTGCAGGTCCAGCCAAGCAACAGGATGGGAGACATTTCTGAAACCTGCTGCCCCAAAAGCATTTGACTAAGATTTTCTAAGGTAACTTAGTGGCCAGGAGCTAGGGAATGAGTGCTACTGATTGGTTGGGGATGAAATCACAAGAACATTCAAACTGTTTTCATGCTCTGGATCAATTTCTGGGTAGGAGTCCGTTCCTTGGTATGAGTCATGGGTCTGGGTGGAGTCAGTTGGTCACCAGAATGCAAAAGTCTAAAAAAAAGTCTCAAAGGATAATCTTAGGTTTTGACAATAGTGATGTTATCTATAGGAGCAATCGGGGAAGATACAAATTTTGTGACTTCTGGAACAATGGCTAGCTATTGTTTAACCATGCCTCTATCTTATCGGAATACAGGCCCCTCCTATAATCCTAAACTCATGGCCTTTCATTAGTCTTATAAAGGGAATTTCCATCTCAAACAAGGAGTGGGTTAGTTTTGGAAAAAGAACTGTCTTAAGTTAACAAAGGTAGTTAGCTTGTGAGGTTAGAAGCAAGACAGAGTTAATTAGATTAGATTTCTCTCACTGTTACAATTTTTGCAAAGGTAGTTTCATTTTCATATGCAAAATACAATCATTGCATCCCAGTATTCCCCAACTCTTAACTCATTTTAATGTCATCTCAAAAGCCCAAAGTCCAAAGTATCTTCTGAAACTCAAGGCAAATTCTTTCCAGCCTGTAAAAAAAAAAAAAAGAAAAAGAAAAAAAAAAAGCAAGATTGGGAGTTAAATAGGCCAAAAGAATGGAATGAAAGGTGGTACACAAGTTTGAAACACAGCAGAGCATACATGAAATCTTAGGGCTCCAGCATAATCTTTCCCTCCATGCGTCCTGGGCACAGTGACAGTTTTGGGTCACCAAAGACTGGGGTGGACCTGCCTCAATGGCTTTGCTGGGTGCAGTCCACATAGCTGCTGTCATGGATTGAAATTGAATGTCTGTAGCTTTTCTGGACTGCATGCTGCCAATGGCTCTACATTTCTGGGGTCCCAGTGGCAGCCTCATACCATCAGGCATTGCTCCAATGTGAGCTCTTTGTGGCAGCTCTGATCCAAACTTCACTCTGAATTGTTATAGCAGTGAATCTCTACAGTGATTTTGTCCCTGGGACAAGTTTTCCACTGGGCTCCCAAGCTTTCCAGTACATCCTCTGAAATCTACGTGGAGGCCTTGATGCTGCTATTTCTCTTGCATTCTGCCAGCTTACAAAATTAGCACCACATTGACATGGATGCCACTAAGGTTTACCCGTTGGGCCCTCCAGAAAAGTGGCCCAAGCCACATCTGAGGCTGTTTGAGCCATGGATGCTGTAGCCAGAGTAGCTGGGATACATGGAGTAGGGTAACTAAGGTGATGCAGAAAACTGGTGTCCCAAGCGTATTCCCTGAAACCACTCTGTACCTCTAGGTCTCCTGGCCTATGATGAGAAGGACAGCCTTAAGGATCTGTGAAATGTCCTTGAGGCCTTTATTCTCATTGTTCTGACTATTAACACCTGGCTCCCTTTTAGCCATGCTAATCTTTTTCTTAAAAGACTCTCTCAGCTGCACTCTTTAATTTCTTTCCTGAAAATAGCTCATTCTTCTTCCCTACCGCATGGCCAGGCCACAAATTTTTCAGGTTTTCCCACCCTGATCTTTTTTTTTTTCCCCAGCAGTTCACTGTAGGCAGTTAGAAGTAACCATGCAGTAGCCTGAATACTGTTTAGAAATGTCTTCTGCTTGATACCCTAGGTTATCACTCTTAAGTTTGGCCCTCCACAAAGTTCTAGGGTATGAACACAATGCAGCCAATTTCTTTGCTATGGCATAATACAAATCACCTTTTATTTAATTTCCAATACCTTGTTCCTCCTTCCTATATGAGAGCTCATCAAATGGCATTTACTGTCTATATTTCTATCAGCATTTTGTTCATGAACACTTAACCAATCTCTAAGAAGTTTCAAACTTTTTCTGGTCTTTTTGTATTCTTCTCAGCCCTAGCCAGAATCACCACTAGTGTTCTATTTACTGCTATACAATGTTTCTCTTGCCTTCTAATTTAAACTCTTCCAACCTCTGCTCATTACCCAGTTCCAAAGCCACTTTAACAATATCAGAGAATTTTATAGTACCAATTTTCTGTCTTAGTTTTGTGTTACTATAACAGAATACCAGAAGTAATTTATAAAGAAGATGAACTTATTTGGCTCACAATCCTTGTGGCTAAAAAGTTCAACATTGTGCAGCTGCATCTAGTGAGGGCTTCAGGCTGCATCGACTCATGCTGGAAAGCAAAAGGTGGTGGTGTGTAGAGATTCCATGATCAGAGAGGAAGCAAGAGAAGAAACCATTGAAGCCAGATGCATTTTAACAACCTGCACTTTCAGTAACTAATCAATTCTCACAAGAAGATATCAATCTTCTAATACAGGATCCTCCTTCACGACCTAAATACCTCCCAACACTGCCAACTTGGAAATCAAATGTTAATGTCAGTTTTGGTAGAGACAAATTACATCCAAACCATAACAAGAGGAAATTGAAACAGTTTTCTACTTACATAAAGTTTTAGTGGTATGGATAGGAGATCAAGCCAGCTACAACATTCCCTTAAGACAAAGCCTGATCCAGAGTGAAACCATAACTCTCTTCAATTCTATGAAAGCTGAGAGAGGTGAGGAAGCTGCAGAAGAAAAATTGAAAGCTAGCAGAGGTTGGTTCATGAGGTTTAAGGAAAGACACCATCTCTATAACATAGAAGTACAAGGTAAAGCAGCTAATGTAGAAAGTGCTAATGTAGAAGCTGAATCAACCTATCCAGAAGATCCAGCTAAGATAATTGATAAAAGTGGCTACACTAAACAACAGATTTTTAGTGTAAATGAAATGGGCTCATACTTTAGTGGAAGATGCTATCTAAGACTTTCATAGCTAGAGAGGGGAAGTTAATACCTGGCTCCAGAGTTTCAAAGAACAGGCTGACTCTCTTGTTAGGTGTTATTACAACTGCTAATTTTAAGTTGAAGCCAATGCTCATTCATTTTTCTGAAAATTCTAGGGTCCTTATGAATTATGTGAAATCTACTTTATCTGTGCTTCATAAATGATACAACAAATCCTGGATGACAGCACATCTGTTTACTGCATAGTTTACTGAATACTTTAAGACCACTTTTGAGACCTACTACTGAGAAAAAAAATTCCTTTCGTAATAGTACTGCTCATTGACAATGCACCTGCTGGTACATCATAGCTTTCCCCGAAGAGCTCTGATGCATATGTACAAAGATATTAAGGTCATTCTTGTGCCTGTGAACACAATATCCATTCTGCATTCCATGGATCAAGGAGTAATTTTGACTTTCAATTAATATTATTTAATAAATACATTTGGTAAGGAGTTAGCTGTCATAGATGGTAATTCCTTGGATGGATCTGAGCAGTCAGTTGAAAATCTGGAAATGATTCACCAGTTCAGATGCTAATAAAAGTGTTCATGATTCATGAGAGGAGGTAAAAATATCAACATTAACAGGAGTCTGAAAGAAATTGATTCCAGCCCTCATGGATGACAGAAGTGTAGTGTAAGTATAACTTTTATATTTACTGGGAAAAGAATAAATTTGTATGACTCACTTTATTGAAATATTTGCTTTATTGCAGGTGATCTGGAACTGAATCTTCAATATCTCCAAGGTATGAGTGTACTATAATGGTGGATACATGATATAATGCATTTGGCACAGCTCATAGGGCTGTAAAGTGCTAAGAGTAAACCCCAATGTAAACTATGAACTTTAGTTAATATTCATGTATCAACAATGGTTCATCAACTGTGAAAGCTTTACCACACCAATGCAAGATCTCAGTAATTGGTGAAAAGGAGGATAAGGAATGAGGGAGTGTATGAGTTCTCTGTACTTTCTGCTGTGTCTTTCTGTAATCATAATACCTCTCTAAAAATAAAGTCTATTAAGAAATAGAAAAATAATATTCATTTTTTGCAACATATACATGATTTATCTTAAATTTTATGATGTATAAACTTGAAAGTAAAATAATTTAAAAGGATAATATAGGAGAGTGTACAAATGAATTAAAATATTTATTGTATGAAGTACTATACTCCAATAAAAATAAATTAGCTACAACTATCCACATCAATTTATGACTGTAAACAACATAATGTTGAACAAATATGAAGTCATTTAAAAATTATGATTCTAGTTATACAAAGGTAAAAAGAAACTTACATAGGTTAGAGATAAATA
This sequence comes from Pongo abelii, assembly GCF_028885655.2. Taxonomy (NCBI): domain Eukaryota; kingdom Metazoa; phylum Chordata; class Mammalia; order Primates; family Hominidae; genus Pongo; species Pongo abelii. The sequence continues at coordinate 47,334,659 of NC_071998.2, forward strand.
CCAATATTTTAAACCCACAAGAAAGTGAATAAGATAGTATTGAGGGTAGTGACTCATGTTGAGGATTAGTGGGAAGGAAAAGTTTAGAGAGGGCCTCCTGGGAGTTCCAAAGTTTCTGGTAATATTCTATTACATAATATTTTGTTTCATGATTAGTGAGAATGTAAGTAATTTCTTATTATCATAACCACATGTATCTTGCATATTAATTTTTCATACACTAAATAGAGAATTAGGGAGGAGAGGACAAAATAGCTGACTAGACATGACCAGGAAGCACCGCTCCCAATGAGAGAGACTAAACTACTGAGTACACCAACATGATTTGGGCAGATCTTTGGAAAGAAAATGCTGAGAGTGAATAGGGAAGGATGATGAAGCTGATCCTGAAGAGGGAGAAAGTAGGAAACCTTGCACAGGGAACCCAAACACTAGGACTAACTTCTGGTCCCAAACTGGCTCCTGGGAAAGGGGCGAGTGAACGAATTGAGGGAAGGCTCACTCTCACTGCAAGCCTCAGGATCCTAGCTACAGAGGACCCTGCATTCCCCATAGACATGTGAGTTGGCACGGTGATGTCCCCGAGCAATAAGCAGACACAGGCCTCCAGAGGGCATGGAGCCTGGAAGCTCTTGTGCAATTAACAGCTCCTGCAGCGGAGTGGCCATATATGCCATAAACCCCATCCCTCAGGGGTGTCCCCCACCTCCTGTGTAGGAAGCTCTGGCCCCAGGGCACCACTGAGCAGGGAGAGAGCAGGGCTACCTTCCCCACAGGACTGGGGCCCATCTGTTCTGCAAGCCCTCCTGCCAGCAGTCCCTCCCAGGGCCCATGCCTAGTCAGCTTTCAGGAGCAGGTGCATGGCACAGTTTCTGCAGCCCACCTTGAGTGCGTTGCTCCACCTGAGTACTTCCCTAGTGATATGGGACCACACCTGGTCCTCCCGTACAGCTAGAGCATGACCCTGAGCCATGGGATGTCCCATTGCCCCTAGGATTGTGGCACACAGCTCAGGAGTACTGAGCTGAGATCTATGGCCATCACTCAGGCAGGAGAGAAGCCCTCATTCTAAGGGTACTGAAAGAGGTGAGACATAGGTTTCTGGAACTAGAGCTAAAGCAGAGCCTGCTTCTCTCTAGAGGGTCTGTCCCCGTGCAGAAAGGTTGTGGCCTATTTGTCTTCTGCAGCCTATTCCTGAGGGAGCCCCTTGGCCCAGAACATCTAACAAAGAAACGCAGGTATGACACCAATGTTTGGAGAGGGCTCCTCCGAGGTCAAAGGGCCTGCCTGGTGAGAGGATAATCTTTCTCCATCCCCAATCACTGAGAGTGCCTGTGAATGCAAGAAACTGTAAAGGGCTACACAGCCCAGCTATGGCCTATTACTCTTAAGGGCCATCTACTGAATCACAGCCAAAACTACAACACCAAACATTTCCTGCTAGTATATATGAATAAATCTGTGAAACCAAATGCAAGAATCACTCATACGTCAAGATCTTTTACAGAGCCCAGGCCCTCCAAAAGCATCCAGAAATGAAGCCAGCTGAATATAATCAAGTTACACCACAGTTAAAGGAACACCAACCTTCCCAGATGAGAAAGAATCAGTGCAAGAACTCTGGCAATTTAAAAGGCCAGTGTTCCATTACATCCAAGTGTGTCAGCTAGCTCCCCAGTAATGGTTCTTAACCAGTCTGAAATGACAGACATAGAATTCAAAATCTGGATGGCAAGGAAGCTCACTGAGATTAAGGAGAAAGATGAAATCCAATACAGGGAATCCAAGGTATCTAGTAAAATGATCCAAGAGTTGAAAGATGAAAGCCATTTTACAAAAGAACCAAAGTGAATTTCTAGAGCTAAAAAATTTACTACAATAATTTCATAATATGATCAGAATTATTAACAGCAGAATAGACTGAGCTGAGGAAAGAATCTCAGAGCTTGAAGACCAGTTCTTTGAATCAACTTAGTCAGACAGAATTTTTTTTTTTGGAAAAAGAATTTAAATAATGAAATAAACCTTCAAGAAATATGGGATTATGGAAAGAGATGAAGATAAGAAAAACAAATTATAACCAAGAATTCTATAATATACCCTGCCAAACTAAGCTTTATACATGAAGGAGAAATAAAACCTGTCACAGACAAGCAAATGCTGAGGGAATTCATTTCAACTAGACCAGACTTAAAAAGGGTCCTTAAAGTAGTGCTAAACATGAAATCATGAGAACCACACCTGCTACCACAAAATACATTTAAACACTATAGGCACTATGAAACAACTACACAATCAAGCCTACATAATAATAAGCTAATAACATGATGACAGTACCAAAATTTCACATATTAATATGAACCCTGAATGTATAGAGACTAAACAACCTACTTAAAGACATGGAGTGGCAATGTGGATAAAAAGACAAGACCCAACCATCTGCTCTCTTTATGAGACCCATCTCATATGTAATGACACCCACAGGCTCAAACTTAAGGAATGGAGAAACAATCTGTCATGCAAATGGAAAATGAAAAAGAGCAGGAGTAGCTGTTCTTATATCAGATAAAACAGAAACAGACCTTAAACCCATAAAAATTAAGAAGGACAAAAAAGGGCATTAGGTAATGGTAAAGGATATCATTCAACGAGAAGGTTTAACTATTATAAGTGTATACACACTCAACATTGAAGCACCCAGGTTCATAAAACAAGTTATTCTTGGCCTACAAGAAGACTTAGATGACCACAGCATTATAGTGGTAGACTTCAACAGCCCACTGACAGCATTAGATCACTGAGAGAGAAAACTAACAAATTACCTCTGAACTTCATACTTGATCAATTGGAACTAACAAACATCTACAGAACACTCCACCCAAAATCTACAGAATATACATTCTTCTTATCTGCACACTGATCATAATATAAGATTGACCACATGCTTGGTCATACAGCATGTCTCAATAAGTTCAGAAAAATTAAAATTATACCAAGCACACTCTCAGACCTCAGTGAAAAAAATAGAAATTAGTTCAAGAATATGTCTCAAACCTACATGAATACATGGAAATTACATAAATTGCTCTTGAATAACTCCTAGGTTAACATGAAAATTAAAGCAGAAATTTTAAAGTTATTTGAAATTAATGAACGTAATAACATAACTTACCAAAACCTTTGGCATGCAGCTAAAGCAGTATCAAGAGAAAAGTTTATAATGCTAAACATCTTCATTCAGAAATTAGAAAAGATTTTAAATTAGTGCTCTGACTTTCTAATTAAAGGAACTAGAAAATAAACAACAAGCCAATCCCAAAGCTAGCAGAAGAAAAGAAATAACTAAAATCGAGAAGAACTGAATTAAATTGTGATGCAAATATCCATATAAAAGATCAATAAAACCAAGGGTTTTTTCTTCAAAAACATATATGAGATCAAATCACCACTAGCTAGATTAATTTAAAAAAGAGAAGATCTAAATAATTAGAATCCAAAATGACAAAGATAATGTTACAACTGGCCCCACAGAAATACAAAAGATTCTGAGAATACTGTGAACAAATCTATTCACAAAATTAGAAATTTAGAGGAAATTTCTGGAAACACACAATATTGAATCAGGATTCAGGAAGTTTGAATCAGGAAGAGATTGAAATCCACAACAGACCAACAGCGCTCTGAAATTGAATCAGTAATAAAAAACCTACCACCACTACCAACGACAACAACAACAACAACAAAAACAAAGGCCTTGACTAGATAGATTCACAGCTGACTTCTACCAGATGTACAAAAAAGCACTGGTACCAATCCTACTAAAATGATTTCCACCAAAAGGAAGAAAGGCTCCTCCCTATTCTATGAGGAGCCTTCATATTCTATGAAGCCAGTATCAGCGTAATATCAAAATATGGCAGAGACACAATGATAAAAGAAAATTTCTGGCCAATATCTCTGATGACCATAGATGCAAGAACCCTCAACAGAACACTAGCAAACCGAATTCAACAGCACATCAAAAAATTCATACGCCACAATCAAATTGGCTTTATTCCTGGGATGCAAGGCTGGTTCAACGTACACAAATCAATCCGTGTGATTCACCACATAAACAGAATTAAAAGCAAAAATAATGTGATCATCTCAATAGACACAGAACAATCTTTCAATAGAATCCAGCATCCCTTCATAATAAAAACCCGCAATAGACTAGGCATTGGAGGAACACACCTCACCATATTAAGAGAAATTCTTAGACAAACCCACAACCAATAACATACAGAATGGCAAAACCTGGAAGCATTGCCCTATGAACTGGAAGAAGACGGTGTAACCCAATCTCCCCACTCCTATTCAGTGTAGTACTGGAAGTCCTAGCTAGAGCAATCAGGCAAGAGAAATAAATGGCATCCAAATAGAGAGAAAAGAAAAAAGGAATCCAAGTACTTTTCTTTGTTAATAATATGATTCTATACATAGAAAACCCTAAAGACTGTCAAAATGCTACTAGAACTGATAAATGATTTTAGTAAGACTTCAGGATTCAAAATCAATGTACAAAAATAAGTAGCATTTTAATACACTAGTATCATCCAGGCTGAGAGTTAAATCAAGAACAACTTAAGAATTCAAGTAAAATCAAGAACAATTTCATTTAAAACAGCCACAAAAAATGAAATACCTAGGAATACAGCTAACCTAGAAGGTGAACAGTCTCTATAAGGAGAACTACAAAATCCTGCTGAAAGAAATTAGAGACAACATAATTAAATGGAAAACATTTTATGATCATGGATTGGAAAAAAGATACCATTAAAATGGTCACATTGCCCAAAGCAATTTACAGAATCAATGCTAGTCCTATCAAACTACCAATGTCATTCTTCAGAGAAAGATGTTGTTTAATTTCCATATATTTGTATTAGAAATAACTATTCTAAAATCCATATAGTATCAAAGAAAGAGCCTAAGCAAAAAGAACAAAGCTGAAAGCATTACATTACCTGACTTCAAACTATACTATAAGGCTACAGTACCCAAAATAGCATGGTGCTGGTACAATAACAGGCATACAAACCAATGAAACTAAATAGAAAACTCAGAAATAAAGCTGCAAACCTACAGCTATGTGATCTTTGACAAAGCCAACAAAACAAGCAATGGAAAAAGGACTCCCTATTCAATAAATGGTGGTGAGATAACAGGTTAGCCATAAGCAGAAGAATGAAATTGGAATCTTTCCTTTCCCCATACACAAACATCAACTCAAGATGAATTAAATATTTAGTGTAAGACCCCAAAGTATAATAATCCTAGAAGAAAACATAGGAAATACTTTTCTTGATATTGACCTTGCCAAAGAAGTTGTGACTAAGTTCTCAAAAGCAATTGCAATAAAACAAAAAATTGACAAGTAGAACCTAATTAACCTAAAGAGCTTCTCCACAACAAAAGAAATTATCAACAAAAGAAAGAGACAACTTACAGAATGGGAGAAAATATTTACAAACTATGCATCTCACAAAGATCTAACATCCAGAATGTAAAAACACGTAAGTATTAAAAAACAAATAAGTCCATTAAAAAATGGTCAAAGGACATGTGTAGAGACTTCTCAGAAAAAGACATACAAATAGCCAACAAAAATATGAAAAAAATCGTCATTATCGCTAATTATTAGAGAAATGCAAATCAAAACCACAATAAGATACCATCTCACAGAAGTCAGAATGGCTATTACTAAAAACTAAAAACAAACAAACAAACAAAAACAATAGATGCTGGTGAGACTGCAGAGAAAAGGAGATCTTATACTTTACTGGTGGTACTACATTAACTGATTTTTGGATACCGAACTAATGTTGCACTTATGAGATAAATGCCACTTATAGTATATAATTTTTTTATATGTTACTGGATTTGGTTTGCTAGTATTTTTTTCAGATTTCTCTATTAATTATATATTGGTTATGTTGGTCTGTAGTTACTTTTCTCGTAAGGTTTTTGTCTGCTTTTATTATCAGGGTAATATTGTACTCAGAAAATGATTAGGGAACTGCTCTCTTTTTCCGTTTCTTTGGAAGAGCTTGTGAATAATAATTATTAATATTTTTATATGTTCATTAGAATTCACCAAAAAGCCATCTGGGCCAGGCCTTTTGTTGTGGGAAGTTTCCAAATTCCTAAGTCAATCTCTTTATTTGTTATATTTTTATTCAGATTTTCTGTTTCTTCTTAAGTCACTTTCAGTAGTTTGTGTTTTTCTATGATTTTGTCTCTTTTACCTAAGTTATCTAATTTATTGCCATACATTTGTTCATAATATTCCCTTATAACCCTTTTTGTTCCTTTCCAGTCAGTAACAATGACCCATCTTTACTACAGGTTTTAGTGATTGGAATCTTCTCTGTTTTTTCTTGGTTCATCTAGCTAAAAGTGTGGGTGGCTATATGGAAACTCTATTCTGTCCACTCAGTTTTTCTGTAAGCATGCAAGTACTTAAATATTTTAACCTAACATGGCTTTATACATATACATATGAATATATAAAATATATATGATATATAATAATATATAACATATATAATATTCATATTATTATGAGAAATGCCAGTGGATGCAAACACCTAGATATATCTATATATACACAAAGTAGGTGCATTACACAAGAAGATAATAGAATTGCTAATAAGCACATAAAAAGATGTTTACTTATTAGGGAAATTCAAGTCAATATCACAATGAGTTACCACTAAAGAAACACATTCATATTAAAAATTATTGACAATATTCAACACTGGTGATGGTATGGAGAAACTAGTATTCTCGTGTATTGTTGGTAGGGATGTAAAAAGATTCAAATATTTTGGACAAGAATTTACGAATTTTACAAGGTGAAACAGTATTTTGACTACTAGTTATCTAACCATGAGAAATAAAAACATTTGTCACCACAAATACTTGTAATGAATGTCCTCTCAACATTATTACAAAAGCCAATACCAGGAACAATCCATATATCCTTCACCCGGGGAATGCAAAAAATACAATCTACATTCATACATTATATTACTTCTCAACAATAAAATGAACAAACTAGTGATATATGCAACAAATGATTTAACTTCAAATATATTGGGCTCAATTAAAGACCTACAGAAAAAAACTACATACTTGATAAAGTAAAGTTGTAATCACAGATTACAGGTTGTTTCCTTGGGCTGTCTATTGGAGAGAAAATTTACTCCAAAGGGCATGAGGAAAATGAGAAAGAGAATAGTAGCTGTATATCAAAAGTGGGTTGTTTGAATGATTATACAACAGCAAAAACTTAATACCTACTTATAATAGATAAATTTTGTGATATACAAAGTACATATGTAAATTATCCCTCAATTATGAGATATAACAACAAGAACAACAAAAAAATGAAAAACAGAAGATACAGAAATATTCATATTATTTTGAGAGATGCCAGTGGATGCAAACATCTAGATAATGAGTTGGGGGCAGGATCAATGTAATTCAAAAATATGCCTAAAGTAGTAATAGACAAATAAACTTTAACTGTACTTAATATAAAATCAGAACATTACCATGAAATCAATACATTACTTAAAATATTAACACACGCAAAAATCACAATCCCTTGATTCTTGGCTACTCTGCAAATGTTGCTTTGTCTGTAGCTATTCTAAGAACACGCTCAGAAAATCATTCCTAGAAATATGTCTGTTGCCAGCATTTAGCAGTTTAACCCAAGGATTTCTCAAAATAACCTATAGAACAATTTGTGGCAGCTGTATTTTTCTAGTTTTAAGTTTTTACCAATATATATGTTTGAAGCAAAGAATGTTGATACTCAATAAATCACATCTTTATATGTGTTTAAACTGTGGATAAACTGTGTCTGTGTGTATGTGCTTTCAGCTCTAGTTAATGCATTCATTACTGCATTACACTGAAAGAGCTCTAAAATTTTATTTCTAAAAGTGACATCAGTTAGCATATAACTACCTAACTATTTTTGTAGATGAGAGACCTGGTCTAGAGATTGAAAATGACTTATCCAAAGGCAAGTTTAGTCAAGAATAGAATCTAGGTTTCTTGGCATTATTAAATAACTACTATATCATTTTTTTTCTGTCAGATTACTATCAGTTGGCTATGGCTACAATAAAATGTGGAATGAGTTCAGCAATATCTGTATTTTCTACTCATAATTGAAGTAAAAGTGATACTGAGTTTTACTCTCATAATTGTTGCAAACTGAACAGTTAACTAAAAGTTGGGGAAAGTTTTAATTTCATTTAGACCTATATGGCTTAGCCAGAAGGAGGGGAAGTAAGATACTGGATGATTGGCATGGAATTCTTGTTAATTTCTCAATGGGAAAATTGTGAGATGAATACTATTAATATATGTTAAAGAGGCTAGGCTCTTTTTTCTAGAACATTACAATCTAAAATAAAACAGCAATAGAAACAATATAAACAGCATTGAAAAATGGCAAAAAGATCATTATTACTAAAAGTTAACATTTATATTGTGCTTACTACATTTTATACATAATCCAAAATTATTTTCTCAGGTATCTTCAAAATAGGACTTAGGAGTTATGCTATTATCCACATAAATATTATCCATGTAGCTAATCACCCATAGACAATATAAATGACTAAAAGACATAAAAGAATGTGGCTGGCTGGGCGCGGTGGCTCAAGCCTGTAATCCCAGCACTTTGGGAGGCCGAGGTGGGCGGATCACTAGGTCAGGAGATCGAGATCATCCAGGCTAACACGATGAAACCCCGTCTCTACTAAAAATACAAAAAAAAGAAAAAAAAAATAGCCGGCTGTGGTGTTGGGCTCCTGTAGTCCCAGCTACTCGGGAGGCTGAGGCAGGAAAATGGCGTGAACCCGGGAGGCGCAGCTTGCAGTGAGCGGAGATTTCGCCACTGCACTCCAGCCTGGGCGACAGGATGAGACTCCGTCTCAAAAAAAAAAAAAAAAAAAAAAGAATCTAGCTAAGATCCCTTAGCTGGTATAGCAGAGAAAAAAAACATAATAGGATGGGGCCAGAATATAAAATATAAGGTTATATCATGAGGTGAAAGATGGCTGAGTTAGAAAGCCTAGGTTTAAATTCCAATCTGCTGATTAATCTTGGCCTAAAACAAGTAATTCGCTCTTTCTGGGAATCAGACACCAGCTGTAAAATGAGCCTCTCTTTGCCTCTTAGGATTATTAACAGGCATACATGAAATCATATATAATACTCTTTATATATAAACATCACTATATAAAGCACTTTTCAAGCATGCAGTAGTGTAATGATGCACTTGATTTAAGGGGTTCATTGAGGAAAGCCCCTAAAGTGAAAAGCAAAAATAGAAGCAAACCTTTCCAAATGCCTGCTAGATTCTGGGAGCTCATGAAAAACAAGACTCCATATTTCACTCTTTAAAATAAAATCTCTGCAACTCCAATGAAGGGAAGGATCATAGATTAGGTAGTTATAGAGCATTCTTACATTAGTCAAATCTGCAACCATTTGCACACCAACTTTCTAATTTTTGTTGTGTCTGCCAAGCACATACACTTACAACATTCATTGTCTTATTATTTTTGAAATAAGGCTTTTGTTTTGGTTTGGTTTTCTGTTTGTTTGTTTGTTTTTTTGAGACAGGGTCTTGCTCTGTCACCCAGGTTAGACCAGGCTGGAGTGCAGTGGCGCAATCTAGGCTCACTACAACCTCCTTCTCCCCGGTCCAAGCGACTCTGCTGTCTCAGCCTCCCGAGTACTGGGATTACAGGCACAGGCCACCACTCTTGGTTAATTTTTTATGTTTTAGTAGAGACGGGGTTTCATCGTGTTGCCCTGGCTGGTCTCAAACTCCTGAGCTCAGGCAATCTGCCTGCCTCAGCCTCCCAAAGTGCTAGGATTACAGGTGTGAGCTTGAGCCCAGCCTAAAGTAAGTCTTTAATTAGAATGTTAATGAAAGAAATTCATTTGAACCATAACCACAGGTTAATAAACAGATCATTGCAGGTAACTTTAAAGCCTCTTGTCTGCCCTTTTCTGAAAATATCCTCTTCTTTGTCACCAAAGGTAATTATTATAAGATCATCATTGCATAATCATGCCCTAGCTTTTCTTATAATTTTAAACTCTATATTCCTATACATGTATACCTAAACAATGTATTATCCACCTTTGGGTGCCTTTAAATAATACACAATGCACGTTTGTGTGATATATGTCAGCATAATATTTTAAGTTTCTTTCTTGTATGGAGTTAATATATTTTCAATATTGAATGATATCCCACTTCATGTGTATATTACAATTATTTATCTAACCATTTGGTTGATACCTTTTGTTGACGTCAGTATTTATTTCAAACACTCTTGATCATTTTTGTTTGTATAATTCGAGTAATATCTTTGTTGATTACTCATCTATATTTTCCTCCAGAAACACCTTGGCCTACTAACAGTTTCACAAATGTCTTCAGGCCAGGACCATTTTGTTGACATTAGGGATTTGCTGTTTCCTACAGTAATCATGTTCACTTCACCTCGTATGCTTAAGTGCTGCCATTTGGCCTCTGCGTTTCCAGACGCCTACCATTTCCATTAACAAAACAGTACAATTCCATGGAATCCTCTTCGTCTGCTAACCATTGCCTACAAGGACTGCAACCACCACAGTTATCAGTGGTCCCCCAATGAGCAAATTTTTTTTTGAACTGGTAAAAGGTGTGTCTTCTAATACCCTGCCCTTATGTAACTAATCTATTTGAGCATGTCTAACATTTTAGCTTTTTGATTCCTTTTCAATACCCTATGAATTCTGGCTCCTAGCACTTTTATAATAAGCTGTCACTTTATGCTTCAAGGAGCTAGGTTAGCAACATATTGGGGCTAATTCCAGATGTCTGTGTAGTATGTTAACTCCTAAGTCAAGGGAAAGTATACCCATAAATAAACTCTTCCTTATCCAGATGAATAACCTGTATTTTCCCTGGTTCAACACCTTCAAGATCCATTCCCAGGAATGTTTTGCCAGTTTCTCTTGGTATACATCAGCAATGGCCTGCAGCTTTTTTTTTTTTTTTCCTGCAAAGTGATGTGAGCCATGTTGAGACTTGATCTACTTTATTGATTTAGAAATCATAAAAATAGATCAGGGCAAATCAGGAGTAAGGAAAATATTTCTTGATTTCCAGGAGGAAGCGTCATTTTGTGGTCATGGTCCGGTTTAATAATTTCAAGTTTTTACCACGGACACTTGAGAAGCTTTATTTTCTATTCTCAGTTTATACAGTCTGATAAATATCCACAAGGTCAACATTCATGTTATTTAGATCTTCTATTTCCTTAAATAATTTTTTGTCTTGTCAATCTCTTTTGTACTTAGAATAGCGTATTAATGTCTCTTATTACTAGATGTTTCTGGTTATGCCTCTATATATCATAAAATTCCTGCTTCAAAAAAATGGTTACTATGTGAATTGGTACATAGATATTCATAAGTGTTATATCTTTCTTGTGACTGTGGCTTTTAGCATTAGAATATACCCTTCTTTTTCACAATTGTCCTTTATAACTTGAATTATATGTATAGTATCAGTATCACTACCTCTTATTTATTGTTTTTATTTGCATGGTAAACTGTTACTCATGTCTTTATTTTTAGCCCTTCATAATAACATTGCTTTCAGGTTTTTACTTGTGGACAGCATGAATTTTGCTTTGCCTGCCAAACTAAAATTTACTTGTAACAAAAAGAAGACAGAGTTAAGTCCATTTATATTTATCAATAAGGTGAAATGATTGATGCCAACTCTGTAATAATATGTTATAATTATGTCATGTTTATTTACTATGTTTCTTTCTTTGTCATGTGTATTTTTTATATTTTTAGGTTTATAGAACATTAAAATTCAATATTATTTTATTAAAAATAAAAATATTATTTTATTTTATTTTTCTTTTAGTTCTTCTGGGTACATAGCACACCTGTATATTTATGGGGTACATGAGATGTTTTGATACATGCATGCAATTTGAAATAAGCACATCATGGAGAATGAGTTATCCATCCCCTTAAACATTTATACTTTGAGTTACAAATATTCAATTATAATCTATAAGTTATTTTAAATTGTACAATTATTATTAATATAGTTTATTTTCTCCTCCTTATGATTTTTTAATAACATTTTTCTTTTCTCTTGCTTATTTTATTCTAAGAATACAGTACATAAACATATGGCACGAAAAATATATCTTAATTGGTTGTGTTATCAGGCTTCCAGTCACCAAGTAGCCTATTAGTGTTAGGTTTGAGGGAGTCAAAATTTATATGAAAATTTTCAGCTGCATAGGAGGTCAGCAGCCCTAAACCCTGTGTTGTTCAAGGGCCAACTGTATATTCAGTTTGGAGTTTTATCTTACAGTTCTCTTTTGCTTAATTGTCATATTGGAGAGGGCTGATTTAATGTGTCTTTTTTCTTTGTTTTCTTTGTTAATGTATCAGTATAAGTTTGCTTTTCCTGATGATTTATATATTGGAATGGATTGCAATCTCTCTTACTTCATGGTATCCTCCTGTCATATAGCAGAATCCAGATATTGTAATTTACTGAATATATATATACTGAGCATATATATATTCAGTGTGTATATACATATATAAATATAGCTTATATTTTTTGAAAATTTTTTATCCCTCCTTGTCTTGAAAGATACCAATTTTCCCTTCCTTTCTCCCTCACCACTCCTTCACTATCTTTATTCCTCTGCTAGGGCTGCAAAAACAAAATATCACCAACTGGGTGGCTTAAGCAATGTAGATTCATTTTCTCCCAGTCTGAAGGTCAGAAACCCAAGATAAAGGTGTCAGAAGGCTTCATTTCTCCTGGGGCTCTCTCTTTGCTTTGCAGATGGCTGCCTTCTTGCTGTGTCCTCACATGGCCTTTTCTCTTCTGCACACATCCCTGGTGTCTCTTCGTCTTCTTATAAGGACTATTGGATTAGAACCTCCACCTTTATGACCTCGTTTAACCTTAATTACCTCTTTAGAAGGCCTATCTTTCAATGCAATCACACTGAAGGTCAGGGCTTCAACATATACATTTTGGGGGAACACAGTGTAACCCATAACACCAGCCTATTTCTGAAGTATACCTTATCCTTCTAGTTGGCACTTTTATTAAAAATCTATGTGTTTGAAAGTTTGTCACATCAAAATTCATATACTTTCTTATTATGAGAATTATTGAGGTCTAATTAACATGCATTAAGTGGCACATCACAATCAACATAAGGAACTTACCCACACAACACAAAATGTTTCTTTCTGCCCCTTTCGTAATCTTTCTTTCACATTCCTCTCTGCCATCCCCATCCTGATCCTCAGGCAACTATAGATCTGTTTTCTGTAACTGTATATTAAGTTGCTTTTTAAATTATGTTAAGTCAATTATATTATGCAGTATGTATCTTTTTGTCTGACTTTTTTCACTAAGCATTGTAATATTGAGATTTATTTATTTTTTGCTCATATCGATAGTCTTTTCCTTTTAATTGCTGCATAATATTCTATTGTATGTATATATCACAATTTGTTGCTATGAATATTTGTGTTCTAGTTGATGTATGTCTATAGGATTTCATCGATCTTATCTATAAATTCAGGAGTATCATTACTGTGTTATATAATTGAGTCATGTTTAAATATCCATAAATACTGCTGACATGTTTTCATATTGCCTCTTCCATTTTTCTCTATTTTCTCTTGATAAAGTCTCTATTTCCTTCAAATTACATTCCTCTATGATCTTTCTCTCCTATTAGAAGTTATCCTCAGTGATTGTAGAATAGTTGTTAATATTTATAAATGAGCCTGAAAATCTCATTAAAAGCTTTATGCATCTAACTTTGGCTAGTAAGCTGTAGGTGTGTTTTTAGGGGATTTCCAATGTTAGCATATGATGTCTTTTCTCTTGAGCAAATTAGATTCTTCAGAGAAGAATCCTTTAACTTTCCACTTGCCTTCCAGCAATTCATGGTTTTTGAGAAAATATGCCTGGTCATCAAAATGCTTAATATGTAAACTTTCACTTAAGCTTCCACATTCAACTGGATCTAATTTCCTTGATTAGAATAGTCTCCATTTTATAGTTTCCCAAATCTTATGCCAGAATCAAAGAAAGAACAAGTCAGCTATTTGTACAAAGTGGAAGATGAAATCATTAGGGAGTGTATTTCTTCTTAAAATGATGTAGCACAACCCTTCTGATTTCATTGTCATCTTACCCCTGCATCACTCAGGACATATCTGTGTCACCAATTACCGAGTTCCTTGAGATTTCTGCTGGGTAAACTGGGTGGCTTCCCACCATCAAATAGTTGTCTCACAATTCACCTTTCTCATATCTGCTTTCTAATCCTTGCTTGTTTTTTCCTGTAGTCTCTTTTCTCATTCTCTTTGCCTTGTCTTTTTATGTTTTAATAATAATACTTAAATATTATTTTAAAATATTCATGTATTTCATACATGGGATGTGTTTTAAAATATGAATTTGTGCCATTATCTTACTTAATGTCAAAATTGTTCCCTTTTATCTTTTTCTCTCTTATACCAAGGGCTCTGTCATCATTACTTCTCTGGGCAAAACAATAACAGTACTGCAGGATTAATTCTGAGTAGATCAAAGCACATTTAGACACATACCTTTATTCCATCTGTACTGCCATATGTGACATTGAGTAAGGCACATAAATGGAGAAAACTAAGTCTGTTATTCACCTGTGCAAGCAGGTTGATAATATATACCATTCAATGTTCTACTGAAAATAAAATTAGATAATGTGCACTCTAGTAATGTGTGTACACCGATGTGCCAGCGAATGGGATAACCAAAGCTGATATGTTTAATTCTATCTTGATTAGAGATTGAAGTTTCTTCTTTGAGCCATAATTCCCAAAAAAAGCTATCCAAAATCTGACTCTTCTTTTTCTGACTTCCAGCAAGTAGAGTATGGTTAAATAATGAGCTATTCCCAGGTGGCACATCAGCAAGGGTTGCACACTCAAGATGAATTTGATGCTGATTTCCATTATCTTCCAAGACCTCAACACAGGTGGCCATTCTTCCTCTTCCTAAGTCAGAAAATTTGTTCCCACCATACCAACTTCTCTAGGTCCATTTACTTTTTTTGTTTTGTTTTTTTTTTACTACTCGAGTCTAACATAATTTCAAAGAATGAAAAAAAATACTGGTAAAATGTATGTATTAAATTATTTATCCTGATATTTAGCTATTTATTTGAGTCTTTGTATATTTTTTATTTAAAGAAGCAGTACTTTTAAAATAATAACAGATAAGATAGAAAAGAATATGTTCAAAAACAAAAAGGCTAATAGTTGTAATATGATGATACTACATTTACAAATTAATTGCCCAACAGAATGTCTGGTATATAGGATGCACTCTAGAAATAGCTGCCTTTTCCTTCAAGTTCCTATTGCACAATAATTGTAATTATTATAATTATATTGTTAGCTAGTATGTATTGAAGGACTTGTAATTCACTGCCAGAGCCATCCTGTGTATGCTGTCTTTTTTTTTTTTTTCTATTTTTCTGAATCTAAAGAAGGTTATTAAATCCCTTAAGTTTATACATGCTTTCTTCAACTGGTACCTTCAGATCCAACTGATTTTAAGATTCAGGTAACCACTACACCAGGACTTCTTGTTCTGGAGCCCTAATTTATTTCACTTGTCACTTGATATATTTGACCACCATACACCTCTGTGGCCATTGAAATCACAGAACTGCCTATATCATAGACGGAATAGAAAACCTGAGATGTGGTTGATGAATAATATATGAATCAGGGATGTCCAATCTTTGGCTTCCCCGGGCCACACATAAAATACACTAGCACTAACAATAGCTGATGGGAAAAAAAAATCACAAAATAATCTCATAATGTTTTAAGAAAGTTTACAAATTTGTGTTGGGCCACATTCAAAGCCACCTTGAGACACATGTGACCTGCAGGCTGTGGTTGGACAAGCTTGATATAAATGATGAGCCCTCAAAATGTTTTAAAATATTTACTGTGCTGGGTGGCGACTTATGCCTGTAATTTTAGCACTTTGGGAGGCTAAGTTGGGAGGATTTCTTGAGCCCAGGAATTCAAGACCAGCCTGAGCAACATGGTGAGACCCCACCTCTACAAAAACATTTAAAACATTAGCTGGGCATGGTGTCACAAGCCTGTAATCCCAACTACTTGGGAGGCTGAGGTGGGAGGATGGCTTGAGCCAAGGAGGTTGAAGCTGCAGTGAGCCATAATTGTACCACAACTGAACTCCAGCCTGGGCAACAGAGGGAGACCCTGTCTCAAAAAACAAAAACAAAACAACAACAACAACAACAACAACAACAACAAAACAGATTTTAAAATGTCTACTGTTATTATCACATCTGTTCAAATGAATACTGGATATTGTGAAAAAGAGGCAGACACTAGTTTTTAGCATATATATGTTTGTGTGTGTGTGTGTGTGTGTGTGTGTGTGTGTATTAACTTTGGGAAAGTAGGTGGAAGACTTGACACTGGGCAGGTAACTTCTGATCTGGAGATGACCCAGTGAAATGTCAAGACATAAAATAGGGTACTGAGGATCATAGGCCCTAGCTGAGTCTTTGCCAGAGGATTTCTTGCAGGAATCAGATAACAGAGCTGGCGATGAGAAGCCCAAGGGTGTGGAGGGCATCTCTGAGGACTGGCTTCATAATTTTGCCTAAGGTCAGTTCCTATTTGAGAATGAAATACGAAGCTGATAAAACAATTATTTTGATGGCTTCATGTTTTTTAACCACCTTAATTTTAATAAAACAGTAATGGGTTTGCCTATATCTTATTGGCTTACTAATGTTAGAATAATTTGTATAATGAAAATTTATATAATTTTGAAATTCTATAATTCTTGAGGCAGGGGCTTGAAGCTGGAATAGTACTTTTTACAAAGCAGCTAAAGAGTAATTAAATCTAACCTCCAGTGAAAGTCCTTGTTTTGTTACCTTGTTCTACAATTTCTCAAAACAAACACACCTATTTTGGAAATATTGACACCAGATGTAATAAGATTGAATAAGAGGTTTACCAACTTGTTAAATATGAGCCAGATGGCAAAGCTTTGAAGATAAAATAACTCGTGTGTGTGTGTACATATGTGTGCATGTATGAATGTGTGTCTACATGTGTATTACTTGCAAGTGGACACAAGAATAAAAGGAAGTTGTGAATATTTTAGGTTGCATTTGGTAGTTTCCCTATAAAAACTAAGTGTTTTTAGGGTCTGTATTACCTGCTGATGACCACATATCGATAGAAATAAACAAACATCACAGAAGTCAGAAAAGACAGAGGTATAAGAGAAAATGACCTCAATTGAAAGGGAAGTATACAGTGCAGAATAGGACACTGATGAATCACTTGGCACTAACTTAAGCAAGGGAAATGAGAGATCACATTCCAAAATAGCCTAGATCTTAGTGTACAGGCAACTCTTTGTTGTTAAGAATAGCATCCAAATTTCCTTGAATGAGATCTAAATATTGAGAAGCACATTGTATGTATGTTACAAACAGATCAAGGCATCTACTCGGCTTCTTTTCACTTCACCCTACACCATCAGTACACCAATGTTAGAAATTCCCATTCAGCTGCTACATATTTTGTGTGGCAAGGTTAAGAGTTTTGCTGAAACAAAATCTTCATCTTATTTCATAATAGTTGAGGTGTAATTTAGTCACTTACACCATAGTATGAATGAGGGCTTTTCCAATTTTTTTCTTATGATAAAATGCATGTAACATCTTAACCATTTGTAAATATACAATTCAGTGGCACTAAATGTATTCATAATGTCATGCCGCCATCACCATCATCCACCTCCATAACTGCTTTCATCTTATAAAACAGAAACTCTGTACTCATTAAACAATTCCCTGTTGCCCGTCCCTATTACCTACTCTATTTTGAAGTGAGTTTTACACGAACATAAGTGAAGAGGAACAAGATATCGTTAGGCTTCTGGGCTTCTAAGAAGGTTGAAGGGTGATAATAGGAAAGAAAGGAAACTTACCATTTTGAGTGATTGTCTGGAATTGTTTTAGGTGTCGAATTTTCCCACCAGTTTTGTGAAGTGCTTATAACAAGTTTACAGACCATAAAATGAGGCTATCAAAATCTAAAGTTTATGTTTTTACTAGTGGATCATAAAAGAGTGCAGCAAAGTACCAAAACAGTACAGAATAAAGAGGCTAGAACATGGAAAGACATATTTTACTTATTTTTAAAAATTGCATAGGAAAGGGCCACTACTCACCAGAGCTTACATTTGTGTGTTATAAGCCACATCCCTACTTATTATTCAGTGTATAAGACAATGAATTACTTGTTGCCATTCTATTCATGTCTTTTCTGCAAGCGTTTCAAAATAAAATAGTGCTTTGCAGTAATAGTTCTGAGTTATCAGAGAGAAATTGAGCTTCCTTATAATGTAGACCTTGGCTTCTACTCTGCGATTACCCAGGTTTAAATAAGGTAAATTACTTAAGCAACCTGTAAAACTCCTCAGGCATTCTTTTTGCAAATTTCTATATTCCACTTGGAAGTTCAAAGCAATTTATTATTTACAAGATATATTTTTTAGTATTACTTTCTTAAAATCTTGCCTGCTCTTAGTATAAGTTTAAACAAACATATATTAAGGTATAAATGACTAATAATACCGGTAATAAAATGATTATGTCTTTCGTAACATTTCGTTATTATTTATGTATTTCATTCTATTATTAAAGGAAAAGTTCATATTGTGCGTATCCAGAACTTCAGTTTCCACTCAGTGCCAACTCAAATCAGATCTTAAATGTTAACTTACAGTTTACTCCTAAGTGCAGTGAAAGTGTGGCATGAGGCAGTGTCAAGCCAGGCACAGAAATTCAAATCCTGCATAATCTTACTTATATGTAGAATTTTGAAAAGTGGACCTCATACAAGTAGAGAGTAGAAGGGTGTTTACCAAAGGCTGAGGGGGCAGGGCAGGGTAAGGTATGGCTAAAGGGAAAGAGGAGATGTTGTTCAAAAGATACCATGTTTTAGTTAAACACGGGAAATTAGTTCCGATGATCTAATGCACAGCACAAGGACTATAGCTAATAGTAATGTATATTTCAAAATTGCTAAAAGAATAAATTTTAAATGTTCTCATTATAAAAAAATGACAAATACATGAAGTGATAGATATGTCTATTAACATAATTTGACCATTCCACAATGTATGCACGTATCAAAACTTCATATTGTACCCCATAAATATATACAACTACTTTTTGTCAATTGTAAAAAAAATTTTTTTTTTAAATCTAGGGTGTCTCTGGATCTATAGTCCCTTCTTTTACTTATTTGGTTCAATTCAAACATTTCCTTAAGGAAAACTGAATCATAGCCAAGAGAAGCACTCTTCCCATTTTTTGTTCATGGAATCATTCCATTAACCCAATACACTATTGGAATTGTTTTTTGTTACAAGATTGTCCTCTTGGATGCTAAGCTCTTTGAAGGCAGAAATTGCATCTTACTTTTCTTTGTTCCCACAATGCATAGTACTTGACCTTTTCAGTACATGTGTTCCTTGAAATCAAATATTAAATTGATTAGGGATCATATAGGAACCTGATATGATTTTAATGCATTTGACATTAAAGGAAATAATGCTTCAGATACCAAAATTACTAATTTTATATTTGTTTTAGTTGAACTTTGTTGCTTTCTTTGAAGTTTTCTGTAAAGAGGTTCACAATGTCTTATAAATTACAAATAAGTACATGAACCATGAGGAGGAATCTTGTATTTTAAACAGAACGTTTATTTATTTTAAAATAATAAAACATTTTGAACTTTTTTGTAGTAATTGTCCTATTATGTTGAGTCCTCTATATTATTATTCATCAGTGCTTGTGCTTAAATTCTCTAGTCAGAAATATTGAATGCACAGACTTTATATTAATTATATTAAATTAAAAAATGTATTTACTATTTAGTTTTTAATGTAACGACAATACTGTGTGCATTTTTATAATTTTTCTTATCCTAAAAATATCATGAGTTGTCCTGGTACTAATAATTTTGCCAGTGATTCATAAAAATTACCACAGGATTATTTTTGTAGCTCCAAGAAAACATGATGCAAAACAGGTAAATAATACTCAATTATAGTTTTCTTAAACAGAGAGTACTAGGACTTGTTAAGGCAGAGTGTGTTGTTAAACATTGTTTCCTGTGGAAAGACCACTATATGGGAAAAGTTAGTGAAATTGTTCCACAACCTAGCCTGGCAGCACAACTGAAATGTTATGTATCAGTGAGAAGAATTAGAACTTTAAATGCAATTTTGTACTGGTTATTGTTTACCTGTGCACACAAATTTTGGCACTCAAATCATAAAACCAAAACTCCTCTTGACACTAAAATATAAACAGCTTTTTTTTTTTTACTCAGAGTGTCTAGTTCAGATTTTCTCTCTAGCTACCTTGAAAGAGACATTAACTAGAGATTTTATATGCAACAACAAAACACTTATTTAAAAAACTGACTTCACATTATATAATTCTCTGTGTATCATTGACTAAAGAAATACCTTTTGCCTAAAATTACATGACAAAACAATATGTAGGCTTAATTAAAATGTGATTTTTTTGTTACCAATTTTTTTATATAAGTTTGGATATCTTTAGCATATATGTTGCTATATTTCTCCCTGTATTCACTTTATTTTACCCAGTTCTCTATCTACCAGATTATTTATTCGCAGTAATGAAAGCACATTACTGACTTGATCTGTCTGCTGTATCTTAAAATTTGTTTTAGTTACTATCAACAAATTAATACAATTCAATGTCAGTTATTTTTTACAATAAAAATAACATATTAACATCATTTTCCAATAAGACTGTCCTCATCTTTCAGTTATGGTTTTCTGAGTGTAGAGTGAGGTTACAGTGAGTCTGCTGGAAATTGTATACGAGAAGTAACAGATCATATATCTAGTAGGGAGCAACTTTCAATGATTAAATATTCATAGTCACAGCAATGATAAATTATTGAGGAGCTATAGTACAAATTAGTGTGCTTGGGCTGTCGTAGCAAAATACCACAGACTGTTTGGCCTAAACAACAGAAATTAATTTCCTCACATTCTGGAAGCTAGATGTCCAAAATCAAGTTACTGTTAGGGTTGTTGTGTGACAAGAGCTTTCTTCCTGGTTTGAGGATGGCCACCTTCTGTCTATGTCCTCCCACAGCCTTTGCTCTATACATGTGTGAGAGAAAAAGAGATCTCTGGTGTCTCTTACTTCTGATGTCTCTTACACTTCTTAATTAATTCCTTAAGGGCCTAATCTCCAAATACAGTTCCACTGGGGCTTAGGGCTTCAGCATATGAATTTTGGGGGAGCACAGTTCTGTCAATAATACATCTCTAACCCAGCTATGTTGGATTATAACCAATTGGTTATGCTCATTATCATAGGTTAACACGTGTGAACATCGCTTCTCATTGAGGGAAAAAAGAAGGGGAACCCTGCTCATTGTTGAAAACTCCTTGCAAAAGAGAAACTATCTCTTGTTGATCTCAACATTAATCACGTTAAATGAAGTACTAGACCCACAACAAGCACTTATAAAATGCTTATTTAATAAACACTAGTGAGCTAATTTTATGGTCCACAATGATTCACACTGGTCCAAATCAGACTAATTAGTTCTTTATATATGATGATACACTCACTGCAGCATTTTTAAGTTTTTGATAATCTTGCTTTATAACACTGCTCTTTACCTCCATTTGTATTAGTCAATTTTGCTCAGATTTTTGCAGACACTATGGAAGCTGTTCTTCATTCAGTCTCTTGACAAAATGCAATGTGTTGAAAGGCTTTCAAATTTCTTTTGGTTTTGAAGAAATGAGGACAACCTCCTGGTTAATTACTGGCTAAAAGTGTTTATGACAAAGAGTTATTCTTTGAATTGTTTCTCAAAATGTCCCTTACAGTGCTAGGAGTCTAAACACATGCACTAACAGACACACACATACACACATTCACACACCTACACCCTTGCGTGCACACACACACACATACATGCAATTGACTTTTCTGGAGTTTTGTTGTTATGCATTTCAGATTTAAACTTCAAAACAGTGACTTTGCAATCATATTTTATATATTTATCTGGCATCATTTCATGTTACATAGAAGACAAAAATAGAGTTGGAATAGCATTAGAGTTTATATTGCTCTAATGTTCAAGAATAAAACATTGGGTTAATAATTTTGCCATCTTTTTAAGGCTAAAATATTTATTTTTACTTGTGATTATTATAATGCAATTCAGTTTGAAAAATAATATAGAAAACATTTGTTCTTTCTAATAAATGTTTCTTTTGCCCTACATATTTAAGCCATTGTGTGGTTTTGAGAAAAAAATAAGTATAAGTATTTATAATTGGTATTTTGTCAAGATTTCTTTCAAGAACACCACATGATCCATATTAATAATATCCTCTCTAAAGTAAAATTGTTCATTAGTTCCAAACATTTGAATTTGTAAACATGTAACTGGCTCAAGTTTGGCTTCTGGATGCTCAGTGGCAAAAATCAGAAGCAAGGTGTAGTGAAAGGAAAGCAATTTTATTCAAATGCCAGCAGTTGGGGAATGGCCAGCCTCATGCCTTTATCAGATCATTTCAACTTTCTGGGCTGGGCTAAGGGGTTTAAGGAGAAAGGTGTGGCAAATATGTGAAGTGGTGTAGGAGGGTGCAGGTCTGCATGTCTTGCTCCAGTGGTTATCTTGAGTAATTGCCTGTCTGGAGGTACCATCTGCATCATCCTTTCTTCCGCCCAGTAGTGGTGGGCTAACTGTCCCTAACACCACCTACGTGGGAGCATTCCATAGCTGGGTAATTCTGTCTGGTTTGTTTCAAAATTGGCCCTTGGAATTTCTAAGCAAGCACATAATTAGATAAGAGAGCACTGTTTACAGAAGTGCCTGGTGGGAAAGGGAGAAGCAGAGTTTTAAAGTGTTTCAAGGCCAAAAGCAAGAGCAAGACAGGAGAAATCAAGTTTTAAAACACATTTTGAGGTTGGCATACTTCCAAAGCTATAAATTCATTAGATTCTTCTCTTGACATTCCATATCACAATACATGAGAAAAAATTCTGCTGTAAAATAACATTTATTATTACTAACATGTTATTCAAAGCATGTTCTAGGTGTGCTGCCTCTCTAATGGAAAGAGTCATGTTTAGAAAAAAAGGTTTTAGTTACATAAACCTAAGTCTAGATTTACTGCTGAGTAATATTGATCACTGCTTTTAACCTTGCTTTCATGTTGTGACGATATTAAAAAAAAACTTTGCAAATTGTACTAATTTTCTTTTTTTAATTTATTTTATTTTATTATTATTATACTTTAAGTTTTAGGGTACATGTGCACAATGTGCAGGTTAGTTACATATGTATACATCTGCCACGCTGGTGTACTGCACCCATTAACTCGTCATTTAGCATTAGATATATCTCCTAATGCTATTCCTCCCCCCTTCCCCCACCCCACAACAGTCCCCAGAGTGTGATGTTCCCCTTCCTGTGTCCATGTGTTCTCACTGTTCAATTCCCACCTATGAGTGAGAACATGCAGTGTTTGTTTTTTTGTCCCTGTGATAGTTTACTGAGAATGATGATTTCCAATTTCATCCATGTCCCTACAAAGGACATGAACTCATCATTTTTTATGGCTGCATAG
The DNA here is from genome assembly GCF_028885655.2 of Pongo abelii. Classification (NCBI taxonomy): domain Eukaryota; kingdom Metazoa; phylum Chordata; class Mammalia; order Primates; family Hominidae; genus Pongo; species Pongo abelii. The sequence goes on from NC_071998.2 coordinate 47,358,555, forward strand.
TATTCCATGCTGTATATGTGCCACATTTTCTTAATCCAGTCTATCACTGTTGGACATGTGGGTTGGTTCCAAGTCTTTGCTATTGTGAATAGTGCCGCAATAAACATACGTGTGCATGTGTCTTTATAGCCGCATGATTTATAGTCCTTTGGGTATATACCCAGTAATGGGATGGCTGGGTCAAATGATATTTCTAGTTCTAGATCCCTGAGGAATCGCCACACTGACTTCCACAAGGGTTGAACTAGTTTACAGTCCCACCAACAGTATAAAAGTGTTCCTATTTCTCCACATCCTCTCCAGCACCTGTTGTTTCCTGATTTTTTAATGATTGCCATTCTAACTGGTGTGAGATGGTATCTCATTGTGATTTTGATTTGCCTTTCTCTGATAGCCAGTGATGGTGAGCATTTTTTCATGTGTTTTTTGGCTGCATAAATGTCTTCTTTTGAGAAGTGTCTGTTCATGTCCGTCGCCCACTTCTTGATGGGGTTGTTTGTTTTTTTCTTGTAAATTTGTTGGAGTTCATTGTAGATTCTGGATATTAGCCCTTTGTCAGATGAGTAGGTTATGAAAATTTTCTCCCATTTTGTAGGTTGCCTGTTCACTATGATGGTGGTTTCTTTTGCTGTGCAGAAGCTCTTTAGTTTAATTAGATCCCATTTGTCAATTTCGGCTTTTGTTGCCATTGCTTTTGGTGTTTTAGTCATGAAGTCCTTGCCTATGCCTATGTCCTGAATGGTAATGCCTAGGTTTTCTTCTAGGGTTTTTATGGTTTTAGGATTAACATGTAAGTTTTTAATCCATCTTGAATTAATTTTTGTATAAGGTTTAAGGAAGGGATCCAGTTTCAGCTTTCTACATATGGCTAGCCAGTTTTCCCAGCACCATTTATTAAACAGGGAATCCTTTCCCCATTTCTTGTTTTTGTCAGGTTTGTCAAAGATCAGATAGTTGTAGATGTGTGGTGTTATTTCTGAGGGCTCTGTTCTGTTCCACTGATCTATATCTCTGTTTTGGTACAAGTACCATACTGTTTTGGTTACTGTAGCCTTGTAGTATAGTTTGAAGTCAGGTAGCCTGATGCCTCCAGCTTTGTTCTTTTGGCTTAGGATTGACTTGGTGATGCAGGCTCTTTTTTGATTCCATATGAACTTTAAATTAGTTTTTTCAAATTCTGTGAAGAAAGTCATTGGTAGCTTGATGGGGATGGCATTGAATATATAAATTACTTTTGGCAGTATGGCCATTTTTACAATATTGATTCTTCCTACCCATGAGCATGGAATGTTCTTCCATTTGTTTCTATCCTCTTTTATTTCATTGAGCAGTGATTTGTAGTTCTCCTTGAAGAGGTCCTTCATGTCCCTTGTAAGTTGGATTCCTAGGTATTTCATTCTCTTTGAAGCAATTGTGAATGGGAATTCACTCGTGATTTGGCTTTCTGTTTGTCTGTTATTGGTGTATAAGAATGCTTGTGATTTTTGTACATTGATTTTGTATCCTGAGGCTTTGCTGAAGTTTCTTATCAGCTTAAGGAGATTTTGGGCTGAGACAATGGGGTTTTCTAGATATACAATCATGTCATCTGCAAACAGGGACAATTGGACTTCCTCTTTTCCTAATTGAATACACTTTATTTCCTTCTCCTGCCTAATTGCCCTGGCCAGAACTTCCAACACTATGTTGAATAGGAGTGGTGAGAGAGGGCATCCCTGTCTTGTGCCAGTTTTCAAAGGGAATGCTTCCAGTTTTTGCCCATTCAGTATGATATTGGCTGTGGGTTTGTCATAGATAGCTCTTATTATTTTGAGATACATCCCATCAATACCTAATTTATTGAGAGTTTTTAGCATGAAGTGTTGTTGAATTTTGTCAAAGGCTTTTTCTGTATCTATTGAGATAATCATGTGGTTTTTGTCATTGGTTCTGTTTATATGCTGGATTACATTTATTGATTTGCATATATTGAACCACCCTTGAATCACAGGGATGAAGCCCACTTGATCATGGTGGATAAGCTTTTTGATGTGCTGCTGGATTCGGTTTGCCAGTATTTTATTGAGGATTTTTGCATCAATGTTCATCAAGGATATTGGTCTAAAATTCTCTTTTTTGGTTGTGTCTCTGCCCGGCTTTGGTATCAGGATGATGCTGGGCTCATAAAATGAGTTAGGGAGGATTCCCTCTTTTGCTATTGATTGGAATAGTTTCAGAAGGAATGGTACCAGTTCCTCCTTGTACCTCTGGTAGAATTCGGCTGTGAATCCATCTGCTCCTGGACTCTTTTTGGTTTGTAAGCTATTGATTATTGCCACAATTTCAGCTCCTGTTATTGGTGTATTCAGAGATTCAACTTCTTCCTGGTTTAGTCTTGGAAGGGTGTATGTGTCGAGGAATTTATCCATTTCTTCTAGATTTTCTAGTTAATTTGCATAGAGGTGTTTGTAGTATTCTCTGATGGTAGTTTGTATTTCTGTGGGATCAGTGATGATATCCCCTTTGTCATTTTTTATTGCGTCTATTTGATTCTTCTCTCTTTTCTTCTTTATTAGTCTTGCTAGTGGTCTATGAACTTTGTTGATCCTTTCAAAAAACCAGCTCCTGGATTCATTAATTTTCTGAAAGGTTTTTTGTGTCTCTATTTCCTTCAATTCTTCTCTGATTTTAGTTATTTCTTACCTTCTGCTAGCTTTTGAATGTATTTGCTCTTGCTTTTCTAGTTCTTTTAATTGTGATATTAGGGTGTCAATTTTGGATCTTTCCTGCTTTCTCTTGTGGACATTTAGTGCTATAAATTTCCCTCCACACACTGCTTTGAATGTGTCCCAGAGATTCTGGTATGTTGTGTCTTTGTTCTCCTTGGTTTCAAAGAACATCTTTATTCTGCCTTCATTTCATTATGTACCCAGTAGTCATTCAGGAGCAGGTTGTTCAGTTTCCATGTAGTTGAGCGGTTTTGAGTGAGTTTCTTAATCCTGAGTTCTAGTTTGATTGCACTGTGGTCTGAGAGACAGTTTGTTACAATTTCTGTTCTTTTACATTTGCTGAGGAGAGCTTTACTTCCAAGTATGTGGTCAATTTTGGAATAGGTGTGGTGTGGTGCTGAAAAAAATGTATATTCTGTTGATTTGGGGTGGAGAGTTCTGTAGATGTCTATTAGGTCCACTTGTTGCAGAGCTGAGTTCAATTCCTGGGTATCCTTGTTAACTTTCTGTCTCGTTGATCTGTCTAATGTTGACAGTGGGGTGTTAAAGTCTCCCATTATTATTGTGTGGGAGTCTAAGTCTCTTTGTAGGTCACTCAGGACTTGCTTTATGAATCTGGGTGCTCCTGTATTGGGTGCATATATATTTAGGATAGTTAGCTCTTCTCGTCGAATTGATCCCTTTAGCATTATGTAATGGCCTTCTTTGTCTCTTTTGATCTTTGTTGGTTTAAAGTCTGTTTTATCAGAGACTAGGATTGCAACCCCCACCTTTTTTTGTTTTCCATTTGCTTGGTAGATCTTCCTCCATCCTTTTATTTTGAGCTTATGTGTGTCTCTGCACGTGAGATGGGTTTCCTGAATACAGCACACTGATGGGTCTTGACTCTTTATCCAATTTGCCAGTCTGTGTCTTTTAATTGGAGCATTTAGTCCATTTACATTTAAAGTTAATATTGTCATGTGTGAATTTGATCCTGTCATTACAATGTTAGCTGGTTATTTTGCTTGTCAGTTGATGCAGTTTCTTCCTAGCCTCAATGGTCTTTACAATTTGGCATGATTTTGCGGTGGCTGGTACTGGTTGCTCCTTTCTATTTTAGTGCTTCCTTCAGGAGCTCTTTTAGGGCAGGCCTGGTGGTGAAAAATCTCTCAACATTTGCTTGTCTGTAAAGTATTTTATTTCTCCTTCACTTATGAAGCTTAGTTTGGCTGGATATGAAATTCTGGGTTGAAAATTCTTTTCTTTAAGAATGCTGAATATTGGCTCCCACTCTCTTATGGCTTGTAGAGTTTCTGCTGAGAGATCCGTTGTTAGTCTGATGGGCTTCCCTTTGTGGGTAACCTGACCTTTCTCTCTGGCTGCCCTGAACATTTTTTCCTTCATTTCCACTTTGGTGAATCTGACAATTATGTGTCTTGGAGTTGCTCTTCTCGAGGAGTATCTTTGTGGCATTCTCTGTATTTCCTGAATCTGAATGTTGGCCTGCCTTGCTAGATTGGGAAAGTTCTCCTGGATAATATCCTGCAGTGTGTTTTCCAACTTGGTTCCATTCTCCCCGTCACTTTCAGGTACACCAATCAGATGTAGATTTGGTCTTTTCACATAGTTCCATATTTCTTGGAGGCTTGGTTCATTTCTTTTTATTCTTTTTTCTCTAAACTTCCCTTCTCACTTCATTTCATTCATTTAATCTTCCATCACTGATACCCTTTCTTCCAGTTGATTGCCTCGGCTCCTGAGGCTTCTACATTCTTCAGGTAGTTCTTGAGCCTTGACTTTCAGCTCCATCAGCTCCTTTAAGCACTTCTCTGTATTGGTTATTCTAGTTATACATTCGTCTAAATTTTTTTCAAAGTTTTTAACTTCTTTGCCTTTGGTTTGAATTTCCTCCTGTAGCTCGGAGTAGTTTGATTGTCTGAAGCCTTCTTCTCTCTACTCGTCAAAGTCATTCTCCGTCCAGCTTTGTTCCATTGCTGGTGAGGAACTGTTCCTTTGGAGGAGGAGAGGTGGTCTGCTTTTTAGAGTTTCCAGTTTTTCTGCTCTGTTTTTTCCCCATCTTTGTGGTTTTATCTACTTTTGGTCTTTGATGATGGTGATGTACAGATGGGTTTTTGGTTGTGGATGTCCTTTCTGTTTGTTAGTTTTCCTTCTTACAGACTGGACCCTCAGCTGCAGGTCTGTTGGAGTTTGCTAGAGGTCCACTCCAGACCCTGTTTTCCTGGATATCAGCAGCGGTGGCTGCAGAACAGTGGATTTTCATGAACCGGGAATGCTGCTGTCTGATCGTTCCTCTGGAAGTTTTATCTCAGAGGAGTACCCGGCCGTGTGAGGTGTCAGTCTGCCCCTACTGGGGGTGCCTCCCTGTTAGGCTTCTTGGGGGTCAGGGGTCAGGGACCCACTTGAGGAGGCAGTCTGCCCGTTCTCAGAGCTCCAGCTGCATGCTGGGAGAACCACTGCTCTCTTCAAAGCTGTCAGACAGGGCCATTTAAGTCTGCAGAGGTTACTGCTGTCTTTTTGTTTGTCTGTGCCCTGCCCCCAGAGGTGGAGCCTACAGAGGCAGGCAGGCCTCCTTGAGCTGTGGTGAGCTCCCCCCAGTTCGAGCTTCCCAGCTGCTTTGTTTACCTAAGCAAGCCTGGGCAATGGCGGGCGCCCCTCCCCCAGCCTTGCTGCCACCTTGCAGTTTGATCTCAGACTGCTATGGTAGCAATCAGCGAGACTCCGTGGGTGTAGGACCCTCTGAGCCAGGTGCGGGATATAATCTCCTGGTGCACCATTTTTTAAGCCCGTTGGAAAAGTGCAGTATTAGGGTGGGAGTGACCCGATTTTCCAGGTGCCATCTGTCACCCCTTTCTTTGACTAGGAAAGGGAACTCCCTGACCCCTTGCACTTCCCGAGTGAGGCAATGCCTCGCCCTGCTTCGGCTCATGCACGGTGTGCTGCACCCACTGTCCTGCACCCACTGTCTGGCACTCCCTAGTGAGATGAACCTGGTACCTCAGATGGAAATGCAGAAATCACCCGTCTTCTGCGTCACTCACGCTGGGAGCTGTAGACCGGAGCTGTTCTTATTCAGCCTTCTTTGCTGCCAGACCCAAATTGGACTAATTTTCATCTTCCCCAACATTACCCCAGAAATACAGTGTCAAAATTGTGAGAAGGCTCAAGTTATGCATTATTATTGTGTAGTCTGGGCTGTGTAATATGTAGAAACTGGGCAACCAAAATAGTCAAATATTAAAATCCCTACTGGGAAACATAAAGTGCAGTCTATTTTAAGAGCAAATAAATAATAAAGTTTTAAAATATTAATAAAATCACCATACTGACATCTCAGAGACAAAAAATATATACATAAAAGAAAAATAAGTCTTTCCCTGTATTCTAAGACATATACAACTAATATATATTTCAACACAATTTGTTCATTCATTGAATTGACAAACATCGATGGTTGATTCTATTCCAAAATTAGAGAATTATAAAAAGAATCATTTTTGAAAAAAATAAATCATAAATAATAATTTATGTAACAAAGAATAATGAGATGCTTTGCAATGTCTGTCTATGTTTTATTTGTATTCTCCACCCAAGGGATACTTGTTCAATTTTGTATGTATTGCATAATTTTGTGAAATGTTTTTATAGCTACAATTTTCAATAAAAGTAGCCCCCTGTGCACATATGCATATTGAGTACTTGAAGTATGAATAGTTGTAGCTGAGGGGAAAAATTAATTTAATTTAATTGTAAGTAGTTTAAATTGAAGCAGGGATAAATATTTCTCATTAAACAAAATATTATTGTTTTAGTGGGGCTAGGTTTCATTTTAACCAATGAATCACATTTTAGAATTTGTTTGGAATATGTGGGTCTTTTCAAAAGTTACCTGTAAACATATCATTGATCTAGTTAGTATCGACTGTATAATTCAGTTCATTTTTTTTTTCTTCACAGATATAACCTTGTAATGTATTTATTTGGATATTCTAGGCAGACGACATGAGTTGCAGTGACATCTATGTAAATTGTAATTGGTGACTAAAATAAAATATGTATTATTTTCATTATAATATGCTAAAATGATTTTTCCAGTTTAAAAATGAGAAAAATAAAATTTAAAAACTAAAACAAAGGCATGATACTAATGAAAAATTATGTGGAGTTGCAGAAGCTAGTACAATCACTAGAAGAGTACAAAGAAGACACTGGAGGAAGGTACACATTTTAGGATAAATATAAATGCAATTTGCTACAGGAAAGCAAAATTTTAAAAACCCCAATGTTTGTGAAAATTGTATTAATGCTAGTAAAGCAGAAAATAGTAAGGGACATCTTCAACAATTATATAATGAATATAAGAAATTTTCTCTCAAAAGTCAAAACAAAAACCAAAGAGATTTGTTTCCTAAAATCAGAATTTAATGTCTAACAAAACAATTTTCAATGAATTTAAATTTAACAGCTGATAATTTTGGCAAGGTATCAGATGGCTTAGTTTCTTGCTCAAAGCAGAAAACCATTATTACACAGAAAGATGTTAAAACAAAATAATTAGTTTAGTCATTTTTTTTAGAAAATTATGAGAAAAAAACATTTGAGGGGACAAAATAGCCAAACCATGTCAATTATGGATAGAGTTGCTAAACATTTATTATATACATCCAGATGCTATGAATCATTGTCAGTTTATGGAACTGTTGACAGAAATTGAAGATGATAAATTTAATGATCTTTAATGATTCTTTGCTAATAATCACTGTTTGTATCATGGAAAAGATTTTCAGAGATTTACTGTAGTGTTAATTTTAATTCTAGGTTTTCTTGAAACAAAGGCAATGCAATATCAGAGCCAAAAATGGCTATGTGATATATGTTTCCTCTTCAATATCACACTGCATATGAATGAGACAATTTGAATCTCCAAGAAAAGTAAAGCTTATTTGTGTCTTAGCTAAAAAGGTAAAATAACATATGTTGAAATGGAAACTTTTTATAATAGAAATCAATAATACTAATTGTATATATTTTTCTATGAATATGAATTTTTAATCACAACTGATAACATAATTCAAATTACAAAACATACAAGAAAACTTTGAAGAACACTTTTTCGATATTGATAAATTTAGAGTTGTTTTTCAACATATGCAATAATCTTTTGAATTCTATGGTAAGCAAAACGAGAGTTAGTGAATTTACTTAACTTGTACAGAAGTAGTCTTGAAAGTAATGTGTTTTTGCTTCAAAGATAAATCAATTATTCTAAAAAACATGAATCCATTTTGTCAACATGAATGTAAATATAAAAGAAAATAATTTTTTAACCTTTTTTTGTTTTTTGAGACGGAGTTTCACTCTTATTGCCCAGGCTGGAGTGCAATGGCGCGATCTCAACTCACTACAACCTCGCCTCCCGGGTTCAAGCAATTCTCCTGCCTCAGCCTCCTGAGCAGCTGGGATTACAGGCATGCACCACCATGCCCAGCTAATTTTGTAGTTTTAGTAGACACGGGGTTTCTCCATGTTGGTCAGGCTGGTCTCAAACTCCCAGCCTCAGGTGATCTGCAAGCCTCGGCCTCCCAAAGTTCTGGGATTATAGGCGTGAGCCACCGCACCTGGCCTAAGAAAATTTTTTGACTCAATTAAGTTACTGAGTTATTGGAAAGCCCTTTAGTATGTTTGGAACAACTTGATTATGTGAATACACTTTTCAACTGTAAATTTTATGAGATCTTGTGTTAGTCCATTCTCACATTGCTATAAAGAACTACCTGAGACTGGGTAATTTATGAAGAAAAGTTGTTTAATTGGCTCAAAGTTCTACAGGCTGTGCAGAAAGGATGGCTCGGGAGGCCTCAGGAAACTTACAGTCATGGTGGAAGATGAAAAAGAAGGAGGCACATTCTACATGGCTGGAGCAGGAGGAAGAGAGAGCAAAGGGGGACGTACTGCACACTTTTACACAAACAGATCTTGTGAGAACTCACTCACTATCATGAGAACAGCAAGGGTTGGAATCATGGATCCCATGATTCAATCACCTCCCACCTGGCCCCTCCTCCGATATTGGGGATTACAATTCGACATCAGATTTGGTTGGAGACACAGAGCCCAACTATATCAGATCTAAATTCAGATCAAGAATATCCAATAAAAATTTAGTATCTGAATTGTGATTTGCTGCAATTATAAAATAATAGTATATTTTAAAGAATTCATATAAAAAGCATGCAAAGCAAAGCATCTCATAAATTATTTTTAGATTGGTTACATTTTAAAATACTAATATTTTATATATAAAATAAAACATATTAAATTTCATTTTATCCATTTTTTTTTAAATTTCATAACAGAGATGCTAGAAAATGTAATAGTAAGAGGTAGTTTACTTTGTATTTCTACAGCATGGTTTTATGGTTATTGTATTCTCAAAGGAATCATAACTGCTAAAGGCTTGAGAACCACTGCTATGGAAAAGAATACCAAAATCATAGCAGGATTAGTTTACACGTATATAATCATTATTAATTGTACTCTACCCGCTATGCTTGCTCCAGTAATGCTGTCAACAGCATGTAAAAATGTTTATATGTAGAAAGATGATTTGATGCAGATAACAATAAAAGCACAGTGATACTCAAAGAACAAAGTCAACACTTAAATTTAACATTTAGGACCAATTTCAACCTGAACATATTTCAGAGCCCAGATGTTGTCTGATCCAACAGCTAATATCCTTTGGAAAATAAGCAAGTGATTTCAGCACTTGAGGCTACCAAGAGGTATGACACTTCATTTGCAAAAAGACAGCAGCTACAGTCTCTCCAGCCTCTCACTTAGTCAGTACATTTTATATTGTCAAAAGAAAACACTCAAGCAAAATAAAATATCCTTTTTGAAAACTAGAGCATCAAAATCACCAAATTGTGGTTGTTCATATCATCTTCAAAATACTATTACTATAGCCTCTAGTTTTAATCTGGCCAAGAAAATGGAGCAAATGTCAGACATTTTTTTGTTTTTGTTTTTGTTTTTTTAGTAAATGTAAGTTTTGGAAAGATTGCATATATAAAGCCTTCCTTAATTGTTTCTAAGAATCCTTCAATTACTTTTTCCCAGTCTCACATAGACAAAGAGTTCTGTTATCACATAAACTCCAGGGGGAAAAATCTCAGATTTAAATGTAAGCAAGGCATGAAAAACAATATTAGGAAGAAGAAAATTACTTCTTGAAACACTAAAATTAGTGATAATAATAATACATATTGTTACCATATATTGCTATTTTAGCAAAAGTATCTTATGCCTGGTCCTCCATTTGTTTTACCTTTGGCAGAGGTACTGTCCCTTTAACTTCAGCATGCAAATGTATTAAATCAGTAAATGTAGTAGACCAGTCTGTAAAAACATTGCCAACACACAGGATCTGAGATGTAGATTTAACACATTATAATTAAACCTAAATCTATTCAAGTGCAAGCAATGCAGAAAACTAGACTGGGAAGATAAAACAACCAAAAAACAAATGGCAATTCAGGAAATTGACAATCTTTGGCCATTACTAGAAGAATGTGGAGATGCTTAAAAGCTAATCCTAGAAACACATCATATGCTCCATATTTGGAACACTAATTTTTAGGACTTAAAATGCAACAATCTGTGTAATACATATTAAGGTTGACTAGTTTAATCTCTTGCATGATTTAGCATATGATTCAGAAAAGCAGTCTCCTCAGTCCATCATTATCATACAGTATCAGAAAAAAAAGTTGAATAAATAATACTTTATGAAAGCAAATGTGTGATGATAAAACATTACGGATACCACACTATAAGAATTTCACAATTATAAAAGTTGTTATAAATAAGATTTTTGCTATTTATTATTGTTATTTACTAAAGAACCATAAATCACCCTTTGTTCTTTTCACTGGTTGGCCTCCCATTTGTCATCTTAAAATGCTCACCACATGCTTTCTTAGGCTGGATGTTTTCTCTAAGAAAGGAAAAGCAACACTAAAAAAAAAAAGATTACACCAAAAAAGTCACTTTTCCAGTAGCAGCTTAGAAATGATAATTCATCAATTAGTGCTGCTGCTGTATAATTTGTTAATGGATTAGGATGTTAATATCTATAATATGCTAATAGTTGTGAAAATGCTTACTTTTCTGTTTTTCTGAGTTATACAACATAATTTGAAACTAGAAAGCCTTTCTATAGCAATTTAATTTTCAAATTAAACTTAAGTCCGATGGACCACCCACTGCAGGAGATGAAGGCATAAACTTAGGGGAAAAAAAAGATAATTATATCTCTCATTTTGGACGACTGCATGGAGAAAATGTTAATATAACAAATACTCCATATGCCAATATTAAAGACAATTTTTGCCTTTAACTGACTTAGAACAGAGGAGTCTTGGCAATTAATTATGTAAAATGATGTCAGCAAGTGACACACCTAAATGTGGAGGGATGTGCTCTCTTCCTTTTTAACAGCAAATAATGCAGTGTGGAGTCTCTGAGAAAGGGTAAATTTCTCAGACAAATAATAACCTTCAGTTTTTGTTGCTCTACTTTACCTGGCTGTGGTAGTAATGATACTGATAATTTGTTATTGATGCTGTTGCAAATTCATTTGCATCTGAGAACTGCTAATGACAAATCTCTTATAACTAGAAAACTATGCATTTGCTTATATGAAAATTGTTTACAATTTAGAGCATGTTAAAAACAGCATATCTCTGAACACTGACTTTAGAAAACTGCAAAATATTTGGAGTGATTATAGGAAGACAGGGCTTTGAATTCCAATTCTATTACCATCTTAGCTACCTTTGGAAAAGGTTTTTCACCATCTGAAACCTGGTTACTTTTGTCTATATGGGTTGTCACAGGGATTAAATAAGACAATATATATAAGGGCTCAACACACTGCCTGATGCATATTTAAAAATCAATGAAAGATAGCTATTGTTTTATTGACAAAATAGGAAAAGTGCCTAGTAGTGAGCACTCACTAAATAAATCAGTCAATATCTTCATGATTTAATAAAAATAATCTGATAGTGTTGCAATCAGCTTCATAAATAAAATGCTAATGACTAACATGTGCAAAATAAATATTGACCATGTTTTTAGAAAAGTTTGCCTAGTGCTGTGCTTTCAAGTCAAGAAAATTATAATTGATGCTATCTTCTTATTACTATAAAAAGTCAGACTACTTTTGAGTAACTGTTCAAAAATTAACAAATATTTCTACACCAACATCATATGTATTATACATCATAGCTTGAAATGAAGTCTAAACTAATTGTAAAACAAATATTTTATTTTAGTACTTCAAGAATAAATTTTATTTTCATGTCAACACAACAAATATACCACCTATTAAAGATATAAAACTCTAGTATGTCAATCAAGTTAATTGGAAACATCACATATCTGTATGAACTTTACATATGCAATGCAAGAATATGTTAAAAGATTGCACTAGTTTTCCACAAAATTAACCAGTCTTTCCAATTTCATTAAAATTCAATGTCTTTTGTTCATTAAAATTACATCTTTGCTTACATCCAACTTCTCCATGTTTTCTATTATCATTCACAGCACCCACCAAATTACCCACACTTAACAGATCTAAATGAAATTAATATCTATTAAAGGTAATCCTCAACTAATTACCCTCACTTTTCTGTTTATTCCTAATAACACTTTTTGATTAGCCTCCTAAGGGCAGAGTGTTCCAACATTATATAGCTGTAATGTGATATTATTAACCTTTTTCAATATCTCCTTATTTATGATACAAACATAAGTACATAGGTAGAAAATAAAATAGGACTCAGGAAACCTATTATTTTTACAGCGTAATATTCTTTTGGTGTTCTATTTGGTTACACAAGAACAAAATTGTTTTTCTCTATTATTTGTGTTTGTGTTGGGGTCTATGTGTTCATTATTTCGTTCAGAACACATGAATTAGAGACTCAGATTATCTTTAACAATGGGTTTATTATAAACCAGCATATGTCAGTAAAAAAAATGAAAATCACAGGAACCAAAAATGGGCAGAGACTCAGGCCTCACCAACATGGGAACATAGTTTATGACTTTGAAGATGGTTCAGGATCCAAGGCAGTTTGGGTGGAGCCACTATCTATGGGGTTCTCCTAATCAGAACAGAAATCCTTGAGTTTCTATTTAGTGTGCTACATTAACATGATTTAATAATTATCTCTGTTTTTCTTTGAATCTCCTTGTGCTCCGTCACTACTACTAACTGAATGATGCTCCAGGCTGTTTTGGCTTGACTGAGTCAAGTGCCAACCTGGGCCTGAGGATATAACCAGTTTCACTTGATAGGAAATAGGTAATCTCTAATAGTGAACAGGATTATTTTCTTAGAAGGAATTAGCGAATATTGCTTTTCCCCACAGAAAAGGAAAGAGGAGAATGTAGGCATCATGATTGACCTATCTAAATCTACTTTATTGCATTTTAGTCAAAGAAGATAAGGAAATAATTATGTACTTAAATGTCTTTTCAGTGTTCATCTGGCTAATGGCTACTTTTGGAGTAGAAAATTATATTTATTAATAATCATCATGGATACAAAACAGAGCAGGAATAGGAACCAAAATAAATAAATGAATGAAGAAATTTACTGGGTAGTCTCAGTTTCTATGAATAGCCTAGAAATAGAAGATAATAGATAAGAACAGTGAACACATCAGCAAACTAACCAATCTAAATTGAAGGTTAGAGACAGTAGTAAATTGGCATCAGAAAAGGAACAAAAAAGTTACAGACTGAGTAGGTCTTCATGTTGGTAAAAGGCAGCATGTCAGGAATTTCTGAAGCAACCAGAAAAGTTTGCTTGCAGGAAGCATCACCCAGTAGCTATGTCTGAAGCATCACCCAGTAGCTATGTCTGAAGTTTGCTTGCAGGAAGCATCACCCAGTACCAATGTCTGAAGCAGTCAAAATTAATTTTGATACTAGATCAAGCTTTTAATTTAGATCAAATGCTTCTTTGTTGCTTATAAGCCAACTATGACAAAAAGTAAGCTATCACAGGGATCTGGCGTTACCATACAACAAGGCAGAGGAAAAAGAATCCATAGCTCTTCAACTCTGTTGTTTGAGAATAGGCTGGTTATAAAGAGCAAAGTGGTATATAACCCAGACAAATTTGGAGGGTTAGAGGTGTCTGTGCAACTCAAACTAATATTTAAAACTGTCTGGCAACAAGTAACTTTGATGAGCCACTTCAAATACTTGAGTCCACAGTGAATAAAGAGCAGTACAAGAGAAAATGCATGTGATATAGCCTAACTTAAAACTGGCAACCTATGGCCTGTGAGTTAAACCCAGTCCTTTTCTGTTTTTGTCAATATAGTTTATTGGAACACAGCCACACTCATTTATTTACGTATTTTCTATGACTGTGTTTGCACAATCATGGCAAAGTTGAGTAAAACTACAGCGACAACATGGCTCACAAAGCATAAAACATTTACTACGTGTCCTTTAACAGAAAATGTTTACTAGGCCAATGCTAACCTACCAGCCAGTAAAAATGCTTTTAAATACAAATGCATTTTCTATACTTGGGAAAGTGGAGATAAATGTTCTACCTGGTGACAGTATTTGATAGTACTAACCCTTAATATAAATTATTGTATTTACCATGTAAGAGCAAAATAAATGTCTGGAGAAAATGCGAAGGAGACAGGAGAGGAAGTAATATGAGGGAAATAAAAGGGAAGGCAGGAAGAAGAGTGGAGGAAATGGGGCATACTTAGGAGCAGGGATGAGCAGTGGCATCAGAATCTGGAGATGCATAGTCCTTAGCTCCATTTGCTTCTGATGGACAGCTTTGGTTTTCATCTTTGGTTTCTGTAAGACACACCATTACCATCTCAGCAAATTCCCCTCTAAAAAAAAATACTTGAAGTCAGATTTTGCTTATGTGCAATTGAAAAATTCATAATCAGTTCCTGAAGAACAGCATAGCTGATGACTCAAAGTGGAAGCAATACACCTAGCAATAGACTTTAAACCAATCTGGTGACATTGTCCACATTCTGGTTGCCAGATATAGCAGCATGAGAATTCCCAAGAAGGGCCTAAAGAACACTCAATACTGCTGTTGAAAATAAGCCCCTTTAAAAATGAAACTATGAAGTATGATTTCACAGAGGACCATCACTTCTCTTTATAGGAAGAAATATTACATATTTACATTAGACTGTTAGACCTACAATTCACTATGCAAGTTTATGCTATTTATCTGCCTTGGGATTTTTATTAAAATTGAAGGAGATTATCAGTAAGAGCTTCAATAGTATACACTGTTATATTTGCTATCAAATTTCTGTTTCTGCTAGGAATTACTATGTCTGAATTTAGTAGATTAAAAATAAAGTTTACTTAATACCACGTTAAATGTGTAGGTTAATTTTATTACATATACTTTACCACATATTTATGACATTAGTTTGTTAATATACTTGGCAATTCAAAATCTGCAATCAAAACGTTACCTTTTATCCTAAAATGTTACCACTACACACTAGAAAGTCATAAAACTAGTTAAATGAAAGTTAAACTGCCTCCTTGAGTTTATTCCATTTTATATAAAACATACTAACAGGTATTTAGCTGGGTCAATAAAATAGTTTCTGTGGGAACTAATTAAAACCCAAGTTAAAAAAAAATTGGCTTTGCTGTGTCTTTAAATTCAACTGAAATGAGCAAGATATGAGTGCTCACTATACACCCAACCATGTGCGATGTCACCGAAAAATACCAAGAAGAAATAAGACAGACTTGTGCTAAAACAGCACATTGGAGAAGAATCGGTCTAAAAATAATCTAAATTATTTAATTTAAGAACATATTCTTAAATAAATTAAGGTAAGAAAAGTATTGTAGGAATGAAAAGCAAACTACGATACTTTCATTCAACTGAAACCTGAACATCCTAGAAATTGTGTCCATTTCCCCTTCATCCTTTGCTTTCCCATTAATAGTCATTGTAGTAATAGGTGATCATATAAAAATTTTTATATTATTCAAGCACTCCAGATACTTCAGTGAAACAAGTATTTCTCCAATCTTTGGAAAAAATGAATATCTAAAGGCTAAAAATCTATATACTTCCTTATATCTCAAAAGAGTTTAAGATAATAGATGCATCAGGTGAATATCTTTTAAGGAAAAACTGCAAAGAGCAATGAATGTTGAGACAACTGTCTTCTATGAACTTGAAAATATATATATTAAATACCACCATTATGATAAATTATTTTCTTATTTGAACCACAGTGTCTTTCTTATACAAAAAAAAAAAAATGGGTAATTTTCCTTGACCTTCACTTAAATATTCTGTTACTTGACTTTAATTATTTGGTTCTCTTTAATAACGAGTGTGGCAGGCAGAATAATATACCCTTGTCCCAAAGATACCCTTGATCTGATCTCTGGAACCTGTGAATATATTACCCTACATGGAAAAAGGAATTTTGGTGATTAAGATTAAAAACATTGAAAAGGGGAGATTATCCTGAATTATTCAGGTGAGCCAAACGCAATCAAACAAATCCTTAACAGTAGAAGAGGGAGACAGAAAAGTGGGTCAGAGCCATAAGCCGTGAGAAGAATTCAACCCACTGTTGCTGGCTTTGGAAATAGAGGAGGGGGACCATAAGCCAAAAAAAAAATGCATATACTATGTAGAAACTGGGAATAATAATCAGCTGACAACCATCAAGAAAACTGGGGCTTCAGTTCTATGACCACAAAGAAATGATTTTTTTTCCTACAGTCTCTAGTAAGAAACATATTCTTACTGACTCCTTGATTTTATCCTGGTGAAACCAGTGACCTGTATCATCCTTCTGACCTAGAGAACTATAAGATAATAAATTTATGGTGTTTCAAGTCACTGAAGTGGTAATTTGTTACAGCAACAATAGGAAATTTATATATCTAGTCACTGATTCATGAATACTTTTTTCCCATCTCAAACCAAATACCTCCTGATCAGGCTCTCCAACGAACTCTGACAAACAAATCAAATCCTAAGTCAAATGTTTTAAAATAGTTCTGTTAACACTTAAGTAAAGTGAGCTGAAGGGAAGTTTCAATACACAGGCTATTTTGATAACAGATTTAGTTACTTCTGTAGCCCTGCCTACATAGAGTAGTATATGTTAGGTGGTAGGTAAACATTCTTGATTCCTTAATGACTTGTTTTTGATTCCTCATAATGACTGATTATTGAACTAATAAAAATTCTTGAGGCCCATTCTAAGGTGCTCAGAGAACATAGTTGGCAGTCCCTATGAATAAAGCCTTGACCAGTCTTAAGCTATAGTCTGGAACACAGGGTAGAGGTGAGATGAGAGGCCATTCTGGCCTCTATACAAAGCTGGTAGAAAATTCAGATTTATTCATTGATAAGTACTCCCTACAACACTGCCAACACTGATCGATTGCTCTTGATTTATAATGTGAATTTCAGCTTCTGACTTTCACTGTGGTTATTCCTCTCTACACTAAGCCCCAAATATAGGACTTTTCTGCCTTTACTGCATTTAAGATTATTCCCATTTTTTCTAACCATCAAAGAGTGCCTGAAATTTTCTCCTAAGATCAGGAACAAGGGAAGATACCCCCTTTACACTTCTATTCAACACTATACTGGAATTCCTGGTTAATGCATTAAAACAAGAAAATAAAAGACATGCAGGTTGGGAAGTAAGAAATAAAACTCTCTTTGTTTGCTGGTATGGTTTGCCTAAGTCCCCACCCAATTCTCATCTTGAACTGTAGCTCCCATAATTCTCATGTATTATAAGAGGGACCCAGTGGGAGGTAATTAAATCATGGAGGCAGGTCTTTTCCATGCTGTTCTCGTGATAGTGAATAAATCTCACAAGATCTGATGGTTTTATAAAGGAGAGTTCTCCTGCACAAGCTCTCTTGCTTGCTACCAGGTAAGATGTGACTTTACTTCTCATTCGCCTTGGGCCATAATTATGAAGCCTCCCCAGCCATGTGGAATTGTGAGTCCATTAAAACTCTTTCCTTTATGAATTACCCAGTCTTGGGTATCTCTTTATTAGCAGCATGAGAACAGACTAATACAGCAAATTGGTACCAGGTAGTGGTGCACTGCTATAAAGATACCAAAAATGTGGAACCAACTTTGGAACTGGGTAACAGGCAGAGGTTGGGACAATTTGGAGGGCTCAGAAGAATACAGGAAAATGTGGGAAAATTTGGAACTTCCTGGAGACTTGGAGGGCTCAGAAGACAGGAAGATGTGAGATAGTTTGGAACTTCCTAGAGACTTTTTTAATGGCTTTAATCAAAATGCTGATAGTGACATGGACAATAAGGTCCAGGCTGTGGTGGTCTCAGATGGAAATGAAGAACTTGCTAGGAACTGGAACAAAGGTGACTCATGTTATGCTTTAGCAAGGAGACTGGCAGCATTTTGCCCCTGCCCTAGAGATCTGCGGAATTTTGAATTTGAAAGAAATTATTTAGGGCATCTGGTAGAAGAAATTTCTAAATGACAAAGTGTTCAAGAGGAAGCAGATCATAAAAGTTTGGGAAATTTGCAGCCTGAAGATGCAATAGAAAAGAAAACTCATTTTCTGGGGAGAAATTCAAGCCTGCTGCAGAAATTTGCATAAATAACAAAAGGCCAAATGTTAATCATCAAGACAATGGGGAAAATATCTCCAAGGCATGTCAGAGATCTTTGCTGCAGCCCCTCTCCCCAGAGGACTAGGAGGAAAAAATGGTTTTGTGGACCAGACCCAGGGCCCCCCTTCTGTGTGTAGCCTAGTGTCTTGGTGCCCTGCATCCCTGTCATTCCAGCCATGGCTAAAAGGGGCTAAGGTACAATTCAGGTCATGGTTTTGGAGGGTGCAAGTCCCAAGCCTTGGCAGCTTCTACATGGTGTTGAGCCTGTAGGTACACAGAAGTTAAGAATTGAGGTTTGGGAACCTTTGCCTAGATTTCAAAGGATGTATGGAAATGCCTGGATGTCCAGGAAAGTTTGCTGCATGGGCAGAGCCCTCATGAAGAACCTCTGCTAGGACAGTGAGGAAAGGAGATGTGGGGTTGGAGCCCTCACACAGAGTCCCACCTGGGATACTGCCTAGTGAAGCTGTGAGAAGAGGGCCACTGTCCTCCAGAACGCAGAATGGTAGATCCACCAACAGCATGCACTGTGCACCTAGAAAAGCCACAGACACTCAGTGCCAGCCCATAAAGGCAGCTGGGAGAGGAGCTGTACCTGAAAAGCCACGGAGCTGCCCAAAACCATGGGAACCCACCTCTTGCATCAGTGTGGCCTGGATGTGAGACATGGAGTTAAAGCAGATCACTTTGGATCACTTTTAAAAATTTGGCTGCCCCACTGGATTTCAGACTTGCATGAGGCTTGTAACCCCTTCATTTTGGCCAATTTCTTTCATTTGGGATGGCTATATTTACCCAAAGCCTGTACCCCAGGAAGTAGCTAACTTGCTTTTGATTATACAAAAACTTGGAAGGAAGTTGCTTTGTCTCAGATGAGACTTTGGACTGTGGACTTTTGAGTTAATGCTGAAATGAGTTAAGACTTTGGGCGACTGTTGGGAAGGTATGATTTATTTTTAATTGTGAGGACGAGACTTGGGAGGGGCCAGGGTAGAATGATATGGTTTGGCTGTGTCCCTACCAAAAACTCATTTTGAATTGTAGCTCCCATAATTTCCACATGTCATGAGAGGGACTCAGTGGTAGGTAATTGAATCAATTGAATCATGGGCTGAGTCTTTCCCATGCTGTTCTTGTTATAGTGAATAAATCTCATGAGATCTGATGTTTTTATAAATGATAGTTCCCCTGCACAAGCTCTCTTGCCTGCTGCCATGTAAGACATGACTTTGCTCCTCATTCACCCTCCGGAATGATTGTGAGGTCTACCCATCCATGTCAAACTGTGCGTTCTTTAAACCTCTTTCTTTTCCTTTTTATTTATTTTACTTTAAGTTCTGGGATACATGTGCAGAACATGCAGGTTTGTTACATAGGTGTACATGTTCCATGGTGGTTTGCTGCACCTATCAACCCATCATCTAGGTTTTAAGCCCCCCATGCATTAGGTATTTGTCCTAGTGCTCTCCCTCCATTTGCCCCCTACCCCCTGACAGGACCCAGTGTGTGATGTTCTCCTCCATGTGTTCTCATTGTTCGACTTCCACTTATGAGTGAGAACATGTGGTGTTTGATTTTCTGTTCCTGTGTTAGTTTGCTGAAACTGATGGCTTCCGGCCTCATCCATGTCCCTGCAAAGAACATAAACTCATTCTTTCTTATGGCTGCATAGTATTTCATAAACCTCTTTTCTTTATAAATTACCCAGTCTGTGGTATGGCTTTCTTAGCAGTGTGAGAACAGACTAAAATATTTCCATATCATAATATTGCCTACTTAGAACCAACCCAAATATCCATCAATGATAGACTGGATTAAGAAAATGTGACACATGTACACCATGGAATATTATGTAGCCGTAAAAGCGGATGAGTTCATGTCTTTGTAGGGACATGGAAGAAGCTGGAAACCATCATTCTGAGCAAACTATCATAAGGACAGAAAACCAAACACCGCATGTTCTCACTTGTAGGTGGGAATTGAACAATGAGAACACTTGGACATGGGGCAGGGAACATCACACACCGGGGCCTGTATTGGGGTGGGGGGTTAAGGAAGGGATAGCATTAGGAGAAATGCCTAATGTAAATGATGAGTTAATGGGTGCAGCAAACCAACATGGCACATGTATACATATGTAACAAACCTGTACATTGTGAACATGTACCCTAGAACTTAAAGTATAATCAAGAAAAAAAAAAAAGAAAATCTCAAAGAATCATTATCATTAACAACAACAAAAATTTCTGGAATAAGTGCTTATATTAAGGTTGCAGGGTACAGTTAATATACAAAAGTCAAATAGTTTCTTACACATCACCAATAAGAAAAGAAATTTGAAATTAAGACTATGACACTATTTACACTAGCACCAAAAAAAATTGAAATACCTACATATGTCTAACAAATTATGTAAAACATATATATCAGGAAAATGACAGAACAGTGATAAAAAAATCAAAAAAGTCCTAAATAAATGGAGAGATATTCCATATTCATGGATAGAAATTTTCAGTATGATTAATATAATCAAATTTTCCCAATTTGATCAATAGATTCAATAAAATTCTAATAAAAATTCTAAAAAGTTGTTTTTAAACATAAATTTATTCAAGTTTATGTGAAAAGACAAAAGATACAGAATAAATAACTTAAATTTGAAGAACAAGGACAAAGATGGAGGACTGACACCACCTGACTTCAAGACTTACTATAAAGCTACAGAAATCAAAATAGTGTGATATTGGTGAAAGAATAGGAGGCTAGATCAATGAAATATAATAGAGGCCAGTAAGAGATCCACAGCAATATATCCAACTGATGTTTGACAAAGGAGCAAAAGCAATCCAGTGAAGAAATTATAGTCTTTTCAACAAATGGTACTGGAGCAACTGGACATCTACATGCAAAAAGAAATGTATGTAGTCACAGACCTTTTACTTTTCACAAAAATTTATTCAGTATGAATCATAGACATAAATGTAAAGTTCAAAGCTATAAAACTTATAAAAGAAAACATAGGAAAAAATCTAAGTGACTTTGGGTTTGGCAATGAGATTTAAGATATAACAACAAAAAGCATAATACCTAAAATTTAACAGTTTGCCAAACATCCCTTCTTGTGAAGTTGGCATTTTGGAAGAACTCTTTGCCAAAAAATGAGTTGATTTGAGTTTTATGCTCCTACTTAAATTTTCCACTGTTTTCATAAGGTGTTAATTTCTTGAGTACTTTTAAAAATGCCAATAGCTGGGGTAAATCAAATAAATTTTATTTTTGTTTTTGGGAAAGTTTAGACTGTTAGTGTGATGATAGAGATTTTTCTTTTTTGCATATTAAAATTTTTGTGTGATTTTCCATCTTTTTGTGTGTGTTTCCCATTGTTAGTGTTTAATCTGAGGGAACAAATTATAATAGCCCGAGAATCATGGGATGAAGATTTCAGTTGTTGGTGTTTTATAATAATCACCGCCTCAGTGGTAGTATAGAAAAAGATGTAAATTTGCTGTGTTTCAAGACTTTGAACTACTTCAAGAGGAAGAATAAAATGCAGCAATGTTTTTAGTGCTTTCAGAGCTCTCAGAATGAGGATTTTTTTGTAAATAGGTTGTAAGAGAATTCAAATATCCAGGGTTATAGTAATATTACAATAGGATCCTTAGGTTGATACTTAGTTTTATCTGGGATAAGTTTATATTTTGTATGGTGCTTACTTTTTTTTGATGGGGAGGGATGAAGTTGGAGGTCAATATGCTAAATTCTGTTATGTTTTGCAGTAATGAATCAGTTTAAGTAACAAGGCTGACCCTGTTTTCAGTAGCATGACAGTTAGGGCATAGGTGGGGTGTGAGAGATGAAAGTTTCCTCTGTTCATCTGTTTTTGTTTTGAAGTTTGTTTACCTGTACCATTTTCATTTTACATTTTCAGCAGGCATTTTTCATTAATGAAGGTTATTGTTAGTGGCTTTGATTCCAAGACACTGGGGTCTTGGGGTCAAAGCAGAGGTGGGCTATGGGGTGATTCTTGGCTACTTAACCATGTGGTGCCTCCACCTTTCTGAAGATATTTTGCTCTCTTCTTAGCTTTACAGGCCGTTGCTGATTCTGTATTTAATTGATGTTAAAAGAGTACAGACCAGTGTTGTTCTTGGCTCTTATTTGGTAAGGTTATCTGAATTTTATACAGTCTCTTATTAGATGCCATTCTTTTACCCAGAACAAGTGTTTCACTGTCTTCTGAACAGGCTGTACTCCTGTGGCTTGGTGTCTCAGATCATTTTGTTTTCTCCAACATTGAAGATCCCACCCCACATACACTGACATATACTCATGTTCCTGGTCTGGCCTGGATGCCACTTGGTCCCTGAAGCCTCCTAGACCTTTCACTGTATCCCCAGGGCAAAGGACTTCTATCTCTTCTACTGCCCTTGCTTGGTTCTTCCTTGTGGGTTCACAGATTGTATGTCTCTCTGCTCCTCACTAATAGGGTTGGGCTCTGTGTACCCACCCAAATATTATGTCAAACTGTAATCCCTAGTGTTGAAGGTGGGTACTGGTTGGATGTGATTGGATCTAGAAGGTGGTTTCTAATGGTTTAGTATCATCCCCATAGTGCTGTCTCGTGATAAAGTTATCATGAGATCTGGTCGTCTAAAAGTGTGTAGCACTGAGCTGGTTGTGGTGGCTTACTCCTGAAATCCCACCACTTTGGGAGGCAAAGGTGGGTGGATCATGAGGTCAGCAGTTCGGGACCAGCCTGACCAACATGGTGAAACCCTGTCTCTACTAAAAATACAAAAATTAGCTGGGCGTGGTAGCACGTGCCTATAATCCCAGTTACTTAGGAGGCTGAGGCAGGAGAATCACTTGAACCTGGGAGGCGGAGGCTGCAGTGAGCCGAGATCGAGCCATTGCACTCCAGCCTGGGGTGACAGAGCAAGACTCCATCTCAAAAATAAATAAATAAATAAATAAATAAATAAATAAATAAATAAAGTGTGTAGCACTTCCCCCTTTACTCTCTTCCTTATGTCACCATGTAAAGATGTGCTTCCTTCCCTTTGCCTTTTGCCAAGATAGTAAGTTTTCTGAGGCCTCCCCAGCCATGCTCCTGTACAGCCTGTGGAACCATGAGTCACTTAAACCTCTTTTATTCATAAAATATCCAGTCTCAGTTCTTTATAGTAATGTGAGAATAAACTAATACATACACCAAAGAAAATTAGACATTATTCTCCTCAAATATACAAAGATCATATGTTATTTATCTTCTACACATGATACTTACTACTCTATCTTGTTTGTGTGTGTGGTATCTGGCACATGGATGTGTGCTTACCAGCCAGAGGCCAACGAATCCCCTCAGTTAGAATGTATAGATTAAACAAAGCTTTTTAAAGCTCACATTATATGACCTCACATTATCTGACTTCAAGGTTGTTACCTGGATCATCTCACATTAATTAGAAACTCTCATTAGCAGCTTTAGATTTCTTGGTTAAAAACCTAAATGAACTGTTTAAGTTTTAGGCATTCTTTCAAAGGGGTTCTTGGTGAAAAGAATGGGAATTATTCTATTTTGTGCTTAGCGAAAATATTTTTAATTAATGTATATACAAATTATTGACATTTCTTTATTAAATGCAAAAGTTTTTTGTCAAATAAATAGCAGTTTTTCAATCTTGAGAAAAGTAATAAAATGAAAATGATATGTTGAATTTTATTAAAATTATAAACTTCTGCTCTGTGAAAGAAACTTCTAGGCGATTTAAGAGAAAAGATACAGGCAAAATAGTTGCAAGACATATGTATGATAATTTATTTGCAAAATATACAAAGAACTCTTCACACTTCACAGTTTAAAAAAAATTTAATAGAATTTTAAAATTTGAACATATACCTCACCAAAAGATATACAGATGGCAAAAAAATGGCATGAAAAAATGTTCAACATTTATGTCATTATGGAATTCCAAATAAAAACAACCATGAGAAACCACTATTCACCTATTAGAATGGCTAATATTCAAAATACTGACAATTCTAAATAGTGGACAGCAAGTAGAACAACAAGAATTTCCATTCATTGCTGGCAGAATGCAATATGCTACAATCAATTTGAAAGACAGTCTGGCATTTTCTTCCAAAGTTAAATTGAGTGTTATTCACTCCAGCATTCATGTTCCTTGGTATTTAACCAGATGAATTCAAAACTTATGTCCACACAAAAATCTTCACATAAACGTTTATAGAAATATATTCACAACTGCCAAAACCTGGAGACAACCGAGATATTCTGCAATAGGTTAATAACTATGTTAGCAGCGGGGAATTTGATCCGTCTGCAGCAAACTCCATTCTTGCCTCCTCAGAGGAAGCAATTTGGTCAAGGGGGCATAAGGCAGAGTGAGAGACTGAGGCAAGTTTTAAAGCAGGAGTCAAATTTATTAAGTTTTAGAGCAGGAATGAAAGGCAGGAAAGTACACTTGGAAGAGGGCTAAGCCCGTGACTTGAGAGATCCAAGTGCTCTGTCCTACCCTTGACTTAGGGTTTTTATACCTTGGCGTGGTTCTAAAGTTGACGTTTCTTCTCCCTTGATTTTTCCCTAGGTCAAGCTGTCTGTCTGCGCAGTGGCCTTCCAGCATTTAAGAGGGGCCACATGCACAGTGTGTTTACTGCAGTTGTGTGCATGCTCATTTGAGGTGTTTTTCCCTTACCAGTCAAGGGTTCCTAGAGAAAGGTCATATACCAGTTAAATTCTGCCATTTTGCCTTTTAGTGCACATGCTTGAAACCACTTACCCAACTCCTGTGATCTTATCAGGAACCTGCTAGTGTTTTCTGTCTTTTGGGAGACTGCCTTTCCTTGGGGTCAGCTGCCACCAATGATTTTAGAGAGACAGTTTAACAACTGCCTGACCATCACCTGATGGTTGCCTGACATTTCTGGGGGAAGCACTCTTTTGCCCTGCTCATATCTGCCTAACTACCTACTCTAACAGAGAAATGAACTGTGTTGTGTTTCTTTTGGTAAGAAGCTTTCTTGGTTAGATAAGGACATTACAGAGAGAGTCCCTCTCTGATCTTGAGTGGGGGTAAGAAGAGAAATAAGACAAGTTTAGAGGGACCTTGATTCTGAGGCTTATTTTTTGAGGACTTTCAATCTTCAAAATCACTCAGCATGACTGAGTATCATACTTTGGAAATCACTTTTTCTACCCCAACATTCTCCTGTCTGAAACTTTCATAGAAGTTTCACAAATTAAAAGCTGAGTTGTGTCTGTGGAGAGTATAATCAAGTTAATACATGAGTGGCAAAGGATTTCTGGGAATAGGCCAATACAATGGAACATTTGTATTTATTATAAGATATTATGTTGTAGACAGTCTCTCAAATGGAAGAATAACAAAGATTAATGTTTGGAACAGTCTATAAACCAGTTTCCTTAGAGTATGGAGGGCAATCTGTTGAGGTGCCTTGATGTTAGACTAAAGGCATCTTCAGTTAAAGTTGAAGTAGACAGTGGCAATCTGACAGACTTTTCGGGCCTGTAAGTTTGTATGTCACAAGATGGTTTTTACATGAACTTCAGCTTGCAGAGTCTCAGGAAAAAGACTTCATTAAGTCCAAATAAGAAAAATGAAAAAAAAAAAAATGGAAACATTAGTTTGGAGCTTGTAGCCAGGAAAGAATTCAGGTTTCAGTCCAATTATTATAGGAAAATCATAAAATCTCACAAAACAATGGACAGGGCTAGAGTCTAATAACAAGTGTGCTTAGTTATCTTCTGAAATATATTTTTTTCCTCTCCAGCCAACCATTTTTTTTTTACCAAAGATAAATCATAGTAGAACTAATTTATTGACAAAATAAATTTTAGTCTTATTACACTTGGGCCTGATAATTTGTATAAAGTTCAGCAAGCATAGTGATTGGCCATATAGGGTATTTTTAAGTTGACTTTGCTAAATTTTTTCATAAATTTCTGATTCGACTTTAAAAACCTCCTAAGACTAGGAAACCAAGCCAGAATTTACCATCAGACTGTGCTTGTAGTACTTGTACAAATTGGGTGAGTTCCTGTCTTTTCAACGTTCCCTAAATATTTTGAGGTTCCTCGGGCTCTCAGAAAGTGATGTTTGTTAAATTAAGTTTAGCCTACAGCTGCCTCCTTACATATTTTAAGTTGGCCTAAAGGTTTCTCTGTGCACAGAGGACTATGGTCAAACTGGACATGTAAAGAGGCTGTAACCTACTCTTGTGCCAATCACTGAATTTTGGCAAATCAAAGGTGGTCAACTGCTGAAATCAGGTTCAAATAAGGCAAACACCAATCTGGTTATTTCTATACCTCATTTCCATTTTGTGTATGTCACTTCCCCTTTTGTGTCCATAAATCTTATTCCACAATGTGGCTGTGTTGGAGTCTCTCTGAACCTACTTGGGCTTAGGAGGCGTCTTGATCTGTGAATTGTTTTTTTGCTCAATTAAACTCTGTTAAATTTAAATTGTCTAAGGGTTTTCTTTTAACATATATTTTACTTATTACTAGTTCAGAAACCCTGTAAGAGAATCATGTAGACAAGGTACCAGGCCAGTCTTTTTCTAAGTCTATTGCCTTTATAAAATCTGTCTCAATATCTCAAAGCAGTCTAGTAACATTTGAAAATATGACATTGCAGTGAAAGCCTTGGTAAAATAACTGATATTTCCAATATGTTCTGTTACTAAACAAAACAGATTCCTATTGAACTTATGCAAATAACTATATGACCATAAAATAAAAATGTTTATGAATAGTTTTCAAATTCTGAATAAATCAGGTAGGCAGAAACAAAAATGTTTCAATTTTGCTCATAAAAATATATTTTAGCCAATTTTTGTGAGCTATAAGTAGCTCAAAAGAAAAAGTTTTCTTAACTCTGGAAAACAAAACATAAAAACAATCAGCAATGTTTCATACAGAAAGTCATAAAAAGACATTTCAGATGAGAAAGAAAAGTGGTGAAGAGCCGACTGAGGAATGCGATGTATGCGAAATTCATCAGGGCCAAGAAGACATGAGCATGAGACTTCAGTCACACCCTGAACACATATGCCTGGGGGTAATTGTTTCAAGGCATTATTTTCCATTTTCTGTAGTTTCAGACTACCTAATAAATTACTAATTTTTTAACAAAAATTATTTTCTATTTTTAAAATTTTTTGTGGGAACATAGTAAATGTATATATTTACGGGGTACATGAGATGTTTTGATACAAGCATGCAATGTGAAAAAAGCACATCATGGAGAATGGGTTATCCATCCCCTCAAGCGTTTATCCTTTGAATTGCAAAGACTCTAACTGCACTCTTTTAAGTTATTTTAAAATGTACAACTTATTATTGATGATAACCACCCTATTGTGCTATCAAATAGTAGATCTTATTCCTTCTTTCTATATTTTTTATACCTATTAAATATCCCCACCTCCTCCCCAATCCCTAACTATCCTTCCCAGACTCTGGTAACCATCCTTCTACTCTCTATGTTCATGAATTCAATTGTTTTGATTTTTAGATCCCACAATTAAGTAAGAACATGCAATGTTTGTCTTTCTGCGCCTGGCTTATTTCACTTAACATAATGATCTTTAGTTCCTTCCATGTTGTTGCAAATGACTGGATCTCATTCTTTATTGTGGCTGAATAATATTCCATTGTGTGTATGTGCCACATTTTTTTATCCAATCATCTGTTGATGGACACTTAAATTGCTTCCAAATCTTAGCTATTGTAAACAGTGCTGCAACAAACACAGGAGTGCAAATATCTCTTCAGTATACCGATTTTCTTTCTTTTGGATATGTAAACAGAAGTGGGATTGCTAGATTATATGGTAGCTCTATTTTTAGTTTTTTGAGGAACTGCCAAACTGTGGTCTATAGTGGTTGTACTATGGTTCACCACCATAGTACATGCGTACCATAGTTCACTTTTCTCCACATCCTTAGCATATGCTATTGCCTGTCTTTTGAATATAAGACCTTTTAACTGGTGTGAGATAAAATCTTATTGTAGTTGTGATTTGCATTTCTCTGATGATTAACAATGTCGAGCACATTTTCATAGGTCTGTTTGTCATTTGTATATCTTCTTTTTAGAAATGTCTATTGAAATATTTTGCCCATCTTTTGATCAGATTATTAGATTATTTTCCTGTAGAGTTATTTGAGTTTCTTATATATTCATTGGAGATATTGGTCTGTAGTGGTTTTTTGGCTTATTCTGGCCTTGCAAAATAAGTTTGAAAGTATTCCCTCTTGCTTTATTTTTTGGACTATTTTGAGTAGGATAGACATTAATTCTATTTACCCTATCTCTACTAAAAATACAAAAAGTAGCCAGGCGAGGTGGTGCATGCCTGTAGTCATAGCTTCTCAGGAAGCTGAGGCAGGAGAATTGCTTGAACACAGAAGGTGGAAGTTGCAGTGAGCTGAGATAGTGCTACTGTACTCCAGTCCCGGTGGCAGAATGAGACTCCTTCTCAAAATAAATGAATATTTGGTAGAATTCAGCAGTGAAGCCATCAGGTCCTGGGCTTTTCTTTACTGGGAGACTGTTTATTATGGCTTTGATCTCCTTACTTGTTATTGGTAAGTTCAGGTTTTGGATTTCTTCCTGTTTCAATCCTGGTAGGTTGTCGGTATCTAGGAATTTGTCCATTTCTTCTAGATTTTCCAATTTATTGGCATATAGTTGTTCAGAGTAGCTTTGAATGATCCTTTGAATTTCTGCAGTATCAGTTGTAATGCCTCCTTTTTCATTTCTGTTTGTATTTATTTAGATCTTCTCTCTTTTTTTTCTTAGTCTGGCTACAGGATTGTCAGTTTTGTTTAAGTTTTTTAAAAATTAACTTTTTTGGCTGGGCATGGTGGCTCACATCTGTAATCCCAGCACTTTGGCAGGCCAAGGAGGATGGATCACCCGAGGTCAGGAGTTCGAGAGCAGCCTGGCCAACATGGTGAAACCCTGTCTCTAAGAAAATACAAAAGTTAGCTGGACATGGTGGCAGGTGCCTGTAATCCCCACTACTTGGGAGGTTGAGGTGGGAGAATCGCTTGAATCTGGGAGGCAGAGGTTTTGGTGAGTCGAGATTGCACCATTGCACTCCAGCCTGGGTGATAGAGCAAGACTCAGTCTCAAAAAAAAAAAAATTAAATTTTATTGATCTTTAGTTGTTTTTATTTCAATTTCATTTATTTTTGCTTTGATCTTTATTATTCATTTTTTTCTACTAATTTTAGGTTTGTTTTATCTTGTTTTTCTAATTCTTTAAGATGCATCATTAGATTGTTCATTCGATGTTTTTCCTCTTTTTTGATGTAGGCACTTATATAAACTTCCCTCCTTAGTACTGCTTTTGCTGTATCCTACAGGTTTTGGTATGTTGTGTTTCCATTATCATTTGTTTCAAGAAATTCTTTAATTTTCTTGTTAATTTCTTCATTTACTCTAGTCATTCAAGAGCAGATTGTTTAATTTCTATGTATTTGTGTTGTTTCCAAAGTTTCTCTTGTTATTAATTTCTAGTTTTATTCCACTGGGTCAGAGAAGATGCTTGAAATAATTGAAAAACTACTTTGATTTTTAAAAAATGTTTTAAGATTGTTTTATAACCTCACGTAGGATCTATTGTTGAGAATGATCCATGTGCTAAGGAAAAGAATGTGTATTCTGCAGCTCTTAGGTGAAATGTTTTGCATTATCTATTAGATCCATTTGATCTATATTGCAGATTAAGTCTGATGTTTCTTTGTCTATTTGCTGTCAGAAAGATCTGTCCAATGCTGATAGTGGAGTGTTAAGTCTCCAGCTATTAATGTTTGGGAGCCTATCACTCTCTTTAGCTCTAATACTGGATATATATATATCTGGGTGCTCCAGTGTTGGGTGCATACATATTTAAAATTGTTATATCCTCTTGCTGATTGATCCCTTTATTGTTAAATAGTGACCTTCCTTGTCTCCTCTTATAGTTTTTGTCTTGAAATCTATTTTGTCTAAAATAAGTATAGCAACTCCTGCACTTTTTTGCTTTTCATTGGCATGGAATATCTTTTTCCATCTCTTTATTTTTAGTTTCTGTATGTCTTTATAGGTTAAGTGTTTTTCTTGTAAGCAACAGATCAATGAGACTTGTTTTTGCATCCATTCAGCCAGTCTATGTCTTTTGATTGGAGAGTTTAGCCTGTTTACATTTAATGTTTTTATTGATAAGTCGGGACTTTCTCCTTCCATTTTGTTATTTGTTTTCTGGTTGTTTTATAGTCCTTCCTTCCTTCTCTCCTTCCTTCCTTCTTTCTCTCCTTCCTTCCTTCCTTCATTCCTTCCTTCCTTCCTGCCTTCCTCCCTCCCTCCCTCCCTGCCTTCCTTCCCTCCCTCCCTCCCTCCCTGTTTTCCTCTAGAGAAATTGGTTTTCTCTGGGTGATATGATTTAGTTTCTTGCTTTTTATTTTTTCTGTATTTATTGCATTTTTTTTGGCTTGAGGTTACTTTGAGACTTGCAAATTTTATCTTATAGCACATTATTATTTATTTAACTTTTGTTTTAAGTTAAATGGTACATGTATAGGTTTGTTGCATTGTGCCATGGGGGTTTGTTGTGCAGATTATTTTATCATCCAGGTATTAACCCTATTACCCATTATTTATTTTTCCTGATTGTCTGTCTCCTCCCAGCCTCCACCCTCAGATAGGCCTCAGTGTGTGTTGTTCCCCACTATAACACATTATTTTAACCTAATAACAACACTATTTGCATAAGCAAACAAGCAAAAAGAAAACTAATAAAAACTTTATGCTTTAATTTTGTCCCCCCTCTTTTTCTTTTGTTTCTATTTATATCTTACTGTATTGACTATTTCTTGAAAAGCTGTTATAGATTTTTTTAATTGGTTCATAATTTATTCTTTGTACTTATGTGAGAGTAGTTTACAAACCACAGTT
Organism: Pongo abelii; assembly: GCF_028885655.2. Taxonomy (NCBI): domain Eukaryota; kingdom Metazoa; phylum Chordata; class Mammalia; order Primates; family Hominidae; genus Pongo; species Pongo abelii. The sequence goes on from NC_071998.2 coordinate 47,389,980, forward strand.
ACAGTCTTATAATATTCTGTGTTTTTCTATGTACTTACTATTACTGGTGAGTTTTGTACCTTCAGGTAATTATTAATTGCTCATTAATGTTCTTTTCTCTCTAATTGAAGTACTCTCCTTAGCATTTATCGTAGGATGGGTCTGGTGTTAATGAAATCCCTCAGACTTTGCTTGTCTGGGAAAGTCCTTATTCCATCTTCATGTTTAAAGAATATTTTCACCAGATATACTATTCTAGGGTAAATTTTTTTTTCCTTCAGCACGTTAAATATGTCTGGCCACTGTCTCCTTGCCTATAAGAGTTCCCTTGAAAAGTCTGCTGCAAGACATGTTGGACTCCATTGTTGTTATTTGTTTCTTTCCTCTTGCTGCTTTTAGGATCATGTCTTTATCTTTGACCTTTGGTAGTGTGATTATTAAATGCCTTGAGGTAGTCTTCTTTGGGTTAACTCTGCTTGGTATTCTATAACCTTCTTGTTCTTTGATATTAATATCTTTTTCTAGGTTTGGGAAGTTCTCTGTTATTATTCCTTTGAATAAACTTTCTACCCCTATCTTTTTCTGTACCTCCTCTTGAAATCCAATAACTTTTAGGTTTGACCTTTTGAAGCTATGTAATAGATCCTGTAGGCATACTTCTTTTTATTATTCTTTTTTTCTTTTGTCTCCTCTGACTTTGTATTTTCAAATAGCTTGTTTTGAGCTAATTATTATTTCTGCTTTGTCAATTCTGCTATTAAAGAACTAATGCATTCTTTAGTATGCCAATTGTATTTCTCAACCCCAGAATTTCTGCCTAATTCTTTTTAAATTATTCCAATCCCTTAGTTAAATTTATCTGATAAAATTCCGAATTTCTTCTCAGTGTTATCTTGAATATCTTTGATTTTCTTCAACACAGCTATTTTTAATTCTCTACATAAAAGGTTACATATCTCTGTTTCTCCAGGATTCATCCCTGGAACCTTGTTTAGTTTATTTAGTGAAGTCATGTTGTCCTGGATGGTGTTGATGCTAGATGTTCTTTGGTGTCTGAACATTGATGAGTTAGGTATTTATTGTATTCTTCACTGACTGAGCTTATTTGTAGTTTTCCTTCTTGGAAAAGCTTTCCAGATATTTAGAAGGACTTGGGTGTTGTCATGTAAACTATATCTTCTTTATGGGGCACCCCACACCCATGGTTCTTGAAGACTTATAGAGACACCACATTGATGGTCTTGGGCAAAATCCAGGAGCGTTCTTATCAAGATTACCAGGGAGACTCTTGTTCTCTTTCCTTGCTTTCTCCCAAACATAGAGACTCTCTCTCTGTTCTGAGCCAGCTGATGCTCGGGGTGGAATGACACAAGCACCTCTATGGCCACCACTACTATGATCACACTGGGTCAGACCCAAAGCCATCACAGTGCTGTATTTTGCCTAAGGCCTGCTGTAAAAACTCCCTGGCTACTATCTGTATTCTCTCAAGGTTCTTGGACTCTACAATCAGCAAGTGGCAAAGCCATCCAGGCTTCTATCCTTTTCTTTAGAGTGGTGATGTCCCCCAGGCCCTGGGTGGGTCCATATGTGCTGTGCAGGAGTCATGAACTAGAGTCAAAAACCTCAGAACTTTACCTGGTGTTCTATTGTATTGTGACTGGGCTGGAACTCAAACCATAAGACACAGACCTTCCCACTCTTCCTTTCCCTTTCCAAAGGTAGAGGAGCCGCACTCCATAACCACCACCACCCCAGCCCATGAGGAGTACTGCCAGACTACTGCCAATGTTCCCTTATGGCCCAAGTTCTCTTAAGTCAGCTTGTTGTGAATGCTGCCTGGCTGGGAATCACCCTTTAAGGCAGTTGGCTTCCCTCTGGCCTGGGATAGGTCCAAAAATGCTGTCCAAAAGCCAAGTCTTGGAATTGGGGACCCCAGGAGCATGGTTGTTGCTTTATCTTCATGTGGCCGGGCTGGTACTTCAGGTACGAAGGCCCCTTTACTTTTCCCTCTATTTTTCTGAAGCAAGAGTTTTGCCCTATAGCCACCACAGCTGGTAATGTGCTAAGTCTCACCTGAAGCCAGCAAGTCTCAGAGGATCACCTGAGGCCCTTGATGTTGTACTTGAGGTATTACTGCTAGTTATTCAGAGCCCAAAGGCTCATCAGTTAGCAGATAATAAATGCTGCCAAGATTGAGTCCTCTCCTTCAAGGCAGTGGGTTGCCTTCTGGTCCAGAGTGTGTCTAGAAATGTCCTCTAGGAGAAAGGGCCTAGAATGGGGGCCTCATGACTCTGACCAGTTCCCTATCCTGCTGTGAATGAGCTTGTATCCTGGATAGAACACAAAGACTTCCTTACTGTTCTCTCTCATCCTCTCAAGCAGAAGAAAAGGGTCTCTTTTGGAGCCATGAGCTGTGCAGCCTGGAGTTAGGGGAGAGGTGATGTCAACACTCCCTTGGCTGGCCCAGCTGCTGTCTCAGTATGTTGCATGTACCCACAGTCCACCATCTGAAGGCCTAATCCAGCCCTAGGACTCACCTAAAAGGTGCAGTCATTATGGGCTAGACTGCCTTTCAAGTTTACTTGGAGAAAGAGTGCTGTAGCCCTCAGTGCTGTGGTTTGCAGTCACTCAGGTTCAGACTGCTGGCATTGGCGATTCCCCTCTGGCTAGGTCTGGTTTAAATGCTCCCTTTGTGGATGGGTATCAGCTGAGTTTGGTCTGGGTTTCCTTTCTGCTTTAATAGTACAACACTGAGTTCAGTGCCTCAAAATTGTTGTATTCTCCCTCTCCTAGCATGCAGGTTGCAGATATGCTCTCTGCACTACGCCACAGCTGCTGGTGGTTGGGAAGGGTTGAAGTCGGCACTTCAGTACTGTTTTGTTTTAATCTCTTAAGTGTCTCTTTCAGTGACAGGAAGTTAAAACCAGGTACTATGAGTGCTTACCAGATTTTGGTTCTTATGAAGTTGTTTTTTTCTATGTAGAGGGTTGTTAACTTGGTGTCCTTATTGGGGGGATGATTGGTGGAGCATTCTACTTTGCCATCTTGCTCCACCTCCTCTCAAAAGTCTACCTAAAATGTTGACACAGTTGCACACACAATATGACCCTCACTCATTGTCATCATGTTCTTGAAATGTGTGATACAAAGAACAATGTGTAGCCAATCCATAGTTTATATTATTTTAATCAAACAACGTATATTCTTGGTAAAACACTTAACTGCTCCCAACTTCCTTTTTTTATTTTCTTCAAAAACTTGCTTGTAACTGCTACTAATCTGAGCATATATTTAGGACAACTTGAATCTATGACTTTCAGGCTGCAGTCCTCAACCTTGGCCCCAATAAAACTCTATTTATATCCACTTTGCTTCAGTTTCTTCCTTTAGCTCAAAACGGTCTTCCTTCAGTTAAGGCCCACGTCATTAACACTTGTTTTGTTTAATGTTGGACAGTTTTGAGTACAATTATTTTTCCCTTGGAGTTTTTGAAATTCTTACCCACCCAATCTAATTTTATGTTCTTAAAGTCATAAGCTGAGATTTATATTTCAGAGCACCTGTCAGAGTCTTTTTATTCTTTCCGTAAACCTCCTTGAAGAAGCAACACTTTAGAATTTGCAAAGAGCTTTTAGAAAATAAGCATTAGAATAAAGCAAATTAGTGAATATACCAAGACATAGCAAATTTTCAGAAATATCGTTCAATTTTGGAAGCCCATATAATAACATATGCAAGCAAATAGAACTCAATTTTAAACATTTCTAATTTTACAATGCTTCTTGTAAGCATTGTAAATAAGGCATAGCAACAAATAAGCCTAATACGTCTCTCTTGGGCTTCCAGGGGACCATTTTGGAAGGTCCAAAAGTTAGTTTGAGGTCAAAAGACTTAACTTTACAATTTTAATTATGAAAAGGTTGTCAAATATAAAAGATTTAAGGCACTTGAGCAAATTAGAATCACAGCTTACTGTAAAATAATAGTCATTCACTTAGCCAAAGTAATAATTTAAAGATTTCAGAGTTGCTGACCGGGCTCGGTGGCTCATGCCTGTAATCCCAGCACTTTGGCAGGCTGAGGCAGTCAAATCACTTGAAGTCAGGAGTTCAAGACCAGCCTGGCCAACATGGTGAAAGCCCGTGTCTACTAAAAATACAAAAAATTAGCTAGGTGTTGGGGTGCATGTCTGTAATCCCAGCTACTCAGGAGGCTGAGGCACGAGAATCACTTGAACCCGAGAGGAAGAGGTTGCAGTGAGTCAAGATGGTGCCACTGCACTCCAGCTTGGGTGACAGAGGAAGCCTCTGTCTCAAATAATAATAATAATAATCAAAATGCAAAAACGTTTGCTCTTTAATAGGGAAGAGACTCAGTTAAAAAAAATGAATAAAGACAGCATGAAAAAAAATCTATCTCTTTCTCACCCTTTCTCCCCACACCTTTTTAATTTTTTGGCAGTTTACTCAAAAGATAAACAAAAGTCTTTTGGTGTCTCTTATCAATACCATATGAAAATCTTGTTCAAAGGAGAAAAACAAACTGTACTCTTAATTTAGTGTACTATTAATATCAAGCCTAATTTTAATAAGACCTTAAAATCACATCCACCTAATCTCAATCAGCTTTGATCAGACAAGATAAGATTTCCATAAACATTTGTAGTCTCTTATAATTTTTCCTATCCTCTTTTTTCCTCTAGCTTTCTGTATCCATTCAGTTTTATCTGTCTTTTTTTGTTTTATTTCTTCAATTTAAAACAACCTCGGCCAGGCGTGGTGGTTCATGCCTATAATCCCAACACTTTGGGGGGCTAAGGCAGGAGGATTGTTTGAGCCCAGGAGTTTGGGGCCAGCCTGAGCAACATAGTTTGACCCCATCTATGTAAAAATAAATGAATCAATGAATAAATAAAACAACTTTTAAATAACCTTTCAACTAAGCAAAATTACTTTTTCTTTAACAAAAACCATGTTCTCGTGCCTTTCTTACAACTTTCCATATCAAAAATGTATCCTACTTTCCTCATACACAATCGTATTTACATGTCACTTTTAATTAAATATATTAGTTGAAATGTTAACTCTTAGTAACCCTAATCTACATTGCAAAACTAGGAGTTAAGCAAGTTTAATTGTTATGTATCAGGAGCTTAGCCTAGGACAGAGAACAGAGCTGTAGAGAGAATTCCTGAAGGATCCAACACTTCCCAACATGGCCAGGAGGCACACCTGGGCCAGGGAATATGGGATGATACTGGGCTTGGTTCTGCTCTCTAGCTGGTAGGCCAGTTGCTGTGGATACATGTATCCCTGGGCTTGCTGTGGATACATGTATCCCTGGGCTCATCATGGCCACTAATCTAGACACCAGAAATAAAAGGCTAAAATCCAAAGACATAAGCTCACAAACAAGTTCAGCAAGTATCAAAAATATTACAGAAACAACAGGTTATGACCTTGAAACATCTATGAGAGATAGCATAAATTGATCTGACCAGTAGACCCAGGAAAAAATGTCTAAAGTAAATTCTGAAGATGTTTCTATTTTACTTTCTTAGCAATTTTAAAACTGGTTTTATTTATAAAAGGTTGATAAAGTCACATGAACTTGAAAAACATTTAGGCTTATTTGTTTAATTTATCAGCACTCATTTGTTTATAAGTCAATTTGATACCACGTAGACAATATATAAACAGACATGTAGACATCTACCATAAAAATGGAAAGGAGCATAAAGACTTTATAGCTTTAATTTAAATTTTTAAATCTTAAGTCACTAGTTTAAAAGAACAGTTAGATTTAGTTGTGTCTCTGTAAATGGAACAAGATAAATTTATCTGTCCCACATGCCAAAACCCTCACCAAGTTTCAGAGAAAACAGTGTAGCAAATTTACATTTCAAAGCACAGAAAGAAAATTTAAGCTTTTTAAAGGAGTTAGAGTGTGTTCGTTAGAGGAAGATTAAAAACGGATGCCAAGGTAACACAAAATTATAGGAATTTACCCTAGAATTGTATAAGGACACCAATTTTATTTAGATAGGTAGCTTTTACTTTAATCTCTGTTTTCCAGTTGAGGCACTGAGCTCAGGATGGAGACAACAACTAGGGGCAAAAAAAAAATTTTCAGTTTCCAGAGCCTAATACTTATTTGAAAAACAGGCATGCTGGATGGTAGAACACCTAGATCGATAAAAACCAAGGATCTCATTTTTATACTAAATCTGGAGCCATCAAAAGAAGGAAACATCACAGAACTGGGCTGTGTGATGCTTCCACAGTACACCTTGCTTCAAGGATATTTCTGTAATGCTGCTCGGTGACCAAACACCAATCAGCTCACTCTTTGTTAAGCCCATTCCCTATGGGAGTTATATCCTTCAGTGTTGAGGTTTTCCACAGCCTCCGAGTGTTCAAACTGAATCTTTCTCATTAATCACATAAAGAGTATCCCCTTGCAGTAATAACCACTCACTGCTACTGCTACCAGTCATCTCCAAAACTGCAGCCTTCACCAGGGAATTTCCAGTCACTGAAAACACAAAGGCCAGGTGTTCTCTCACAGTACAGTGTAATCCCTGGTACCCAAAAAGGCCAAAGGATCAGTGAACTCAGTATAAAAGTGAAGAGCTTTACACTTGAAAGGAACCTGCCCATGACTTTTGGGATTCTATGAAGAAGACAGAAAACTCCCCAAAAAGGGTGTGCGGTGCCTTTTTCTTAGTCCTCAAGGGATCTCGGAGTTTCTAGAAATCTGCTAGATTTATTTATTTTATCAAAGATGGCCAAAAAAAAAAAAAAAAAAAAGCAAAAGTAGAAAGAAATGGGAGAGTCAGTCTTAGAAAAGGCATTTTGGTGCGATTATAAGCTCTCCAAAATGTAGATAATGTTTTACATTTTTCTCTGCAAAAATTATGCCAAGTAAAGAAGCAGACAGAGGCACCAAACATAATTGCAAAGGGGATTCAGTCAACTGAAAACCCTTTTCCAAAACAAGGTCTAAAAGAGAGAAAGTCTGCCTGCCTCGGTCTCCCAAAGTGCTGGGATTACAGACGTGAGCCACTCCGTCTAGCCCCATAGAGCTCTTAAAAAAAAAAAAAAATTCAAATATTGTATCAGATTTCAGCCAGGACAAACAGACACTATTCCCAGCTTTTGATTGGCCACTATCTTTTTCATTAATTTCTTGTTATAATTTTATACCTAAATTTTTGTAGCAATGCTGCCTGAGCCAAATATTTCACTTTCTCTTTGGAAACAAAAAGGCTCTAAATAATTAAGAAAATAACCTGATACATTCGAAAACATTATTTCTCATAGTAGATGTTTGGGCCACCCTGAAAGGCATTAACGAGTGTTTGTTCATTTGAAGCAGGCAAGCCCTTTTGATTTTACTCTGCTTGCACTGTAAATAATGATATTGTCAAGCCTCTGAGCCCAAGCTAAGCCATCATATCTCCTGTGACCTGCATGTATACATCCAGATGGCCTGAAGCAACTGAAGGTCCACAAAAGAAGTGAAAATAGCCTTAAATGATGACATTCCACCATTGTGATTTGTTCCTGCCCTACCTTAACTGCTATATATATTCTCCCCTCGCCCTTAAGAAGGTACTTTGTAATATTCTTCCCCCCCACTCCTCCCCACCGCCCTTAAGAAGGTACTTTGTACCCCTATCCTAAACCTATGAGAACTAATGATAAGCCCACCACCCTTTGCTGACTCCTTTTTTGGACTCAGCCTGCCTGCACCCAGGTGAAATAAACAGCCTTGTTGCTCACACAAAGCCTGTTTGCTGGTCTCTTCACACGGACACGTGAGACATTTGGTGCTGACGACCCGGGTCAGCAGGACTCCTTCGGGAGACCAGTCCCCTGTCCTCGCCCTCACTCTGTGAAGAGATCCACCTACGACCTCGGGTCCTCAGACCATCCAGCCCAAGCCTGTTTGGTGGTCTCTTCACACGGATACGTGAGACATATATATTTTGCATACCTCCTATATCTCCCTCCACAATTCTTTCCCCCTTCCTTCAATTGTTTTATATATCATGCAATCTATGTGCATTTTCTATGCTTCTTCAACTGTAAGTACTGTGAACTGTAAAATACCTATCAGCTCTAAAAATTACCTCTTATGTACAAGGATCTCATAGTAATAATTCTATTAGTAATTTCCAGCAAAGACTATTTAATAGTTAATGAATATGTATGGGATATGAGACACATGCAAAAACAATTCCTTTTTTTCTTCCTTTTTGATACTAGATCTAACTCCTGTTGCCCAGACTGGAGTGCAGTGGTGCAATTATGGCTCACCGCAGCCTTCACCTCCCAGGCTTAGGTCATCATCCCACCTCAGGCTCCCAGGTAGCTGGGATTCCAGGCACATGCTCCCATGCTAGGCGAATTTTTTTGTATGTTTTTGTGGAGATGGGGTTTTGCCATGTTGCCCAGGCTGGTCTCAAACTCCTGGGCTCAAACATTCTGCCAATCTCAACCTCCCAAAGCTCTGGGATTATAGGCATGAGCTACCATGCCTGGCTAAAAATAATTCTAATATTTATGAAAATGCTGCAAGTATCAAAATTTGCTAAAGTAAATGCTATGAGGGCTCAGAAGAAGGAGAGCTCAATTTGAACAGAGATTGGGGTGAAATTTGACTTATGCCTTTAAAAGGAGGATGATTTTTGATGTTGAGGAATGGAAGAGGTCCACTGTTGTTAAAGCTGTTTGCCTATGCTAAAGTGTAGAAAAGAAAAAGGAAATGGCATAATTTTAGACTCCTACAAGTGATTTTGATAAGATTTTAAGAAATAGAAAGGAGACAAAATATCAAATTGAAATAGGAGTTTTGGCCTAGAACAGACTCTAGCCAACAGTTTTGTAAAGGACCAAAGAAATAAATGTTTAGATTTACAGGGTTACGCAGTCTGTCCCACAGCTATGTAACTCTGCCATTATAGTGTGGGGTGGAAAGAGTGTGATCCTTCGTATCATAAATTTCACCACCTACACCTCTATAACAAAAGACAAGTTAACAAGAGAAAAACATACAGATTTACTAACATGCATAACTGATAGGGTCAGGAGGTAGACCAAGGCCTAGCCAGATGGGGAAGGGTTCCCGGAGAATCTCCATCCTGCCCTACAAGTGTTTACACCAGAAGTTTAGTGCAGATATGGGAACTTGCACAGGGGGCTTGCCTGGGCATGCCCGCAGAGAAGTGAAGGCCCTCATGCACTGGAGGAATGGGGTGGAGCCACCAGGAATTCACACCTTATGCTGGGGAGGGGCCTGGCCTCTTCAGCTTGTGTGCGGTGGCCCTGGTATTCAATTTGGGTGATGGACAACTGCTTGCAGGACCCCTCTCTTTGCTAGAGCTTTCTTTTCTCTTAATAAATTCCGCCCTCAGCCGGGCACAGTGGCTCATGCCTGTAATCCCAGCACTTTGGGAGGCTGAGGTGGGCGGCTCACAAGGTCAGGAGATTGAGAACATCTTGGCCAACAAGGTGATACCCTGCTTCTACCACAAATACAAAAATTAGCCAGGCATGATGGCACGTGCCTATAGTCCCAGCTACTCGGGAGGCTGAGGCAGGAGAATCGCTTGAACCCGGGAGGCGGAGATTGCAGTAAGCCGAGATCGTGCCACTGCACTCCAGCCTGGATGACAAGAGCAAAATTCCTTCTCGAATAAATAAATAAATAAATTCCACCTTCCTCACCCTTTAATGTGTCTGAGTGCCCAATTCTTCCTGGTCGTGAGACCAGAACCTGGATCAACTGAGCTAAGGAGCAAAAATCCTGCATCATAAGCACAGGGGCCATACAAATAATGAATAAAACTCACAGAAGGGTCAGATAGTTGAAGCTTAAGTACTTTTCACTGGGCAGAGGAATTTGGTGGTGCTGTAAATGAATGAGCTTGAAGACTAGACGATGGTTTGTAAATGATTCTCTTTGGAGGCTGAATGGGACTCTAGGACAAACAATAACTTGTGGACAAGGTATAGGGAGATGAGATGCAGGACTGCATTGTGAACGAAGGTTGTCTTACTATGCAGGTACAGTACCCCAGGTTACCTCTTGAAGCTGCCCTCAGATGAAAAGTCTGGGCATAGTGGTGACTCCCAATCCCCTCTCTTCTCCAGTGGTTAAACTTTCCTGGTTATTTAATGAGATTCCTAGGTAAGAGGTGTTAAGACAATTGCATTTCTTTTTGGAAAGAAGCTTTCTTGATAATATAAAAGAATTTCAGAAAGGGTTCTTCCTGGTGCTCAGGGAAAAAAAAAAAAAAAACAAAACAACATGGATCAGCGAGGCAAGGGCGGATGGGTGGGAGACAGTCAGAGAGAGACCTTCGTTCTGAGGCTTAGTTCTGAGGCTTTTCAATGTTCTTTAATTCAAAGCATTTAGCATGACAAAGTGCCATATTTTGGGATATCATTTTCTGTGTCCCAACAATAGTAGGGAAGCAGTCATAGATTAACATAACCTAATGAATGGAGATTCATTTCAATATTTATTTATTTATTTGGCCCATATGGCATACTTTCCTGACTCTTGGCGTAGACCATACGAGGGAGTTGCATGCCATTGTAGGAAAAAAAAGTAATTTTTTTTTCTCACCCATTACAAGGTTCCTGACTGAGGCAACTGTGAGAAGAGATTAACATGATGAAGCATATAAATTTATTATATAATTTTTACATGAGATGGGAAACTACATAAGGAAATGAAGACCCCAAGAAATAGGGAAATCTGTGTATTTTTGTGCTTAGATTGAAGAGTGAACAGTCATGCAGAAGTATGATTGGACAAAGGGAATACGATCTAATGGTAATAAACTGGGGAAATTTAGGAAGGCCGATTTGTTCAGATTATCTTCTGTATCCCTGTATCTGCAGAGATAAGGACTTTCCTTTCCTCAGGGTACAGAGAGGGCACCATTCAAATGAAACCTTTATGACCTACTTTAGAGAAAGGGCAGATAATTCTTTATGGCTTGCTTAGGGGAGAAGAGTAGGAGAAAGTCAGAGAGACCTTCTTGTTTCTGCTGCTGTCTCAAATGCCAATGTGCCATTTTTGAAGGTAGCATGTGCTGAACCCCACTGTCATTCTAAAAATGTTGATGTATTTCAAGAAGACATGCACGGAATCTGGAAATCTGGATGGAGTTGTGGAACGTACTATGGTAGTAGCACATGGTTGAAAATAAGGGATCTAAGAAAGATATTTTCTTTTCTAAAGCCATGTAAATGATAAAAATTATAATTTTTTAAGGTTATATCTATGTATAGATGATCCCCAACTTATGATTGTTTGACTTATGGTTTTTTTTTACTTGAGGATTATGCAAAAGCGATACACAGTCAGGAGAAACTGTACTTCAAGTGCCCATACAACCATTCTGATATTCACTTTCAGTACAGTATTCAATAGATTACGTGTGATATTGACTGCTTTATTATAAAATAGGCTTTGTATTGAATGAATTTTTTTCCAATTGCAGGCTAATGAAAGCTAGGCTAAGCTATAATGTTCTGTAGGTTAGGTGTATCCAATGCATTTTGACTTATGTTATTTTACATTTAAGAAGAGTTTATCAGGATGTAATCCCAAAGGAAATCGAGGAGCATCAATAGTTGCAAAATAGTTAACTAATAAAAATCAGTCAAAAGCATTGTTTAACTTTTACATTAGTTTGAAACTAATTGATTTTTATTTCTAGTTATATCATCTAGAATTACTTAGTTGAATTTTCAAAATTAAATGAAATATCAAAACAATTCCTAGATATTTTGCAGTAATTTATAAAATAAAAGGAAATTTTAATCTCATGGCAGTGATGTTTACTCTCTGCTCTTCATGCCATTGTTATTTAAAAAGTCAAATTCTGTATTATACACAATCATTGTTTTTCCCTTAAAACAATATATTAGTTGTTATAGCCATGCACATAGTCCCATGCAGTTTTAAATACAGTGTTTTAATTATTGATTTCATGTATACATATTGGAAATTGGACTCCAGTTTTAAAAACAAGTTTTAGATAGGTGCATTTATGCATTTTTGCTAATAATATGTTTCAAATATCTGTGGTCAGTCTTGTAGATTTTAGGTGTTTTAGGAAGTAAAGACAATTTTAATATAAATTCATAAACCAGTGATTAAAATAAGTGAGAATGTCTAATATTTTTGAAAGTCTGACATGCCAATCAGCCACTGTGTGACAAATTCTTAGGAAGAAACCTATGTATGGAAGTTCTTTTTAACTTGACTGTGTAGGAGGTAAGAAAGTGAGAAGCATTAAGTTGTACCTTTTTAGAGCAGAAAATGGAAATGGCTCTTTTCTAACATGTACTATGTACTAATATAGTGCAATACTTTGTTTGTTCATATATATAGGAAAACTGAGAGTGATCAAATAAATGCATATATTTCTTTCTATTATCAAACATGAATTAAAAGACCTTTCTGACTTATTTAATTATAGAATAGTAGAACAAGGAGTCTGTTACTTTAACATGGAAACTGAATTTCAGTGAAGTTAAATGACTTAATGAATATAGCAGGTAAGAAAGGTCTGAGCTATCTTGACTCTAAGTCGACTGCTCTATTTGAGGGAAGTAATTTTTCTCCATCATACAAAGAGCATTTAGCAGATATATCCAATGGAAACAGCGTCCTTCCTTTCTGTTTTAAATATTGTCTGTATAATATTTTTAAAACTTTGGATAGAGGGCTATTAACCCTCACACATGCTTTATATAGTAATAATATCAAGGCTCTCCGTTTTGCTCAGCAGTAATCTGATTCTCTAGCTGTGATAAACTGCTCTGCCTTTGGCCTTCTAGTTTAGCCATTTAGGAATTGGATTATTGTCTCATAAAACAGAGGGGCAATAATATCATTGCTTAATTATAATCATTATTAAAAGTTCTGAATCATGCCATTATCAGGAAAAGGGCAAGCGATGGTACTTGAATGAATGACTCACAAAGAACATTTCCATTTATTTTGTGTCAGAAAAAATTAAAGCACATTTGGAGTTTACATGCAAAGTGGGAGACAATAGCATGCACTGGCTAAGAGCTTAGAATTTTGAAGCAGACAGAATGGTTTGAATTCCTACTCCAACATTTACTCATTGTGTAACCACGGAGTCTTCATCTGTAAAAATATGAACAAAACTTTGTGTCTACTAATATTCTGTAGTTTCTATATGAATGAAATAATATCATGTGTTTCATGTTTAACATAGTGCCTGACATGTTAGCACTCAATAAATGGCAACAATGTAAAATAATACAATAAGAATGATATTGATCTTAGTTATTTCAAAATGTCTTTAAATCCACTGCAATATTAAAGATCAATGTATCTTTAATATTATCTTTAATGTATCAGGCTGTTCTTTTACACAAAAACATGCAACACTTTTGGTTTGTTGTTTTCCATGTAATACTCTAAATTTCAAATCAACATACTTATATCTTATTTCCAAAGTATTGAACTAGTTTCCAGAGATTATAGTTCATTCATTCATTCAATGAATATTCAGGAAATGTTTATTTTGTGCTAATCCCAATCATAGGAGAAATAAACACAGTTTCTTACCTCCACTAAGTCTAGTAAGTGAGGGTGAGATGAACAAAACAGGTCTCAAATATTACTGGCATTAAATTACAGAAAGGCACATCAGTGATTTTTAGTAAAACAAATCAAATGACTTAAGTGATAAATAGAGTTTAAAAGGAGCTATTGCTGGGACTGAGATTCTGGAGACATTCTACCTGAAGGAATCTGAGATGATGGGCTCTCAGCTAGAACTTTCAAATTAGGAAGAGTTTTAACAGATAAAGAATGAAAGAAGAGTATTTCAGATTGATAAAAATGAGTAAATATAAAGAGTTATAAAGCTTTGTAAGTTTATTTATAAAGTGATCTTATATAAATTTATGGCAGACAGAAATTATATGTGTTACATTAAATAGGAGAAATAAATTACATATAGAGAAAAGCTAGAGTGAAAAGGAGTCTGAAATAGCAAAATGAGGGAAAATAGGAAATTTTGTGTTCTCAAGTGTTAAAAATATGCATACTGAGAGGAACCTTATAGGAGTGAGAAATTAATTCCATCAGAGTCATATGAAATAGTCATGTCAAGATATGTCTGTGTTCCAGGTTCATGTCACAGTAGGAAGGGTAATGCAGCATCATTAATTGAAATAAGGAAGAAAAATGTGGTATTTATGAGAGAAGATAACATCCTTGTTTCAGAAATGTTGACATTCTGATACCAACATGATACCCAAAAAGGCATAAGCAACAAATACAGTATAAAGACATATTTTATGCCACTTATGTTATATAGGAAACTAAATGATATCAAATGTCGTGAATGTTGAGACAAACAGAAAGAAGGCACAAACTGCAAAATATTTTCTTGGTGATAGAGGAGGAGAGAGGAACTAGGAAGTTAGAGAAATAGTTAAAGAACAAGAATAGTATAAAGCCTCAAAGACAAAAAATAAAAAGTCCAAGAATAGAAAACAGTTAACATTATCAAATGCCACCTTAAGTTCAAGCAAGGTGAGAAATGGGAAAATATTTGGCAATTAGGGAGTCATTAGTGACTTTCAGAATAGAAATACTGGCTAAATGGCAAGGTAAAAATCTATTTCAAGGACTAATGATTGAGTGAGGAGTAAGGCAGAAGACTCAGTAATGATAGACTCTTATTTTCAGAAATATGGTAGTTCAACGTAGTAGAAATGTAATTCTAGTCTAAATGTAGAAGAAATCTCCAGCCAGTAGGAAACTACAATAGCATAATAATATAGGATATATATATATATATATATATATATATATACAATAATAATGTAAGAACAAGCAATAAAAATTTATATAATCAGTTCTAGGAGAAGAAATAATTCAATCATGAATTATTCTACAAGAATTCACTGAGTACCTATTATGTTTCCATGACAGTGCTAGATACTGAATGTACAAATCTATACTGAGTACATATACCAGGTAAGACAGAAACAAAAGAAATAATTATAGTATGATATGATGTGTTATTTTGAAGACACATATACAAGTTATAAATATGTATAGGAAAATGTCTCTAAGTCTGCCTGTTGTAAAGAGGGGAGTGAACGAGAAAGGATTCCAGATGAGGCTGCAGTTGAGCTAAATCTTAAAGAATAAATAAAGAGATATTCATGATTTAGAGACAAGAGTAGAGGTAATCTAAGCAGAGGGAGGAGCTTCTGGAATGGCTTGGAGTTACAATGGAGTATAGCTATTTGAGAAGTCCCAAGTCTCCCAATATTAGGATAGAGTTTGGTAAATTAAGCAGGGTCTACAAAGTATTTTGAAATTATTTCACAGATGAAGCCCCATCATTGAAAGCTTATAATTAGAGAGATTCTACAATGTTTTGCATATTTAGAAAGATTAGTGAGTCTGTGCAGGAAGTTGTATTGAGAGTGGATAATAACAGAAACAGAAAAAAACAGTGAGATAACTATTGAAAAAAATTATATTAACGATAATGAGGGCTTGAATTAAGATGGCACTAGAAGGGAAAAGGTAAGTCTGAGAAATATTTATGATGAATTTCATGTTGGGAGGTGAGAGAGTTAACAGTTTGATGCTGAATTGTTTGTTGCAGTTTTTTTCTCCCCCGTGTGTGACTTGATTAAATGATGTTTACATTAACTTAGATTAGTGGCGATAATTCTGGGAAAATATATTGATTTGGACTTGCTGAATTTTTGTAGGCCATAAAGCATCCAGGTAAACAAGTCTTATAGTGAGTTGGAAATATGTGTTGCATACATAAAATAAATTTAGTTTAGGAATGCATTGTGGGAATCATCAACATATAGGTATACATGGGAGAGAGTGAAAAAAGAAATGGGTTGGACAATGGCAATAAATGATTCTAATAAGGTCTAATGCAAGATGTAGGAAAAGAGTGCATTTGGGCAGCATATTGTATTGAATTTATCCTGCCCAATATACTATATTTTCTCTGTGAAGTAGAAAGAAAGATAATCAAGGGTAAAATTAGAATTCAAGATGTCACATGAAGATTTGCTATAGTTGTTGGTGAAAAAAGTACAATAGCACAAGCCAGAGACAAATAAAAGAAGTGAAAGACTACAAAGGAAATAGCATTTTATCTTGTGGCCATTTAGGTAATTTTATGCCCTTGGTTCCTACAAGACAAGAACAAAAGGAGATATAATATTACGGAGTGGGTAAGAGGGACATTTTAAAGTTTATCTCATATACTCCAGATCTTTTAATTAAAATGAGACACAGGGTTATTTTGTAAAATAGTGTTAGTGATAGTCCATAAGTTTATAATGAGTTGAAAGAGATTTTTAGGAACCACTAGGAGAATTTGTTCAGGTAGAATTTAAAGACACATAAGTAAAATTTACTAAGATAAAGCAAAAGATTTGCTGCTCTTTAAGTTTTTTCTTTACTCATAATTTTTAAAAGTTGCACACTTTGGTTAAAAATCTTAACTAACATCAAAATTATATGTGAGACTACTAAAATGTGGGATATAAAAGATGGCACTGTGAAGGAAACAATGCTTCTGCATATCACCACTGGAGCCACTGCTATTTGTCTGTATGAGAAAGACCAGATGCATTTCCTTGCTAACTCAGCATATCAGGTTGTGAGTACTCATTACCTCTAAACAGCCAATTAAAAGAATATCTAAGAATATACTTAAAAAGGAAAACCATCTGTTCTTAAAAAAGAAGCAGAAATACATGTCTAGCAAAGTTATAATTTGGGCTTTGAGTTCTAGAAAATACTGGTTAATAGATTTATAGCATTTGATTTTACATCTTACAAATAATCACACAGCACCACTAGGAGGCTAGGTCTATGACCTGGTCAGGTAATACTTTACACAATACTGCATGATCACTCACTGTGGTCTCAACAGTTGCAGCACTTTTTTATTTAATTTTCTTTTTTATAGTCAATCAAAATTTATTTCAAAATGGCTTACTTCTTCATTCTACCAAGCATCTATCTATATCTATCAACTAATCTAGCTATCGTTCCATCTAACCATTAATCCATCTATCCATTTACAATGTATCTTCTGTCATCAAATAGCTGTCAATTTATGCAATTCTTATTAAACTCTAGACACTAAATATAACCATTTCTTCTGAATCCAAATATTCATCTAGGTTTGACTGGGAATGGTGAATTTAACATCTGTTTAGAAGCAATTTTATGACATTTATAACTAAAAACCATTTTTAGGGACCAGGGAAAATACTTTGATGGTGAATGATTCTGCATATTGAAAATAGTTGCTCTAAAAATCAATAGACACCAATTCTAACCCGACATGTTTTTATTTTTAAGTTTTTAAAAATTTATATAGCCTGGATTTTAGAGACTGGGTCTTGTTATGTTGCTCAGGATGGAGTGCAGTAGATATTCACAGGCATGATTATAGTGCACGGTAGTCTGGAACTACTGACCTCAGGGATCTTTCTTTCTCAGCTTCCTGAGTTGCTGGTGCTTCAGGTGCACACCACCATGCCTGGCTTGTGCTTTTATATCTGGTTTGTGCCTGTGTGTGTGTGTGTGTATACATACATGTGCATATATGTCTGTAAGTTATTTTGTCTCTGTTTAAACTAATGTAAGCAGTATAAGTAAATACATATAAAATCAAAGCAATTCAGTTTTTTATTTTCCAATGGAAAACAGAATTCTAGATTTGTTGTTGTAAATTTCTTCACAGTAAAAAGTAATACATCTCAATAATACTATGTAAGGCTTCTAAACACTTCTCTTTGACCATAACATCCAAGATGTTATACTGTTCATCCATCCAATGTAGACAATATTATAATAGTGCATATTGGCCTGAAATAAGATGTTGCATCTGCTCACGAATAGATAGCCTCCTGGGGAGTATACTTTTCCCATGGGTGTGTACTCTGAGAATACAAAAGTTATAATAGAAAGTGACTGGAAAGGATGTCAGCAGATTCCTTTATATGTTCCAGCAAAATATTCTACATGTAAAGAAAGAAGTAATATAAAATATGAATCAAGTTTCATAAGAGTACTTTTTTCCACACAAAGCATAAATTTTACCCTGCAGTATGCAGTTATAAAATCTTTATTCTAACAGGAAGGAAATAAACCAATGTATATAATATAATGTGATTTACATACATTGTGGCATGTAAGGATCACAAAACCCTTATGCTACATTATTCCCACTGAGGAGAAACAATAGGTCACAAAGGTTAAATAATTTACTCAAGATTACATAATTTGTAAGAAAGAGTCTGAATTTCAAACTCAGTTTCAAATTATCGCTTTTCTCTGTTAGTGTCAAGCAATATTTTAAATTGATTAACTGGTGAGAACATTTTACTTTACATGTGGATTAAAGCCACTGCCTATATTTTGTCCATGTTTTTTTTGAATTTAGATAGTAAGATTGTAGATGCAAGAGGTAAGTTCCCTTTAAATAGTTTTTCTAATTATGAAAAACATTAGTAGATGCTAAGCTTTATCTTTATTTAATTAGAGAGCGGACTAGTCAGAATACTGATATTCACGTGAATTTTTATTATTTGATTCAGAGAATTGGTGCAAGAATTTCAAGTTTGACATAAAATTTTAGTCACTTACTGACTGCATGACTATTTTAAAATGAACGATTTTATTTGCCAATTACATATTTACCACATATATCCTGCATTTTTTTTGTTGTATAATAAAATCTTCCCTGTTATTTACTAGCTTCTAATACCTAGGAGCTGCGTATCTAGTTTCTTTTTGTTTGGAAATACTTGATGCCCAGGGATACTTGAAGCCAATTCTATTTTCCCCAGTAATGGGGACAGCAAAAACCTGGAAAAACAAAGCCCCAGATATTCACTCTAAATGATTCATATTTCTCTCCTATGATACCTTAGCCAGAGTAGGGAAAAAGTAGAATAAGTGGACTCATTGGTGTGTTGTTTTTTTTTCCACAAGTACATTGAGTAAATAGCTAAATGTGTGTAGGAGGAGGAAGAGGAAGTAGAAACAAAACACCTAGAGTATCCTCCAACAAAGTAAGTCCCTGATGAATTGTTGGCTGATCACGTTTTCCTCCTATCTTTCGAAAAAAGGAAATCCCTAGAAAACATATTTTCACGAACAAAGCTATTCTTTTTTCTTCCTGGATGTAATATTTTTCTTACTGATGGTAAATATAAAGCTTCAATTGTATTTTATACTGTCAAATTAAATATTATGGTATATTAGTATATTTGCATAGTCCAGCAGAAAAGCACTGCTCTTCTTTACATATGTACCTCCTTGTCAAAAGCAAATATTTATAGAATGACAAGGCTGAAGGTGACAGTAAATTTGACAGTTTTTCCTATGGAAATGACAAATAATGAAGCTTCATCATTGATGCTTAGTAAACAGGAAAAGAAAGCTTTCCTGTTATGAGAATTACCTTTAAAATTTCTCTTTGAGTAGGCATAGAGCAGTGCGTCATAGGACAGCAATGTTAGGTCACATCATCCTGCTCAGAAACTTTGAATGACTTCAGAGCAAAGTGCTAGCTTTTTAGCATATCATTCATAGTTCTTTAAGACCTAGACTTCTTTTTCTTCACACTCAGCCCTAACTTCTTTATCCATTACTTGTTTCTACAGTGATAATGGGAATAGCTGCCAATCTGTAAATCCAAAGCATAGTTGAATAACACTGTGCCAAAGCTTAATCTAAAATGCACACTCTCAGCCCCATTTCTTAGCTCAAATCTGGATTAGACTAAGTAAGGTTATTGTGGAAAAATAATTTTCTTACCTAATAAGAGAGTGAATATGACCAGCTGCACTTTCCTCATGTTAACTAGCAGAATCTGAAAATTGACAGCAAAAGAATATTTCAGTCCTGTATAAAATCAAGACTCTATAATATATATAAAACTCATATTTCAAAAGTAGCTACTTATCACTAGATTTCTCTCATAACATTGAAGTTATTCTTTCAAAAATATAATTTCCAAATATGCATTCTTGGAAATTAAAATTCAATGTACTCTTAATTTCATGAATTTCTATTTTTCGAAATTAAAGTTCTAATAATGTTTATGATTTTCTTCCCTCGATCATTTGTAATTGTTTGATATGAAACTCTCATATAATAGCTGTTCAGGTATTTTGGTTCAATTATTCCCCCAGATGACATCATCAGCCCTAACTAGCTGAAAAAAATTATTTCTCAGTCATGGTAAGCTTAAGTACAAAATATTATAAGAACAAAATTTGTTTCCAACTAAGAAATAAAAAACTTCTGGGAGGAAACTGTGTGTGTGTGTGTGTGTGTGTGTGTTTTAGTGTGTCTGTGTGTGTGTGTTTTACTTAAAGGAACTTTTTACAAGCCTCATATTTGAGGAGTTCTTTGTGCAACTTAATGACTCACAGGTAACTCCAAGGAATTAGATGCTATTATATCTTTTGTGTGAATAAGATTTATAGTGCTTGAGTATAGTTGTAGTTAATTATGATATATGTAGATTCGTAGATTATCTCTGGCTTTTTTTCTTAAAAGAAATAATATTAATTTGTATTTTTAAATTAACCTATATTTCTGAACAAAGTTTCTAGGCTTTTGCAACTATACATTTTATAGAGTTTAGAATCTTTTGACATAAAACTTTTTGACAGTGCCTTAGAAACAAAGCATATAAGAGAAAATTATTAGTTTTCCATACAAAAGTGAGAGCCTTTTTAACATTAAGGTGTTGATTTCATCTGTTTCCCAGAAGATGAATTGGCTGGCTCACTTCTGAACAATGGGTAACTTTAGCTCATAAACTGTAAGAAACATTGAACTACCTATTTTTCTTTACATTGGCTTCTTGGAAATGTTGATCAAAATCTGCACTTTGTACATTGAGTAAGGAGTTATCACCCCATTGTAAAGAGTTCATGTGTTATATCACAGATGGTCACACAACCATCATTGTTTGGGACTAAGGTAAGGTGTTATGGAACACCCAAAAATTTAACTGGACCTTGAAGAAATGATGGGCTCCAAGAAATAAAGATAAAATAAAAAGTGTTTCAAGCAGAAAAAAATGGTAATGAACAATGTGTTAGATTTCTTAAAACTCTCTTTGTGAACTATTTTTTTCATCAAGTACTAAGTAAAGGGCAGATTCTCACATTATTTTTGACGTGAACAGTTTGGGGTCATAGTTACTTATACACTGGTGTGATTTGGCTGTGTTCCCACCCAAACCTCATTTTGAACTGTAGTTCTCATAATTCCTACTTGTCATAGGAGGGTCCCGATGGGAGGTAATTGAATCATGGGGCTGTCACCTCCGTGCTGTTCTTGTGATAGTAAGTTCTCATGAGATTTGATGGTTTTATAAGGGGCTTTCCCCCACTTCACTCTGCACTTTTCCTTGCTGCGGCCATGTGAAGAAGCGCGTGTTTGCTTCCACCTCTGTCATGATTGTAAGTTTCCTGAGGCCTCCCCAGCCCTGTGGAACTGAGTCAATTAAACTTCTTTCCTTTATAAATGACCCAGTCTAGGGTATGTTTTTATTATCAGCATGAGAACGGACTAATACATACACAAAGCAGTGTTTTAAGAAGATTAATCAGGTAACAATGTTCAAAATAATTTCAAAATTTAAGAGCAAGCTGAGAGTCAGACTACTTTTTAAATAATTAAATAATCTAAGCATAAAACCATGATGATATAATGATCCATACAAAGTGACAGCAGAAACAGAGATCAACACAGTGATTCAAGTTGCAATTTAAAGAATTGGAGGAACTTGGTGACTCATTCACTGTGGGCTGCAAGTTTTAGCCTAAATGCCTAGGCAAATTGTTATTTTAACAGAAGACAGGAGGTTAAAGTGAAAAATACACGGACAAGACAGCTTGTTAGAAAATAAATTTTTAACAAATAGTGAAAAGGTTGTCAGAAGATTAAAGCTGTAGATGTTTCCAAAAATGATAACAAAAAGACTTGATAATATTGGTGTACAGACAATAAAAGCTTTATAAGACTCATTACCTTATATGGCCTTAAGTATTTATCTAGCTCTTTAATTTTTGAATTTAAGGTTAGGTACATGCCTCCCAATTTCAGGCCCTGTTTATATGTGTAGAGGATATAGAAATTAAATTAAATTAAAAGATAATTTAAAATACTGTAATTTTGCTTAAATATCTCACTTTTCCCTTATATATTACTTTTCCTCAAAATATCTTAAGTATTGTCCTTTCTAATTTCTCTCCCTTTAAAACATTGTGTTCTGGTGCAAATTTTCAGAACTTTCCAGACTGAAGAGCTTGCAGTTCATATTAAGGGAAATATTTGTAATCTCCTGGGTTACTAAACAACCTTCTTGCACTCATAATTCTTAGAAGACATGTGTCCCTTCCACTTATCAATTTTTGATGCCATGAGTTCTTTAGGTAAATAGGGCTTTTTGAAGAAAATTTGGTAAATATAAAAATATACAAAGAAGATAAAATTTTCATCATCGCCACAACTGTGCTTGGAAATATTTTCGAATTTTTTTTATTTGTGTGAATGTAGTTGTGTTTGTATATGTGCAAACTGGAGTTTTGCAGTGTAGGTTATTTTGTGTATTCATATTTTCAATTAATCTTGTAAATTTGTGATATTTAAGCTAATAATCCTTGAAGACATGATTTATAACTGTGGCTTAAATAGCCATGTTACTCAGTTTCCCTCCTCCATTTATATTTCTTTTCTAAGGCTGCTTCTATAGCATCTATTGAGAAGACACCAGATGAAGTCACCTAGAAACCCTGGTGGCTATTGATTTGACCAGAAAGGAGATAATAACCAAAACTGCAAAAGTGGGCCAATTTCCTTCCTTGTTTCCTTCCTTCCTCCCTCCCTTTCTTTTTTTTTTTTTTTCCTCTTTTGAGACAGAGTCTCACTCTTTCACCCAGGCTGAAGTGCAGTGGCATGACTATAGCTCATTGTAGTCTCTAATTCCTGGGCTTAAGGAATCCTCCCTTCTCAGCCTCCCTAGTAGCTGGGACTACAGGCACATGTCACCACACCCAGCTGATTTTTTAAAAACATTTTGTACAGACGATCTCTCACTATTTTGCCCAGGTTACAACTTGATTCTTTATTGCATGCATACAAATAAATGTAAAAAAAAAAGATAAAATTGCTCTACATTGAGAAAAAATGAATAAACTAGAGAAAAAAATGAATAAATAAGTTCTGGATGAAAGAGCGAGGCAAGGAGACAGAAATTAAATAGAGAGAGGGAATCACTGAGAGAGTCGATGTAAGCTTATTGTTTCCTGTGGTATTTCCAAATCCTGTTTCTCATTTTTCCCTGTTACCTTGAAGTATCTAAGACACCTTGTTAGGGTTGACAGGTTTAGCAAATATAAGTACAGGGCATCCAGTTACATTTGAAATTTAGATAAACAATCAATTGAGTGTTTAGCATAAATATAGCATAATAGTGCAATATTTGGGACAAGTTATGGTAGAAAATTATTTGTTGTTTATCTGAAATAACTATGGGGCATCCTGCATTTTGACAACTCTTCACCTGGTATCCTTCCTAAGAGGCAATTCTTATTTTAGCTAGAGGTCCCTTAAGAGGTTCTCTTTAAGGAGACAAACTGTTGGTGCAACGGCAGCACACATTTCACCGTACGTTTACACCTGGTTTCTTGAACTACAATATTTCACAATCATTATAAACTTCTGATTCTTCCACTGGCTAATTTCTGCCATCTCCTTGGTTCCAAGATAGTAACCACCTCACAATTTTTTATTCTTTACATAATGGCCTTTAAAAAAAAAAAGCCCCCAAACTTCCATCTATTTCTTGTCATTTTCTATAGGTCATAATTCTGTGGTCTTCTAGTCCTTCCTTTGGAAAACATTTCTCAACAATATACGTGATACTCGTTATAACTTCACATGAACAAAAATAAACAGGATGTTAAAAACTTGAAGGTAGATGTTTTGTTTATTTTAAGAAACATATATTTTTTCTTTACTATTTTCTTCTCAGCACCTGCTTGACTTCTCACAGTTCTCAGTATGTTAAGAGTGTGGGCATTTTTTACTGCACAGGTGGTATTTGCTTTAATGTTGAAATAAAAAATAAAAGACTTTGCTACGTTTCTTTAGGTTTTTCTTATAATGTGTTCATATGCCCTGACTCTTTAACTATTCACATTCACGAAATCAAGATGCAAAATTTTTAATCTATGCTTGGAATTCTGTATAAATTTAGGGAAAGGCATGCCACCAAGTGGTTTCACTGGTAGGTGACTGGTGAAGTCGAGCCTTGAACCTCGCTTTGTGAGGAAAGACATGCACTTTCTGTGTTTCTTTTAACTATATGAGAGCAAGCGGCTCTCAACAAAGATTGTAGATGGTGTATATGGCACCTAAATAGAAAGCATGCTACAGTCTTGAGTGTTTTGAAATGTTCTCTGGTAATATATGACATACATAACATGGATGTGAAACTATTACATTTTAGACTGGATAATTAAATATACTATCAATAACCTCTTTTTGGGAATATCCATTTCAGGTGAATCTTTCTTTAAAAACATCCTGGGGTATATAATTGTCTTAAATTGTGAGCGTCTAGGTGCCAAGGGTAGATTATTTTTTCTACTCTTTACTGCACTGTCTTTTCAATCTAAATACATCCAGAAATGAAGAGGGAAAAAAAAAGTTTCAGTTTTTCAGTTTTTTAGCATACTTTCCTAACTTCCCTCCAAATGGGTAAAGAGCGATACAGTTACAGAGAAATTAGAATGTACTAAACAGAATTTGTTCATATCTTTAACCTTGAGAATGAAAAAGTAAATGTGCTCTTTTGCTCCCTCTAAACAAACATGCAATACTTATATTCATATATATGTACATACACATCTGTTATATATTTATATATTTATCCAAGAAGTGCATTTGACCACTATTCTAGCTTAGAGAAAGATCCTGAGTTGGTGACATTCATTTTCATATATGTTCAGGTGTTTGGCAATTTGTGTTTTATACAACTGTTCCACTAGATGTCTAGGACTCCACCTTCTATCTCAGGCTATCAACATGGGCAAAAGTAGGATGGGGGCTGATATGGTTTGAATGTGTTGTCCTCTCCAAATCTTACGTTGACATGTAATCCCCAATGTTGGAGGTGGGGCCTACTGAGAGGTATTGGATCATAGAGGCAGATCCCTGGCTTAGTGCCATTCCTAGGCTAATAAGTAAGTACTTTCTCTGAATTTAAGTGAGATCCGGTTGTTTGAAGAGCCTATCTTATCCTTTCTTTCTCTTGTTCTTCCTCTCACCATGTGATACACTGGCTACACTTTAATTTCTGCCACTATTGAAATCTCCCTGAGGCCTCACCAGAAGCTGAGCAGATGTTGGCACCATGCCTGTACGGCCTGCAGAACCATAAGCCAAATTAAGCTTCTTTTCTTTGTAAATTACACAGTCTCGGGTAATTATCTAAAGGAATGCCAGAATAGACTGACATGGTAGCTATATTAGTTTCCTATAGATACTGTAATAGGTTAGATATAAATTAGGTGACATATAATATATATATATGTGATATTGGAAAGGTAATATCCTGAGATAAAAGCCACAAACTCAATGGCTTGAAACAACAGAAATTTATTTTCTCAAGTTCTGTAGGCCAGAAGTTCAAAAAGGTGTCCACAGGGCCACATTTCCTCTGAAGGCTCTAAAGGAGAATGTGTTCCTTGCTTTTTCCATCTTCTGAGGGATGCTGGCATTCCTGGGCCCATGGCTATATCCCTTCAGTCCCTGCCTTCATCCTCACAATGCCTTCTGCTCTGTGTGTCTGTGTTGTCTCCCTCTATCTTTCTCTTTGACTTGTCATGTTATTTAGAGCCCACCAGAATAATCCGGGATTATTCTCTCACTTAAGAGTTTTAACTAATTACATTGGCAAAGACTCTTTTCCACAATAAGGGTATCACAAGTTTAAGGGATTGAAAGGTGGGTATAGCTTTGGAAACTTTTTTTTAGCCTACCACAAGGCCTAGTTAGACCTAAAGCTACCAATAAGCATCACTCTAACAAGGCAATAATATTATGTGACTTTTTGGCTGTTACCAAGAGGATCTTCATGAGGCCACCTAGAAAGAAAACTAATGGTTCTTTGACACACACACTGTATGACCATTCAGGTGAGGGCTGAATGGTTTCTGGATTCCAGTTGATGTGTTGTGCAGGAACTGGGTACTGGTGATAGAATCCACAAGAGGATAACCTGTGAATCTATGGCTACTGACTCAACTCCAGTCCACTTAAAAAAAACTATTTGTGTCCCCCATCAACTTCTTCCTCATCATATTTCCACTTTCACTTTCTGACTTTAAGAATCTTTAAGTTGTCTTGAGAGTTAGGAGTTAGGCTTGTCTTTAGAGTTAGGGCTTAGGTCCTAAATTTTGCTCCTAGTCATCATATGTTCCTCAAACATTTATGGACCCAACTCCTATGAGTGAGAAGTAAATCCTCCCAACCCATATTAATATATAATATTTTATAGAAATATATTCATTTCACTATATAAACAAACCCAGAGAACAGCAAACAGGTTGAATGAAAGTTACTAGTAACACAATGATTATTGCTAAACAAAGAAAAAAACATATTTTGTATAATAATCAACATGATTACTTCATGATAATAAATCTTCCAAAGAGGACTATAATATTTTATAAGATTATAATTTGACAGTTTTGATGAAAATTTACTAGTGAAATAGTTAATCTGTGAGCTTTGACGATTTTGAAATGTTCCAGAATTAAATTATTTAAAATTTTAAAAGATCAATGGCGATAGATAATACATGAGAATATGGAATATGTACTGACTCAGGAAAACTATGAAATGTCCTTTTATAACTAAAACCATATTAATTCAATTTATATTAAAAAACTTTACTAAAGCCTCTAGCTTATTATGATTAGGCATGGTTATAACAGAAAAAAAAAGACAAATCATGCCACATTTTGCAACAACTTTCTAAGTTCATCATAGGCTAATTTTCTGGCTCTAATTTATATTAAAAATAAGTTATATTTGTTGTATTTGAATATGGCAGCTGTGTTTTTCTTTTCTATATGTCATCCAAATAGATATTATTTAATTATAAAAAATTTATTTAACAGGACCTTTTCTTCAATGTAATCAGGTATGTTCGGTACACACTATGCCTGCTCAAAATAATTTCACAGCCTATACAGAGTAGGGAGATAACTATGAACATCTTTTTGTTTTTTGTTTTTTTTTTGAGACGGAGTCTCACTCTGTTGCCCAGGCTGGAGTGCAGTGGCGCGATCTCGGCTCACTGCAAGCTCTGCCTCCCAGGTTCACGCCATTCTCCTGCCTCAACCTCCCAAGTAGCTGGAACTACAGGTGCCCGCCACCACACCCGGCTAATTTTTTTTTATTTTTAGTAGAGACGGCGATTCACAGTGTTAGCCAAGATGGTCTCGACCTCCTGACCTTGTGATCCGCCCGCCTCGGCTTCCCAAAATGCTGGGATTACAGGGGTGAGCCACTGCACCCGGCCACAAATAAACATCTTGATTTTGTCTAAGGAGGTAAGAGAAATTTATCATAAGTATACGGATGTTGCCAGGCACGGTGGCTCACGCCTGTAATCCCAGCACTTTGGGAGACCGAGGCTGGCATATCACTTAAGGTTAGGAATTTGAGACCAGCCTCGCCAACATGGTGAAACTCTGTCTCTACTCAAAATATGAAAATTAGCCAGGCTTGGTGGTGGATGCCTGTAATCCCAGCTACTTAGGAGGCTGAGGCAGGAGAATTGCTTGAACCTGGGAGGCGGAGGTTGCAGTGAGCTGAGATCACGCCAGTGCAGTCCAGCCTGGGTGACAAGAGCAAGACTCTGTCTCAAAAATAAATAAATAAATAAATGTATCTTGAAGAAACTGTGAGATATAATTTATTCCTATATGCAAAGCTGCCCTTGCCTCCTCCACCTCCCTCCCTTTTTTATGACCCCATTTGGCATAGCATGGGATCCTATCACCAGCAGTAATTGTTCTAATTTTTTTATGTGCCTTACTTTCTTCATTCTCATAAACCCATTGGCAAAACCAGGTTTCATCTTTTAGTATAGATACCCAAAGGTGGAAAATGGTTCTATATCCACACGCTAATCATCAGGGAAGACCTTGGCACACTTGGTTGAGCGTCCCATCTTTGAACAGATTGAGTGTGGTTGTATGGGCAGAGTGGCATTGCTCAGAGATAATAGCTCCACAACGATCATGTGGATCAAGTGGGAGAGAAGCTATACTGAACAGAAGATTGCTAGCAGACATTTTTGTATGTTTCCACCATTCTGCTCATCAGCACTAGTCCGTTAGTCTTGAACATATTTAAGTCTTGGCTTTCTTTTCAGATATGTCACATCCACTCCTTCCTTCTAAGGAGTTTTGCCTTTGGATGAGAAAACTATATAAGAAGAAAGGAGAAAAATATTTTGCATTTATTATTCAAATTATCCCTAATATATTATTCTCTCTCCTTACTATGTATTTTAGTTGAGTTGCTTATTTTCTTCTGCTGCACCAATGCAATAGCCTTTGGACAGGGATGCCTCCTTCTGATTGAAAACTTTCTAAACACAGATACCATTACTATCTCAGATCAAATGTGGATATTTCAAGACCTCAGTCTTAAATATTTCATAGATTCTCATGTCTTATTCTAACTGTTGAGAAATTTTCAGTTAACAATAAAGGAGAGGAATCTCTGTGAAAATATGCAAAAGCAAAATAAATCATGTAGTTTAGTAAACAGGTGACTCAGAAGTTACGATTACAAAGATTGTAAAAGGGTGGTTTGTATGTGGGAAATTCTTTATCAGTAATTTCTCATGGCATTCATTACTGATAATTTGTATTATATTTAATTTATATGTATGCCCCATCTGTCCTACCAGACAGCACCTCAAGGGCAGAATCCACACAATTGACATTGAACTATTTCGAAATTTAACATCAAGATTTGCACTAAATGGTTTTTGTCTGTTTGTTTTTGTTTTTAAAGAAAGTAAAGAAACAAAAGAATGGCTATTTCATGGGAAGAACACACAGGATTTGCACTAAATAGGTTTATAACATATGGTAAAAGAAAAAAAGAAAGAAGGTAAAAGATCAAAAGACAGTAAAAAAGAGAAACAAAAAGTAAAGAAAAAAGGATAAAAATGGTGGAAAAAGAAAATAGTAGAGGTAAGTATTTAAAGGTATATGGAAATTTTGTCAAAGCCCAAATGACTTGCCCAAACCCTACATATTGTTTCAAGACCTTGTTTATATTCTACTGGGTTTTTTTGTTGTTGTTGTTTTAGGGTTGACAACATGCTATTGGGGACACAATAGTTGTACATATTTATCAGGTACATATGACATTTTGATATATATATAGTGTGTAATGATCAAGTCAAGGTGATTGGGAAACCCCCAATTTATCATTCCTTTGTGTTATGAGCATTCCAATTCCAATTTGCTAGTTATGTTGAAATATACAATAAAGTATTGTTAACTTTAGTCACCCTGTTATGCTACTGAACACTAGATCTTATTCTATCTAACTGTATTTTGTACCCATTAACCACCTCTTCTGTATTCTCTTCCCAGTTTCTGGTATCCATCATTCTAGTTTCTATCTCTACAAGTTCAATATTTTTTTGCTCCCACATATGAGTAAGAACATGTAATATTTGTCTTTCTGTGCTTGACTTATTTCACTTAACCTAACTGTCCTCCAGTTCCATCCACATTGTTTCAGATGACAGAATTTCATTCTTTATTACGGATGAATAATATTCCATTGCGTATTTGTACCACATTTTCTTTATCTATTTAAATATTGATGGACACTGCTTAGGTTAATTTCGTATCTTGGCTACTGTGAATGGTGCCGCAGTAAACAAGGGAGTGTGGATATATCTTCGATATACTGATTTCTTTTTTGAGGGGTATATACCTCACAGTGAGATTGCTAGATCATGTGGTAGTTCTATTTTTAGTTTTTTTTAGGAACCTCTACAGTATTCTTTATAGTGGTTGTACTAATTTACATTGTCATCAACAGTATGCAAGTGTTCACATTCTTGCCAGCATCTGTTATTGCCTGTCTTTTTGATAAAAGCCATTTTAACTGGGGTGAGATGATATCTCATTGTAGTTTTGATTTGCATCTCTCTGATGAGAAATTAACTATGTCAAAAAAATAGTTATGCTTTCATTTGTATTGGAAACTATATCATTGTCTGCATGTAGCTTTAAATTATTGCAATTGTATTTGACCTATCTCTAGTCAAAGTGTTTGAAAACACCACAGGTGACCACTTCCAATGAAATAAGAAATACGGAAACTGGAATCACTGGCATGCAGACACCCACATCACTTAAAGAACAAAAACAATTCAGCTATGAAATCACATAGATTACAACAAAAATGTTTGGGCAGGGTGATGACAGTCACACATTGTGTGAAATCAAGCCATTTATTTTTCATGGGAGCTGACAGATGAGACTGCAAGGCAGGCAGTTAACAGAAGCAGCCACTACTGTAAAATGTTTAATAAATGCCAGAATGAACAGTTGGAGACGTAGCCACCTCTCCAAATTAGTCAAAATTACAACCATTTCCTAGTATAGTCTGAGATAAACTGAAGGAATTAGTCCACTCTGAAGCTCTCGTCCTTCCCTCCAATAACAGCGAACAGAAAGATATGGTTTGGCATACGTACTACTAATTTTAATCTCCAACATACAGTTCAATACCACGAGGAGTCAAAAGCAGAGTTAACCTGATTCCTTAAAAGTAGCACTGCTTTTCAAATAAGCAGCAGTATAAATACTGTTAGATGTTTGCTAATACACCATAACCTTCTTATGTGAAAACTATTATTAAGAAAATACTTGAGCCTTAAGAAGTTTGAAAATTTTGTTTCTCTTTTTTAATCTTCAATATGTAATACTTTGATTGGGCAGTTGTGTGTTGTTCGTTAGGTGAGCAACAGAAGAAGGCCATTATACTCATTCTTTAGAAAGAATTCTTTACTGAGTCATTATTAATTTAACATTTCTCCAATCTCTGGGTTTTTCTCTTCTATACAGAAATAATATGAATTTTTGGCTTAAATATTGGAGTGATTTTGTTTCAATAAGATAGTTAAATCATTTTGAACGAATTTAAGAGGCTTAAAATTGCTAATTTGTTTGTTGATTTTGTTGCTGTTTTTAATCATCAGACATTAGTGCATATATGGTCTCCCTAAGGTCAAAGTTGGATTATTTTTGTGCCACATTATAAGAGCTGAGTTTGCATCTTTTACTAAATTTACTATTTTGAGAAAATAAATAAAGCAAAACCTATAATATAAAGAAGACATTTGTTTCTGGTGGTGATTTAGAGTATTTGTTTGGAGTATAAAAAGAAGTAAAATATGAAGCATGTATTCTAATGACTAAATAGCAAAGTGAGATTCCATGGAAAAATATCTATCTACATACATCCATAAATCAAGAAAACTACACAGGTGATCTTGCCACTATTGTGCCAATTTAAATATATCTAGCAACCAAAAGAATGCTGTAGAAATCTGTCCAGATTTTCACACGACTCTAATAATTAAATAAGCTCTGCTTCAGTCTGGTTGTTTGGTATGCAAAGTCCTAGACTTAGGATACTGAAACAGTGTATTTTTTTAATGGATAATATTATATGAATTACTGTTTTTTTCCATTAATGAAAATTATTTTTATAGAAAGATTAACTTTTATTCTTTAACTATTTTTCAGTAAATACAGAAACAAGTTGTATATTGATGACTGGCATTTGATGAAACACATGACTATTTTCTGGGACTCCAAAGATATTTAGGAGACTATTACATGGGATACAATGCTGATAAGGATTATAGAGTTGGAAGGGTTAACATATGTATTCTCAGGGCAACTGCGAAAGGAGCAGCATTTAGAACTGTCATTTAGATTTAGTGTGAGATAATGGATGTAAAAGTATTTTGTAAACAGTTAATACTTGTAGAGAGTATTGTTATTTTCCAATAACATTGTAGGCCTCTCTTTTTTGTTCAGCTGTCTTATATTTTGAAGACAGCTTATATTTTGTTCCAATCTCACGCAGTAGGTCATGATTAAAACTCACATGATTATGATCAGTTATCTCCTTTGTTGATGAGCTGTCAGAAACCCAGACTGAAGTCTAAAGGTTAGTTCATGAATGGGCATATGACCCAGCTGGGGTATTGGACAGCCAAGGGGAAGCATACTGGAGATTATGGATGAAAGTCCTTACCGTTAAAAGAAAGTTAGGAAGAAGAAATTGGTCTGAATTTGCTAGATATGCAAATGAAAGGCTTAGGAAAGCTAGAGCCATTTTACTATGAACATGAATGATTAAGAGGTACCCCAGAGGGCCCAGAGTGGCGACCCATGCCTGTAATCCCAGCACTTTGGGAGGCTGAGGCAGGCAGACCACATGAGGTCAGGAGTTTGACACCATCCTGGCCAACATGGTGAAACTCCTACTCTACTGGCAATACAAAAATTACCCAGGCTGGTGGCATGTGCCTATAGTCCCAGCTACTCCAGATGCTGAGGCGCGAGAATCACTTGAACCCAGGAGGTGGAGTTTGCAATGAGCCAAAACCATGCCGCTACACTCCAGCCTGGGGAACAGAGTGAGACTTCATCTAAAACACACACACAAACACAAAACCACAAAACAAAACAAAAAAACAGAGATACCCCATAGGAGGGAGATACCCAAACAATTAGAGAAATGAGACCACACTGGCTGAATTAAATCCAAATAAAGTCTCTTATACATCTGAATTCCAATTGTATGAGCTAATCAAGTTTCTTATTTTTAAGTCATTTTAAGTTTTCTGTAACTATTGACAAAAGCAGTCTAAGTAATCAATGCAATCCTATAAAAATGTAGTGAATAAAATGCCTGAATAATATAGCCTACCACTGTAATTTTAAAATAACACTGGCCTAACAAATTTGAAATGGCCTAAAAGTATAACGACATACGGATAAACTATCAATGATTGTAATAGAAAGTCCATCTCAAATGGTTTTATCTTAGCTGAAAAATAATGCAGTCAGATATTATAAAGAGATGATATAAAAAAGAGTAAGTCATTGTCACTTCAAAACTACATATGTAAATTCTAATCCTATATTTTAAATGATGTGTTAAAAGCCCCATTTTCACCCTTAATAAATAAATAAATATGGTAACAAAACATATTTATATATATAACATACATATAAATATGTATATTATACACATATGACATACATATAATATGTATGTTATACGCATATAACATACATATAATATGTATATTTATACGCGTATAACATACCTATAAATATGTATATTTATATGCGTATAACATACCTATAAATGTGCATGTTATACGCATATAACATACCTATAAATATGTATATTTATACGCGTATAACATACCTATAAATGTGCATGTTATACGCGTATAACATACCTATAAATATGTATATTTATACGCGTATAACATACCTATAAATATACATATTTATATACATATGTATATTCATATACATATGTATATATGTTATATGCATATAACATACATATAAATATGTATATTTATACACATATAACATACCTATAAATATGTATATTTATATGCATATAACATACCTATAAATATGTATATTTATATACATATAACATACCTATAAATATGTATATTTATATACATATATGTATAATTATACATATAAATATGTATATGAACATAATTATTTTCAAACTGATTTCAACATTTAAAAATAAGGCAAACCCCTCAAAAAAGCACACAAAAAAAACTGACTTCAAGTTTATCTTGAATTAATACAGAATTTAAATTCACTTATTAATTTCCCCTTCCAAATATTTTTATGGTCATATTGTTATCTAGTAGAGAGCATGAAAATATAATTTGTAAGGTGCAATCTGAAAAAGAAAATGGCAAAAATTACTTTAGAAATTGTATTTCTGAGATGAATATAGGTAATGAGCAGTATTTTCTTTCTAAAGAAAAATTGCAAAACATATTAACTGAAAAATTACTATCATTATTAGAAACATACTTGGCTAAAACATGTAATTTTATTGGCATTTCTAAAAAATCTGTCATCCTCATAAAATACAATAAAATATGCTTAAACTAAATTTATCTTAATTATTCATTTATGATTTTCCATGATATGAATTTAAAAATAATAATAATATAACATTTTACAAATAGTGCCTACATACATTTAATCTTAAAAGTGCCCTGGAAATTTATAGAATGAGGAAGAGAAACTCAGAGGTTCTGTGACTTCTACAATAATGTATAATTACTAAATAGTTAAGATTCTACTGAGGCTTCTAAAATAATTTCTTAAACTATGGTCCTTCAAACATTTGGAAAAAGAGAAATATTTGCACTTACATGAGAAACTATTTAGAATGTTTTCTTTTACCAATTTTTTATAGATATAACATATTTATAAAGTAATAATAAGTAATTAAGAATTGCATATTTTTTTAAGTCCCATGGTCACATTTGCATAAAATTTATTTCATAGATATTTAAGTGTATATTTATCTTGCACATCCTGTGGGAATATAGTTTATCCCATTACTGTTAAAATTTTTTTCTGTATGAGATTTTGATGAATATTGTATTTCATTCATGATTATCTAATTTATGATTATGTTGATATATTTTACATATGGAATCATTCAAAATCAATATATGTTTTGACTTCAACCAACAGCACACCATTTTTTAAATTACTGTGTAATCATCTCAATATGTACAACCAAGATGTCTGTGTCTATTGATCATAAAAATACAGTAAAGGAGAAAGGATATTTTTTATGATGTATCTCCCTACTATTAATATCTACAGTACCAATAACCATGCAATGGATATAGTAGTGAAGGAAATGTTTTTTGTCTTCAAATAATGTTTTCACCAGTAGACACTTATGATTAACTGGGCACAAAAAGGAAGGTGTGGTCAGATTTGTCTGAGGGAGAGATTAATAATAGTATCTGAGTGTCAAAAGTTAATTAGACATTTTCTAAGCTGGCTAGAATGAGAAAGGAATTTTAATCAGAGGGAGCAACATAAATGACAATACAGATACTTACACATCCAATGAATCATGTCTATTAAGCACCCACTCAGGCTTACTCTGCTGTTTGGATAATGGAAAAGTTACATAAAGCATTGTCAAAGTATTAGTGTTCCCTAAATCAACACAAAAATAATGTTTTTTAAAAAAATTTTCCTACTGAAATTTTCTTAGGGTGACAATGAATATCAATAGTAAACTCAAGAAGAACAGATAGTTACGTGCTTTCGCTTTTTAAAAAAGATTCTAAGTCATACTATAAAGGTATATATAATTACTAAATACTTAATAAACTCTAATCATTACCACTATAACGTTTTGCCCTTCTGTTTCCATTTTTACCCAAACAAAAGAGACAATATTAAAAAAAAAAAAAGTGTTGGCTAGCATATTCTGGATTGCCTGTGCATACCACCTACATTCTACCAAAAATTGCCAGGCTCTATGCACTGTGTAGACATGACAACTGAGTTATTTTGGGTAAGTCATTTGTTTTATTTGCAACACATGAGCCTTCATTTTCATGGAATAGAGAAAACCCAAATAATACTAAAGTGCTCTATAGAATATACTGGAGTCAATTTTAAAGACAATTACTTTTATTTAATACATTTGAGCTTTCAAAATTATGTTTACTTTTAAAGCATATTTCTGAAATTTTATATTCTCAGAATACATTTCTCTCTGTATATGCAGAATTATAGAATTTCCAAAGAAGTATTACAATTTAAGAGAGAATTTAAGGCAGCATACTAAGAAGGCTCATCTTTAGTAATGGAACAAGAAAGAAAACTCAGATGAATTTAAAACTTCAGCTATGACTTTACTAAGACCCAAAAAAAGTGAGTTTTATCAATGCAAGGATAAGCATTCATTCCAATTGCTCTAGAAATGTTTTATAAAACAAATAACTTTTCATTTGAATTTTTTTCACATTTCAAATTCTGCATACAACTAGAAAATACATATTCTTTTTTTGCATCTGGCCATAAAAATTATAGGATTCAAATTGTTTTTAACATTCAATATTTTATATTTATTTGTCTCTCATAATCGAGATTTCCACAGGAAAATATGGATCTTCTTGCCTTATACTCAAGAATTATGGAGATATTAATTGCCAGATGTTATATTCTTTTGTCCTGCAGTAGGCACGGTTCTGTCTCAAATGTCACTGGACATGGGTTAATTGGATAGCATGCAGACCCATCTAGGAAACCTCAAGATTCCTTTTAGTCTTTCCTCTATGAAGCAAGAGCTGTGTGAATTTTAAAAGAATATCACTTGCCTATCTAAGCCTCAACTGTTGCAACTGAGACATAGAATAATAAGAGTATAATTTCTTAGAGTCTACGATTCAAAGTAACATTAGATGTCAGAGGTAAGGCTAATTTGATTTTGGATGTCTCTACTTGAACCAGAAATTCTTTACTAAAACTCAAGAAATGATAGTCTATAATTATCTGATATAGAAATTTTGAAATTTTATGTAGCGGAACTTACAGATAGCACAATGCCAGAAGTTCATGCTTTGATACAAGTGTTCGGCTAGAAATACATAGCAATGACAGGTACTTTTGAATATGGCTAAAGCAAAAAAGACCTAATTGAGCAAAGAAGAGAAAAAGAGGACCAACAACTAAACAAACAAAGAACAAATTGAATTTTACTACTTGTAGATACGCTGGGCTCCTTGTGAAGAGAGGCAATAGTGGCTGGGATGTTGACATTCTAGAGGCAACAGAAACTAAAGATGCTCCATAGGAGGTGCAAGAGTAAAGTTCAAAGCTTGAAATCTGAGTTTAGGGTGGAGCTGGCCCATGCTCTACAATGGAGAATAAATACAATTCCCAGTCCAATCATAGGCTTGGTTATCGTTTACAGAAAGTTCTATGTATCAGGAGGCAATAAGACATAGAAAGAAACAGGCTTGCCTCAAGAGTATGAACTCATCTCCCCATTCAGTAATTCACTATATCTGTAATATCAAAAGAAGACAAGAATCCAAAGCAACATTACAAAATGGGGTTGTACATTGGGGACCCTGGGTGATAAGTTGCCAAAAAAAAAAAAAAAGAAAAGAAAGCTAAATAAGAAATACTGGGAGAAAGAATAAGAAAGAGAGAAAGAAAACTATAAACAAACACAAAAAATGGGCCCGCCAATTGACCTTGTATAAAATTATTCAAAAATATGTAAAAATTCTGATGCTAAAACAGGTAATAGTAAAAATATTTTTAAAAACACCATTTAAAAGGCATCAAAAATATTCTATGAAAGTAGTACATTTAAAACATTCACAACCTTTCACTAATATTTATAAAATATTGCTGAAAGAATTTAAGAAGATCTTAATAAATGAACACAGACTCAATGTTCTTAAAGACTCAATATTATTAAGATATCAATTCTTCCCAAATTGATTTATTGCTCAATAAAATACCTATTAAAATTCCAACAAGCTCTTGTTATAGAAGTACAAAAGCTGAATCTAAAATTTATAACTAAAGTAGTCAAAGTGAATTGTCTGGGATAAATACATGAAATTTGTTGTCTCACAGCCACGGAAAACTAGGAGAAGAACGCAAAAAGAATGAGGTTCACAGAGGAAGTTTAAAGGGCCAAAGAAAGAGAAAATCTCATGCCGGGCGTGACACGCCTGTAATCCCAGCACTTTGGGAGACTGAGGCGGGGGGATCACTTGAGGTCAGGAGTTTGAGACCAGCCCGGCCAATACAAAAATCAGCAGGGTGTGGTGGCACGCACCTGTAATCTCAGCTACTTGGGAGGCTGAGGCAGGAGAATTGCTTGAACCTGGGAGGTGGAGGTTGCTGTGAGCCAAGATCATGCCACTGAAATCCAGCCTGGGTGACAAGAGCAAGAATGTCTCAAAAAAAAAAAAAAAAAGAAAAAGAAAAGAGAAAAGAAAAAGAAAGAGAAAATCTTTCTCTGCTGCAGAGAGGGGTGCTGGAGAAACGGGTTACTGGTTCCCTGGTGGAATGCAAAGGGTTTTATAGATGGGCTTGAGGAGGTGGTGTCTGATTTACATAGGGCGGGCACAAAAGATTGGTCAGACCAAATGTGTCATTTGCATAAGGCACAAAAAACTGGTTAGGACTAGGTGTACATTTGCATAGTGCACGGGAATCTGGCTGCCCCCACCCTAATCTTTTATTACGCAGATGTGTTCGCTTCCTGACCTACCTACGCCATGTTGCCTGTTTCTTTACTGTACATGTGCTGACGAAGAAAAGGGAAGATGGAGCCTCCATGTTGAACATGCCTGGCCCTCAGGTAACCCTTTTCTGTTGGCACAACTGCTGGCATTCACCTGTGCGAGCTTCCAGCTTGCTTATCTGTGTTTGCAGCTCGATTTTTCAGGCTGCTCTTTGTTAGAAAATAAATGATTTGGGGGCTGCTTTTTGTTAAAAGGGAAATTCTGCCGAGGACTCTGTTCTCCTTACTATCTGCCTAAATAATTTCTTTCTAGCTCCTGTATCAAAAGCATTTTTTAATATTATAAATTTGGAATATTATATTACCTGATTTTAAGACTGCTTTAAAGCTAGAGTAAATTAAATGTGTGAGATGAACATAAAAACGAACATATGGATAAG
Source organism: Pongo abelii (assembly GCF_028885655.2). Classification (NCBI taxonomy): domain Eukaryota; kingdom Metazoa; phylum Chordata; class Mammalia; order Primates; family Hominidae; genus Pongo; species Pongo abelii. The sequence continues at coordinate 47,428,919 of NC_071998.2, forward strand.
TGAAACAAAACAGAGTTCAGAAATAAACCCACACATATATAGAAAATTAATACTGGATCTAGGGGCAAAGTAATTAAATTTAGGAAGATTTTTTTTCATTTAATGATACCAGAACAAGTGACTATTCCTGTGCACAAAAATAAACCTTGCTTCTTTCCTCATATATATCAAAATTAATTGAATGCCAAAATTGGAACCAACCTAAATGTCATCTACTGGTGAATGGATGACCAAATTGTGGTTACATTTTACAATGGAGCACTGATCAGCAGTACAAAGAAACAAATAACTGATAGACAACTGATAGGAAAAAATCCATCCTGCTAAGTGAAAGAAGGAAGACACAAATGGCTACCCTGTGTATAATTTCATTTAAATAAATTATAGAATACATAAAATTATAGCAACAGAAAACAAATCAACTGTTGCTAGAGGCTCAGGGTAAGAGTTGGCAATTGATTGAAAAGAGTACAAGGGGAAATATTTTAGTTAGTGAAAGGAATTCCACATCATTGAGATAATGGTTACTTGACATTTATCAAATTCATCAAATTTTATATTTAAAACTGGTCAAATTTCATATGTAAATTATGTACCTAAATAAATTGACTTACAAAAAAACAGATCTTTTCAACTTAATACAGGGAAAACTGTTGTCAACTTACACTCTTATAACATGCAATTTACCTGTCATGCATGGGAAAATAATAATATTTTGGTATTTACATAAAAATTAGTATTTAACACCAAAAATCAGTTCATCAAAGTGAACATCATTGGGGCAAAGAGAAAAATAACCCAAAATTGGTGCTTTGGCATGCTAAGCACTTTTAAATTAAAGGCAATTAGAAGGCATAGAAGCTACCTGAGAATCAAGGACTTGCTAACCTTCTCTTTTTTCTTACTCCCAAGTGCAGGGAGTGTCTGTCTCTGGAAGTTCTCTTATCTGTCTGAGAAAAACTTCTTTCAAAAAAATGCAATTGCCTTAAGACCTTCTCCCTAGAATTCTTATCAAATTATCAGAAAAGAGTAACCACCAGAGAAGAGGAAATACTAAACTTTGCCACCATGCTAAGATAGCCTTTCCAGCTATTCTTTGAGACAGCTCTAGAGGTTACCTGGGATACTTCACCTGCATAATAATGTAACTTTTGTTCATGGCTAAGTTCCACCCCTCACCTTCCCACCACCTTCTCCTGCCAGAGCTCAGAAGAACTTTGTCCCTGGCTATTGTGTGTTGTTTGGGCTCACATATCTCTCCTGAAAATCACTTAACTAACCCTCATAATACTTACATTCCCTATCTTCCTCTCTCCTGTGAGAAGTGTGCTCTTTAAACCTCAACCATCCGACTCTTCCTGGAGTCTCATATTTGGAAAACCCCTTTGTCTATGTGCAGATTAATCGATTTACATGCCTTTTCTCCTGTTAATCTGTCCATTATAAGTATATTTTGACAGGATGACTCAATCATCAACCCTTCAGAGAAAAGGTTTAAACTTTACTACAACATTGAAAGATAAATATATGAGAAGACAGAAATAATCAGTTACAAGCAACATTGTTAAGCACTGAAAAATAAATTTAACTGTACATATTTCAAAAATAATTATTATTTTGAATTAAAATAAGAAAATCTAAAATTCTGAACAATAATAAGATGAAGGATGAAGGAAGTTTAATAAGCAGCTAGAGTAAGTTCTTACTAAGTTCTGGCAGTGGATTAAAATATTAATAACTAAAATGCAAGAAAAATACCATTAAATAGTTTTGCATGATAAAGCTTTAACACCAACTTCTAAAAATTATATTTCAAACTAAAATAGAATAATATGAAAAAAATTACCAATTCAAGGCAGAAATGGAGGGAAAAACAGAAAAGGACAGTAAATAGCACAAAATGAGATTAAACTAATATTAATTATATCAGTAATTACAATAAATGAAAGAATATTGAATTACCTATTTAAAAAAAACAAAGGTGATAAGTTCGGCTGAAAAATATAGCAAAGCACATGTAAAACCTACAGAAAAATGAAAACAAAAGGATGAGCCATTTTATAGGCAGCAATGAATAATCCAAAATTACTCACATATAAAAACTAATAAGTAAAAAGAGAATATTACAAAATGACAAAAGGAATAATTTACTATAAACGTCTATGCTTCTAAAAATGTATCATCAAAATATATACAAACCACATGTAAAATTTTTGAAGGCAAACATTGACCAATTTACAGTTGTCAGGGACATACAATCTTGATGAAGGATTAGTAAGAATTAGTACAATTTGAAAATCCAGTTTTATACATGTATAACTCATTTATATAGATACATACATACATATATATTTATTTTTTCAAAAATTTCAACAATTTTTGTTGAAAATAATTGAAACTCAAAGACAACTCATAATAGTTTAAGAAAACAATGTAGTGCACACTGCAATTCGATTCAAAATGAGAGGAGGGAATTGCCCTGGAAGCCATTCACCTCCTTTACTTGAAGTGGAAGAGTTGTCTTATTAAAAAATAACAAAACAACAGAAAACCTATAACCTACATAGCATAATGACCTCATCTTTTCAACTCTATCTCTAAAGTAAATAGGCTAGCAATATTTTTTACAAAGAGGAGGCCTTGCCTTGCTAAGGCCATCACTTGCTAAGGGTAGAACCTAGGATCTATGAAGCTATACAACTGTTTGAAGTATAAAATAGAGAGGTTTCATAATTTAAATGATCTAGCTATATGAGAAACTGCACAACCCTCACTTTAAGATAATTTATTCTAGGCCACAAAGGCATGTCTGACTGGGAAAGACAGACACAAGTAACAACCCAGTCCTGGACCTCTCTCTTTGAACCTTTTGATTGCCAGTATCCTTAAAATTACTTAGAAGAGTGATACTGGGTTAGATGTCTGGCTTGTGTGCATCTGATAGTCTAATTCTGTGTGTTTGCTCAATGATAAAGGGAAATATATTTTTATATTATAATCATTTATTGAAAAATTTAAAATACATTTCTTAATAACTCACAGATTAAAGAAGAAATCAGAGTAGAAAACATAACATCTTTTTGAATAAAACAATGATGAATGTGTCATTTGTAAAAAATGTCAGGGTGTAGCTAAAATAATAAATGTAATTTTAGGTTTTCAGTGAATTTATGTGTAATAATGAAGTTTCAAATATGTGATACACTTATGTTAAATAAAGGAATATGAGATAAACAAAGACATATATTGAAGAAAAATATGCGTATAAATGGACAAATAGAAAACTAACACTCAAGAAAATAGACAATAAAAAATCCTCTTACTTAAAAAGAAATAGACATTTATCAGTCTAAATGGTATTAATTCTTCAAAATTCCATATAAAAAGTAACTCTACCTGATTTATCATACATTAAAACCATACAATTAAAAGGGAGAAATAGAAACATTGTTAAAAGATTGAAGAAGAAGAGTTAAATAATGAGAAAATGCTATGAACAAATTCTTGCTTAAAAATTTAAAATGGAGGAAAACTGGCATTTTTATGTAAAAATATTTATTACCAAATTTACTTGGGAAACACATAGGATCATTTTTAAGATCACAATTTTTAAAATTTAATTTTTTTGAGGTCCTCATATCCCCGCAAATCGCACTGGATATGTATTATTCTATGATCATATTCTAGCAAGTCTCCAACTTGCAGTTAATTCCTGTGTTATCCAACACATTTTAGAGAATTCAAATTAAACATAAAAAGGAAATGTTACCAAACTCATTTTATGAGGATAGAATGAAAGAAGCGAGAACAGAAGTGAGAGCAGAAAATAACATTAAAAAATCAATATGAATATAGACATAAAGCACTAAGTAAAATATTACGAAGCTGAATTCTTCAGTGTATTAAAAATGCGTCGTAGTCAAGTAAAATTTATATAATGAGTGCCTTTTGGGGAGATATTAGACAATAGTTGATAACATTGCAGACCTGCCTATGGAATTCCAGTTCTTACTCTTCAGCTATTCCACCTGAAGTATTTTTCTCTAAAAGCACATTTACGCATAAATATGTATAATGAAACATATTAGATGACTCATTGTAATATGGTTTGTCAGATACTCTGAATATTGAGGGGAAACCTACATGCTATTTAATAGGGAATAAAGAAATAAACATTTGTATGATGGAAAACAGTGAAAATAATTGACTAGAGCTGTTTACAGCAACATTGTTATATATAAAATTAAATTAAAAATTAATATTTCAGAGAGTTACATAAATTATGATAAATTCATGTAGTTTAAAAACATTCTGAACAATTCTATTATTATTGTTGGACATATATGTATGCAGTGAAAATAAAAAAGCAGGCATGGAAATGATAAACTCAAAATTTAGGATGGTGTTTACCTCTATGCAACAATAGGGATATATAGAAGCCTTTAAATTGTTATTCTTAATATATTTACTTAAAAAATATATATACTGACATAAATATCCTGGGATGTTTATGTCTGAGAAAGCTAATCGTGGTACATGAATGTTATCATTTTATGTATATTTTTAAATATTTTAAAATAAAAAAACAATGTTAAAAAATAAAATTGGCCAGGCACGGTGGCTCACGCCTGTAAACCCAACACTTTGGGAGACCGAGGTGGGTGGATCACCTGAAATTAGGAGTTTGAGACCAGCCTGGCCAACATAGTGAACCCTGTTTCTACTAAAAATACAAAAAGTAGCCAGGTGTGATGGTGTGCACCTGTAATCCCAGCTGCTCAGGAGGCTGAGTCAGGAGAATCGCTTGAACCCAGGAGGCAGAAGCTGCAGTGAGCCGAAATGGTGCCACTGTACTTCAGCCTGGGCAACAGAGCAAGATTCTGTCTCAAAAATAAATACATAAAAATAAAAAATGAAATAAAATTATATTCAATTATGTATTTCTGTAAACATCAAAAATGTTTAAATCTGAGTTCTAAAAACATAATGGTTTGTTTATGTTGTCATACAAATCTGGAATTAGATAAGAAGAAACCGGTTTGAAAAGATTATTAAAATAAGGTGAAGGGAACTCTTGATGGCAATGGGAGAAAGTTCCTACCATAAGATCTGTAAAAGTCTTCAAGGTCAGGCAGAAAAAGGCTCTTCTTTTAATAGGGAGGAGCAGACAAGGCTAGAAAAAAATGCAGTATGGGCGAGTGGAAAGAGGTGAGTGGTATGATGGGACCACAGGGAATGTGTGTTTCCCTGAGTTAAGCAGCTTCTCAGAAGGGTCCCTTAGAGAATAAGTGTGTTTCTGGATCAAAATGAGGATGAGTCAAAGTTCAGGGGCCTAAGGAAAGGAGAGAAGTTTCACTAAAGTCAGATAAGCCAGGTATTTAGTCCAGATTTCTTCGTGGGTAAAAACAGCTGAGCTATTCATCATTCAGGTAAAGAATGAGAATTTGGAGGGTATGTCTGGCCTTGTCATAAGGAACAAAGGTGTCATCTGCAAATCATTTGAAGAAGGGTGATTCTTTGCAGTAGCCTTGTCAGGAATACACAGGTTGGGGATTTCTTTAACCATCACTCTAGAAACCACAGGTCTCAAGTTTAACATTACCAAAATTCGAAAGTAAGTAAACGGTAATCTCTGTATATGGTGTCTACAAAACCTATTTGGCAAGTTTTTTTAGGTCTAGTCTTTTAAGTAAAACTAGTACATTTCCTTATCTAACATTAGAAACTGGGTTATATTGGAAGAGACTTGGCGTGGTCGGTGGAAGATCTAAGTCACAGCTCTCAAACTCATAGCCAAATCAGGCCAGCAGCATTATTAAGAATGACTGGCTCAGTTTATGTTGCTTGCCTGCTTGGATAGTCTATATTTTTTGTTTGTTTGCTAATAGATTTCAGTGCATTTCAGCTGGCATGTACTCTTCACTTCCCAAAGACAAGCCACGGCCCCATTGCTTTCGCTGTTTGTCTCACGGGTTTATATTTCTTTTCTCACCATTGAAGAATTTTAGCTTGCCACCCCTAGTCTAAATCATAATCTAGCTACTCTAGAAGCCCATGTCATATGGTTTTCCTGAATGTTACTATTTTCGTATAATTACTTTAAGACTAGACTAGATTAAATTGAGAGTACCTTCTGAGCTCTAAAATGTTGCACTATTAGTAGATATTTTAGTAAGGACATTTCTCACAAGCAAGATCTTTAATTATAATATGACATAAATAAAAACATGAAGACATAATAACTTCAGTTAATTCATTTACTTAAAATAGTTGTTTTTCTAAATAAAAGATTTTTAAAAGATCAAACTAAAAGTGTATACAGAGATACATTTGAACCTATTTATCACTCAGTAAATAAAAATGTTAAAATCACATTCATAAGAAAATGTGATCTTTAGCTTAAGCATAAGCATATTTCTGTGTAATTCTGCAGAACAGCAGAACAAAAGTGATTAAATTTGAAACACTATTACATTTTTAAAGAATAAAGTTTAAAGCCATTATAGAATGCAGTTGCAGCAAAAGTGTGAATATCTAGACATTTATACTTTGTCTCAGACTAACACAAAACATTTGCAGATACTTTTGTTCATATGTTAAAAAAATGAATACAAGTGAAAATGAATGTATATAAAATAGTGTGTTTAATTATCAGAGTCCTAAGATATTTGTTTTGATTAAAACACACATTTATATCTGCATTTTATCATTGGTTTTAACTTGATTCTTTTACTAACTATTGAAAAGTAATTTTTGTAATAAAATATTAAAGCAATAACTACAAATCAATGTTATCTAACAAAATTAAGCATTGAACAAGAACTATTTTTGCTTTCACAAATTAAAATATATCATAAATATCTCATCTTTTTGCTATTTTTTTTACAAAGTTGACAAAACCTGATTTGGGTCGGAATCTGTATGGTATAGAATGGAGGCCAATTGCTGATAAGAGAGACAGAGGGAATATTATAGATAATTAACATTGTTTTATGCAGAACATCTCTTCTGCCCATTCTCCTGGCAATTTTTTTGTCTATTCCCAGAATGTACGATAACATTGATCTCTAGTTTAAAGTCACACTAGTAGAAACATCAGTTTCTGTATGATTTTGAATTAATAACCCTACTTTACTTTTCTAACAGTGTAAAATAAGATAATAGATGTGACAACACCAAGGGGGATGGTGTTAAACCATGAGAAACCACCCCCATGATCTAATTACCTCCCACTAGCCCCTGCCTCCAACATTGGAGAATACAATTTGATGTGAGTTTTGAGCTGGGACACAGAACCACACCATATTAACCTCTATGGCATATTGAGTATTTTGAAGAAAATGCATTTTAAAAATGGCAGGTGCACAAATAATGCTCTCTGATATCTTTCAATTTTTGTTCTTGTTTTAAACTTCCACATAATACTAAAAGATCCTATTATTAAGTTTATTTTTTTATACATGAAAGTTAAGGCTAAGAAAAATTACTAATGTCACACTCTCATTAAAACAAACAATGCACAACTCCAGGAAATGTGGTGAAAGAGTTTGGAATATATCACCCCAAAATATATCTCTGTAGATATATCTTTATAGTATTGTCCCTTAACCTAAGATATCTCTTAATCTAAACCAGTGTAAAAATAATTGCATTGGTTTAGTGTATTAGTCCATTTTCACACTGCTGATAAAGACATACCTGAGGCTGAGAAGAAAAATAGGTTTAATTGGACTTACAGTTCCACATGGCTGGGGAGGCCCCCAGAATCATAGTGGGAGGCAAAAGGCACTTCTTACATGGAAGCGGCAAGAGAAAATGAGGAAGATGCAAAAGTGGAAACCCCTGATAAAACCATCAGATCTCATGAGACTTATTCACTACCACAAGAACAGTATGGGGGAAACCAGGCTCATGATTCAAATTATCTCCCAACAGGTCCCCCCGACAATACATGGGAATTATGGTAATACAATTCAAGATGAGATTTTGGTGGGGCACAGAGCCAAACCATATGATTCCACCCCTGGCCCCTCCAAATCTCATGTCCTCACATTTCAAAACCAATCATGCATTCTCAACAGTCCCCTAAAGTCTTAACTCATTTCAGCATTCACCAAAAAGTTCACAGTCCAAAGTCTCATCTAAAACAAGGCAAGTCCCTTCCACCTATGATCCTGTAAAATCAAAAGCAAGCTACTTACTTTCTAGATACAATGGAGGTACAGGTATTGGGTAAATACCTGTACCAAATGGGAGCTGTTCCAAATGGGAGAAATTGGCCAAAACAAAGGAGTGACAGGGTCCATGTAAGTCCGAAATCTGGCGGGGCAGTCAAATTCTAAAACTCCAGAATGATCTCCTTTGTCTCCACCTCTTGCATCCAGGTCACACTGATGCAAGAGGTACGTTGGCATAGTCTTCGGCAGCTCCGCCCCTGTGGCTTTGCAGGGTATAGCCCCCACTTCTGGCTGCTTTCCCAGGCTGGCATTGAGTGTCTGCTGCTTTTCCAGGTGCATGGTGCAAGCTGTTTGTGGATCTACCATTCAGGAGTCTGGAGGATGGTGGCCTTCTTCTCTCAGCTCCACTAGACAGTGCCCCAGTAAGGACTCTGTAGGGGGGCTCTGACTCCACATTTCGCTTCTGCACTGCCCTAGCAGAGGTTCTCCATGAGGGCTCTGCCCCTGCAACAAACTTGTCTTGACATTCAGGCGTTTCCATACATCTTCTGAAATCTAGGTGGAGGATCGCAAACCTCAATTCTTGACTTCTGTGCACCTGAAGGCTCAACACCACATGGAAGCTGCCAAGGTTTGGGGCTTACACCCTCTGAAACAATGGGCCACGCTGTACTTTGGCCCCTTTTAGCAATGGCTGGAGCAGCTGAGATGCAGGTCACTAAGTCCCTAGGCTGCAAACAGCATGGGAACCCTGGTCCTGGCACAGGAAACCATTTTTTCCTTCTAGGTTTCCTGATCTGTGATGAGAGGGGCTGCCATGAAGACCTACGACAAGCCCTGGAGACATTTATCCATCGTCTTGGGAATTAACATTCGCTCCTTTTTACTTACCCAAATTTTTGCAATTAGCTTGAATTTCTCCTCCAAAAATGGGTTTCTCTTTTCTAATGCATTATCAAGCTGCAGATTTCCTGAATTTTTATGCTCTGTTTCCCTTTTAAAATGGAACGCTTTTAACAGCACCCAAGTCACATTTTTATGAATGCTCCACTGCTTAGAAATTTCTTTTGCCAGATACCCTAAATCATCTCTCTCAAGTTGAAAGTTCCACACATTTCTAGGACAGGGGCAAAATGCCGCCAGTCTCTTTGCTAAAGCATAACAAGAGTCATCTTTATTCCGTTTCTCAACAAGTTCCTAATCTCCATCTGAGACCACTTCAGCATAGACTTGTTCATATCATTATCAACATTTTTGTCAAAGGCATTCAACAACTCTCTAGGAGGTTCCAAACTTTCCCACATTTTTTTCTGTCTTCTGAGCCCTCCACACTGCTCCAACCTTGGCCTGATACCCAGTTCCATAGTCATTTCCACATTTCTGGGTATCTTTTTTAGCAACATGCAACTCCCGGTACCAATTTACTGTATTAGTCCTTTTTCACACTGCTGATAAAGACATACCCAAGACTGGGAAGGAAAAGAGATTTAATTGGACTTACAGTTCCACATGGTTGGGGAAGCCTCAGAATCATGTCGGGACGGGAAAGGCACTTTTTACATGGCAGCAGCGAGAGAAAAATGAGGAAGATGCAAAAGCAGAAACCCCTTATCCTATCAGATCTCGTGAGACTTATTCACTACCATGAGAACAGTATGGGGAAACCGCCCCGATGATTCAAATTATCTCTCACCAGGTCCCTTCCACCACATGTGGGAATTGTGGGAGTATAATTCAAGATGAGATTTGGGTGGGGACACAGAACCAAACCATATTATTTAGGTTATCTATTCACCCAAATAGACAGTATAATAAGGTACTGTCTGAGCTTTGGTTCCTCATCATTTTAGTCACTCCAGATCATCAAAAATAGATAGGTTTGTTTAAATAAGATAATAAATGGAATGTATTTCATACAGTGCCTGCCAATATGCCATAATAAGAACAGCTATGTCCACTATAACCTTTAGAATAACTAGAATGGGCCAAATACTTTGCGTGATTAGATGAGAGAGAGAGAGAGAAAGAGAGGGATGAGAGAGAGAGAGAAAGAGAGGGAAGAGAGAGAGAGAGATCATGGCTACCATTTACATTAACACAGAAGGTAAGTATTATATTCATAACCACTTTAAAGTTGAATAAGCACAGAGAATTTAAGTAACTGAACAAAGGACACATAGCCAGTAGGATATGTTTTTCTACTCCTGTATCCCTGCTCAAAGCCTGTTCTCATTTTACTATGCCAGTGTAGTAGAGGCATAGTTTTAGCTTTATTATTTTAGGGTTTTGTGCTGGCCTTGAGAATTAAATTGACATAAGACAGATTAACAAGGAACATGCATGCACATTTGTTTAACATGAGTTTTACATGACACAAGAGCTTTCATAAAGAAATGAAGATCCCCTAAACAAATGAAGACCCAAAGAATGAGTTAGTGTTGAATGTTTATGTAATGGGTTTGACAAAGAGTAGTCAATTGTGAAAATGTGAAAAGGCAAAGGGATTTAGGTTAAGAGAGTTAATTAGGTGGAAAAGTGGCTAGAAAGGTAAGGGTAAGTTTAACAAAATTTGTGTTTACAGATGTTCCTTAGTCTCAACTTTTTACCCTTGATGATGAGAATGATGTTTTCCTTGTGGTATAGGGAGGGCATTTTTTTTATGAGAATTTTATCTCCTGCTTTTAAGAAGAAAGAATATCAGCATTATTTTTGCACCTGCCATTTTTAAAGTGCATTTGCTTCAAAATAGTCACTATTCCATAGAGATTGATATGGCTTGGCTCCATGTCCCAGCTCAAATCTCACGCCAAATTGTAATCCCCAATGTTGGAGGTGAGGCTGGTGGGAGGTAATTGGATCATGGGGGCAGTTCTCATGGTTTAACACCATCCCCTTTGGTGTTGTCACTCATGATAGTGAGTGAATTCTCAAGATACCTGGTTGTTAAAAAGTATGTAGCACCTTCTCCTTCTCTGTTTCTGCTGCTCTGGCCATGTGAAGTGCCTGGCTCTCCCTTTGCCTTTTGCCATGATTGGAAACTTCCTGAGGACTTCCCAGAATCAGAAGCCAGTATGCTTCCTGTACAGTCTGCAGAACCGTGAGCCAGTTAAACCTCTTTTCTTCATAAATTACCCAGTCTCATGTATTTTTTTATTGTAGTACAAGAACAGGCCAATACAGAGGTATATTTTGGAGTGACATATACTGAACTCTTTCACCACATTTCCCAGAGTTGTACAATACGTGTTTGTTTAATAAGAGTGACATTAGTAATTTTTCTTAGCCTTAAATTTCATGTATAAAAAAGTAAGCATAATAATAACGTCTTCATAGTGTTATGTGGAAGTTTAAAACAAGAAAAATAATTGAGAGATATCTGAAATTTGTCCTGACACACAGTAGGCCTTATTAAATATACTTTATCAACTGGGAACCAACGGCAGCTGTTAAACATAAAGCTTACATTTGCACAAGTTAGATTATTTTTGAACTAAATAACTCTATTACCTCCATTCCAGCCAAAATAATTTATATTTCAATATTTTACCTGTTCCTTGATCATATTGCTTTAATGCAAGATCTAATAATGCTCTAAACTGTTATATGTTTTCCCACAAATTGGATGTAGTCCCTTAAAATTTTCTGTAGTTCAATTTAATACAATTTATTTCTTTCCTAAGACAGTTTTACAGATCACTCCACAGTCCAGACTATTTTAAATATTGTCATAGGATGTTCTACAAGACAAGAATATTGCTATTTTCACACAATGCTTAGGTGCAAAGGATTTTTAGGTAGCATTTTCCATGTACATGAGCCAATCCAAATCCTTTTAAAAATATTTATTCAAATATGCAACTCTAAATCATTACCAATCAGGGCTTTAATTTTTACAAATTTTATATTCATATAAAATATATTATTTTGGAATTTGCTCTTTCCTGATGTTCTATTAGTTGAGCTGTGAGTTTACGGCCATTATATTCAACAATGGATTTTTTTAACCACTCAGAATAGGAGAGATGTTTCTATAATGGGTTTCTTTCCTGCTATAGGTTTCTAAGAATAGAAGATACAAATTTCTACCTCCACATTAAAAAAATCTAATAATGCTATATATTACTGGTGAATAAATACCCAAACCCTCATCTTCAGGGCAACTTCTTCTCTTACCTAACTATATAAGACCCAAAATACCACTGGTCACTGCATGCAAACAAAGATGCAGACAGGGTTTTCATAAATTTTCCCTTGACCCAGTGTCACCGCCAAATGCATATTCTAAATATGAGAGTCTAGTCACCATGTTAACATAAACTGTTGCTTATGAGCTCCTTTTAGCTAAATAAGAGAGAGAGACAGGCTCTCATTTTACCTCAGTTAATGGGAGTTAATTAGAAGGATTCCTGGGAATTTAGTTTAAATAGGAAAAAAGACTCAATAGCTACACAGAAAAGGCCTGAAGGAAGACAGAACACTGTGAAATATCACAAAGAACTTGTTCCTAGTGCATCTGAGTTGAGCAGTGGTACTGGAGGTTCTGTGGTGGTAATAAATAAAAGGTTAGAGTAGAGATTTTTCAAAGGTGTAATTAACATTTAATAAGATAAACCAATAAAGCCATTGTCTTTCCTGCAAATTCCTGCATAGGGGCCCTCATTGCCTAAACATTTTAAGTACGCATGTCTCAGTTCTTCTGGTGTTTCTCATCAGGTTTAACTATTATGTCAATATATTGCAATTAAAAATGGGTAAACAGACTTCTGCTTTTAAATTTGAAAGTATAACCCCTCCATGACTCACATGCCATTATAAACAACTAGAAAATAATGCACAAGATTTGCAACAATTGTTTTAAGACATTGTACAGTAGTCAAGACAGGACTGTGATTTCAGCAAGAAAAAAAAAGAATGAGGTAAATCCTACAACTATTCCAGTGTTTTTCCAGAAGGAGATTTTCTCACTATGGAAGAAGAAAGGGAAAACTCCAAACACAAAAAACCTATGGTCTTAGTGAATTGAGGAGGAAAAAAAAAAATGTCAGAGGGTTCTGCTAGAGGCCACTACATAAAGAGGACTCTGAGGGTAAAGACTATACAGAAGTAAGCATAACTCAGAGATAAGAAAGAGGTGAATCTTAAAAAATCATTGGAGGCTGATGGATCAAGCCATATCTGAAAACCCATATCTGAAAACTCATCCTAGACTTTTCATTTATGCGAAAGCACTTATGATGTCCGTTTCTGGCTTTTGCGACTAGAAAGACTGATCTAATAAGGATATACCACCTTTTTTATTCTAAACTCAATTTTCCCTACTACTTTATAATTTTAAGATGTAAAGTAATGATAAATTGGTATTTTATAACAATAATAAAAATCAGAAAGTGCTTAATAGTTGGGTACATGGATGGATGATTGGTAGTTAGTTAAGTTGGTGTTTTTATTGTTTCACATAGTTTAGACACTAGCAATATAGTCAATTCCCTGAAATTTGCATTATGCTTTTCAAAGAAAATTAATTTAAAGGCAGTTCTGTTCATTTTTACCATGTTGAAGAAAAGAATGCAATGGGAAAGACCTTATCTCTGACAATATACATTCAAATATATCAGAAAAAAATGCAGGTAAAACTCACAGAAGAAAAATACCTGATTTTTTTGATGTTAGAACAATCATGATAAAGGTAATGAAAGAATTAAATATTAAATTTGACAGTAAAACTAAACAAGAAGAAAAATGTTCTTTTAAAATTCTCAGAGGTCTTTGTCATAAATTTCACAACATGTATCACAAATGTCCTACCATGCTCCTGTAAAATGATTAAATCTAGTTGTTTTTCTCAAGCAAACTCATTCAGATTTTAGCTAAAGACATTTTTCTTCACAATTCTAGAGTTTGAATTTAATTTTCAAATTACTACTAAATGTCATAGCTCTGATTACCCATATTAAAATTAGCAGCGTTTAGCATGGCTCGCATATCAGAGTATAAATGAATGAAAACAATAGACTAAATTTATCGTTAAAATGTAATATGGTCTTGATTTGTTTCATATGGACTGGTGAATAAACAGATAAGTAGAACTTTTTTTAAACTTATTAAGTTTCAATACTTACCAGTGATACAGGGACTTATCAGGTGTCCCAGCCTGTCTTTAAAAGATTTAATATGGCTTTCTGGTACACTATTTATACAGACTTTGTAAGGTAACTGTCTATTTAAAAACTTGTTCAGATTCAGTCTTTATTTTAAACATATCATATCCATAAAGCATATGACATATGGGAAATGATCTGTGCGGTATAGTACCCTGGAGTTGATCCTGAGCAGAAAAAGTGGAAAAAGTGAGGAAATCCAAATAAAATCTGTAGTTTAGCTTATTGTTTCAATGTTACCATTTAATTTTTGATGGATGCTTTATAGTTATATAAAAGAAACATATCATAAATGTAATATGTTAACTTTAGAAGATGTTATGTTATGTAACATGTTAACTTTAGAAAATGTTATGTAATACGTTAACTTTAGAAGGTGGACAAATATATTATTGTTAGGTTGTTAAGAAAGATGGATGAATGGTATAAAGAAACTATGTTTTATTGTTAAACTTTTCTGTAAATCTAAAATCACTCCCCCAAAATGTGTATTTTATAAAATAAATTACACTTGGGCCTCATATATTTTATTTACTTTCATATCTCTTGGAGATACCTTCTTAAATTCTGAGACAGAAAAAATCACTTGGCAGCCACTCAGTTTGATGGCTATTTTACTTTATTAATAGCCACAAAATATAGCTTAACTTGGTCTCTGACTCTGCCGGTGAAGGATGAGATGTGGTTTTCCCTTTAGAGGATCATCTCACAGAGTGCTCTGTGCTCTTGCATATGGTGCTTCCTATTCCTGGAATATTCTGCTTTCCTACTAAATTCATGCTCTTTCTTCAAGACTGCTTCAGTATCTTCTCTTCTGCATATTTTTCTCTAACTTTCCCTACTCTCTAGAAAAATGAAATACACTTAAATATATTAAAAAATTTATACTTTACAGATTTATATAATCTCTCATTGTAGTACTGAAATAGTGTTTATCACAATTAACTGTGGAACTTCTTTTCCCAGCATCAAACTCTCATTTCATTTAGGATAACACCTTAGAATCTGAGTCTTTAGTAGGAATTCTCCCTTCAGAGAAACTATACTTTGAGATATACTGTCTTATGTAACAGTAACACAATAATCATATCACCCATTTTGTTTTATCCAATGGAAACTAAATATTTTGCAATATACTGCCCAATATCAACTCTTTAAATACTGCCATAAAAAAGCTTTTATTTAATACCTATTCTCTTATAAATATGTTTTTGTTATACTCTGACTGCTGAATTTCACTTTAGTGTAATTTTTTTATGCTGACAAGTTTTTTTAATCACTTACCATAATCATTCTCCAACAAAATTATGTACATAATATGTAATTATTTACAAAATGTATTTCCTATGATTGTACATAAAATGAGAAAATACTGTAGAATTTGAAGAAACAGTTGTATAATCTGATGTAAGATTTTTAAAGTGGATATTTTTATTATGGCTTCTGTTTTGTGAACAGATGGAAATGAAGTACAATGGAAAAATGAAGAATAGTTAGGAAGATATTGAGTAATAAGGCAAGAGCTTTTGAGGATCAGATTATTATGGTAACTGTAATTATGGTGAAAATTGATACCTCCCTGATTATATTTTGAAAGTAGAGGCACAGAATTTACTAATAGCGGCTGAGAGAGAAAAAGAGAGAGAGAAGGAAATGCAGAGATATCAGTAATTTCTTTTTAAGACAGAAAGGAAATAGAAGAATGTAATTATCATGTACTACTTGGGGAGCTACATTTGGGACATATTAAGATGACACTTATCCATCCAAGTGACAATGTGGTAGAGGAAATTTGATTTGTGTCTGAAATTCAGAATAGATTTCTAGGCTAGAGACATACAGTTGGAAGTCTACAGCATAAAGATTGTGCTTAAAGCTATGCAACTTGCTTAGGTTCCTGGAAAGTGAGTAAAGAAGAGGGTTAAGATGAAAAGAAACCGTTAAGAAAACTAAAACAGAGTCGAACCTGTCATGAATACAAAATGTAGCCAATGCTTCCAGAAGGAAGTAATTGGCTGCTTAAAATACTGGTGATGTTAGCTACAGGCAGTATGCTCCATAGTAGACATTCGGAACTTATTTTTTTTTAAATTTGCTAAGGGGGTACATCTTATGTTAAGTGTTTGGGTTGGGGGAGGAAATCTGGTAGATGATGAATATATCTATGGCCTTGATGGTAGTAATGATTTTATAGGTATATACTCATCCCCAACGTATTGGTTTGTATACAAAAATATGTACAGTTTTTATGTGTCAATCACACCACAATTAAGTGGTTTTAAAAAATACTGGTGATGAATGAAGTAAGGTAGGGGATAAGAATTAACCATTGGATTTAACATTGTGTAGCTTAGGGTTGACTGACAAAAGAAGTGTGATGGTGGAGGAACAGTAAAAGCCTATTTGGAATAGTATTAAGAGAATATATAAGAGAATGTTCATGTGATGATGATAATGATCCAGTAGAGACATGGCAAAAAAATGATAATTCAGAAGAAGTTGAGAGGGGATGTTATTGAAGCAACAGCCCTTATTGGGTGAGAGGACTTACTGCACAAGTGGAAGGTTGTCCTTAGCTAGAAACAGTCTACTCCTATTAAGAGGAGTGAAAGCAGTTGAGAAACATAGATGTTGAAAGGTAGATAGGTATATGGGACTGGTGGCTAAAATCTAGTCATCTGAAATGACTTCTGGATTTTCATTACAGAATTAAGATATCAAATCTTTGGCTGGGAAGGCATTTTTAATGTGTTTATATTACATTATGAACATTATGGGGGTGGGAGTTTACAAAGAAAACGTTTTAACTAGAAGCACATCTGTATTTTGTAACTGTGATTAAAAGGCATTATCCTTTTATGTCATCTATTATATTAGTAGGGGAGATGCTATTTATAAAAAAGAAAAAAATAAAATCCATGGGCAGATTAAAAGGCATAGTGAAAAACAAAATTAATTTCAATGATCTCTATAATAATTCAGAAGTAAAAATATGTTTACAAGTGTACACACTATCAATCAAGCTCTTGTGATTAAACTTATAGTAATTCTCTTTATTTATTTGTTTTTGAGATGGAGTCTTGCCCTATCGCCCAGGCTGGAGTGCAATGGCACGATCTCAGCTCACTGTAACCTCCGCCTCCCGGGTTCAAGGAATTCTCCTTCCTCAGCCTCCCAAGTAGCTGGGATTACAGGTGCATGCCACTGCGCCCAGCTAATTTTTTGTATATTTAGTAGAGACAGCGTTTCACCATGTTGGCCAGGCTGGTCTCGAACTCCTGACCTCGTTATCCGCCTGCCTCGGCCTCCCAAAGTGCTAGGATTACAGGCATGAGTCACTGTGCCAGGCCAGTAATTCTCTTTAAATCATCCTTGTTTGCTACATAACTTGTCAGAAATTGGTCAACTCAACCTAAGGAATACACTACCCTTATTACTATCCCCCTAAAAAGAAAATCTGACAAAAGTGAGATTGTTTTTTTCTGAAGTTGTGAATTATTTTATGTACTTCAAGGCTTGATAATTTATCCGTAAGTGTATCATGCTAAGGTAAGAACTTGTTTAAAAGTCTATTTTTAAAATTATTAGTTGAAAACCATTAAAATTCACATGCTTTAGAGATTATTCGTAAAAATGGTAGAAACCTCTACCATAATTGAATTATATGGTAATTTTAAAACATTGTATTATGTACTTCCAAAAACATGTCCTGTAGTATACATATTATCAGCTTCATTTCATAGATGAGAAAAGAGTCTCAAAATATGTAGTTCCCCCCAAAACATAAAGACGATACTGCAATTAAGAATTCTGAGACTCCAGTGTTCTTTCTAAACAGTTCTGTGCTCCCAGTCAAGAGGTTTTTGTCAGAATTAGCTTACACTTTCACGCATCCTTCCCTCGTGGCATCCCAGTAAAGGCTTCCAGGTTTTGTAGTTCTACTAGCTGACCACAGGAGACTTTTAAGGAAGATTAAGAAGTTTTACTCCATGGCTAGAATACATTTGGCTCTCTCATCTTTCTGTCTTATTGATTCCCTTCAAGTCATTGCATCATTGAGTGCCCTGGAAAAGTATTTTGCTGCCATTCTTTCACTACTTATTTTTTTGATGCTCTGGATGATAGCAGTGGAGGGAAGAATTTCTGACAATGTATTTTGATATCTTCCTCTTATCACATAAGCACTGGGAAACTATCATCACACAAAACCTCAGCTGGCCTAGTTTCCCATTTCTCAGGTCATATTCTATTTCTACACAACTTTGAAAGTAAAATGTTAAATTCAATGCATCATTTACTTCAATTTAATGTACTCTTTATGATTTTGTATTTGCTCCATATTATATATGCACTATTTTCCTTAAATATGAAAAGGCAAAAAAATGCACACAATTTAACTATTTTTAAAGTGCATTTTTATGAAGGATTAAAAAAAATCCTATTTGGAAAAGCTAAGAAGTAAAAACCACAGCATTTGGCTCCTTTTCAATGTAAGTAAATATATAAACAGCCTGTTGAAATGCAGATCTTCTAGCTCACAGATGATTTTTCTTTTCTTAGAAGCTTAGTTAGAATCGTCATTGATCTCCTTCATAAGACAGGTTCCCATTGGAGTTGGACTGGCATGTTCATTTTCACTTTATTGATATTTAAGGCTTTGAAAACATAAAAATATACTTCTAAAATATGTTCTTTAAAATTTAATAAGAAAAATCTGAGCAGGTTTAGATGTGGGTATTTTAGTCCATGACAGGTTTTAAAAAATAATTTTGAAAATAAATTAGGGTGTAACTGCAGTTAATTCTTTTAGATCAATTAGCGTAAAAATATGTACGTCATAAACCTTTCACCTAAAGCATCTTCTTTATTCTGTACAATGTATAGCAACATCACAGGTATTTTAATGATTGGACAAATAAATTTATTTAACAAATCAAGTGAAGGTGACTTTAAAGAAACACATTAGAAAACATTACAAGTTTTCACATTATATTTAGAGGTGGCACAAATGAATGACCCGCATTTGCACTAGGAAAGGAACTTATAATTTAATAGGCCAAAAATTCTTGTAGTATTAGAAATCATCTGTTGTTTTTATATTAAATAAACCCTAAAAATGATATGAAGTACACTGACATAATCATAGGTTATATATCAGCAGGCTAATAAGTTGAAGAAATGTTTTTTCTTTATATACCCATGCTAGAAGGAATATTGCAAAAACACACTAAGAAAAAATGTAATCCTGGCGAAAGAGATTACCCAAAAGCAGAGATTTAGGAATAGCAAAAATGAAGTTTTCTCTGCAAGTAATGTAATTTATTCCATTATTTATTCACTATCTACTGATCTACTGAACACCCAAAATGTGATACACATTATGCCTTTTTTCACTGTACCCCTTTTAAAAAAATCAACCTTTCAAATTACTTATTAAAAATTTTAATTCAATGTAATTTATTGAAAACTGCATAACTCTAAGGAGGATGGGAAAAATTCACCTTACAAATTAGGGATATTGTATTATTTGGACATTCTAGGTAGGGTCTATGAGATTTGCATGACCTGAGATGATATTTGGCATCAGAAAAAAATGCATGGCTCTAAAAACAAAATTAATATTTAATAATGAACATCAATAAATGTTTAATTAGATGATTATTAAACAGTATTATAGTAACTAGCCATCAAGAATTCAACTTATTTAGTTCAGAAATAAAACTAAAATCACAAAGATAAAATTGGTAAATTATTTTTAAAAGTAAACATTATTTTAAAAGACCATTTTAACATGTAATGTAAGGACTTCAGAAATAAATACCCAGAGCTTACTTAAAATTTAAAATGGTAAATATATTCTTACCAATAATGTTTTAACAGAATGTTAGATATCGTGTACTTTGTTAACCAAAACAGACTATATTTCACATGATGATTAGAGGAAGAAGGCAAATATACATGGAGCAGAGATCAACGTATAATATGAGTATTTCTACAATGAATGGTAGTTAGAAAAATAATAAAAATTTACAAACCAGTGACTTACCAAACTAAGAAACATATCTGAAGCAGGTGGATGGCTGGTTGGTAAAAAGATAGTTTTTAAACACACTTTAGACTACCTCACTCATCACTTATTTTACAATAATGTGACACTTCCCAAGTAGACATCAATAACTATGGAAGTAAAAGCAACACAAGTTGAATGAGGAACGTAAGAGGAAAACCTGAAAGTGTTTTTACTAAGATTGTACACTTAAATAATCAATAAGAGGAATTTATCAAAGCTCTCTCGTCCAACATAAACTAGAATCACAATGTTTTATTAGCCATAGTTTTAACCTTGTCTCCTGTTGTAGAAAAATGTGTCTTAGAATTTAAAAGAGAATCTGAAAGCTTAGTAGAAGGGAGAGCTGTACCCATAGTATGCCAACATAGCAGGGAGATACTATCTTAATGGCTCTGGGTTCATTTAGTGACCTGTGCTTAGCAGAGTTAGAGGAAATGTCCTATAGCCACTAAAAGTATTCCCACACAAACAGCAGCAAATCAACAAGCTGTCTTGATTAATTACTGTGTATTGATTATGGGGATCAGAGCATCTGGGAATACAGAAACCTGAAATTCCGCAACATTTTTGGATTTCCATGTAATTGACGTATTACTAATGGGGTTGAGACAAACAAAAAATATTGGCAAGAGTAATTGAAATATGTTCCTTTTTAATGAAATGCTATCATATAGTAGACAAGAATCTGTGGCAGGTGGAGATCAATAGGAAACATGAAAATGAACTCCAGGAGTTTTACTTATACATCTATTTTTAAAAAATTAGAAGTTGACCAAAATTAACATAGTCTATTTTTATTGTGATGTGCTATTATTCCTTGTTGATATTGAGGAGAGATGCAAGCATGTATCTGAAATGTACATAATTAATTT
This sequence comes from Pongo abelii, assembly GCF_028885655.2. Classification (NCBI taxonomy): domain Eukaryota; kingdom Metazoa; phylum Chordata; class Mammalia; order Primates; family Hominidae; genus Pongo; species Pongo abelii. The sequence goes on from NC_071998.2 coordinate 47,450,196, forward strand.
CCTTAGAAAAATTGCAAGAAAAGCAAAAAAAAAAAGAGCAGAAGACATATACCTTTAATCTTAGTCACTATGGTAGCCTGAACATCCTTTTGAGATAGATATGACAAGAAAAAGCCTATTGCCTAAGAATAAGAGTTTTGGTTTTGGATCCATTTCAAGGGGTGGCTTAAATTACCTATCTACTCTTCCAGTCATCATAAATCATACATCTGGTGTGGCGCTGCTGAATGTATGATTTTAGGGATGCTTCATATGACTTTTAGGAGAGAGCCAGGATTGGAAAAAGATAAAATCAACAAAATAATATAAATTCCTCATTAGGCAATTCTGCAACTGTGTTTTAGTGTTTTTTGTTTGCTTTTGTTATTTTTGTCACTTCTTTATGGGATAACTGGACTAAAATTAACTTCAATTGTGAAGTCCATATGCAGTCAGCTCTCTGTTCTTGTTTGCAGAAATTATTAAGAGGAAGGCAATTTTTCTGGTGACTTAAAAGTTACTCAGATGATTCATTCATTCATTAAAATATTTATTATCTGCTATTGCATTGGGCACTTGGTTGAGATTGGAGATACTAGTGGTTAAGGAAGGCCACATCTCTTCCTTTATACAGCTTATAGTCTAGCGATAAAAGACTGGAATGGCCAAAATCCAGAACACGGAAAACACCAAATGCTGGAGAGGATGTGGAGCAATAGGAAGGGTCATTCATTACTAGTGTGAGTGTCAAAATTGTACAACGATTGTGGAAGTGTGGAAGACAGAAAATGAGGCTAAGTACACAATGTAAGTGGGATCAAGAAAAATATTTCTAAACTAATATACAAAAGAGAATTGAGATTTAGCCAAAGAAAAAGGGAAGGAGAATGCATTTCAGGTGATGAAAATTAAGTGCTTAATGTTTCAGAAATAAGAGAACATGACACATTTAAGGAGCTTAGTTTAATTCGTATGTCTAAGCTTATAGTTTAAGAAGTGAATAATGTAGGAGCAGTAAACACCTGGGAGGAGTAAAACAATTGTGGATATCTATTATTTTCTCTGCATCTATTTGGAATCAACAATAGATATTCATAATTTTATTTTATTAACATAACGTTAATTTTCCTTGGGTAATTACCAGTTAGCATTTTCAGTGCATACTATTGTATTGGACTTTCTTCTTTTTCTGTAACTCCAAAGGTAAGCATGTGACTAAATCTGGCCAATGAAACTCAATTCCGGGTTGTTGATGTTTGTGTGCAGGGAGTGTGAGTGTGTGTGTGTGTGTGTGTGTTTGCATCCTTTGAGATTATAGTTTTGTTTTTTCCACAGGCTATTTCTGGAGGGATTGAATTTAGCCTGGAATTACTAGGGAACATATTGTCCCAACAAAGAAAAACTCACCTGAAAAAAGAGCAGACCCATTGGCCAAAGATGGAAGGAGAAAGACTGAGACATCATGACGCTGTTTGTGCTCCTATACCTGGTCATTGAAGTCTAAAATCGCTCTCATATGTTGAGAGCCAAAATCTTTACATTTTACTTTTATTTGTTTATATGTTTATTTATGCTTTGCCAAAGCCATTTTACATTTGTCACTTTTATGTAAAATAGTTTGGAGTAATAAATATGTAAATGAATATTATTTATATAATAATCTCCCTTGTTTTGATGGGAATATAGACATGGGCTTTTTATGAATAAATATTGTGCACCCTTTTCTTTGTGTTTAGCGTAAGAAAAAATTTAGGTGGATTTTAGTGACCCAGACCAATTGTTAATTTAAAAAATAATAGCTAAATATTTGCTACCTGTTGTTCAGCTGTAGAATTTCATCTGACTGACTTAAATTTTAGGCCACTCTCAGAGAGTTCACATCATAATTGATATAAGACCTATAGCCAAAGTAGGGAATTTTCTCCCCATCTCCTACGTTTAGATTCTACATCAGTGGTCCCCAACATTTTTGGCGCTAGCAACTGTTTCGTGGAAGACAATTTTTCCATGGAGGCGATGTGGAGGGGGATAGTTTTGGGATGAAACTATTTCACCTCAGCTCATCAAGCATTATTAGATTCTCACAAGGAGCACACAACCTAGATCCCTCGCATGCCCAGTTCATAGCAGGGTTTGCGCTCCTATGAGAATCTAAGGCCCTGGCTAATCTGACAGGAGGGGGAGCTCAGGCAGTAATGCTCCCTCACCAGCCACTCACTTCCTGCTGTGAATCCGGTTCCTGTGATGCTAGTCTGTGGCCCAAGGTTTGGGGACGACCCCTGTTCTACATGAAAGTGTTATCTCCTCCAGCCTTGTGACAGAGCGAGACTCCATATCAAAAAATAAATAAATAAGTAAAAATAGATGAATAAAGTGGTGTCTCTTTCTGCAAGAGCAAGGTTAATATACATCATACAAGTTATATAAAGAGTCTTGTATTGAAATGAGTATACCAGCACCGTGACTGAATTTACATCATTGGTATTTTCACTTTCCTAGTAGATTAGGACATGGGACAGTCCTATGTCTCTTACTTGTGTTTTAGCAGGGAAACAGGAACCTGAAAATTAAGAAGTTAAAAAGTTTTAAAAGGCTTTAACATTCATGTTGACATGTTTGAGCTTAATCTGCAAGCTACCCAGCAGGTCTGAGATAATCATAGACAGTACTATGGCAATAAGAGTGAAGACGAAACGAGTATTTGGTAGAAATGAAAAATACAATTAAAGAAAATAGTATATTTGGTATAGGTCTGTGAATTCTTGCGATAGCCTTAAATGAGATCCATGTAATGTTCTTCTACAACTTGAAGCCATGTAATTCAGTCCCAGTCTTTGGGAGGAAGAAGGCTCAGGGTGATTAGACTCAAACTGATGATAGAAGCTCATTTCATCATGAATCAAATCTAAGATACAAACTATTCTCTCAGTTTGAAGTCTTTAAAACACCTCATGTTATTAGGATGAGGAATGTTGAACTGGAGTGTGGGAATTAATTTAGATCTAATTTTTAATATTCTCTTTTCTTTTCTAATTTGTGGTACAGTCGGGACTTAAATACAGTAAACATGAACCAAGTGAGTAGAATGCTTGCTGAAGCAATCTCTGGGGAGACTATAACATGGCCTAGATTTACAAAACAATGACAACAAATATAACCTAGGCATCATTGTTAAATATTCTCTAACCTCAGTGAAAAATCTTTGTGTTTTGTTTACCCGTTTAGAAAAACACAGAAAACACTGCTATGAGAACATAGAGAACAACAGATTTCTTTATTGTTTGTGTTACCGGAAAGGGGTCCTGATCCAGACCCTAAGAGAGGGTTCTAGGATCTTGTGCAAGAAAAAATTTGCGGGGGGCGGGGGAGTCCACAGAGTAAAGTGAAATCAAGTTTATGAGAGAAATAGAGAAACAAAAGAATGGCTACTTATAGGCAGAACAGCCCTGAGGATTGCTGGTTGGCTGTTTTTATGGTTACCTGTTAGTCATATGCTAAATAAGTGGTGGATTATTCATGAGTTTTGCAGGAAGGGGGTGGAGAGTTCATGGAACCCAGAGCTTCTTCCCTATTTAGTCCATATGGGGTAATATCCCCACATTGCCAAAAGTATCTGTAAACTGCAATGGCGCTGATGGGAGTGTCTTTTAGCATGCTGATGCATTATAGTTAGCATATAAAGAACCGTGAGGACTTTCACTCACGTCCGTGTGAAGAGACCACCAAACAGGCTTTGTGTGAGCAACAAGGCTGTTTATTTCACCTGGGTGCAGGCGGGCTGAGTCCGAAAAGAGAGTCAGTGAAGGGAGATAAAGGTGGGGCCGTTTTATAAGATTTGGGTAGGTAAAGGAAAATTACAGTCAAAGGGGGGTTGTTCTCTGGCGGGCAGGAGTGGGGGTCACAAGGTGCTCAGTAGGGGAGCTTTTGAGCCAGGATGAGCCAGGAGAAGGAATTTCACAAGATAATGTCATCAGTTAAGTCAGGAACAGGCCATTTTCACTTCTTTTGTGGTGGAATGTCACCAGTTAAGGCAGGAACCGGCCATCTGGATGTGTATGTGCAGGTCACAGGTGATATGATGGCTTAGCTTAGGCTCAGAGGCCTGACAAGGACAACCAGAGGTTACTTTATTTGCCATCTTGATTTTGGCTGGCTTCTTTACCATGTCCTGTTTTATCAGCACGGTCTTTGTGACCTGTACCTTGTGCCAACCTCCTATCTCACCCTGTGGCTAAGAATGCCTAACTTCCTGGGAATGCAACCCAGCTGATCTCAGCCTCGTTTTATCCAGCCCCTATTCAAAATGGAGTTACTGTCATTCAAACGCCTGTGACATTTGCTATAAAAATCTTCTTTAGAACAACTACCTAAACAGATACCTGAAATCTCTAAAACGTTAAGTTTTTTTTTTTTTTTCTGAAAGAACCTCCATAGTTTTGCAGACTTTCAAAGGGGTCTCTGACCTGAAAATCATTGAAAACAAGTTCTACAGAGATTATTTTTCAGGTGTGAATGTTTCATGATTGTATCCAAATCTGTTATGTGCCTTGGAATAATGTGAAATTGAATTGGGATATGCAAAACAAAACAGCTCTCCAGGTAGTCATTATAACTTGGGTCAAGCTTGGCTTTGATTGTTTGCTTTATTTGTTTTGTTGAAGACACTCTTTAGAGGACAAAAGGGATTTGTCACTTCTTTGTTAAGCTGCATTTTTCTTGGTGTTCCTTGTGGATAAAATGTTTCTCTTTGGGATTTCTCTTTCTTCTTTTTTTGGGGTCAAATGAGCTTTGACATGAAGCATAAGAAACGTAAAAATGAACACAGAGAGGGTGCTACTTCTTATGTGTTCTATTTTCACCCTGCATGACCAAGCTGAACTGTATCTGGCAAGAGCCCCAATATACCATATTATTTATTTCTTCTGAGATTCAACAATTTCCCCTCAAGGCTGGCAGATGACACATACCTTGCCTTCAATGATATTCTTATGCCCACTCACTTAGGTGTGGCTTGCCTAATGTACCAGGAAAACTATTATAAAATCGTCTGACTTTTATGGGCTTCTTGAAATTCAAAGGCATACTGTCTGATTTATATTCACCTTGTAATATGTAAGAAGTAATGAGTCCACCATTACCTAAGCTCATAGAAAAATTCCCATGTTTTTCATTTTATCACAAGCGAAGGCATTATTTTCACACTTTAATTCTCACACTTCAACTCCTCTCTCCTTTTCTTTTCTAGAGGCTTTTAAGGGCCTTGGACTTTCTAGCTGGTTAGTTGTTCTTAGGCAATGGTTACCAGGGGTACCAATATTCCAGAAGAACTCAGTGTTTTGTGATTTGTCCTTTCTAGTCTGTTTTTTGTCTGACTAAATGGAATGTGTTTAATTCCATACTCACTACTACGGTTTGAAAGTGTCCACTTCAAGAATCAGGTGTAATAGACCAATGGAACAGCTTAGAGAACCCAGAAATAAATTTTCACACCTACAACATCTGATCTTCAACAAAGTTGATGAAAGCAAACAATGGGGAAGAACTCTCTATTTAATAAATGGTTCTGGGATAACTGGCTAGCCATATGCAGAGAACTGAAACTGGACCCCTTTTTTATACCGTATTCAAAAACCAACTCAAAATGGATTAAAGACTTAAACGTAAGACCTATCACTATAAAAACTCTAGAAAAATACCTTGGAAATACCATTCTGGACCTAGGCCTTGGCAAACATTTCATGATAAAATCTCCAAAAGCAATTGCAATAGAAACAGAAATAGACAAGTGGGACCTAACTAAAGAGCTTTTAAACAGCAAAAGAAAATTTCAACAGATTAAACAGACAACCTACATAATGGAAGAAAATATTTGCATGCATCTGACAAAGGTTTAATATCCAGAATCTATAAGGGATTTAAACAAATCAAGCAAAACAAACAAAAAACAAAACAAAAAATCCCCCACCAAAACAAAATGCAAACCATTAAAAAATGGGCAAAAGACATCAACAGATACTTCTCAAAAGAAGACATACATGCAGCCATCAAGCACATGAAAAAATGCTCAACATAACATCATTAGAGAAATGCAAATCAAAACCATAATGAGATATCATCTCATACCAGTCAAAATGGCTATTATTGAAAAGTCAAAAAATAACAGATGTTGGTGACATTGCAGAGAAAAAGGAATGCTTATACACTGCTGGTGGGAATGTAAATTAGTTCAGCCACTGTGGAAAGCAGTTTGGAGATTTCTCAAAAGACTTAAAACAGAACTACTATTCAACCCAACAATCCCATTACTGGTTATATAACCGAAGGAATAGAAATTTTTCTACCAAAAAGACACATGTACCGGTATGTTCATAAAAGTAGTATTAACAATAGCAGAGACATGGAATAAACCTAGATGCCAATCAATGGTGGACTGAATAAATAAAATGTAGTACATATACACCATGGCATACTATGCAGCCATGAAACAACAACAACAACGGCAAAAAACTGTAATCATGTCCTTTGCAGCAACATAGATGCAGCTGGAGGCCATTACCCTAAGTGAATTAATGCAGGAACAGAAAACCAAATACTGCATGTTGTTGCTTACAAGTGGGAGCTAAACATTAAGTACACATGGACAAAAAGAAACAATAGACACGGAGGCCTACTTGAGTGGAGAGGTTAGGAGGAAGGTGAAGGTTGAAAAACTACCTATGAGGTGCTGTGCTCACTATCTGTGTGATGAAATCATTTGTACAACAAATACCAGCAACATGCAATTTACTCAAGTGGTAAACCTGCATATGTACTCCATGAACATAAAATAAAACTGGAGAAAAGAAAAAATAAATAAAATGATTTTTGGTGAGAAAAAAAAATTAAGTGTGGCAAACATGATTGTGTTAACAGGTGAGGCCTTTAAATGGTGATTAGACCACGAAGGCTCTTCTTTGTCAAGGAGGTTAAGCCCCTCATAAGAGGCTTCACACAGCATTTGCCAGCTTGCCCTTCTGCCATGTGAGGATACGAGAAGAAGGCTCTCATCAGACACCCAAAGTTGGGGCATCTCGATCTTGGGCTTTTTAGCCTTGAAGCTGTGAGAAACAGATTTCTGTTCTTTATAAATTATTCAGTCTTAGATATTCTGTTTTAGCAGCACAAATAGACTAAGTAACTCACTTGGAAGATTGTGCTTTGATCCATATGTTCCTCTCCCATCATAGGTTCCCCTCTCATGACTTTCTTCTCTTTCTTCAGCTTCATGTAATCTAATGTATATTAATGAAAAATCCAGATCTGGAAACATGCATCAGAATGGCCCACCACCACCAAAAAATAAAAATAAAAACACGTAGTTATTTCTTGTTAAGCAAGAGCTTGATATGACCTCAAAGCCCAGTTCTCCAAACAAGGATGTGATTTTGCATAGATTTTGGGAAAGCTTCATATTCACAGATTTTTGAGTGTTTCGGGGTTGCCTGATTTTCAGGCATGGGCATGTGGTCGATAGACAGAGGCTACTGATGATTGGATAACTTTCAGAAGCATGGAAAAGTCACTAATTGGCTGATTTTGAAATGCTTCAGGCACTAACGTGAAGCTGTCACTGATTAATTGGGAATGTTTAAAGTCAATTTAAGTGTTTACTGGATGATGGCTAGGTTGTTATGGAAAAAAAATCAGTCTTTCCTTTTCTTAAAATTCGAGAATAGGAAATTTTTATTCAATTTTTGGCAGAAATTAATTTTTATGATATTTTTCATGTTAATTATCAGTTTATGAACCCTAGATTGATAAAAGCACATCACTAAGACAGTAAACAAATAATCCTTTTTCCTTAAATTTTATCTGGGCCATTATAGCTACTAAAAAGCAAAACACAATTTCTACAAAACTTGGAGAAAAAATTATTTAACCCAAGATTTCTTTAATGAAGTAACCATTCTAGTGTAAATGTAAAAGATGTATCTTCTCAAATATGTAAATATCTTTTGTTGAATTTACTGTGATTGCAGCTTCAATAAAAATGAATCACAATAAGGAAGCAAACATGGAAAATTATTAAAAAGGATAATGATGGTGGCTAATTAATTCAAATTAAATTAACTCAAATGCAGAATTAGCTTTAAACTACTATGGGTACAATGGTTAGGAAGAAAGTGATTGTTAATTTATTTAAATCAAAACACTATGTTGTAAACATAAGAAATAAAATTACTAAATTAAAAAACTCAAGACTATATCAATAACATTACAAAATAAGTGTAATTACTGGTGTTTAGAAATGGTGAAAGTTTCAGGAGGGAAAAAGGTTGGATAAGCATGCTAATGCATTTATATTTAAGAGAAGTAAATCTTAAATGCCATTATTACCTTAGATCAATACATTAAAAAATAAAAATTCAGGCCAGGCACAGTGGCTTACGCCTGTAATCCCGGCACTTTGGGAGGCCAAGGCGGGCAGATCATGAGGTCAGGAGATTGAGACCATCCTGGCCAACATGGTGAAACCCTGTCTCTACTGAAAATACAAAAATTAGCCAGGCACGGTGGCACGCGCCTGTAATCCCAGCTACTCATGCTGAGGTAGGAGAATCACTTGAACCCGGGAGGTGGAGATGGTAGTGACCCGAGATCGGGCCACTGCACTCCAGCCTAGCGACAGCTACACTCCGTCTCAAAAAATAAATAAATAAAAATAAAAATAAGAATTCCAACACATTATTTAACACTATAAGCACATTTTAAAACAGATTATGTAAATCCAGTCAACTCACATATAGATGAGAAAACACATGAAAATCATAGTCGAAAATACATACAACAATAAGACAGCAAAAATAAATAAAAATAAGACAAAGAACAAAGACATCTCTGGGTCAAACAGGAAACCTAAATTAAGTTCTGTCTACAAGAGACATTTATATAATAACACAGTTTAAAAATTGTGATAAATTAAATTTAAAAAAATTATGCAAATCCAAACAAAAAGAAACCAGGATATCACAATGTTTAAATTGATCAAAGTTGAATTAAAAAAAAACACAATTTGGGCAAAAATTAATATGTCACACAATTTTTACAATTAAGAAAAAAAGTAACTGAAAATTGTTTGTGTCTAATATATCCAACTGAATATGTAATTTTGAAGTATCAGTAAATACACAAAATTAATAAATTAAGATACTTATAATGAAATATTAAATAGCCTAATACTAAGAAATATTCTCACAAAATATGTGAACAATGGAATTCAAGGCATAAGCAATGACATCGCTAAATGCTGGTAAGACTGAAGAAATTAAGAGAAATTAGATGATTCACACTTTACTGGTAAGAATATAAATTGATACCACCACTCTGAAAATTTCTTAATAAACTATATACAAAACTCTCATATAATTCAGCAATTGGACTTTAGAGCATTTATCCCAAAGAAATGCTGACATCTTCACACAAAACTGTGTATGCAAATGTTTATAGAAGTTTTATTTGTAATAGGCAAAAACTGGAAACAACCCACGTGTCCTTCAACTGCAAATGGTTAAACAAACTGCGGTCTAGTCATACCACGGAATACAATTCAAAGTATAAAGTAAAAGCAATGACTATTGATATAGATAACAACCTGAAATAAATGCCAGAGAACTTTGCTGAGAAGAAAAGACCAATGTCAAAGCTCTTCTCAAAACGTTACATACTTTGTGGTTTCATTTACATAACATGCTTAAAATGACAAAATAATAGAAACGAATAACAGATTAGTGTCTGTCAGGGCTTAAGGAGCAAGTAGGGGTGAGTGGCTATAAAAGAACAACATGATTAAAAAATTATGTGTCTTGACTGTATCAATGTCAACACCTAATTTTGATATTTTACTAGTTTTGCAAGATACTACCATTAGAAAACTGGGTAAAGGAAACACAGTCTCTCTGTATCATTTCTTATAACTTCATATGAATCTGCAATAAATGAAAATAAAATATCTAGCTAAGAAAAATGAAGGCAAAATAAAGATATCCCTGCATTGTTGGAAAAAGAGAGATTTCATTTCTATCAAAACTGCTTTACAAGACATATTGTAGGAATTTTTTTCAGGAAGAAAACGTGATACCAGAAAGTAATTTGAATCCACATGAAAAAAATAAAAATAGTGGTAAAGGTAATTAGTAAGTCATTTACAAAGACATTACAATTGCATATTTCTTCTCCTTTCTTCTCAACTGATTAAAAAGCAATCGTTAAAACAATGTGTATGTAATTATATAACAGCACAAAGAAGGTGGATGGGAACAAAGCTTCATTAGAGTAAGGAAATGACACAAAATGGTTAACTGAAATACATAGGAATATATGGAGAGAATCAGAGAGGGTAATAAAAAGGTTAGTATAACCATATCTGCAATATATAACTGCTATTTTTCTCTCAGCTTCTTTGAAAGATGTAAAATTACAGAAGACAATAATTTAGCATTATATCATTGTGTTTGTAACATAGATGGAATATATGTAACAAATATAGCACAAAAAGGGGAAGAAATCAATTTATATAGAAGTAACATTTCTATGCTCATTGGAATTAATATACTATAAATTTGAAATGTGTCCTGATAAGATAAACATTTTATGTTCTAGGGCAATTGACAGACTGGATTAAAAACACAAGGTACAACTATATTTTCTCTACTGGAGACCCACTTTAGGTTTAAAGACAAATATTTTGAGATCAAAAGGATGGAAAAAATACTCATGCAAATGCAACCATTTCAAAGTTGGAGCAGCTATGCTAAAATAACACAAAATGGAGAGTAAAACAACAACAAATTGTTACTAAAAGTGAAGAAGGAGATTTTAGGATAATGTAAGGGTCAATCTACTAGAAATGTGTAACAATTGTAAAAATGCATGAACCTAAAAAGAGGACTCCCAAAATACATGATGCAAAACTGCTAGAATGAAGGGAAAAATAGACAATTCAATAATAGTTGTAGCCTTTAATACCCCGCTTTCAATAGTGCATAAAACATCTAAAAAGAAGATCAACAAGATACAGGAGACTTAGCAACATTAACAGATATCTATATAGCTAACTGCACTCAAAAGCAAGACAGTACACATTTTTCTCAAGAGCACTTGGAGCATTTTCTAGAAGAGACCTTATGCTAGTTCACAAAATAAGACTCAACATATTTTAAATGATTGAAATCAGACAAAAATCTGTTCTCCAAACACAGTGGAATTAAATCAGAAATCAATAACAGAAGGAACAGTGAGAAATTCAACACACATCTAAATAACCAATGGACCAAAAAAAAGAAAAGAAAATTAGAAAATACTGTGAGATGAATAAAAGTGAACATGGAACATACAAACCCCATAAGATACAAATAGAACAGAACTTAGAGGGACATTTATAGAATTAAACACTAAACACTTATATTACAAAAGAATAAAGATCTCAAGTCAGCAAACTTACCTTTTACCTTAAACTTGAGAAAGAAGGTGAAACTAAAACCAGAGCAAGAAGAAAGAAAGAGCTTTAAAAATAGGGTAGACTCAAGGGAAATGGAAATTAGAAAAACAATGGAGAGAGAGAGAAAGAAAAACAATGGAGAAAATAAACAAAACCACAAGTTAGTTCTCTGAAATGATAAACAAAATTGATAATGCCTTATTCATACTAATATAAAGGAGAAAAGACTCAAATCACTAAAGTTAGGCATGAAAGAGAGGACATTGCTACTATTATTACAGAAATAAAAAGAATTTTAAGGGAGTAATATGAACAATTATACTTCAACAAATTAGATAGCTTAGATAAAATGGACAAATTCCTAGACTAACATAAACTACCAAAACTGAGTCAAGAAAATGCCACAAATCTGACTAGACCCAAGAGGAGTAAGGAGATTGAATTTATAAGAAACTTTACATAGAGAAAAGCCAGGTTCCTATGCCATTACTGGTGAATTCCACCAAACATTTAGAAAAGAATGAATACCAATTAGTTATACCCATTCGTAAGAAATAGAAGAGGAGAAAATACTTACCAACTCATCTAATGAGGCTAGGGTTGCCATCATACTATCACTAGACAAATACATCATAAGAAAGAAAAACTACATGTCTTGTGACTCTAGACACAAATGTCTTCAAGAAAATACTAGAAACCATATACAGCATCACATATAAAGGATCATCATATACCATGACTATGTAGATTTTATCCCAAGAATGAAAAGTTTGTTGTACATTTGAAATCAAATAATGTAAGTCACCATATTAGTAGAACAAATGAGGAAAAACACATAATCATATCAGTAAATACAGAATAAGTATTTGAAAAAAATCCATTACCCTCTCACTATAAAAACACTCATCCTTGCAGAAGCTCTTTACTTTAATTAGATCCCATTTGTCAATTTTGGATTTCGTTGCCATTGCTTTTGGTGTTTTAAACATGAAGTCCTTGCCCATGCCTATGTCCTGAATGGTAATGCCTAGGTATTCTTCTAGTGTTTTTATGGTTTCAGGTCACACATGTAAGTCTTAAATCCATCTTGAATTAATTTTTTTATAAGGTGTAAGGAAGGGATCCAGTTTCAGCTTTCTACACATAGCTAGCCAGTTTTCCCAGCACCATTTATTAAACAGGGAATCGTTTCCCCATTTCTTGTTTTTGTCAGGTTTGTCAAAGATCAGATAGTTGTAGATATGCGGCATTATTTCTGAGGGCTCTGTTCTGTTCCATTGGTCTATATCTCTGTTTTGGTACCAGTACCATGCTGTTTTGGTTACTGTAGCCTTGTAGTATAGTTTGAAGTCAGGTAGCATGATGCTTTCAGCTTTGTTCTTTTGGCTTAGGATTGACTTGGCAATGCGGGCTCTTTTTTGGTTCCATATGAACTTTAAAGTAGTTTTTTCCAATTCTGTGAAGAAAGTCATTGGTAGCTTGATGGAGATGGCATTGAATCTATAAATGACCTTGGGCAGTATGGCCATTTTCAGGATATTGATTCTTCCTACCCATGAGCATGGAATGTTCTTCCATTTGTTTGTATCCTCTTTTATTTCCTTGAGCAGTGGTTTGTAGTTCTCCTTGAAGAGGTCCTTCACATCCCTTGTAAGTTGGATTCCTAGGTATTTTATTATCTTTGAAGCAATTGTGAATGGGAGTTCACTCATGATTTGGCTCTCTGTTTGTCTGTTATTGTTGTATAAGAATGCTTATAATTTTTGCACATTGATTTTGTATCCTGAGACTTTGCTGAAGTTGCCTATCAGCTTAAGGAGATTTTGGGCTGAGACGATGGGGTTTTCTAGATATACAATCATGTCATCTGCAAACAGGGACAATTGGACTTCCTCTTTTCCTAATTGAATACCCTTTATTTGTTTCTCCTGCCTGATTGCTCTGGCCAGAACTTCCAACACTATGTTGAATAGGAGTGGTGAAAGAGGGCATCCCTGTCTTGTGCCAGTTTTCAAAGAGAATGCTTCCAGTTTTTATCCATTCAGTATGATATTGGCTGTGGGTTTCTCATAGATAGCTCTTATTATTTTGAGATACATCCCATCAATACCTAATTTATTGAGAGTTTTTAGCATGAAGGGTTGTTGAATTTTGTCAAAGGCCTTTTCTGCATCTATTGAGATAATCATGTGGTTTTTGTTATTGTTTCTGTTTATATGCTGGATTACGTTGATTGATTTGCATATGTTTAACCAGGCTTGCAACCCAGGGATGAAGCCCCTTGATCATAGTGGATAAGCTTTTTAATGTCCTACTGGATTCGGTTTGCCAGTATTTTATTGAGGATTTTTGCATTGATGTTCATCAAGGATATTGGTCTAAAATTCTCTTTTTTTGTTGTGTCTCTGCCAGGCTTTGGTATCAGGATAATGCTGGCCTCATAAAATGAGTTAGGGAGGATTCCCTCTTTTTCTATTGATTGGAATAGTTTCAGAAGGAAAGGTACCAGCTCCTCCTGGTACCTCTGGTAGAATTCGGCTGTGAATCCATCTGGTCCTGGAGTCTTTTTGGTTTGTAAGCTATTAATTATTGCCTCAATTTCAGAGCCTGTTATTGGTCTATTCAGAGATTCAACTTCTTCCTGGTTTAGTCTTGGGAGGGTGTATGTGTCAAGGAATGTATCCATTTCTTCTAGATTTTCTAGTTTATTTGTGTAGGGGTATTTATAGTATTCTTGATGGTAGTTTGTATATCTGTGGGATTGGTGGTGATATCCCCTTTTTCATTTTTTATTGAGTCTATTTGATTTTTCTCTCTTTTCTTCTTTATTAGTCTTGCTAGTGGTCTATTAATTTTTTGGATCTTTTCAAAAAAACAGCTCCTGGATTCATTGATTTTTTGAAGGGTTTTTTGTGTCTCTATCTCCTTCAGTTCTGCTCTGATCTTAGTTATTTCTTGCCTTCTGTTAGCTTTTGAATGTGTTTGCTTTTGCTTCTCTAGTTCTTTTAATTGCGACATTAGGGTGTCAATTTTAGATCTTTCCTGCTTTCTCTTGTGGGCATTTAGTGCAATAAATTTCCCTCTACACACTGCTTTGAATGTGTCCCAGAGATTCTTGTATGTTGTGTGTTTGTTCTCATTGGTTTCAAAGAACATCTTTATTTCTGCCTTCCTTTCTTTATGTAGCCAGTAGTCATTCAGGAGCAGGTTGTTCAGTTTCCATGTAGTTGAGCGGTTTTGAGTGGGTTTCTTAATCCTGAGTTCTAGTTTGATTGCACTGTGGTCTGAGAGACAGTTTGTTATAATTTCTGTTCTTTTATATTTGCTGAGGAGATCTTTACTTCCAACTATGTGGTCAATTTTGGAATAGGTGTGGTGTGATGCTGAAAAGAATGCGTATTCTGTTAATTTGGGGTGGAGAGTTCTGTAGATGTCTATTAGGTCCACTTGGTGCAGAGCTGAGTTCAGTTCTTGGATATCCTTGTTAACTTTCTGTCTCGTTGATCTGTCTAATGTTGACAGTGGGGTGTTAAAGTCTCCCATTATTATTGTGTGGGAGTCTAAGTCTCTTTGTAGGTCTCTAAGGACTTGCTTTGTGAATCTGGGTGGTCCTGTATTGGGTGCATATATATTTAGGATAGTTAGTTCTTCTTGATGAATTGATCCCTTTAGCATTATGTAATGGCCTTCTTTGTCTCTTTTGATCTTTGTTAGTTTAAAGTCTGTTTTATCAGAAACTAGGATTGTAATCCCTGCTTATTTTTTGTGTTCCATTTGCTTGTAGATCTTCCTCCATCCCTTTATTTTGAGCCTATGTATGTCTCTGCACGTAAGATGAGTTTCCTGAATACAGCACACTGATGGGTCTTGAGTCTTTATCCAATCTGCCAGTCTGTGTCTTTTAATTGGAGCATTTAGCCCATTTACATTTAAGGTTAAAATTTTTATATGTGAATTTGATCCTGTCACTATGATGTTAGCTGGTTATTTTGCTCCTTATTTGATGCATTTTCTTCCTAGCCTTGATGGTCTTTACAATTTGGCATATTTTTGCAGTGTCTGGTACCGATTGTTCCTTTCCATGTCTACTGCTTCCTTCAGGAGCTCTTTTAGGGCAGGCCTGGTGGTGACAAAATCTCTCAGCATTTGCTTGTCTGTAAAGGATTTTATTTCTCCATCACTTATGAAGCTTTGTTTGGCTGGATATGAAATTCTGGGTTGAAAATTCTTTTCTTTAAGAATGTTGAACATTGGCCCCCACCTCTCTTCTGACTTGTAGAGTTTCTGCCGAGAGATCAGCTGTTAGTCTGATGGGCTTCCCTTTGAGGGTAACCCGACCTTTCTCTCTGGCTGCCCTGAACATTGTTTCCTTCATTTCAACTTTGGTGAATCTGACAATTATGTGTCTTGGAGTTGCTCTTCTCAAGGAGTATCTTTATGGCATTCTCTGTATTTCCTGAATTTGAATATTGGCCTGCCTTGCTAGATTGGGGAAGTTCTCCTGGATAATATCCTGCAGAGTGTTTTCCAACTTGGTTCCATTCTCCCCGTCACTTTCAGGTACACCAATCAGACGTAGATTTGGTCTTTTCACAGAATCCCATATTTCTTGGAGGCTTTGTTCATTTCTTTTTATACTTTTTTCTCTAAACTTCTCTTCTCACTTCATTTCATTCATTTGATCTTCCATCACTGTTACCCTTTCTTCCAGTTGATCGAATCAGCTACTGAGGCTTGTGCATCCGTCACATAGTTCTCGTGCCGTGGTTTTCAGCTCCATCAGGTCCTTTAAGGACTTCTCTGCATTGGTTATTCTAGTTAGCCATTCATCTAATTTTTTTCAAGGTGTTTAACTTCTTTGCCATGGGTTTTACCTTCCTCCTTTAGCTCAGAGTAGTTTGATCATCTGAAGCCTTCTTCTCTCAACTCCTCAAAGTCATTCTCTGTCCAGCTTTGTTCTGTTGCTGGTGAGGAGTTGCATTCCTTTGGAGGAGGAGAGGTGCTCTGATTTTTAGAGCTTCCAGTTTTTCTGCTCTGTTTTTTCTCCATCTTTGTGGTTTTATCTACCTTTGGTCTTTGATGATGGTGATGTACAGATGGGGTTTTGGTGTGGACGTCCTTTCTGTTTGTTATTTTTCCTTCTAACAGTTGGGACCCTCAGCTGCGGGTCTGTTGGAGTTTGCCAGAGGTCCACTCCAGACTCTGTTTGCCTGGGTGTCAACAGTGCACACTGTAGAACAGCGGATATTGGTGAGCAGCAAATGTTGCTGCCTGATGGTTCCTCTGGAAGTTTTGTCTCAGAGGAGTACCCGGCCGTGTGAGGTGTCAGTCTGCCCCTACTGGGGGGTACCTCCCAGTTAGGCTACTTGGGGGCCAGAGACCCACTTGAGGAGGCAGTCTGTCCATTCTCAGATCTCCAGCTCCGTGCTGGGAGAATGACTACTCTCTTCAAAGCTGTCAGACACGGACATTTAAGTCTGCAGAGGTTTCTGCTGCCTTTTGTTTGGCTATGCCCTGCCTCCAGAGGGGGAGTCTACAGAGGTAGGCAGGCCTCCTTGAGCTGTGGTGGGCTCCACCCAGTTCGACCTTCCCGGTAGCTTTGTTTACCTACTCAAGTCTTGGCAATGGTGGGTGCCCCTCCCCCAGCCTCGCTGCTGCCTTGCAGTTTGATCTCAGACTGCTGTGCTAGCAATGAGCGAGGCTCTGTGGGTGTAGGACCCTCTGAGCCAGGTGCAGGATATAATCTCCTGGTATGCTGTTTGCTAAGACCGTTGGAAAAATGCAGTAGTAGGGTGGGAGTGACCCGATTTTCCAGGTGCCAGCTGTCACCCCTTTCTTTGATGAGGAAAGGGAATTCCCTGACCCCTTGCACTGCCTGGATGGGTGATTCCTTGCCCTGCTTCGGTTCATGCTCGGTGTGCTGTACCCACTGTCCGACACTCCCCAGTGAGATGAACCTGGTACCTCAGTTGGAAATGCAGAAATCACCTGTCTTCGGCATCTCTCATGCTGGGAGCTGTAGACTGGAGCTGTTCCTATTCGGCCATATTTTGCAATCCACTTATCTGACAACGGGCTAATATCTAGAATCTACAAATAACTCAAACAAATTTACAAGAAAAAAACAAACAACCCCATCAAAAAGTAGGCGAAGGATATGAACAGAAACTTCTCAAAAGAAGACATTTATGCAGCCAAAAGACACATGTAAAAATGCTCATCATCACTGGCCATCAGATAAATGCAAATCAAAACCACAATGAGATACCATCTCACACCAGTTAGAATGGCAATCATTAAAAAGTCAGGAAACAATAGGTGCTGGAGAGGATGTGGAGAAATAGGAACACTTTTACACTGTTGGTGGGACTGTAAACTAGTTCAACCATTGTAGAAGTTGGTGTGGCAATTCCTCAAGGATCTAGAACTAGAAATACCATTTGATCCAGCCATCCATTACTGGGTATATACCCAAAGGATTATAAAACATGCTGCCATAAAGACACATACACATGTATGTTTATTGCGTCACTATTCACGATAGCAAAGACTTGGAACCAACCCAAATGTCTAACAATGATAGACTGGATTAAGAAAATGTGGCACATATACACCATGGAATATTATGCAGCCATAAAAAATGATGAGTTCATGTCCTTTGTAGGGACATGGATGAAGCTAGAAACCATCATTCTCAGCAAACTATCGCAAGGACAAAAAACCAAACACCACGTGTTCTCACTCATAGATGGGAACTGAACAATGAGAACACATGGACACAGGAAGGGGAACATCACACAATGGGGCCTGTTGTGGGGTGGGGGGAGGGGGGAGGGATAGCGTTAGGAGATGTACCTAATGTTAAGTGATGAGTTAATGGGTGCAGCACACCAACATGGCTCATGTATACATATGTAACAAACCCGCACGTTGTGCACATGTACCCTAAAACTTAAAGTATAATAAAAAAAAAAAAAAAAAAACACTCAGCCACTAGGAATATAAGGGAACTTGGTCAACCGGATAAAGTGCCTCTACAAAAAATCCATAGCTAACATCATACTTAATGGTAAAAGACTAAATTCCCCTTAAGTTCATAAACTGTACAATGATATCCACTCTCTGATTTTGTTCAGCATTGTTAGAAGTTCTAGCCAGGACAATTAGGCAAGAAAAAGAAACAAGAGTCATCCATATTGGAAAGGAAGGAATAAAACTATCTCTATGTGCTGATGAAATGATTTTATATCTAGAAAATCTTAAGAAATCCAATAAAAACTCTTAGAACTAATAAACAAGTTCAGCAAGCTTTCAGGGTATGAGATCAGTATATGAAAATCATTTGTGCTTCTATACACTAGCAATAAACAATCCAAAAATGAAAATAGAAAATCAATTTTATTTAAAATAACATGAAGAAATACAGTACTTAGAAGTAAATTAAGCAAAGGAGACCAATATCTTTATACCAAAAACAACAATACATTGTTGAAAGATATTACAGAAGACCTAAACACATGGAAAGATGTTCCAGTGTCATTTTTCAGAAACGTAATATCATTTAAGTGGCAATTATTGTCAAATTAATCTATAGATTCAAGACAATATCTATCAAATTCCATCTTTTTTTTTTTCAGGAATTGACAAAGTGATATTGAAATTCGTATTAATATTCCAAAAACAAGAGTAGCCAAAACAGCCTTTAAAACAAAGAGCAAAGTTGGATAACCCATAATTTCTGACTTCAAAACTGAATACAAAGCTACAGTAATCAAGACAGTTTGGTAATAGCATACAGACAAACATAGATACATGGAAAGAAATTGAGAATCTAGATATAAACCATGACATTTAAAGTCAATTGGTTTTTGGAGCATGCCAAAGAAATTCAATTTTGTAAGATAAGCTTTTTGACAAATTGTGCAGTAATAACTGGTTCTCCACCTACAAAAGAATAAAGCTGGACTTCATCCTTATTTACATCAGAATTAACTGAAAATGTATCATAGACCTATATGTAAGAGCTAAAATTATAAAACTCATAAAAATATATCACAGTAAATATTCATAACATTAGATATTTCACAAAAAGCACAAGTTACACAAATGAAAGAGAAATTTGACTTTATCATAATTGTATTGGTCCGGGATCTACAGAGAAACAGAACCTGTGTACGAGTTAGTGTGTACATGTGTATATGTGAATGTGTGTGTATGTTTAAAGAGATTTATTATAAGATATTGGCTCATGCAATTATGGAGTCCAAGAAGTCCCACAATGTGCCTTCTGCAAGCTGGAAACCCAGGGAAGCTGATGATATAGTGCAGAGGGCTGAGAGCTGAAGAGCTGCTGGTATAAATCTCCATTTGAGTCTGAAGTCTTGAGAATAGGAGGACTGAGGGTATGAGAAGATCAGTGTCCCAGCTCACGTAGTCAGGCAGAGATGGAGCATTCAACTTTCCTTTTACTGCATTCGGACTCTCAAATGATTGAATGATGCTTACTCACATTCGAGAAGGCCATTTGCTTTATTCAGTCTGCCAATTCAAATGCTAGTGTATTTTGGAAATGCCATTACAGACAAATCCAGAAACAATCCTTAACCAGATATCTGGGCATCCTCGGGCCCAGTACAGTTGATACATAAAATTAACCATCAATAATAATTAAAAACTTCTGTGCTTCAAAGAACACAATTGAGAAAGTGAAAACACAACCCAGTGAATGGTAGAAAATTTTTGCAAAGGGTATATGTGAAAAGGAACTTGTAGCCAGAATAAATAACTTTTACAACTCAATAATAATACAAATAAACCAATTGAAAAATTGGCAAAAGATCGAAGCATGCATTTCCCCAAAGAGGTTATCTAAATTGCAAATAAACACATAATGAGATAACTCCACATCATTAGAGAATAGGAAAATGTGTATTAATACCACAGGGAAATACTAATTCGTACCCAGTGGGATAGATATAATTTAAAAATACATGTAAAAACAAATATCGACAAAGATATGGAGAAACAGGAACACTCATTCATTGCTGGTAGAAATGTGAAATGATGCAGCCATTTTTCAAAAACAGTTTGGTAGTTCCTTAAAATGGCAAACATAGAGTTACCATATACTTCCACTGCTGCCATGCATCCAAGAGTATTGAAAACATGCTTCCATGCAAAAACTTCTTGACACATATTTATGGCAGAATGTTTATAATAATAAAACGTTAGAAACAATACAAATGTCTGTCAACTAATGAATAGATTCAAAAACATGATATATTCATGCAATACAATATATTCAGCAACAGAAAGGAATAAGTAGTAACATATGTTACAACATGAATAAAAAATAAAAACATTGTACGTGAAAGAAACAAGTCAGTTTTCTATTGCTTTAACAGAATACCTGAGACTGGTTGATTTACAAGTAAAAGCAATTTAGGTTTTACAAATCTGGAGGCTGAGGAGTCCAAAGTTGAGGGTTTGCATCTGGTGAGGGCCTTCTTACTATGTTGTAACATGGCAGAGGATATTATAGGCCAAAGCAGATCAAGTATGTCTGAAATCTTTTTCTTTTTTTTTTTTCTTTTTTTTCTTATAAGGCCACAGTTCTATTGGATTAGGACCCCATCCATATGACTTCATTTAACCTTAATTAGCTCTTAAAAACATCTCTAGATATATAATCTCATTGGGGTTTATATTTTCAGCACATGAACTTTTGAGGGACATATTCAAACCATAGTACTATATATTATATACTTGATTTATATGAAATCTCTAGAATAAACAAATCTATAAAAACAGAAAATAGATTGGTGGTAATCTATGGATGAGTAGTAGTGGTGAGGAAGATTTGGAGCAAAAATGGGAATGACTGCTAATATGTACAGACTTTCTGGAGTGATGCAAATGTTCTAAAATTGATTTTGGTGATATTTTTGTGAATTCACAAAAAATAAAATTTTAAATTTCAAATAAGCATGTTTTATGGTATATAATTTATATCTCAATAAAACTGTTAAAAAATGAGATACTTTACACCTATTAGAATGCCTAAAATTTTTGAAGTCTGATAAGACAAATTGTTGACAAGGATGTGAAGCAATTAGAGCTCTTACATTTTTTGTTGAGACTATAAAATGCTACAACCACTTTGGTAGATTCTTTTGTAGTTTCTTATAGAATTATAAACTCACCATAGAAAATTGTGACTCCAATTGCTATGAATTCACTCATAAGTAGTAAAAATACGTTTATTCAAAGAGCTGTGCATTAAAGTTTATATCAACTTTATTCATTATACAAAAGAATTAGAAAAAAATTACTTTGCCAGTCAAGAAGTGAATGGATAAATAAATGTATTCTTCACAAATTATTGTCACATAATAAAGAACCACAAACTTAGCAATGAAAATATTGTAAATTTATCATTTTAAGGTTCTGAGGTTAGAAGTCCAAAATAGGTCTCATGGGACTAAAAGCAAGGTGTCAGCAGGCTTTTCTTTCTGGAAGTGAGAGTATGTTTCCTTGCCTCTTCCAGCTTAGAGGCTGCTCAGGTTCCTTAGCTCCTGAACGCTTTCCTCTACCCTCAAAGCAAGCAACGTTGTACCTCTGACTAGTCTTCTGTGGTCACATGACTCTTTGACCAAACATCTATGTATGTTAGTAAGAGTTCTACAAAAAAAGTTACACACACACACACATGCACATACTTGTGTGCACACATACATACACACTGACAGATTTATTTTAAGGTTTTGGCTTATAAGATTATAGAGGTTGGCAATTCTGAAATGTGTAGGGCTGGCCAATAGGCTGAAAACTCAGGCATAATTTCTTGAGGCGGAATTCCTTCTTCTTCAAGAAACCTCAGTCTTTGCTCTTAAAACCTTCAACTGGTTGCATAAAGTCCACCCACATTATGGAGGATAATCTATTTTACTTTAAGATAACTGATTGAAAATGTTAGTAACATATCTAAAACACTTTTACAGTAACATCTATATTATTGTTTAACTAAAACAAACAGGCATCATAACCTAGACAAACTAATACATAAAATTAACTATTGCATCAAGAAATCATATTGAGTCCACTTGGTTAATTCAGAAAAAATCTCCCCATCTCAAAGCCCTTAATTTAATCCCAGCTGCAAAGTGCCTTTAGCCATGTATGATAACATTTCACAGGTTCCAGGAACTAAGACATGAACATGTTTGGGGTGACATTATTCTGCCTGCCACATTTATATAAGGCTATAGCACTCAGAGGTAAAGTAGAAAACTTCAAACATGTTCATCAAAATAGAATCTCAAAAACATTATGCTAAATAAAAACAGATGCAAAACTGTACATGCTGGCAATTTTATGAATCCATTTATCTAAAAATGGAAAATAGACAAATCTAATGTATAGTTATAGAAAGTAGATGAGTGGGCTGTCTGGGGTCCTAGATGAGAGTTGGGACTGACTAGGAATGGATAAAAGAAAAGCCTTTACACTGTTCGAAATATTCTATGTATTGATTGTGGTGATTATAGCACAGATACACACATTTTTCAAAATTAGTGTAACTTCCTACTTTAAATAGCTGTATCTTATTTATGTATATGTTATCCCAAAATTAATTCTAAAATGAAAACAAATGCAACAATAAAACATAAAAGCAAATGTAACCTCTTTATTACACAGTAACTATCAAGCTTTGGGCCTTATAAATTTGGGCATGTATATGCCAAAATATCAACAGTGGTTTTTCCCGGGAAGTGGATGTATAATGTTCATTTTGGTTCAATTGGCTTCCGTAATGCTTGGGTTGTTTTCAATGAATATGCCCTTTAAAATAATATAGAAGATATTACTAGTAACAAAATAAAATGAACCTACTTTTTAATCCAGAAAGTTCATTTCTAAGAAAATGTTTTGCTATGGTTGGAATCAGAGATGCATGCAAATTTTATAAGAAAGAGCACTCATTCCATCATGTTTCAGAAAGTGAGAAATTAGGTTTAGCCTAACAATCCAAAAGTTGGAGTAGAAATGAGATGGTAATATAGTTTTGATATTTGTCTCCACTCAAATATCATGTTGAAATGTAATCCCCAATCTTGGAGGTGGGGCCTGGTGGGAGGTGTTTGGATCCTGGGGGCAGAGCCCTCATTAATGGCTTGGGACAATCCCTTGGTCATAAGTAAGCTCTTGCTCTGAGTTCACATGAGATCTGGCTCTTTAAAATTGTGTGACACTTCCTCATCGCCCCCAGTTCTCTTGCTCCTGTTTCAGTCATGTGAAGTACTTGTTCTACATTCAGCTTCTGCCATGTGTTAATGCTTCCTGAGGCTTCCCCAGAAGCAGATGTTGGCACTATGCATCCTGTGAACCCTGCAGGACGATGAGCCCATTAAACCTCTATCATTTATAAATTACCCTATCTCAGGTGTTTATCTATAGCAATGCAAGAATAGCCTAATGCAGAAAATTGGTACTGATTGGTGGGGCATTGCTATAAAGATACCTGACTGTGGAAACGGCTTTGGAACTGGGAAACACACAGAGGTTGAAAGCATTTGGAGGGCTGAGAAGAAGACAGGAAGATGAGGGAAAGTTCAGAACTTCTTAGAGACTGGTCAAATAGTTGTGACAAAAATGCTGGTAGTGATACGGATAATGGAGTCAAGGATGACATGGTCTCAGATGAAAATGAGGAACTTATTGAGGACTGGATCAGAGGTCACATGTTATACCTTAGCAAATAACTTGTTCATGCCCTAGAGATCTGTGGAACTTTGAACCTCATAGTAATGATTTCAGGTATCTGCTAGAACAAATTTCTAAGCATCAAAGCATTCATGATGTGGCCTAGCTACTTCTAACAACCTATACTCATATGCGGGAACAAGGGAATGACTTAAAGTTGAAACTTCTATTTAAAAGGTAAGCAGAGAATAAACATTGGAAAAATGTGCAGCCTGGCCATTTGGCAGAGAAAGTAAAAGCCTTTTCAGGAGAGGAATTCAAGTAGGCTGTGGAACAACCATTTGCTAGAGAAATTTACATAACTAATAGGGAGCCCAGTGCTGAAAGTCAGGACAATGGGAAACAGGCCGTGAAAGCATTTCGTAGACCATCATGGCAGCCCCTCCATCACAGACCTTGAGACCTGTGAGGGAAGAATGGTTTCAGGGGCCTGACCCAAGGCCCCACTGCCCTGCTCAATCTCAACACACTGCTCCCCACATCCAGGCCACTCCAGCTCCAGCCTTGGCTCAGACGACCCCAAGTACAGCTCAGGCCACTGCTTCAGAGAGTGCAAGCCATAAAGCTTGGTGGCTTCCATGTAGCATTAAGCCTGTGGGCACACAGAGTGGAAGAGTGAAGGAGACTTGGCACTCTCCCTCTATATTTCAGAGGATGTATGGAAAACCTGGGTACCCAGGCAGAAGCCTGCTGCATGGGCAGAGCCCCCACAGAGAACTACTGGGGCAATGCCAAGGGAGACTATGGGGGATTGGAACCCCCACTCAGAGTCCCCACTCAGGTACCACCTAATGGAACTGTGAGAAGGGGGAAACTGCCCTCCAGACCTGAGAATGGTAGATTCACTGGTAGCTTGGACCCTGTGCCTGGAAAAGCCACAGGCACTCAACAACTTATGAGAGCAGCCACAGAGGCTGAACCTTGCAAAGCCACAGGGGTGGAGCTGCCCAAGGCTTTGGGAGTCCACCCCTTCTAACAGTGTGTCCTGGATGTGAGACATGGAGTTAGAGGAGGTTATTTCGGAGCTTTAACATTTAACGACTGCCCCTGCCTCCTTTCTTTTGGCTGATTTCTTTCTTTTGAAACAGAAATGCTCACCCAATGCCTATGCCCTCATTGTATCTGGGGAGTAAATAATCTGTTTTCGATTTTACAGGCTCATAGGTTGAAGAGACTTGCCTTGTCTCAAATAAGACTTTGGACTTTGGACTTTTCAGTTAATGTTGAAAGGAGTTAAGATTTTGGGAGACTATTGGGAAGTTATAATTGTGTTTTGCAATGTGAGAAGGACAGGAGATTTGGGTGGTAGCAAGGGCAGAAGGCAAAATGATGTAGTTTGGATGTTTGTCTCTACCCAAATCTCATGTTGAAATGTAATCCCTGGTTTGGAGGTAGGGCCTGGTGGTAAGTATTTGTTTGGATCACGGGGGCAGATCATAGGGGCCATCACCTTGGTGATAAGTGAGCTCTCGCTCTGAGTTCACATGACATCCGATCATTTAACGTGTGTGGCAACTCCTTCCTACTCTTGCTCCTGTTTTGCCATGTGAGCTCCTGTTTTGCTCCTGCTCTGCCTTCCACCATGAGAAACAGTTTCCTGAGGCATCTCCAGAAGCAGATGCTGGCACTATGCTTGCTATATAGCTGGCAGAACTGTGAACCAATGAAGCCCTTTAAAAAAATTACCCAGTCTCAGGCATTTATTTATAGCCATGTGAGAGTGGCCTAATACAGATGATGTGGGTAGAGCCATACCATGGAGTGCTATCAGCCATTGGAATGTCTGCACACCAAAAACACTTTATGGCATAGGAAAGACAGTGTGTCAGTTAAATGTACACAATATAGACATCTAAAAATTATAACTGTGTACATATAGTGATCCTATTTTTATATATTTTTAAAACAAGTAACTGATTCCAAAATTCTTAGTGTATTTTTGCAATTACTCATGACATTTATTATTTCTATCTTTCTATATTTTGTGCAATGTCAACAATAAATTTGTATTACTTTTATCACACAAAACACATAGGATGTGGCTGGAATATAGGGGATGCTAAATAAATAGTGTTTAAATATAAATACAATTAATCAAAATGTTCAAAATGGGATAATATGACTGCGTACGGTTAGGTGTTGCCATTGTGTAATGGGAAATAGAGAAAAGACTTGAAATATCAGCAATAGAGTTAAGCTACTGTATATTTATGTATTAGATTATACTATACGGAATTGCTACTTTTACAGCTCAAAATGGTCAAATATTGCAGTTTTTATGTATTTCAACCTACATACTGGGAAGATACTTCAATAGGTAAATTGTGGGAATAAATACCCCTATGGAACGCGTATGGGAATAAAATATCGTTTCTGCCCCAAAGCGGTAACAGTTAAATCTTCAGTCTTGTGAAAGTAAAACAATTTTATCAGGGCATATTTTCAATGTTAATAATTTTAAAAAAATTTAGCTTGGACTCAGAATTCATTTTTCTGTAGTAGCAGCTGTATATGAGGTGATGATATCTACAGTGTAGCCCACAAAACCTATTTAACCCACAGTGCAGCTGAAATATAGTAGTAATTTATCCACATAAAATCATGTTCATAATAATGTTGCTTTAGGGAGTCGAATGCAGAGTTTATTTCTAATGGAAACAGTAGAAAACATGGCTCTCTTGGGACTAGAGCCCATGTTCCTTTGTTTTCCATTTTAGTGTGGATAAAACTGCTTTAAGAACGTTTGTGGTGCCACAAAAGCATGTTTTGCTTCAAGCATTCATGGACTGGTCTGGTGATGCACAGCTTTGCTGCTTCTGTGTCTGTTGCCCTGGGGAGATGTGAAGAAGTAGGCCAGGCATCTGAGGACTTGGACTGCATCCTGTTTTAGCCCGATTTCCTCAGTGCCATTGGTCAAGTCACTAAGATGTTCTGGGACCAAATTTCCATATTTAATGGAATCTATATATTTTTTCACAATGTATTCAATGTGGTTGTTAGTAAATATAAAGAAATTGGTTAAATATTATTATATAATGTAAGTTTTGCTGTGGTTTTATAAGAAAAGAATTCACAATATTAGGCTAATAATTTAACTTTGTGGATCCAAAGTACAACTGAATGCTGCTAATAAGAGAAACAAAAAATACTCCCTAAATGTGTTTTGTTTTAGATTGGGTTTTATGTGTGCTTGACTTCTCTCTTGGGTTTTATGTTGCTTGACCTCTCTCTCTCTCAGTGTGTGTATGTGTGTGTGTGTGTGTGTACATACAAGTGCGTATATAAAATTGTTTTCTCTTGAAGAAAATGATATGTAGGACAAAGAAGGGCAGAATAACTTTGGGGAAATACATACACATGAATGTAAATAAACCCCACACTGAGTAATATAATGTTACATACTATAAATAAGAAATATTATTCCTCTAGTGGAACATCAGAATAATGACTGTAATTGTCAGGTGCTGTTCAATATAGTATGTTATTAAATCAATATAGGAAAAGAAATTTTTTAACTTAGGACATTATAAAAATAAAGGAAAACAAAACAAAAAAAGACAAATCGATAATGGCAGAACATACCCAATAACACGCTTTATGCAGCTAACTATACAGGTTATTTGTTCATAAACAAAGTATACCCTCATTAACATAGCATTATACTTTTGATATAACACTTATGCTTTTGATATAGCACAGTTCTAGTATTTAATTTCTGGTTCCTGTTTCATTATAGGTGTAAATTGTGAGCCAGATGTAGCTAAGGAAAATAAATCTGTCCTCCTCTGTTTTCATTCATTTTTGCTATTCCTTTTCTATGTGCCCTAAATGGCGTTTTAATCCATGTGGTTCCTATCTGGAATGACTGTTTTCTTGTTATCAAGAGATAGTATAGGATATTAGTTAAGAGCCTGGCTCTAACCCTAGAATCTGTGGGTTTAAATGCCAGCCCTGCCATTCCTACCTACCTGACCTGGAGCAAGAGGCTTCATTTCTCAGAGGCTCAGATTCTTCTGTACAATTGGAAATGAAATAGGATAGATGAAAGAATTAGGTGAGTTCATGCATTTTGGACAGTTCTTGAAACATTGTGATCTTTGAATAGATGTCAACTACTACTACTACTATTTCTATCTTTTCCTAAGTGTTCTTTAAATGTTGCCTGTGTATTCTGTGCCACTGGTCTTGGGGCAGGCATAATAATAATGTTAATAATAAAATAACAGAAAGCAAAGTTTATTTAGTGCTTACTATGTGTTGCGCATTGTGCCAAGTATTTTAAATAATATCCACTGATTTCCACAATACTTGACCAAAGCAATTTAAGCAACTTACCAAAGTAGTTTAAGTAATTTGCAAAGATCATATTGCCAAGAAAGAGGTGCTAGAATTTGATTAGATCCATGCATAATACTTATTCCAAAAGACACCTAAGGAATGCCCTTTGGATGTCCACTCTCATGTATGCTACATTCCAAATAAGCCTGACCACAAACTGGAGAATCCGTTATGATTTTTCCTTACCCTGCTCACTGGAACGTAAGGTCCTATTAAGCACTTCCTGTCTTGCTGCTTAATATTTAGATAACAAGTAATTAATTTAGGCAACTTTACAGCTCTGGATTTTGTGCAAATCTGCAAACATTCCTTAAAACATTCCAACAAATGGCAGGAAGAAGATTTCAATTATATGACAGAATAGAAAATTTAAAATGGCTGTGAATTACTACACTTTAAGGACATCATCTGAAATTAAAATTAGAAAACTACTTCGTTTAAGGAAGAAAACTCTTCACCCTAAATTAAATATTGCAACTTTGTTTTTGAAAAGTTTTATTTGGCCTTCAAAAGACGTGTGTGTGTGTGTGTGTGTGTGTGTGTGTGTGTGTGTGTGTGTGTGTGTGTATACATACTTTGTATTTCCTTTATTTGAATAACTTTATGCAAGATGTATACTGTCCCATTCGAATACTTTACTTCCCCCTTCTTTTTTTCATTTGCCATGCACCAATATGCACCTAGACTAAGTGACACCTCTGTGTTACTTCATTGATATTTTTAAGCCTTCCAGTTGTAACCCCTGCATTTAACTAAGTAAGAATCTATAATTAATGATTAATGTTTATTATGTCCTATTCTTAAAAAAATGGTCATAACTTTCTCTATGCCTTTGTTATTCTCCAGGAACTGTAGTGAGTGAGAGGAATATATTTACTTCTTGTACAGGAGACGTGGCATAGTATGGAGGAAGATGTGAATTTTTTCACTTTTTATGTACTTACAAAATTCTCCAAATTAAGTTTACTGCTGTAGCATTTTTAAAAATTTAACCCATAGCATGGGTAAGTTGTCAAATGCTGTTATTTTCAGTGATTTCAAAATACATGTTTCCAATTAGTAATATTGGAAAGCTTATTTTTATTTTAGGAGGACACAGCATCAACTATATCTAACTTTTGAAGAAATCAGGTCTGGGTACATGTAAGGCAAATATTCTACCAAAATATAGGAGCCATATTTTCTTTCTAAGTTAAGACATAACAATGAACTCCCAATTATACTTATCTCCTGTAATACTGAAAGTTTGGAATCTCAAATTTCAGTTTTCAAAAATATTTAAAAATTTGTTGGTATTCAATGGCACTATCTTAAGCAAAACAGATTAGCAATGATGTTTTGTATAATACGACTATACATTTAAAAACTCATTTTCATAAGCTCAAATGCTTGCTTGAAATACTGTCATAATCATCTCTTTGTGCAAAACTTGAAAATTTTTCCTTCTAAATCATATGCTTATGTAAGTTTCCTATTAACAATTCATTCTTCTCAAAACCCCCCTCCTGCCAGCCCAGATATGTCGACTTGTGTTCTAACAGTTCAAACAATTTGATGATTATTTTTCTCTCTTGTTCTCCTCTCACATTTTAAATTTTTTCCTGCTACCTTTGAGTTTATTGCCTTTTTCTTGAAAATAATATGCATATTTTAGAATCATTTTCTATCCCCTGGTTGTTTTGTATAAGCAATAACATATATTGATACTTAAAATGATGGCATATTCTACCACGTAAGAAAGAAAATGACACAGACAATGTCAAAATAACCACCTGCCATTGAAGTTGTAGATGGAGAAGAATATTGCCACTCTTAACATTTTCTGCATTATAAGCTTTTCATCTCAACACATTGTTGGTGAAGTGTGAAAAATGGTTTAATTGGTGAAGTTTATCCTCCACCTCTGTTATATACAATTCATGTTACACATTACACACACTATATAAAATCTTCTACTGAAGGAAGAAAGAATTTTCTGTACTTTTGGAACTTTGCAAGTGAAGTATTTCATGTAAACAGATAATTAATAGGTAAACAGAAGTATTCTATAACTCACCTTTGTTTTTGAACAAGGCTGTCCTTCAAATTGAAGTACATTTGTGGAATGAGAGGAGAGTGGTCATAAAATTAGGAGTCAAGTAATTCTTCATGATCTTTATTTTCTTACATCTTGGGCCTACATGGATGCGATAGGGCCTCGTTAGCCAGATCCTTTACATACATACTACTTTCCACTTTTAAATGATTATTCTTATCTTCAGCTCAATTAAATATTTATAAAACAATCAAGTGTTTTTAAACATAGTAAAAGAGGAAAGAAGAGAAGGAAGCTGTTCGTATTTTGATCTACATTAAAAGGGCAGTTGGTTGGGTAGAAGTGGTCAGAATGTTGCTGCCAGTAGCATAACAATAACAGGATAAACATAAATTTCAGGAAAAATTATTATGTCTCCAGGGTACACATGTCTCTCTTTATGAGGATATTCTCTTCTCCAGTGATAATTTAGAGGTCTTAGGTTCTATTTATGAATGAAGACAAACTTCTGAGAAACGTCTGCTTCTTGCTGAAATCACACTAAAATATCAGAAAAGAGATAAAAGTTTATACACCATAAAATCAAAAATGGAATAGGAGAAACAGCGATATATTTTAGAAAACTGAAAACAGGCTGGGTGAGGTGGCTCATGCCTGTAATCCCAGCACTTTGGGAGGCTGAGGCAGGAGGATCACTTGAGGTCAGGAGTTCAAGACCAGCCTGACCAACAGGGTGAAACCCCATCTCTCCTAAAAAACAAAAATTAGCTGGATGTGGTGGCAGGCACCTGTAATCCCAGCTACTCTGGAAGCTGAGGCAGGAGAATCACTTCAACCTGGGAGGCGGAGTTTGAAGTGAGTCGAGATCGCGCCACTGCCCTCCAGCCTGGGCAGCAGAGTGAGACTGTCTCCGAAAAAAAAAAAATAAAAAGAAAGAAAGAAAAAAGAAAGAAAACTAAAAACAAATGAACACATGATAACTGATTAGAACTAGAAGAAAGTGCATTTTAATGCAACCATGAGTAGAACCCAGCAAAAACACATTTGAATTACAGAACTGCATAAATTGGAGGCACTTCTGATAGTTGGGTGTATGTTGGGCTGATAAAAAGGAGGATTGTTTGGAAATCTGTGTAAGGAATAATCATCTGCTTTAAACTGAAGGTCAGTTGTCTAAAGACGTTAAGTCAGACATTGCTTTAGACTTGGGGACCCAAGCATAGCTGAGGATGAAAATACTATGTGGAAAGGTGGGCATCTGTGGAAATCTATATAGAGAGTAGTAAAACCACCTCCTCCACTCTGCTGTGAGAACACTGGCTACTGGGTTTGCAGTCTTCAGGCAGAATGATGAATAATTCCTCTCTAGAGAAACTGAGAGAGTTTGACAGTTGAATTTCCCCAAGAAAAAGCTCAGCAAGATTATCATAACAGAGAACATCTGCAGTTAATATATATATACATGGCAAAAGATACTGTTTATAAATATAGAAAAAGGGATTAAGAAAAAGAAAAAATATTTGAAATTTAAAATATATTGGAAAAAATTAAAAAATCAATGGTAAAGTGTTGGAAAATAAAGTTACAAAACTTCTCAGAACAGAAATGGAAAAAAACATGAAAAGATGACAAAACGAGATGATCCACACACAATACATAAACAATAGGAATTTCAGAAGAAATAACAATAAAAATAGAAAAAATATGTCAGTGACACTGGAAGCTAGAATTCTGCATCAAATATAATTACTCATCACATGTGATGGTAGAATAATGCTGTTGGGTGTTTGCATAGTGTAGGGCTAAAACACAAACTTTAGAGTCGGATTTCAGGGGTTTTAGTTCTGGAACAGCAAGCTTCTACATATCTTGGGGCTTAAATTTCAATTTCTTAAGTTTTTATTTTTCCAAGGAAATCAATAATTAATTCTCTTACTGGGTTGTTTTGAGGATTAAATAAGTAAACATACATAAAATGTAAAGAGTAGAGTATGGCATCTAAGAAGTTCTCAGAAAGTTGTTATCACAATTATTTTTTTCACAGACATACAAACCCTCAAGAAATTTACTTTTCTTCAAATAATTTCCAATGTGCTACTATAAGATATGGCCCATTAAAATTAAAGCCATGAATTAAGAGTAAAGAAGAAATGAAAACAAAAAAGAGGGGGTTTCAATGCAGGAAGGAGTTGATAGGAATTGCTAGGATGAAGTTAAATGTGAATCCCAAAGTGACAAGACATAAGCTATCCCACCGAATTTGAGAATAAACTTCTGATTAAAGAAGAAAAGGAGAGGGCCTCAAGAAGTATTTATCAAAGAACAAAATTAAGCCAATGAATTACATAATGTATGGACATAATGAAAGTATAATTATACTTCTGGAGAAGAGGTATGGGATGAATTAATGGGAAGTAATATTTAATCCCCTATAAGAAAATAAGGAAACAAAATAATTGTTAAGTGCAGTTAAAACAAAAAATATATTAAAAAAGAAAACAGAGACGAGTGAGGCAAAACAAGATGGCTGAACAGAATAATCCAGCAATCTTTCTCCCAACAGGAACACTAGATTGAACAACTATCCACACAAAGAAGCACCTTCACAAGAACCAAAAATCAGGCAAGCAATCACAGTACCTGGTTTTAACATCATATTAAGGAAAGAGGCTAAAAAAGACAATCTTAAATCACCTACACCACCCCTCTCCATCTCCCAGCAGCAGCCACGTGATGCGGAGAGAAAATCTGTGTGCTTGCAGGAGGGAGAGCACAGTGGTTGTGGAATGTTGCATTGGAACTCAGTGCTGCCCTGTCACAGCAGAAAGCAAGAAGGGGCAGGACTCAGTCAGCACCCATGGAGGGATTATTTAGGCCAGCCCCAGCAGTAGGAATTTGAGTTCCAGCAAGCCACAACACCACAGGCTAAAGGGCTCTGGGGTTCTAAATGAACTTGGATGGCAGTTTCAGCCACAAAGGATAGAATTCCTGGGCAAGTCCTAGTGCTGTGCTGAACTTGGAGCCAGTAAATTTGGGGTGCATGCAATCTAGTGAGACATCACCTGAGGTGGCTAAATGAGTGCTTACATCACCCCTTCTCCAACCCAAGACAGTACAGCTTGCAGATCCAGGAGAGACTCCTTCCTTCCACATGAGGAGAGGAGAGAGAAGAGTAAAGAGGAATATGTCTTGTGAATTGAATACCAGCTTAGCCACAGAAGAAGAAGTCACCAGGCAGAGTTCTGAGGCCCCCATTCCAGGCCCTAGCTCCTGGATGACATCTCTAGACACACCCCGAGCCAGAAGAGAACCTGCTGCCTTGAAGGGAAGGAAGGATACATTCCTGACAGGATTCATCACCTGCTGACTAAAGAGCCCTTGGGTCATGAATAACTAGCAGTGATAGCCAGGCAGTATTACCATGGGCCTTGGGTGAGACTCAGAGCCATGCTGGCTTCAGGTGTGACTCAGCACATTTCCGTCTGTGGTGGCTATGGGGAGAGACTCCTGCTTGAGGAAAGGAGAGGGAAGAGTAAAGGGGACTTTTTCTTGCAGCTTGGGTGCCAGTTCAGCCACAAGAGGGATTCTGCTGTCCCTGATTCTAGGCCTTGGCTCCTGCATGGTATTTCTGGACCTGCCCTAGGCCAGAAGGGAGCCCACTGCCCTGAAGCAAGAGATGCAGGCCTGTCAGTATTCACCACAAGTGAACTGAAGAACCCTTGGGCCATGATTGAACATCAGCACTAGCCAGGCAGTATTTGCTGCAGGCCTGTGGCAGTGATGGCCACAGAGAGAGTCTTCTCTACTTGAGGAAAGGGGAGGAAAAGATGGAAAAATCTTGCAGCTTGGGTGCCACATTAGATAGAGCACCAAGAAGATTCCTAGGTTCCCAACTCCAGGCCCTGACTCCTGCGCACCATTTCTAGGCCTACCCAGGGACTGGGATAACTCACCTCTCTGAATGGAAGAGGAGAAGCCTGACCGGATTTGCCACCTACTGACTGTGGAGCCCTTGGACATTGAGAAAACATAGGTGGTAAATAGGCAGTGGTCACCGCGGGCCCTGGGTGAGACTCAATACTGTGCTGGCTTTGGGTCAGACTCAGTGCAGTCCCAGTGGTGATGCTCACAGGAGTGCTATTGTCACCCCTTAGGCAGCTCAGCACAGTAATAAAGATTCCATTTGGGAGAAAGTAAGGGAAGAGAACAAGGATCTCTGACTGGTAATCCAGAGAATTATCCCAAATCTGACCCAAGAGCACCACGGTAGTACCTCTATGAGGCTGCAAGAACTAGTGTATTACTGGGCTTGGGGTGCCCTCTAATGCAGATACAGCTGCAGTGACAAAAGACTTAGATCACAGCAATCAAGTACCTTTGAATATTTGGAAAGTCTTCCCAATAGAAACAGGTACAAAGAAGCCCAGACTGTGAAGACTACAAGAAATATCTAGCTCTTCAGTTCCAAGACACTGAAAAATGTCCATAAGCATCAAGACAATCAAGGAAAATATGACCTCACCAAATGAACTACCTAAGGCACTAGTGACCAATCCCAGAGAGGCAGAAATATGTAACCTTGAAGAGAGTGGATTAAAAATATCTCTATGGAAGAGCTCAGTGAAAGTCAAGATAAGACAGAGAAGGAATTCAGAATCCTATCACATAAATTTAACAGAGATTGAAATACTTTTTGAAATCAGGAAGAAACTCTGGAGCTGAGAAATGCAACTGCATACATAAAAATGCATTAGAGTCTCTTAACAGTAAAAGTGATAAAGTATAAGAAAGAATTAAGGAGTTTGAAGACAGGCTATTTAAAAACACATAGTCGAAGGAGAGAAAAGAAAAAAGAATACAAAAGAATGAAGCAGATCTACAAGATCCAGAAAATAGCCTCCAAGGGGTAAATCTAAGAGTTATTGACCTTAAAGAGAAGGTAGGCCAGGTGGGGTGGCTCATGCCTGTAATCCTAGCACTTTGGGAGGCTGAGGTAGGCAGATCATCTGAGATCAGGAGTTCAAGACCAGCCTGACCAACGTGAGGAAACCCCATCTCTACTAAAAATACAAAAATATTAGCCTGACATGGTGACAAATGTCTGTAATCCCAGCTACTCAGGAGGTTGAGGCAGGAGAGTTGCTTGAACCAGGGAGGAGGAGGTTGAAGTGAGCCAGAAGCATGCCATTGTACTCTAGCCAGGGCAACAAAAGCAAAACTCTGTAAAAAAAAAAAAAAAAAAAAAAAAGAAGAAGGTAGAGAGAGTGATTTGGGTGGAAAGTTTATTCAAAGGGATAATAACAGAGAACTTCTCAAACCTGGAGAAATATATCAATATCCAAGCACATGAAAGTTATAGAACATCAAGTGGATTTCACCCAAAGAAGACCACCTCGAGACATTCAATAATCAAATTTCCAAAGGTCAAGGATAAAGAAATGATCCTAAAAGCAGCAAAATAAAAGAAACAGGTAACATACAAAGATCTTCAATATGTCTGGCAGCAGAATTCCCAGTGGAAAGCTTACAGGCCAGTAGAGAATGGCATGACATATACATAGCGTTGGAATAAAATTATCCTAGAATAGTATATCTGTTGGGAACAGGCCCCCAAATCTGGCCATAAACTGGCCCCAAAACTGGCCATAAACAAAATCTCTGCAGCACTGTAATATGTTCATGATGGCCATGACGCCCATGCTGGAAGGTTGTGGGTTTCCTGGAATGAGGGCAAGGAACAACTGGCCCACCCAGGGTGGAAAACCGCTTAAAGGCGTTCCTGAACCACAAACAATAGCATGAGTGATCTGCACCTTAAGGACATGTTCCTGCTGCAGGTAACTAGCCAAACCCACCCCTTTGTTTTGACCCTTCCCTTTATTTCCCATAAGGAATACTTTTATTTAATCTATAATCTACAAAAACAATGCTTATCACTGGCTTGCTGTCAATAAATATGTGGGTAAATCTCTGTTCAAGGCTCTCAGCTCTGAAGGCTGTGAGACCACTGCTTTCCCATTCCACACGCTATATTTCTGTGTGTGTGTCTTTAATTCCTCTAGTACCACTGGGTTGGGGTCTCCACGACTGAGCTGGTCTCAGCAATAGCCAATAAAAATATCCTTTAAACATTAAGGAGCAATAAAGACTTTCCCAGGCAAAGAAAAACTGAGGGATTTTATAACATCAGACCTATTTTACAAAAAATGCCCAAGGGAGTTCTTCAATCTGAAATAAAATGATGTTTATGAGCAATAATAATTCATCTCATCTGAAGATATTGCACAAAATTCACCTGTAATAGTGAGTACACAGAAAAACACAGAATATCATAACACTGTAATTCTGGTGCATAAACTACTCATACCTTGAGTAGAAAGACTAATAGATACAACTATCAAAAGTAAGAAATACAACAAATTTTCAAGACATAGTATAGTAAGACATATAATAAGACAACCACAAAAAATTAAAAAGCAGGGAGATGAAGTTGCAGTGTAGAGTTTTTATTAGTTTTCACTTTGCCTGTTTGTTTATGCATTCAATGTTAAGTTGCCATTAATTTAAAAAATAGGTTATTGAGGTCAATGAAGTGCAGGTGTGGCTGGAGAAGCTGTGGCTGCGCTTGGATCAGCACAGCACAGGCCAGGCAGTGAGCAGCCTGGATCTTCTTAAAGTGCTCCTGGCCAATCTCTCTGAAAGGATCTGGTTTTGGTTTTGTGCTTTCTTTCTCCATCAATTCCTGACGCTTCTTCTCAATTTTTTTATTCCTGTTTATAATGTATTCCTGGATGAATTCCATTGTCTTGTTGGGCAGCTTGGTGCTTATAAACTGCAGCGTCTCTTTGTGAAATTCACTTTGCAGATGCTTCTGGATCTCTTTGTCTTCAAATCTACAGAAATTGCCCACAGAAGAGGCCAACTGAATCCTGTTGGCTGCGCAGTCCTGCATCCTGTCTCGTCTCCTTTACTTTTCCCTTCTCTTTTTCACTTCCTCATCCTCGTCATCCTTCTCTCTGCCTACCAGAGTCACAGAATTCATCCTCACCTTTGAATTCTTCATCTCTTGAGTGGAAGTCATCAGCTTTGTTATCATTTTCTGAGTAATCTCCTTTGCTGTCAACCCAGGCTAGTTTTGCGTCGGCTCCTTACAAATCTGGAACTGCTTCTGTTTCCTTCCCATGCCATCTAGCCCAAAGGGGTCAAACCCTCTCCTTCTGGGTGGATCCCGATCCTGCATCTGGCCCTGCTAGTGACCACATCCTTAAGGCCAGTGCTGTCATAGCCACGTGACCCCTGCGTGCCCATCAAGCCTTAGTCAGTAGCCATGGATGGGGAGAAGAGCCAAGGAGGCCGCTGGCTGGGGAGAGGGCCTTCCCAGACCCCATCCCCTCATGTAGTTCAGCTCTTTCTAGGGCGTGGATAGAGGATCAGGGGAGGCCGAGGGTGGCTTGACGGGGTCGCTCCACATGAAGGTGCCGGGATTGCTCTGGTCCTGGAAATGGCCCTGGCCCCACCCGGCATGAAGCCATTGAGGGAGCCCTACTCCAGGGCCAGGTCTCAACATTCACTGTACTGCCCCCAAAAGCTGCCATTGGGGTGGAACCCCAGGTCGAAGTCATAGTCATAGCTGTAGCTGGGGCAGTAGGGGCTGTGCTCTGGCAGGCAGGCCATGGAGTCACAGGACTCCAAGGTCTGCAAGTGGAAGGAGCTCTTCCGGTCCTGGTTGCCTTCCCCACCGTGGCCGCTTCCCCCACTGCCTTCTTCCTTGGACATCATGTCCAAAAGCTGGTTGATCTTGGCAGTGAGGGAGTTGCAATTGTAGGTACCCCGCTCTGGGCCATAAGAGGCCATGTGCACGGAAGTGGCCCTGGCCACCAGGCCACCTTTGCTTGCCTTGGTGGCCTCCTATGAGACTGGGCTGGCTGCTGAACAGTTCAAGAAAACCAGTCTCCATGTGGCTAAGAGTTTCTTGAACAACAGACAGATACCTCAGGTGTGAGGCCCCTTACACCAGTGAAACTGGTGATACAGAAATAGGAGGAGATGGCAATTTAGGAGGTGAGGATATGGAAGAGACACCTGAGGAGGTGGCAGCAGACATCTTGGCCCAGGAGATTAGGACAGCAGTGAGGGCTGTAGATGGGAAAGGAGCTCTGCTCTGGAGACCAAGGCGATTGTGAAGGCCCCGTGGATACAGCAGACAACAGTAGTGATCTTCAAGCTGAACAGCTGCTGGAAGAGCAGATGCTCTGTGTAACAGCGTCTGAGTAGGGGGCCACAAGGCCAGAAGTGAGGCTGCAGAGACTGGAAGTGGGGCTGAGACAAAGGCAGCAGAGGCAGAAAGTGGTGGAACCATGGCTGCTTCTGCTGCAGTTGCCATGGAAGTCGAAGTGAAACAAGCTGATGTGTAATCCGAAGATGCTGTTTGCACAGAATTGATGCTCATTTCCCTGTTCAAAGGGATGTGATGTATGATGGATGCCTCGCCCTTTCTCCTTTGGCTTGTAAGCAGTACTAGGGTATGTGTTACCTTAAAATGCTCTAAACTAATATTGTTGAAGAGACTCAGCCATTTCTTCCTGAACCGTGCACCTCATGTCTTGTCTTTTGTGCAGTCACGTAGCTTCCCGCCCGGTTTTGAAAGCCACAGAAGTTGTACATTCACCCTAGCGGCTGTGACATCTCTTGACACTGCAGTTGGAAAATAAAGTTGGATAATTAGAAATAAAATAAAATAAATAATTATAGGTTAAAAATGTGATGTGCAATCTCATGGTAATCTCAAATTTAAAAACATATAACAGATACTACAAAAAAATAAAAAAAGAAAGAAATTAAAACAACCAAAGAAAATCACCTTCACTAAAAGGAGACAGGAAGGAAGAAAGGAAAAGAAGACCACAAAACAACCTGAAAACAAATAAACAAACAGGCAGGAGTAAGTCCTTACTTATCAATAATAATTTGAATGTAAATGAACTAAACTCTTCCCATCAAAAGACATAGAGTGGCTGAATACATAAAAAAAGAAAGTCCCAACAATCTGTTGCCTACCAGAAATATACTTCACCTAGAAAGACACATTTGATTGAAAATAAAAGGATGGTAAAAGATATTCCATGCCAAGGGAAATAAAAAAAAAAAGCAGGAGTAGCTATTCTTATACCAGACAAAATGGATTTCAAGACAAAAACTATAAGACGACACAAAGAAGGTCACTATATAATGAACAAGGGTCAATTCAGCAAGAGGATATAACAATTGTAAACATACATGTATCCAACACTGGAGCACTCAGATATAGAAAGCAAATGTTATTAGAGCTAAAGAGAGAGAAGACCTCAGTACAATAAGAGCTGGAGATTTCAACAACCTACTTTCAGCATTAGAGAGTTTATCCAGAGAGAAAATTAACAAAAAATATCAGACATAATCTGCACTATAGACCAAATGGATCTAATAGATACAGAACATTAACAAAAAATATCAGACATAATCTGCACTATAGACCAAATGGATCTAATAGATACAGAACATTTTACCCAATGGCTACAGAATACACATTCTTCTCCTCAACACATGCATCATTCTCAGGGATAGACCATATATAAGGCCACAAAACAAGTCTTAAAATATTCAAAAAATTAAAATTACATCAAATATCTTCTCTGAACACAGAGAAGATATTTATTCTGGAATAAAACTGGAAATCAATACCAAGATGAATATTGAAACTATACATAGACAATAAATTAAATGATATGCTCCTGAATGACAAGTAAGTTGAAATAAAAAAATTAAGAAAAAAAGTTGAAAAATTTCTCTAAAAAAAAAAAAGATAACGGCATACCAAAACCTGTTGGATACAGCATAAGCAGTACTAAGAGGAAAGTTTATAGCAATAAGCACCTAAATCTAAAAGGTAGAAAAACTTCGAATAAGAAACCTAATGATACAGCATAAAAACCAGAAAGCAGGACAGGCATGGTGGCTCATGCCTGTAATCCCAGCACTTTGGGAGGCTGAAGTGGGTGGATTACCTAAAGTCAGGAGTTTGAGACCAGGCTGACCAACATGGTGAAACCTTGTCTCTACTAAAAATACAAAGATTAGCTGGGCGTGGTGGTGTGTGCCTGTAGTCCCAGCTACTCAGGAGGCTGAGACAGGAGAATTGCTTGAACCCAGGAGGCAGAGGTTGCAGTGAGTCAAGATCACACCACTGCACTCTAGCTTGGGCGACAGAGCAAGACTGCATCTCAAAAAAAAAAAATTTAAATTAAAAATTTAAAAAATATATAAAAAAAAGAAAGCAAGAGTGAACCAAATCCAAAATAAGTACAGGAAAAGAAATAAGAAAGATTAAAGCAGAGAGAAATAAAATTAAA
Source organism: Pongo abelii (assembly GCF_028885655.2). Lineage (NCBI taxonomy): Eukaryota > Metazoa > Chordata > Mammalia > Primates > Hominidae > Pongo > Pongo abelii. The sequence goes on from NC_071998.2 coordinate 47,491,174, forward strand.
ATAAAAAAATACAAAAGATCAATGAAACAAAAAGTTGGTCTTTTGAAATGACAAATAAAATTGCCAAATGTCTAACCTAAGAAAAAAAGAGAGAAGACCCAAATGAATAAAATCAGAGGTGAAAATTGAGACATTCCAACTGATACTGCAGAAAGTGAAAAGATCATTAGTGGCTACTATGAGCAACTCTACACAAGAAATTGGAAAACCTAAAAGAAATAGATAAATTCCTACACACATTCAACCTACCAAGATTGACTCATAAAGAAATCCAAAACCTGAATAGACCAATAACATGTAATGAGACCAAAGTCATAATAAAAAGTCTCCCAGCAAAGAAAAGCCTTGGACCCAACAGCCTCACTGCTGAATTTTATCAAACACTTAAAGGAGAATTAATATCAATCCTAATCAAACTATTCTGAAAAATAGAGAAGGAGGGAATACTTCCAAACTCATTTTATGAGGCCAGAATTACCCTGATACCAAGACAAGGTCACATCAAAAAAGAAAACCACAGGCCAAAATTCCTAATGAACATTGAGCAAAAATCTTCAACAAATACTAGCAAACCAAATTCAAGAACACATTAAAAATATCATTCATCATGACTAAGTGGATTTACCCAGGGATGCAAGGATGGTTCAATATACACAAGTCAATGTGATGCATTGTATCAACAGAATGAAAGACAAAAATATATGAGCTTTTCAACTGGTGCAGAAAAAGCATTTGATAATACTCAACATTTCTTCATGATAAAAACCCTTAAAAAGCGGGTATAGAAGGAACATACCTTAACACAACAAAAGCCATATACAACAGACTCGTATGTAGTATTATACCGAATGGAGAAAACCTGAAAGCTCTTCCTCTAAGACATGGAACACAACAAGATTGTCCATTTTCACAACTGTTATTCAACAGAGTACTGGAAATCCTGGCTAGAGAAATCAGACAAGAGAAAGAAATAAAGGGCATCCAAATAGAAAAGAGATAATTCAAATTATTTTTGTGTGCAGAGATAATCTTATAGTTGGGAAAACCTAAGACTCAACCAAAAAACTGTTAGATCTGATAAGCAAATTCAGTAATGCTGCAGGATACAAAATCAACATATTTAGGAATAAACAACCAAGTAAGTAAAAAATCTCTATAATAAAAACTATAAAACATTAATGCAAGAAATTTAAAAGGGCACAAAAAATGTAAAGATATTCCATATTCATGGATTAGAATAATCAATATTGTTAAAATAGCCATACTATGTAAAAAGATCTATAGATTCAATGCAATCCATATCAAAATCCAATAACATTCTTCACAGAAGTAGAGAAAATAGCCCTAAAGTAGATATGGAAGCACAAAAGACTCAATAGTCAAAGACATCCTGAGCCAAAAGAACAAAACTAGGAATCATATTACCTGACTTTATACTACAGAGATATTGTATAATATCTCTGCAAGATATTATACAAGACAGCATGGTATAAAAACAAACACATAGATCAGAGAAGCAGGATAGGGAACTCAGATATAAATCCATACATATACAGGAACTTATTTAGACAAAGACAAAAGATACAAGAACATACATAGGACAAAAGATAGTCTCTTCAATGCGTGGCGCTGTGAAAACTGAGTATCCATATCCAGAAGAGTAAAACTAGGCACCTATCTTTTGCCTTGTTTGAAAATATAATCAAAATGAATTAAAGACTTAAATCTAACATCTCAAAGTATAAAACTACTTAAAGAAAACATTGGCAAAACCCTTCAGGACATATACACAATAAAATACTATTTAGCCATAAAAAAGAGTGAGATAATGTCATTTGCAACAACAAGGATAGAACTGGAGGTCATTCTGTGAAGTGAAATAAGCTTGCACAGAAAGACAAACTTCACATGTTCTCATTTATTGTGGGAATTAAACCTTAAAACAATTGTACTCATGGAGATAGAGAGTACAATCATGGTAACCAGAGGCTGTGAATGGTAGTGAGAGGTGAGGGAATTAGGAATGTTTAATGAGTACAAAAGTATAATTAGATAGAATGAATAAGATCTAGTATTTAATAGCACAACAGAGTGAGTATAGTCAACAATAATATATTGTACATTTTTAAATAACAGTATAATTGGATTGTTTGTAACATAGAGAAAGGATAGATGTTTGAGGTGATGGATACTCTATTTACACTGATGTGATTATTATCCATTGTATGCCTGTATCAAAATATCTCAAATGTCACATAAATATATACACATACTGTGTACCCACAAAAATTAAAAATAAAAATATTTGAAAAAACATAATAGTATTATAATACCCATATACATATACATGTGTGTGTGTATATATATATATATATATATATATATATATATATATACAATCACTTGGATAATGAATACAATGTATGCAATAATAAGCACATGGACAATAAATACCAATTCAGTAAAAAGATTTTACCAATTTTATTGTGAGCACTGTGTTTGTATACATTTGACATGCTGGAAGTGATGTGGTTGGTTATAAGAAAGGAAACTCCCATTTTTCTCATAGCAGGAGTTCAGTGAATGACATCTGAAACTGAAACATTAAGATATGGAGTAAAATATCTTATTAATAAATTTTATGAAAATTTTAGAAGCAATAGCTAAAATAGTTGAAGACATTGGTAATAGGTACCAAAATTATGGAGGACTTTCAGTAATAAGACAAATAAGTTTCGGTGATGTACAGCTTGGTGACTATACTGTATATTACAGTACAGTACATTACTATACTGTTTATTTGAAATTTGGTAAAAGAGTAGATCTTACGTGTTTTCATCACACACACACACACACACACACACACATACACAGACATACACACACCACACAATGGTAACTGTAGTAAAGGATGTGTTAGTTGGATTATGGTTATCATTTCACAATGTGTGTATGTGTACATATATACATATAATCACATTGTACATCCTGAATGTATACATATTTTATTTGTTAGAAATACCTTAATATAGCTAGAAAAAAATTTTAATGTAACTCTAGACAGGTCTCAATATAAAAAGAAGAAGGGGACTAGGGATGGGTTTCGAGCAGTGATACTGCTACGTTTGAAAATAAGCCTTATTGAGTTATTGGATATTTTAAACTATGAGCTTATAAAACTTGTAAATTAAAACTACAGGACCACCACAACCCATATGGAAAATTCATGTCAATTAGAAAAGGACAGTTCCTCTGGTCGGGCACAAATTGTTATGCAGCTGGGTGACTGCAATTTGGGCTAGATTTTAGCCTCTATCTACATACTCAGTCCCGGACACTTGATCGATGGAAAATCTGCATGATAAAACATGGCAGCCCTCCATCAAAACAGTGGAATACTATTCAGCTGTTGGAATAAATTTGGACTTGCTGTGTAAAGATGTTCACTATACAATAAACATTGGAGATAAAGGATTACAAAAGAGTATTTGTAAAGCATCTCATTTTGGTCAAAACAAAGTTGTAAAAACTCATTTATTTAAGTTGTGTTAATATTATTATGCACTCTATTTTTCTATATATATATAAATTTCACATTTTTATAGTGATTTATCTCTAAGTAATACAATTAATAATTTTTGAACCACTTTTTCTCAATTTTTAGAATATTTGTGTATTTTATGGTATATATACCTATATACCATAAATAATGAATAAATGATGAAAAATTTAAATACATCAATACTGAAAAGGGAATTTTTGTAACCAAAATTGTGCTATTTACACATTAATCCTTGCTAGGAATCTGTCAAACAAATGAAACAAATTTAGGACAGGGGGAAATGGAAAAGTCTTTTTAAAAAGTAGTCTATCTTTCCTGTGAAAAAAAATCTTAAATTTGTTAATGATGCATTATTTCTCATTCTAAATGAGAGAATACATATGCAATTGCCCCCTTAAGGCAAACTGGCAGCCAGAAGTTAGAGTATACTGTTAATCATACTTCTTCCAACAGAACTGTGGGAATCACTCAAACCAGAGAATCAGAGATGTCTTTGTGAGGGCATACTCATCTGTATGGCATTTGCTATGATTTAAATGTAGCCCCCTCCAAAATTTAGGTATTGCCAAAGTGATAGTATTGAGAGGTGTGGCCTGTAAGAAGTGATTAGGCCATAAGGGCTGCTCCCTTGTTAATGGGATTAAGCCCGTTGAAAAGAGACGTCACACAATTTTAGGCTAGCTTGCCCTTTTGTTTTCTGCTATGTGAGGACTCAGAAAAGAGGTCCTCACCAGATAAATTGCCAGTGTCTTGATCTTGAACTTCCCAGTCTCCAGTACTGTGAGAAATAAATTTCTGTTCTTTATAAATTATCCAGTCTTAGGTATTTTGCTGTAGCAGCACAAATGGACTAAGCCAGCATTTTTAAGTGTTGAGCAGGTGACTGATAAAAGAAGGAATAAGAATGAGATATGATAAGGTGGGTTAAGTTATGCCCTTTTAAAATGCAGCCTATAAAATTTCATTAAATAAAATAGGCCAGTATAATGTATAAGACAGTTTATCAAAGGAAAATGGTGTCCAACATAAAATGATGCATTACACCAGGATTAAAGTGCAAGAGATACATAGGGCCTTTATTCCTCTGGCCACAGAGAGATGAAAATAGTTAATATACACCAAACTTTTTTTTAAGAAAAATTATCATGACTAGATCTATGCTAGGAAGAATTAATTCTTCTGCAAGAATGTAAAATGCAATTTAGCAAGAAGGACGTGGGTCAGAAGAGGGAGTTAAGAAATTTAGGAAGATATTTCATGAAAGAGTCTAGCTATTAATAAATGGCCTTGATGTATTAGTGATTGTAAGAATCTCATAAAAATTTTCCTGCAACATTATTCAGCAATATTAAATTTGATTAGTGCAAAAAGGGACGAAGATACCTGTACAGAATGAGATTACAATTAAATTGTAATCAAGCATTATTTCAAGAAGAAGTGGAACAATCAATGAGAACCAGACATGTAATGACCTGGAGAAAATTTGCTCTGTTACCTTATCCATGCCCTCATCAAAGGGGAGATTTAATCAATCTCAAACATTGAGAACCCACGGCAAATTTTAGACTACCATATGAAAATACTTTTCTCAGTAATGTCTTCCCATTTAATAATTCTCCCGTGTGAGGAAAATTTTCATTACACTTGACCTAATTTCACTATCCTACAGAGAAATAGCATTGACCCCCTTCTTATTCCCCTATAGAGAACCTGACAGCTGGCTTCCTTTCTTTAAAATAAGACTATTTTTACACTTGGCAACTACTATCCAATCTACCCTCAACCCCCTTTGATTCAGTTTCAGTAATCCAAGTTACTCTAACCTATCCTCAAAGGCCCAATTTCCCAGCACTTTAATTATCTTTCTGGCTCCCAATTGAGCACACTTCAATTTGACCACATCCCCATTTTGCTCCTGAGCTCAGTATTGAAGATGTTATTCTAATAAGGGCCTGACCAGTGTTGAGTATAATGAGATGCTTGTTTTTCAATTATAGTATTTCTTAGTATAATATGTGCTTGTGCTATATATTTTTTCACTCACATTGTGATGTTTCTAATTTATAACTGACGTGATATTCTATGAGCTATAGATATTTTTCTATAAATAATTTTATGTATCAATAACTCAGATTTTATAATTTCTCAGGACCACTACTTTTATATGCTTATACATCTTAAATTTATTTTCTCTCTCAAATTTAAAATTCACATAGTGGTAATAATGAGATGTAAAGGATATAATCATTTCAAGAATAATTTTAAAAATCCCAACTTCTATTCCAAATTCTGACTTTAATTAACTACTTGACTCTGGAAAGGACACAACATCTTTGGTCTTCAGTATTCACTCTGTAAAATAAGATTGCTGGAAGCAGGAAATCTAAGATTTCCATATCTCTAAAATCCCATGATTTTAAAAAAATGCTTCCCATATCTAGGAAAAATGTTAAATGAATATTTATTGAGCATCTACTTTCTATGTTTCATATACTGTACTAAACACTGGTATAAAACAGTGAACAAAACATAAGAAATTAATTTCCCTCATGGAGTTGTGTTCTATTTGGGTAAATAAATAATACATATTAAGAGGTGCTAACAAGAAAAATAAAGAGAATTAGGAAGTAGTGGAATGGTGGATTTTCAAATAGAGTAAGAAGGGGAGGTTAAACTTAGAAAATGATATGAGAGAAACAACCTAAAGAAAGCCAAATGGTTATCAGGAGGAGGAACACTCTAGGCAGAATGAATAACAAGTGCAAAAGTCTTCAGGTAAGAGTGTGACTGGCATGCTTAAACAGCTAAGAGGTGAGTGTGCCTGGAGCACAGAGACTGAAAAAAAATAATTTTAGTAAATGAGATCAGAAATGTAATGGGGCATAAGAGAGAGGCTGCTTAATGCCTTGTAAATCATTGTAAAGACTTATCCTTTACTCTAAAGCAGATAGGGAACACTGGAATATTTTGAGGACGGAGCTGATGTGATCTAATGGTACCATTACGGATCTCTGTTAAAACACACCAAAATTATGCAAGAACAATGATCAATTAGGAGACAGTAATTGAAATGACAGATCATGCTAGGTGGCTGTTGCCTGGTAGCGCAGACCATAGTAGTAGCAATAGAAGGGTGAGAAGTGATTTAATTTTAAATATGTTTTAGAGTTACAGCAGCCAGAGTGCACTGATGGATCAGAGGCAGGAAGTAAAACTATGAAAAGTATGAATAATTATTAATAGTAATATGAATGTATAACATCAGTGTGGACATGCTCTTGTAAAACACTTCAGGTACATACAGGATTTGCATATCTTACTAGTTCTTGAATGTTTCATACCTTGTAAGTTACTAAAGAGAAAAAGATGACAAAAATAATCCATTAATATAATATTTTTGCTCTTAATAAGTAAGATGAAATAATCTGATGGTAGATTCAGATAAGCCTACCTGTGTATCTTTTTTTCTGGTAGTATATCTATATCTCTACAGGTAGAAATAAAGATACATTTATCCTCATTTCAAAACACAATCTTGCATAGGTAATGGATTGCTGAAATTAGAATTTGATTTTCACTATTCTACTTTCCAACTACCACTGAAAAGTGCTTCTGCTACTCAGAGTTTCTATCTCTAAAACAAGTTCTTTTCCTCCTTTGACTTTAGAAAGATGCAAAATTGATCAATGCGTAAAAGCTCTCTAGGGGAAAGCTGATGTTAAAAGTCACAGCTACTCCTGTATTGAATTTTTTAATCAGTTGTTAGATTATTTGAGGGATTTTTCTCAGAATCTTCAGATAATTTCATTCATAGATTTAGGAGTTCACCATCTATAGGCAAGTCTTTTCAAATATTACTTGCTTTTTAAAAATATGATATTTAATTCCCATCACTAAGAAAGAAAATATGAGGCTATCAATACTTTCAGACACAGGAAATCCAAGAAGTATACTTTTAAAATGGAAGATAAAAACTGGCCTACAGTAATAATCATAGCACTTAAAGTCTGTTCAATTTTTTATTATTGCTTTTACTTTACACCTGCTGTGTTCATACTGTGCAGTTCTGAGAATGCATTAGCTGCAAGCACTAGAACTTCCAGCAGTTCCGTTAACAACATATTCCAGTTACCAGGAGCCAACAAGGCTCAACAGACAGTGTTAACAAAACATGGTTACTGAGCAAGGTGAGGGGATGCAAAATAAATTTCAAGTGAATTTTTGAGAATTCACAGACATGTTTTTGTCTTCATTCTTGTTAGAATCCTGGCCTTCTGCTAGAGGGACCTTGGCCAGAGTTTAAAGAAGGGTTTCTTTTTTATTGTATTGTGCTTTTATAATGAATCATTAGAATTTTAAACTTGAAAATATTTAGGATGCTGTGTTTTAGTTGGGTACACAAGCACAGCACACAAACACATACACACATTCACAAACACTCCACCAGCTTTCCTAGCACCATTCCTGTTATTGCTGTAGTTTTGCCTTACAGATTCATTTTGAGATAATTTATAAAGTTTGTATTTCTTTTTGTAGTTTTGTTAGTAAAACCCACTAAGAATAATTCAAGAGAGTAGCAAAGTATGTGTTTTTGAATTTTTGTCTATGGTGCTCTTCTTAGACCACAATATTTGACAATCACCAGTGGATAGGGAGTGTTTTGCATGGTATAAAAACAATTCTCCCCCCATAACTTGTTGTGATAAATGTGATTACCACTGTATTCATTCTTCAGATTCATTGCCATAAGCATATTTGGAAGGCATATATTATGTGGGATGATAAATAATATGGAAATGTAACAGGCATTAACAATTCATCTGGAATTATTTTAATCATTTTCATTAGCAGGTTTCTAGGAATCAAACATAGGGCAAATTCAATGTTCTGTATTTAATCCATCATTTGTTCATTACTTTTTTCTGTTTATTAAATTTTATTCAGTATCTCCTAGATGTCTTTAACTGCAGAGCTCTTTTCAATATACCTATCACTATTTTCAGAAAATAATGTTCCTTTGATGGATGACATCTCTGAATTTAGTCTTTAAATTACTGGCAAAGCTATTATTTCACTATTGGGTTTAGCCATTTTTTTTACACCAGCTATTACGATATGCTGGTCTTCTTGGTTACAGTTGTATACATCCATAATTTTTTTTTCTTTTTTGAGACAGAGTCTCACTTTGTCGCCCAGGCTGGAGTACAGTGGTGTGATCTCGGCTCACTGCAACCTCCACCTCTAGGGTTTAAGCAATTCTCCTACCTCAGGCTCCCAAGTGGCTGAGACTACAGGCACACACCACCATGCCCTGATAATTTTTTGTATTTTTGGGTAGAGACAGGGTTTCACCATGTTGGCCAGGCTTGTCTCAAACTCCTGACCTCAAGTGATCTACTCACCTTGGTCTCCCAAAGTGCTGGGATTACAGGCGTCAGCCACCACGTGTTTATATTTTTTATTTATTCTCTTATATAGTTATTGAATGTCCTCTGCTGGGTGCTGGGAATATAATAGTGAGTGAATATAGACATTATACTTGCATTCATGGTGATTAAAGTTTAGTTGGGAATGCAAAGAAAATATTGATCCTAAAATTTTTTTTAAGAGACACCATCTGAGAAACAAGGTATGAGTAAACAATCAGAGGAAAATTGGAAAGTGACTACTTAAGAGAAAGGAACAGGGAGATGAAAGCAAGGACAAAGGTAGGGATATATAAAGTCATCAGCATTGATAAACGTGTGGAAAAGTGATTTTTAAATATCACTTTTCCACAATTAGCCAACTTTGATGTCTCTCAACTGTGACTAGTTGTTAAAATTTAACACAAATAATTTTGACTGATGGAATTACATAAACCAGCTCAGCTGTTTAAAAGACTTTCATAGGCACTTGAACACATTCACTCTCACAGCAAAGTGCTGACACTTAACTTGGAGTGCTCATTTTACTTGTTGCTTCTGTATCAGAGATAAAGAAGCTTCCTTATCTCTTTCCTTACCATTTTGAATTCCAGCCCTGCTGTCTTCACCACTTCCTGCTACTTAGCAGCTCTCTGGAGAATGAAGCTCGATTCAAGAAAAGTGTGCTCTCATTGGGAAGATGGCACAGTCTAAGCTTAGCAGACACATAAACAAATGGAGTACAGTTGTGTGCTGGTGAAAGAACTGAACCAGCTTTCTATTCTGTTGACATCCTTAATACAAGACTTTCAAGAACAAAATATATTTTTAATTAGGTTATAATTTCGTAGGTGATACAGTTTGGAAATATCTCCTCTTTTGGAATATAGACTGTTCATGACTGAAGGTTGTAGGTATCAAATCTTCATGGTATTTAGATCCTATTGACTACATTTAAAGCAATTATATAGCAGTTATATTTTGTAAAGTCTGTATTTATAATATGCTGAAAATTATACCCTTCACAATTAAACTTACAGGGAATCATTTTAATTATCAAACAATATCCTTGAAACTTTTCTCCAAAATTCTTTTGGAGTTGTGCAAGCAACAGATGCTTAGTACCACCAGAAAAACAAAAATGATAGAAGACCCTCAACAAGTGTTGTCTGAAGTATGTCCCCATTAGTGACAGTGTCCATTGGAGGAGCCCTAATTCCAGTTTCTAAGAAAGCAGTTTTCCCTTTTTTCTTTTTATTCTGGACTATATCACAGATTTTCAAATCATTCATTTTGTGCTTAAGTTAATCATAATGACATCACGTTGCTTTCATCAAAGATTTCTAAAACATACACACACGCGCACACACACACAGTTTTCATCTCCATTGTACTCTTTTTTTAAAAAAGTAGACACTAGACATACACACACTTTACATCTCCATTCACTCTTTTAAAGATGAAAATCAACTTTATCATTACCCATCCTTTTTACTCTGAATAAACACCATTAAAAGAAGTTTGATAAATGTTTATATACATAACTTACATGTATATTACAATTTATATATAAATGTTTATATACATTAAATTTTCAACGATACTCAATATTTTGTAGCTTCATGCCCTTATTAGTTCTTGAGTGCTACCACAAAAAACAAAAAAAAACACAATAAAAAGTTCTACATTTGAACTGATGGAAACTTGCTAATGGCACCTACACTAAGAATCTTGATGAGATTAAAATAATGTTGTGTCTAAAATAAGATTTGTTTAAAAATAAAAAATAAAATAATTCTGTGCTTTAAAGTTTTACGTAAGGTATTAACTTATTTATTTAAGACGAATAGTGTTGACTCAGTGTTGCACAGAACATAATTAATTTATATAATTATGAAAATATAACCACTCTTAAAAGTACTACAACATTTACTTGTTGTCAATTTTAAATATTGATGGCATAACCATAAAATAAATACTTAAATATCTATTACAAATATCTTGTTTTCCCAGACAAGTCATTATAATATTGGCCTTAGCAGTACAGTTTTAGGCAGAAACAAATGAAATTTTGTCTGAAATGTAAAACAACTTTGAAATAGCTTTCCCATAAGTAGTCCAATATATAATTTTTTTGAAAGTTTGGTATTGTATCTTACTAAAGGTATCGGAATTTGAGAAACAAAACAATATTTATAGTATTCAAGCATTATTTTCCCTTCCATTAATTCTGATATTTTTTCTGGATTTGTGAAAAACGAGAACCTTTGATGAATAATGAATTTTGAAATTATATAATTGTATTTATTTTCTTTCCAACATTTTGCAAGCATAAACAATGTAACCATTTGTAAGCTTTCTCAGCTTTATAAAATTCTCTTCTGTTTTGCAGCTGTGGCTAGAAATGAAGGTAATTTTAATTCCTCTCTACACCTACGAGACAAAATTTCCATGCCATGTACACTTGATATTTCATCATAGTGAATGAGATTATTGTGCTATTGCCTTTCTTCCACTTGTGTACTCTAAAATACTTCTTAATATCTAAGTAAATGAGACTTCTTGAATGTGTTGTCATATATTTAATAAAAAATGCAAAAATGAATTATGAATCCTAACTTGTTCTTCGCATTCTCAGTATATGACAAAATCCTCTTTGAAAAATTATTATGAACAGACTCTATCATTTTACTCAGGGCACTGTCTATAACAAAAGCTTTACTATTATGAAATACTTACATATCCTGAAAATATATATTCAGAGATTTAATGTGTCTTTCAATGTTATGTTTCTGAAAAAGAAATCATCAAAGTTATATTCCTAAAATTATTAAATTTTCCCCCAAATTAGGACCTCTGTCATAGCATTACTGTGATTTTAATTATAATTTTTATTTTCTTATTCTATACAGGTCCCTTTACTTAGGGAAAAGAAAAGTGGCCCAAAATATACTCATCTTCTAGATTTCAGTCAACATCATTCATTCTTCTAGAAGCATACGACAGTAGAATGAGCCAAGTTTCTATTAAACAAATTCTACTTTGTTTTCATTGAATTAAGTAGTTCAATGTGTCAAGTTTCCAGAAACTGCTTACCTCCTGGTTGCACTGATCTATGTTAGTGATTTTCTAGGCTGAACATCATCCTCTCTGACTGATCAGTCATTTCTTAGTCATTTCCTGAGGCTCCAGCTAAGAGCCTGTGAGAATACATGTTCATTTTTTCTGTCTATAATGTCCATATTGCTAACCACATCTAACACTGCCGAAGATGAGACAAACAACTTTGTATTGTCTGTATTACTATATGAATACGCATGTGTATGTAAGTTCAGGGGTGTGTGTGTGTGTGTGTGTGTGTGTGTGTGTGTGTGTGAGTGTTTTAAGATGGAGTCTCGCTGTGTCTCCAGACTGGAGTGCAGTGGCATAATCTCGGCTCGCTGCAACTTCTGCCTCCCAGGTTCAGCTGATTCTCCTGCCTCAGCCTCCCAAGTAGCTGGGACTACAGGCAGATGCCACCATGCCCGGCTAATTTTTGTATTTTTAGTAGAGACGGGGTTTCACCATGTCGGCCAGGATGGTCGCGATCTCTTGACCTTGTGATCTGCCCCCCTCGGCCTCCCAAAGTGCTGGGATTACAGGTGTGAGCCACTGCACCTGGCGAGTTCAGATGTGTTTCTATGTGTGTGTGCAGGTTAAATGGCTGTGGAATGTTTTTAGAATAATTGTGGCTGTAGACTAGTTGGTTTATGGGAATTGAAAAGCAAATGACTCCTACAAAAAAGATGTGCTTATAATGATTTTTAAAGGCAAGAGAATGGAAACATATTATATAACCACATTCTAAGTCTCAATTTTATGGTATGTATTGTATATATGTGTACGTATATATGTATGTGTATACTCCCTGAGGAGTACTACTACGAAAAAGTTAAGAGCTTGATTTTTGCAATGAGGCAACTGCATCTCAGAACAATTTAATAATTCTCTAAAGTGCTCAGCTTTTAAATGAAAGTCTTCAGAGGTGAACAAAATCAGATTTCAGAAGCCTTTATTCTTTTAAAAAAACTGCAGGCTAAAGAGATGGTATTACAATACCCATTTTCAAAATATGCAGAAATCAGAACTACCCAGTTGGCTATTACATTTTTTGCCTGCAACATCTATACAGCAAGCAAAAACATCTTTTCTAAGGATGATTCTTAGGCTGTAGCTAATGTGTACTTTCTAAAAGTCTAAACATGAGAGAACATTTTATTTGTATTAAGTGGTTTAGTTTTGGAGACATGGATAATGAGCACAGGACACACTAGGGAAAGACTGTCATTGTTGATTTTTCAAAAGGAACATGGATAGTGTCCTGCCAGCAGTTTGCGCATAGCTCACAGCAGAAAGCAGATAGAGTCTCATAAGGTCAAACCCCGAAAGCAATGTGAAACATAGATGGGAAAAGTCTAATGGCCAATATTAAAGCATCTCCTTTTTCTACTCTATGTGATTTTGTGATATATTTATTAATATATTCCAGATTGACTCCATTACATAGCATTCTTACAAATAAAATTCACCTTTGTATTTTGCTTTTTTGAATTAACAAAACCAATTCAAATATTATGATAAAGTTCTCCAATTTCCCTCCAACCAATTGTGAATTTCAGTGGAATTACTCTGTAGCTGTCTAGTAATGCTAATATAGACCACTTTTTTCTCCGTTCCTGTTTAGTATATCAGGTTATTAAATTCAGTTTAATGGTAGTTTCAAGGACATTTAATTTTCCCTAAGATCATGGAAAAAATATCACTCTTATTCTAAATTACTTTTACTCTTTATTTGTTGACCATTCCAACTTAACTGCTTAGAGTTAAAACAAACATTTTGAATGGAAGAGAGGACTCAGCTGCTCCCTATTAACTATTTTAAATACAAATAATTACAGGAAAACTTTATAATACATTTATTTGTCTGAAAGTCTTAGTTACATGTGGAGTTTTACAGTTGTGGGTTTTTAGTTTTATAGTTTTAAAAATATATATTGTTGGCTAGGTGTTGTTTTGCATTGTTAAATAAAATATGGGTATTGTAATGAAGTGATATTCAGGATCCTCTCTGTCTCTACACACACACACACACACACACACACACACACACACACACACACAATCTTGCCTCTACAGTGCAAAACAAAATAAAATATTTATTATTTAGCCTATGATTTTCCAAAATGGCTTAATGGATTCTATAGAATATTTCTTTTTTGGGGAAATTAAAATATAGTAGGTGTCCTAAAAGTTAACGATAGTGGGAAATGCTAAATTAAGTTAAATGAATTTCCTTATTGAAGGACTGTTAGAAGTATGTAATATACTCTGTGTGCATGTGTGTTTTCCACCCCTTACTGTGATCTGGCATATCATTTCACTAATCAATGTTTACAGATTGATCTATGATCTATATCAGGCAATTCATATAATGCATCTGTATTAGTGTGTTTTCATGCTGCTGATAAGGACATATCCGAGACTGGGAAGAAAAAGAAATTTAACTGGAGTTACAGTTCCACATGGTGGGAGAGGAAAGGCACTTCTTGCAGGATGATGGCAAGAGAAAATGAGCAAGAAGCAAAAGCAGAAACCCCTGATAAACCCATCAGATACTGTGAGACTTATTCACTATCATGAGAACAACATGGGAAAGACCGGCCCCCATGATTTAGTTACCTTCCCCTGGGTCCCTTCCACAACGCATGGCAATTCTGGGAGATAAAATTCAAGTTGAGATTTGGGTGGGGACACAGCCAAACCATATGATTCCACCCCTGCCCTCTCCAAATCTCAAGTCATCACATTTCAAAATCAATCATGCCTTTCCAACAGTCCCCCAAAGTCTTAATTCATTTCAGCATTAACCCATAAGTTCAAAGTCCAGTGTCTCATCTGAGATAAGGCAAATTCCTTCCATCTATGGGCATGTGAAATCAAAAGCAAGTTAGTTACCTCCTAGATACAATGGGGGTAGAAGTATTGGGTAAATGCAGCCATTCCAAATGGGAGAAATTGGCCAAAAGAAAGGAGTTACAGGGCCAATGCAAGTATGAAATCCAGTGGGGCAGTCAAATTTTAAAGCTGCAAAATTATCTCCTTTGACTCCAGGTCTCACATCCAGATCACGCTGATGCAAGAGGTGGGTTCCCATGTTCTTGGGCTGCTCCACCCCTGTGACTTTTCAAGGTACAGCCTCCCTTCCAGCTGCTTTCACGAGCTGGTGTTGAGTGTCTGTGGCTTTTCCAGGCTCACAGTACAAGCTGTTGGTGGATCTAGCATTCTGGGGCTTGCCGGACGATGGCCCTCTTCTCACAGCTCCACCAGACAGTGCCCCAGTAGGGACTCTGTGTAGGGGCTCCAACCCCCCCCCCCCCGTTTCCCTTCCACACTGCCCTAGCAGAAGTTCTTCATGAGGGCCCCATTCCTGCAGCAAACTTTTGCCTGGACATCCAGACATTTCCATATATCTTCTGAAATCTAGGCAGTGGTTCCCAAACCTCAATTCTTGACTTCTGTAAACCTGCAGGCTCAATATCACATGGAAGCTGCCAAAGCTTGGGGCTTCCAGCCACTGAAGCCACAGCCCAAGCTGTATGTTGGCCCCTTTCAGCCATGGCTGGAGCAGCTGGTACACAGGGCACCAAGTCCCTAGGCTGCACATAGCACAGGGAACCTGGGCCCAGAGAAGGAAACCACTTTTTCTTCCTGGGCCTCTGGGTCTGTGATGGGAGCGGCTGCTGTGAATATCTCTGACATGGCCTGGAGACATTTTCCCCATGGTCTTTGGGATTAACACTAGGCTCCTTGCTACTTACGCAAATTTCTTCAGGTGGCTTGCATTTCTCCCCAGAAAATGGGTTTTTCTTTTCTATTGCAAGTCAGGCTGAAAATTTTCCAAACTTTTATGCTCTGCTTCTCTTATAAAACTGAATCTCTTTAACAGCACCCAAGTCACTTCTTGAATGCTTTGCTGCTTAGAAATGTCTTTTGTTGTTTACCCTAAATCATCTCTTTCAAGTTCAAGGTTCCACAAATCTCTAGGGCAGGGACAAAATGCTGCCAGTCTCTTTGCGAAAACATAACAAGAGTCACCTTTTCTCCAGTTCCCAACAAGTTCCTCATCTTCATCTGAGGCCACCTCATCCTGGACCTTATTGTCCATATCACTATCAGCATTATGGGCAAAGCCATTCAACAAGTCTCTAGGAAGTTCCAGACTTTCCCACATTTTCCTGTCTTCTTCTGAGCCCTACAAATTCTTCCAACCTCTGCGTGTTACCCAGTTCCAAAGTTGCTTCCATATTTTTGGGTATCTTTTCAGCAATGCCCCACTCTACTAGTACCAACTTACTGTATTAGTCCATTTTCACACTGCTGATAAAGACATACCTGAGACTGGGAAGAAAAATAGTTTTAATTGGACTTACAGTTTCACACGGCAGGAGGTGAAAGGCACTTTGTACATGGTGGTGGTAAGAGAAAATGAGCAAGAAGCAAAAGCGAAAACCCCTGATAAACTCATCAGGTCTGGTGAGACTTACTCACTATCACAAGAATAGCACAGGAAAGACTGGCACCCATGATTCAATTACCTCCCCCTGGTAACCTCCCACCACACACGGGAATTCTGAGAGATACAATTCAAGTTGAGATTTGGGTTGGGACCCAGCCAAACCATATAAGCATCTTATAAAAGGAATTAATTGGCTTTGATTTTGGGTATTGCAACTTAAATAAATGCTCTTTTGAACTTAAAATGCATTTATTCATTTATCCAATCATTCTACATAATTTGCCTACCTACAAACTTTCTGCTTTTATAGATACTGTAACAAATAAAGGTAAATTAGACACCACCTCTGCTAAAAGGCACACATAGTTTTGATAATGCATTGTATATATGACTAGAAAAAGGTGACAGTAGAGTACATTCAAATGAGGGAAAGTTTCATACCAAAGGCTGCATTTAAGTTGTCTCTTAATGAATTAGTAGTAGTCTATTAAATTCAGAATATGCTGAGGAAAAATCTTGAGGCATAGAAAATGTCATGAACAAAGAGACAGAGAAAAAATGTTTATATTTCAGAAAACTTGGGGTGGAAGAATAGTTTTCACATTTGTCATTGCAGCAGTGGGTTAAAAGTTGCAAGGTATCTGTTTTTTTCTTCAAAATCAACTGGCAAACAGCAGAAGACGTTTTATCCTTCATGCATGAATGCAGCAAGGGGTGCTTAGAAGCGAAGCATCCTGCTAGTTCCTATTCCTGAGAATCATCAGCTGCCAGGTTCTCCAGCACTGTGTTTGCAGGTTGTTGTTTTTTCCTCCGATATGGCACTGACAGGAACTAATTCCTTCCTGCCAGTACAAAGCAGTTTCTTAAGGGAAAACATTTCATCTTTTTCAAGTGAAAGTAGAAAAAGAAAGGAAATGAACATGAGAGGAAACATCGTAGCACTTCCCTGGTAGTTTGCCTTGCACGAGACTGTAGATGGAAACTAGAGGCAAACAAAAAGGGGAATTTGAGAGAGGTGATTGGGGTTCTCTTTACAACTTTCTGGTCATTTACTTGCTTCTTTGGGACTTTAGGGATACTTAACAAGCACAACAAGTAACCCACTTTCAATATAAGTAACTTGCACTCACTTTCAGAGTATCTTTGGATCGCCTGAAGCGCATCCATACATGGGGTCCCACGGAGATCATGTTAAAATCCCCAAGAGTAGAGGAAGAAAAGGCAAAGAGAAGAGGAATAAGAGATTACAAGAGGAAAAAAGCAGTAGAAAGCAAGGGAAAAGAAATATGTAGTTGAGGGAAAGGATGCAAAGGAAGAAAGAAAAAGATGGCGAAGAGAAAACAGAAAAATAAAGTAAATATAAAAACAGCATTATCAAGGGTAAAACAATTCTAGAAATAGTAGGATTAATTTTTGGAAGTGCCTTATTTAAAGTGTGACTATACATATTCCAGTACCACATGGAGTAACACAGATTATGCAATACAATTTGATAATACTTAGAAGAGTATTATGGCTCAAAATAGCAGCATAATATTGAAAATTCAAAATTTCTGAAAGAATTACTTTAGTCTCAACAATACTTAAAGATTTTTAATTAGAGGAGGAATGGGTATTCTGAAGGAAATACAATTATAGGAGGCATTTTAAGCCTTGGAGTTCAGCTTTTAAGTCATTTTAAAAAAACCCTACTTGTACGCAGACTGGTAGATCTAAAATTTCTTTTTAAAATGAATATATATTTTAATTAAATCATGCTTACAATTTTCAAAATTAAATAATATTAAAGGTAATTTTGGTGGCTACCACAGTAGAAATTGATTACTTCTAGGGAGGAGAATTAGAAAGTCCTTTATTATTTAAGTAACAATTCAAATACCGTCTAAAATCACTCCTTGAAAGCATGCAGTATATTATGTGGAAATATGGGGACGTATTAATGCTCATTTGCTTCCCTGATAAGTTTGCCTGATTCCTAAATCTCAAGACTTCTCCTTTACCGGTCTACTTTCATTTTTTTTCCCTTTCATAAAAGTGAAGATTGAAGTTTATAGCTATGTAAGAGCTAATTCCTTATTTTTGTGGAATAGAATTTACAGTAGTTTTGTGGGTTCTATAAATGGTTGGTAAAAACATAGAAGTTATGTGATGTCAATCCTCAAAATATCTGTATCTTGTGTCACACAGTTTCAATCCAAAATGGTTGACTTCTATATCTGGTACATATTTCACCCTAGGATCTCTCTTTACCATTATAATGTTGATTCTCTGTAATTCTCTTCTGCGTTCAATCTATTTATTTTCCATATTCCAAATCTTCCTTTGTCCTAGTTTCTCATTTGACAGCAAGTATTCTCCAAAGACATCTTTGGTACAGGTAATAGGATATAAATATTTTAAGCTCTTGCATATCTAAAAGTGTCTTTATTCTAGTCTAAATTTGATTGATCATTTGGATGGACTTAGAATTCTATGTTAAAATAATTTTCCTTCAAGAATTTTTAACCAGGCCCATTTTTTCCTTGGCTGTAGGATTCAAGAATTTGAATTCAAAGAGAGATGGGGTTGGCATCTCTATTTCTTCACTTCCTTCTGCACATGCCCTGAACTTCACTTGCAGATTTGATAATGTCCTTCTCTTCTGCATGCTTAAACTGCTGCCTCTTCAACATTTCTTCTCTTACTTCTGCCAAGATAGAGCTTATGTTTTATATGGGGGGAAAAAAAACCAGATTTTTTTTCAGAATTTTATAGCTATTAGCCCACTGTCTTTTTGTTTTCAGTATTCTATTCAAAATGCCCAAAGCCATTTGGAGGCCTAAAACATTTCATTTCCCTAGAATTTTGCTGAAAGCCAGTGATCTGACATTTTACTGTGATGTGGACTATGGTGAACCTAATTTTTTCCATTGTTTTATAAACTTACTGTGTGACTTCAACATGAAAATTCATGTCTTTCAATTATAAAATATTTTCAATTTTTCTGCATTTTTTCAAAAGTTCTTGTGATTTTTCTCATTTGTTCAGTGAATATGTTAACGCACATTGATGTATTTTCACTTTTTTTAATTATACTTTAAGTTTTATGGTACATGTGCACAACGTGCAGGTTAGTTACATATGTATACATATGCCATGTTGGTGGGCTGCACCCATTAACTCTTCACTTAACATTAGGTATATCTCCTAATGCTATCCCACCCCACTCCCCCCACCCCACAACAGTCCCAAGAGTGTGATGTTCCCCTTCCTGTGTCCATGTGTTCTCATTGTTCAATTCCCACCTATGAGTGAGAATATGCACTGTTTGGTTTTCTGTACTTGCAATAGTTTGCTGAGAATAATGGTTTCCAGCTTCATCCATGTCCCTACAAAGGACATAAACTCATCCTTTTTTATGGCTGCATAGTATTCCATGGTGTATATGTGCCACATTTTCTTAATCCAGTCTATCATTGTTGGACATTTGGGTTGGTTCCAAGTCTTTGCTATCGTGAATAGTGTCGCAATAAACATATGTGTGCATGTGTCTTTATAGCAGCATGATTTATAATCCTTTGGGTATATACCCAGTAATGGGATGGCTGGGTCAAATGGTATTTCCAGTTCTAGATCCCTGAGGAATCGCCATACTGACTTCCACAAGGGTTGAACTAGTTTACAGTTCCACCAACAGTGTAAAAGTGTTCCTATTTCTCCACATCCTCTCCAGCACCTGTGGTTTCCTGACTTTTTAATGATCGCCATTCTAACTGGTGTGAGATGGTATCTCATTGTGTTTTTGATTTGCATTTCTCTGATGGCCAGTGACGATGAGCATTTTTTCATGTGTCTTTTGGTGCATAAATGTCTTCTTTTGAGAAGTGTCTGTTCATATCCTTCGCCCACTTTTTGATGGGGTTGTTTCGGCTACAGTAATCCCTATTTGTTCATGATGTATTATCCCTTTTATGTAATATTGCAATCAGTTTGCTAATTTTTTAAATTTTTTTCTTTCCAGAGGTAATCACTTTAAGTTTGCTGATATTTTATTAAAGATTTTTGCATCCATATTCATGAGAAGTATTGTTCCACACATTTCCTGTTTTGTAATGTCCTTGTCATGTTTCAGTGTTAAGGTTCTTCTTGGCAGCTAAAATGAGTTGTAGAGTTATTCATCTTCCTTTATTCACTAAAATACATTTTCATAAGAGTGGTGCTATTTCTTCTTCAACCGATAATATTTGATAGTAATTCAAAGTTTCTGTTGCTTCTTGTATCAGTTTTATTAAACTGTATTTCTCAAAAAATCTGATGTGTTGTATTTTAATTATCATTTAACTTAAATGATAATTCAATGTATTATTGAATTATCAGTTTAAATCAATCATTATTTTTTATTTGGCATGTTTAGATCCTTAATATTTATATTGATAGAATAATTATATCAATAATTGTTTATCTGAAATATTAAGGATCTAAACATGCCAGAATAATTAGTCTGAACTTTGAATTTACTTCTACCATTTTCTTATTATTTTGAATTATAATTTTGTCTTCTGTTTGGGCTTAATTTATTTATTATTCCTGACTACTTTTTCATTATTTAATTTTTTCTTCTTTTTGTTCTTTTCCTTTTTCCATTTTATTAATTTATTTATTGTAGTTTTGTCTATACCTCTTATTTTTAACGCATTTATAATATCAGATTTCACCTTTTATAGTTTAAGGTTTATATTGCAGTATTTTATATAAAATGCAGAAAATATAAACTTTATAAATTTGTTTATTCTTTCCCAACAACTTCAAGTTGTAGTTTTTGTATATGTTACATATCTTATCTTTTAAAAGACAGCATTTTGTTGTTCTTCCTTCATTCCTGAAAATTCAAAGTTCCTTCTTATATCTTTTCTTTTAAGCCTGAAAAAGCTTCCTGTAGTATTCCTTAAAAACTGAAGATTTTAGCATTAAATAGTTTTCCTTCATCTGAAAAATGTCTTTATATTGCCCTGTTTCTGAAGGATATGTTTGCTGGATGTAGGATGTCAGGTTTATAGTTCTTTTTCTTTTATTTTGTTAGATATGTTCTTTCCTTGTCTCCTAACCTCCAAAGTTTTTTGATGGAAAATTAGTGTTCATTTGAACTATCATGTTTCTGTACGTGATGTCTTATTATTTTCTAGAAGTTTTCAGTATTTTTTTCCTTTGGTATTTAGTGGTTTGAATACCAATAAGGGTTTATTCTGAGATTTATTCAGGGCTTTCAAATCTCAGTTCAGTTCTCAAAGACTTGTATTTGTGGGGGTGGGGAGTTTGTCTTGCACATATGTGTATTATTGGGAGTTAGTCTGAAATTTGTGGGGATTGACTCCTACACCATTTGGTAAAGATGGGTTACTTATCACTATACCAGATAAATGAACAATATTTTTAAGAGCAAAATAAGTTGTAAGCCAGTGGAATTCCTGTGAAAATATATTGTTTGATTAATAGCTTTCTTGTAGTGTCTTGTACCCTTTATTATCCTAAAAATTTATCCTCATGAAACTTACAAAAGACCAAAACTTGTGTGCCCCTTACAGTGGTGCCCAGAATCTTCTTTAACTTCGCAGAGATGCTTTAGGAGATTGTATACAATTTTTCACCATGTAGCAAGGTCTATATTTCTCAAGTCATGAACCCTGACTGCATCATAATTGTCTGTATCAGAGTCTGGGATACCACTTCAAAGCAATTAAATTTCATTTTCAGAGTAGGAGGTGGGAGGTGGGGATGCTAGGTCAAAGTGGGATCAAATACATTAATTTTGAAAAGATGTGCAGACATATATGAACAAAGGTTAAAAATCATTTGTCTGGGGCACCCTCCTGTCACTAAAAACTCTCATTTGGGCCATCAGGCTAAATGCTGCTCAGAAACTCTAGGCTTCATCCATAATGACAAAGGACTCTGCTTAAAACTGCATAAGCAACATGTCTTATGACGTTGTGCTTCAAATAATACTATTCAAGTGTCTGGGAATACAGTAAAAAATGAAAACAGAGATATTGAATTACTAAAGGAAACCTTGGCATAGCATAAATTTTGGAATTGTGGTTCTTGATAACCTGGAAGAGATTGTTTCTAATTCAAAAAAAGCTAAGACAGTACAGTATGAGAGGTGTGCAATCTTATTACATTAATTTAATTGGAAGACTTTCCAAAAATAACCTGGATGCTGTTATTTAAATAAAGAGTGTAGAGTGTTAATTGAAAATGCAGACTTACAAAAGCCAATAGTCAGCATGAAGCTGTTCTTCTCTAATATTAGGTATTATTGGGTTAACATCAGAGCATGAAGATGCACATGTAGTTTAATATCTCCTCCAAAACTCACCATGATAAATATGTTTTCAAAAGTTGGGAACCCATAAAAAGAATGAAGTTAGGAAAAAACACAATAGCACCAAATTTTGGAAGTCAGAAATAAAATGGACAAGTGTTAAATGTCGGCAGACCAGGAAAAGCTAAATTTGAAACCATCAGAAAACTTCACTTCAAAATTCTTGGAAATTGGCAGCCACAATTACCTCTGAAACTACAAAATATAGAGGAAAACTGAATACTGAGGATTGTGCCAAAGCTGTTTAATACACTGGATTACAAGATCCATAGTGGTGAGCAGCTGCATTTCCCCAATATATGCTGCTGAGCAGCTGCGTTTCTTGATCCCCAACCCAGACAGGTTTGTTTTCTGAAAAGGATGAAACAGATAATATTCAAACTGTGTCGGGAGTTGGTTCCTTCTGGTGAGTTCGTGGTCTCACTGACTTCAAGAATGGAGCCGCGGACCTTCGCCTTGAGTGTTACAGCTCTTACAGATGGCATGGACCCAAAGACTGAGCAGCAGCAAGACTTATTGTGAAGTGTGAAAGAACAAAGTTTCCACAGCTTGGAAGGTGAGCTGAGGGGGTTGACCTGGCTGGCTGGGGTGACCAGCTTTAATTCTCTTATTTGTCCTCTCCCATGCTCTGTTTCTGTCCTATCAGAGTGCCCTTTTTTCAATCCTCCTCACAATTGGCTACTTTTAAAATCATGCTGATTGGTGCATTTTACAGAGTGCTGATCGGTGCATTTTACAGAGCACTGATTGGTGCGTTTTACAGAACGCTGATAGGTGCATTTTTCAAAACCCTTGCTAGCTACAGAGCGCTGATTGGTGCATTTTACAATGCCTTTGCTAGCTGCAGAGGGCTGATTGGTGCGTTTTACAATAATTTTGTAAGACCCAAAAGTTCTCCAAGTCCCCACGCAACCCAGGAAGTCCAGCTGGCTTCACCTCTCAAAACCAAATGCTAAGTTCTAAGACACCATGATCTCTTTGTTCCCTGAGATGCTAGAATGAGAGCGGTCAGACTATTATGCTACAAATAGGTGATTGGAAATATCCTTTCTGGAGGATCTGACTCGCTTAAGAGGAATGATCATATCTTAAAGATAATGAATTCTTCATTAATGAAACAAGAATAGGATAGTATATTTTTAAAGTAATTATTATGTAGACAAAAGTGTTCTTGGGAATTAAAGTGATGAAAAGCAGTTGAACATTTAGAAGACAAAGTTGAGGAAATTTCTCCAAAGGCAGAAGAAAAAAAAACAGAGATTAAAAGAGTTAGGCAATGTTTGTTTCTTTTTAAATCGGTGGACTAATGCAAGGAAGTATAACTTAACTTTGAAGCATAACTGTTAAAACGCCTTAAAAACACTCAAAAAATTACAAATAGAAAAAAACCTCTTCAATAAAAACATCTAAAATTCCTATAACCAATATAATGTTTAATGGTGAAATACTGAGTATCTCCCTCTAAGATTAGAAACAAGACATGGTGTCTACTTTAATCAATTCTTTCCTATCACTGTAATGGAGTTGTGAGCTACAGAAATTGGCAAATAAAAGAAAACAAAGGCAACATTTATAATTCAAAGAAAGAACTTCATTTGAAATATCTAAAGGACTCTTACAGGTATATAACAAAAGACAAGCAAACCAATTTTTTAAATGGGCAAAATATTTTAAGAGACTCTTCACAAAAGTAAAAACATGAATATTGAATATACTAAATGTCCAATAGGTCTATAAAAATATTCTAAACATAATTACTCATCAGAGAAATTAAAATTAAACCACAAATAAAACCACTACACATCCATTAAATTAGCTAAAAATAGAAGCTTAACCATTAGTAGTTTTTGCAAAAATATAAATAAACTGGAATTCTTATTCACCGCTATTGGGAATATAAATGTCACAAGTTATTTGAAAGTGTTTGGCAGTGTTTTCAAATTAACATGACCTACTATATAAACCAGTATTCCACTTATGTGTAGTTAACCAAAGAGAATCAAAAGCTATTTTTCATAGCAAGAGTTGTACATGAATACTCATAACAGTTTTATTTGTAATAGCCAAATACTGGAAACAATACAAGTTTCCGTCAACCGGTGAATGAAAAAAAATTATGATACACCTGTATAATCAAATATTACTGAGCAATAAAAATAAATTATCTATTGATACATATAATAACATGGATGGATCTCAAAATCAGTAGGCGGCAGGAAAAGTCAGTTAAAAATAAAAACAAAAAGTACGTACTTCTTCAATTAATATTAAGTCACAAAAATATTAAAAGTAGGTCAATGTTTTCCTGAATGAGAGTGAAGGAAGAAGCATATTACAAAGGGTATAAGGAATTGCTAAAGGTGATGGAAATATTTCTCATCTTTCTTATGGCAATAATTTTTGAGTATACACACATGTCAAAACTGATGAAATATATACTTTAAATATTGCACTTCAACAATACCTGAAATTGTGTTTGCTTTTATTCTGAATTCCTAAATTTCAAATGACATTCTTTCATCTTTATTTGGATTTTTATCAATGAGCAACTCATTTAAAAAAGGACTTCAACCAATGTCCATAAGAACTTTGTTGCACTGTTGTAAAATCATAACTTTCTTTGAAGAAACTCCATTCCACAGACTCTCTGGGGCAGTGGTTGCCTAAAAGTGAGAAAGAAACAAATTCAAATAAATAAAATAAAACTTCTATACTTTACTTTTCTATTTAGTTGTATCTTCAGAGATCTTTGTCTAGTGGGCATTGTCTGCAAGTACCTTGGAAGAATGGAGTACATGTGTATTGTGTATAACACCTATTTTTCTGAACTTCAAAACTGCCTGTCTTCAAATAATTATCTGATACTTTATATCTCTACAATGAAAAGCAACCTAATGCCAATGAATCTAAATAGCTTTCCACCCTCATTAACAGCAATAGTACTAAAACTCCATTTTGCCAATGAATAGATGACATA
Source organism: Pongo abelii (assembly GCF_028885655.2). Taxonomy (NCBI): domain Eukaryota; kingdom Metazoa; phylum Chordata; class Mammalia; order Primates; family Hominidae; genus Pongo; species Pongo abelii. The sequence goes on from NC_071998.2 coordinate 47,517,034, forward strand.
CTAATCATAATATTCAGGAGACATCAAAAACAGATCAGGGACATCGTCCAAATATGCATTGAAATCAGAGAACTTTTTCTCTTCCACTTAAGCACCTTTTTTCCTAGGCCAGAGGCTATAATGTGCAAGATTAATTTTATGCTGCTGTATGGAACATGATATATATATTTTTTTCTGAAGATCAGAGGCGGGGAAAGTTCACTTCCCAGATTTTGTTAAATGCATGCTATGATTTACAGAGATTGAAAAAAAACTCAGATATTAACGTTTTTAGGTTATTTATTTCTTAGTGAAATATCATAGTCTTAGAATGTAGAAGTCATTGGGATGTTAGTTCCAAGATGTTTCAATTAAAATATGTAAATATATATGTTATTTTAAATACGTGTATTTTAATTGAACATGTACAATACTTAATTTGTATATAAAATCTATCTCCTAAAAACTTAAAGATATACTAGATAATGCTATGATGGAGTTGAATGTCAATAGCCAGGACAAAGAGGAAAATATCTCCTGGGCATTTCAGAGATCTTCATGACAGTGCCTCCCATCAAAGACCCAGAGACGTAGGAGGAATAAGTGATTATGTGGGCTGGGCCCAGAGCCCTGCTACTCTGTATAGCCTTGGGAAATGATGCCTTGTGTCTCAGCCACTCTACCTCCAGCCATGGCCAAATGGGGCCAACACACAACTCAGGCCATTGCTTCAGAAGCTTGCCAGCCCCAAGCTTTGGCAGCTCCATGTGTTGTTGGACCTGCAGGTGGACAGAAGGCAAGACTTGAGGTTTGGGAACCTCTGCCTAGATTTCAGAGGAGGTATGTAAACACCTGGATGTTCAGAGAGGAGCCTGCTGCAGGGGTGGAGCCCTCATGGAGAACCTTCACTAGGGAAATGCAGAGGGAAAATGTAGAGTTGGAGCCCCCACACACAGTCCCCACACAGACACTGCCTAGTGGAGCTGTGAGAGGAGAGACACTGTATTCCAGATCCCAGAATGGTAGATACACTGACAGTTTGCACCCATGCACCTTTAAAAGCCACACGCACTCAACACTAGCCTGTGAGAGCAGCCTCAGGAGCTGTACCCTGCAGAGCCACAGGGAGAGAGCTGCCCAAAGCCTTGGGAGCCCACCTCTTGCATCAGTGTGCCCTGAATATGAGACATGTAGTAAAAGGAGATTATTTTTGAGCTTTCAGGTTTAATGACTGCCTTATCAGATTTTGGACTTGCATGGGGCCTGTAGCTAATTTCTCCCATTTGGAATGGAAACATTTGTCCAATGCCTGTACCTTCATTGTATCTTGGAAGTGACTAACTTGCTTTTGATTTTTACAGGCTCATAGGCAGAAGGGACTTGCCTTGACTCAGATAAGACTTTGGACTTGGACTTTTGGTTTTATGCTGGAATGAGTTAATACTTGGGGGACTGTTGGGAAGGCATGGTTCTGTTTTGAAATGTGAGAAGGACATGAGATTTGAGAGAGCCCAGGGGTGGAATGATATTGTTTGGCTCTATGTCCCTACCCATATCTTATCTTGAATTGTAATTCCATTACAAGGGAGGGACCTGGTGGGAGGTGATTGGATCATAAGAGCAGCTTCCCCCATGATGTTCTTGGGTTAGTGAGTGAGTTCTCACAAGATGTGACCATTTTAAAGTGTTTGGAGTTCCTCCCCTCACTCTGTCTCTCTCTTCCTGCCACCATGTATGACATACCTAGCTTCTCCTTTGCATTTCACCGTGATTGTAAGTGTCCTGAGGCCTCCCCAGCAATGCTGAACTGTGAGTTAATTAAACTTCTTTTCTTTATAAATTACCCAATCTCAGGTAGTTCTTTATAGCAGTATGAAAATGGACTAATACATACAGTGAACACATTTTTGACAATAGTGCTAAGAAGATAATTTGGGGAAAGGACAATCTCTTCAATAAATGGTGCTGGCAAAATTGGGTATTCATATGCAAAAGAATACAACTAGACACCTATTTCTCAAAATATACAAAAATCAAATTGAAACGAATTGAAGACTAAAATCTAAGACCTCAAACTATGAAACTACTAAAAAAAATAAAAACTTCAGGGAAATTCTTTAGGATATTGAACTAAACAAAGATTACTTGAGAATACCCTAGAAGTACAGAAATCAAAACAAAAATGGACAAATGGGTTCATATCACGTTAATAAGCTTCTTTACAGCAAAGTCAACAATCAACAAAGTGAAGAGACTACCTACAAAATGGCAAAAATATTTGCAATCTAGTCATCTGAAAATTAGAATATATAAGAGGTTCAAACAACTCCACAGGAAAAAATAATAATCTGATTAAAAAATAGATAAAAGACCCAAATAGACATTTCTCAAAAGAAGACATACAAATGGCTATCACGTATCTGAAAACCTACTCAAAATAATTGACCATCAGAGAAATGCAAATCAAAACTACAATGAGATATTATCTCATTCCATTTAAAATGGCTTTTATCTAAAAGCCAATTACAAATGGTGGTGAGGATATGGAGAAAAGGGAACCCTTGTACATTGTTGGTGCAAATGTAAATTAATAAAACCACTATGGAAAACAGTTGGGAAGTCCCTCAAAATATAAAAATAGAGCTACCACATGATCTAGCAATCCTACTCCTAGGTATATACCCCAAAGAAAGGAAACTGATATATCAAAGAGATATCTGCACTCCCACGTTTATTGCGGCACCATTCTCAATAACCAAGATTTGAAAGCAACCCGAGCATCCATCAACAGGTGAATGGAGAAAGAAAATGTGGTACATAGACACAATAGACTATTATTCAGCCATTAAAAAAATGAGATTCTGTTATTTGCAACAACGTGGATGAAACTGGAGGTAATCATGTTACGTGAAATAAACCCGGCACAGAAAGACAAAATTCACATGTTCTCACTCATTTGTAGGAGCTAAAAATTGAAATTATTGAACTTATGGAGACAGAGATTAGAATGTTCATTACCCGCTGCTGATAAGGGTAGTTGAGGGTGTGGAAGGCAAATGGGGATGGTTATTGGGTACAAAAACTACATAGAAAGAATGAATAAGAGCTTTTATTTGCTAACAACAAAAGGAGTACAGTCAACACAAATTTAATTGTACATTTTAAAGTAACTAAAAGTATAATTAGATTGTTTGTAATACAAAGTACAAATGCTTGAAGTGATGGATGCCCCATTTACCCTGATGTAATTATTACACATTGCATACCCGTATTAAAATAATTCATGTAACCCATAAATACATACATCCACTATGTACCCATACAAATTAAAAATATAAACAAGAAAAATAAAGCATCTCATATTGCACTTGGTAATAATATCTTCATCAACTAGTAAAATTATTAGTAACTTAAATCTAAAACATTTTAACATATTTAAGAAGATTATATAAACATCTCCAAATCTACTAGATAACTTAGTCTAAGTTATTGGCTCTAGATAACTTGGACAAAGCTAGGCTACCAAGAAACTAAAGCATTGCATGCTAGCAGTTAACTTAGCATATCTATGCAAAGTTTTCTCTGTGGACTCAGCATTTATAATGGCTGTGTTATATATACTATGGTTTTCTTTAAATCCTGTGGTCTTTCTGAATCTTAACTTAAAAATTAATTTATTCAAGACATACCAAATGATGTTTTACAATTTGCTAGGTCCATGCAAGTAAGTATGACTATATTTTTGTATGGACTTCTAGAAGCCATTGAAACAAATCAGTGGCCCATGGATACAGTAAAGACACACAGAAATTCTTCTCTGTCTGATGCTGAGCCTGAAGTCAGAAGCCAGGTAGTCTGTACTGAAAGATAATCACAAAGAAGAGGAAAGCTGGAGCAAGTAGATATCATGAGAAATAATCTTAAACTTGCATCACTCATCACCCAAGTTGGGGGCTTTGTATTTCCGAGCCTTCAAATTTGCTATTATGGATGACCTGTGAAATTGCACTCTCATCTGGTCTGGCATACAAAGACACTGAAAGAGTAGATTCTGAAGAACAGACAGAAACAATCAATCTGATTCAGTGTTTTACAAACAAAACAAAAAAAAGAAACAAAAAAAAAGCCCCGTAAACAGAAAATAACAACTTTTTCTTGACATCATATTTAATGCTGAAATATTAAAGTTCTGAAAAACTGGCTAGTGATTCTATTCAACATTCTTTTGAAATATCTAGCCTGTCCAAGAGGTCAAGAAAAATAAATAAAATGCCTTTTGGAAAGAAAAAAATTCATTTGTTTTTACTTGCTGCAGATGGCATGATTGTGTTCAGATAAGACTCTCTTGAATCTACAAATAATTCCTCCTGAGAATTTATTAATTATTAATTAATTAATTAATGCTTTTACAAGATTTAATTATTTTAATATTTAATTATTAATAAATAATTTAATGATTATTAATTAATTCTCAGGGGGAATTATCTATAGGCTCAAGAGGGTCTTATCTGATTTAGTAAGGTTGCCAGATACAAAGTCAATATATAAATCAATTTATGCTAGTAAAGATAAATTAAAAAATTTTACAACCCTTCATGCTAAAAACTCTTAATAAATTAGGTATTGATGAGACGTATCTCAAAATAATAAGAGCTATCTATGACAAACACACAGCCAATATCATACTGAATGGACAAAAACTGGAAGCATTCCCTTTGAAAACTGGCACAAGACAGGGATGCCCTCTCTCACCACTCCTATTCAACATAGAGTTGGAAGTTCTGGCCAGGGCAATCAGGCAGGAGAAGGAAATAAAGGGCATTCAATTAGGAAAAGAGGAACTCAAATTGTCCCTGTTTGCAGATGACATGATTGTATATCTAGAAAACCCCATCGTCTCAGCCCAAAATCTCCTTAAGCTATAAGCAACTTCAGCAAAGTCTCAGGATACAGAATCAATGTGCAAAAATCACAAGCATTCTTATACACCAATAACAGACAAACAGAGAGCCAGATCATGAGTGAACTCCCACTCACAATTGCTTCAAAGAGAATAAAACACCTAGGAATCCAACTTACAAGGGATGTGAAGGAACTCTTCAAGAACTGCAAACCACTGCTCAATGAAATAAAAGAGGATACAAACAAATGGAAGAACATTCCATGCTCATGGGTAGGAAGAATCAATATTGTGAAAATGGCCATACTGTCCAAGGTAATTTACAGATTCAGTGCCATCCCCATCAAGCTACCAATGACTTTCTTCACAGAATTGGAAAAAACTACTTTAAAGTTCATATGGAACCAAAAAAGAGCCCGCATTGCCAAGTCAATCCTAAGCCAAAAGAACAAAGCTGGAGGCATCACACTACCTGACTTCAAACTATACTACAAGGCTACAGTAACCAAAACAGCATAGTACTGGTACCAAAACAGAGATATAGACCAATGGAACAGGACAGAGCCCTCAGAAATAATGCTGCATATCTACAACTATCTGATCTTTGACAAACCTGAGAAAAACAAGAAATGGGGAAAGGATTCCCTATTTAATAAATGGTGCTGGGAAAACTGGCTAGCCATATGTAGAAAGCTGAAACTGGATCCCTTCCTTACACCTTATACAAAAATTAATTCAAGATGGATTGAAGACTTAAATGTTAGACCTAAAACCATAAAAACCCTAGAAGAAAACCTAGGCAATACCATTCAGGACATAAGCATGGGCAAGGACTTCATGTCTAAAACACCAAAAGCAATGGCAACAGAAGCCAAAATTGACAAATGGGATCTAATTAAACTAAAGAGCTTCTGCACAGCAAAATAGGCAACCTACAGAACGGGAGAAAATTTTTGCAACCTACTCATCTGACAAAGGGCTAATATCCAGAATCCACAATGAACTCAAACAAATTTACAAGAAAAAAACAAACAACCCCATCAAAAAGTGGGTGAAGGATATAAACAGACATGTCTCAAAAGAAGACATTTATGCAGCCAAAAAACACATGAAAAAATGCTCATCATCACTGGCCATCAGAGAAATGCAAATCAAAACCACAATGAGATACCATCTCACACTGGTTAGAATGGCGATCATTAAAAAGTCAGGAAACAACAGGTGCTGGAGAGGATGTGGAGAAATAGGAACACTTTTACACTGTTGGTGGAACTGTAAACTAGTTCAACCATTGTGGAAGTCCGTGTGGCGACTCCTCAGGGATCTAGAACTAGAAATACCATTTGACCCAGCCATCCCATTACTGGGTGTATACCCAAAGGATTATAAATCATGCTGCTATAAAGACACATGCACATGTATGTTTATTGCAGCACTATTCACAATAGCAAAGACTTGGAACCAACACAAATGTCTAAAAATGATAGACTGGATTAAGAAAATGTGGCACATATACACCATGGAATCTATGCAGCCATGAAAAAGGATGAGTTCATGTCCTTTGTAGGGACATGGATAAAGCTGGAAACCATCATTCTTAGCAAACTATCGCAAGGACAAAAAACCAAACAGCGCATGTTCTCATTCATAGGTGGGAATTGAACAATGAGAACACATGGACACAGGAAGGGGAACATCACACTCTTGGGACTGTTGTGGGGTGGGGGGATGGGGGAGGGATAGCATTATGAGATTTACGGAATGCTAAATGACCAGTTAATGGGTGCAGCACACCAACATGGCACAGGTATACGTATGTAACAAACCTGCACGTTGTGCACATGTACTCTAAAACTTACAGTATAATAATAAAAAAATTTAAAATATTTACAGTATCATTAAAATATGAAACACTTATAATTAGGAATAAATTTAACATAACAAGTACATAACTTTTATACACACACACATTATTAAAAGAAATTACAGAAAACTAAATGCTTGAAGAAATATACCATGTGTGGGTAGAAAGACTCAATATCTTTCAGATGTCAGTTGTACCTAAATTGATCTATAGATTCAACGTAATCAAAATCAAATTTCTAGTAGGCTTTAATCTGACTCTGAAATTTGTATATGATATGGTATGGCTGTGTCCTCACCCAAATTTCACCTTGAATTGAAGCTCCCATAATTCCCATGTGTTATGGGAGGGACTCAGTGGGAGGTAATTGAATCATGGGGGCAGGTCTTTTCTATGGTGTTCTCATGATAGTGAATAGGTTTCACAAGATCTGATGGTTTTATAAAGGGGAGTTCCCCTGCACACACTCTCTTTGCCTGCCACCATGTAAGACATGACTTTGCTCCTCATTCATCCTCTGCCATATTTGTGAGGCTGCCTCAACCATGTAGAACTGTGAGTCAATTAAACCTTTGTCCTTTATAATTACCCAGTCTCAGGTATGTCTTCTTTAGCAGCATGAGAACAGATTAATACAGTATGAAAATGAAAAGACTTACCAAAGCTAAAACAATTTTGGAAATTAAGAACAAATGTAGAGGACATACGTCTTTGATGTAAAGATCAAAAGCAATAGTAATAATGGCAGTGTAATATTGGAATAAGGATGGATAAATGTATAAGCAGAATTGAGTAGAGAATCTATAAATACTTTGCCATTGATTATGTTAATAATACACCAAGTAAATTCAAGAGGAAAAGACATTGTAGAAAGGAGACTTTTACCTTTAATGAGAAGACTTGTAGCAAGTTATTTAAAAAGCTTCTATGAATCAAAAATGGAGAAAAATAATTCAGTTAATAAAAATACTTACTGTTTTTACTGTGAATCTGCAAGTTTTCTCCCTTTTCTCAGTTATATTAATGAATATATTTTAATTTTGGAAGTGATTATTTTATGGCTAATTATGTTAAAAAGCTTCCAAACTTTTCTTGAATGATGCCATTCATCACCAAACCTCTCTTTTGTAGATTTGTAAAAGACAATAATCACAGTTTGTTATATAGAATGATAATCTCAGTTTTCAGAAAACTATACAAGGTGAACCTTACGACCCTGTTTCCTAGACACAGAAGCTATCAGATAAATGAGTGAGCCAGATAAACAATGGACAATAGTAGAATGAGACTCAAATTATTACCATATTATAAGCTAATTCGGTTTCTGATAATCCATTCGGAGTTCTGGTAAACCTGGATAGAAAGATTAATAAAGGCCTTTAAATCTTGCTTAAACCCAAATTGCCTTCTAAATAGCTGTATGATAGAGGACACTAAAGTAATGACAAGCAATACAGGTCTGAAAACGTTCTACATTTCTGACTTTATAAAAAAGGAGGAAATGTAGGAAAGGGAGTTAATTATCAGCACATAAAACATTTTATGCACAGAACACTAGTCTGCCCACTTGTAATGGCAGCCAAACTAAGATAACAAAATTTAGCAGATTTCAATTGATGTGAGGGACCAAGGTGAGGTTTATGAGGTAGTTGACAGAGAACAGAGAATTAAAATTACATCATTAACCATATAGTGAAACATTTTCATTGAGGATCATTATTTCCCTCTTCTTCCTAGTACAGCTCTGTGATACACATTTATATTTGGAGTAGAGGGAAATTGAATAATAATAGGAGCTTTTTAAAAAAATAGTCAAATTGGCCGGACACGGTGGCTCACACCTGTAATTCCAGCACTTTGGGAGGCCAATGCGGGTGGATCACCTGAGGTCAGGAATTCGAAATCAGCCTGGCCAACACGGTGAAACCCAGTCTCTACTAAAAACACAAACATTAGCTGGACATGGTGGCAGGTGCCTGTAATCCCAGCTATTCAGGAGGCTGAGGCAGGAGAATCGCTTGAACCCGGGAGGCTGAGGTTGCCCATTGCACTCCAGCCTGGGCAACAGGAGCAAAACTCCATCTCAAAAAAAAAAAAAAAAAATTCAAACTTCCTTTGAAACATTTCTGGAAATGAGTATAAATACACTAAATCTTCTTAGAATAATTCAATAGCACTCTTGCCACTATTGGGCCAAAGATTAAAAGATTAATGTTGTTTTTCAGTTTGTGGTTGGAAACACCACTTAGGCTCTTATACTATTTATTTTCAGGATCGTAGAGGAATGTACAGTAGTGTCAAGTGTAAAGAGTGTGAAAGGAGAATAACTTCATACAATGTACATTGGGAACACAGCAGAAAGGAGTTTTTACAAAAATACTTCCAAATACAAATTTAAGTCTATTTTCTTTCCTATAGAGTAATAAATTCATGCTGATTCTCATATAAAAATATTTGCAATAAAATCTCTCGTAATGCTGTGTTAAGGAATAATTTATTGCTTAATCAAACATTCTGATTGATAGCGTATATACATCAGTCACCAATGTTCACATAAAAAATAGACTATAATATGGTAGCAATAACTGAACACTAAGCACCAAGCACACACTTCAAAATTGCATATGAAATTCAATTTGAAGTTCAATGTACACAGTGAATTAATTTGTTTTTTAAAAATTTTGTGTTTGATTTATTTCAATAGGTTTTTGGAGAACAGGTAGTGTTTACTTACAAGAATAAGAAGTTCTTCCATTCTGTAGGTTGCCTGTTGACTCTGATGGTAGTTTCTTTTGCTGTGCAGAAGCTCTTTAGTTTAATTAGATCCCATTTGTCAATCTTGGCTTTTGTTGCCATTGCTTTTGGTGTTTTAGACATGAAGTCCTTGCCCATGCCTATGTCCTGAGTGGTATTGCCTAGGTTTTCTTCTAGGGTTTTTATGGTTTTAGGTCTAACATTAAAGTCTTGAATCCATCTTGAATTTAAACCTGCACATTGTGCACATGTACCCTAAAACTTAAAGTGTAATAAAAAATAATAAAAAAAAAGAAGTTCTTTAGTGGTGATTTCTGAGATTCTGGTGCACCCGTCACCTGAGCAGTATACACTGTACCCAGTGTGTAGTCCTATATCCCTCACTACCCCCCACCTTTTCCCCCCAGGCCCCAGAGTCCAAAGTTTCATTCTTATACCTTTGCACCCTCATAGCTTAGCTTTCACATATGAGTGAGAACATATGATGTTTTATTTTCCATTCCTAAGTTCACTTAGAATTATGGCTTTCAATTCCATCCAGGTTGCTGCAAATGCCATTATTTTGTACCACATTTTATTTATCCATTCGTTGATTGATGGGCATTTGGGCTACTTCCATATATTTGCAATGGCGAATTGTGCTGTTATAAACGTGTGTGCAAGTATCTTTTTTGTATAATGACTTCTTTTCCTCTGGACAGATACCTAGTAATGGGATTGCTAGATCAAATGGTAGATCTACTTTTAGTTATTTAATATTGTCTGTCTTGGGGAATGTTCTATGTGCTGAAGAATAGAATGTATATTCTGCAGTTGTTGGATAGAATGTTCTGTAAATATCTGCTAAGTCCATTTGTTGTAGGGTATAGTTAAAGTCCATTATTTCTTTGTTGACTTTCTGTCTTGATGACTTATCTAGTGTTTTCGGTGATATATTGAATTCCCCACTATTATTGTGTTGCCATCTATCGAATTTCTTAGGTCTAGTAGTAATTGTTTTATAAATTGGGGAGCTTCAGTGTTAGGTGCATATATACTTAGAATTGTGAAATTTTCCTGTTGGACTAGTCCTTTTTCATTATATAATGTCCCTGTTTGTCTTTTTTAACTGCTATTGCTCTGAAGTTTGTTTAGTCTGGTATAAAAATAGCTACTTTTGCTCGCTTTGGTGTCCATTTGCATGTAATATGTTTTTCCACTCCTTTACCTTAAGTTTATGTGAGTCCTTGTGTGTTAGGTGAATCTCCTGAAGACAGCAGAAACTTGGTTGGAGAATTCTTATCCATTCTGTCATTCTGTATCTTTTAAGTGGAGCACTTAGGCCATTTGTATTCAATGTTAGTATTGAGATGTGAGGTACTATTCTATTCACCATGCTATTTGTTGCCTAAATGTCTTTTTAAAATTATTATGTTATTGCTATATAGGTCCTGTGATATTTGTGCTTTAAGAAGATTCTATTTTGGTGTAATTTCAGGATTTATTTCAAGATTTAGAGCTCCTTTTAGTAGTTCTTATAGTACTGGACTCATAGGGGCAAATTCTCTCAGCATTTGTTTGTCTGGGAAAGACTATCTTTCCTTCATTTATGAAGCTTAGTTTCCCTGGATACAAAATTCTTCGCTGATAACTGTTCTGTTTAAGGAGGCTAAAAACAGGACTCCAATCCCTTCTAGATTTCAGGGTTTCTGTTTTTTTTTTTTTTTTTTTTTTTTTTTTGAGACGGAGTCTCACTCTGTCACCCAGGCTGGAGTGCAGTGGCATGATCTCGGCTCACTGAAATCTCCGCCTCCTGGGTTCACGCCATTCTCCTGCCTCAGCCTTCCAAATAGCTGGGACTACAGGCACCCACCATCACGCCTGGCTAATGTTTTGTATTTTTAGTAGAGACGGGATTTCACCATGTGTCAGCCAGGATGGTCTAGATCTCCTGACCTGATCTGCCTGCCTTGGCCTCCCAAAGTGCTGGGATTACAGGCGTGAGCCACCGCGCCTGGCGGTTTCAGGGTTCCTAAAGCTGAGAAATCTGATGTTACTGATAAGTTTTTCTTTTTAGGTTACCTGATGGTTTTGCCTCACAGCTCTTAAGATTCTTTCCTTTGTCTTGACTAGATAACCTGATGACTATGTGCCTAGGCAATAATCTTTTTGTGATGAAATTCCCAGATGTTCTTTAAGCTTCTTGTATTTGGATGTCTACTTCTCTAGCAAGGTCTGGGAAGTTTTCCTTGATTACTCCCTCAAATGTGTTTTCCAAACTTTTAGATTTCTCTTCTTCCTCAGGAACACCAATTATCCTTGGGTTTGAATGTTTAACATAGTCGCAAACTTCTTAGAGGCTTTGTTAATTTTTTAAAAATTCTTTTTAATTGTAGTCCCAGCTACTCAGGAGGCTGAGGCAGGATAATGGCATGAACCCAAGAGGAGGAGCTTGCAGTGAACAGAGATCCTGCGCCACTGCACTCCAGCCTGGGCGACAGAGCGAGACTCCACCTCAAAAAAAAAAAAAAAAAAAATTCTTTTTAATTTGTCTTTGACAAATTGAGTTAATTCAAAAGCCTAGCCTTAGAGTTCTGAAGTTCTTTCTTCTGTTTCTTCAATTGTATTGCTGAGACTTTCCACTGCATTTTGCATTATTCTAAGTATCTCCTTGATTTCCAGAAGATGTGATTATGTTTTATTTATGCTATCTATTTCATTGAATAATTTTCCTTTCAGATCCTGTATCATGTTTTTATGTCTTTAGGTTGGACTTCACCTTTTTCTGGTGCCTCCTGGATTAGCTCAATAATTAACCTTCTGAACTCCTTTTCTGGCACTTCAGGGATTTCATCTTGGTTTAGATTTATTGATGGTTAGCTGGTATGATCTTTTGTGGATGTTAAAGAACCTTGTTTAGTCATATCACCAGAATTGTTTTTCTAGTTCCTTCTCATTTGGGTAGACTACATCAGAGGAAAGATCAGGGATTCAAGGGCTGCTCTTCAGAATCTATTGTCCCATGGGGTGCTCCCTTGATGTGGTATTATCCCCTTCCCCTAGGAATGTGGCTTCTTGAGAGCTGAACTGTAGTGATTGTTTTTGCTCTTCTGGATCTAGACACCCAACAGAGCTACTGAGCTCTGGGTTGGTACTGGGGAGTATCTGCAAAGGGTCCTGTGACATATGATACTATCATGTGCTATGTTCCATCTTCAGGTCTTCCAACCAGGGCTACCAGTACCTACTCCAGTGGAGGTAGCAGGGGGTGTGAAGTGGACTCTGTGAGGGTCCTTGGTTGTGTTTTTATTTAGTGCACTGGTTTTGTATTGGTTGACCTCCAGCCAGGAGGTGCCATTTTCAAGAGCACATCAGCTATGGTCCTATAGGGAGAATGCAAACTTGCCCTACAGACAATCCTTGTAGGTTAAGTATTCAGGTTTCTCAGGCAGTGGGCAGGGCCGTAGCCCTACCAAGAGATTATGATCTTTGTCTTTGACTAACAGGGAGGATAGAGAAAGACCACCAGGTTGGGACAGGGATAGGTGTTTCTGAGCTCAGCCTCTCCTTGAGTGGGGCTTACTGCGGCTGCTGTGGGGATGACGTATGGTTCCCATTCCAACAGAGTTATATTCCAAGGGGGATTATGGCTGCCTGTGCTGAGTCATACAGGTTGCCAGGGAAGTAGGGGAAAGCCGGTAGTCACAGGCCTCACCCCACTCCTATGCAGCCCACAGTCCTAAAAGCCGGTCTCACTCCCACCATGCAGCCACAACAGCTCCAAGTCTATTCCCAGGCAGCTGGTGACCAGTGCTGAGACCTTGCCGGAGGCCATGAGCCTCCCTGTTGAGAAAGCAAGCCAACTCAGTTTTTCTGCATCCCAGGGAGCCTGCAGGGGTAATACAGTTCCTTCAAAGGGTTTGTGGATTCTCTCAGCTTTCCTAGTATGTTCCTGCATTAGTTCTTGAAGCAAACATTCATGTTCTGAGTCTCCACATGCTGCTCTGTCCATCCAAGTGGTAACTGCAAGCTAATCCCGCCTCTTATCCACCATCTTAATCATAGTGAATTACTTTGAATTTTTAATGTATTTAGTCTTCCCTGAAAAAAAATCTGCATGGTTCTAGGGAAATATTTTTATTAATATATTTTATTTAGATAATAAGACAGCAGTAGCAAATATATATTGAGTGTTCATGATGAGCAATGTACTGACTTATAAAAATGAGGTTACGGTCTTCTCAGTTGCATATTATTAACAAGCAGAAGATAATTTTAATATCGAAAAGATCATAGAAGTCACATAAACCAGTATGCTTCTTTGTCAAAATAATTTCTTTACAACATTTTGAAGAGATAGTCATTTTTTTTTTGCCTCCATTGATGGGATTCATTTACTCTTGCATGCTCACATAATGTGATAGAACAAGTTAAAATATGCTAATATTTATTGTATAATCAATGATGACAACAGCATGAATAGCACAACTAGAATATTACCCAACTGAACTGGGGAAAACAATAAGCTACTTATTGCATGTTGCAGACATTTGAGAAGTGTTTAAAAATATAAACTTTAACCCAAATCATTAAGTGATTATATTATAATGTTTCAACAGGTTGAAAAGTAAATAGTACATAGTATAATCATTCAGAGGGGTTTATAATAATTAGTGGCTTAGATACAATGAGAGACTAGAATTGCACTTTGAGTAGAGAAGAAAGATGTAAAGCATTACCCAAAAAGCATGCCAATAAGAATGTACATGATAGGTTGTGGCAAGTGGACCTAATTATTAATTCGTGGAAGCAAAGTCAGAGTTGTAAATTAGATTATTGAAGGTGTTGGGTATTGCATAAAATATTTAGCTCTCTTTTCTAAGTCAATTGCTCCAAATCTTATTAATCAGATTTTAATGATAGACAAAGAAACTTGTAACCAAAGAAATCTGTCAGAATATGAATTCTTAACTAAGACTGTATCCATGAACTCAGACATTTGGTGCCAAATTTTGGACTTAAGTTTCTATGTACTTTCTGTGTGTGGAGAGAATGTACTAGAAATGACTGATTAAGTTATACTGTAGTAAAATATGAACCCCAAACTTCAGTGATTGTAGACAAAACAGTTAATTTTTCACTAGGCCAACATCCTATATAGGTAAGTGGAAGCCGCTGCTGCAAAGTCACACAAACTAACAGATGCTGTGTAGTCTTATATTTGCATCATCTGTAACAAGAGCTAGTCTGTGACCATTTTGAAAATGGAAGAGACTGAAGTATCAAAATCTGTCTTTCTTTACCTAAAACTGGATGTAACACACAACTTATCCACACATTTTTATTTAAATAAACTAAGCATATGGTTTTGTTCGTGTGTGCTGGCAAGTAAACTCTTCCCTATGTTCAGGTGCAAAGGAAGAACCAAACTGGGTGACTGCTAGTAATATCTCACAATTTGTAAATCCATTCTTAAAAGTTTATGGCAAAGTTTATGACTAAAGAATAGTTAGGACTATTTGCAGAAATACAATGTAGTAGTTTAGGCATAAGTGATGAGGATATGTGATGACAAAAGGGATAGAGAAATATGGAGGAACAAAGGGAAGAAAGAATAGAAAAAACAAAGTAGTTTTTTATTTCCAAGTGTTTGCTTCAATTTTACCCAGAAAGTTGGGAAATCATTAGGAGTACTGTCGACATTCATAGTAGAGATTGGTTGCTGTGGGTAAGTAGGGATATAAATGGTTTATACTAGTTTGGGGAATTTGATTAAATTAGTGCAGCACAGTTGTTTGTGCAGTTGGACATTGACTGAAATAAAAAATAAGAAATTAGGAATAAAGTGTTAGGTTTGGAAGTAACTTAAATTATAACTGGACTTATTACAGTGAATAACCAAAGATGTATACCCATGTGTAAGAGGTAAGAGGTGCATATGGAGCCAGGCAACAACATATCGAAAGACTTCAGAGGTCAAAATTAAAAATAAGATATTATGACATAGAGCAAAAGATCAGCCTTCCATTGCAAAAGTGGTGAGGTGGTCAACAGCGAGGGATAATGACAAAAATCTGTAGTATAAATGGATAGTGTATATTTGTGAGTATTGCTACTAAATATTACATACATTTTTTTCGATTAACATATTTGCTCTTAATTAGGATGTTTCCACAGAAAGGTAATTTTTATTTTCTTTAAGGGTTTTGAACCTGTGAGAGATTGTGGTCAGAATAGGCAGGGAATAAAAATCCAGTGAATGGTGAGAAAATTGAGGTTAAAAAAAGTCATAAATTTCCAATGCATGGTAAAAGACTATCTCAAAATGATAAAGTTGTGGTTCTCTATATGGTTACTTGTTATTGTTGTTGTTTCCAAGAAGATGATCTAAGACTTTAGATAATTTGGATAAAACAGAAAGTTGTTAAGTAATTAAAGATGTGCGATAATGGAAAGTGATTATATGAAGAATATTAAAATATAAGAAAAGGAGTGTATTAGCACATTTTCATACTGTTATAAAGACCTGCCCAAGACTGGATAATTTATAAAGGAAAGAGGTTTAATTGACTCACAGTTCAGCATGGCTGGGGAGAGCTAAGCAAACTTAGAATCATGTCAGAAGGTGAAGGGGAAGCAAGGCACCTTCTTCACAAGGCAGCAGGAAAGAGAAGTGCCAAGCGAAAAGGAAAGAGCCCCTTATAAAACCATCAGATAGATCTCTTGAGAATTCACTCACTATCATGAGAACAGAATGGGGGAAACTGCACCCATGACCAAATTACTTCTGCCTGGTCCCACCCTTGACATGTGGGGATTATTGGAATTACAATTTGAAGTGAGATTTGGGTGGGGAAACAGAGTCAAACCATACCAAGTAGTCTTTGAAGGAGGAAGGAATTCTTTCTCTGAAAGAAAAAAAAAAAGAAAGTGGAAACAATAATAAATAAAGCAATTTTAAATTCAAGAACTACAAAGGACTCAAGGACAGGGTATTTAGAATTGTTTTTACCTGTGCAAATATTGCACCTATCTTTAAACTCTGTCAGTTTATTCAATCATTTTAGAAAATCAGTTCAGTTTGGGAGAAACCTGTCTTTTCTGTAACATTAGGTTTGTTGACTACATTTATAGATTCTGTTATTTCCAAAAGTTGTGTTCTTATTACTTATACATAAATTAAGAAGATATATATATATAATACTATTAATTTATTCCTTTTGAGTCTCTCTAAGTTCTTCATGGAAACAATGAACAGAGCCTCATGAGAAAGTACCCATGTAGAAGACAGGTAGAAGGTCAATTTCTCTAGTAACATACCTGCAGAATATATTATTTTCAATTTTAATGTGGCATTACTCAATATTTTACTTATTTTTCCCACAGAAAATCCTGTGTTCAAGTTCTTTAAATTCTTTGAAATAGTTTTCTTGGCACAAATGACTCAGTGACATAATCATCATTTTCACCGGGATGGAGAAGGATGATTTTCTCTCTTCGACCAAATGACATATAACAAATGAAGCGTTCAATGCATGTAACAGAACCTACTCCCAACATGCACACACATTCTATAAAGCTGTCTGAGGCCGGGCGCGGCTGGCCTGTAATCCCAGCACTTTGGGAGGCCGAGACGGGCGGATCACGAGGTCAGGAGATGGAGACCATCCTGGCTAACACGGTGAAACTCCGTCTCTACTAAAAACACAAAAAAAATTAGCCGGGCGTAGTGCCGGGCGCCTGTAGTCTCAGCTACTCGGGAGGCTGAGGCAGGAGAATGGCGTGAACCCGGGAGGCGGAGCTTGCAGTGAGCCGAGATCCCGCCACTGCACTCCAGGCTGGGCGACAGAGCGAGACTCCGTCTCAAAAAAAAAAAAAAAAAAAAGCTGTCTGATTGAATATTTAAGAAGCTTTCAGAAATGTAAAGAAAAAAATTTTGCCTACATCTAATTTTTTTTAATACTATAAAGTGTGGAACTTGACATTTCAGTAATAATTGTGAAAACATAGGGAGAGAGTTTGAACATAGCTGCAAAATGGCGAGAATCCATTGATATCACTTACTGAGGATTTTGTTGATTTATTTATTCATTTGACAAATAATTATTGACTCCCTATTTTGTCCAGCTATAAAGCTAGGCTATTGGTCTTGGGGTAATGAACTAAATAATTTAGTGTTTAAGTGCTAAAATAAAGATACCTAACACTTTCCATGAAAATTTTATAAAGCAGCACTACCTAGCCATGAAAAAACAGGCTAAGTTATAGAAAGAAAAAGATGTCACTTGAGCAGACTTGACCAAAAGTTACCTTGGTGGAGGGAATATTTGACAAGCTAATGACAGGAGTGAAAATGAAAAGAAAAAGGCATTCCAGGAGAGAGGAGAGTTTAATAAAGACATGGAGGGGTGTGTGAATGTGCTGCATTTGGAAAACAGTGGGAGAGGTAAAGATAGCTGAAAATAAGAGTATATAGTAGATATCCTAGGAAATTAGGCTGAAAGGCTATCCAGAAGCTATATTATAAAGTTCACATGTAGCATGCTGAGTTTAAAAGGTAGCAAAAGGAGAAATAGTTTTCTGGAAGAAAGATCTAAGAATTGGCCAAAAAGGATGTATCTAGGTAATTAAGCACAGAATAATCCCACCATAATGTTTACAGAGTGTCTATATCATCGACACTTGTCAAATAAACTAGTATTAGCCAGTTACAAATCCATCTGTGAAATAAAACTCTCTATACAACTTATGGTTAATTTATGACATGTTTGCTTTTCATAATACTTGTAAATAACACTGAGGCATAACCTGTTCCTACAAAATCATGTCTTTCAATGTTCATATCAGAGGACTTTCAATATTATACAATCTGCTCATTGGTTCATCTTAATAAAAGATTAATTTCAAGGAAATTTTAAACAATATCCCATTCAATTTCAAAGTTTATGGACTACCTGAGAGCCATATGCTCATAAATGTCTTCTCTGCCATCAAGACATACAGAATCTTTATTTTTCTCACTCTCCATTCTCTGCTTCCACATCTTCCTTCTAACCCACTCCACTTCAAGAAGTCCCCAGAAACCCTTCCTATGCACCATCCCACTTTGTTTGTTTGGTTGTATATTTTGTTTTATTGTTTATTTTCCCTCACTACCTATCTCTCTCAGGTAGTGAGAAAGCCCTTCAAGACAAGGTGAACTGAGACTAAGGAATAAAAGTCACGTGAGAATAAGTGTAACTATTTCCATCATATTATAGGTGAAAATGGCCCTTGTGGTTAACATTGTAATATAATTATCACTTATAAATTGCTTCAACAGATATCTTTATTCCAAATTATAATAAAATCAGTTAAAACCCACACTTGAAAACTTAAAGTTTTTTTTTTTTTGAGTTCGAATTTGGCAATATTTTATTCACTTGACTATTTTTTCTCCCTAAAACCTTTGTCAGCCTGCAAACTCTTCACATAGGTTGTCTAAGGTAAGAATTCTATAAATTATTAGTTAAGTGAGAATTTTCAGACGTCAAGAATAAATTAGGGAATAGAATGCTAAACTATTATTCTAGTCATACCTGGAAAAACAGCCATTCGAAGCCATGAGATGGAAAAGTTTGTGTATATGCAGGGCCTTCTACTTGGTTGCTTACTGACATTTTCAGTAACAACATTGAATGTTGTTTTTAGTTATGGGTCTAAGAAGTGGCAGTTATTGAATCATTTAACATTTCAAATTGCTTACACATGGTTAAGTGGAAAAGGCATCCACACATGGACACTTGTGTAGTTTATCTTGAATATTGCAAACATGCAAACGGAAAAATTTCAATAGCAATCTTACACCATTTCTTAAAAAGAGCTTAGTTGTTCAAAATTTCCCTTCTTAAGGAGAATAGACATCCCCATTGTAGAATGCACACACTATTTCACGTTTATTTCGTGAAAGCCAAATACTACAATTGCAGGCATAGTAAAGAGATATAGTCGGTTTGGTTTTAGACCACCATAAGAAAGCAAATATCACAATAAAGTCAATCACACACATTTCTTCATTTTCAAGTGCATATAGAAGTTGTGTTTAAATTCTACTATAGTTTATTTAGTGTGCAATAGCATTATGTGTAAAAAAGATGCATGCCTTAATTTAAAATGGCTCATTGATTAAAAAAAAATGGTAACAATCATTTGAGCCTTCACAACTTTTAGTGTTTTTGTTGGGGTACAGTCATGTCTCTCTGGGTTGCTATTAGTTCCCATATAATGGGGGTGCCTCACCCCCCTGCGTTATGGATCGTAATAGCCAGGGTGGGGGAGAGAGGGGTGCTATAACCCCAAAAAGGAGGGGGTGCCTCACCCCCCTGCGATGTAGATCATAATAGCCAGGGGGGACAGCAGGTGGCCATCACTCCCCATATAGCGGGGAGTGCCTCACCCCCCTGCGATGTGGATCCTAAGAGCCGGGGGGGAGAGAGGCTGGCTCTTACTCCCCATATCGCGGGGGGCGGGCCTCGTCCCCCTGCCATGTGGATGCTGAGAGCCGGGGGGGCAGAGGGGCTGGCTCTTACTCCCCATATTGCGGGGGGTGCCTCACCCCCTTCGATCTGTGTCCTTTATTAGCATTCTCTTTTTTCCTGCTATTAGGAACAATTTCAACCTGCGGTATGAAAGCTAATATCATCCTCTGCACCTCCGCATATTAGCAAGCATATCACACAATAGGTGTTCACTTTTTGCGGGATTTGGGGTCATGTCGTCCTGGGTTTCCCTGAATAGGCGGGGAAATATCACAGGGCGGGTGTACACCCACTGCTCTATTGGGAGGAACATCCTACTTTAGCTACTGGAAATTAGGAGCAATATCACAGATGGGGTGTAAAGCCACTGTCATATTTGAAGTAATATCATTCTCTCCCCCACTAGTTGTGACGCCCAATATCACAGGGGGGAGTATACCTTCTGCAGTATTGGGAGTAATATCATCATGTCTTCCTGTAGATGATAGGAACAATGTCAGAGAGGGGGTGTATACCCGGTGTATTTTTGGAAGCAATGTCATTCACTCTTCTTCTAGATTTTGCGATTCATATCACAGGCGGAGTGTACACCCCTTCTTATATCGGGAGTCATCTGATCCTCTTTCAACCTGTATATTAAGAACAATATCCCATGGGGTTGTACATCTCGTCGATATTGGTAGTAATATCATCTTCTCCTTTCCTGGATATAAGAAACAATATCACAGAGGGGGTGTACACCCCTTGCAATATTGGGAGTAATATCACCTCTCTCCATGTGGTTATTAAGGACAAAATCACAGGATGGTGTACAGTTCCTACGTTATTGGGAGTAATATCACCCAGTCATCCCCTGGATATCAAGAGCCATATCACAGAAGAGTTGTACACCCCCTTCGATATTATCAGCAATATCATTGTCTTCCCACCTGGATATTAGGAACAATACCCCGGAGGTGTTGGGGGTGTACACCCACTGCGAGATCCAGAGTAATATTAGCCTGTTTCCCGCTGGATATTAGGAACTATATCACAGGTGTGTGTGCACCTTCTGCGATATTGGGAGTAATATCAGCCTCTCCTCTCCCATCACAGATATTAAGAGCAATATTACCAAGGAGGTGTACACCCCGGCGATATTGAAAGTAATATTATGCTCTCCCCTTCGGGATATTAGGAACAATGTCGCAGGAGGTGTGTACAACCCTTGCGATATTGGGAGTAATATCATCCTCTCCCCCTGAATATAAGAAACAATATCACAGGAGGATGTACACCCCCTGCAATATTGGGAGTAATATCATTTTCTCCCCCTTGGGATATTCGGAACAATATCACATTGGGTGTGTGTACAGCCCCTGCGATATTGCCACTAGTATCATCCTCTACCTCCCAGGATATAAGGAACAATGTCACAAGGGGATGCACACCCCCTGCGATATTGGGGGTAATATCTTCCTGTCCCCCGCTGGCTATTAGGAACAACGTCACAGAAGGGGTGCCCACCCCCTGCTATATTGGGAGTGAGATCATCCTCTCCATCCCTGGATATTAGGAACAATATCCCTAGGGAGTGTACACCTCCTGCAATAGTGAGACTAAGATCATCCTCTCGTCCCCTGGATATTACGATCAATATCACAGGGGTGGTGTACACCCCCTGCGAAATTGGAAGAAATATCATCCTCTCCACCTTTAGATGTTAGGGACAGTATCACGGGGGAGGTCTACGCCCCCTGCGATATTGGGAGTCATATCATCCGCTCCCACCCAGGATATTAGGAACAAGATGACCGAACGGATGTACACTCACGGCGATATTTTCAACAATGTCACCCTCTATGCCCTGGCCATGAGGAGTAACATCATAAAAGGGTGTACACTTTCTGCGATATTGGGAGTAATATCCTCTCCCCCACGGAGATCGGGAACAGTTATATTAATTATTAATATTAATAAATATAATAACAATTAATAGTAATCATCGATATTAATAATTACAATAGAGATGGTAAAAGTTAATACACATTAAAATATTAACGTTTACTATTAATAATTAATAGCAATATCACTATTAATAATAAAATAATATCAGTAATTAATGTTACTTAATTAAATCAGTCATAAGTGATGTTGGTAATAAAACAATAATTAATATTAAGATTAATAACTAATATTATTGAAAAATGACATTAATAGCAATAATTAATTTTAATCATGCATAAGTGTATATTTAAAATAATAATTAATGATTAATAATGTTATATTATTAATATTATCATTGATAATTATTATTAAGACTGATATTTAATAATTAATAATATTATTACTGCTAATACCGCAGGGGGTGTACACCTACCTGTGATACTTTTCCTAATATCCAGGGATGCAGAGCATGATACTAGTTTTAATATAGCAGTAGGTGTACACTCACCCTGTGACACTGATCCTAATATCCAGGGGGTAGAGTATGACATGACTCCCAACATAGCAATGAATGTACAGCCACCCGGTGATATTGCTCCTAAGACTCACGGAAGAAGTGTATGATATTACTCCCAATATCGCAGGGAGTGTACACCTTTTGTGTGATATTGTTCCTAGTACCGCGAGAGGGAGAGGATGATAATAATTCCAGTATCGCAGGCTGTGTTCACCCACCGTGTGATATTGTTATTAATATCTTGAAAGGGAGAAGATGATATTACTCCCCATAATAGATAGATATGTCTCCCCATAATAGAGCAGGAGGTGTACACCCACCCTGTGATATTGTTCCTAATATTCAGAGGCCGAGAGGTTGATATTACTCCCAATATCACCCCAAAAGTGTACACCCCCGTGTGATACTGTTCCTGCTATTCAGAAGGAGAGAAGTTGATATTACTCCCCATATCGCAGGAGGTGAACACCCACTCTGTGATAGCTTTCCTAATATGCAGGGGGAGAGAGGGTAATATTTTTTCCAATATTGCAGAGGTTGTACCCCCCTCCACCCCCGTCAAATTGTCCTTAATATTCCAAGCCGGAGAAGATGATTTTACTCCCAATATCGCAGAAAGTATACACCCGCTAGTGATATTTTTCCCATGATCCAGTAGGGAAGGGGATGATATTACTTTCAATGTTGCATGGGGTGTACACGCTTCCAGTGATACTGTTCCTAATTTCATCGTGGGAGAGGATGATATTACTCCCAACATCGCAGGGTTTATAAATGCTCCTTTGATATTGTTCCTAATATCAACGGCGCGGAGTGAGAGGATCATATTCCTACCTATATTGCAGAGGGTGTACACCCATCTTTGATATCCTTCGAAATTTCTACAGGGGGAGATGATATTACTCACAAAATCGTAATCACGCTGTGTGTCCACCGTGGATCCAAATATCCAGGTAGGGATATTACTTCCCATATCGCGGGGGTGTCCACCCCGCCTGTCATATTGTTTCTTATATCCAGGGAGGAGAGGATGATATTGCTACCAATATCGAAGAAATGTACACGCCCCTTGTGATATGGTTCCTAACATCCACTTTGGGAGAGGATGATATTACTCTCAATATCACAGAGGTTGTACACTCCGCCTGTGATATTTTTCCTACCATCCAGAATAAGAGAGAACGATATTACTCCCAATAGTGCAGGGGCTGTAGCCCCCCATGTGATATTGTTCTCAATAGCTAAAGGAAGGGAAGATAATATTATTCTTTGCCCTGCAGGGGATGTACACCCACCTGTGATGTTGTTCCTAATATCCAGGGTGGGAGAGCATGATATTGCTCTCATTATCGCCGTGGGTGTACACCCACTTTGTGATATTGCTCCTAATATCCAGGGGGTAGAGTATGACCTGACTCCCAATATAATAGTGGGTGTACATCCACCCAGGGATATTGCTCCTAATATTCAGGGGAGGCGAAAATGATATTACTCCCAGTATCCCAGAGAGTGTACAACCCTTCCGTGATATTGTTCCTAATATCCGGAGGGGGAGAGGATGATATTACTTTCAATATTGCCGGCTGTGTACACCCACCCTGTAATATTGTCCCTAAAATCCAGGAAGGGAGAGGACGGTATTACTTTCCATATAGTAGAGGTGTACGCCAACGCTGGGATTTTGTTCCTAATATTAAGTGGGGGAGAGCGTAATATTACTCACAAGATGGCAGGGGGTGTACATCCCCCCTGAGATATTGTTCTTGCCATTCAAAACTGGAGAGGATGACATTACTCCAGATATCGAAGAAAGTGTAAACCCCCGTGTGATATTGTTTCTAATATCCAGAAAGGGAGAAGAGGATATTAATCCCCATATCTCAGGAGGTGTACACTCACTCTGATATTTTTCCAAATATGCAGGGGGGAAAGAGGACAATAGTATTCCCAATATCGCAGGGGTTGTACACCCCCGTGTGAGATGGTCCTTAATAATATTCGAAGGCAGAGGGGATGATATTACTACATATATGGCAGAAAGTGTACACCCACCAGGGATATTGTTCCCATGATCCTGGAAGGAAGAGGATGATATTACTTTAAATATCACAGAAGGTGTGCACACCCCCAGTGATATCGTTTCTAATTTCAACGTGGGAGAGGAGGATATGACACCCAATATCGCAGGGAGTAGAAACGCTCCTGTTCTTAATATTCAGGGAGGAAGAGGATGTTATTACTCCCAATACAGACGGGTGTGCACCCTCTGTACACCGAGGGTGCACACCCATCTGTGAAATAGTTCACAATTTCCAGAGGGGCACATGATATTACTCACAATATCATAAACAGACTGTGAATCCACCATGGATCATCATAGCCATGGGCGGAGAGGGGGGTGCTATTGATCCCCCTATTGCAGGGGGTGCCTCAGGCCCCTGCGATGTGGATCGTAATAGCTGTGGGGGAGAGGGGTGTGCTATTACTCCTCATATCGCAAGGGGTGCCTCACCCCGCTGCGATGTGGATCGTAATAGCCAGGAGGGGAGAGAGAGGTGACTCTTCTCGGCCGTGGTTGCTGAAGATTGGGTTGACTGTGGAGGTAGCTTAAATAAGAAAGCAATGAAGATTGCCACATTGATGTACTCTTTCTTTCAGAAATAATTATCTGTATGATGTGATACTCTTTGATAGCATTATACCCACAGTAGAACATCTTTCAAAATTGGCATAAATCCTCTCAAACCTTGCTACTCTTTTACCTACTAAGTTTATGCAATGCTCTAAATCCTTTGCCGTCATTTCAATAATGTTCACAGCATCTTCATCAGGAGTAGGTTTTGTCTCCAGAAACTATTGTTTTTGATCATTCATAAAAAGCAACTTCTCTTCCATTCAAGTCTTTATCATAAGATTGATGTAAGTCAGTCACATCTTCTAATTCTAGTTCTCTTGCTATTCCACTTCTAATTCTAGTTCTCTTGCTATTCCAAAACATCTGCAGTGACTTTCTCCATTGAAGTCTGGAACCCCTGACAGTCATCTATGAGAGCTGGAATCAACTTGCTCCAAACTCCTACTAATGAATTGCCAATGTTCTTAAATGACATCTAGAATGAATAATCCTTTCCAGAAAGTTTTCAATGAACTTTGCCCAGATCCATCAGATAAATCACTATCTATGACTGCTATGAACTCCTCCCATGAATTGCCAATGTTCTTAAATGACATCTAGAATGAATAATCCTTTCCAGAAAGTTTTCAATAAACTTTGCCCAGATCCGTCAGATAAATCACTATCTATGACTGCTATAGCCCTACAAAATTTATTTCTTAAATCACAAGACCTGAAAGTCAAAAATACTCTTTGATCTAAGGTCTGCAGAATAAATATTGTTTGTAGGCATGAAAATGACATTGATTACCTAACTAATCACTTTTAATGTCAAAAATCTGAATTACTTTTTCACCAACCTAATATATTGTCATCAGAGCTCTTGGGTGACCAGGTGCATTGTCAATGAGCAGTAATAATTTTGAAATTTTTTTTTTTCTGGGAAGTATGTCTCAACAGTGGGCTTAAAATATTCGGTAAACCACACTCTAAACAGATGTGTTGTCATTCAGGCTTTGTTGTTCACTTTATAGATTACCAGCAGAGTAGATTTGGCTTATTTTTTAAGGTCTCTGGAATGTTCAGAACTGTAAATGCACACTGACTTCAACATAGTCACCAGTTGCATTAGTCCCTAACAAAAGAGTCAGCTTGTCCTTTGAAACTTTGAATCCAGGCACTAACTTTTCTTTTCTAGCTATGAAAGTCTTAGATGGCATCTTCTTCCAATACAGTATAAGGCTGTTTTGTCTATATTGAAACTCATGTTGTTTAGCATTGACACCTTCATCAATGATCTTACCTAGATCCTCTGGATAGATTACTGCAGCTTCTTCATCTGCAGTTGCTGCTTCATTCTATGCTTTTATGTTATAAAAAAGGCTTCTTTCCTTAAACCTCATCAGTCAGCCTCTGCTAACTTCAAACTGCTTTTCTGCACCTTCCTCACCTTTCTTATCCTTCATAGAATTGAAAAGACTTAGGGCCTTGTTCTGGATTGGGTTTTGGCTTAGGGAATATTCTGCTGCATTTGTCTTCTATTCAGACCACTAAATCTTTGTTTATATCAACAATAAGCTTGTTTTGTTTTCTTATTATTCTTGTGTTCACTGGAGTAGCACTTTTAATTTCCTTCAAGAACTTTTCTTTTGCATTCACAACTTGGCTAACTTGTGCAAGAGGACTCTTTCTGCCTGTCTCGGCTTTCAACATGCCTTCCTTACTAAGCTTAATCATTTCTAGTTTTTTTTTTTATTTAAAGTGAGAGATAGGTGACTCTTTCTTTTGCTTAAACACTTAGAAGGCATTATTAATTGACATAATTTCAATATTATTGTGTCTCAGGGAACGAGGAGGCCTGAGGAGAGGGAGGGAGATTGGGGAATGGCTGTTTGTTGGAGCAGTCAGAACACGTACAACATTTGTTAAGTTTTCAGCTTTATATGAACATAGTTTATGGCACCCTGAAACAATTATAATAGTAACATGAAATGTCATTGATCACAGATCACTATTATGGACATAATAAAAATAATAAAATATTGAAAAAATTACCAAAATGTGAAACAGAGACATCAAGTGAGCAAACGCGTTTGGAAAAAAATGCTGCCAATAGATTTATCTGGGGCAAGGTTGCCACAAACCTGCTATTTGTAAAATACACAGATTTGTAAAGCACAATATAGTAAAGCTCAATAAAACAAGACATGTAATTCTCATTGAATGGAGAATGAAAACATGTTTTCTATGTGTCTGTGCACTTTAGTTTATCTTTATGGGGTGTGTGTAGTAAATACTAAACATTATTTTCTTAAGTAGAAACCTTTTCAGTTTAACTTGAAAGTCAACAGACACCTGTGGATGACATTTCCATCATTGTTGCCTGATTCTCCCTCCTGTCTACTGTAAGTATAAAAGTTAAAGCCTAGGGGAAGCATATTTTCTTCAAGCTCTTTTATGTTTTCTGTGTTTCCTAGTATTGGAGAATGGCTGTTTGGTGGAGCAGTCAGAATACATACAACATTTATTATATGTAAAGTATATACAGAATAAATATATAAATATGCACATAGACATATATATACACATGTGCACATTTCTATGTGTATGTATTAGAGTTCTCTAGAGGGACAGAACTTATAGGATAGATGTATACATAAAGGGGAGTTTATTGAGGAGCATGGATTCATATGATCACAATGGGAAGTACTGCAATAGGCTGTCTGCAAGCTGAGGAGCAAGGAAGCCAGTCTAAATCCCAAAACTTCAAAAATAGGGCAGCTGACAGTGCAGCCTTCAGTCTGTGGTCATAGGTCCAATAACCCCTGGCACACCACTGGTGTAAGTCCAAGAGTCCAAAACCTGAAGAACTTGGAGTCCGATGTTCAAGGTCAGGAAGCATCCAGCACGGGGGAAAGGTGATGGCTGCAAGACTTAACCAGTCTAGTCCTTTCACATTTCTCTGCCTGCTTTTATCCTAGCCATACTGGCAGCCAATTAGATGGTGCCCACTCAGATCCAGGATGGGTCTGCCACTCCCAGTCCACTGACTCAAATGTTAATCTCCTTGGTAATACCCTCACAGACACATCCAGGAACAGTACTTTGCATCCTTCAATTCAATACAGTTGACACTCAATACTAATCATCACAAGTCCAGTCCTTGTCAATTTGAACCTGTACGCATCTCCTGAAATCATACATAATCTTCAAATAAAGACAATAATAAGGTCATAATTACACCTAACATAATACAGCTATCCTTCATACAAGCAGAAGCACACCAATCCCCAAACCAAATGCTATTACATAAAGTTAACAACACTTAAATGCTAACATAAAGTCAATAAATCTTATGTCACGTGTTAAAGGAAAACGAAAGAAAATAAAATAATCTTTTTTTTAGTTCAAGTGTATACATGCACAAACCCGTTCTTAAAAAAAATAAGGAGGAAATATTCAGGACAATTACTGTTCTCGTTTCTGCAACCGGTCACATAGTAGTAGTTAGCACTCATGACTAGCTTCTTCTACTACCCATTCTGTATTCCCTTTGCCTTCAGCAAGCACCTCAGCAGGTCATGGTTTTTTACCTGATGGAGTAACCCAAATCTTCATTCCTGAAGGATCTGGACCATCTGTAGTCCTGCCTGAATTGGGTTGCTGTGGTTTCCCATTGACCTTAATCACAGGGCATGATAATACCAAGAGATGCCATAAGGGATCTCCTGTATTCCATGCATACTTTTTCTTACCTCCGTTGTGAAGTAGTAAACAGATTTCATCTTGATTGTCTGGGTCAATCCCCCCAGCCAACACTGTAACTCCCTTGTTAGCCTGTTGACTTAAAGGTAGGAGGAGCCTGAAGTGGCCAGGTTGCTATCTACTTTGTTTAATGGAATCATTGTTGTGTCTCCTGGTGGCAGCATTCCTCCTTCTGGAACTAAGACCTCTAGGCCAGCAGAATGTAATGTCATGGGAAGAGGAAGCAAAAATTTTGCTCGTGGATCACTAGAGGTGATGGTGAGTAGTGCCATTTCCACTTCTACCCCTTGATTCCTGGACTCATAAATCCTGGCTTTGAGAGAAACAGTACCATATATTGGATCCTCATTTAGAGCATACACAGCCTTCTTCTGAACTTTGCCCTAGCCCTGCAAAGTATTTTCAACCATTTTGCCTTGTAATTGTGACTTCAAAAGGCCATTTCATCATTCTATCAATCCAGCTGCTTCAGGACGATGGGGAACATGGTAAAACCAGTGAATTTCCTGATAATGAGCCCACTGCGGCACTTCTTTTTTTTTTTTTTTGAGATGGAATCTCACTCTGTCCCCCAGGCTGGACTGCAGTGGCACTATCTCTGCTCACTCTAAGCTCCGCCTCCCGGTTTCACACCATTCTCCCACCTCAGCCTCCCGAGTAGCTGGGACTACAGGTGCCCGCCACCGCGCCCAGCTAATTTTTTGTATTTTTAGTAGAGACAGGGTTTCACCGTGTTAGCCAGGATGGTCTCCATCTCCTGACCTCACGATCTGCCCACTTCGGCCTCCCAAAGTGCTGGGATTACAGGTGTGAGCCACCACGCCTGGCCCTGCCACACTTCTTCAGCCATAAACTGAGTGCCTTGGTCAGAGGCAATGCTATGTGGAATACCATGATGGTAGATAAGGCATTCCCTGAGTCCAGGGATGGTAGTCTTGGCAGAAACATTGTGTGCAGGATAGGCAACCCATATCCAGATTGTCTATTCCAGTTAGGACAAACTGCTGTCCTTTCCATAATGGAAGAAGTCCAATATAATCAACCTGACACCAAGTTGCTGGCTGATCACCCTGAGGAATGGTGTTATATTAAGGGCTGGATGTTGGTCTCTGCTGCTGGCAAATTGGGCACCATAGCCAGGACAGCCTTGGTGAGTGAAAGTCCATGTTGCTGAGCCCATCCCTGCCACCATGGCAACTTTGCTCATGTGCCTGTTGGGCAATGACAGGGGTGCCTAGGGAATGAGGCTGAATAGTGTCCACAGAACAAGCCATCCTACCCACTTGATTATTAAAATCCTTTTCTGCGGAGGACACCCTTTGGTGAGCACTCACATGAGATACAAATATCTTCACAGTTTTTGACCACTCAGAGAGATCCATCCAGATACCTCTTCCTCAAATTTCTTTGTCACCAATTTTCCAGTCATGCTTCTTCCAAGTCCTTGACCATCCAGCCAAACCATTGACTACAGCCCATGAATCAGCATATAATCACAACATCTGCCCATTTCTCCTAAGCAAAGTGCACAACCAGATGCACTGATCAAAACTCTGCTGACTGGAAAGATTTCCCTTTGCCATTTTCCTTCAGGGATATCCTAGAAAGGGACTATAGAGTGGCAGCTGTCCACTTTTGGGTGGTGCCTGCATATTGCGCAACGCTGTCTATAAACCAGGGCCTAGTCTTCTCTTCCTCTGTCAACTTATCATAGAAAGCTCCCCATAAGGCCATCAGTGCCATCTCGGGGAGAAAAGGCAGGACAGCAGGAGTGGGGACCATGGGCATTTGAATCACTTCTTCATGTAACTTATTTGTGCTTTCAGGAACTGCTTAATCCTGATCAGATATATACCACTTCTATTTGATGATGGAATGCTGCTGTGTATGCCCCACTTCATGGCTAGATGGGTCAGAAAGCACCCAGTTCATGATAGGCAGTTCAGGGTCACATGGATACTTGATGACTCATAGTCAAACATTCAGTTTCTACCAAAGCCCATTAATCTGTTCTCATCCTGCTAATAAAGACATATCCAAGACTGGGTAATTTATAAAGGAAAGAGGTTTAATTGACTCACAGTTCCATATAGCTGGGAAGGCCTCACAATCATGAAAGAAGGCAAATGAGGAGCAAAGTCATGTCTTACATGGCAGCAGGCAACAGAGTGTGTGTAAGGGAACTCCCATTTATAAAACCCTCAGGTCTCATGAGACATATTCACTACCATGAGAACAGTATGGGAGAAACCACCTCTATGATTCAATTATCTCCACCTATCCCTGCCCTTGACACATGGGGATTATTACAATTCAAGGTGAGATTTGAGTGGGGACACAGCCAAACCATATCAGTGTATTTGTGTGTTTCTACTCATAATAACTTCAAATCCATCTCACATTCCCTGAGGACTCCTACCATTCACCACATATGCCCATTACCTAATCATGAACCTAACTGGTCTTCTACATATAGGCTGCACTCTGAAATCTTTGATATGCTGATTTTTCTCCCTAGAATTATTTGTGAAAGCTTTTGGAAAAAAGAAAGCATTATCACGCTTCATTACATATTATTCATATATACTAAATAATTTGTTCTTTCATTCTTTAAATAATCTTCAAGTTTTATGCTATCTTGTGGTTTCAAATTTGACTCTAATGTTGCTAATTTATTACTGATATGTAAATATTTGGTAAGAGAATGTACAATTAATTTTACCATCTTAACCATAATGAAAGTTAAGTTTCAATCTCAGTTTATTTATCAAATATGCATTTCAACAACTTATCTGTGTCTTAATGGAGGATTAGTCAGGAAACAAATATCTTAATACTTTTGTTTTTGGTCACAGATTGATTTCTTCTGAAAAAATATATTCCTGAAATTAAAACTGAGAAATCCTGATTGAAAGAGAGTGGGTTTTCTTGTCTACTCAATATAATGGGAATATTAGCCTTTCAAAAATGTCTGTGGTAAATCAGAGATTTTAAATGAGGCCTTTCTGTATGACCGCCAATCATTTAAATCAGCTCATGGTAAGTAACTTAAGAGTTTGAGGGATGTTTTCAATGTTATCAGTGATTTAATTTTCTATAATGTTCAGCAAGGATAACATAAAATTGAAGAATGCATAGAAGTATTCAATCCCTAATTTCCTCTGTGTGTTTATCCACTTTTAAAATGGAGGCCTACTCATTCCTGGAGGATGCTGTTGGAAATGATGGTGAAGCTGATGATGGCGACGAGGTAAAGGATACCTCGAAAGAAATGAGGTCTAACCTTGTAGTTCCTAGCATTTTGATTTTAGGTTATTTTGTTTTGTTTTGTTTTGTATATGTTCTGCCAAAGCCAGAACAAGATACTTTATATAGTCTCAGTGAAAGCAGCAACAACTCATATTTAATAAGCATTTAATATGAACAGGAGGTGGTGTTGAGTGCTCTACAGACATTATCTCATGTATTGTCTCATACGTAAAGAGTGTTTTTATTCTCATGTTTTTGACAAGAAAGTTGGCTGGCAGAGAGGTTAAGTAACCCACCCAAGTCAATAAGCTGATTACTGACCTGAGCCAAGATTTGGACCTAAACATTGTGCAATACATTATCTCATTTAATCTTGACAATCACCTCTGATCTTTGTACTCTGAAATGTAAACTGAAGTTTCAAAATACTAAATAATCATAAATTTTTTTCCATTAAAAAGGGTTTGAGCTTTACTTTAAGAAACAGAAAGAACTTGCAGTTGCCATATACTATGTTGTGAAGTCTATTAAAAAAAAGAAAAAAATAGATAAATTTACTCACCCTAGCTTTAGAAAAATGCTTTCATTGTAACTCACTTCATCAGACTTTCTGGGTCTTAATCTTGCAAGATGTGGAGACAATTCAAATTAATATAATTTATCAAAGTTAGAGTGTGAGGTCAGGAAGAGCGATACCCCACAGCTATATAATATAATAATATAATAAAAGATTATATAATAATATAATAATACAATAAAAGAATAATCAAGTAATTTTTTTATTTTAAAAATGGACATTTAGGGCCAGGTGCGGTGGCTCACACCTGTAATCCCAGCACTTTGGGAGGCCGAGGAAGGTGGATCGTGAGGTCAGGAGATCAAGACCATCCTGGCTAACACGGTGAAACCCTGTCTCTACTAAAAATACAAAAAATTAGCCCGGTGTAGTGGCGGGCGCCTGTAGTCCCAGCTACTCGGGAGGCTGAGGCAGGAGAATGGCGTGAACCCGGGAGGCGGAGCTTGCAGTGAGCCGAGATCGTGCCACTGCACTCCAGCCTGGGCGACAGAGCCAGACTCCGTCTCAAAAAAAAAAAAAAAAAAAAAAAAATGGACATTTAGGAAGCTGCAGATAGAGTTGTGCTTTCTCTGGGAAATCATTTTTGTGTATTTCAAGATGGAAAATATTGATAATCTCAAGGTTCATGCACAATTTGAATACTGAATTCCTACCTCGACAAGAAATTTTTCATAAATTTCTGTAGTCAAAGAAGCAATCTACCTTTTGCAGACTTTTAAATGTTCTGAAAGAACACAGCTTGTCATATTCATTCATCTTAGTAAATATATTTTATTATATGCTCAGTGAAGGATGAGTCCCATCCTTCTCACTCCTATTCTTTACATTTTTAATCAGACTCCATAGCTCAAGGGGAAACTATTTATTTTTCTTTTTCTTCTTTAGGGTGATCAAAGACATTAAAAAATTATAAAATATAGAGACTTATTCCAGTGTGTTTGCTTTCAAGTTTCAATTGATGCAGTATTCATTTTTAGTATGCTATGGTGTCTTAATTGCCGGTATTTATCATGGGTTAATTGACTTATGTATAATTGTTTTTTCATCACATTTATCCTGTCCAAAGATAGTGCGCCAAAAAAATCCATCAAGAATCAGGAAATTTATTGAATCCAAATGGGGTTATGCTTTGGCAATTGCTGTTAAAAAAAAAAAAAAAAAAGCAGAATTCATGGATGTCAATGATGTTACCATTTACATAAAGATAATTTTTGTTGTGCTGTGTTTTAGTATCAAAGTAGAGAAAAGCACACCATATCAGTATCTCTCCAACTATTAGTTCAAAACCAGTACACTGAAAGATTTTACAGTTTAACTTTTAACTAGATTTAAAACTAAATTAGAAAAATTTGAACTTAAGACCCTTTCCTTTCCAAATAACATAGTTTTAATGACTATTTAACTTTTAATTAAAGGTTCAAGCAATTTATTCCCAATAAGTATTGTGACTATTAAGATTAATCATAACTTGTAATAGCTTTTAAATTAACAGGTCTTCCGTTTAACAAATCTTTGTGCAGTAGGGTAAAAAATAATTACATTTTATTTCTGTTAAATGTAATGTGTTAGTAATTAAAAATTCTAATTTTCTATGTGAAATAAATACTTTGATTTAAATTTAAAGGGAAATTAGTGAAGACTGCATTTTGTAATTTAAACTGAAGTCAAAGGATATACCTACTCATTTGTTAATTTTTCCTTAAACCTTCTGATCATACTTTCTTTTTTGAAGATAATAGAATTTCCCTAACAAAAATACCCTTCAGGGTATGTTCAAGACTTGTAAAACTCTGAAGTAAAGTAAATTAAGGTTGAAAAGTGCAAATAACGCTCCCTGCAAAAGTACAGATGTGGACGGGGCAGAGTATGTTTCCTTACAATGACCTGGAAGCACCCTCTACACACTTCAGAAGATAATGTATTGATCAAAGTGCCTAAACACATTTTGAAATAGGAAAACTACATGGATTACAGGCTGGTATCATATCCTATCACTAGAAAAGGTATTGAAGTTTCTAAGCATAGCTTATCATTGAGTTGCTAATCAGAAGTTCAGTATATCAGACCAACGCGATATGAACAAAATTTTACTAAAATGTCAACTTATTAAGCTCACTAAAAGAACAAAGACAATTTCTTTCCTCAAAGACTAAAAGCAACATTATAAATAAAGGCATAAAATTAACCTTGTAGGTCCTAACTATTTCTTATAATTATAATTCAAGTCATATATAAAGTTTTAAGTGTATCTGATATGAAAAAGGCCAAAATTAAAACATATGCATTCTGAAATTTAATAAACAGATGATATGACTAATTGCTTTAGATGGCAATGAAATAGTATGCAGAGTTTTTGATTAAAACATTTAAAGTGATCAAATTAATTCTCTAGGTTCTTTAAAAATTTTTAGTCAAATTAGAATACATTCTTAAAGTAGCAAAAAAAGTTCTACATATCATACTTCAAAAGTTATTCAAAATTTTTGTTTCATTTTTAAATCGGTACAAATGACAAATTTATTTCATTTCTGTAGATTCAGAATCAGTCATAAATATGAGTCATAATGCTTTTTCTTAACTTTTGGGAGAAACCATTTAAGTAAAAAAATAGACTCAGAGTAAAAATATAATTCTTGTCAACATTTGGCTTACGGACTCACCCTCTGTCTTCTCAACATTTCTGCCTTTATTGGCAATAAAAGAAGAAAGTTTAAAATAAAAGCATGAAATACTATAGATAGGCCTATTTTTGAAGATTCTAATAAAACTGCTTCAACTGTTTAAAACATGCATTTCTCTTAATGTTTCTTGCAAAAAGGCCACCCTACTGTATCAACTTATTCAGATAATTCATTAAATCCAGTGGGCAATAAAATTAATTAGATTAGGCTTTTACCATAGAAAAAGAAAGAACTTGTTGTCTAAGTTTACCTTTAATATCTTACCTTTTTTTTTTAGCATAATGGCAATAGAATATAAGATTAAATTTGAAAACACTTGGATATAAAACAGAAAAACATATGTTTTAAAATATATAATTATTATTCTAGAAATAATTGAGGAATTATGATATAAGTGACTTAGAGATAAATATCAGAAAAATAAGTTAAACACTTTAGGTAGGTTATAGGTAAAACAGATTCCTAGCCTAGTATATGACGTTCCATTAGAGTATAAATTAAAGATTTAGGACAATAAAATATGATTTCCTTCTACTTTCTTTGTTTTCTGTTTATCCTTGTAAAATCTACAAAAATTTACCTTCTGAAGTTACTTGCATTTGAATATTTTATATTAATAGATATATCACTAATCAGTTTTAACAGATGACTGTTTGCATGTGGAAGAAGGAATGGGAAATACATCCATGATGAGAGATTAAAGATATCTAAAAATTCTTTGCTACTTCTCTTATTTGGGTAGCAAATGGGAGTCCAATTCCCCTCTCCTGGAATCTGGGATGCATTTAGTGACTTGTTAGATTATTAGAATGTAGTGCAGACTATGTAATAGGAACTTCTGTAGCTTCAACCCGGGGCTCATGGAACAATCTCCCTTTGAGCCAATATGGACCCAAAAAAAGGCAAGCAAACTCTGAGACCTTAGTATATAGGCCAGAGGACTGTTTCAAATCTACTACCAAGCCCACGAAGCTTTCCTCTTTTATAATATCAGAGCTTTTTTCACCTTGGCCTTTCATTTGATTCTTATAGTTTGTATTTCTCTGTTAAAATTTCCCATCTATGTATGCATGTTACTTATCTTTTTCATCAGATCCTTTAAAATATTAATACAGATATTTTAACATCATTATTGGAGAGTGGGTTATGGGTAATCTCTGAGTCAGATCCTTTTGATTGTGTTGTTTCTGGACAATGTGTTGGGGTTTTGTTCCGCTTATGTTGTTACATACATTAAAATAGTATATGTTATCATTTTAAAAATTAAATACTGGATGCTATGTGTAAAACTGTAAATGCTGAGGCAAATAGTATTTACATCTTGAAATGAACACGCCTCTTCTCTCAGGACATAAAACTATGAGTTAGGATAGTCAAGGCAAGGAACGAGGTTTAGGTTTTGTTTTTACTTTGGCTATGGTTAATGTCAGTGACCCAGTCTTCAAGTTCCTCCAGTGGTGGTCTGCTGTTTTATGCTTACGGTGGGGACTTTAGTCTCAGAGGTTTTTTCTCAGTGTTAGTTCTTCATCAACAACTTTTAGCATTTTCTCCCCATCCTCCAACTCTCACCCTGTGCTTCTGCCTTTTCTCATCCTTAGACTTCTCTGTTAGGCTCGTGATGGGTCAGGAATGTTCTTTGTTCTGGTCCAGCCTCAGTCTTAAACAGGCTCTTTGAATCTGAGACAAAATTGTGGGAACTTTCTCATTATTTTCACCCTTTCCTATGGCAGTCAAACTTTGCTTATGTTCGTAGCTGGTCTTAGGAGTTTCCTTTCCTTCCCTCAGTGGAATGAGTCCTATGCTTGGTAGCAATAGAGTATCTTGGGCCCAAGATGGTTTTCTACCTCCCTTCAGTAATAGAGGGGTTTATTAGTTTCTTTCTACCCTTCCTCTAGCCACAAATGTCTTTTCCTATACCTTGGGAGCAGCTATGCTGTCTCTTCATTTGTGGCTTAAGTCTTCTGCCTCCTCTAAGAGAAGGGTCCGAGAAATGAGTGTTACTATGGGCCTGTGACCCCACAATCACTGATCATGTACTAAATTTTGTCATTACTGATAGAGCTTTTTTTCAGTCTTCTCTCCTTCTTCCAATCTCTTTTTATTTCTCTCTCTCTCTTCTGTTCTTTTCTTTTTTTGTTGCTTGTTTGTTTGCTTGCTTGTTTGTTTGGTTTTTGTAAGCACCCAGTGAAGGTATGTAGGAAAAAGCTAAAAGAGTATCATTTTCACTTAGGTGGGTGGCCCCAAACTATTCAAAAATCACATGCTATCCTATATTTGGCCTTTGGCCATTCATTAAAATTTACCTGATTCATTTACATTCACTTAAATGGTGGCCTGTGCCTCTTCTTCCAATGTTCTACCACAGGAGATACAGTCTGTGTGCCTGACTCTCCTTATACTTTTCTCTGCTTGTAATTTACGTTCCTTGGTTGCCTCATGCCTTCAGTTTTCTGATGGGTTCAAGGAAAGTTATAATCTGACTTTTTCTCATTGTTACTGTAAAAGAAACATTATTTAAAGCTTTTTACAACTTAAGTACAAACAGAAGTCCAGCTGATTTGTTACTATAGTTGTATGTACAAAATAATTCTGAAACTTTTCATGAAGTATAATAGGATTGAGCAAATATCTAAATGTATGATGTTGCTGGAGCCAGAGTTATTACTGTGAAGCAAGAGAGAAAGCAAGAAATAACTGCCTAGAAACAGAATCAGGGCTCATCGCTCAACAGTTTTCTAGGTGGATATAAATTAGCAGAGAAGAAATATTTTGACAGTCCTTCCAATGCCTGAAATTTATCCCCTTCACAATGCTATAGAATTCTTTTTTTCTTTTTTTATGCTTTAAGTTTTAGGGTACATGTGCACAACGTGCAGGTTAGTTACATATGTATACATGTGCCATGTTGATGTGCTGCACCCAGTAACTCGTCATTTAACATTAGGTATATCTCCAAATGCTAACCCTCCTCCCTCCCCCCACCCCACAACAGGCCCCGGTGTGTGATGTTCCCTTTCCTGTGTCCATGTGTTCTCATTGTTCAATTTCCACCTATGAGTGAGAATATGCGGTGTTTGGTTTTTTGTCCTTGTGATAGTTTGCTGAGAATGATGGTTTCCAGCTTCATCCATGTCCCTACAAAGGACATGAGCTCATCATTTTTTATGGCTGCATAGTATTCCATGGTGTATATCTGCCACATTGTCTTAATCCAATCTATCATTGTTGGACATTTGGGTTGGTTCCAAGTCTTTGCTTTTGTGAATAGTGCCGTAATAAACATACATGTGCATGTGTCTTTATAGCAGCATGATTTATAATCCTTTGGGTATATACCCAGTAATGTGATGGCTGGGTCAAATGGTATTTCTAGTTCTAGATCCCTGAGGAATCGCCACACTGTCTTCCACAATGGTTGAACTAGTTTACAGTCCCAGCAACGGTGTAAAACTGTTCCTGTTTCTCCACATCCTCTCCAGCACCTGTTGTTTCCTGACATTTTAATGATCGCCATTCTAACTGGTGTGAGATGGTATCTCATTGTGGTTTTGATTTGCATTTCTCTGATGGCCAGTGATGATGAGCATTTTTTCATATGTCTTTTGGCTGCATAAATGCCTTCTTTTCAGAAGTGTCTGTTCATATCCTTCGCCCACTTTTTGATGGGGTTGTTTGTTTTTCTCTTGTAAATTTGTTGGAGTTCATTGTAGATTCCAGATATTAGCCCTTTGTCAGATGAGTAGATTGCAAAAATTTTCTCCCATTCTGTAGGTTGCCTGTTTACTCTGATGCTAGTTTCTTTTGCTGTGCAGAAGCTCTTTAGCTTGATTAGATCCCATTTGTCAATTTTGGCTTTTGTTGCCATTGCTTTTGTTGCCATTGCTTTTGGTGTTTTAGACATGAAGTCCTTGCCCGTGCCTATGTCCTGAATGGTATTGCCTAGGTTTTCTTCTAGGGTTTTTATGGTTTTAGGTCTAACATGTAAGTCTTTAATCCATCTTGAATTAATTTTTGTATAAGGTGTAAGGAAGGGATCCAGTTTCAGCTTTCTGCATATGGCTAGCCAGTTTTCCCAGCACCATTTATTAAATAGGGAATCATTTCCCCATTTCTTGTTTTTGTCAGGTTTGTCAAAGATCAGATAGTTGTAAATATGCGGCATTGTTTCTGAGGGTTCTGTTCTGTTCCATTGGTCTATATCTCTGTTTTGGTACCAGTACCATGCTGTTTGGTTACTGTAGCCTTGTAGTATAGCTTGAAGCCAGGTAGCATGATGCCTCCAGCTTTGTTCTTTTGGCTAAGGATTGACTTGGCTATGCAGGTTCTTTTTTGGTTCCATATGAACTTTAAAGTAGTTTTTCCAGTTCTGTGAAGAAAGTCATTGGTAGCTTGTTGGGGATGGCATTGAATCTATAAATTACCTTGGGCAGTATGGCCATTTTCACGATATTGATTCTTCCTACCGATGAGCATGGAATGTTCTTCCATTTGTTTGTATCCCCTCTTATTTCATTGAGCAGTGGTTTGTAGTTCTCCTTGAAGAGTTCCTTCACATCCCTTGTAAGTTGGATTCCTAGGTGTTTTATTCTCTTTGAAGCAATTGTGAATGGGAGTTCACTCATGATTTGG
Source organism: Pongo abelii (assembly GCF_028885655.2). Taxonomy (NCBI): domain Eukaryota; kingdom Metazoa; phylum Chordata; class Mammalia; order Primates; family Hominidae; genus Pongo; species Pongo abelii. The sequence continues at coordinate 47,556,985 of NC_071998.2, forward strand.
CTCTCTGTTTGTCTGTTACTAGTGTGTAAGAATGCTTGTGATTTTTGCACATTGATTTTTTATCCTGAGACTTTGCTGAAGTTGCTTATCAGCTTAAGGAGATTTTGGGCTGAGACGATGGGGTTTTCTAGATATACAATCATGTCATCTGCAAACAGGGACAATTTGACTTCCTCTTTTCCTAATTGAATGCCCTTTATTCCCTTCTCCTGCCTGATTGCCCTGGCCAGGACTTCCAGCACTATGTTGAATAGGAGTGGTGAGAGAGGGCATCCCTGTCTTGCACCAGTTTTCAAAGGGAATGTTTCCAGTTTTTTCCCATTCAGTATGATATTGGCTGTGGGTTTGTCATAGATAGCTCTCATTATTTTGAGATACATCCCATCAATACCTAATTTCTTGAGAGTTTTTAGCATGAAGGGCTGTTTAATTTTGTCAAAGGCCTTTTCTGCATCTATTGAGATAATCATGTGGTTTTTGTCATTGGTTCTGTTTATATGCTGGATTACATTTATTGATTTGCATATGTTGAACCAGCCTTGCATCCCAGGGATGAAGCCCACTTGATCATGGTGGATAAGCTTTTTGATGTGCTGCTGGATTCGGTTTGCCAGTATTTTATTGAGGATTTTTGCATCAATGTTCATCAGGGATATTGGTCTAAAATTCTCTTTTTTAGTTGTGTCTCCACCAGGCTTTGGTATCAGGATGATGCTGGCCTCATACAATGAGTTAGGGAGGATTCCCTCTTTTCCTATTGATTGGAATAGTTTCAGAAGGAATGGTACCAGCTCCTCCTTGTACCTCTGGTAGAATTCGGCTGTGAATCCATCTGGTCCTGGACTTTTTTTGGTTGGTAAGCTATTATTTATTGTCTCAATTTCAGAGCCTGTTAGTGGTCTATTCAGAGATTCAACTTCTTCCTGGTTTAGTCTTGGGAGGGTGTATGTGTCCAGAAATTTATCCATTTCTTCTAGATTTTCTTGTTTATTTGCATAGAGGTGTTTATAGTATTCTCTGATGGTAGTTTGTATTTCTGTGGGATCAGTGGTGATATCCCCTTTATCATTTTTTATTGCATCTATTTGATTCTTCTCTCTTTTCTTCTTTGTTAGTCTCGCTAGTGGTCTATCAATTTTGTTGATCTTTTCAAAAAACCAGCTCCTGGATTCATTGATTTTTTGAAGGGTTTTTTGTGTCTCTATTTCCTTCAGTTCTGCTCTGATCTTAGTTATTTCTTGCCTTCTGCTAGCTTTTGAATGTGTTTGCTCTTGCTTCTCTAGTTCTTTTAATTATGATGTTAAGGTGTCAATTTTAGATCGTTCCTGCTTTCTCTTGTGGGCATTTAGTGCAATAAATTTCCCTCTACACACTGCTTTGAATGTGTCCCAGAGATTCTTGTATGTTGTGTCTTTGTTCTCATTGGTTTCAAAGAACATCTTTATTTCTGCCTTCCTTTCTTTATGTACCCAGTAGTCATTCAGGAGCAGGTTGTTCAGTTTCCATGTAGTTGAGCGGTTTTGAGTGAGTTTCTTAATCCTGAGTTCTAGTTTGATTGCACTGTGCTCTGAGAGACAGTTTGTTATAATTTCTCTTCTTTTACATTTGCTGAGGAGTGCTTTACTTCCAACTATGTGGTCAATTTTGGAATAAGTGCGGTGCGGTGCTGAGAAGAATGTATATTCTGTTGATTTGGGGTGGAGAGTTCTGTAGATGTCTATTAGGTCCACTTGGTGCAGAGCTGAGTTCAATTCCTGGGTATCCTTGTTAACTTTCTGTCTCGTTGATCTGTCTAATGTTGACAGTGGGGTGTTAAAGTCTCCCATTATTATTGTGTGGGAGTCTAAGTCTCTTTGTAGGTCTCTAAGGACTTGCTTTATGAATCTGGGTGCTCCTATATTGGGTGCATATATATTTAGGATAGTTAGCTCTTGTTGTTGAATTGATCCCTTTAGCATTATGTAATGGCCTTCTTTGTCTCTTTTGATCTTTGTTGGTTTAAAGTCTGTTTTATCAGAGACTAGGATTGCAACACCTGCCTTTTTTTGTTTTCCATTTGCTTGCTATAGAATTCTATAATATTTAACAATGAGACTTGCTGAAAGTAAAAATACTATTATAATATTTATAACCTCTTCTTACCAGTTTGTAAATGTGTCCTTGAACACCAAAAATAAATGATATAACCTATCAAAGCAAATAATTATAAGATAAAAATATTTTATAGAATAAAAATTTCTTTTGTTTGCTGTGCTGAATATTGTAAATGGATATTCACTTGTAAAACCATTTCTATTGATAAAACAAACAGCATGTTCATTTTATATATATATTATTTTTGGTAAAATACCTCTCTTCTTTAGGTTTGCTATGAAGAAAGCCATCATTCTACCATCAAAATATATTTATGAAGATGAAGTGAGATTGGCAAAGAGAAAACTGAATGTCCCTGAATAAAACCTCTGTATCTGGATAATTATGTTTCTGTGAATCATTTTTGAGAAGTTTGTACATTTCAAGATTTCATTTTGGAACTGAAATGAAAATGAAAGAATCTGTTCTTATAAGATTTACAGAAATTCTACTGACTGAAATGGTCTCCACAGCTGATACCAGTACCTGAACTTTTTCACTTTTTCATAAAGCCTCTTCTGTCTCCATTACTTTGCCAGCCATCTAGCTTGCAGCTGTTATGTCTGACTTCATTCTTGATTTCTCCCACCTGATTTCTTTCTTTCTTTTTTTTTTTTAAGTCCACTTTATTTCTCTCTCTAATCACACTCCTCTCCTTTCTCCTGGAGGTAATCATGATCTGTCTTTTACGATAATCATTCTCACTTTTTCTTTTCTTTCTTCTTTTTTTTTTTCATTATACTTTAAGTTCTGGGATACATGTGCAGAACGTGCTGGTTTGTTACATAAGTATACACGTGCCATGGTGGTTTGCTGCACCCATCAACCCGTCATCTACATTAGGTATTTCTTCCAATGCTATCCCTCCCTCACCCCACAACCCTGCTTTCTTATTACAAACTTTTGTGTCTGACTTCACCAAAGTATGAGCTTTTTACTCATTTCTCAACGTATTGCAAACACGGAGGCCAAAACCCTCTTTTGATTAACGTAAACTCTTTTCAAGATTTCCAATATTTGAGCTTCCTCCTCTCTAACCTGATCAAACTCTATTTACATCTTTCCTAGTTGATCTGATCACAGTAGAAACTTAATTTTTAAAAATTATGTCTGAGTAAAAATAGCGCTATCTATCAGTAGGCATTATAATACAAAAGTGCTGGGAAGCACTTTAAATAATGCCGAAGGGAGGAGGGGAAGTGCTGGGTAGAGGAGAGTGTGGTCCCTGGCTAGGGCTCCACCCCCACAGACCTAAGTGAAGACAGACTCTCCTGCCTTCCCACCCAAATGTTACATTTCCCAAGACCACCCTGGCTCACCACGCCCCCATCCTGGGCCTATAAAAACCCGAGATCCTAGCAGGCAGACACAGAGGCGGCCAGACATCCAGAGGAGCACATCCGCAGAAGAAAAAGCATGGGGACGTGGAGAGGAGCATGTCAGCAGTCACCTGCTCACCAGCGAGCCATCGACCAGCAGAACAACGGCGAAGCTGGGCCTGGGCAGTGGAGGAGAGCCCGAGCCGCCAGCGGCCCGACTCCAGGGGAAAACCGTTTCCCTTCTGGCTCCCCCATCTGCTGAGAGCTATTTGCACTCAATAAAACCTTGCACTCATTCTCCCATCCCACATATGATCTCATTCTTCCTGTACACCAAAGCGAAAACCCCGGGATACAGAAGTACCTCTGTGCTTGTGAAAAGGAAAGGGCTGTAACTGAGCTGGTTAACACAAGCCGCCTATAGATGGCAAACGAAGAGAGAGCCCTGTAACACAAGCCCACTGGGGCTTCAGCTGTAAATATTCACACCTAGACACTGCCATGGGGTCGGAGCCCCACAGCCTGCCCTTCTGTATGCTCCCCTAGAGGTTTGAGCAGTGGGGCACTGAAGAAGCGAGCTCCCATCGCACGTCCTGCGAGAGGGACAAGGGAAACTTTCCCGTTTCAATTATTATTTTTTTTTTTTAATTTTTGTATTTTTTTTTTTTTCTTATTATTATTATTATTATACTTTAAGTTTTATGGTACATGTGCGCAATGTGTAGGTAAGTTACATATGTATACATGTGCCATGCTGGTGCGCTGCACCCACCAACTCGTCATCTAGCATTAGGTATATCTCCCAATGCTATCCCTCCCCCCTCCCCCCAACCCACAACAGTCCCCAGAGTGTGATGTTCCCCTTCCTGTGTCCATGTGTTCTCATTGTTCAATTCCCACCTATGAGTGAGAATATGCGGTGTTTGGTTTTTTGTTCTTGCGATAGTTTACTGAGAATGATGATTTCCAATTTCATCCATGTCCCTACAAAGGACGTGAACTCATCATTTTTTATGGCTGCATAATATTCCATGGTGTATATGTGCCACATTTTCTTAATCCAGTCTATCATTGTTGGACATTTGGGTTGGTTCCAAGTCTTTGCTATTGTGAATAATGCCGCAATAAACATACGTGTGCATGTGTCTTTATAGCAGCATGATTTATAGTCCTTTGGGTATATACCCAGTAATGGGATGGCTGGGTCGAATGGAATTTCTAGTTCTAGATCCCTGAGGAATCGCCACACTGACTTCCACAAGGGTTGAACTAGTTTACAGTCCCACCAACAGTGTAAAAGTGTTCCTATTTCTCCACATCCTCTCCAGCACCTGTTGTTTCCTGACTTTTTAATGATTGCCATTCTAACTGGTGTGAGATGGTATCTCATTGTGGTTTTGATTTGCATTTCTCTGATGGCTTTCTTCACAGAATTGGAAAAAACTACTTTAAAGTTCATATGGAACCAAAAAAGAGCCCGCATCGCCAAGTCAATCCTAAGCCAAAAGAACAAAGCTGGAGGCATCACACTACCTGACTTCAAACTATACTACAAGGCTACAGTAACCAAAACAGCATGGTACTGGTACCAAAACAGAGATATAGATCAATGGAACAGAACAGAGCCGTCAGAAATAATGCCACATATCTACAAGTATCTGATCTTTGACAAACCTGACAAAAACAAGAAATGGGGAAAGGATTCCCTATTTAATAAATGGTGCTGGGAAAACTGGATAGCCATATGTAGAAAGCTGAAACTGGATCCCTTCCTTACACCTTATACAAAAATCAATTCAAGATGGATTAAAGACTTAAATGTTAGACCTAAAACCATAAAAACCCTAGAAGAAAACCTAGGCATTACCATTCAGGACATAGGCATGGGCAAGGACTTCATGTCTAAAACACCAAAAGCAATGGCAACAAAAGCCAAAATTGACAAATGGGATCTAATTAAACTCAAGAGCTTCTGCACAGCAAAAGAAACTACCATCAGAGTGAACAGGCAACCTACAAAATGGGAGAAAATTTTCACAACCTACTCATCTGACAAAGGGCTAATATCCAGAATCTACATTGAACTCCAACAAATTTACAAGAAAAAAACAAGCAACCCCATCAAAAAGTGGGCGAAAGACATGAACAGACACTTCTCAAAAGAAGACATTTATGCAGCCAAAAAACACATGAAAAAATGCTCACCATCACTGGCCGTTTCAATTATTGTATATCACTCATTCTTTTGCCCATTTCTATTTTTGAAATAATTTTCCATGTATCTGGCAGAGCTTCGTGAGGACGTTAGTTTACTGAAAACTATTTTGCGTAATATATTATTGACTTGGGAAAATATGTTTATCGGGCTTATTTCTGGGAGCAGATCAAAATTTTAGTGGAATGTTGTGTATATGCTCTTTGAGCACTTGGAAAGAATGTGTGTTCAGCTGTTATTGAGTAGAGTGTTCTAAAAACATGAATTAATTCAAGTTGGTTGACAGTTTTATTCAGGTCATCTACATTCTTATTGGCCTAATACTCATTTGTTCTATCAAATACTGAGGAAAGGTATTGCAGTTGCCAACCATAAATTTATCAATTTGCCTTTCTAAATCCATTTTTGTCACATGTGTTTTGAAATTCTATTGTTAGATACACTTTGGGCTTTGTTGATACTTATTTTACATTTGTATTATAGTTTATTATTATTTTTAAACTTATTTCCATAGTTTTGTGGGGAACAGGTGGTATTTGGTTACATGAGTATAATTTAGTATGTTTTGTTATTTTCTTTGTTATTTAATATATTCTAATTCCTTTAGTTTTTGAGAACAAAACACTCCTCAATATATTAGTTTTCAGCCATTCATTTTCACAAATTTGTTTATGGATGTAAATTTTCCTTTAAACACTTGATTTGTAGCATTGCATAGATATTGATATAACATTTTTTCATTATCTTTCAATTAATATATTGTCTATTCCTAATTGTTATTGATTCTTTAGTCCATGTATTATTTATAAATGTGTTGTTAACTTTCCTAATAATTACGGATTTCTTATTATTTTCTTACCCATTTCTATGTGCTTTCAGGAGTAAAGACAGACAAGTATCTGTAAGCTTTTTATTCTTTGAAATTTGATGAGATTAGATTTAGGTTCTAGAACCTATATATGTTCTAGGATTATTTGGAGATATGTTTCACATGAATATGAAAAGAAGTTGCTATGCACTGTGTGTTATAAATGGCAATTCAATAAAAACTTGTACTTTTTAAAAAAATCTTCTATATCCTTACTGAATTCTTAATATATTTTCCCTAAGTTACTGAGAAAAATGTGTTAAATCTCATTTGCTGTTGTTGATTTTTCTATTTCTCCTCATCCTATAGAGTGTTCCTTTTTATATTTAGCAGTATGTTTACAGAGCTATAGTACAATTGCTATTTATACTCAGTGAAATGTTCTTTTTATCTATATGAAATATATCTCATAGTGTCTTATAATGTTTGTCTTAACATTTAATTTGTTTGATATTGAGATATTTTAATAAGATTTTTTGATATTTTATGTGTAGTATGACTTGTTCACACTTCTACTTTTTAATTTTCTCCATTTTTACTTTTTTAAGATGTCTGTTTTAAAAACATAACCAACATTCTTTGTTTTAATATAAGTTGATAAAAGCCAAGTGTGGTGGCTCACACCTGTAATCTCAGCATTTTGGGAGGCTGATTTGGGCAGATCACCTGCGGTCAGAAGTTTGAGATCAGCCTGGCCAACATGGTGAAACCCCGCCTCTACTAAAAATACAAAAATTAGCTAGGTGTGATGGCGGGTGCCTGTAATCCCAGCTACTCAGGAGGCTGAGGCAGGAGAATCACTTGATCCCAGGAGGCAGAGGTTGCAGTAAGCTGGGATGGCACCACTGCACTCCAGTCTGGGTAACAGAGTGAGATTCTGTCTCTAATAATAATAGTAATAATAATAATAATAATAATAATCTATCTATATATGCTAATAAAAATCTTCCCTAAACTGGAATATTTAAAAATTTATATTTGATATATTTAGTAACTTATTTTAGTTAAAATCCATAATCTACTTGTCTTGCCTATTCTATGTCCTTTTTCTCTCTCCTTAAGTGATTTTTCAAAAAGAATCATTCTTGGTTTTCTTATTAGGGGTGTGTGTGTGTCTGTTTTTATATATGTGTATGTGTGTGTGTGTGTGTGTGTGTGTATATATATATATATATATATATATATAGTTCCATGCTTGTTGGTTACCCAACAGACTATAAGTTTCATTTCTTTTTTATCTGACACCTACATAAAATATGACCTTTACCAATTTTGGGATGACATAAGAAGCTTAGAATGCTATTTCTTTTCTCTCCTTTCACATGTTGTATCACTGTTTTCATATATTTTTACTCTACTCATATTTTAAACTTGACAAGATGTTACTGCTATTCAATAGAGCAAATTCTCATTTATGTTTCCTAATATATTGATATTTTAATAGCTTTTAATTCTTTTGTATATATCCTAGATTACAATTAGTTCCCCAGGGGACCTCAATAAGCATCTCTTTCTTCAGGTTCATATCTGATTAACATATAATCTATTAATTTTTTTACTACATTTTAATTTTGAAGGATACATTTTATTAGTTTTAGAATTCTAGCCTGATCGTTTTCTTTCAGGACTTGGATGAAGTTATTTTATTACCTCCAGAATCCCATCATTTTTGCTGTGAATTCAGCTGTCAGAATAACCTTTGCTCATTTGAAGGTAATGTGTCTTTTGCTCCCCACTTGATGACTTTATGGTTTTCTTTTGTCATTGGTTTTACTTTTACTCTGATGGTTCTGGCAGTGACTTTCTTTGTATTTATCTTACCTTGAGTTTGAAGAGCCCCTTAAATTTGGGTTCTTCTACTTTCTTCAGATCTAGAAAATTTTTGGCCTTTAGATCTTCTAAAAATGTTTCTGCTTTGTATTTTTTTCTCCCCTCTGTGTCTCCAGTTACACTTATGAAAGACTTCCACCATTTTTATATACATATTAGGCTCTTGTAAGTACATTACAACCTTTATTCTCTACATTTGAATATTTTTCTTCTGGATATTTTCTCCTGATTCAGTGATCCCCTCTTATGTCTAATCTGTGGGTAAGTCTTCTAGTGTATCTAAATGAAATGAAAATATCCTTCATGTCATCTGCATAAGTCTGTTCGCACATTGCTATAAAGAACTGAGACTGGGTGATTTATGAAGAAAAGAGATTTAATTGACTCACAGTTCCACAGACTGTAAAGAAGCACGGCTGGGAGGCCTCAGTAAACTTATAATCACGGTGGAAGGCAAAGGGGAAGCAAGCATGTCTTACTCCATGGGAGGAGAGAGAGAGGAGAAAATGCCACACACTTTTAAACCATCAGTCCTCATGAGAACTCACTCACTATCATGAGAACAGCAAGGGAGAAATCTACCCCTATGATCCAATCACCTCCCACCAGTCCACTCCTCCCATCTGACATGAGATTTGGATGGGGACACAAATCCAAACCATATCATCATCTTTTTTTTTCTTTTTCTCTGATAAGTACAATTTTTAGATCACTTCTTAGTTAGATTCCATGTGTTTGCTTGTTTACTTTTCTCACTTTTTATTACTTTGATTTTATCTTCTGGCATCCCAGTAATTAAAAATATGTATATTATTGGTCATTTTAAACGAAAAGAAACTGAGACTATAAATACAGTTCTCTTTTTCGTGAAAAATATTGTTATATCATGTTGTTAGATGTAGTTAGTTGTGCAGATTAGTTTATTTCACTTTGGGATTAAGTTTGGTCCCAGCTATACTCCATACTTGATATTTTGTTATGGCTAGTTTATTTCCAATCCACTCTTACTCTTATTTGTAGCACTGCAGGATTGTGTGTGTGTGTGTGTGTGTGTGTTGTTTGTGCTATCTATCAAGACTTCCAATACACACTCAGCTCTCATGTACATTTTTTTTTTCCACTCAGCACTAGAAAACTCCTGAAAGGTCTCCTCTGCTTCCTAGCCTATTAGCCATCACTCTCTTGGTGTTAAGCTTGTTGTTTCAGTACCACTTAGAAACCAATAAATGTCTGGACTTTAAAAAGCGCCTTCAGATCCTGGGCTCATTTCAAAGTGCTTTGTTTCACTTTAACACATTAGTTCTCACTGAGTTGGTGGCCCAGAAACTCGAATTTTGTTTTCCTGACCCACAGCATTGTGGAAAGTTAATATCTGCTTGTCAGCTATTGCCACCACTTTCTCCTTGGATTTTATCCCTTGGAAATTATCCCTTTCAAAATGATGAGAGCCTTGTGGGGGAAAATATTGAATAATTAAAATCTGTTCCAAAATTCTTTTCTTTTGTTTGTGATTTTTGCTCTTCAAGCCCTGGATGTTTTGGTGTACCTCTGATGTCTTCAAGGAGATACTTTTTGGATTTTTCAGTTATTCTCAATGATGAGCTGATATGGAAAAAGTTAGTATGCCGTTATTCTACCGGTTCTTTTATTATTTTTATTCATTGATTTTACGTACTGAATTCTATGTCCCGCAGCTTCACTTTTACAACTAAATTTCATTTATACATTGTAGAAAGTCTTCTACATATTTTACCTTATTTTTATATTTAGAATCTCCAATACATAAACAGGGAAAACACATCTCAGAAAGATTAATTGTCTTGACCCTTAAGTCAAATTAAGGGAATAATTGGGGGGGTGTATCTATTTACACTAATCCAAAATTACCTTTTCTTTGTGTTTCCCTGGTTTCATCCCCTATCTATTTGGGAAAACTTTATGCATTCTCTAATACTAAAGAGTAACATTTTTGTACTGTATTTTGCTCAAAAGTACAGTGAATTTTGCCTGGCACGGTGGCTCACGCCTGTAATCCCAGCGCTTTGGGAGGCCAAGGCAGGCGGATCATGAGGTCAGGAGACCGAGAACATCCTGGCTAACACGGTGAAACCCCATCTCTACTAAAAAATACAAAAAATTAGCAGGACGTGGTCGCGGGCGCCTGTAGTCCCAGCTACCCAGGAGGCTGAGGCAGGAGAATGGCCTGAACCCGGGAGGCGGAGCTTGCAGTAAGCCAAGATCATGCCACTGCACTCCAGCCTGGGCGACAGAGCGAAACTCCATCTCAAAAAAAAAAAAAAAGAAAGAAAAAAGTGTAGTGAATTTTGCTCATGCTGCTGTGCAATGTCAGAGAAAGCAGAAATGAAGAACTAGGGAATTGTTCCTGCTTTCTTTTAGTTAGGAAGTATGCTTATTTGTGAACTTTGTCAAAGGATAGGGACAAAAGAAAGGGCATGGTGCTGTTTTTGTTATTTGTATGAATGTGACTAGAGGGTATGGTACTGTAATAACAGAAAGTGAAAGTGCCTTTCCAGTTGATAAGAGAAAGGGGGAGAAAAATAGCACTAACATTACAATTCTCTCAAGGGATTTTATCAAACATGGAAGACATTTTAGGTTCATGCTTCTGTAATATCTTACCTATATTTTTATTTCACCTCAGACCTCATCTATTTGGGCAGATTTCATTCCAGAAGGAGTAGCCAAGAATGAATATTCAGAGGCTGAAATGCAAAAAAATCCCATGGCACCAGAAAAGTTCTGTGCGGTTCCTATTGTCACCTCTTTTTTAAATGATCCACTTATTACTGGTTAAATTTTAGTTCTAGGATGCCAATGTGATATTTAGCAGAGCATTTTACCTTTAAGGATACAAAAATTCTAGACGCAATTATGAATGACCTTGAAATGGTAAGCCAGCACACTCTGCAGAATCAGTAGCCAGAAAGGATTCAGTAGCGAGTCCAACAAGGTGAAAAGGAACTTTGTGAAGAAAGGGAGCTTTGAAGGAGATGGTGATAGTGAAGAGTGGGAGGATGAGCAAGTAGATTAAACAGAAGTCATACTGATGTGGCTGTGCCAGACTGTTCATGCTGCTTTTGAAGCTGAAATTTGATTCCCACAAAAACGACAGATGTTGCAGTTTTGGCCAATTAAGGGACAAAAAACTCTAATAATTGTATGCTCTGCTGGCTATATAACAGGCATTTGAACACTAGTTGGGTAGTCAATGACAATCAAACGCGAACATGCAGCTTATTGCTAGGTAAAAAAAGAAGTAAAGAAAGGCATCAATACCAAAAAAAAATACATTCATAAATAAGAGCTTACAGATGAAATACAAGCTACAGAAAACATTTTACTATACAAAAGTCAGAGAGAAACAACTTGCATGTCATGCGTAATGCATGTAATTTTATGTTCATTTTCAATTGAGTGAACTGTTATCTAAATGTTAATTCCAACATTGCAACTGAAAAATAAAATTTTTAAGAAGATAATCATTAAATCAATAAAAATTTTACAATATATTATTTCATTTAGTGGATTCTCTCCACTTACTTTCTCTCTCTCTCACACACACACACCACAAACACACACACACACGCACACACATATAAGCACACATGTACATGTTAGAAAATGGTAATTAATTACTACGGTTTTTCCAAGATCAACAGTATAGGGAATATGAAAACATGGGTCTCTATATCTATTTTACCTTCTTTATTTCCTAATTCCTACAGTGATTCTACAGAGAAACTCTCATTTAAGTTTTATTTGATGGGATGTGGGCAATATATCCTCTTGACACTGCTATTACTTAGCTTTCAAGTAACAATACATTGCATTAAATAAAAATAAGGAATGGCAGGATCACTTAAAACAGTTAGTTCTAGAAATTTTGGAATTTTTGATTCAACAAGGATTCTACAGTTTGTCTACTCCAAGCTTCTTTTTTATGGAAAAGTTAAACCATGACAAAAGTTTTTGTGACTTGCCCAAGTTCCCATGACATCATAGATGTGGAACAGGGAATAATGACATTTACACATTTATACTAGAAATTATATACAGTTTATAGCTATGCTCAGAGATTTATATAAATATGACATAACTTGCTTTGTCATTCTCTCTAAACTTATAAGTGAAACCCAATTAAAATGAGTTTGAGGGCCTGGCATGGTGGCTCATGCCTGTAATCGCAGCACTTTGGGAGGCCACAGCAGGCAAATCACCTGAGGTCAGGAGTTTGAGACCAGCCTGGCCCACATGGTGAAATCCTGTCTCTACCAAAAAATTACAACTATTATCTGGGTGTGGGGTGTGGTAGTTCATGCCTGTAATCCCAGCTACTTGGGAGGCTGAGGCAGGAGAATCGCTTGAACCTGAGAGGCGAAGGTTGTAGTGAGCCAAGATCCTGCCACTGCACTCCAGCCTGGGCAACAGAGTGAGACTTCATTTCAATCAATAAATAAATAACATAAAAATTAGTTTGAGAGAGACAGAGAGAGAGAGACAGAGTGTGTGTGTGTGTGTGTTTGTGTTGGTGTATTTGTACTCATCCAGCTAATCGTAAAATAAAATATTGGCAGGGCACGGTGGCTCACCCTTGTAATCTCAGAACTCTGGGAGGCCGAGGCAGGAGGATTGCTTGAGCCCAGGAGTTCGAGACCAGCCTGGGCAACACGGCAAAACCCCGTCTCTACAAAAAATAGAAAAATTAGCTGGGCATGGTGACATATGCCTATCATCCCAGCTACTTGGGGGGCTGAGGCAGGAAGGTTGCTCGAGCACAGGCAGTCAAGGCTGCAGTGAGCCAAGATTGCACTACTGCACTCCAGCCTGGTTTGACAGAGTGACACCCTGTCTCTCCTGCCCCACTTCAAAAAGAAATATTTTTTTTCTAAAAGATTGACACAGTTCATTTTTCATCTATATAATTGATTATGATCCCCTTTGGTGATTGCCATTCAAACCAATAAATTCTATTTCGATGTTGACAGCAAAGTTTCAGCAACACAAGGAGACTGTTGGTCATTTCTTTCTAGGACTTATGTTGAATTCGAGTACATATATATGAGTCTCTTTATATACCGAATATAGATCTCCACAGATCCCATAATATTGAACCCTTGTAAATCATACCTCTGTAGATTATGAAAATATTGTTTATGCATGTACTCTAGAAGGATCCTCAAATCATGTATTGCACAAGACAGAGTGATCACCATAATGAATGACAATCTCAAAATGTAGGCTATTCTTGTGTATACATAATCTAAACTGGAATTGAAAGAATTTAAGCAGCATGGGACTGAATTAAAGGTCAAACAAAAAATTTACTTATGGGACGTGTATTAGGAAATCAACAGCATTTTATAAACAACGACTATTTGGTTTTGGATTATCTAAATTGTTTTATGTATACCTTGGATTTTCTAAGTAATTAATCATCTTCAAAATAAAATCAAACATCTTGCTTCAGGGTATTTCTTAATTTTTTATAAATTAACTAGCTGTCTACCTTCCTCTTATTCATAAAATTAAAAAATACATTTGAAACAGATTTCAATTCAATATAGAATTAGATAATTAAACTAAATTTTAAAATAAATTTTTAAAAAGACCTGTGAGAGAGGGAATATTTTGACTTCCTAGACTAATCCTTCTGTAATCAAAGGCAAATTTATTTCTAAATATCCAGAAACCAAGTGAAAAGGAAAATATGATGTATTCTTTTATTGCTGCCCTGTTCATACATTTATCAAGTATTAATTAATGTGCTAGGCATTGCATTAGGCAGAATTTACAGAAGTATTAAATTGTGGACTATTTCTTCAGAACGAAACAAGTAGTAAATTGGAGGCTTTTAACCAGTTCTTTTCAAATGATAGAAGAATAACAGACTTTCAAATACATCTTTTTATTTTACTACATGCTCAACATAGAAATGTTCAAAGTGAATGAAAGAAAAATGCAAAAAAAAATAAACAAACCCTGTTTTGACACTCTACCAGCATTTATTTGGAGATAAGTATATGAGCAATCCTCCACATTTTAAATATTAAATCTACATATACATCTGTAATAACATATTGAAATATTGCAAAATAATATTTTGTAAATAGCTCATAATTCAGACAACAGCCAGGTTCTTCTGGTTGCTTTCTTTCTTGCTGTTTTCTCTTAATATAAACAGTAGTAAACGCTTTTGTAGTTGTATCCCTTATTGTACCAGTGATAATCAGTCTGTAAAATAATTTTCTACAGCTCAATGGGACACATTTCTTAGTATTCATGTCTTTGTGTCATCTCATCCACTTGAATTTTTGCAGGCTCTGTAATTCACTGGTAACAAACAGAATAAGGCAGAAATTAATTTTGCTGTTGTGTGTTTTGTGTCTAGTCAGAAGAAATTCTGCAGTTTCCACTTTGATCTCCTGGAGCTTGAGCTACCTTGCAAGCAGTCCACAATCCCAAATCCACCATGATGTGAGAAAATCAAGCCATACAAAGATGCACTAAAAGATGAGATGCCAGATAGAGGAAGAGAGGAAAGAAGGGAAGAAGAGATAGGTCAAAGAAAATCAAGGATTCAGACATGTTAGTGTGATACCGTGTTGAAATTAGAATCTCCAGCTCAGCAATCCCCACTAACATCATGTAGATAAAAGATAAAATGTCTAGATGAGCTATTCCAGAATTCTTAATCCACAAAATAATGAAAAAGTTAAATAATTTGGGCCAAGATGTAGTCATGTGCTTGGAAAAAATTTAGTTATGTATATATATTTTATATATATTATTTGTATATATATTTTATATATATTTTATATATATATAAAAAACAATGATTTTGAAGTCATTGTATGTTAGAAAATGATACCTGAGAAAGAGGAAACAAACAATAAGAGTCTTACAATTGCTCTAACTTAGATCCTAGATTTTCAGGATATGACATAGAGAGAAACAAGATGGAGTCCAGTAGCCTCCTTGAACTGAGCAGATGAATCTGGGAGTCTAAGCAGATCATGAGAGCTGCATTTTGCTGGGCAAAATCCAGAGTAGAGAGCTACACACAGGGAGAACGCTGGAAATCTGCAAGAGATTCCCCTAGAATCATCTGCTGATTAAGGATCAACACGTACATGTGAGAAACTTATCTGCAGCTAGAGAGAGGACCACATGAATGATTAGAAGGAATAATATCTAGAGTTCACACAGGAACAAATGTAGTTCAAGTATCTACCCCCCAGTGTAGAAAAACTCATAATTCACAAAATATTGGATAGAATATTCAGAAACATTTTGCTTCCGTAGGGAAGAAAAAATAGCTGTAGAATAAAACCTGATGAGATATCTCCTAATTTTCATTAATAGTAAGATTAAAAAATGTCAAAATGTTTTGAAAGTAACCATATCCTAGAACAAGGCTCAAGTATATAGAATTACAAAAAAAAAACTAGCTCCCAACAAGGTAAAATACACAATGTTTGACATCCAATAAAAAATTACCAGACATGCAATGAAGCAGGAAAGCATAATCTATAATGAAAAAAAAAATCAATCAATTGAGACAGATCCAGAAATGACACATCATAACCCATGATAAAATGATCGAAATTGAAATTATAAAGATGAAAACCACAGTGTTTGAGTTGAAAAACAACTTGGAAGTCAATAACAGCATATTAAGTCAATGCATAATGAAAAAGAAAAAGATGAGTGAGTTTTATGACATAGCCATTAAAACTATCCAAAATTCAACACGAACAGAAAAAAAGACAAAAATGAATATATCATCAGTATGCTCGGAGCTAACTTTAAGCAGCTTAATGTAAATATAATTGGATTCTCCAAAGAGGGGATGGAGGAAGACAGAAAAAATGTTTGAAGAAACAACTTTTCAAAGCTTTTTCAAATGTGATGAAAACTATAAATCCACTGATCCAAGACTCAACAAAACACATACTCCAAAAATATAAAGGAAAGTACATCAAGTCCAAACAAAACAAAATGCTTGCATGTTGCCGCTAACTTTTGATATGATTTATTATGCAGCCACAGAAAAATGAAATGACATCCTTGATTTTTTAAAATAATAAATTTCTAAAAATAGTGTTTAAGATGCAAATATATGTGAAATGTTTAAGTTTTAGCTATAGCCAAATTGTCCTTTAAGAAATTTGTTACAATTTACCTTCCTCCTAAATGTGGAAAAATGCTCTAGCTTCATTACGCTGTTATCCACCTTATTTCATCTTGAGAGCCATTATAATTCGTGTTTAAGAGGTCAGTCTCTGTGTTAAATTGATCAGATTCAACTTATAACTTCTATGTCCTTGGAAGTGTTAAGTAGCCTTGGTTCTTGTTTCTTATTCATAAAATAAGTTTATTAATCTATCTATTTACTTGAATTAGTGACCTGACATTTCAACTGTGAAATACCTGGCACACAGAAAGCACTAAGTAATACTAAGTATTATAAAACTTGTAATTTGTAATCTATTATTGACCCTCCTTCCATTCTCTTTGCTATTCCTATTTTATTCTTTGTTTACTTAATTATTATTTTATATACAATATAATCATGAAAAGAAGGGAAATACGTGTGCTAAGGACAGTTCTTATCAGGGTCAGATTCGTGGGCATATGACCAAAGCAGTTGCTCTGAGTCCCACTCTCAGAACATTCTTGTACTTGGGGTTTAAAACTCTGAGGTCATCATGTGGAAATCTGTAATAACATGACATTTGAATTTTGTACGTTTCTAAGTGTTTTATTTGTGAAGACCAACTGGACAATGAAACGTGCACTAGGAGCGTAGAGCCATAGCTCGTGACTGGGATGCCTCCCACCACGTCTCAGTTCCTTAAGCGAGGTCTTAGTTCCCTGTTTGCTCCCCTGCTTTCTGGCACCCAGCCTGTCCAGCCTCTCCCACCATGCTCCCACCCAGTCTGTTACTGCCCTCCACTCCTGCTGGTGGCTGGAACAGTCATGGGAAGTGTCAGGGTGTGGTATGTACACAGCATCATCTCATGACAGGGCTAGTTGTGGCTCTACTTTTTCTATTTAAGACTGAAATTTCAGAATAGAAGGATCAACTGTAGATATCTTATTAATTGAACATTTTATTTCTTCTTTACCTTGCACAGTGCTGAACAGCAAATAGAAGACACTCTGATGAGAAGAAAACTATGAAAGAAGAGTGAAAGCTTCATATGTTGGTATCTTTAATAGTACTTTTTCTCCAGATAATCCTGGATAATCTCACTGTCTTAAGGTCCATAACCTTAATTCCACTGGCAAAGTTCTTTTTGCCATGTAATTTAACCTATCTACAGGCAAGACATCAGGGGGCAAAGATCACAGAAGCCAAAATTCTGTCTGCCAGGAGCATTATACCCTAATCCAGTGAAAATATTTTTACAGGAACCCAAACAAATGAACTCCTACAGGAAACTAAACCAAATTCTGGTGATCAAATTTATGTAAAGATGGGACATAAAATAGAGGAGAGAATGAATAATGACTTTATTTTTCAGATTATTTTATTAAACAGCATTTATCTTAGCAAAGTTTTTAGCAAAACAAAAAGTTAAGACTAAACTTACCTGCAAAAATCTGGACTCCAGATTTTCTGAGAGAGAGCCATATGTTTTGTGTAGCAGATGTCCAAGTGAAAAGGTGAATTAGAAAATGTTGGCCTGTATTCACACATAAAGATTATCAACAAGACATAATGCAAAAGTGGAAAGCCAATTATCTTTGTCTACATTTTAAATGTTGTCAAATGCCTTAACACATATTCAGACAATTTTAGGGATATTTGAAAACATTTTTTCATTGAATAAGCTAAGAATTCAGCATTCCGCTACTATACTCACAAGTGTCATTGCTTTTTTGAACTAATTTAAAATTTTTGAAATTGTCATGAATGTCTGTCTAGCTTTTACCGAAGTAGTAACCTAATTAAATTTTGGTAAGATTATTAATCGTGGAGGATGGTCCAGCTTCTTGGCGTTTTGAACAAAGAATTGGACAAAACACACAAACAAAGCAAGGAAGGAATGAAGGGATTTATTGAAAATGAAAGTACACTCCACAGTGTGGGAGTGGGCCTGAGCATAGGGGCTCAAAAGGCCTTGTTACAGAATTTTTGGGAGTTTAAATATCCCCTAGAGGATTCCATTGGTTACTTGGGGTACACCCTACGTAAATGGAGAGGATGAAGTAAAGTTATACAGTCATTTACAGCTTATGCCCTATGGAGAGAACATTTCTTATTATAGTTGAAGTGTGAATTTGCTTTATGTTCCCTGCCTCCAGACCCTATTTTCCTGCCTCATCTCCCCACTGAGAAATGTAATCCCAAAAAATCTTTACGGGAGGCAGAGGGACCCATGGTCTTTTCCTGCCTCAAGGTCAATTTAACAAAATATGTTCAGATTTCTGAATGTTGTTCCATTCTCCTAGAAAACTACATGCCTTAACAGAATCTTAATATTTTCTTGTTTTTTTATTACTCATGTAGTTATAAAAGTATTATAAACTACTACTGTAGTTATGAAACTACTCATGTAGTTATAAAGGTATTATAAACTACTACTGTAGTTATAAAACTACTCATGTAGTTATAAAAGTATTACCTACCAATTGTAGAAAAAGTTAAGATATAAAATGTTTTTAAAAATTATATGCATCTATATATATAGATGTTTATCTATATATCTATATATTGATATGTTTTTAAAAATTATGTACATCTGTATGTATAGATATATGTGTGTATATTCATCCACTGAAAGACAACTCTCGTTAATATTTTCTCCTTATCTTTTTTGTATATATATTTTGCAGAGATAATTTCAAATTGTTAAAAGCTAACATTACAATACAAACCAATGTTATTTGTTTTTTTAACATTTTAAAAGACAACATTCTACCTTAGAGCATTATCTGCTTATTTCTTTCTCCTAATTTAAACTTTCTACAAATATTATATTTTATGATAATATTCTTTGTGATAATATTCATATTCTATGCACAAGAGAGTTAAGCAAAAGAAAGTTAAAAAACTTTTTTTGTTTTTAATCCTCATGTCCAACCAACAGCCAAATCCCCTGGCAAGGCAAGCTGGATTACATTATATGGTAGATAGTAAGTTGTCTCAGTTTTGAATACATGCAATCATGCCTTAATAGTAGTACTTCATTTCCCAAAAAATGTAGTGCCAGTTAGCCATGTACTTTTGTTCTGTCAACTCCCAGTTCTGATGTGTTTGCTCCCAGGAGTGTTCCTTTCTTCAACCGCCTTATCTAATTCTGTTCAACAACCCCAGGTCAGTAATCATCACCGTTCTATCCTCAAGGACTCTTTATTAAGTATCCCTTCTAGTTCCGTCTGACAGGTATCCTTTCATTTTTACACACTTACCCCTTTAAGACTAAGCCAAAGAACAACACATTTCAAATACTTGTGCACTAATAACTAATTGTATTCTTTCCTAAGGCAACAGCCTTCATGTAATCTAGTCTTCTATCACTTTGCTTACATGATGCTACTATTTCCTGATATACAATTTTGTTGCTTGTTATTTTGTCCTGACTGGATTGCCTGCTCAGGTGCTCGTTATCTAGAAGCGTTATATTTTTATTTCTTCTGCACCTGCTTTAACATGTCTTATCTCATCCCACCTACAATTGTTTTTCTCCTTAGTATTTAAATTTTGCTCATCTTCTTCAGATCTGTCATTTCCTCAAGCAATCTCTGTTGACCTTAACAGCATTGGCCCAGTTGTAATTTCACCTTTATTTGTGTGATTATTTGATCCATGGCCCTTTCTTCTCACTTGACTGTTTTCTTCAGGAGGGTACAATTTCCTTCTGCCTTGGCTTACGTTGTTTCTCTGCTACATGTCCTATAAGCAGGGTTCAGAAATGTCGATTGAGTTAAGAAGTTAGTGAATACAAATCATGCCAAGCTAATACAGCTGAGAGTTGTTTTTGATGAGTAATGTGTATATTTTTCTAAATAGCATTCTATCTCTTGCACAATTTATTAGGACAAAGAACATGATCAACCACTATACATACCTTCTATGTGCAGCCACTAACTGTGCTGGGCATTTTATAGATGAATTGTTCTAGTATTTTTCACATAGAAAAAAACCGATAATATAATTAAAGGGCTTTTCCAAGATCATAAATTTACTAAGTAGTAGATTTCAACCAAATTGTATCTAGAACCAGAATTGATGCTCTTTTCATGTACTACAGCATGCCCTAAATAGAAGCAAAATATGTTTAATAAAGTGCATACCAAATTATACTTATCAAAAGAGAAAAGTAACCCTTGTTTGGACTTCTGAGTGGCCCCATTTTGCTCTCTGATTTGTATAAAGGAGTTAAAACTTAAACGTTTTTATAATTATGTTTCACAGAACAAAAAAATCAGCCTTCAAATCCCACAGGTGAGCAGTTCGCAGAATGCTGGGACCCAGTGGTAAAGTGACCTGAGTTCTAAAGTTTGGAGGGCGGGACTCATGACCCTTCATTCCACCACTTCAAATTGAGGAGCTACAATATTTTGTAAGTTCACATTTTATGTAACATGGTATTTGAAAAAAAATTTCATATTCTACCATCAAATAAACAAAACCCACAGCAGTTTGATAAGTCGGAAAATCAATAAAATAGAGAATAGATGTTGAGTTCTGGAATAATTCCTTTTGAGATAACCCAGCTACAGCTGAAATCAAACAGAAAAAATGAACTCCATCAATGATAAGAAAAGAGAGGGTCCCCTTCTCTAAAGAAAGACATTCAAACTGAACAGAAGGCTTCTCAGGCTGCAGAAGAAATGACTCCCAGAAAAGCCTCATCAAAAGGAATCATTATTCCCATGGGAACTCTATATTTAAGATTTCCTTGGCTCAAGAAGCAGCAACAGAGAGAAGTTGAAAGGCTGGTACTTTCAATTAGAAGCCGTGTAATCTAGGGCAATTTACTTTCTTTCTCTTAAATATAAAACTGAAAAATCAACTCACAGGATTTAGTAAAGATTAAAATATTTAATGTACATACAAAATGTGATACATTGTTATTGATAAACACTTAATGCAAATTAGGCAATTCATTAAGAATATTAACAAAAAAAAAATTTAAGCATTTAGTCTCAATGGAGCCACTTTGTTAGATGTGATGGGAGTTGCAAAGAAACCTGAGACATGGTCAGGCCCTCCAGGTTTGCACAATATATTTGGAGAGAGAATTCAGAGAGCAGACTGGAGACTTAGAGACAGAAAGAGAAATATATACAGACTGAAATAGTTAATCAATGACCACAGCATTATCCATCAGGAAAAAGATTACTCCTGCTGTTAATGAGAGAAAAACAACTCAGCTAATATCTCAAAATGTGACAGCGTATTGTTCTGCCCACAAATTTGTTTTATTTTATTTTTAGGCTGAGGGGAAATGGAACAGCTCTGTTTGTTTTCACTATTAACTCTGTATGTACAGATTGTTTCTATTTTTCCATCGTAAGTACCTTACATTTTATTTCTAAATTTATAGATTTTAAGATGCTTCTTTTATAAAATTTTTCTTACTGTAGTCTCACAAGGATCCTAGGAAATAGCAGGCAACTACGATTTCTATTAGGAAGGAAAAATACAGAGTGATTGTCACTGGGGAAGGCCACACAGTGTAGGGTAGAACAGCTCCAGATTTTCAGAATTTCACCTCATGTTCATTAGTGGAATTTGTGGTATTGTTCCTTCTTCTGGGTTGTTCATCATTGCCCCAGGTTTACAATTATAAACCCTCCAACTTTGTTATGAAATGCTTAATTAATTTCACAACCTTTACTTGCCCTTGCAGCAAAATGATGTCCCCTCCCACAATGACAACATTGCTTAATTCACCACAGGTAATGTATAACTGAGAAACTTCGGTGTACTGCTACACATAATGGCATTTCAAGCTGGTTGTTTGACACCCTGTAGTTGTTTAACTGTCTACATGTACTGTCCATTATAATTAAGGCTCAAAGTTTAACTGACACGAAGAAACCACTTAATGGCAAAGCTGAAACTGACTTGCAGTCCCTGGAAACCCTTTTATGTCCCTGGAAAACTTTTTATGCTAATCTCCACTTTGCCATGTTTTGGATAGTCAGGTTCTCAGATGAAGTCTTATCTCTAGTTGCTTTCCCATGGGGTGAAGGGAATGATACTTGAAACATCTTTGGATGCTTTAGATTGTGCAGAGGGCCTTGTGTATAGTAGTATGGGAGCCAGAGGTGACTGATAATATATTATAAATTGGGATGGAAAGGCTAGAATGATCTGAAAGTGACGCACTTGAATATTTAAGTTGCTATAGCCAGACAATGCAAAAAAGGACAAAGTTCATTGGTCAGTGCATTATTTCATCATTGATTTTCCCTGCCACTTCCTTTCAGCTCATTGATTTCCATTGCTGATTGAGTCATGTTCATCTGCTGCAAGGATGCCACTTCATTTCCCTCTTGCTCATTTTTTGCTGCCTACTCTGCACTCCTCTACATGCGTGTGTCACTCCTACTAATCTCAATTGTCTGCTGTCAACAGAGTGAAATACTTTATGCAGAATGGGCTGTGAGATTCACGGTGGGTGGTGCAGGCAGACACTGCATAAAACTTAAACAGAACATACTCACAGACTCCATTGTACCTTGCAGACATTTTGGAGTTGTTTCCTCTGTATCAGATTTAAAGGCATGCAATGTTTGTGGTCCCCAGTGGTCATAAAACAATACCCCCTAAGCCTAGCAAAAAGGAATAATGCCCTCATCTCTCTGAATACAGATGTCACAAAATAAGCACCTCCTCAAGGTCACAATACTCTTTATTTCATGCCACTAGAGCCCTTTCATTCAGCAGCTATACAAGATCCTATTTCTATTGAGAAATGTTCGACAGATGAAAGAAATAGCTGTCTTTTCAAGGAAGGTAGCAGTTTGTATCATTTGTTTCAACGATTTGGATTTCATTTACTAGGGAACCCATTTCAAAATCAGTCAAATATGTTTATCAAAGCGTCAGAAGGGTATGAGTATGTCAATTACGTCTGTACATAGAAGGCATATATATCTTTATTTAAGGTGTTCTTTAATCATAGCTCCAATCCTTAGGAAAATAAAACCAACTGGATATCTGTACAGCTTCATGTTATGCAAATTCTAAATGCATTAGTGACAAGGCAAGCTGTATTCACTCGTAGCTTAAAATCATAAACATATCCACAAAGAAAACAACAAAACATTTCAGATCACAGAGCTACTGCTTTTAATGAGATTTTTTTTCCAGGTTTGTTTAACACTGAAGATTATGCCTTTGAATTTTTTATACCACTTGAAGATGTGATTTACTTCATGTTTAGTAATTGGCCATGTGGGTTTCGGTTCTAAAATTTATTATTCAACATTTAATAAGACTAACAGTATTAAATACTAATCAACTTTTAATAAGAATTACAAATGCTATCTCTTTGTTCAAGACAAGAAAAGCAATCACTGTAATCAATCAGGTAGTCCAATCAATTTTCAAAATGAAATTAACTGTGCATCATATTGGGGGAAAAAAACCAACCTTGAAGAACAGTATTCTATGTCTTTGCTACAAAGAAGATAAGCTCAATTTTAGAAAATGGTAATAGGATATTTAGTTTCTGCATGATATAATTACTCTGATGAGTTTTTAAAGGGTTACTGAGATTTATTCTTAAAAGTCATTGCACTGACTTGAAGGGGGATTACAAAGAGTCAATAGATATGCATTAAGAGATGTGATATCATGTCTGCAATTTTTCTCCACGTTAGTCCATATATAAATTATATCAGAAACTGAATTTTAATTATCCCAGTATTTACCCACTTCCTAATATGGTATAAACCATACAATAGTTTAACATACAGGAATATTTTATTAATATTAAATACAAGGATTCTTGTATTTAGAAATAATAAGAAAACTATTTAAATTGCTGCCCCATTAAGCATTTTTTTCATATAATTTTTAGGTAAGTTTTCTCAAATAATGACAAGTTATATAAAGGCAAGTAATCCAACTTATTCATCTAATATGGGATACAGGAATATTCTATCCAAGCTACTTGCTGTGTGCGAGGAACACAAATAAGAAACAAATTGATGGCGCTTACAGAACTAAAGACCCATGGAGTAAATAGTCAGTAAACAATGAGAAACAAGTTGCTAAGTGCAATGGCTTTGCAGGGAATTGTACATGCCTGACTGGTTAAAAAGAATAAGTTTGTGTAAATATTTCACAGAGAGGTTAGTCTAAATTGTTAATAAAATACTACTACTAAATTGTTAATAAAATAGAAGTCACTAATAAAAGTGACTTCTATTGAATAATTATTAAGTGCTAGCTGCACTCTATACTTTAGATACACTGTCTCCTTTCATTCTCCCATGAAATGAGTGGGCTATTATATTTATTTTAAAGATGAGGAAATTTGAGATTCAGAATGTTTGAGTAACCTGAGCAAAGTCACACAGTTACTAATTTGTGAACATAGTAGAGTAAACCATGCGTTTGACCCTGAAATTTCCTACATGCATCTCCTGGATGCTTAACTGCCTTGCTGAGACAAATTAAATCGAAAGTTCAAAAGCCCCCATTTAATTTGGCCTTCAATATGAATCACAAGCCCATGTAAAATACCCTAAGACACTGTTTACAATTATTTGCAAATTATTAAACTAACATCTAACAGTGTGATGCATATATTAAATGATCTAATTTATTGTAAAAAATACAGATATTTGGATTTACCATTTACATTAATGTTGCTAACTCTATCTGCATAAGAAATTTGCTTTGCTGAAGCTATTAACTTCATACAGACATCTATAAAAAAGGAGATTTTAAAAAGAGAGCAGGCATACTTGACAGCAAATCCAATATTATTATCTATTAAGAGTACACACTTCACATGACAATACTTGAATAAGAACAAATAATAATCAGCATCGCGTGACATGAAGATACCTTTTCAAAATTGCATCTGGCCTTGTTACTGAGTAGACTCCTCAAAATCACTGAGGCATGCAAACCTAAAACCATCCAAACTCCATTAAAATTATTTCCAAATGTTTTCCGATGCTATCATTTTTTACACAAAGAATTATTTTTCAATGATACTATTTTTCAGAATATATAGCCATATCTGTAAAGAACAATTACAGGTAAAGTATTGGTATGGAGAGGAGGAAGAATTAATATTTGTACATATCATCTGAACCAATCTCCGAGTCAACCTTGACATCATTATGTCCATTTATTCAGATATGGAACGTTAGATGGCAGAGGTTAATGAATAGGCCAGAGTCTTGTTATACAGCCAGTTGTCAGGGGAGCCAGGATCTATTTGTAAAATGTATGAGTCTGAACTCCATACATTATTTTTCACAATATATTGCTTCCTAAGCTTATTTTTTTTTGTAAATTAACTAGATCACTTGGGGTTGTTTACAACACAAAATTAAGCATTAAAATTTACATAATGTAATTCAGACTCCAGAGGTCTTATATCTCAACAAATATATGACACGCACATATATTTTTCAAATTGTTCTCCTCCATTGTCCATAATCTTCAAATTTCTGCTTCTCAATATCAGGCACCAAACTTACCAAATAAATTGAAAATGCCTAGCAGGCATGTTCCTGGCCTAAATATGTGCCTAACATCCACAGTGGAGTTATCTGCAGCCTTGGTGGACAGCTCCATACACAGCGGGAATCATTCCATCTTAGATGACTAATCTGTCTCTCTCTCTCGCTCTCTCTCTCTCTCTCTCTCTCACCTGCTTTATTGCTGTTAACATTAACACATATTCAGATCTCCCCTGCCCTTATCATTTTCCATTTATCTTTACACATGTAGCCTTTTCACAAATATATATAAGCCCCGATCTATACATGCTACTCCAAGTAATGAGTCAAGAGCGTTGTACTACACGAAAGAAGCCCTCATCCTCATTATGTTTACATTTTCATGGTGGAGATAGAACTTTGCACATAAAAGTCCCTGAAGCAATACAAGTTTAGGCTGCAAAAAAGACAACAATCAAGAAAGCCTTTGAAAATTTGACCCAATAAACTATGTTAATGACAATACTGCTAATCGAGCTGGGAGACTAAAGGGCAAGATCAGTTTGGCAATTGGTGGGGTTATATACATAATTCTGCAGTGGCCTTGTTGAGTTAGAAATACCTATTATATGCAAGTAGAAATGTCAAAATGGAACTGTAATATATAAATTTCGTGCTCAGGGGAAAGACCTGACCCTGAGATATAAACTGAGGAATTGTCTGCCTATAGATGGAATGCAAAGCCATGAGACACGTGTGATAACAAAGGGACAGAAGATAAATAACAAAAATATATGGGTTACGGACAATGGTTAGGGATATTTGAATCTTTAGACAAAGGTTAGAAACAAAGGAGGAGTAACCACAAAGGGAGGCTCAGAACTGTGGGATATGAATATAGTTAGGGAGAGTAATATGCTACAAACCGAGTACAGAAAGTGCCTGAAAAAAGTAGGCACAGGCAATCATGCCGTATGCAACTAAGAAGTTTAAATAAGTACAACTATCAATATTGGATTTGATATGAAGTGTTAGCAACCCTGACACAGATAGTATCAGTGAAGCGATGAGGACAAGTCTCACTGAATAAAGCAAAAAGGGGTAATATAATAAAAAAGGAAAAAAATCAATGACAGGGAAAAATAATGTAAAATATATTTCAGACCCATAAAAGACTGGCCAACATCAAAAGCAGATAGAAGAGCCAAATAAAGAAACTAGAATATTTAAAAAGGAAAACAAACAAAAGCTATTTTAAATAAAACAGTCATAAAATAACATGGGTGTGGGACATAGAATCTCTCATGCACTAGTGTTTACAATGTAAAGTAGTAGTCATTTTGGAAGGAAATCTAGCAGTACTTATAATTCCTACATGTGCTGCCAAAGCAAGCAGTGTGCTTATAATTCATTTGCATGTGTTTGTGTGCTGATAGATGTACTTTAGTAAGTTGGTTAACTGACTCGTTGGTTAGTTAGTTGTAAAGACTTTTCCCTGAGTAAACCTCCAGAATAGAGCAGAATAATTCTCATGCAGGTTCAAAAACGAAGGCATATGAAGTTCCAGTTCTCAGCATTGTTTTTGTGTATGAGGACATCTCTGGATCTAGATGTGCATCATTGGGGAACACAGATAACATGTAACAGAAAAAAGAAACACTGGAATTCCAAGTAACAATTTCAATTAAAGCTTGGATATGTAACAGCAATGTGGATAAATGTTAATGATGTACATAGATAGAAAATTTGAGAAACACAATGTGGTCTATAAAACATACTGCATATATGGACTAAAACTGCATGCACAATTAATGACTCCAAGTTTTATGTAAATACATTCAAATTAAATTTTAATCACAAATGGTTTCTAAAGAGGTGCTGGTGAAAGGTGATGAGGAAGAAGCAGAAGAAATATAAGAAAAGACCTTTGTAAGGATCAACGTTAATGGTGTGTCACAAATTGGGGAATAGGATTAACACAACCTTCTGCACTTGCATTCCAAAAACAGATAAAATGGGAGTTTGGACAAGCAGATGTAGAAGAAATAATAACTCTTTTAAAATATTTTGTAGTAAAGAGGAAAAAGAAATGATGAGGTGGATAAAGGCAGTTGGAGGTCAGAAGAGATTTTTTTAGGCAGAAGATTTGTTTGCATATTTGAATACAGAAGAACATTAAAGGGATGGAGGAGAGAGTACAACAGAGAGGAAGAAACGTTCATGAAAGGATTGAGGGAGCTTTGGTCAACAGTAATATTTGATAAAACGAGATTCAGTTTAAAACTGGAGGGGTTGGCATAAGATAGGGATAAGGACATTTCTCCATGGCAACAAGAAGAAAAGAGAAGATTGTGAGTACTGATGCAGATAGGAAATAGAAAAAGAATTGGGAGGATAAAATAGCTGTCTTCTGTTTGCTTCTATTTTCTTAATAAAAAATAATCAGTCCATCAGTTGAGAATAACAAGTGGAAAATAAAAACTGCAGGACTACAAGATGAAGAGATGTGAAATTGAAGAGAAAATGTGAGCACATGAGAAATACAATTTCCAAGGGAAATTTGGTAGGATTGTTCTTTTTTAATTTTTATTTTAAAAAAATATTCCTGTAGACAATTTTTGCTGTTTTACTATAGATTAGAGCTAAGTATAGGCTGAGTTGCACCAGACCTGGGTTTTTCCAGATGAACATGTAGACATATTCAGTACTTGTATTAGTGTGTCTCTTAGCAGAAGTAAACATATTTGACCACAGACGACTTTTCTGAAATCTATTCCCTTGGCTTTGAGCGCACAACATTCATTTTCAGTTTTCCTTCCAGGCTACTCCTACTCTATCCAAATATTCAGTGTTGGAATTCCTCAGGATTTAATCTAAGATATTCTTCTCACTGTAACATTTTCTGCAGTCTATATACACTCCCCAAATATCAGGTACCATCCATCTACGCATAATGTTCCCTAGTTTGACATCTCTAATCCAGATTATTTATTTTGAGTCCCAAATCTCAAACCCAATTGTCTACCCTACCTCTGCATTTGGATGTATACTAGGATCCTGAAGCTCAACATGACCAAGCTGAATCCATCTTTTCACCAAAAATGGGCTCTCTCTCAAGCATTTTTGTCTCATTAAAAGTTCCTACCATCTGTCCAGAGAAAAAATTAGAAACTTAGGACTCATCTTTAATTCCTACCTCTTTCTAAATTCCACATTTAATCAATCAAGTCTTATCTATTCTTATCTATTCCTTCTAAGTATTTATCTAGTAGTTTTCATTTCTCCTGAATATTAGAATAGTATGGAGAGGTTAACAAAATACATACTTGTCTTAGTCCCATCTCCAGAGATCCTGATTCAATTAGGCTGGTGTAAATCCCAGACACTGAATTAATAATAATAATTTTAAAACTCTAAGAAATGTTGATATTATTGAAAATCACTGCTCTGATTCACTCATTTCTTTCTATCCTATCTTTCCAAATCTTAATGCAAACTAATGCAAAGGTTAACAGTATTGTAAACAGTAAATCTCATATAATTAGATCATTGCAATAACATCTTAAGAAGTCTCATTGTTCCTACTCTCACTTCTTTTCTCTTCATCGCAGCAGGAAGGCTTTCTTTCTTTTGTAATGCATATCTATGTATGTAATGCCTATGCTTAATGCCCTTTAGTTACCTCCTGCTACACATAGGTTAATGACTTCAACTTTATACATGGTTTGAAACAACAGGTATACTTTATTATTTTCCTGTCTTGTGCAAGGATTTGTGCATGTCAGTCCTTCGATCTGGATTGCTGGTGCCCCCTCTTCAGATTTCTTTGCCTTACTAACTACCTAGACAAAGTTGTCTCTCCTGTTTTAGATATCCATTCTACACTCTCTCCTTGTCCTGCACATTGCACAGCACTCATCACACAGAGTCTACTTGTCTTGTAGATAGTGATATTAGCAAACAGTTATTGAGCACTTATAATGTGCTGAGCACAATGCTGAGTGCTTCAAAAACACAATCTCCTGTTAATACAAAAGAATGCTAAAAAATATGTACTGTAAATATTTCCATTTTAAAGATGAGTAAACTGAGGTCCAAAAAGATTAACCATTTTCTGCAAGATTTTATGGTGAATAAATTATAGGTTATAACTTAAACTCAGGACATTTTATTTCAGAGCACACCCTCATCAGCCCTAAACTGAAGTGCCCAATTATGCATATTTTAAACTAACTTTTTTTAATCAAAAGCTTTATTGAGGTATAATTGATATGCAAAAGAATGGCACATATTTAATGTATACAATTAGATGAAATTAGAATTTCATTCCCTCATGAAACCATCACTAAAATTAAGATGATAAACATATCCATCACCTCCTCCAAAAGTTTCCATCTCTTCATTTTCATTTTTGTGTTTGTTTTGTA
Organism: Pongo abelii; assembly: GCF_028885655.2. Lineage (NCBI taxonomy): Eukaryota > Metazoa > Chordata > Mammalia > Primates > Hominidae > Pongo > Pongo abelii. The sequence goes on from NC_071998.2 coordinate 47,587,444, forward strand.
GTAAGAAAACTTAACATAAGATCTACCCTCTTAAATTTTTTAGGTCCACAATACACTATTGTTAACTATAGGCACTATGTTGTACAGCAGATGTCTAGAATGTATTAATGTTGCATAACTGAAACTTTATATTCGTTGAACAATTCCTATTTCTCTCTTTACCCAGACTCTGGCAACCACCATTTTACTCTTTGCTTCTATGAGTTTGACTATTTTAGGTATCTCATATACATGGCATCATGCAATATTTGTACTTCTCTGATTGGCTTCTTTTACTTTTGTAATATCCTCCAGGTTCAACCATGACGTCACAGAAAGCAGGATTTTCTTCTTTTGTAAGGCTGAATAATATTCCATTGTATGTATACACCACATTTCTTTTTTTTTTTTTTTTTTTTTGGTCACCCAGGCTGGAGTGCAATGGCAAGATCTCGGCTCACTGCAAGCTCCGCCTCCCAGGTTCAAGCGATTCTCCTGCCTCAGCCTCCCCAGTAGCTGGGATTACAGGTGCCTGCCACCACACCTGGATAATTTTTTGTATGTTTAGTGGAAACGAGGTTTTGCCATGTTTGGCAGGCTTGTCTCAAACTCCTGACCTCAGGTGATCCACCTGCCTCAGCCGTACCACATTTCTCCATCCATTTATCCATTGTTGGGCATTAGGTTTTTTGCACATATTGGCTATTACAAATAATGCTGCAATGACCATGGGAGTACAGATAACTCTTCAGGATCCTGATTTTAATTATTTTTTATATGTACCCAGAAGTAGGGTTGTTGGGTTGTATGGTAGTCCCATTTTTAATTTTTTGAGGAACCTCTATAATGTTTTCTGGAATGGTTGCCTCATTTTGCATTCCCACCAAAAATGTACAATGGTTCCAGTTTTGCCACATCCTTGTAAACACTTATCTTTTATTTGTTTTTTTTGATAATAGCCATCTTAACAGGTGTATGGTCATATCTCATTATAGTTTTTATATGCATTTCTCTGAAGATTAGTGACATTCAACACTTTTTTATATACCTTGTTAGCCATTTGTATGTCTTCTTCAAAGAAATTTCTGTTCAAGTCCTTTGCCCATTTCTTTAAATTGGTTTATTTGTTTTTGTTTTGTTTTGTTTCTGTTATTGAGTTGTAGGAGTTCCTTATAGTTTCAGAAATTAATCCCTTGTCCAGATATATGGTTTGCAAATAGTTTCTCTTATCCCATAAGTTGACTTTTTATTCTCTGATTTTCTTAGCTGTGCAGAAGTTTTTTTAGTTTAATGTGTTTCCACTTGTCCATTTTGCTTTTATTACCTGTGCTTTTGGGGTCATAGACAAGAAATCATTGTGAAACAAAACACCATAAAATCATTGATGTGATTTTTGGAATTTTGTTAAATATTGTTTTTCATAGAAATTTTATATGTTAATCAGTAAAGTCAAAAGTAAAAGTCTAATGATCCTAGTTTATCATCAATAATTAACAAAGTTACTTGCATTAAATATCACTGGGCCATAGAACACATTGCATACTAAACCAAATTAATATCAGCCATAATCCTAAATAAATGCATCTGTACTATTGTCTTTCGGTACAGTTATCCTATATTTACAATAATTAGTAAGATAAAAATGCTGAATATCATAAATATATTGTTGTCCTTACTTTCTCTTATGAAGTAATGCCAGCTTCAAAGCACTATCAGCAGTTCAGCAGTAATGGGTCTGCCCAAGAAAGCCCAGAGTTATAATGCAGATGTTAAGTGTGCACTATTACCAGATTGAGTTAAAGCAAAATCTTCTAGATATCTGACTATGTGAGCACCACCACCTACCAAAAGTATCCATACATTTTATTATTTGGGAAGTATGCTAAGTGCCTTGGATACTTTGCCTCATTTCATACAACAACATTAAGGTAAGTACCATTATAATAATCCATATCTTACAGTTATAGATAGCAAGCAAATACTGAATAACTTACTCAAAATCACACAGCTAGCAACTAGCAGAGCTAGAGCCAAAATCCAGAGCTCCTGACTTAAAACGTCATGCTTATGTTGACCATGTCTTATATACTTCTATAGAACATATGAGCTCTGGATGGTTTGGTGAACAGATGGGAAAAGACAGTCTTTATTGAAGATATTGGGATTGTGTGGAATTTATAAATACCTGAAGGTGAATGGTAACAGAGTGAAAATTTTTCAGCATAAAGATAAAGAATATAGAATTTGGCTAGAAATTGGTTTCCTGCAGAGCTTAAAGGTAGATCTAAATTCAACTGACATTTTCATATGCTCTCTTGTAGAGTTATGTTTTATGTATATATTCTATCTCTGCAAGAAATATCTGCCCTAATTAAGGTCAGGGGTCATTTGTTTCCCTTTGCATCCTACTATGTAGCTACTCGATTTACACTCTTGCTACAGGAGGTCAGAGAAGTTAGTTCATGCCATGCCCTAGATGTAGAAGCTATGAGAAAAAATGAATGTCAGATATGCATGCTTTGCTGGAATCGGAATCATGGAAGAATTCAATGAGCAATGGTGTAGGCAGCTTTTATATATAGAAAATCCATTCCTATGCTTTTAATTAAAACTTAACTGGACAGCGGTGTACTGATTCTGATGCTTTTTTATCATGAGTTCTAGGAAATATAGTCTTAAATATCTTCATTGATTTTTTAAGAGTCCTGGTTTTCCTTAGTTTGCTTGCACCTGCACATCATATAATGAATTTTGTTTTCGTAGGTGAATTTGCCATTGTTCCCTCCCTCCATACAATTAAGCACAGAAGTTGATAAGTAAAGATTAATGAGGTATTTTTAAAGTAGCTTTATATATTTTGTGGAGTAAATAGCTTGAGAAACGATGTTTGGAACAAATAGACAAATACAATACTGTTGTGATTCTACTGAAATTTTCAAAGTTCATTTCATCAACTCATCTAAATATGCCTTCATTTTAGTCACCTCCATTATCCTGAATTTTGAAAGGATGAATATTATGATTGTTGATTAGTATATGTTGAGGAAGGCATATATGTTTAATAATAATAAAGGCATGTTACTATTGAAGCCTTGTTACCCTTTGTTTCCTGAAGTGTCTCTGCTTTTCCAAATATACCTCAAAGTACCATTTCAACATTCAGAGGACTGTTCTTACAATGTAATGATTAACACCTACTCATTGTTCTGTCATCACTTTCAAAATGGAAACCAACTCACTTGAGATTGAAAAGTATGTGAGCAGAGATCATGATTAAGTTTTAGCCACATAAAGCATCATGCTGCACTGGTATAAATACCTTCGAATATATTCTTATGAAAAATAATATCTAAGAAACTTCTAGAACATAATAGAAAAAAGACTTCATATGGTAATGGATTCATTTGCCTTGCAACTACTATTTTAAAATTCTACACTTTCTTTACATGTCAATGCTATTTCTTTTGATGAGTGCTACAACTTTTGGTTAGCTAGCTTGTTCACATTTTCACAGAATTAATTTGTTATTGGTTTATACTTCCCTCCAGCAGGAAATGTACCTGTTATTATAACATCATGAAAACTGTACAGCCAGTATCTAATTAACTTGAAGAAAATTTTAGGCAGCACTTTTTTGAGCAAAATTTTTCATAGGCAGTGCTGTCAGACATTTTAATATTTGTTCTCAACTCATTCAGAACATGGGCAAAATAATCACCCACTTTGATTTATAGGAATTTGCTTTCAGAACAGGAACTTCATCCAAGACATTGGTTTCCAAATGCATTTCCAATTCTTATTTAGTAGGAGGAACAGAAGACCCCATACCTTATCAGCAATAAATTACTCTCCTTTTAAACTTGCTGCTAAACAAGGAGCTATAGTCCTATTAAAATCCAATTAAACATGCATCACATTTGATAGATATAATTAGAACAAGTGTAGAGAGTAAATGGCTCCAAGCACTGTAGCTGAAAAAGCTCTAAGATCAGTGTTAAAAGGGAAAATAATAGACCATATGTTGGGAATTTTATTTCTGCAATGATGCCTTCTTTATTGTTGTGATTTTATTTATTACCTTTTAGCTACTTGTTATAGTTTTTCTAACTTACTGGTAAAGGATTGTTTTGCTTTCACATTTGCTTCCACTAATAAGGATATTGTGTCTCCTTTCATGGGGTAAATTAGACATTTTGGTAATAAAATAGTGGATTTTGCAATAATACCCTAACAATTGTAGCACTTAAAATATTTTTAAATCATTTTTTCAGGGTTTTAATATGCATTCCTCATTGCTTCTTACAACTTATGTATGAACCTTTCTAATTGTCTTTCTCACAAGGATGTAATTATTAGGAATTACCAACCTAGACACTGAAAGATGTCATTGGCATCCTTATATCCTCATCCATTCTCCCACAGTAGCTGTAACCATATCTTTGCTGAATCCCTCTCAGTAGTTCTTAAAAATAATGTGTGCTCTTTGTATCCTGCTTTTGCTAATCAAAATATAGGAGTATTTTTGGACTTTCATGTGACTATTCAAAAAAATCTCCCTTTATATCAGGGTTAAAATGAACTATTCTAAGCAGAGCTGTGTCCAATGCACAATATATTTTGGTAAAGGATGACAAGTACTGTAAATGTAACCAGGTAGAACATAAATAGAATATTAAACATAGGTTTACTTGCACTGACTTGATAATGTTAAAATTGAATATTCAGATAATGAATATTATACTGTGAAACATCAGGGACAAATCAAGGAGGACGATGCTTAAACGTTTTCATGTGTCCCTTCTCATTTGTAGTGTCAGCTCATTTTTACCTATTAAGTTTTATAACACGAAAACAATGTTTCTTAAATTTTCTGCTAATTGCTGTCTCCACTTCAAGGCCACGTATAGTTAAGTCTTGGAACAATTAACAGCTCATATCTGTTCATGGACGCATCGCTTAGAAAAAAAAATGAACCGAAAGAAACAGAATTTGAGAGTCTGGAATTTAGGACTGGTGCATCATGTTTCTCGCTTTTTAAATCTTTTCTGTTTCTCTATAATTGGCTTCCTTCTCCCTTATTGGATGGATTATTCTCTAGGCAAAAAGAGCCACTGGCGGCTCTCAAGTCATTCCAGCATAGCTAACCCAAAGGAGGAAAAAATGTTTTCCTATCAGCTGCATAGGGACAGGAATCAGATTGTCCCTATTTGGCTCAAGTTACACAATCGCCCTGACTATGCTTAGCTCAAACCATGTCCTGTGCCCACTCGTGGTCGAGAAGGAGGATTCCATTACTAGAAGTTGGGTTGTGGGCAGGAATAAATGTGCTAGGTAGACAGGAAAAGTAGTAATATCAGGTCTATATAAGAAGCTGCTGCCAGCTAGTCTTTGAGACTGCCCTGCCTTCACAGACTCTCCCTATGGGCATGGTTCCTGCATGGCCACAGGCTGATAGTCAGCTTCCTAAAAACTTGTAGTGCATAGTTGACAGACCCTTCCTGATTCTTCAAGTGAGAGAGAAAGTGAAAAAAGTTAATCCGTTTTATTGAGATTTCTGGCTTTCTCATGGGATTTTTGTCTTTTTCTATTCTTTTTTTTCATTGCTCTCCATAGAGCACTTTTTACTATACTGTTATATCCTATAATTTCCTCTGTATGTCTGTCTTCCTCTGTGACATAGTCCTATATAAACCTGGACTGTTTACAAATGTACAGTTATTTGCATGGCTTCACCATGCAAAATATATAAAAAGTGAAAGTGTATTTATCTGAAATAATTCAGGTTAAGATATATTCATATTAGGCTTTCTTAACATTATTATTCTCCAAAATCTCATATACATACAGTGTCTTTTAAGTCTTTGGATTCCATCAAAGTTCCCTTGAGGGGGCATGTCAAAATATTGGGAGCTTTAGAAATGTAAACACACAATGTGAAATTTTAAGAACTATCAAATAATTTATATTTTATAAAATTACTTAATAGAATAATTAAGTAGACTCACATACTTAAAAGCAGTAATTCATTTTGAGTTAACTTGCTTTTAATAAATACTTTATTCAAAAATACCTTTAAGAATATGTTGACCCTGTAGCTGATCCATTGTTTATTAACTCTGTATAGAATTATTATATTATAAAGATATTTGTACTATGATATTTGGGTACTTTATGATGATCTGTGTTTTATAGGATCAGAAATATGAAAGAATAAAGTTATCAGAAATAAACTTACCTGTTAAAAGCAAATGTGCATTCATTTATCAAATTATTTTGGAATTATATACTAAGAATTGGCAAATGCTGATGGATTTTGGAATTAAAGAAAAATATGAAATTTATTTACATTTTATTCTGCAGTTTTATTCATTTATTTACATTTATCAGATGTGACACTTTTTAAAAAAATACATATTATTTCTAAAGTTGAATGCAAAATTTTAAATCACAGAGCAGCACAATGTTTAAAAAGCTAAATAATGAGAACACATGGACACAAAGAGTGGAACAAAAGAAACAGGGGCCAACAGGAGGGTGGAGGATAGAAGGAGGGAAAGGACCAGGAAAAATAACCAATGGGTATTAGGTTTTACTACCTCAATGATGAAATAATCTGTACAACAAACCCTGATGACATGATTTTACTCATATAACAAACCTGCACATGTACCCTTGAACTTAAAATAAGTTTAAAATATTATTTGAAAACAATTTACATCAAACCTAAGACCTTAATTTCTAAACTGATAGAGATATTAATGCATTTTAAGAGACATAAATCAAATTTTACTTCCACCCTAGCCATATAAGTAGAAACCTGAGCTTAAGGAAAAGCGGTTGTGCAAATCACATGTGAAATTAGGCATGCTGGGTTTTTTTTTTTTTAATTTTACTTTAAGCCCTGGGATATATGTGCAGAATGTGCAGGTCTGTTACATAAGTATACATGTGTTAGGTATGCTGTCAAGCTAAAAGTAAAATTTGTAATATTTCCTATTAAAAATTATTGTTTCAGTAACCAAAACAGCATGGTACCGGTACAAAAACAGATACATAGTCCAATGGAACAGAATAGAGAACTCATAAAATAAGACAGCACAACTACAACTATCTGATCTTTGACAAACCTGACAAAAACAAGCAATGGGGAAAGTATTCACTATCTAACAAATGGTGATGGGAAAACTGGCTAGCCATATGCAGAAAATTGAAATTGGACCTGTTCCTTACACCTTATACAAATATCAACTCGAGATGGATGAAAGAATTAAATGTAAAACTCAAAACTATAAAAAGCCCTAAAAGAAAATCTAGGCAATACTATTTAGGACATAGGCCTGGGAAAAATTTCATGATGAAAATGTCAAAAGCAATTGCAAAAAAAAAAAAAAAATTGACAAATGGGATCTAATTAAACTAAAGACCTTCTACACAGAAAAAAAAAAAAAAAAACTATCATCAGAGTGAACAGACATCCTACAGAATGGGAGAAAATTTTTCAATCTATCCATCCGACAAATGTCTAATATCCAGACTCTGCAAGAAAATTAAACAAATTTACAAGAAAAAAATCAAACAACCCCATTAAAAAGTGGGTAAAGGATGTGAACAGATGCTTCCAAAAAAAGACATTTATGCGGCCAACAAACATGAAAAAAAACTCAACATGATTGATCATTAGAGAAATGCAAATCAAAACCACAATGAGATACCATTTCACACCAGTCAGAATGGCAGTTTTTAAAGTCAAGAAACAACAGATGTTGGTGACTATATAGTAGTCCACACTGTCACTATAATATATTTTACTCAATTACTTGTTGTTCCTTACTTTTCTTCAGTTTATGTTTTTACTACTTTAGAATTATGATTACTATGGTTATTTTTATCCTCTACCTTTGATTATTTCATTAAGCTACATTGCTAGAAATTGATTAAAAGAGTAAAACATTAAAGGCATAGAGACAATTTTAAGACTTTTATTATATATTGGCAATATGGTATCAAGAAAAATTTGTAAAGTTGAATTTTTTCCTTGATTTTAAGCCGAGAAAAGCCTCTATGACTGCCATCAGTTATTTGTTTACAAAAATAGTTAATATATTATCTATACATTCTTATATGGAAAAGTATCACAACCTTCTTTAAAGCAGTTTTCAAATGAAATTTGTAATTGTCTTATTAACTCCAATATTAGCGTACAAAAAATAAGTTTTAAAACCCAGGTATTTGGTGAGTAGAACATTTTGTTTATGAATATAAGGGAGAATTGGATAATGAAAAGAGCACAGAAGGGCCAGGCCTGGTGGCTTACACCTGTAATCCCAGCACTTTGGGAGTCTGAGGCAGGTGGATCACCTGAGGTCAGGTGGTTCAAGACCAGCCTGGCCAACATGGCGAAACTCTGTCTCTGCTAAAAATACAAAAATTATCCAGGCATGGTGGGACACACCTGTAATCCCAGCTACTCAGGAGGCTGAGGCAGGAGAATCACTTGAACCTGGGAGGCGGAGGTTGCAATGAGCTGAGATCACACTACTGCACTCCAGCCTGGGTGGCAGAGTGAGACTCTGTCTCAAAATAAATAAATAAATAAATAAAAATAAAAATAAATAAATAAAAGGAAGAAAAAGAAAAAAAGAGCACAGGACTACTATCATTAATTTTCACTCATATCTATCAGTTCCTGTCAATACTCAGCATTTAGAATGACCTATTATTCCCTCTCTCTGGGACAAGTGGACTAATACTCAGCTGTTTATGTGTTGCTACTATGGAAGTAACAGGTGTTTATAGTTGTCCATTCTGATTTGTTAGGGCCCATGCTATTTATGTTTTTATTTTTATTTTTATTTATTTTTGAGACAGAGTCTCACTCTGTTGCCCAGGTGGGAGTGCAGTGGCATAATCTGGGATCACTGCAACGTCCGCCTCCCGGGTTCAAGTGCTCTCCTGCCTCAGCCTCCCCAGTAGTTGGGATTACAGGCACGCGCCACTATGCATGGCTAATTTTTGTACTTTTAGTAGAGACGGGGTTTCACCACGTTGGCAAAGCTGGTCTTGAACTCCTGACCTCAAATGATCCACCCCCCTCGGCCTCCCAAACTGCTGGGATTAGGAGCGTGAGCTACCGCGCCCGGCCAGCACCCATGCTATTTAGATTTTGGCCTCCTTCCAATCAACCAGGGTGAACTTTAAAAAATATAAACAACATGACATGCTTTCACTGCTAAAATTTTTCCAATGGCTTTCCAGGTCACTTGGAATAAACTCTAGACCCATTGCTATATCTTATAAGACCTTCAGGATCCATCCACAACATGCTAAACATGATTCTGATTCATAACCTTTTGCTTTTATTTTTCCTTTTGCCAGGATTGCTTTTCTCCCAGCTGTTTATATGGCTTTCTGCCACACCTAGTAGATGTCTTTGCTCACATTCCACTTTCTCCATGAGGTTTTTCTTATTCATCTTTTCTAAGATAGTAGCCTCCCCACAATCATTTTCTATTCTCTTTCCCAGATTCCTTCTTTTTCACTTTCTTTGCCAATACTTGACATTATACGCTTATTTATGCATTTGGTTACTGTTTGTCTTTCTTACTAAAATGCAAACTCCATCAGGTCAGGGACTTTATGTTTGTTTACCTCTTAATCCTTAGTGTTCAGAGCATGCCCAGCATATGGTGGGTTTTCAATAAATATCCGTTACAATGATGAATATTTAAATCCGTATGTTAAAAAAGATAGTTAACCCATCTAAGTTTCAGTTTTCTCATTAGAAAATTGGTATAATTATGGCAACATCTACTCCACTAAGATTTAATTATGATCAAATTATGATCATACAACGAATATGAAAGTACTTGAAAATTGCAAAGAACAATTGTGGTTTTCTGAGAAAATAAAAATCTTTTGAAGACAAATCTTTACTAACTACATTGGGTTTTCTACTTTTTCTTATTAGTATAATCTGAGAAGATTTTCTTCTCTCTCAGTATCAAGAAGTGGTAGAATATTATAATTTAATTAATGATAGATCATAAAATAAGTACAGCACTGATAATTCATATATATTCTCATGAAAGCTACATCATCAATCACAGAAAGGAAAATTAATAAAGTAATCATAGACACCTTCACAAGGCTTTAAATAACCATAAAGTTAGAAACTTTGCAGTATAGCCTAGTAGAACCAGCAAAATAAACTTTAATAAGAAAGTATTTTTCATTAATTTTTCAACTAGCCCCATTATGTAACTATTACTTCTGAAAACTGTGGTACCTATAGTTCTCTATAAATAGGAGGTTTATGCCAAAAGAATAAAAATTAAAATTAAAATGTCAGTCTATAGTGTAACTGCTAAGTTTCATCATCATTGTAAGTCTAACCCTTATGAAATTATTCATTTTGTGAATCAATTCCTCTAATAAACAATGAACTATTTATTAATAAAACATATAATAGCTATTCTGGCATAGAAACTTTAAAGTTGTTTCTTAAAGTGTTTTAAATACTATATCTCAGGGAATAAATAAATAAATAAAATGATAGAGATCTAGCCATCTTGGGGATAAAGGCTCCACCTACCTCTTATGTAGGAGTTAAGCCAATTTGCTGGCTTAAATAACTTAAACTCAATGTAACTTCTTGGCAGAGCACATATTTCCTAAATTAATGTATCTTCATATTTGTCTTCTATTTAAATTCATATTTGGGTCCAAAAAGTAAAGCTTTCAAAGTAACTCATATATTTCTAGTTCCCTATATAATAGAAATGTAAAAAAGAAGATAATCTTTTCAAAGATATAAGAAAATTATTTTCTAGCCAAAAACTCATTTGTGTTATTTACTTTCATGTAAAATAGCTATTATTCAAAATACTTAGATATAACATCACATAATTTGTGGCACCTATAAAACCCAGCATACTTTTTCCTGGAACAATAAACATTAATTATTTTAAATTTAAATACATCGAATGTTGCAATGACAATAAAAGATGTTTATTTTATAAACATACACTTATGTTTCTGATACTGTCAATTATTTAGAATGACAACTAATGTAACACCAATAACAATTTTTCTTTATCAATTTAAAGCTGTGTCCGGAATTGGTGGGTTTTTGGTCTGGCTGACTTCAAGAATGAAGCTGCGGACACTCACAGTGATGCTACAGTTCTTAAAGATGGTGTGTCCCAAGTTCGTTCCTTCTGATGTTCGGAGGTGTCCGCAGTTTCTTCCTTCTGGTGGGTTCGTGGTCTCGCTGACTTCAGGAGTGAAGCCACAGACCTTGGCAGTCAGTGTTACAGCCCTTAAAGACAGCGCATCCAGAGTTATTTGTTCCTCCCGCTGAGTTCGTGGTCTTTTGCTGCCTTCAGGAGTGAAGCTGCAGACTTTCATGGTGTTACAAATCTTAAAGGTAGCACAGACCCAAAGAGTGAGAAACAGCAAGATTTACTGCACGAAGAGGGAAGAACAAACTTTCCAGACAGTGGAAGGGGACCTGAGCAGGTTGCCACTGCTGGGGCGGGTGTCCTGCTTTTATTCCCTCATCTGGCCCCACCCACATTCTGCTGATTGGTCCATTTTACAAAGAGCCAATTGGTCCATTTTACAGAGAGCTGATTGGTCCGTTTCGACAGAGTGCTGATTGGTGCATTTACAAACGTTTAGAAAGACACAAAAGTTCTCCAAGTCCACACTGGATTAGGTAGACACAGAGCTCTGACTGGTGTATTTACAAATCTTTAGCTAGACAGAGTGCTGATTGGTGCATTTTTACAGAGTGTTGATTGGTGTGTTTACAAACCTTCAGCTAGACACAGAGCGCTGATTGGTGCATTTACAATCCTTTAGCTAGACAGAAAAGTTCTCCAAATCCTGACCCCACCCAGAAGCCCAGCCAGCTTCACCTCTCACTAGCAATGGGCAGGGGACTTGCTGGGGCACTCCAGCAGCCCAGAGGGAGCTCCTCCCAGACAATCAAGAGGAAGAGAGGGGAAGCGAGAAAGAGACGCAGACCTGCTATGGTGGCCAACGATCCCGCGAAGAGGGAAGGGCAGTCCACTCACGGGATTCAGCCTGCGATCAAGCCCAGCAGGCGCTCGCCAGCCACGCCAAGTGCAGGGCTTGCCAAGCCGGCGCTCACCTGGAACCCGTGCCAGCCCGCGAGTGCCACGCCGGCACCTCTCTCTTCACACTTCCCCAAGAGCAGAGGGAGCGGGCTCCGGCCTTGGCCAGCCCCAGAGAGGGGCCCTCATAGCGTAGGGTGGGCTGAAGGGCTCCTGGAGCGCAGCCAGAGCAGACGCCGAGGCCAAGGAGGCGCCAAGAGTGAGTGAGGGCTGCTAGCACGTTGTCACCTCTCAAAGCCATCAATATGGTAATTGATATAATTTCAAAATATGGCTATGTATTGAATGTATTTTCAGTGAATTGATTTACACTTTCAGCTATGATTTCCCCCTAATAATTAGGAAGAATGTCAATCCTTTAAAAAAGAGAAAATGAAAATATATTTATATAATTTCAAAAGAGAATTACCAAATTTGAGTTTATTTCCTTTCTTTAAGCAGCACTCCAATGACACCATGAGAGGGAAAAATATCCATTTTAAAACCTACTGAGAAGTCGTTTCAGTGGCCATGCTCAGGTGTTTCACACTAGAACTTAGATTACAAACTTCTCTGCACAAATAGCAATGTTATAACAGCATAATTATATATGTAAGGAAAAATTGAAAATAAGTATTAATACTTACATTTTAATATGCTTATAGTTAAGCATGATGGTTTTAGGGACAGGTAAAGAAAAGATACATTATAAGCATATACTGGTGCTCACGGCTCTCAGAGCCAATGAGTTACTTGTTTTATATCCTTAAACTAATAAACTTCAGTAATTTATTGTCTCTTTCTTCTTACACAGGGCCTCAGATGGAATTTTGTTATATCTAATTTTCCTCATTAATTGATAATATTATAGGAAAATCCCATGACTTTTGGCAGCAAATGGTAAAGTTGCCAAACTGTGGGTTATTGGTCTAGAATATGAGCATTCTAAGTCTGTGATATGTCAGATGAAATGCAGGCTGTTTTAAAATTGTAAAATGGATGGCATTTTGGGGTAAAGTGGAAAATATATCTGTTATAAAGGGTCTGACTCCAGTTTTTATGTTTGTCTGCTGAAAACCTACCCTTTTCACTTCCCCTTATACCCCACATCTGACAAAACTGATACAAACTTACAGCTGCTCTCTGAGTTGGCAGGGGGAGAAGTTTAAACCATGTGCAAAAATGGCCACACCCCTAATCACAATGGAAAACCCCAGGCCAATCTCTTTTCCTTGCTCTCTCCAGTCATTTTCAGACCTACTTGGAATCATCCTGCTCTTCCCCAGAAAATCTCATTATGTAATAAAATGCTTCATACCCTCTTGATGTATGTGTGCTATCACCAGGCTTGCCATCCAAACCAAATTGTGGATAAAGATCCATCTTATTCCTTCATGTCACATGCGTCTGTGTGAAGAGACCACCAAACAGGCTTTGTGTGAGCAATAAAGCTTTTTAATCACCTGGGTGCAGGCGGGCTAAGTCTGAAAAGAGAGTCAGCAAAGAGAGTAAGGGATGGGGCAGTTTTACAGGATTTGGGTAGGTAGTGGAAAATTGCAGTCAAAGGGGGTTGTTATCTTGCAGGCAGGGGCAGGGGTCACAAGGTGCTCAGCTGGGGAGCTTCTGAGCCAGGAGAAGGAATTTCACAAGGTAATGTCATCAGTTAAGGAAGGAATCGGCCATTTTCACTTCTTTTGTCATTCTTCAGTTGCGTCAGGCCATCTGGATGTATAGGTGCAGGCCTAGGCTCAGAGGCCTGACACTTCAGAGTGGCCTTAGAATTCTCTCTTGTCTTTGTGGAAGGGTTTCTTTATCTGGATGTTCTCTTTCTTGCTTTTTTTAGGTGACTAATTCTAAACACCCAGGATTTCTCTCAGTGGTGCATCTTACACAGATATACCCCAAGATTGATCTCAATCAACAGTCACATATGTGACTCCAGTTTGGTTGTTTTGTTTTGTTTTGTTTTTTGAGACAGGGTCTCACTCTCTCACCCAGACTGGAGTGTAGTGGCGCGATTTCAGCTAACTGCAACCTCTGCCTCCCAGGTTCAAGCAATTCTCCTGCCTCAGCTTCCTGAGTAGCTGGGATTACAGGTGTGCACCACTGCTGCCTGGCTAATTTTTGTATTTTTAATAGACAACAGTTTTCACCATATTGGCCAGGCTGGTCTCGAACTCCTGACCTCAAATGATCCACCCACCTCGGCCTCCTAAAGTGCTGGGATTACAGGCATGAGCTACCGCGCCTGGCTGTGACTCCAGTTTAATGACAGTAGATATGCTCTGGTGCAGAATTTAAAGTTTCTTAATCATTTGTGAATATGTAGATACACAAGATATGTTTATCTTAAAACATAAGTATTTATGTATTAAAGTACACAATTTTTAAGTCTGACCACTTATGTATAGCTCCATCAACAATTTCAGAACTACTTTCTGTGTAGATTGCTCAGTGCTTTCCTTGTGTCTCCTAAAGGCAGTCATTTCCACCCGGATTTGAAATGTCTCATAGGATACTCAAGGTGGAAATATATGCACTTTGAAATTAGAAAAAAATTTTAAAAAATAGCTCATAGAAAAGAATTGGTAAATGTTGGTGGCTCATGCATGTAATCCCAGCACTTTAGGAGGCCGAGGTGGGTGGATCATTTGAGGTCAGGAGTTCGAGACCAGCCTGGCCAACATGGTGAAACCCGGTGTCTACTAACAATACAAAAATTAGCCAGGCAGTAGTGGTGTGCGCCTGTAATCCCAGCTACTCAGGAGGCTGAGGCAGGAGAATTGCTTGAACCTGGGAGGCAGAGGTTGCAGTTAGCCGAATTTCAGAGACACAAATATTTGGGCATGTCATCTTTTTGAGTTTGTTCACATAATCAATGACCTATCTATGCAACCAATGTATAGAACATTCCTTCCCAAAAATCATTGGCAAATTTATAACAAAGCAGTGTTTTCTCTCAAAGAAAATGTTAAAAAGTCATGAAATAATAATTAACACAGTTAATTATAGAAGTATTTAATTAAGACATCTTCTTTTGATTTTAAGTTACTCTAGTGAAGAAAGCAGGTAGCATGCCAGTAATAGAGAGTGTATAGATTGTAATTGTTAATGATGATTCTGATGCACTTGTTCTTATGGAAAGCTAGGACAGCATTGAACATGGCCTTTGAAGACATGCAGACCCGAACTACAATCTTTATTGACTAGGTGTGACACAGCAAACAAGCTACTATTCCTCTTTTATTTTTCTCACCTGCAAAATGGAATAAAAACATTGCATTCCCATGGCCGTTAAAAGGATTACTGTACTTGACACAGAGCCCATAATAATAGCTATTGTTTCTATATTCACCCATATTTTACTCAGTGGAAATCACTTATATGTATTTTTGTCTCCATTACTACATTGAAAGCTCCTTGTGGATAAGCATTATGTCTTTTCATCACTATATTCCTAGCAAAAATCATTCCAAAAATATCTTGGGCCATCCATAAATGTAAGAGGCCTTAATTATTTATAAAGTTAGTGATGTCAAACCAACCATACTCTTACTTTTTTGACTACATGCAGTATTGTTGCCGCAATTTTCCTACAATTGTGTATCAGATTTACTAGGAAGCTTTATTTTTACTTCACATTCTGTTATCTATCTCATTACTGTAAAATACGTACAACAGTGACTGTAGTAATTTCTTTGTGGTATAAATAACCAATAGAAAAAAAAGTAAGTCTATTGTTTTACATAACAATGGACCATCAACTAAAAAGTCAGATGGTCAAGATACTCTCTAAATTACTGTAAGTCAAATACAAATGAACAATTTAAACATTAACATTTGCATTGTAAATTACATTATTAGGCCAATTCGTTTTATACATGAAAAACTTTAATGTAAAGTTTATGAATGTTGCCTACATAGCAGTATTTTTGGAACAATGTTACTTAAAGCCAGTTTTTGAAGAGTAATTTGGGTAATAGTTCCAATAAAATTATAGAAAACATTGGCTCTCCAAGATCATCTGCCCTCATTTTAATCCGAGGTAAATTATTTAAACATTTTAAAGTGGTGCTTGATAAAATGGCTCCAACAGATTAAAAAGTTAAAATATCATAAGTATTTATTGAGTACCTATTTCATGCCATAGACTAAGTATAAGGTATAGTCCTGGCCCTGAAAAAACTCACAAACACATACATAGTTGGCTGCAATGTTAGAAATGGATTAATAGAGCTGTGCATTAAGTACTCCAGCATGTGAAAACAAAGGTTCAGAACATTAATCCTGCCATTTGAAAGGAAGATCCAAAGAAATCATGATAAGGGGTTGATGCTTGAAATTAATCTTGAAAGATAAATAGAGGTTTGAAAATAAGAACATTTTAGAAATAAAAGAGTATATGCAGCTTTTGGCAATAAGAGAAAGAATGTTTTGCTTGGGGAGAATGACAAGTAGTGCATTATGCCTGGAGCATAAAAAAGTGTCAGAGAAGAGAGGTGTGAGATGAGAACAGAAAAGTAGACTGGGATCTCATCATGAAGCACCTTTGTATTTCAAGCTAGAAAGCTTGAATCTTAAACTATAAATTGAACTATAAACTATAAATTGAAACCCATAGTACTGAGAATTTTAAGAATAGGATGGATAAAATCAAATTCACATTTTAGGATATTCTCTGGTTACCGTATGGAGAACGGGTTGCAGTATGGGAAATTGGTAGGCAGAGAGTAATAAAGTGAAGCAATAGTGTAGGGAAAAGATGAGATCTGAAACTATGGTAGTAGCAGTTGGGTTGGAGATGAGAAAACAGATATGAAAGACATTTAGAACCAGAATTTGTAAGATTTGGTGATAGGCTATGAAAGATAAAAGCTGGTGAAGAAGAGCAGAGATTATCTCGTTTATAGCTTAGGCTAGATGGCACATGTAACATTCTTTACTGCTATTATGTTGTAGTATCTATGGTCTTCCTCCAAGAACATGGAGGCTGTCATTTGTGGGAAGGTGTGGCCACATGACTTACTTTAGCTAATGACGTTCAGGAATTGACATGTCTACTTCCAAGTGGAAGCTTTAGAAACCAGAGTTGATTGTCCACATTCTCTCTTTCCCTTTGCCACACAGTGCCTAATAATGTAATAGTGGCTGCTCCCATAGTCTGGGTACTTGAATACAAACTATGCAAAGCAAAATTCCCAGCCATAGCACCCCAGCCGTGCTATCTTTTGAATAACGTACTTAAGTCTGGAATGTTTTATCACTTAAGGAAACTTCAATTAGATTTTCATTTTTATGTTTCATAAAAAAAGTAAAGAGCTCTACTCTATACAAAATTTTAATTCCTTCACCTTTCCCTTCATTCACAAATCAGTTTTATAGTTCTTACTCTTATTAAACCACTGAATTTTTGTTTGTTTTGAGATTTTTTTTGTTGTTATTATTGTTTTCTACTATAACCTTACCTTGATAATACTAAAGAGATGATGGAATAAAATTTAATTAAAAATAGCAGAGTTTGTGGGTTAGATGATGAGGTTAGGAATAGACTTGAGAGATTAAATGTAGGTGACTACATTGGCAGTTGTCAGATTTATGGAGTCAGTTTCTCAAAATTGAAGTGTACGTAGGTGGTGTAAGTGGGTGTTAACCGAAGTCATGGAAATAGATGTAATTTTACTACTTTTCATTATGAAAAAATAAAGAGTAGTGGAAAAGACTGTTAAGGGCAGAACCTTGAAATACACCAACACTTACTGTGAATTTAGACTTTACCTTGAAGGAAATCGTTTGTCATCAAAGTATTTAAATAGAAAAATGACATGATCAGAGCTCTGTGATTGAAAAGCCACTCTGTAGCTGAGATAGTTGACTAAGAATAAGAATAAACTGGTCATTGATAAATCTCTACATTCTTTGGTTTAAGTAC
Organism: Pongo abelii; assembly: GCF_028885655.2. Lineage (NCBI taxonomy): Eukaryota > Metazoa > Chordata > Mammalia > Primates > Hominidae > Pongo > Pongo abelii. Next base: position 47,605,468 of record NC_071998.2, read on the forward strand.
ATATTTATCCAGAAATTGTATCTTTGAATATACATGTTGCTCTTGAACATGTTCTCCTTTGGCTACTCTAAAATTATGCCATAAGCAAATAGTGTTTGCTACTATAGTAGCAAACTGTAGTTCCCACTATACAACTGATATAATTCTTGGTTTCATGACTCCTGAACAGACCCAGAGGAGATGCATGTTTTTGAAGAGAAAACAACTCTAAGAGCTCCATGTAATTGAAACTAGCATGGGTGTTCTACAGAATACCTCAGAATACATCATCTTATCCTCAGCAATAGCATAGTGCTAAACACATAAAGGACACAAAGGAGAATAAGTTGCAATTGCTAACCTCAAAATAATTAGAATCAAGAGAGAGGCTGGGACAAAATTGCTGTGAAGATATTTCGTTTTTTAAAAAAATACCTTATTCAAGACTGGTAGGTAATGCCAAAAGGCCACATGGTGCTATCTTTTGAATAACATACTTATGTCTGGAATGTTTTATCAGTTGAGGAAACTTCAATTAGATTTCCATTTTTTATGTTTCATAAAAAAAGTAAAGTGTTCTACTCTATACAAAATTTTAATTCCTTCACCTTTCCTCTCATTCACAAATCAGTTTTATAGTTCTTACTCTCTTATTTAACTATGTCTAAATGCTAAATTCCAGTAAGAATATATTATCTGCAATGTTTCACTACTTAGGAGTGAAAAATACTAGCAATGGCCGAAGATTCTATTTCGCATTGCCCACAAAATACAGTAAATTATCTGAGTCTAGGTCAGAAAATACTTTTCATACTTGAGTCATCCAGTTAATAATGAAAAGATTAAGCATATATTTTGAAAGTAAAAAATAATACTATATCAATTGACCTATCACAGCCTGCTGACTCATGGAAGTGTTAGAGGAAATAGACTGTCTGTTATTTGGATGCATAGACACACAGGCAACAAAAAGAAAGGCCAGATAATCTCTCACAAATGGCATAGGAAGGATTTTAACACTAGGGAAGTCTGGTTCTTTAAAATAAATGGGTGATTGCAGAAAGCTCCAGATAGACTGTTGACCTTGTCTGAGTAAATACAGAAGGGAAAAAAGAAAAAAAGAAACACAAACTATATAGAATGACCTCAAGTTGAATAAAACAGGAAATCCTCTTATCTGAAATTGCCCTGTAATTTCTATTTGAGTGGAGCAAAAGAAAGATATCTATTTCATACTTTATTTTTTCTTTCCAACTTATAACAACCTAATTCCATTTTAAATTAATGCAGCTACAGTAATATTTTTCCTATTATACCCCAGTACACTGTATGGCTGCCTGTTCTATCTTGTGAACAGGTTATGGGTCTGTCACATAAAATGCTATTTTTACTATAGTTTCTTCTTCTATGTAGTTATAATATAGTTTTTAGAATAACCTACAAATAGTAGGAGTTTTCTGTCAATTAAAACTCTGTGATTATCATCAATTTTATTCTAAATTTTTTTTTGAATCTAGTATTTGGCCTGCATATGTATTTGAATCAGAATATAAAACAGATACATTATGAAAAATAGAAAGAAATTGAAATAAATATAATGAGTCTGAACATGTATTAATGCAATATATTATGTTACTACATAGCAACTACTTTTTTCAGTTAAACCCTAAATTTAAAAAAATTAAATATATTACAGCTGTATCTTTTGCAAGTGGTGTGGCTAATTTTTTTCTAAGCTTCATTATCTGGTAAGTCCTAATAATAACAAAATTGAATATGTAGAAATAATTTATCATCATCAAGTAAGACATTTTGATTGTAACCCAAGAAGTATACTGTCATGAACTAGATGTTAAGAAGCAAATATTTTTATTTAACACTACTGTTATATCAACAAATACATTAAACTTCTTATTGTCTAACCTGGAAATTCTTAAAGGCTGATTGATTTTCAATGACAATGTTAAACATATGTCTCTGAAAGGAATTTCTTAAATATAAGAGAATAAAACAATAAAATTTGCTAATCATAAATTAATATTTTTATTTCAAAAAGCCTGAAAATATAAATGTAAGATACAGCATAACTATCTAATGACAAAGATGTTTAAAAATTCAAGATCTGTTCTGTTGATATGGTTTGGTTGTGTCCCCACCCAAATCTCACCTTGCATTGTAAGAATCCCCATGTGTCAAGCAGGGGGCCAGGTGGAGATAACTGAATAATGGGGGCAGTTTCCCCCATACTAGTCTTATGACAGTGAATAAGGCTCATGACAGCTGATGGTTTTATTTTTTTATTTTTTATTATACTTTAAGTTCTAGGGTACGTGTGCACAACGTGCAGGTTTGTTACATAGGCATACATCTGCTATGTTGGTTTGCTGCATCCATTAACTCATCATTTACATTAGGTTTTTCTGCTAATGCTATCCCTCCCCCAGCCCCCACCCCCTGACAGGACTTGGTGTGTGATGTTCCCTGCCCTATGTCCAAGTGTTCTCATTGTTCAGTTCCCACCTATGAGTGAGAACATGCGGTGTTTGATTTTTTGTCCTTGTGATAGTTTGCTGAGAATGATGGTTTCCAGCTTCATCCATGTCCCTCAAAGCACATGAACTCATCCTTTTTTATGGCTGCATAGTATTCCATGGTGTATATGTGCCACAATTTCTTAATCCAGTCTATCATTGATGAACATTTTGGTTGGTTCCAAGTCTTTGCTATTGTGAATAGTGCCGCAATAAACATACGTGTGCATGTGTCTTTATGGTAGAATGATTTATAATCCTTTGGGTATATACCCAGTAATGGGATTGCTAGTTCTAGATCCTTGAGAATTGCCACACTGCCTTCCACAATGGTTGACCTAATTTACACTCCCATCAACAGTGTAAAAGCGTTCCTATTTCTCCACATCCTCTCCAGCATCTGTTGTTTCCTGACTTTTTAATGATTGCCATTCTAACTGGTGTGAGATGGTATCTCATTGTGGTTTTGATTTGCATTTCTCTGATGACCAGTGATGATGAGCATTTTTTCATGTGTCTGTTGGCTGCATAAATGTCTTCTTTTGAGAAGTGTCTGTTCATATCCTTTGCCCACTTTTTGATGACGTTGTTTATTTTTTTTCTTGTAAATTTGTTTAAGTTCTTTGTAGATTCTTGATATTAGCCCTTTGTCAGATGGGTAGATTGCAAAAATTGTCTCCCATTCTGTAGGTTGCCTGTTCATTCTTATGGTAGTTTCTTTTGCCATGCAGAAGCTCTTTAGTTTAATTAGATCCCATTTGTCTATTTTGGCTTTTGTTTCCATTGCTTTTGGTGTTTTAGTCATGAAGTCATTGCTCACGCCTATGTCCTGAATGGTATTGTCTAGGTTTTCTTCTAGGGTTTTTCTGGTTTTAGGTCTAACATTTAAATCTTTAATCCATCTTGAATTAATTTTTGTATAAGGTGTAAGGAAGGGATCCAGTTTCAGCTTTCTGCATATGGCTAGCTGGTTTTCCCAGTGCCATTTATTAAATAGGGAATCCTTTTACCATTTCTTGTTTTTAATCAGGTTTGTCAAATATCAGATGGTTGTAGATGTGTGGTGTTATTTCTGAGGCCTCTGTTCTGTTTCATTGGTCTATATATCTGTTTTGGTACCAGTACCATGCTGTTTTTGTTACTGTAGCCTTGTACTATAGTTTGAAATCAGGTAGCATGATGCCTCCAGCTTTGTTCTTTTTGATTAGAATTGTCTTGGCAATGTGGGCTCTTTTTGGTTCCATATGAACTTTAAAGTAGTTTTTTCCAATTCTGTGAAGAAAGTCATTGGTAGCTTGATGGGGATGGCATTGAATCTATAAATTACCTTGGGCAGTATGGCCATTTTCACAATATTGATTCTTCCTATCCATGAGCATGCAATGTTCTTCCATTTGTTTGTGTCCTCTTTTATTTTGTTGAGTAGTGGTTTGTAGTTCTCCTTGAAGACGTCCTCCACATCCCTTGTAAATTGGATTCCTAGGTATTTTATTCTCTTCGTAGCAGTTGTGAATAGGAGTTCACTCATGATTTGGCTCTCTGTTTGTCTGTTATTGGTGTATAGGAATGCTTGTGATTTTTGCACATTGATTTTGTATCCTGAGACTTTGCTGAAGTTGCTTATCAGCTTGAGGAGATTTGGGGCTGAGATGATGGGGTTTTCTAAATATACAATCATGTCAACTGCAAACAGGGACAATTTGACTTCCACTTTTCTTAATTGAATAACCTTTATTTCTTTCTCTTGCCTGACTTCCCTGGCCAGACTTCCAGAACCAATGACAAAAAACACATGATTATCCCAATAGATGCAGAAAAGGTCTTTGACAAAATTCAGCAGCCCTTCACGCTAAAAACTCTCAATAAACTACATATTGATGGAACATATCTCAAAATAATAAGAGCTCTTTATGACAAGCCCACAGCCAATATCATATTGAATGGGCAAAAACTGGAAGCATTTCCTTTGAAAACTGGCACAAGGATGCCCTCTCTCACCACTCCTGATCTGATGGTTTTATAAATGGAATTCTGCAGCACAAGCTGTCTTTTGCCTGCCATGATGTAACATGTGCCTTTGCTCCTCCTTTGTCTTCCACCATGATGGTGAGGCCTCCCCAACCATGTGGAATTGTGAGTTCATTAAACCTCTTTTTCTTTATAAATCACCTAGTCTTTGGTATCTATTAGCAGCATGAGAACAGACTGATTTGTACTGGTAGAGTGGTATGCTACAGTAAAGATACCTGAAAATGTGGAAGCAACTTTGGAACTGGGTAACAGGCAGAGGTTGGAACAGTTAGGAGGACTCAGAAGAAGACAAGAAGATGTGTAAAAGTTTGGAACTTCCTGGAGACTTGTTGAATGGCTTTGACCAAAATGATGTAGTGATATGGGCAATACAATCAAGGCTGAGATGGTCTCAGATGGAGATGAGTAACTTGTTGGGACCTGGAGCAAAGATGCCTCTTGCTATATTTTAGCAAAGAGACTGGTAGCATTTTGCCCCTGCCCTACAGATTTGTGAAACTTTGAACTTGAGAGAGATGATTTAGGTCATCTGCCAGAAGAAATTTCTAAGTAGCAAAGTGTTCAAGAGGTGACTAGGGTGCTATTAAAAGCATTTCATTTTATGTATTCACAAATATATGGTTTTGAATTGGAACTTATGTTAAAAAGGAAAGCAGAGCATAGAAGTTTGAAAAATTTGCAGCCTGATGATGTGATAGAAAAGAAAAACCCATTGTCTGTGGAAAAATTCAAGCAGGCTGCAGAAATTTGCATAAGTAACAAGGATCCAAATGTTAATCCCCAAGACAGTGAGGAAAATGTCTCCAGGGCATGTCAGAGATCTTTATGCCAACCCCTTCCATTATAGGCCCAGAGGCCCAGGAGGAAAAAATGGTTTTGTGGATCACTCCCAGGGATCAGTAGGTCAGGCCCTGCTCTGTGCATCCTTGGAACTTGGTGTCCTGCATCCTAGCCTCTCCAGCCATAGCTAAAAACTATGAACTATGAACAAGGTACAGCTCCTGCCATGGCTTCAGGGGTGTAAGCCCCAAGCCTTTGCAGCTTCCATGTGATATTGAGCCTTCTGGTGCACTGAAGTCAAGAATTGAGGTTTGGGAACCTCTGCCTAGATTTCAGAGGCTTTATGGAAATCCCTGGATATCTAAGCAGAAGTTTGCTGCAGGGGGTGGGACCCTCATGGAGAACTTCTGCTAGGGCAGTGCAGAAGGAAAATGTGGGGTTGGAGCCCACACACAGAGTCCCCAATGAGGCACTGTCTAGTGGAGCTGTGAGAAGAGGGCCATTGTCCTCCAGACCCCAGAACGGTAGATCCACCAACAGCTTATACTGTGCACATAAAAAAGCTGCAGACAATCAGTGCCAGCTCATGAAAGCAACCAGAAGGGGGGGGCTGTACCCTGCAAAGACACAGGGGCAGAGCTGCCCGTGGCCATGGGAGCCCACCTCTTGCATCAGTGTAACCTGGATTTGTGACACAGAGTGAAAAGAGATCATTTTTGAGCTTTAAGATTTGGCTGCCCCACTTGATTTCAGGCTTGCATGGGGTCTGTAGCCCCTTTGTTTTGGCCAATTTCTCCTATTTGAAAAGAGTGTATTTACCCAATGACTGGATTCCCATTCTATCTAGGAAGTAACTAACTTGCTTTTTATTGTACAAGCTCATAGGTGGAAGGGACTTGCCTTGTCTCGGATGAAACTTTGGACTGTGGACTTCTGAGTTAATGCTGAAATGAGTTAAGACTTTGGGGGACTGTTGGGAAGGCATGATTGGTTTTGAAATGTGAGAACATGAGATTTGGGAGGGGCCGGGGACACAATTATATGATTTGGCTGTGTCTCCACACAAATCTCACCTTGAATTGTAATAATGCCCACATGTCAAGGGCAGGGCCAGGTGAAGGTAATTGAATCATGGGGTAGTTTCCCCCATACTGTTCTTATGGTAGTGAATAAGGCTCATGAGATCTGATGGTTTTATAAATGGGAGTTCCCCTGCACAAGCTCTCTCTTGCCTGTCATCCTGCAAAACTTGCCTTTGCTCCTCCTTTGCCTTCTGTCATGATTGTGAGGCCTCCCCAGCCATGTGGAACTGTGAGTCCATTAAACCTCTTTCTCTTTATAAATTGCCCAGTCTCAGGTATGTCTTTATTGGCAGCATGAGAACAGACTAATACACCTATTTACTTAATTAATTTTCAATTACAATACTTACAGAAATATTCAACATTATTTTAGCCAACTCAATGCTTTGAAAATCCTATAATGAACTTACAGTTTAAGACTGTTCTTTCACCTTTGTCTTGAAAAGCATTTTATTTTCAACTCTAACTCAAAACTATTAGAAGAAAGGCCAGTAATTTTCCTATGCCTCTATTTATTATACTGCCACCTGTGTTTCTGTTTGCTCTTTTCAGATCTCTGAGACTTCCTAATACTAACCAAACATGCACAGATATATATGAGCTTCCAGTTATTCAAACACTTTTGAATTCCTGTTTCTTCTGTAAACCTTAACAAAAATCCTTCAGCAAATGCTTTTGACACTCTTCTAAACATGATGTGTTTCTCTTTCAGCATGATCATCAGATTTCGAATCACTGGTTTAAATCTCTATTTTCATCGTAGGCTGAAAGAGGACAGAGACCACATCTCTGTTATTAACAGATATGTCTGCAATAGCTAGATCATGCCTATCTCATAGTAGATGCACACTAAGTTAAACAAGTGGTGATGATAACTCATACAGTTAGAGTTACCAAACGTGGAATTGACTAGTAAATTTGGGATTTTATAATTTTGTGAATTTCACTCTCAGCTCAGTAATTATCATTTTTCATTAGATTGCTAATGCAAAAAGCAAAAATATAAAATGAATTTTCTCTAATCCAAATATTTCTTCTTTACAGAATGACTGACTGAGATTCTAATTTTTTTACAATGAAAAACTTAATGAGGGCTGACAAAAACAGTGCAGAGAGAAAAAATGAGTCTCCTTGGATATTTCCATTCTCTGCCCAATGTTTGGTTTCCTTCCTCGATTTTTGCATTTTCAGTAGCTTATTCTTTTGGAAGTCTTGGCTGTAGTTATTTGATATTATTTATGTTCACTTTCATTATTCATTAAGATATTTAGACTGCATAATATGAGCATCAGAAATTTCTGCTTTTTTTTTTTTCCTTTTTTTGAGATGGAGACTTGCCCCGTCACCCAGGCTGGAGTGCAAAGGTACAATCTCGGCTCACTGCAACTTCTGCCTCCTGGGTTCAAGCGATTCTCCTGCCTCAGTCTCCCAAGTAGCTGGAGTTACAGGCACCTGCCACCATACCTGGCTAATTTTTGTATCTTTTAGTAGAGATGGGGTTTCACCATGCTGGTCAGGCTGGTCTCGACTCCTGACCTCAGGTGATCCACCCACCTCAGCCTCCCAAAGTGCTGGGATTACAGGTGTGGGCCAGTGCATCTGGCCTATTTTTTAACCCTTCAACTATATAACTTATTTCCAAGTCTGAAAATCAAGAAATAAATTAGTGTAAATGTAGTTTATAAATTAATTATGAAACTCTTCGTTGAGTAGGTTCTTTTACATTTATTTTAAATTGAGTTAGTGTGTGTTCATAATTAATGAATTCTAATAATATTGGGAAAACTGATGGTCATACACTGAAATGGATGTTGTCTGTAGTGAGTTGTTTTATTCATAAATGCATATGTATGTGTCCTAGTTAACATCCCTTCATAACCTAATATTTATAAACAATCAACAAATAAATACTTTATTATGTTTTGTCTCTGTGTTCCCAGAACAATTATTTATTTACTTAACTGATATAGTCAGTCTCTTCAAGGGCTTATGTCATATATGAAGGTATTAAAAAACAATTAGTCTTGGAAAAACATAAGAAGTAGTACATAATTTAGCTTGGCTCAACAAGAAGGTTTTGATATATTAAGGGGTCCTGATACATGAAGAACCCATTATTATAGTTAAATACAGGTTAATAATCAAAGTTTTGGTGTGGGGTTGATCTATTTAGTTATTAACTAACAACATCCTGTTTATGTGCATTAAGTTTCTATCATGCATAGAATATAAACTAATGTTTATAAAAAGTAAATAAACAAGTGAATAAATAAAGTCAGTTCTCTAAGTGGTCACACTAATCTCTAGAATGAATGTGTGTATTTAGCTCTTTAGCTGCTATTTTTATCATTGTTTGCTTCATATTCAGTGTTCCTAACAAGCTACACAGCTTGGGAAATTTAAGGAGAAAGTACTTGAGAGAACCAGTAAGAAGAATAGTTGTAAATGTTTTTGAAAGCAAAGGCCAAAGCTCTAACTAATAGATTCTAGGTCTAAAGAGGTATTTGAATATAAGTATAGCATATGGCATGTCTGTAATTGTTAGTACACAAAATTATTGCATAACTATTGGCATTAAATCATTACATTTTAAAAATTACCTTGATATATTTTTATGGAAGAGCTCTAAATATTCACATTCAATTTTTCTACAGACTATCAATCATGTCTTCAGCTATCTATAACTTCTAGCTGCTATTAACTTCTTATGCTGGGAATGAAATGTCTAAAATCCATTGCCATGTGGTAAATTAGAAAGAAAAGTGATGTCTTATTTGAGGAAATTATTGATACTTGCTTTTATATTACTTTTTGGCATGTTTACCCCAATTGTACATGGTATTCTTGTTAGGTTATCCAGATTTTGGAATTGTAAACGGTGTGATAAGCATCTTGGAACATCTCAATAATCTTACAAAAATAAGGACCTTGGTCTGGAAGCCCTAAAATATTTTATGCAAAAGAGGTATTATCAAACGCAATGACAAATAACTACAGAAAGCCAAGTCTTGCATAAAAATAGGCATCATCCATCATTACAATAGAACTACTGAACACCTACCGAGTTCCTGATAATCAGTATTACAACAATTAAGTAACCTCAGTCATTCCAGGGCTTCCTTACATAGATGCTAATTACTAAATATTTGGTTAACTGGAAAATTGAGAAGTTCAATTCATGAATATTTACTGAGTGCCTACTATGTATCCAGCAGTGTGGTGCAGAAATCAAGATAAGAATTAAGCCTGTAACTCACAAGCAAAATGTGTACTCATGATCTAAAAAGCACATGTGTTCTGCCTCTCATTCACTTCTGGGAAATAAAACAGTGTTGAAAACTACTCTAGAAGTCCAGGGTAGTACATTAGGGAAATGTCCTAAATAATGTCTCCATGGAATCCACTTCTTGCTCTGGAGTTTCCTAAGAAGCAAGTAAGTTGGCCCACAAAATTAGATAGACTGTGGGCATTTTCACATGCTTAAGAAAACATCAAAGCTCCATAGAAAATGTGGGTGCTGACAAGAAATTAGGGAACATCTGTTTTATTCCTCTATAAGTATTTAACAAAAAAAGTGCCAAAAATATATTTATAAATGTGGCCAGTTAATGGTAGACCAGAACAAGCCCAGGGCTCCAAATGTCCAGTTCAGAGCTCCCTCTGTAAGAAGTGTTCCAACAAAGTGACTCCATCTTGAGTGAGGGCTAGGAAATTGTGGCTGCGACTTGCTAGGCTGCATTCCCAGAAAGTTAGGTATTCTTAACCTCTAGATGTTTACAGCTAAGAGAACAGATTGATAATGTTTTACTAAACATACCTGGACTTGGGAGTGTCCAGATATCCCAATATCTTGAGAACAAAGGCATTCCTAATTTTTCTTTAAAGATAATAATATTGATTCTTGCAAAATGTAGTAATTAAGAAAATCAATCCTTTATCACAAGCCCTTGTAGCAAAGCACATCTCCTGTGATCATTTTTAATTATACATATACAAGTACTGTACCTAGAATGGACGCATTCCTCCTCTTACTTTCGGGAACACCCTACTCTGTCTATGGAGTAGCTGTTCTTTCACCACTTTACTTTCTTAATAAACTTGCTTTTGCTTTGCACTGTGGACTCGTCCTCAATTCTTTCTTGTGCAAGATCCAGACACCTCTCTTGGGGTTTGGATCCAGACCCCTTTCCTGTAACATTTATACCAAAATACATCAGCTGTTTCCCAGTCTCATACCTAAATTAGGCTAACATTGAAAGTAAGATCAAAACAGTTATAAGACGGCATTATGTGGTTGCCAGTTAGTCAAACATGAATAGGTTCTAGAAGTAGCTCTTAAGCCCCAGAAATACAGTGAGCAAACATTTTGAATATTCCTTGAATTCATTAATGACCCTAGAACTGTTACCTCTCAATGACTATAATATTAAAGAATATACTTATGGCTGTAAAGAATCAAAATTACAGAACAATACAAATATGATTTTTAGGATGAGGCAGGCAGATCGCTTGAGCTCAGGAGTTTGAGACCAGCCTGGGCAACATGGCAAAACCCCATCTCTACAAAAAATACAAACATTAGCCAGGACTGATGGCGCATGCCTTTAGTCCCAGCTACTTGGGAGGCAGGCTGTAGTGAGCTGAGATTCGCACCACTGCACTCCAACCTGGGTGACACAGTGAGACCCTGTCTCAAGAAAAAAAGAAAGAAAAAGAAAAAGAAAGAAAGAAAAAAAGAAATATGTTTTTTATAGGACAGAGTTTTAACTGGTTATTTCTTCTTAATTTGTTTTCTCTGTTTCGGACAAAGATTTAAAATCAATCTACTGAATCGGTTACAGTGAAATATCAATGAGGGTTCTGTCTTCATCTGCCCCTGCTCTATTTCAGGGCAGACATTTCTGTTTTTCTGCTCTACCACTTTTCTTCAGTCTAAGAACAGGGAATTTGTGAGTGATTTTGCCATATTATTCCTATATATGATATTAAGAGTTACATTTTTGTAGTTATTCCTCAGATTACTATAGATTTCATTAATTGCTCTGAAGAACAATTCAAAACAGCATGGTTGACAAATGGGAGTTTTCTCTACACCTGAAAAAAAAAAATCATCATCATCAGGGGTCTTTGCAAACTATTCAACTACAAAGAGAGAAAAAATAATCCTTTGACTTTCCTCTTACCTTGATTTTTTAAAATAAAAATCTCAATATTTGCAAATCACAAAGTTTTAATTTCATAGAGAAAATGAGAAAATATTATTAATTTAGTTTGTATCCTCTATTTCCTAAGAAGAAATTGCAATTAATCTAGTTTCAGAAGTTTAGATACAGCTCATTCATATAGATGCGCTACAAATTTAAACTACAAAAAAGCAAATTTGCAGTGTAAGTCTTACGAAATTGTTAACAGCATCTCCATTTTCTACTTCATGTAATGCATCACAAAATGTAGATGCAATGACTAAGTCAGTATAGTCAGAAAAATTTTCAAAGTTGATTGTAAATGTTATGTCTGAGTAAACAGGTATTGAACAGAAATATTGGAAAGGAGAAAAAAATGACTCTGATACTTGGTTTTATATAATTGCTTAAATAGTTAAAACAAGATATAATTATGTGCATGTACAGATGTATCATACATACCATAAAAAGTAAAATAGCTTAAAAATATTCACAGAAAGATCAGTGTCTGCTATTTTTAAGAAGCGGAAAAACCTATAGTTCATATTACCATATTGTGATTTAAGACAATATTTTATGTTATGATACAAAATGAACCAAAAAAATTTGTTAGGCCATTTTATTGGTTGGTTGTCTACATCCTCAAGCCCATGTGTATAATATTTAGTTTTTTCTGATATGGAGAGAAATGTATTCTAATTTTTGAAAATTTCAAATACACAGAAAGATAGAAAAAATAACATTTTATTTCCTTTTTTTAATGCCTTATCATACCTTATCTGCACAATTCCCTGTTTTAACTTCTGAATATTATGTTATAGGGAGAAATCCACATTTAATTAAACTTCTTTGAAAAATGAATTTTAAGTGTTAGCATAATATTTCATTAAAATATTTATGGTTATATAGATTCTCCAATATTTTAAAGGTTATTATGTATTTGTGTTTATTAATTTCATGAATTAATTATTTCTCTAACTTAGCTTCCAAGCAGGAAGTTAACGATTTGTGGAGTACCAACATTAATGGCTTCGGATAAGTACTGAAGGAAGGGTTAAGTGCTGCCTAAACTGACCCCTTAGTTAATTACCCGCATATCTTTAATAAGTGACTCAGTGCTCTCAAATGTTTATGATGAGAGAATGTTCACCATGGAGCCAATGGAGGGTACTAACCTCTGGACTTCATACAAAGCAGTTAAACATTATAGTATATACAAGGCTTTCTCAGCTGATATCTGAGGAAACAGAAATCGTAGTTACATATGTACTATTGATTGAGTTCCTAAAATGTGTCAAATCAATATATACAATACTTCACACACACACACACACACACACATACACATTTTCTTAAGCCATTACTGAAGCTCTGCAAACTCAAAGAAAAGCTGCTTGTTATTGAAAAGATGGCAACCCTGTGCCCTGATCCAGGAGGTAGAAAGTAAGGGAGAACATAAGGGATTCCTGTCACCTTTCTCAGTAGTGGGACTCTTCTAGTTCATGAAATAAAATATTACTAGATCACCAGAGCTTTGTTGTTGTTTATTCCCCTCAATTTAGTTGCATTGATTAATATTTCATGGAATTTTTTTGCACTCTGATTATAGGCTATCTTTGGATTTTTTTGTTTTCAGAACCACGTGTGTGTCATTCAGCCATTTCTTTCTTTAAAAAACATTATAGTTGCGGTGTTTGGTTTTTTGTCCTTGTGATAGTTTGCTGAGAATGATGGTTTCCAGCTTCATCCATGTCCCTACAAAGGACATGAACTCATCGTTTTTTATGGCTGCATAGTATTCCATGGTGTATATATGCCACATTTTCTTAATCCAGTCTATCATTGTTGGACATTTGGGTTGGTTCCAAGTCTTTACTATTGTGAATAGTGAAGCAATAAACATATGTGTGCATGTGTCTTAAAGTATAATAATAATAAAATTAAAATAAAATAAAATAAAATAAAATAAAATAAAATAATCATTGCAAGGAGGATGAGTCTCTATCAATATCTGCCAGACAAGTGCTATTTCAATGTAGACAGGCATCCTTTAGCTATTTTTTCCAGCTTTTTCAAAATTGTGGTAAAATACACATAATAGAAAATTTATCATCTTAGCCATTTTTAAGTAGAAAACTTAGTGGTATTAACCACATTCATAATGTTATGGAACTGTCACTACTGTCCATTCTTTAACTTTTACTACCCTTATACAAAAGCAGTTAGAATTTATGTGAATTATGAATTCCTTCTGGGGGGAAAAGTTTTTAAAACACACTCTGTGTTAGTAAGCAAATTACTTCACTGTAGTGTAGTCAAGATACAACTCAAATCAATGCCATTTTACTGATAGATTTGATGTAGCTATGCAATAACAGAAGTCAAAGGAGGAAATGTTGTCTATTAAAAAGATACACCTAGTTTTGATTGTTTTCCCAGAAACTAATACCAGTTCCAAAGTTTTTTCAATAATATAATCTCTTTTAAAAGGGGGGAGGTTTGTATACTTTTTTTTTTTTTTTTTGAGACAGGGTCTCCCTCTGTCCTACAGGCTGGAGTACAGTGTCACAATCCACCTAGACCTCTCAGGCTCAAGAGATCCTCCCTCAACTCACCCACTCAGTAGCTGGGAATACAGGCACACACGACCATGTCCAGCTAATATTTTTTTTCTTTTTTTGTAGAGACATAGTCTCACTATGTTGCTCAGGCTAGTCTCCAACTCTTGGGTTCAAGTGATACCCCCGCTTTGGCCACCCAAATTGCTGGGATTATAGGTGTGAGCCACTGCACCTGGCCTGTATATTTGAAATATGTTTATCCAACTCAGTATTATTACAGAAAAGGAAATACCAGATAATTGAATAGTAAATGCATTTACAATGATCTAGAAGATGGGGAAAAGCCTTCCAGAAACAATATATTCTTCCCAATATCTAATCATTTGTTATATGTAGTATAATTGCATATTTTAAAAGTCATCGTGCTTCTGAATAAAATTATGTTGAATACTATAAACATGTGACTACTGAGGGTTCATATACACTACTTTTGTTCTAGCTGGTGACTACTAAATATTCAGAGATAATGAAATACATCATACTTTTATTCAGTATCAATTCAAATAATGTATACTGTAAAACACAAATATCAGTTCATAGTGCTATATGAAGCTTTCACATTCCTTTGGCATTGCTAAAAATTTACAGATCTACTTCCTTTTACAGGGGTTTTCAAAATAAAACAAAAGTATTCTTATTTGCTTTCTATGAGATTCCTGTGTCAGTTAGGGGTTAAAAACACATCTTACAGGACAAAAATAATTAATTTACTTATCTTTTACCTATTCATGTTTAAACATTGTTAATTAGATAAGTACTTTATCAGTAAATATATGGGAATATCTCTATGTGCAATTGAGGAAAGAGAGGAAAAAGGGGAAGCGCAATTTTGGCTCTTCCAAAGTTCTCACATAAAATTAGAGCACCTAGATGGCAAAAATAACAATATATGTAAAGTATTTCCAACTTAAATAGGTGGCAAGGAATACCACAAACCCAAAATACACTGCCATCAAGATCTTTATCTGGTAGGCACCTGTAAGGGAGAAAGCAGAGAGAAGCAATGGAGTTTCTGATGAACTCACATTTGCCAGCGGGTATTCACTAGATGGCGTAAGGAATGCCTGCTCCTGAGAATGGCAGTTGAAGCTAGAAGAAACATTTCCCACTTGACTGGCAGGATAGTAAAAGTAGTGGGTGTTAAAGCCCTAAAGGACTTCTATGAACTCTTCAAACTGATATCCAGAGCCTCCTTTCAGGAGAGGATCCCACAGGAATGGAACTGCAGGGCACAGTGGCTCACACCTGTAATCCCAGTACTTTGGGTGGCCGAGGCGGGTGGATCATGAGGTCAGGAGATCAAGACCATCCTGGCTAACATGGTGAAACCCTGTCTCTACTAAAAATACAAAAAATTAGCCAGGCACGGTGGTGGGTGTCTGTAGTCCCAGCTACTCAGGAGGCTGAGGCAGGAGAATGGTGTGAAGGGAGGCGGAGCTTGCAGTGAGCCGAGATGGTGCCACTGCACTGCAGCCTGGGCAACAGAACGAGACTCTGTCTCAAAAAAAAAAAAAAAAAAAAAGCACAAGTACTAATACGAGATGAATAAAAGAGAAAGCCCAGATACAATATTGTTCCAGATAAAAATAGAAGATGAAAAAAGGAAATGCTCAGGAATCTTAGAAAGCAAGATGCCATATTTTTAATACTACATTCAAAACAAGAGAGCAAGGAGATATATGAAATTAACTAAGATTTTGGAACCAAGTGTCCTTCTAAAAGTTCAAGCATGGAACTTTTCATGCGCATCCATGTGAAGAGACCACTAAACAGGCTTTGTGTCAGCAACAAGGTTGTTTATTGCACCTGGGTGCAGGCGGGTTGAGTCCGAAAAGATCACACACGTCCGTGCAAAGAGACCACTAACAGGCTTTGTGTGAGCAACAAGGCTGTTTATTTCACCTGGGTGCAGGCGGGCTGAGTCTGAAAAGAGAGTCAGTGAAGGGAGATAGAGGTGGGGCCGTTTTATAAGATTTGGGTAGGTAAAAGAAAAAGAGGAGTTGTTCTCTGGCGGGCAGGGGTGGGGGTCACAAGATGCTCAGCGGGGGAGCTTATGAGCCAGGAGAAGGAATTTCACAAGGTGATGTCATCAGTTAAGGCAGGAACAGACCATTTTCACTTCTTTTGTGGTGGTATGTCATCAGTTAAGGAAGGAATCAGCCATCTGGATGTGTACGTGCAGGTCACGGGATATGATGGCTTAGCTTGGGCTCAGAGGCCTGACATTCCTGTCTTCTTATATTAATAAGAAAAATAAAATGAAATAGTGGTAAAGTGTTGGGGTGACAAAAATTTTGGGGGGTGGTATGGAGAGATAATGGGCGATGTTTCTCAGGGCTGCTTCGAGTGGGATTAGGGTTGGCATGGGAACCTAGAGTGGGAGAGATTAAGCTGAAGGAAGATTTTGTGGTAAGGGGTGATACTGTGGGGTTGTTAGAAGAAACATTTGTCATGTAGAATTATTGGTGATGGCCTGGATATGGTTTTGTATGAATTGAAAAACTAAATGGAATAAAAGAAGGAGAAAAACAGGTATTAAAGGACTAAGAATTGGGAGGACCTAGGACATCTAATTAGAGAGTGCCCAAGGAGGTTCAGCATAGCCTTGCCAGCAAAGATTATTTATTTACTTTAAGAGTTAAGAGTGGTGGTTTGGGGATAGCACCAGGAGATATCAGCTCTGATGGCTTGGAGAAACAGTGTAAACCAGCAGTGTAAACAAGAGCAGGGCATTTATGAGTAGTTGAGAACGGTGAATAGAATTATGATTAGACAGAAGATAGTAGGGATGACAAGTTTTTTGGGGTGCAGTCCAAGTTGGTCTGGTATCTGGAATGAGACTGGGGCCTAATAAAAAGGAGCATTTATACAGGAGCTTAAATTGGCTGTACCCTGTAGCATTCTGAGGACAGGCCCGAATTCTGAGAAGGGAAAGTGGTAAAAGTATTGTACAGTCCTTTTTAAGTTGGTGGCTGAGCTTGGTGAGGTGTGTTTTTAAAAGACTATTAGTCTGTTCTGCCTTTCCTGAAGATTGAGGACGGTAAGGGATATAAAGGTTTCACTGAATACCGAGACCCTGAAAAACTGCTTGGGTGATTTGACTAATAAAGGCCGATCCGTTATCGGACTGTATAGAGGTGGGAAGGCCAAACCGAGAAATTATGTCTGACAGAAGGGAAGAAATGACTGCGGTGGCCTTCTTAGACCCTGTGGGAAAGGCCTCTACCATCCAGTGAAAGTGTCTACCTAGACCAAGAGGTATTTTAGTTTCCTGTGAGGCATGTGAGTAAAGTCAATTTGCCAGTCCTGGGCGGGGGCAAATCCCCGAGCTTGATGTGTAGGGCAGGGATGGGACCTGAGAAATTCCTGAGTAATAGAATGGAACACTGAGAAGTGATTTCCTTGAGGATAGATTTCCACGATGGAAAGGAAATGAGAGGTTCTAAGAGGCAGGCTAGTGGCTTGTAACCTACATGGAAGAAGTTATGAAATGACGACAGAATAGAATGGGCCTGTGAGGCTGGAAGGAGATATTTTCCTTGGTCTAAGAACCATTTGCCTTGTGTGGGAAGAGATTGATAGGTGGAAGTTTCAGCCAGGGAGTAGGTGGGAGTGGCCAGATGAGGAGGAGAAAAACTGAAAGTGAGGGATGTAAGTTGGAACGCTAGCTGCTTTTTTAGCTATCTTATCAGCATAAGCATTCTCCTGAGCGATGGGATCTGATGCCTTTTGATGGCCTTTGCAGGGAATGACTCCAGCTTCCTTTGGAAGTACAGCAGCTTTGAGAAGCATTTTTATTAAAGAGGCATTAATGATGGAGGACCCTTGCGTAGTGAGGAAATCTCTTTCAGCCCATATAACAGCATGGTGGTGCAAGATATGGAAGGCATATTTAGAGTCAGTACAAATATTGATGTGTAGTCCTTTTGCAAGAGTGAGGGCTCAAGTTAAGGCAATGAGTTCGGCTTGCTGAGAGGTAGTGGAGGGGGGCAGAAAGTATATGCATCAGGTGTAAGGAAGAAAATAGATTTTGGAAGTTATGAGAACTGTAGAGAGTGAGTTGAGCATAGTTTGTGATTTTGAGGGCCTCTAAAGTATTAAGGCAGTAGCAGCCACTGCACGCAGACATGAGGGCTAGGCTAAAACAGTAAGGTCAAGTTGTTTGGACAGAAAGGCTACAGGGTGCCGTCCCTGCTCTTGTGTATGAATTCTGACTGCATTAACCATGCCTAGGAAGGAAAGGAGCTGTTATTTTGTAGAAGGGATTGGGGTTTGGGAGGTTAGCCGGACACGATCAGCAGGGAGAGCAGGTGTGTTTTCATGAGAATTATGTCGAGATAGGTAACAGATGAGGAAGAAATTTGGGCTTGACTGAAGTAATGGGGACTGTCTGTGAAGACTTGAGGCAGTATAGCCCAGGTAATTTGCTGAACCTGATGGGTGTCAGGGTCACTCTAAGTGAAAGCGAAGAGAGGCTGGGGTGAAGAGTGCAAAGGAATAGTAAAGGAAGCATGTTTGAGATCCAGAATAGAATAATAGGTTGGTGGAGGAAGGTATTTAGGATAGGAGAGTATATGAGTTTGGCACCACGGGGTGGATAGCCAAAACAATTTGGTTGATAAGGCGCAGATCCTGAACTCACCTGTAAGGCTTGTCTGGTTTTTGGGCAGATAAAATGGGGGAGTTGTAAGGAGAGTTCATAAGCTTTAAAAGGCCATGCTGTAACAGGTGAGTGATAACAGGCTTTAATCCTTTTAAAGCATGCTGCGGGATGGGATATTGATATTGAGCAGGGTAAGGGTGAATAGGTTTTAATGGGATGGTTAGGGGTGCATGATCGGTCACTAAGGAGGGAGTAGAGGTATCCCATACTTGAGGGTTAAGTTGGGGAGATATAAGGGGAGGATGTGAAGGAGGCTTTGAACTGGGGGAAAAGGCAGCAATGAGGTGTGGCTGTAGCCCAGGAATAGTCAGGGAAGCAGATAATTTAGTTAAAATATCTCGGCCTAATAAGGGAACTGGGCAGGTGGGGATAATTAAAAGGAGTGCTTAAAAGAGTATTGTCTAAGTTGGCACCAGAGTTGGGGAGTTTTAAGAGGTTTAGAACCCTGGCCATCAATACCCACAACAGTTATGGAGGCAAGGGAAACAGGCCCTTGAAAAGAAGGTAATGTGTAGTGGGTAGCCTCTGTATTGATTAAGAAGGGGACGGACTTACCCTCCACTGTGAGAGTTACTGAAGATCGGCATCCGTGATGGTGTAGGGGGCTTCCGAGGCGATCAGGCAGCAACAGTCTTCAGCCGCTAAGCAGAGAAGATGTGGGAAGGAGTCAGTCAGAGAGCCTTGGGCCAGAGTTCCAGGGGTTCTGGGAGTGGCTGCCAGGTGAGTTGAACAGTCCAATTTTCAGTGGGGTCCTGCACAGATGGGACATGGCTTAGGAGGAATCCCTGGCTGCAGGCATTCCTTGGCCCAGTGGCCAGATTTCCGGCACTTACAGCAAGCTCCTGGGGGAGGTGGGCCTGGAGGAATGCCTGGCCACTGCAGTTTAGGCATTTCGAAGTTCTTGTGTGCTGGAGATGTGGCTGGGGTTTGTCTCATGGTGGAGGCAAGGAATTGCAACTCAGAAATACATTGCTACTTGGCTACCTGTACTGTATTATTGTACACCTTGAAGGTGAGGTTAACTAAGACTTGTGGGGTTTGAGGGCCGGAATTTAATTTTTGGAGCTTTATTTAATGTTGGGAGCAGATTGGGTAATAAAATAAAATGCATATTGAGAATAAGCCGGCCTTCTGACCTTTCAGAGTCTAGGGCTGTAAAGTGTCTCAGGGTTGCTGCCAAACGAACCATGAACTGGACTGGGTTTTTATATTTGATGAAAGAGCCTAAACGCTAACTGATTTGGGAGAGGTAGGATAAAGAAAAAGGAGCATTAACCTTGACTATGCCTTTAGCTCCAGCCACCTTTTTAAGAAGAAATTGCTGGGCAGGTGGGGGAGGGCTAGTCATGGAATGAAACTGTAAGCTGGACCAGGTGTGAGGAGGGAAGGTGATAAAAGGATTGTAGGGTAGAGGAGTGGAGGCTGAGAAAGAATTGGGATCTAGCTTGGCCTGGCGAGGAGCAGCCTGGGAGAGGTCAGATGGGTCTGTAGAAAAGAAAGATTGGAAAGAGGAAAGACTCAGCGACACTTGGAGTTGGGACTGAGGGGGCAGGCAGGAGGGAAAGAAGGAAGATTTGGGATGAGTTGCATTGGGAACAGAGACTAGGGAGGGACTGATGTGTAAAAGAATGCCTGGATGCCAGGCATCTCAGACCGTTTGCCCATTTTATGACAAGAATTATTTAGATCTTGTAGGATGGAAAATTCGAAAGTGCAATTTTCTGGCTATTTGGAACCACTGTCGAGTTTGTACTGGCATCAAGCGGCATTTTCAGAAGAAAATAAGACATTTAGGTTTCAGGTCAGGTGTGAATTGAAGAGGTTTTAAGCCTTTGAGAACACAGGCTAAGGGAGAAGGAGGAATAGAGGGTGGAAGTTTGCCTATAGTGAAGGAGGCAAGTCCAGAGAAAAGAGAGGGTAGAGACACGGAGAGAAGGGGTGGGGTGTGCTTGCCCCCCAGGAAAGTGGAGAAGGGGTAGAGACATGGAGAGAAGGGGTTGGGGTATTCTTGCCCCCAAGAAAAGCTGTACTTGCTGCTAAGGGTGAAGGACCAAGTCAGGCATCCCCACGTGGTCAGACACCTCTGAAACATGGGTGAATAATCAGGCAGGTGTCCCCGCAATGATTAAACACCAAGGGAAGGCTGCCTTCCCGAGTCCATGACGGTGCCAGAGTTTTGGGTTCAGGGATAAAATGCATCTCCTGAGTTGTCTCTACCAGAAAAGGAAAGGAACTGAAATTAAGAGAAAGGAGAGATTGAAAGATGGCACCAAGATTGAAAGGAGAAAGTGGTTGAGGGATAGTGAGGTTGGAGAAGAGAGTAAAAAGAGGCCGCTTACCAGATTTAAAATTGGTGAGATGTTCCTTGGGCTGGTTGGTCTGAGGACCCGAGGTTATAGGTGGATCTTTCTCATGGAGCAAAGAACAGGAGGACAGGGGATTGATCTCCCAAGGGAAGTCCCCCGATCCGAGTCACAGCACCAAATTTCAGGCACGTCTGTGTGAAGAGACCACTAAACAGGCTTTGTGTGAGCAACAAGGCTGTTTATTTCACCTGGGTACAGGCGGGCTGAGTCCGAAAACAGTCAGCTAAGGGAGATGGGGTGGGGTCGTTTTATAAGATTTGGGTAGGTAAAGGAAAAAGAGGAGTTGTTCTCTGGGGGGCAAGGTTGGGGGTCACAAGGTGCTCAGTGGGGGAGCTTTTGAGCCAGGATGAGCCAGGAGAAGGAATTTCACAAGGTAATGTCATCAGTTAAGGCAGGAACAGGCCATTTTCACTTCTTTTGTGGTAGAATATCATCAGTTAAGGCAGGAACCAGCCATCTGGATGTGTATGTGCAGGTTTCAGGGGATATGATGGCTTAGCTTGGGCTCAGAGGCCTGGCAGAACTCCCCTATTAGGAGACACTTCCAAATATTTGATATATGATTTGTGGTTTCAGATCAGTTTCTTCTCTCCCTCTCTTCTCTGGAGTGATGATTTTGGACTAGCCTTCAATATATGCACCCTCTTTCATTTGGTTATCTTGTACGATGATTGTATACCTTTCAGATAATCATAACACGTGCCCACATCTATAACCAGGTCACAGGACTCCATATTGGACTGTGGTCAACTCTTTTCTGTGTCTTAAATGAGTTTGCATATTATGCGTAACTTTGAAACCTTGAATGTTATATATTAAAACATAAACCCTATTATCTGAGCTTACTGAAGCCTGGCTTTATTTGATGAAGGGAGTCTTCTTTGTAATGGTGATCTCAAACTGGTAATAAAATAGTTAACATTTATTAAGGATTAACTACATACTAGGCACTGTCCTGAGTATATTGCATGTTCTATCTCTTTTAAAATTTGTGATTTTATGATCCAGGCACTACTGTTGTCCACTTTACTAGAGAGAAAACTGAGGGACAGAGGAGTTAAGTAATTTGCCACAGTTACCAAGTGGACAAGTTAAATGAGGGAGAAATTTAAAAGTATAAATTTTTCTTTTGTACCAATTCTAATGAATACCCAACTCTATCTGCAATGGAATTTAGTTTTGGCCAATGACTGCACTGATCTTTTATCTTAGTATTCCAATATAGAGATGGATGGTCTAGGTGTTTACACTTATCAGAACTGAACCTGTGGAACTGCATGACCCTTTCACTTCACTTTGTGTATTGTCAAAGCCAAGTAGCATTGGGTAAGTATCTACCAATAAGGCAGAGATCAATTCCTTAATATGTGGATGTTTTCTGTATTTTAATTTCCTGGAACAAATAAATATTTTAAAAGTAGCTTATTTCTATGTCTTTTGAATAGAAGTGGGTCACTTTATGAATATATTAGTTCTCTGTTGCCCTGTTTACTTACTTCTAAGAACACCATCCCTTCTCCATCCATCCACAGTATTTGGGCCAGCTATTTATTTTCCATCCTTCCTTAGATTAGTTTTCATCCTCACTATGAAGTCCCTACCCTACTCATGTCTACAAATGAAGATCCTTTTTTTGTGCTTCCAACTGACTACTTTCCATTCTACATTAGATTGTAAGCTATGAGTTTGTTGTAGATTTAGGAAAAATCTGAGGGACTTTGAAATGTAATGAATGTGCTGACCGACTTCGCCATTCATTGTCTCTACCTTTGCTTGTTGTTAACCACTTTGCAGCTTCAGAAATAAAAAAAAAAAATGTAGAATGCTGATATAATGCAAAAATTCCTGCCCATGGAAAGACAAATTGTGTCTTAAAAACACAAATTTTCTGGTAAAATGCAGTTGATCATCACCTTGTGAATATTGACTAGGTTTACTATTCATTTATAAATTCATTTCAGCATTGGTTTTCTGACTAAAAATATGTGGCATTTTGAAATCTATTTTGATCCAATTGTAATATTACTGGTTTCTTCAGTAATTAATGAATTAAATAAGATATTTTATGAAGTAATTTATATCTGTGTGAAAGTCATTATATTACCTATTTTTAAAAATTTTAATAAGAAAGTTGCATCTCGTTCTCTGTACTATCTCATTTTCAGAAATTCTGGCAAATTTCTGGCACAGAAAAGTACCATATAAGTATTAAATGAACTGATTAATTATTTTCAAGCGTTATATTTGGGATGTAGTGCTGTTGACCTGTGTTACAGACAGAGATTATAGCACAGGTTTAAACAGAAACCTAGACCCAAGTCAAGATGCATTCACATAAAAAATACCCATATTCTTGATTACTAAAGGAATCTCAGAGATTTGGTTGGTTTTAGATTTGATTCCCAAGGCTAAATCATTTTTGGCAGACATTGACTAAGAAGGAAGATCTAGACATCTCAAGATGTTAGTTTGTTGAAAGTTAATCTTCCCAGTACAATGTATTTTCCATAAGTTTCCAAGAAATCAGACCTATGGCTGAAGACAAATTGCAGTGATTTTACAAGCTCTCCAAAATTCACTATCAAAAGTGTTAATATTGGTTTCTGCACCTACAGTCTCCAAGAGTACATTAGTAGAAGCAACTGCTGTTTATTAATCCCCTTTCCTTGAGGCCTTACTTTTACTTCTCCAAGATTCTATTCTCATTACAGTTTTTTGATACCTTACTTTCTTCTTATTCATGGTTATATTCTTCCTATGGCTATATAGTAGCCATATAAATAATAAAATTTACATAATAGCAGCATATACATAATAAAATTTATATTCCATTGACCTATATTTGAAGAAAAAGATCACTTTCTTAAATCTATTTAGATACTGATTTTCTGACCTGAAATTCCTTTTGATACTTTATTTAAGTAAATAGCATAAGTTGCCTATTTCCTAGAAAATCCTGTTGGTAGACAAATACTGTAAGATAAAAGCTGCCAGAACACTGAAAATAATTTGCATTCATTGACTTGGTAGAGGTGACGGACAAAGGCTCATTTTTAAAATGGAGCACAATTCAAAATTATGGACTAGACAAATCAATAATTCTTTATACATGTCAGATGAAGTAATTATCTTGGTTGGCTAATTGCCTTTAAGGAAAATATCTCACTAAACCAAAGCCTTTAGAAATACAAATGAAAAATACATTTTTATTCTCCCTAAGTGTGAAACCAAAGTTTGAATATCTTAATTTGTATTTTCAATGACACATTTCTTCTTCAAATTGAATTTTTTCATTGTTTTCTGAAAGATTTTTGTAAGCTTCTGAACTTAGAACAGAGATGAACTCTCCAAAGAAAGAATAGCCCCACTGAACTTTGCAAGGCTATGCAAGTCTTCCAAATGGACACTTGTATGCATTTTGAAGAGTTGATTTATAAAAGCCAGACACTGACTGCTTCTTTAAAATTCTTGAAAAAACAAAATGTATATGAACAGGGTATATTATCTTATCTTTAAGAATTTGTTCATGTGATACACTCAAATATAAGATTTGCTTTTCAATACATATCCAACTTGCAAAATATTTAAGTATCAAGGGTGAGGCCAAAGAATGCATTTTATGAAAAAACTTTTGCAAATGATCCTTTACCCTAGTATAGAGATGATTGAAACTATTTCTACCACCCTCCCATATGGTATCACATCACCAATTGAACTATGGGAGTGTGTGTTTTATCAGTGAATCCAAACCAGAATAATGGCAGATGTAATGGTTTTAGATTTCCTAACCTATTAATTTGCTTCCCAAAACTCCTCTTCTAAATGGCCGTTTATGGGAAATGTCACACAATCAGATGGACAATGGGAAACTGAATTCATTAAATTATTTTACTGAATACTAAGAAATAATTCACTTGATTTCAGGAAACCCTTGACTGATTTAAAGGACAGAATTGAGTAATTTTGTTCACTCTGTTTATATGCACACGTCACCAATTTAATACAATCAAAATTTTTTTTTCTAGCCCAGGGCTTCCTTTACATCTGATTGGCCCCTGGCACTCACTGATTGACAAGTATTTCACAGTCACAGTTTACCTTTTAAAAAACCCAGGTCTTATCACTGATTTCTGTATTCATTTTTCTTTTGTTGGGCTTACATTTGAAGTGCCCTGGGAGTGCTTGATATCTTATCTCTTCTTTCCTTGGACTGTCTGCAATTCAGTTAAAAAACACTCATTCTCTTTCAACCTCCTCCTTTTTTTAAAAAAAAAAAAAAAAAAAAAAGAAAACTTCTGCCTCCCAGACTGAACTATATCAATGCCTTATTTCCTGGCACTTTTAGCAAGGGATGAGATGTATGGGTAACATAAAGGAAGAAGCTGCCTGGAGTAGAGGCTGCCTGTTTTTTCTATTTCTCTTAGAATTCCTTTCAATCTTGGTCATGTAGTGAAGGATTTTCAGACAAGTAATTTTTGTATGTGTGACTGACATGTAAATAGTTAATGCAGTAGACTTGGTATAGAGATTTCACAGAAGGCCCAAGGTTCAGAATATTAATATTTTCCTATTGGTTTTGGGATAGAAAAGCAGTGTGACCTTCTTCAAGTAGCCAGGCTATCATTCCAGCTGCTACTAAGGATTCATTTTTTTTTTCTTATTTCTTCACAGTCTTGAGAATCAGCAACAATGTTTCTATAACAAGCCTTCTCAGTGGCTTAGAGCCAACAATTATCTAAAGGTAGGTAGCATCTTAGCCATCAATCAGTTAGATATTTTTTCAATCTGCATTCTGGGGTGCCCTTATTTTCATTTCATTGAGAATATTCTTAGGTATTTTTAGGAAATAGGAGAGATGCAGAACACTGAGATCTTAGAGTATGTCACTCCTCTAAAAGAGTAACTCCAATTTTTCTGATATTGGAATTCTACCTCAAATTTTATGCAATATCAATTTTAATAATTACTTAGAAATTCCTATTCTACATTTCTTTCTTTCTTTTTTTTTTTTTCAGACGGAGTCTTGCTCTGTCGCCCAGGCTGGAGTGCAGTGGCGCGATCTTGGCTCACTGCAAGCTCTGCCTCCGGGGTTCACGCCACTCTCCTGCCTCAGCCTCTCGAGTAGCTGGGACTACAGGCGCCTGCCACCATGACCGGCTAATTTTTTGTGTTTTTAGTAGAGACAGGGTTTCACCGTGTTAGCCAGGACAGTCTCGATCTCCTGACCTCATGATCCACCTGCCTTGGCCTCCCAAAGTGCTGGGATTACAGGCTTGAGCCACCGCGCCCGACCTTCTACATGTTTCTTAGCTTCCATTGTTCAAGCATAATAACAAATATTGTTTCCCTGAGTTTATCACTGTCTACAATTATAGGACATCAGAATCTAATTAATTGGCTGGGCACAGTGGCTCAGGCCTGTAATCCCAGCACTTTGGGAGGCCAAGGTGGGCGGATCACCTGAGGTTGGGAGTTCGAGACAAGCCTGACCAACACGGAGAAACCTAAAAATACAAAAGTCTCTACTAAAATACAAAATTAGCCAGGCATGGTGGTGCATGCCTGTAATCCTGGCTACTCGGGAGGCTGAGGCAGGAGAATCACTGCAACCCGGGAGGCAGAGGTTGTGGTGAGCCGGAGTGCGTGCCATTGTACTCCAGCCTGGGCAACTAAAGCAAAAACTCCGTCTCAAAAAAAAAAAAAAAAAGAATCTAAAAAAAGAATCTAATTAATTCATTCCATATTTGTCTCAAACTTGTGGAAAGACTCTACTCCTCTTCAAACCTTTTTCTGAGGGGTAACACAGTGGAACTCAGAACACCGAAACTTCCATCTCTGGTATAAGAGACTGCAAAGGAATCACACATTGTGGCACATTGGATAGAAACTACTCTGCTGTGTCTATATCTTAGAGCTGTTGGGGCCTGCAAAGAAAGCTGAGACCTCTGAGGTCTTAATGCAAAATAAAACATACCATACTTTCCACTTATGTGGGAAAAGGATTCCACTTCCTTAACTGTGCTAATCTATGAATCCCTAGACTGTGCTTTGATGTTCAGATATTTTAGCAAAAGAACTATATCTATGCTTTCTACCCACTCCCTCTTCTCAGATCTAAGCACAAATTGGTGAAGATTGGGCTACAAATAATGTGATAATTAACAGTGGGCTGTTCAATTGCTTTCTTTCCCTTTCTCCGTATTAGATCCTTGGGCATTGTTTTTAGGTCTCTGTGCCCAAATTCTACCTTTCCTTTCAATAAGCTATTTCCCAGGAAATTCCACAGTTCCTCATATAAATAGTTCATAGCTAGATCTGGCTTTCAGATCCTTCATTGGGACTCCTATTTGCATGAATCTTAGGGCAAGCAAAGCTCAGGTTCTAGCTGACACAGGGAATTGAGATTCAGACGTTGAGAATGACTTGCCCAAAATCCCACAGTCAGTGGCAGGACAAAAATACCCACAATTTACTGATTCCAAATTAAATGTGGCACGCAACTTCTCAGAAAATCCTAGCAATCCTAGAATCAGCCATTGCTCCAATGAGCTCTGATTCCTTTCTTTGGAGAATGCTATTTGTAACTGACATATGGGCCCATGGTATGCACATTGTTACTGGGGTATCATTTCTTGTAGGCTCTTGCGCCTGATGGAGCAAAGAAATATATGTTTGTATACTAACTCCTACATGAAAACACACTTATAGAAATAAAAATACTTCTGTGAGTAATTATCTGTAACTTTATTAAGCAGAACACGAATTCTTACTAGTTGTTACTTTTGAAATTTCTCCCACCTACAAATTTTTATTCCTTTAACATTTGCAAAGATCTCTTTCCTTTCATCCGGGCTTTATTCTATGTTTCAGAATTGTCTAATTTTGATGAGATTGGCTTATCTATGTGACAATATACTGGAAGGCCCCAAAGAGCCACCACCAGATTCTGGTAGCAGCTAATTAAAGCCCTGGAGAAAATGAGGTAACTCAGATACCTAAAATTGATAGAGGCGAGGAGGACCATCTGATGAACAGTCCCAACATTCAAGACACAAACTCAGAACTAATAGTGACCGTAGTCATTGAAGTCATCAGAACATGGTTGTTCATAGCCTATTAATCTTAATTCTCTCAGTAAGTTGAATTTCTTCAGTCCTCCATGCCTTTGCATATCTTTTCTCTATCTAGAATTCCCTACAGAAGCTATTCCAGCTGGTAAATTTCTTTCACCATTCTGTACTACCTCCCCTCTGTCCCCAATCACAGTTAAATGTAACTGCTCCAGTGAAGTTTTTCTCAATGAACAATTTATTCCCATTTTCATAATAAGTGTCTTTCTTATAGTATTTATCTTATTGTACTCTAATTATGTACATAAATGTCTTTTCCCTGCCATAAGTTGTAAACTTTCTGAAGTCATTCACCTCCAAGTCTAAAACAATGTTTACCATAGAGTAGACATTCTAAAAATCTTTAAGTTGAATGATTGAACTGATTTATTAATTAATGAGTAGAATATGTATTTATTTTATAGGTGTTAAAAGGGAAAGTACATATATGGATGAATTTGAAAGTGAAACTCAGGTCAAAATTTTATGAAGATTGTTAACCCTAGAAAGTTTCTAGTCCCAAATTATCTATTCCATTTACCTGTCATGGGGTCTGAAATTCACCATTAAATTTCTTTCATTAGGTTTAATATATTTTTGTTCAAGGTGACATTCTTCTAAGCAAAACCATATTCAGACAGAGTTAGCCTGGTAATTGATAGTTAACTTATTGTCAGTCCTTCATACCCTGGTGTATGTGAAATGATCAGAGCTCCTGATAGCTTTGGTACTGAACACTGACTACACAGATATAAGTAGAGGTTAGTTGATTCTTAGGAGCATTGATGTTAATATTAGACTGGTGAAAACTGTTTTGCCCCTTATAGTTTGTGTGATGGTTAATATTGAGTGTCAACTTGATTGGATTGAAGGATGCAAAATATTGTTCCTGTGTGTGTCTGTGAGGGTGTTGCCAAAGGAGATTAACATTTGAGTCAGTGAACTGGGAGAGGCAGACCCACCCTCAATCTGGGTGGGCGCCTTCTAATCAGCTGCTAGAGTGGCTAGAATAAAGCAGGCAGAAGAAATGGAAAGGAGCAGACTTGGTGAGTGTTCCAGCCTTCATCTTTATCCTGTGCTGGATGCTTCCTGCCCTCAAACATCAGACTCCAAGTTCTTCAGCTTTTGGAGTCTTGGATTTACACCAGTGGTTTGCCAGGGGCTCTCGGCCTTGGGCCACAGACTGAAAGCTGCACTGCCAGCTTCCCTACTTCTGAGGTTTTTGGGACTTGGACTGGCTTCCTTGCTCCTCAGCTTGCAGACGGCCTATTGTGGGAATTCACCTTATGTAATTCAATACTCTTTAATAAACTGCCTTTCATATATACATCTATTCTATTAGTTCTGTCTCTCTAGAGAACCCTGACTAATGTAGTTTGAGACTTACTAGTGAATTATTAATCTCCCCAAATTTCAATCTTCTCATTTGTAAAAAGTTTCTAGGATCCATATCATCGAAAGATAGGAAGATTAAATGAAATAGCTAACTCACTACTGCATACACAGTAAATACTCAATAAATATCAAATGCTACTATTATTTTCATATTCTCCAGGTATGGAGGTTTTGGCAAGGGTTAGCAGAGAAAAATTCTTTTGCTTTACAAGGGATTTCCCAAATTGGAAAACCCTGAGTGGGATATCAAAGGGATTTTTAGAACTCTCTAGCAACCCAAGGCATCCATTACAGAGTTAGAAGCAGGAGGAAGCAGATTAAAGAAAAAAAGAATAATTAGATTGAATGCTATCATGTGGTAGAGTATTTCCATGATGGATGGAATATTTTCTCCACTGCAAAATATTGTGGAGAGTTTCCTGGCAAGGAAAAACTGAAAGTTAACCAATGATTCATTCCTTCAACATTCACAGATAGCACATTATGGTTCAGGCACTAATCTAAGCCCTGGGGATATAGCAGTAAACAAAAGAGAATAAAAGCCTCTGCAGATATTAAAATTGTAGTGGAAGAGGTGGTCTTTCCAGAGGTGAAAAATAGGGTTCCGCTAAGCTACAATGGTTTCTCCTATCACAATGAGTAAAAGTGAGTTACAATTTTACTATTCCGAAATATAATAAGATAACCTCTAAAATGTGAATATATATATATTATGCACTTAACATATGCAAGGGACTATGCTAAACCCTATAATAGATAACTTAGCTGTTACAACAAATTTATGATGTTGATGTCATTATTATCACAATTCTTCCAGTGAGTAAACTGAACCACAGAGAAAGTAGTTAATTTTTCCGAGGTCACACACGTATTAAATGATACAGTCAGTATTCAGGTCCAGAAAGTCTGATTCTAGAGCTCATAACCACTGCCTTATATAGTCATGTTTAAGACAAGTAAGAATGTCCTTTACCAGCTTGTCCTTTATCACTGTCACCATTTTTCTCGAAGACTCCACAGAGAATACTCAATTGGCACATTTCCAATACTCTTTCTCCCTGTGTAGTCATTTCCTTCCAAATCCATATGACATGAGTCAGACAGGAAAGAAATTTGAACCAAAATGGGTCACTTTTTCGCAGCTTAGGTCACATATGATTTTTTTTTTATTTTTGAATACATAAAAATCAATATTAGGTCTGGGAGCTATGTTATATCTTTGTAAATATTTAAAAATATATTTACATTTGAATAATCTAACATGTTTCTTTAAATATAAATGTTCCTTTTAATAAACCCCATACAAGGCCTAGACTGCAAAGAACACCTCAAATTTAATATTTTGTACAAATAGCATTGGTAAGATAATGTTATTAGGCTACTGTAAAGGTAGTTGGCAATAAAAGTGTTCTGTAACAAAGGGGCAAGAAATTGGGGAAAATGGTTCAAGAAATATGAAGAAAATATAAAAGCAAAATTGCTAAAACACGTGAATTCTTGATTTTTTTAAATGTATTGCCAGTTTCAGGAAGGAAAAGAGTACTAATTTGAAGGGTTTTATACAAGATCTAAATCCATCTTTTTAAATATCTATATCACTTATTCAATGTTGATAGAGTCACTGAGGTGTAAACTGGATGGGAGTGTATTTATAATAATAAGAATACTCTCTAAAAGCCAGTAACTAACATTACTATGCTTCATGGAAATACTCAACTCCGATGATTTGAACCAAAATGATCAGCTTTGATTTTGTCATTTCTATTGGTTTATGATCCAGATGTATTCTTCATGTTGTTTATACATAACCTTCAGCTGGGACTAAAATTCATGACAATACATGAGTTTTTAATGTTTATCTGTTTATACATAATTTGAATTTAATCACAATTCATCTCTACAGCTTTCATTTCACCGGATTACTTCACACAGTTCTTTTTGTAGCCTACCTAAAACTTTGTAGTATTTTTACTTAATCATTTAAAATATTTTAAGATCTTCTATTACAATTTTGAATGTCATGTGTAGGATATAGAATTAAGTGATAGTTTCAAGCTTCATATAAATGCAGGATATAGTTGTGAGAAATTATGGAGCCATTTATAGAAATTTAGTACAACAGAAGCCTCATTTAATATTTTTATTGCTATTTCACATTTATAATTACTTTATATACAAAAGTGATTTTAAATCTTCCTTATGCTAGTCTTCTTTGCAGTACCATGAGTTACCCAAATACTGCTATTTTCAGTTTTAACTTCTTAAGTATAGAAAAATGGCTAACTTTTAAATTCCCTTAAACCCAAAGGGGCAGTGTGTCATAACTAAATACTAGGATAGATAATCTCAGCAGAAGATAAATCATATTGTACCTGTGTTACTCATTGTAGTTTAACCCTTTGAAATATAGATTATTCATCTGTAAAACTGAGGTCAATTATACCTGCCTCACAGGGTGGTTGCCAGGAAGTAAGACAATACAAATTAACAGGTGGCTTGATGTAGAGTAGGTTGCTTTCTATGCCTGCAGTCTTTGGCTTATACTAAGCTATTCTTCCCTTCTTCAAGAATATCATCTTTATTTCTTAAACAAATTTATAATTAAATAAATATTTGTATTGAAAATTTATATTATTTAACAAGAGCATGTAACAAATGCTTTGCCATATTCACAGAATAGCACAGCCATATAAGTTTGGGGCTCAGAGAATTTTAAGTCAAGTTATAAGAAGTCAAATGTGGGGTTTCAGCCCAGCTGTGTTTGTGTATATATATCACACATATGAGCATCTCTGTCTGCGTAGATCTTAATTGGGAGAGGGATGTGATTCACTTTGTCAGTTTCAGTTTCAAGGTGTTTTTCACATCTTGAAGTGTTAGATTTCTTTAAAAGTTGTAAGAAGCCTTTGGAAGTTTGAAAAGAGAAAGAGAGAGAACTAAAAATCAGGGTTAAGATATTTTAAAATAAAATTATTATTTACCATGTCATGTCAACAGTCATGTGGAAGAGGGGCCAGGATATTGAAATCTGAGTTTGAAATCATGACAGTATTTTAGAGGTATGATCTAGAAATAATACTAATTTTTACTATGAAAAAATGTTGATATGATTTGACTGTGTGTCCCAACCCAAATATCTTCTCAAATTGTCATTCCCACATGTTGAGAGAGGGATGTGTAATCCCCAGATGTTGAGGGAGTGAGGTGATTGGATCATGTGGACAGTTTCCTCCATCCTGTTCTCATGATAGTGAATGAGTTATGAGATCTGATGGTTTTATAAGAGTTTGAGAGCTCCTCCTTCACAAGCTCTCTTTCCTGCTGATTTGTGAAGAAGGTATCTGCCTCCCTTTCTGCATAATTTTAAGTTTCCTGAGGCCTCTCTAGCCATGTGGAACTATGAGTCAATTAAGCCTCCTTTCTTTATAAATTATCCAGTCTCAGGTATTTTTTATAGCAATGTTAAAATGGACTAATGCAGTAAATTGATACTGGGAGTGGGGCACTGCTATAATGATACCCAAAAATGTGAAAGCAACTTTGGAACTGGGTAACAGGCAGAGGTTGGAACAGTTTGGAGGCCTCAGAAGAAGGCAGGAAACTGTGGGAAAGTTTGGGACTTTCTAGAGACTTGTTTAATGGTTTTGACCAAAATGCTGATAGTGATATGGACAATGAAGTCCAGGCTGAGGTAGTCTCAGATGGAGATGAGGAACTTATTGGGAACTGGAGCAAAAGTAACTGTTGCTATGCTTAAGACAAGAGACTGGTGGCATTTTGTCCCTGCCCTAGAGATCTGTGAAACTTTGAACTTCAGAGAGGTGATTTAGGGTATCTGGCAGAAGAAATTTGTAAGTGGCAAAGTGTTCAAGAGCAAGCAAAGCATACAAGTTTGGAAAATTTGCAGTCTGACCATTAGGTAGAAAAGAAGAACCCATTTTCTGGGGAGAAATTCAATTCAGTTGCAGAAATTTGCATAACTAACAAGAAGTCAAATGTTAATAGCCAAGACAATGGGGAAAATGTTTCCAGGGCATAACAGAAACCTTCACAATAGCCCCTCCTATTACAGGCCTGGAGTCCTAGGAGGGAAAAATGGTTCCCTGGATCTGGCCCAGGGCCCCCCCTGCTGTGGGCAGCCTAGGAACTTTGTGCCCTGTGTCCCAGCCATGGCTAAAAGGGTCCAGCGTAGTGCTCAGGTCATTGCTTCAGAGGGTGTAAGCCCCAAGCCCTGGTGACTTACAAGTGGTGTTGGGCCTGTGTGTGCACAGAAGTCAAGAATTGAGGCTTGGGAACCTCCACCTAGATTTCAGAGGATGTATGGAAATGCCTGGATGTCCAGGCAGGAGTTTGCTGCAGGGGCAGACCCTCATGGAGAACCTCTGCTGGGGCAGTGCAGAAAGGAAATGTGAGGTTGGAGCCTCCACACAGATTCCTCACTGGTCACTGACTAGTGGAACTGTGAGAAGAGGGTCACCATCCTCCAGCCCCCAGAATGGTAGATCCACTGACAGCTTGCACCATGTTTCTAGAAAAGCCACAGGCACTCAAAGCAAGCCCATGAAAGAGCTGCCCAAGACTGCCGGAGCCCACCCCTTGCATCAGCATGCCCTGAATGTGAGACATGGAGTCAAAGGAGATCATTTTGGAGCTTTACAATTTAATGAATGTCCCGCTAGATTTTGGACTTGCATGGGGCATGTAGCTATTTTGTTTTGACCAATGTCTCCCATTTGGAACAGGAGCATTTAACCAATGCCTGTACCTTCATTTTATCTAAGAAGTAACTAACTTGCTTTTGATTTTACAGACTCATTGGCAGAAGGGACTTAGCTTGTCTCAGATGAGATTTTGGACTGGGGACGTTTGGGTTAATGCTGGAATGAGATAAGACTATTTGTGGGACTGTTAGGAAGGCATAATTGGTTTTGAAACGTGAAAAAACATGAGATTTGGGAGGGGTCAGGAGTGGAATGATATAGTTTGGCTCTGTGTCCCCACTGGAATCTCATCTCAAATTTTAATTCTCATGTGTCAAGGGAGTGACCTGTAATCCCCACATGTTGAGACAGGGAGGTGATTGGATCAGGGGGCGGTTACCCTCATGTGTTCTCATAATAGTTTATGAGTTCTCAGGAGATATGATGGTTTTATAAGTGTGTGATAGTTCCTCCTTAACATGCTCTCTTTCCTGCTGACTTGTGAAGAAGGTACCTACTTTGCCTTCCACCATGACTGTAAGTTTCCTGATGTCTTCCAAGCCATGCAGAACTGTGAGTCAATTAAGCCTCTTTCCTTTATAAATTATCCAGTCGTTGGTACTTCTTTATAGCAGTGTGAAATGGACTAATACAAATATGAATGGCAATACTGTTTAATTAACAACTAAAATTGACTTGTTTTATATAGAAGTACTCTTATCTAAGAGGCAAAGTGGACAAAAAGTTGGCATGAGGCAGCAACACAATCCTGAACTTTTCCCTTAAATACCCCCTTTAGTGAATGTAATAGAAATAGATTTTAACAATGGAAGCACAATCTCTCAGTATCTTTAACCAAAATTGAATTAAATCAATGTAAAGACATGGAAATGGCCATCGTGATCATTGTTTTGTTTATTTATGGCTTGTTTGCTCTTCTTTGCTTTGTTAATGTAACTATTTCTTGAAGTAAAAATACTACATGGGAAATTTCATTAAGTCTACAGGCATATAAAGCTATCTTTAATAGAAATAAATAAAAACAAAAGTAATAGTGGCAGCTTATATTCATTGATTGCTTTCAATGTCAGTATTATATGTTTCATTGAATTATTACTCCACATTTTACCAATTTATTCATTTATCAGATTAAAAAAAAACAGACTTGAAGAGGGGAAGTAAATTACTCATGGTCACACAGAACATGCACAAGTTGATCTTTTTCACTTGTGTTGAGAATGTAAGCATGTTTATGTTGCAGCTACAAAGGAACATCATTAACACAAGTGATTTTTAAATTGTGAAGCAATTACCTAGGTGATGCTACTTGATCCACTGAAAGAGCAACAGCTTCTTTTCCTCTTGAAATCATTTAAGTTTTGCTCTTAAAGCCAGGTTTCTTTTCTTTCTTTTTTTTTTTTTTTGAGATGGAGTCTCGCTCTGTCACCCAGGCTGGAGTGCAGTAGCGTGATCTTGGCTCACTGCAAGCTCGGCCTCCCGGGTTTCACTCCATTCTCCTGTCTCAGCCTCCAGAGTAGCTGGGACTACAGGTGCCCACCACCACACCCGGCTAATTTTTTTTTGCATTTTTAGTAGAGATGGGGTTTCACCGTGTTAGCCAGGATGGTCTCGATCTCCTGACCTTGTGATCCGCCTGCCTCAGCTTCCCAAAGTGCTGGGATTACAGGCATGAACCACTGTGCCTGGCCAAAGCCAGGTGTCTTAATTGGGCTTCAGGAATCTGGGGTTGTCCTTAAAGTCATATGTAAAATCTTGTGTGTGCGAGTGTGAGCATGTGTTTGGGTGTCTATGTGGATATGTTATGTGGTTGTGTATGTGTATGGGTGCATTTTTCTAGGTAGAGAAGGACCAATAGCTATTGTCTGATTTTCAAAAACTCCCATGATACAAAATAAGTTTAGAAGCCATTGTTTATAGGGAGCAATGTTTTAGATCAGTAGTTTGAATACCTTTCTGCACATTATAACACCTTGAAAGATTTGTAAAAATATTAATTATAGGCTCCACCAATTTATCTAATTGGTCTTAGGTGTGGCTCAGGCATTGCCCTGGCTTAAGCTATTTAGGCCATCCTAATCCTAATGCAGAATTAGGGTGGAGAACTACTTTTTAAAATCGGATCATATGGATCCTTTCAATATTGTAACAATAGCAAAATTGTAACAAAACAATAGTGTTATTGTTTTATAAGAGAGAATAACTTAATTTTAGTTTTCAGATAGCTTTTTTTTTTTTTTTACACAACAGCTTTTCTGTCTTAAAATATATTTA
Organism: Pongo abelii; assembly: GCF_028885655.2. Lineage (NCBI taxonomy): Eukaryota > Metazoa > Chordata > Mammalia > Primates > Hominidae > Pongo > Pongo abelii. Next base: position 47,642,200 of record NC_071998.2, read on the forward strand.
ACTATAGTTCTTTAGTGTGCTTTTTATTTGTCTACAGCTATTGAGGAGTTCTTGGGGCTTAACTGTATTATTCTCAGATCATTGTTTTCCGTATAAATAAGTTTAGGAAAGAGACACTAGCATTGTGATTTTAAGGAGTAAAACCTTCAGGGGCAAAATATAAGCTACTTAAAGTAATTAGCATAATAATACATTAAATGATCAGGCTGACAAAAGAATAACATTTTGCTCATTAATTCAGATTCTGAGAAGAGATTGGCACACGTCCTGTTCTCCGAAGTATTAAGCATTTTCAGTAGAGAAAGCCATACTTGAAATCATCCTTAAAATTGATATGCTCTCTGAAGCTCACTCATTAATATGATGCCACTAGGACCAGTTAAAGGTCCTTTCACATAAAATGCAAGACAAAAAAGTAAGTTTTCTTTTGTGTGTGTGTGTGTGTGTGTGAGAGAGAGAGAGAGAGATTTTCATACTTTAATTAAAATAACAACATTTATTATTTTATAAGAATACAAAAATAACAGTTACGACTTCAGGATTCCTTTATACAGTGTCTTTGGAAATAAAGTCTCTCAATTTCATCTAAGGGATATCTGTTTTTCTTTGACACCATTTTAAGAAAACCAATGAAAGAGCTACTTTTCAGAATTGGAGATGAAGCTGATACTCCATTAAAATAGTGATGGATGGTTAGCAAAAGCTAATAAAAATAATAATAGTAACATATTAAAATTTATATGTTTTATAACAGCCCTACTATTTATAGTGTATGTATTTTAACATTCAAATTTAAGACTATAAGTGCAGGTTTGATATATAGGTAAACTTGTGTCATGGGGGTTTGTTGTACAGATGATTTTTTCACCCAGCTATTAAGCCTAGCACCCATTAGTTATTTTTCTTGATATTCTCCCTCCTCACAACCTCTACTTTCTGTTAGGCCCCACTGTTTGTTGTTCCCCTCTATGTGTCCATGTGTTCTCATCATTTGGCTCCAACTTACGAGAACATGCAGTGTTTGGTTTCCTGTTTCTGCATTAGTTTTCTAAGGATAATGGCCTCCACCTCCATCCATATCCCTGCAAAGGACATAATCTCGTTCTTTTTTATGGCTTCATAGTATTCCATGGTGTACATGTACCACATTTTCTTTATCTAGTCTACCATTGATGGGCATTTAGGTTGATTCCATGTCTTTGCTATCATGAACGGTGCTGCACTGAACATACATGTGCATATATCTTTATAATAGAATAATTTTTATTCCTTTGGGTATTTACCCAGTAATGGGATTTCTGGGCCAATTGGTATTTCTGTTTTTTGGTCTTTGTGGAATCGCCACACTGTCTCCCACAATGGTTGAACTAATTTACGCTCCCATCAACGTGTAAGTGTTCCTTTTTCTCCACTACCTCATGAGCATCTGTTACTTTCTGACTTTTTAATAATAGCCATTCTGACTGGTGTGAGATGATATGCCACTGTGGTTGTGATCTACATTTCTCTAATTATCAGTGATGTTAAGCTTTCTTTCATTTGCTTATTTGCCACGTTTGTTTTCTTTTGAAAAGTGTCTTTTTAAAGTTTTTGCTGACTTTTTAATGGGGCTTAAACAGCCTTATTTTTAATGTGAGGAAACTGGGGCTTAAGGGATTTATTTATTCAAGTTCACACAGCTAATAGAAGGTGACAGTGGGATAAACATCTAGGGCCTTCTGATTCCAGAGACAATATTCTTAACCCCTATTTTCTCTATTTTTGTACCCCTTGTTTATACTTCTTCTCTGGACAGCCCACTTGAATTTGTGAGCCGATTGATCATGATGAGCAGAACGGGGACACTATTTCTCAAAGCTACTAACATGGGCCTCAGCCTTAAGGACTAAATACAAGAGTATGTTGGGGTATAAAAGGCAATGACTCTGGAAGCCCCAAATCAGCTCTGAAAAGTTCTAAAGAAATACACTACCCTTGCTTATGCAAATGTCTCCTACCATATTTTAACATATAATGTTTTTGTTTGTTTTTCCATTCTAGAGAGCTACTTTTCTAATATTATACCAAATAGAGGGTGAGTAATGTGGTTCTAAGTTTTATTATAGCTTTTAAGTTCTATGATTGTAACTAAACTTAGGAGACACATAGGGTACCTATGCTTCTTTCTTATATCGCTCATTTTATTTGCGTGGAGAAAGGCAGGTGAAACCACCCATTGAAGCCAATGTTAACTGTGATACTGCTAATAGAGCAGACTCCATCTGATAAAATAATACACTAACTCTGTGTGCGTGTGTGTGTGTTACATATGTTCTTAGACCCACTACTTTCCAACAGAATCATGTCCTAAATAATGATTATTCCAAGATGTAGACTGATCCTGAATATAAGTAGCAATAATTCTTCCCTACCATTTTTTCTCTAGCCTTAGTTTAATATTCCAGATCTATCTGTATTTTCACTATGCCAATTACAATTTCCAAACTCTGACTTCTCTTACATACTCTGTAGGGAATCATTAAGATTTTAGAAAAAGCCTGTTGACTGGTATTTACTCTAAGTGAATAAAAGTATTAATATTTTGCACAGATATAAGAAAGCATGAAAATCAGTCAGTGATGTGAACTAATGTGCTGACTTCACAATATTCTTTGACGTCTATTCTAAGAACTGGGCCTTATATCAATGTCCATAGAAAAAAAAGAATAGATCAGATGAAACGATATAAATCTGGGTGAGTTGGAGAAACAACTAAAAAATGAGGTGTATTCAAAAATACATATTTGGGTTTAAATATTTATACCAAACTTCAAAACTCTCCTTTTTTTCTTTCTCTCTTTTGGAGGAGGTAGGTTCCCTACCATTTCTCCCTGTCTCCACCCCACCCAAGTCTCCCTGTGCTTAACTAAGGCTTGTACATGCACTTCTCATGAATTATGATGAGTACAGTTAGATTTCTTAAGCTACCTTATAGAGGACCCATAGAAGTATTTCCCAATAATAATAAGAAAATGACATGATTTTCCTCCAGATTTGCAACAACCATGATTGCACATCTTTGAGTACAGAAGTATTTACTTTCTGATCATAATTCCATACTTACAGGCCAGTCTCACCAATTGTTTTCCAAGTGGTGAGAATGACATTACTGGAAACATTTTTGTGTCTCATATTTATTTCCCGTATTTAAATGGGGCAACAAAACCGTGCATTTCTTTGTCCTATTTGGAAGATAATTTTTATACTCATTTATATATGTACTTATTTATCTAATAAGTGCTATTTGATATTAGATTGTCCGTCTCTTTTTCATATTCCTTATATGTCTGACTTGAAAGTCTATTTTAGGTCAAATGTTTGCCTAATTTTAATATATTCATTTTCTTGAACATACTAACGTTTATAGTCAGTTTTATCTCTCATCATTTCATTCTCTAAAATAATTTCATTTGACTATCATGTTTCAAATATTCACAATTCTCTTTATCTTGGTGTAATTTTAAATGTCTTTCAAGGCATTTTTTCTCTTCCATCATTGGTTTTTAATGATCTTGACTCTAGACACAATTTAGAATCTAGTAAAATTATATATACTTATGCTTTAACCATATGTGTGTATGTGTGTGTGTATATACATATGAAACTATGTGTATATATGTATATGTGTGTAGTATATATATTTATATGTGTGTAGCAATAAATGCTTATATAAAGGTGACTCTTTCATGTCTCATTTGATAATAATTGACATATGGCACATAGTTGAACTTTACACACCGGTAGTGACTATGAATAATAAATATGTATTCCTTTATAGAATATAGATGTCATTTTTTGTGAATATAAATAATAATATAGCATGTAGTTGAACTTTATACACCAGTAGTGTCTATGAACAATAAAGAATGTATTCCTTTATAAAATGTAGATATATTTTTTGTGAATATAAACAATATTTTAATCAGCTTCTTTTCAGTATGCCATGATAATTATAATAATTAACTTTAAAAAATAACATTAGTCTTACCAGATTTTCATAATTTGGCAATGGGAGTAAACAAGTGTAATCCAAGAATAGTTAACATCTATAAGGTCAAATATTTGTAGCATCAAGTTAAATAGCAATATTGATCCCCACGTAGATAATTCTTGCTGTTGCTATTCACCAATTTAATGCTGACACATTGTTCCATCTCTCACTAATTCATGGGCCCAATGACATTTTGATTCATGCTCCTAGTCTTCAAATTTAAACACACTGTGATAAAAACTGACTGAATTGAAACATAAACTACTGGAGAATTAATCAGTTTGGCAAAGGTATTAAACCACACTCTTGTACAATGTCATTTTCAAAACTCATATCCAGCAGGTAGTTTTAAACTGAAATTTACTACTAATAAAAGATTTTGGTGTGGCCATCAGTAATTCAATTAACAGGAGCTCAAATGTGCAATTTAATATTCCAATAATAAATGAATTGAATCTTAATAGAAGACTTAAAATCTTATTATAAAACACTATGTACATTTCTTTCCAGGCATATACTTCTCAGTAACTTGACTTTGCCTACCACATCCTTTTCCTTTCTTTCCTCAGGCTTCTACCTCTCTTTGTACATATAAACAGCCTGATAGCTTTTACTCTGGAGATACCCATTTTGGAAGATTTTATAAAAGTTTAGCTACTCTCGCCAATGTGATTTTTACCCCTAACAGCAAACAGCTTGATGCTGTGTCTTGGAATACCTTTCTCATTCTATAAAATGTCAAATCACTAGGTGAAATATTTAGAAACATGGGACACAAAAATGTTTCCAGGAGTGTCATTCTCACAACCTGTAAAATAATTGACTGAACTATAAGAACGGAATTATGATCAGAAACTAAACCCTAGTATACTCAAAACTTATGCAGTTCTCAATTTTAGTTGATGACCACCTGATTTTAAATACACATTCACTAAAGTATAAACAGGATTCAATCAGTGTTTTTATATTGTGAGTATCAAATTTGAATGTCAACTTTCCACCTGTTAGATGCTCAGATTACATATTATTGTACTTTAATTAAAGTTAGGCCATTGTATCTTCCTCCCTCAACTTTTCTAGATACCAATGATAAAGAAACCCTTGAGTGCAAATATCACTGGTGATTGCCATATGACAATAATTATTTTCAAAGTTACTGTTTTGCCTCTGTTAGAGCTACCTCTGCTTGAGCTATCTCAGATCAGTGAAGATATGTTCTTTGTTTCTTTTGTTTTAAATACAATTTCTACTTTAAGTTATGGCATTTCTAGCCTCATTTCAAAATAATAAAAACTTACACATAAAGAGTTAAAGATTGCAACTTAACCACAATCCTAAAGGAGTTGGGGCCATTACTAATAATTGAAGTATGTCACCATTCTCTACCTTCCTAAACTACAAATTCATTTTTTATGTAAAACACATATTTGTCACATAAAAACAAAGGAATACTATAATTGGCACTAAGATTCCCACACTCAAACAATCCACTACAGTTTACTTAATCTACAATGAGATTCAATTATAGAACCATAACTAGCCTATTTTTGGTGTCAAGGAGAAGAAGTGGGTTGCATAATTCAGGAAGGAGAAGAAAGATACACCCATGCTCTCCCCATCCATATTTGATGCAGAAGAGGCCTAAGAAAACTTTCAGTACTTTTCTCTCTTCCTTTTCCCACATTCTTTATCTATTTATCTTAGTTTCTACTACTATTTTCACTGCTTTTCTTTACTAATACTGTTTGCAAATCATTTGTCTCATCATAATCAAAATTTCCATAACTCAACTAATTACTGACTTATTGAAATTCCCATATACCATTAATTATTAAATTTACTCATATCATATGAAGATAGTATCTAATTTCTCATGCCAGCCAACTGAATTTTCATTTCAAAAAACTATATTTTTTGTATAAGGGTTAAAATAGAAACTCAGATATTATAGAAAGATATATATATTTGGGCACAGATCTCAAAAGATGGGACAGGCCTTGCCTGAAATTCAAACATCAGAATAAGCCTCCATATGTGTTCTTTCTGCTTTTCATATTTCCCCCCTTACTCTATCTCAGAATTTACAAATTCTTTTAATAGTTCTGTGTTTTCATAACATGCGCAATGGCTACAGCAGTGTGGTGTTCCCTAGAGAAGGGTTAGGTGTAGGTGCTCTCACATTTCGATTATTTGTAACTTGTGAGTTTCTGATCAGAGACACAATGATTTAAATCTCTTTGGACTAAGAAAAACTCTTAGTTTTTGGTCTTAGTCCAAATGCTCTTTTTCGTCCTTGCTTTTGACATTCCTCTTTAGTCTAAAAACTAAATTAGAGTCCATGAGTTATTCCAATTTTCCCTAGCAACCTTCTGTTTTTACCTCAATTTGCTATGTTGATCTATTCTCATTTTTTTCTTTGTTTTTCTCTGAAAAAAATAGAATCTTCTTACAATCTGTCTTTTAATCCTTCATCCTTTACTTTTTACCCCAGTCAGCATGCTAAATTTGCCCTTTATCTGGGTAGATTAAACCTTGAGCTGAACACATCAGATCTTTCTTTTCTAGTCAGAAATGTGTGGCTTTACTCTGAGTATTTTCTCTTTAAAAGTTCCTCTCTTTCTAGTTAAGAGCAACTTCTCTTTCAACCTCAGGCCTTCTTTCTGACCATCTCTCTTGCATTAATCATAGGCCATGGTGTATTACTAGCTGCCTATTTTTTGGCATCTGCATACAATGTGGCTTCCAGTTATTTATTCCATCTCTGACTTTCTTCTTGGATTTACTAGTGTTGCTTATGATGACATGATATTAAGTTTATTATTCAGATATACTCCTCTAGTTAGTTTAATGTTGGAAAATGTTGGTCTGCCTACTTACTTGCTTTGTCAAAAGTGGCTTTAAAATAGTATTTCAACCAACAGAACCTGAAATTTCTGACTCCCAACCACTTGTCTCTCTACATATCTGTCTGTCTTTATTGTTTTTCATCTTAATTGAGGTATGTTTTTGTGTTTCTTAAATAAATACCTTGGGTCATCTGTCAGGTGGAAGTTTAATGTTTTAAGAAACTTCCAGATTTCTTGGTTTTCCAACGTGCTACTATTTGACATTCATATCAGCAGTTTATAAGAGTTCAAATTGTTCCATATGGTTATCAATACCAACTATTGTTAGCTTTTTAATTTTAACCATTCTTAACCATTCTTATGGGAGTGTAGTAGTATGTTGCTGTGGTTTTACTTTGGATTTTCCTAATGAGACACATGCATTTCATGCACTTACAACTTACAACTTCTTTTGAGAAATATCTGCTCAGATCTACCTATTTTTTGAAGCATTTATCTTCTTATGATTGAGTTGTAAGAGTTCTTTATACATTCTAGAGGGATATAAGCACTTTGTCAGCTCTATGTGTTATTCATAGTATCTCCCAGGCTATGACTTGTCTCTTCCTAACAGGGTCTTTGAAGAGCATTTAAAAATTTTTCATAATATTCAATTTATTATTTTTTTCTTTAGTGGCTTATGGTTTTATACCCTATTTATATCATCTTTGCTGACACCAAATTCACATGGATTTTCTTTGTTTTCTTCTAAAAGTACTATACTTTCGTTTTTACTTTTAGACTCATAATTCATTTTGTGTTTTCTTTCATGTATGATGTGAGGGAAGGAAAGATGCTTTTTTTGCTTTTCCTTGTGGATATCTAATTTTCACAGCACTATTTGTGAAAGGTCTTTCTGTTCCCAGTTGATTGCCTTGACACCTTTGTTTTAAAAAAAAATTACTCAACCAAATAGGTGCAGGTTTATTTCCGAACTCTATTTTTCCCATTAATCTATGAAGATGATTCTTGTGCAAGGACTATATTACTGGATAAAAACAGATGGAAAATGAGTTTTCACATAATATAAGTGTTACAGTTTTCTTTTTGTTCTTGTTATTGCTTTGGTTATTCTATGTTGTTAACTTTCCACACAGATATTAGAATCAGCTTGTCAATATCTAATATATATATATATATATATTTTTAAATGCTCTTCAAAGACCCTGTTAGGAGGAGACAAGTCATAGCCTGGGAGATACCATGAATAACACATAGAGCTGACAAAGTGCTTATATCCCTCTAGAATGTATAAAGAACTCTTACAACTCAATCATATATATACACAATAGTAGTATTTTGATGGAGAATGGGGTACATTTGAAGGTTAATTTGAGAAAAATTGCCAACTTAACAGTATTGAGTCTTCCTACACATCAGCAGAGACTATTTCTTCATTATTGTGTCTGTTGTATTTACATTTTCTCAACTATCTTTTATGGTTTTCAGTTAAGAGTCCTTTAACATTTGCTACATTCATTCCTAAGTAGATTTTTAATAATATTTTAAGTGGAATTTTTTATTTTAATTTACTTCCAATCTTTTATTGTGAATGTACGTGTGTAGACATATACATGCACACAGTTAATACTTCCACATAACCTTGTTCCTATAGCCCTATTATATTCAATTGTTATTCCTGTGATTTTCATATGTTAAGCCTTGCATTTCTGGGATTAACCATATCTAACATTGAATTAATATGCTAGTATGTTTTACAAATATTTATGTTTATGTGCATGAGGACTATTTGTACCTAACTTTATTTTTAGTTTTAATGTCTGCAGGTTTTGGTATAATATTTATGATGGCCTACTAAAACAAGTTGGGGAAACTAATTTCTTGTCTATATTCTGAAAGATTTTGCATATAATTTTTTATATTTATCTGAAATGTCTTTAGCATGCCTTTATTTTTGAATCATATTTTGCTGGATATGGAAATCTGATATGATAGTTTATTTACTTTTTTCTTTCAGTTCTTTAAAGATACTGGACTTCTATCTTATTGCCTTCATATATTTTTCTGAGAAGTCCATGTCACTCAATTTTTTTCTAAAACAATTGTAATATGTTGTTTTTCTCTAGCTGCTTTCAAGATTTACTCTTTATCTTTGTCTTTAGTGCATTGATTATGATATGCACATAGTTTTGTTCATGCTAAACCCATGTGGGGTTCACCAAATATCTTAAAACTGTTCATTTGTGTTTTTCCAAATTAGTTATTTTCATTATTTCTTCAAATTTTTTTTCTATCATTTGTTCCTTCTCTCTTTTGGAACTCTACACATATTTTAGACTCTATTTCCACACGATAGGGATCCTGACTCCCTGATTTTTTTTCCTATTATTTTTTCTCTGTTCTTAAAATTCAATAAATTCTATTTGTTATCTCCAAGGCCACTGACTCTTTTCTCTGCTATGGAGCCCATTCCAGAAATTTTTTATTTCAGGTAATGTATCTTCATAGTTCTAAAGCTTCCATTTGATTGATTTAAAATATTTTATATTTCTCTTTTGAGATTTCACATCTTTCCATTCATCATAATGCTGCTTCTTTTAATTCATTGACCACCACCTGTTAATGTCCTTGAACTATGATATCTGAGTCATCTCAGCATTGACCTCTGATGCTTTTCTTTTGTAAATGGGTCACATTTCCACATTTCCCTATATTTCTTATACTCACATAATTTTAAATATTATTTTGGACATTGTGAATGTTATTTTGTGGAGGCTGTGGATTTTATTATACTCCTTCAGAAAGGTCTTAAATTTTTTGTTTGTTTCAACAGGTAGTGATGTAGTTAGACTCAAAATGCAAAACCTGTCTCATCTACAGTGGGGGGAAGACCCTTTCTCAGTTAAATTTTTGCACCTTGTCTAAGGTGTTTACTGTTCAAGGATTAGCCAGTTACTTGGTCAGAGTTAACACACAGGAACTGGGGTTCCTTTGCTGTGGAACTCTTTGTTCAGGATTGCTCCCTCACTTCCTGTTGACTATGGCCCTTCAGCCGTTCTTTTACAGTTTTACAAGACAGAAAGATTGCAGGTTTTCTTATGGAGCTTCAGCTGCCCTGGGCTGGGCAGTGATCATGGCCTATCCTCAAATTAAACTTGCAAAATAAGAACCATCCTGCTCTGATCTCATTTTCCATATTTTGACTCCCCTTCAAATCCTGCCTGCACATTTCACTCTACAAAACCTTAAGCAATTATTTTTCTATTTTGTGCACATTTTATAGTGGTTAATTGCTGGGGGGTTGGTGTTAGCAGCATGGTCCTTATATTGGAAGCTAAATTCTAATTTTTACTTTTGTATTTATTTGAATAATATATCCCTGCTCTTATATAACATAAGCTATATCAAAGAAAATATGTCTATTTTTGTCTGCAATGCTATTGCCAAATTCTAAAAAAGGCAATCATATGTAAGAGGAACATCCTAAATATTTATATGATCAGAAATTAATTAAAAAAAAACCTTTTGCTCGTGCAGTATAGTAGAAAAGCAATAGAGTTAGATTCAAAACAGGAAGACTTTAGTGCTAGAGTTGTTAAAGAACTTAGAGAATGTGAAAATATTAATTTATTTTTTGTTTTCTCATGCTTAAAAAAGCATCTTTGATTATACCTTTTATTAGTTATTCCTTATTCTTAGGTTTGTGTATACATTTTATGGACAATCCTCAAGCTAAGGTGGCACTTTCTCTAACATTTTGATTTTGCTTCTATGATAGCAGTTATCACATTATATTAAAATATTTTGTTTATCTTTTTTTCTCTTATTTTTTAGCACAATGAGGGCAGGGACAGTGTCTCATTTTCACCTTTATTATGTGAGCACCAGGCACAGAGATTGCCTCAAGCACATTTCACAAAGGATACATAATTGAATGGCCAAGCAAATTTCTGGTGATTTTTCTTTTGAGTACGACATCAGGTAGTGCTGATAAAACTACTCAAGATGATAAATATGGCATTTTTGGCAGTTATATTTCCTGTGACCATATAGATTAGACACAAATACTACGCCAGAGACTTGCAGCTTTGCATAGTTACTATCTCATGACTGTCAACCTCCCAAAAGACATACTGACCTTCCTTAATCATTGCATCATTTGGAATATGTGGTAATAGAGCTTCTTGACAACTTTTAAGCTTAAAAACTGTAGTCTGCATGTAAAAGATTCCCTTGTGCAAGCAGGCCTTGATTTCCATGTTCTTCCTGGTTGTCATTAATAGTTCTTTGCTGACCCTGCACATCTTCTTTAACATGCAAGAATGCAATCATTAGCAGTTTCTGGATTACTGTCCTGAGGATTTATCATGATCTTCATAGCCTGCCGAGTTAAAAACTTTCCCAGAGGACCAGAAGCACATTATGACACCAGCTTCCATTTTTAGCATATGTCCCAGGTTAAATTTAATATAATGATGGCTGCTTTAAAACAAACATTTCTTCCATTTAAGAATATGCTCCTTTTAATCAAAATATATATTTTTTCCAATGAGAATAAAAAATAAAATGGCAACCACGAAAAAAAGACAAAAGAAAATCGGCATGACTATCAAATAGACAATTATCTCTTCATATATTTGATTAGATCATCAGGTTAACTTTACTTGGTGAAAGTGTTGATATTATAGGGAAGCAATTTTCTGTAATTCAAGTTTTTTTTGCTGCAAAAATTCAAAATCTGAGCATGTATGGTCTCACTTACAAGTGGGAGCTAAGCCATGCGTACGCACAGTTGTACAGAGTGGTATAATGGACATTGGAGACTCAGAAGGGATGAACAAGGGAGGGGAGTGAGGGGTAAAAAAAAAAAAAAATCATCTATTGGGTGCAATGAACACTGTCTGGGTGATAGGTACACTACAAGTCCAGACTTCACCATTATACAATTTACCCATGTAACCAAAAGCCATTTGTACCCCTAAAGCTATTGAAATGAAAAATCGTTAAAACCTTCTGAGCATGTAAACAGATTATTTAGTTTTCTTCTCCTCCCTACTCAATTATTTATTTTTTGAGACTCAAAATGTCATATCTAGCCTCATCCTATTAACATACATCAGCCATTTTGACAACTGGTTCTACAATATATAAATACACTTCAGCTATTTTAACATTTGTATATACTCTTCATTGATAGATGTCATAATGTATGGTTACAAATAAGAAAATAGTCATATTATATGAGAACTGAGTTCTAGGGAAATTATCTCTGGAATTTTTCATTGTTTGTTGTCTCCTGTCAGATTATTATTATCTTATTACACTTATGGACTTATGTGCCAAAATGTCTCAAATATAAGTGGAAATGATAATGTCACAGTCTTGATTTAAATTATTGAAACTATTAGGATTTTGAGAGCAAAGGAGGCACAATGAATATTGAAAGTTAAACAGACAAAACAAGTACAGTAGCCTACCTGGTCTCCTTGCTTCTTTTTTTTTATTTTATTATTATTATACTTTAAGTTTTAGGGTACATGTGCACAACGTGCAGGTTTGTTACATATGTATACATGTGCCATGTTGGTGTGTTGCACCCGTTAACTTGTCATTTAGCATTAGGTTTATCTCCTAACGCTATCCCTCCCCCCTCCCCCAACCCCACAACAGGCCCCAGTGTGTGATGTTCCCCTTCCTGTGTCCATGTGTTCTCATTGTTCAATTCCCACCTATGAGTGAGAACATGCGGTATTTGGTTTTTTGTCCTTGCGATAGTTTGCTGAGAATGATGGTTTCCAGCTTCATCCATGTCCCTACAAAGGACATGAACTCATCCTTTTTTATGGCTGCATAGTATTCCATGGTGTATATGTGCCACATTTTCTTAATCCAGTCTATGCATCATTTCCTATCAGCTATTCTCCATCTATCAGGGTTTTTAAAAATGTGAATCAAGTCATACTACTTCCTTGCTCAAAATCCTCCAGCAGATTCTCATGAGCAATCACATTTAGAATACAATCTAAAGCATCTTTCAAACCCAAGCAGCCCCAGATGACATGGACTCTCACTATTTCTCCAAGCTGGTGACCTAATCTCCACTGCAGCTCATTGTCTGCTTCAGCCACTGGTTACCCTGCTGTTCATGAAGCCAAACATGCTTCTTTCTCAGGGATGTATTTGCTACCCCCATTGCCTAGGACACTTTTCACCCAGGTATTCATTTGGCTCTCCTATATTTCCTTCATGTCCTAGAAAGCTGTCTTTTGCAACTCATCCAAAGTATCTCCCAACCATCATATCTCAGTCTCTTTATCCTGTTTTGTTTTTCTGTTTAACATTTATCACAATTTTCATATACTTACTTATTGCCTCTCTTTTAATAGAATATATCCTTAATAAGGGCAAAGGCTTCGCTGCTTTACTGTACCCTATATCTTTCTCATTTTTAGCTGCTTTGCTTACTAAAGCCCATTTTCCAGTAGATTTCTAAAAAGAGGATCTTAAGAGATAATTATTTGAAGCTTTGCGTATATGAAAATGTCTTCAATCTATCATCCACCTACACATAATAATGAAGGCACTGTTTTATAAAATCTAGTGTGCTGCTAAGAAATGCTACCATTTTTCCCTCTTTTTTGTCACTGTAACTTTTTTCCTTCTTCATTTCTGCTGACTAAGCTCTTCTTTGTTCCTGTTTTTCTGAAATTGCTGGGAAATGTACCTTAGTGTGGGCCTCTTCCCTTTCATTATACAAGAAATTTGATGGATTCTTTCATATTGGAGACTGGAATTCTTGGGTTTTGGAGACCTTTCTTCTACTACTTTTTTGCTAATTTTCTCTTCCCTCTTTCTCTCTTTTTGGAAATCCTGTTAGAAAAATGTTGGAGATTTTTGATTTATACTCCAAATTGGTAATTGTAGCAGTATTTTTCAATTCTTAGTTTTGACTTTTTTTTACTGTTGAAGAGATGTCCTTAAATGTTTCTGCTCACCATTCTGGTGAGGGAAGGAATAGTATATAAGTAATTATCTTTGTAATTTCCAAGAGCTTCTTTGTCCTCTGATTTTGTATAGCATACATGTTTTATGCTTATATTCAGCATTGCTCTCATCCCGAAAATAAATTAGTTTTCTTTAGTCTTTGTTTCCTAGGCATTCTTTTCTTCTATTTATTTATTTCATCTCCTTTTTCACTGGCGGAGGTTTTCCCTAGGTTGCTTGTGGACCCCTAGCTGCCCTTTCCTATTTAAGTGTGAGTTGATTCATTGACAGAACTGGCCACCTGGTGGTGATTTAATGTCAATCTTGCATTTTCAGTTGAACACTTATAACTATGATATCAAAAATCTTTTTCCTAGGCTTATTTATAGTGACAAGATAGTTTGCTTAATTTTGGTGGAGGTGCACATTTACAGTTGGAGTAGGTTATGTGTACTTGTTCCTGACTTTCTGGGAACCAGGGAAGGAAAGACAGCTGAGTCCAGCATATTTATAATGCAGTGTTTCCTCTAATCCTTACTTCTCCTATTTTCTACAATATTTGGTATCTCCAAGTCCACGCTGTTTTCTAGCAGGGCATAAGCATATGAGGATGTGAGATATAGAGTTCCAAGTGCTTTTTAAGCAGATTTTCAACCAATATCCTTTTAAGCTCACTGCATTTACCTTGTTTCTCAGAGTGTCTCCAAATGATGAGATGTTCTGGGATTCTGTAGGATGGATTATTTCACTTATCATCAAGATGTCACTCTACACAAGCCTAGGTGGTGACTTTATTGACAGGACTTAATCAGTTGTCACTCATATTTGGGTTGGTTTCCCAAAAGCAAATGAGGATTTTTTTGAAAGTGGTTTATTAGGAAGTATTCCTAGGGAAAAACAATAGGTAGTTGAGGCAGTGGGATGGGAAGGGAAAGAGTTGAAGCAAGGATCTTGTGCCAACCCAAATCCCCAGATAATTATTTAGGTTAAATCTACATGGATGTTCTGGAGATCCAGTGTTGGTCCAATTATGAGACTAGGAAGCTGGTGTATTCATACTGTCGTATCTGTCAGTCATTGTGAAAGGGCCACCTGCTGCTCTTTGGCATATACTGATACACAGAGTAGGTCCCAGCATCTAAGAAACAGTTCTTTGACAGTGATGCTCTTGGCTACAGAGCATGAAGGAGCAAACATAGCCTGTGTGCATGACTTGGTAAGGGGATCAGAGGGAACATGAGCAGACTGCTAATAGCAACTAGGATAATACTTCTCTATCTACATTCTTATTTCTAAATATTTGTTAAAATTATTCTTTTCTTCTTTTCTTTTAGCGACATTGAGTCTTTACATTTTGTTTTGCCTTGCTTTTTTTTTGAATTTTTATTACATTTACTTTTATTTATTTTTTATTTTATTTTATTATTATTATACTTTAAGTTTTAGGGTACATGTGCACAATGTGCAGGTTAGCTACATATGTATACATGTGCCATGCTGGTGTGCTGCACCCATTAACTCGTCATTTAGCATTAGGTATATCTCCTAAAGCTATCCCTCACCCCTCCCCCAACCCCACAACAGTCCCTAGAGTGTGATGTTCCCCTTCCTGTGTCTATGTGTTCTCATTGTTCAATTCCCACCTATGAGTGAGAATATGTGGTGCTTGGTTTTTTGTTCTTGCGATAGTTTACTGAGAATGATGATTTCCAATTTCATCCATGTCCCCACAAAGGACATGAACTCATCATTTTTTATGGCTGCATAGTATTCCATGGTGTATATGTGCCACATTTTCTTAATCCAGTCTACCATTGTTGGACATTTGGGTTGGTTCCAAGTCTTTGCTATTGTGAATAGTGCCACAATAAACATACCTGTGCATGTGTCTTTACAGACGCATGATTTATAGTCCTTTGGGTATATACCCAGTAATGGGATGGCTGGGTTAAATGGTATTTCTAGTTCTAGATCCCCGAGGAATCGCCACACCAACTTCCACAATGGTTGAACTAGTTTACAGTCCCACCAACACTGTAAAAGTGTTCCTATTTCTACACATCCTCTCCAGCACCTCTTGTTTCCTGACTTTTTAATGATTGCCATTCTAACTGGTGTGAGATGGTATCTCATTGTGGTTTTGATTTGCATTTCTCTGATAGCCAGTGATGGTGAGCATTTTTTCATGTGTTTTTTGGCTGCATAAATGTCTTCTTTTGAGAAGGGTCTGTTCATATCCTTCGCCCACTTTTTGGTGGGGTTGTTTGTTTTTTTCTTGTAAATTTGTTTGAGTTCATTGTAGATATTAGCCCTTTGTCAGATGAGTAGGTTGCAAAAATTTTCTCCCATTTTTTAGGTTGCCTGTTCACTCTGATGGTAGTTTCTTTTGCTGTGCAGAAGCTCTTTAGTTTAATTAGATCCCATTTGTCAATTCTGGCTTTTGTTGCCATTGCTTTTGGTGTTTTAGACATGAAGTCCTTGTCCATGCCTATGTCCTGAATGGCAATGCCTAGGTTTTCTTCTAGGGTTTTTATGGTTTTAGGTCTAACATTTAAGTCTTCAATCCATCTTGAATTAATTTTTGTATAAGGTGTAAGGAAGGGATCCAGTTTCAGCTTTCTACATATGGCTAGCCAGTTTTCCCAGCACCATTTATTAAATAGGGAATCCTTTCCCCATTTCTTGTTTTTCTCAGGTTTGTCAAAGATCAGATGGTTGTAGAGGTGTGGTATTATTTCTAAGGGCTCTGTTCTGTTCCATTGGTCTATATCTCTGTTTTGGTACCAGTACCATGCTATTTTGGTTACTGTAGCCTTGTTGTATAGTTTGAAGTCAGGTAGCGTGATGCCTCCAGCTTTGTTCTTTTGGCTTAGGATTGACTTGGAGATGCGGGCTCTTTTTTGGTGCCATATGAACTTTAAAGTAGTTTTTTCCAATTCTATGAAGAAAGTCATTGGTAGCTTGATGGGGATGGCATTGAATCTATAAATTACCTTGGGCAGTATGGCCATTTTCATGATATTGATTCTTCCTACCCATGAGCATGGAATGTTCTTCCATTTCTTTGTATCCTCTTTTATTTCATTGAGCAGTGGTTTGTAGTTCTCCTTGAAGAGGTCCTTCACGTCCCTTGTAAGTTGGATTCCTAGGTATTTTATTCTCTTTGAAGCAATTGTGAATGGGAGTTGACTCACGGATCTCTGTTTGTCTGTTATTGATGTATAAGAATGCTTGTGATTTTGGGACATTGATTTTGTATCCTGAGACTTTGCTGAAGTTGCTTATCAGCTCAAGGAGATTTTGGGCTGAGACTATGGGGTTTTCTAGATATACAATCATGTCATCGGCAAACAGGGACAATTGGACTTCCTCTTTTCCTAATTGAATACCCTTTATTTCCTTCTCCTGCCTGATTGTCCTGGCCAGAACTTCCAACACTATGTTGAATAGGAGTGGTGAGAGAGGGCATCCCTGTCTTGTGCCAGTTTTCAAAGGGAATGCTTCCAGTTTTTGCCCATTCAGTATGATATTGGCTGTGGGTTTGTCATAGATAGCTCTTATTATTTTGAGATACGTCCCATCAATACCTAATTTATTGAGAGTTTTTAGCATGAAGGTTGTTGAATTTTGTCAAAGGCCTTTTCTGCATCTATTGAGATAATCATGTGGTTTTTGTCTTTGGTTCTGTTTATATGCTGGATTACATTTATTGATTTGCGTATATTTAACCAGCATTGTATCCCAGGGATGAAGCCCACTTGATCATGGTGGATAAGCTTTTTGATGTGCTGCTGGATTCGGTTTGCCGGTATTTTATTGAGGATTTTTGAATCAATGTTCATCAAGGATAATGGTCTAAAATTCACTTTTTTGGTTTTGTCTCTGCCCGGCTTTGGTATCAGGATGATGCTGGCCTCATAAAATGAGTTATGGAGGGTTCCCTCTTTTTCTCTTGATTGGAATAGTTTCAGAAGGAATGGTACCAGTTCCTCCTTGTACCTCTGGTAGAATTTGGCTGTGAATACATCTGGTTCTGGACTCTTTTTCGTTAGTAAGCTATTGATTATTGCCACAATTTCAGAGCCTGTTATTGGTCTATTCAGAGATTCAACTTCTTCCTGGTTTAGTCTTGGGAGGGTGCATGTGTCGAGGAATCTATCCATTTCTTCTAGATTTTCTAGTTTATTTGCATAGAGGTGTTTGTAGTATTCTCTGATGGTAGTTTGTATTTCTGTGGAATCAGTGGTGATATCCCCTTTATCACCCTGATTTTAGTTATTTCTTACCTTCTGATAGCTTTTGAATGTGTTTGCTCTTGCTTTTCTAGTTCTTTTAATTGTGATGTTATGGTGTCAATTTTGGATCTTTCCTGCTTTCTCTTGTGGGCATTTAGTGCTATAAATTTCCCTCTACACACTGCTTTGATTGTGTCCCAGAGATTCTGGTATGTTGTGTCTTTGTTCTCGTTGCTTTCAAAGAACATCTTTATTTCTGCCTTCATTTTGTTATGTACCCAGTAGTCATTCAGGAGCAGGTTGTTCAGTTTCCATGTAGTTGAGCGATTTTGAGTGAGTTTCTTAATCCTGAATTCTAGTTTGATTGCACTGTGGTCTGAGAGACAGTTTGTTATAATGTCTGATCTTTTACGTTTGCTGAGGAGAGCTTTACTTCCAACTATGTGGTCAATTTTGGAATAGGTGTGGTGTGGTGCTGAAAAAAAATGTATATTCTGTTGATTTGGGGTGGAGAGTTCTGTAGATGTCTATTAGGTCTGCTTGGTTCAGAGCTGAGTTCAATTCCTGGGTATCCTTGTTAACTTTCTGTCTCGTTGATCTGTCTAATGTTGACAGTGGGGTGTTAAAGTCTCCCATTATTATTGTGTAGGAGTCTAAGTCTCTTTGTAGGTCACTCAGGACTTGCTTTATGAATCTGGGTGCTCCTGTATTGGGTGCATATATATTTAGGATAGTTAGCTCTTCTTGTTGAATTGATCCCTTTAGCATTATGTAATGGCCTTCTTTGTCTCTTTTGATCTTTGTTGGTTTAAAGTCTGTTTTTATCCGAGACTAGGATTGCAACCCTTGCCTTTTTTTGTTTTCCATTTGCTTGGTAGGTCTTCCTCCATCCTTTTATTTTAAGCCTATGTGTGCCTCTGCACGTGAGATGGGTTTCCTGAATACAGCACACTGATGGGTCTTGACTCTTTCTCCAATTTGCCAGTCTGTGTGTTTTAATTGGAGCATTTAGTCCATTTACATTTAAAGTTAATATTGTTATGTGTGAATTTGATCCTGTCATTATGATGTTAGCTGGTTATTTTGCTCGTCAGTTGATTCAGTTTCTTCCTAGCCCCGATGGTCTTTACAATTTGGCATGATTTTGCAGTGGCTGGTACTGGTTGTTCCTTTCCATGTTTAGTGCTTCCTTCAGGAGCTCTTTTAGGGCAGGCCTGGTGGTGACAAAATCTCTCAGCATTTGCTTGTCTGTAAAGTATTTTATTTCTCCTTCTCTTATGAAGCTTAGTTTGGCTGGATATGAAATTCTGGGTTGAAAATTCTTTTCCTTAAGAATGTTGAATATTGGCCCCCACTCTCTTCTGGCTTGTCGAGTTTCTGCCAAGAGAGCCGCTGTTAGTCTGATGGGCTTCCCTTTGAGGGTAACCCGACCTTTCTCTCTGGCTGCCCTGAACATTTTTTCCTTCATTTCAACTTTGGTGAATCTGACAATTATGTGTCTTGAAGTTGCTCTTCTCAAGGAGTATCTTTGTGGCATTCTCTGTATTTCCTGAATCTAAATGTTGGCCTGCCTTGCTAGATTGGGGAAGTTCTCCTGGATAATATCCTGCAGAGTGTTTTCCAACTTGGTTCCATTCTCCCCATCACTTTCAGGTACACCAATCAGGTAGATTTGGTCTTTTCACATAGTCCCATATTTCTTGGAGGCTTTGTTCATTTCTTTTTATTCTTTTTTCTCTAAACTTCCCTTCTCGCTTCATTTCATTCATTTCATCTTCCATCACTGATACCCTTTCTTCCAGTTGATCCCATTGACTCCTGAGGCTTCTGCATTCTTCACGTAGTTCTCGAGCCTTGGCTTTCAGCTCCATCAGCTCCTTTAAGCACTTCTCTCTATTGGTTGTTCTAGTTATACATTCCTCTAAATTTTTTTCAAAGTTTTCAATTTCTTTGCCTTCGGTTTGACTTTCCTCCTGTAGCTCGGAGTAGTTTGATCATCTGAAGCCTTCTTTTCTCAACTCGTCAAAGTCATTCTCCATCCAGCTTTGTTCCGTTGCTGGTGAGGAGCTGCGTTCCTTTCGAGGAGGAGAGGCGCTCTGCTTTTTAGAGTTTCCAGTTTTTCTGCTCTGTTTTTTCCCTATCTTTGTGGTTTCATCTACTTTTGGTCTTTGATGATGGTGATGTACAAATGGGTTTTTAGTGTGGATGTCCTTTCTGTTTGTTAGTTTTCCTTCTAACAGACAGGACCCTCAGCTGCAGATCTGTTGGAGTTTGCTAGAGGTGCACTCCAGACGCTGTTTGCCTGGGTATCAGCAGCGGATATTGCAGAACTGCGGATTTTCATGAACCGCAAATGCCGCTGTCTGATCGTTCCTCTGGAAGTTTTGTCTCAGAGGAGTACCCGGCCGTGTGAGGTGTCAGTCTGCCCCTACTGGGGGGTGCCTCCCAGTTAGGCTGTTCGGGGGTCAGGGGTCGGGGACCCACTTGAGGAGGAATTCTGCCTGTTTGCAGATCTCCACTGCATGCTGGGAGATCCACTGCTCTCTTCAAAGCTGTCAGACAGGGACATTTAAGTCTGCAGAGGTTACTGCTGTCTTTTTGTCTGTCTGTGCCCTGCCCCCAGAGGTGGAGCCTACAGAGGCAGGCAGGCCTCCTTGAGCTGTGGTGGGCTCCCCCCAGTTCGAGCTTCCCGGCTGCTTTGTTTACCTAAGCAAGCCTGGGCAATTGTGGGTGCCCCTCCCCAGACTCGCTGCTGCCTTGCAGTTTGATTTCAGACTGCTGTGCTAGCAATCGGTGAGATTCTGTGGGCATAGGAGCCTCTGAGCCAGGTGCGGGATATAATCTCCTGGTGTGCCATTTTTTAAGCCCGTGGGAAAAGCATAGTAGTAGGGTGGGAGTGACCCAATTTTCCAGGTGCCATCTGTCACCCCTTTCTTTGACTAGGAAAGGGAACTCCCTGACCCCTTGCACTTCCCGAGTGAGGCAATGCCTCGCCCTGCTTTGGCTCATGCACGGTGCGCTGCACCCACTGTCCTGCACCCACTGTCTGGCACTCCCTTGTGAGATGAACCCGGTACCTCAGATGGAAATGCAGAAATCACCCGTCTTCTGCGTTGCTCACGCTAGGAGCTGTAGACCAGAGCTGTTCCTGTTTGGCCATCTTGGCTCCACCTCCCTAGTTGCCTTGCTTTTATCTCTGATGTCAATCCAACACAATTAACTAAGATTTGCTAGGAGAAGCCCTGAAATTATTTTATTAGTATTCTCTACTTTTCAGGAAATAAAATATGATGCAAGGGAAAATAATATGGATCATTTTAAGAATAAAGAGTTAAAATTATTGATTGCTATATATATAATATAGATCATCTAAGTTAAAACATACAGCTATTGTAATTTTTGTCTTAGATCAGTCAAGTTGGTCAAAAGTAATGTGAGGAGAAAACCAAAATATAAAAGAAAAAAGAAGACAAAATAATTTAAATTAACAGAATTGGAAATACATTAATGCTTTTCAAAGATTTATGAAGTTGGACATGAAATAATTTTAATAAAAAGTCAGTTACAATTTGATAACAATAGTATAACTTATATATGTAATTGAAATTAGTAATGCCATCACTTATTTACTAAAACAATTGATATAGAAAGACTTGAAGATTTCTTTATATATTTACAAATACTCTTAATGTTTCTTTTCATCTAGTTTTTTGAAAATTTGTAGAGGAAAGTTAAAAAAACTGACTTCAGTAAGAGCTCAACTTTATTCCCATTGAATGTAATGAATTACATAATTTCCTTTTCTAAGGGAGTGGCAACTTCTATGAATGTCTTCAAATTTTTGCCCCTAAGTAATTAATGATTACAGCTGGAAGTTTAAATGTCTAAGGCTGAAGATAAACAAGTGCAAGTGGGCCTGTTTTTGCTCTTATCAGTTGCTAGACATTCACAGATAAAATATATCTACACATATCTACACATAAAATATATCTACAAATATCTACACATATAGGTATAAACATATTTATATATTTGGGTCCAATTTGAGGTTCTACATATTTGGGGAGATTCTGTAACAAAATTGATAATGTAATAAGCCTTTAAATATCATATATTTTCCTTATCTACCTAATCAAAATTTGCTTATTTGATGGGTCTACCTCATACTACATGTCTCCACAAATCTTTCTTTGACTATCAGTGTTGTCTTGACAATTGCCTAAAGTATTTAGAAATGTGCTGTACATATCATTCAAAACCTGTAAATACTTACGGTACGGCAATTAAAGAAACAGTAATGTTTAAAATACAAAAAGTAAAAACGAATGCTTGGGATTAGAAAGATCTCAAGTAGTTTTGTAATTTTTATTTATATCTAAAAACATGAGATAGGAAATATTAACTAAACAAAAACCAGCACAGTAAATAAGTATTCACTATCTTTCAACGTTTTCCCAAAGCAAAACAGTAGAAGAAAATGAAACTATATTTATTTGATCTGAATCTGCTGTGGGCTTCTAGCATTTTAGGGAAGCTGCTGCCCCCTAAAATCAAAAGCATAAAAATAAAAAAGCAAACAAAAATCTGAAAAAGAAAATTTAAAATCACAGGATGGGCATTGTTTTCTTTCTTTTTTTTTTGAGACATGGTCTTTTTTTCTCATCCAGACTGGAGTGCAGTGGCAAGATCACAACCCACTGCAGCCTTGACCTCCAAAGGAGACGAGGTGATCCTCTCACCTCAGCCTCCTTGGTAGCTGGGCCTTCAGGCATGCACCACAATGAATGGCTAATTAACTCCGAAATGTCTTAGAAATACTACCATAATATATTTCCAAAACACATATATCCATGGAAATTTTTAAATTGTTTGGTACACAAAATTAAAGTATGTATGTAAATTGAATTGTTTTTTTTCTGAAAGATACGTTACCAGGAATCTTCCTAATCAACCAGATTTTCCCTGAGAACCTGAAATAACTCAGTGGAGAAGATGTCTGATCCATGCCTTAATGATGATGATATTTTGTTTCTTTGCAAATAAAAATACTATCACTTTTATAGTAGTTACTATGAGACAGCTACTAACAGTTAAGCAATTTGTCTAATATCACAAATACAGGAATTGGTCAAACTAGTGAATCAAACTGTCTGGCTCCTGTGTCCATGCTCTTATCTGTTTTGAATTACTACTGCTTAATGAAAAGCTTACGTGGCAATAAAAGGTATGAAAAAATATTTATCAGAAATATTTTATGACTTCAGTTATCAATAGGGTTTCTTCTCTATGGCAGCATAATTTTTTTCCAGTTGGAAAGATAAACGTGAGGATAAGCAAGGAAATCAAGACAAGTAGCTCGGAGCCTCTTGGAGGCCATAGACAGAGAAGTAAGCTGCCAGTGTGGTCTTCTGGAGTCGAAATTTAAAATGAACTAATAGGAAGGACTGGGGAAATATTAGGTAACAGATGGATAGTTTTAAAATCTTTAACATGTTTTGGGAAGAGGTAACTCTATAAGAAGAAAAAGACAAAAGAAGGCAGAATAATTTGAATTAACAATGAGAAATGCATCAATAATACTTTTCAAAAATTATGAATCTAGTATGACTTTTCACAAATAAGCTGCTATGTAGTTTTATGAGGCTCTGGTTTATCCTGTGTTCCCTATAGCCTTTTTGCCAGGGAGAGTCATGTTCTCACATGGAATTCAGCCAGGTTTTTGGGATTGTTTCGGATAAGAATATGATGAAAGGAGCAAGAAGTTTAACTTTGCAGGAATCTCCTTAGACTGAAATGTTCGGTAGCTCAACACCATTGCCCAACAAAGTAGCTAACTGAGGCTATGGTTATGACTTCAGGTATCACATCAGAGGCCTGCTCATTAGAAATAAAAGAGGAATGAACACCATTCAAGTAAGTGAGTTATTTGATGAATCACTTATGGGAATAATCTTTGTAAATCTAAGCTTTAGAAAAGTCTTTATGCTGAAAATGCAAATATCAAAAAATGATTTTCTGTCTTTTATTTTCTCTGGAAATCAAAGCATGTAGGGAGTATTCTTTGTACTAATATTCATTTTTTTCTGTTTTTGCTATATCATATTTATTGTAAATTAAAGCAATGATTGCCTAACATTATCATCCAAAAGTGGTAATGCTTAACCTTATTATAATGTTCTTTTTATAGCCCTGAAGGCATATTCAAGTATTCAGTGTAAAAGATGAACAGGGGATCAACATAGCAAAGGACTAGAAAAAACATAAATGTATTGTTGTCTCAGCTTAAATATAAAAAAAGCATGTTGCAAAGAATAGTCATTCATCCCTTGACAAAAAGAATCTAAATGAATATGTTTCCTTCTTTTCTAAAATGAAATACTAGTTTATGAATTACCTAATCCCTTAATCCAGATTGAAATCCTTTAATCCTGCTAAGAATACCCCAAAATGGGAGTTAAGAAAGGCATTTCAAATGAATTCATAATTGTACCAATAAAAGTGTACACTTTGTTTGGGGCAATCCTGTCCTCAGTTGCTTTATAGACCTTTATCTGTTCCAGATAAACAGATAAACAAACAAGAAATTAGCAGCCTCAGAATTAACAGATAGCAATTGAAACAGCTAAGAAGGCATATTTCTTTTGTTTGCTACAATATCAAATGTATAACTCAAAGTATTATACATGTATTATTTTTATTCATTGATGTATTTAGGGCTTCAACAGTGTATGTTTTGGGAAAAATTATTACAACCACTGAAAATAACATTAATAATGATGATTAAGAATAAGAAATAGGACTGACAATTTGGAATGATTCCAAGAAGCTATTGACTAGAATATATCTTGCTGGACAATAGAATTAACTCTAAACATAATAACTGGTTGGAAAAGTGCTTCATAAGTTCTGTGAATTTCATCATTTATAATTTTTTATTGCTTTTGGTTTTATCTTTGACAAATAGGGATCAAGAAATACACAGTTTTCTGCTTGGTTGGGAAACTAAAATTATATGTTTTCATATGCAAGTAGAGGAAAATGCATTATTAAATGTTGGTTACATAGAGGAACTTCATAAATATCTGTTGAGTGATTAACTATTTTGTCCTGAGCACAATAAATCATAGGGCTGGTTGAGTCCATCCTATGATTCTTTGTAACATTGCTTTTTACTGTTGTTTTTGTATTTTTGCAGTCATCCTAGAAAGGGTATTCACTTTCATGACAACTAAATATATTATGGTATTTGGGATCAGATAATAAAACAAGATAAAAATTATTAAATGAAAATATAGTATGAAATTTAGGGAATAGTAATGCATTAATATTTGTTAATTTGACAAATGTAACATGCTAATATGTGATATTAATATAGAGAATACTGGATGTGATATATAAAGACATTTTCTGTACTATCTTTACAATGTTTTTCTAAATGTGATCTATCCTAAAATTAAAAGTATATTTTTAAAATAAAAGGTAAATTTTTTTAGCTATACCAAAACTGGAAAAAAATTATCAAAAGATGATAAAGGAAATAAGATGTTTAAAAATTAAGAAATATTAAAATGTTTTATGCAGAAGAAAACTGTTGCCAGGTGGAAACCAGAACTCAAGCAATAGAATAAAGAGCAAAAGAATGGCAAATATGTGGCAAATACAAAATGTATTCTTTTAATCTCTTTAAAATATAATGTGTTAAGCAAAAATAATAAAAATGTTTGTGAGGTTAAATCTTAGAACCAAAATGTATGCTAGCAGCAGCAAAAAACTGAGAGGCAAAATAGAAGGTTGCTCATGGATGGTTCTTATACTATATATGAAGTGGTGTAATATCATTTAAAGATTGACTGTGATCGGTTGAGGATGTATAATATAAAACTTAACTAATCATTAAATGAACTAGAAGAAAAGAATAGAGCAAATAAGCAAATTTGTAAAATGGAATGATAGAAAATACTCATTTATAGAAAACAGAAAATAGGGAAAAACAGGGACAGAGGGGCATTTGGATGACAGAAAACAGTAATGTGGTAGATTTAAATCCAACCATGTCAATAACCACATTAAACTCAAATGGTACATAATCCAGTTGAAAGGAAGAGATTATCAGATTAGAAAAATCTATACCTGATCATGTGTTGAATATAAGAAGCCCAACTAAATTTAAAGGTATAAAGTGAAAAGGTGGAAAAATATCTACCATGCCAAAAGTAATCAAAACTAAAGGAGTTATATTAATATCAAATGAACTATATTGCAGAGAAAAATATTCTAACATGGATAAAGACTGTCACTTCATAAATTTATCAAAAGGACAGAAAAACCCTGACTATTTATAAACTCAGTAACAAGACTCACAGATTTACAAAGCAAAACCTCAGAGGACTGTAAAAATGAATAGACAAATTCACAATTATAATTGGTGACATCAACACTCTTCTCTCAATAAGTGATATAAAATTTTGACACAAAATCAGTAATAACATAGAAGGCTTAAACAGTCTACCAACTAATTTAACCTGCTTGATATTGGTAAAATATGCCACTCAACAATGTAGAATGACCATTCATTCTCTTCAAGGCCACATGAAACTGTTACCAGGATAGACCATATTCTGAGCAACAAAATTATGCTCAGTAGATTTAAAAGGATTCAAACTATTTAAAGTATGCTTTCTGCAAGATAATTAAATTTAAAATGAATAACAAGATATTTTTAAAATTTCCAAATATAAGAAATGAAGCATCTCTAACCAAACCATGATCAAAGACACAAAGCAAATTAGAAAATGTTTTAAGCAGAATGAATATAAATGCAGATATCAAATTTATGGAATATGGCTACAATGGGGCTTAGAGGGATACTTATAGCACTAAATGTCTGTATTAGAAAAGTAGAAAGGTCTCAAACTAATGACCTAATATTCCATTTAATAAAGCAAATAAAAAGAGGAACTACAACCCAAAATATGTAGAATAAAATAAAGATAAAAGCACAAGTAATAATATAGAAAACAATGTGTAAAATCAAATAGGCTGAGCATGATGGCTCATGCATTTAATACTAGCATTTGGGAGGCTGAAGTGAGAGGATTGCTAGAGGCTAGGAGTTTGAGATGAGCCTGGGCAACATTGTGAGACTCTGTCATCACTGTATATATATGCCAGTCATCATGGTGTGTGCCTATATTCCCACCTACTCAGGATGCTGAGGCAGGAGGATCACGTGCCCAGGAGATGGAGGAGGCAGTGAGCTATGATTGTGCAACTGCACTCAAGCCTCTGTGACAGATCAAGACCCTGTCTCTGAAAAAAAATAAATAAATCATAATATAAATCAAACAAAAAAACAGTTATTTGTAAAAATTGATATGTTGAATCTACTTCTAGCCAAATTAATCATGCAAAAAAGGGAGATGACAAAACTACCAATATCAAAATTGAGAGAGAGAGTATCCCTATGAATCAGATAAAATAATAAGTGAGAAATCTGAATAACCTGTGGCAGTTTAAAAATATTTCTATAATTCTTTATAAATCCCCTTTTGAAAAGTAGAGCTTTATTGTGCTCTTCTCAGTGAGGGCTTGATTTGGCGATTTGTTTCTAATGAATAATATAACGTAGAAATGATTATGTACCAGCTTAGATGCTACATAATGAAAGACGTGGTGGCTTCCTTCTCTCTCTTGAATCACTTGCTCTGGGAGTTTTCATATTGTGAGGACACTTAAGCACATAAGCAGCTTATGTACAGAAGCACGTGGTAAGGAAATAAGCCTTCCTGCCAACAGTCAGCAAGGAACCCAGGTCTTCTTCCAACAGCCATGTGAATGATTTGTCTTTGAACTGGATACTCTGACATTCAATTCTTTTGAGGACTGCAACCACGTGAGAGACCTTGAGCCAAAGACATCCAGCGAATCTGCTCCCGAATTCCCAACCAGGAGAGTTTGAGACAATAAATTTTGGTCATTTTAAGCATTACATATTGTGGCAATGTGTTACATAAAATAGTTAAGTATAAAAACTTTATGTCAACCAATTCGACAATTTAGATTAAATGGACAAATCCTATGAAAGATGCAAAATAATCGCATTCACTGAGGAGTAACCTGAATAAGTAGCCTGAAGAGCTTTAAATATATTTCAAAAATTAAATTTGTAATTTAAAATTTTTCCAAAAATAAAATGCCAGGCACAGAAGTTTTCTCTGGTCATTTCTACCAAAAATTAAGGAAGAAATAATAGCAATTCTATGAAAATGCTTATAGAAAATTGAAGAAAAGGAAACTTCCTCATTTATTCAATGAAGCCATATTTTCTTATACCAAAACCAGAAGAAAACATTGGAAGGAAAAAATCATCTGTTTAATTTTCACCTACCCTTATAGAGATGCAAATTTTCTTTCTCAATTTTAGTATATTTAGTGCATATCAAATATGCTAAACCATATATAAAAAGAATATATATCTGTGTGTTCAAACTTGTGATAATACTTTATGGAAAAGTGAGTTTACTCTGTGAATGCAAGATTAGTTCTACATTTGAAAATAAATTAATTCACCTTTTCAAAAGAATAAAGAAGAAAACCTATATAAGCACCCCAATGAATACGGAAAAAATATTCACCAAATTCAGTATTGATTTATGATTAAACACTGTAAACTAGGAATAGAAAATAACTTTTCTCTATGACAGGGCATATACCATAAACCTACAACTAATGTCATACTGAATGGTGAAAGACTGAATGCTCTTCCTGTAAGAAAGATTAAGAAAATAGTGGCCGAGCATAGATAATCCCAACACTTTGGGAGGCCGAGGTGGGCAGATCATGAGGTCAGGAGTTTGAGACCAGCCTGGCCAACATGATGAAACTCCGTCCCTACTAAAAATACAAAAATTAGCTGGGTGCACTCCTGTAATCCCAGCTACTTGGGAGGCTGAGGCAGGATAATTGCTTGAACCAGGCGACGGAGTTTGCAGTGAGCTGAGATCTCGGCACTCCACTCCAGCCTGGGTGACAGAGCGAGAATCCGTCTCGGGGGGAGGAAAGAAAAAAGAAAATGGATGCCCATTCTCGCTACTGTTATTCAGTGTTCTCCTAAAGGTCCAATCCAGGGCAATAAAGCAAGGAATAGAGAACAATTGCATACAGATTGAGAAAGAAGAAATAAAACTGTCTCTGTTTGCCTTAACATAATGGTCTGTGAAAGACAATTCAAAGAATCTACAAAAACTGCTATGATAAGTAATACCTGAACTTAGAAAGATTAAAGGATATAAACTCAAAATACAAGAATCAATTGCATGCTTGTATACTAGCAATAAAAAATCAGAAAGTAATTTTTAAATTAACATTTACACAGGGTCAAAAATATGAGATACAAAGTATGTGCAAGGTCTGAAGACACAAAGCTACTAAATTATGTTAAATAAAATTAAGAACAAATTAAGAGATCTATCATGTTTATGGATAAGAAGAGTCATTGTTGTCAAGGCATCACTTTTTCCCAAAGTGATAAACTCAACAAAATGTCATTAAGTCCCAACAAGACTTTTTGTGGTTAATATTGTAGTCAATATTGAAATTTATATGAAAAGATAAATAATTAGAAGCCAAAATGATTTTTCTAGAGAAAAATTAAGTTGGAGGACTCTCACTACTGGATTTTAAGATTTACTAAAAAGCTGGAGCAATCAAAAGTGTGATATTGATAAAAGGTAGAAAGAAGGAAAATGGAACAGAATGAAGAGTCCAGAAATGGAGCCACTTACGGTCAATTGATTTTTAACAAATGTGCAAAAGCAATTAAATGAAGAGAAGATACTCTTTTAAATAAATAATGCTGATACTATTGAATATATGCATACAAAGCACACAAAACAAAACAAACAAAAACCTTGATATAGTCTTCACACTCACAACCATACATGTATAACTCAAAATAAATTATAGACATGTAAATGCAAAATATAGAACTATAAAACTGTTAAAAGTGAACAGGTAAAAATCTTTGTGACTTGGAATAAGACAACAGTTTCTTAAATGCAACACTAAGTGGACGCACAATAAAAAACAATAATTCCGTAATTCATCAAAATTAAGAACTTCTGCTTATTAAAGGTCACTTTTAAGTGACTGAAAAGAAAACAGTGAGGGAAAATAAAAGCCAGTTGGGGAGAATATTTGCAAATCACCTCTCTAACAAACGACTTGTATAAAGAACTCTCAAAATTCAATACTCCGTATATAACAAGGCTTCCCTTTGGTAAAACTTTGTCACATTTTCATTACTTTTCTATTCTCACCCATAACCTTCTTGAGGTCCTAGGCTTTTTTCAAGATTCTCCTCAAAGCATTTTCAGCTTTAACTTATCACCTAGTCTCAATGTCAGTGTCACAGGTGTTAGGTGTTTTTATGTCTACTCTCCACTTTTAGGTGCCGAAATCTGTATTATTTGTCTATTTTTGCATAAAAATCTAACTCAAAACTTAGTGGCTTAAAACAACAATAATCATGCTTCACTTACATGACTTACATGACTTAGTGATGCTGAAAGGCCACTCAGCTTGGTTGTGATCCTCTCCGTGTGGACCTCTATACCTGCTGCTGGGGCTTCCTCACACCATGGAGACTTCTGCTAAAAGTGACAGTCCTAGCAGAGCAAAGAAAAAGTGCATGACCTTTTGATCACCTAGTTTATAGGACAGTATTCATAATGGGAAATATTATTACATTTTTGGAAAATACACTCTGCCACATCCAGTATACCTGATAGTAACTACAGTATTTATGTG
This sequence comes from Pongo abelii, assembly GCF_028885655.2. Lineage (NCBI taxonomy): Eukaryota > Metazoa > Chordata > Mammalia > Primates > Hominidae > Pongo > Pongo abelii. The sequence goes on from NC_071998.2 coordinate 47,673,102, forward strand.
AATTGGCAACAATTCTGAGCCCGAGTTTTCTTATCTTTAAAAGTAGATAATAACAATATAATCTCAATTATAGATTTGTTGCAAACTAAGAGTGAGGTAATGTTTGTGAAGTATGTAACTCGTTGCTAACACATGCTGTTAAATATCTAATACTTGGTGGTTGTTATCACCATCACCATTGATGTTATTACCACTACATTTGTTCCTTCTTGGTACTCCTCACTAGTTGGTCTTCTTATATTTAAATTTGAAATGCAAATTTCCAGAAATGCTCTGCTATCTATTATATCTTTTAAATCGTATAACTTTGGGAAACCTTATTCAATTTTCTATTTTCAGTTATCACTTAAATGCAATAAACTTCCAAATATATATCTTAGGTCAAATTCGCCCTCTTAAAATTTAGAACTATGCTTTTACAAGCATGTGTTTCTTAAGGATGAGAATACATTCTGAGAAATGCATTGTTAGGTGATTTGATTCTTGTGTAAACATCACGGAGTACACTTATGTAAACTTAGATCAGAGAGCCTATTTATTATACACCTAGGCTATATGATATAGCTATTGCTCCTAGGCTATAAAACTGTACAGTGTGTTATTGTACTGGATACTATAGGCAATAATAACTCAATAGTAAGTATTTGTGTATCTAAACATATAAATAGTGCAGTAAAAATATGGTATTAAAGATTAAAAATGGTACATTTGCATAGGGTACTTACCATGAATGAAGCTTGAAGAACTAACTGAAAGTTGCTCTGAGTGAGTCAGTAAATGAGTGGTGGTAAATCTGAAGGCCCAGGACACAGTATACTTCTGTAGGCTTTATAAACTCTGTATAATTATGGTGCGATAAATTTATTTTAAAATACCTTTTTCTTGACCAGGCATGGTGGCTCACTCCTGTAATCCCAGCACTTTGGGAGGCTAAGGCGGGCAGATCATGAGGCCAGGAGATCGAGACCATCGTGGTTAACACCGTGAAACCCCGTCTCTACTAAAAATACAAAAAGCCGGGTGTGGTGGTGGGCGCCTGTAGTCCTAGCTACTCGGGAGACTGAGGCAGGAGAATGGCATGAACCTGGGAGGCGGAGCTTGCAGTGAGCCGAGATCACACCACTGCACTCCAGCCTGGGTGACAGAGAAAAACTCCATCTCAAAAAAAAAAGAAAACAAAAAAAAAAAATGAAAAAACCTTTTTTCTTCAATAATAAATTTGCCTTAGCTTATTGTAACTTTTTTGCTTTATAAACTTCATTTTTTAAACTTTTTGAGTCTTTTGTATTCATACTTAGCTTAAAATACAAACACATTGTATAGTTGTACAAAATTTTTTTTATATCCTTTTTCTATAAGCTTTTTCTATTTTTAAATTTTAAATTTTTTTTTTTACGTTTTAAACATTTTTGTTAAAAACTATGACATAAACACACATGTTAGCCTAAGCCTACAAAGGGTCAGGATCATCAGTATCACTGTCTTCCACTTCTACATCTTGTCCCACTGGAAGCTCTTCAGGTGCAAAACCATGCATGGAGCTCTCACCTCCTATTATAATAATGCCTTCTGCTGGAATGTCTCCTGAAGGACCTGCCTGATGTTGTTTTACAGTCAACTTTTTTAAAAAAATAAACAGATGGAATACAGTCCAAAATCACAATAAAAAGTATAGTATAGTAAAGACATAAGCCAGAAACATAAGTCATTTACCAACATTATCAAGTATTGTCTACTGTGTATAACTATATGCACTATATTTTTATATGACTGGAAGCACAGTACATGTTTTTACACTAGCATCACCACAAACACATGAGCATATGACTGCAATGACTATGACATCATTAGGCAATAGGAATTTTTCAGCACTGTTATAAATCTTATGGGACCACCATCTTTTATATGTGGTCCATCATTGACCAAAACATCATTATGTGGCACATGACTATACCCGCATTTTAAGACATTTCCAAGTGTCTTTCCCAAAACATATCTCAAATTTTACCCATTAATGAACTCATAATTGCCCCTTGCTCCCAAGCATCTTCCTAGGCCTTATTTCCTTTATTAATCAAAGGGCATTAGCACCCACCGTCAGGCTGCCTCAGTCAGAAACTTGTTCGTACTTAAAGACATTATTCTATCACCAAGAGCAATAAACTTTTCTTTCTAATGTCTACCCCACTGACATCCTATCCTCTATTATTATTTCCACTGTTTATATTTTGACACTCACCATTTTTTCTTAGAGTAAAGCAGTAGATGCTTAACTAGTCTCTGCCTCCAGTTGGACTCTGCTCTAGTCTTCCTACACATACTGACCTAGAGATCTCTTTGAACACAATCTTCATCACAAAATTTCCTTTTTAAAAAAGGATTTCAATTGCTTCAAAAGATTTCAGAATAATATTCAATTAGTTTAGCTTTATCTACACTGTGTCTCTACCTCTTATACCTCATCTTATTCTACCCTATCCCTCAATCTATGCTCAAGCCATAGCCACAATGACTTGAATATTCTGCCCTTGCATTATGCTATTTAACACCAGCATGCTTGTTAATATTATGTGGAATATACTCTCTTTCCAAACCCAAGGTACAATATGTATTCAAATAGCTTCAATTCATTCTTAATTACCACATTTTTATCTGCTCATAAACATTTCCCTTGATCCTTAACTTTTAAGCCCTGCCTAATGTAACCCCAATACAAATGCTTTTACCTTGTGATTCAGTAATTCTCCAATACAAACTTATCATAACATGGGTTATAATAAAACATCACTTTTAATTTGCTTTATTAATTCTAGAATCTATTTGTTGCCAATTGAGGGTCAAAACTATGTTTAACCTGTCCTCGTAATTTTTTTTTTGAGACGGAGTCTTGCTCTGTCACTCAGGCTGGAGTGCAGTGGCATGATCTCAGCTCACTGCAAGCTCCCCCTCCCAGGTTCATGCCATTCTCCTGCCTCAGCCTCCTGAGTAGCTGGGACTACAGGTGCCCACCACCACACCCAGCTAATTTTTTCTATTTTGTTTTTTTTTTTAGTAGAGACGGGGTTTCACCATGTTAGCCAGGATGGTCTTGATCTCCTAACCTCGTGATTTGCCCGCCTCAGCCTCCCAAAGTGCTGGAATTACAGGCGTGAGCCACCATGCCCGGCCCAAGTTGTCCTTGTAATTTTCATGGCAAGGTCAATCCTGGAACTTCAAAGTTTTTAAATAGATGTGTGCCAGATAAAATAATCAAATGGTTAAAAAAAAAAAAAGTTTTTTAGAGTGAAACAATATTATGTCCAGAATTAGTGGGTTCTTAGTCTCACTGACTTCAAAAATGAAGCCACGGACCCTCGCAGTGTTACAGTTCTTAAAGGCGGAATGTTTGCAGTTTGTTCTTTCCTCCCATCTGGAGTTGCTCATTCCTCCCGGTGGGTTTGCTGTCTCACTGACTCAGGAGTGAAACTGCAGACCTTCACAGTGAGTGTTACAGCTCATAAAAGCCGGCAGACCCAAAGAGTGAAACCAAAGAGTGAATATTTATTGCAAAGAGCAAAAGAACAAAGCTTCCACATGACAGAAGGGGACCTGAGTGGGTTACCACTGCTGGGTCAGGCAGCCTGCTTTTATTTCTTTATCTGGCCCCACCCACATCCTGCTGATTGGTCCATTTTACAGAGAGCTGATTGGTCTGTTTTACAGAGAGCTGATTGGTCTGTTTTGACAGGGTGCTGATTGGTGCATTTACAATCCCTGAGCTAGACACAAAAGTTCTCCAAGTCCCCACCAGATTAGCTAGATACAGAGAGTTGATTGGTGCATTTACAAACCTTGAGCTAGACACAGGGTACTGATTGGTGTGTTTACAAACCTTGAGCTAGACACAGAGTGCTGATTGGTGTATTTACAATCCCTTAGCTAGACATAAAGGTTCTCTAAGTCCCCACTAGACTCAGGAGCATAGCCGGCTTCACCCAGTGGATCCTGCACTGGGGCCGCAGGTGGAGCTGCCTTCCAGTTCTATGCCATGCGCCCATACTGCTCAGCCCTTGGGTGGTCAATGGGACCCGGCGCCCTGGAGCAGGGGTTGGTGCTTGTTGTGGACGCTTGGGCCATGCAGGAGTCCATGGTGGGAGGCGGGAGGCTCAGGCATGGTGGGCTGCAGGTCCTGAGTCCTGCCCGGTGGGGAGGCAGCTGAGGCCGGGCGAGAATTGAGCACAACACCAGCAGGCCGGCACTGCTGGGGGACCTGGCGCACCCTCTGCAGCTGCTGGCCCGGGTGCTAAGCCCCTCACTGCCTGGGGCCGGTGGTGCTGGCCAGCCTCTCAGAGTGTGGGGCCTGCCGAGCCCACGCCCACTGAAAACTCCCGCTGGCCTGCAAGTGCGGGGCGCAGCCCTGGTTCCCACCAGCGTCTCTCCCTCCACACCTCCGTGCAAGCTGAGGGAGCGGGCTCCGCCTCAGCCAGCCCAGAAAGGGGCTCCCACAGTGCAGTGGCGGGCTTAAGGGCTCCTCAAGCGCGGCCAGAGCGGGCGCAGAGGCTGAGGAGGCGCTGAGAGCAAGCAGGGGCTGCAAGAGCTGCCAGCATGCTGTCACCTCTCAATATGATATATATAGGATCACATTTTACTTTCAATTGAAAGGTTCATGCACACAGACATTTATCCTAATAATTTATCAGAAATGAAACAAATAAATGAAATGTAAGTGTAGTGACATATTTCATCGTTAGTGTATTTTTTCCAAGTTTATAATCCCAACGTGTCACTCTCTGAAGAGCTTAGCTATATGTTGAAAGCTTTTTCAAGGACCAGGAAATGTCATTCACCCCAGTGCTTACAAATGTGTATGTTCCTTAATTCATCCATCTTGCCTTATTTAAATTGGAATTTTCATTGAAATTTCATATATGAATATATTTATACAAAAATTCAGAAGTCTCCAGTTCATTAATTTCCTCTACATTTTGACTCTTCCTTAGAGAATTTATTTAAGAACTTTGCTGGAAAGATAATCATGAAGAAAAGTAGTGCGCTGACAGTTTAAATGAGAGAAATAAAAACCTTGGTTTCACAACAGTGGAAAGAAGTCCTTCAGGCAAGATGCCCTGAAGTAGGAGTATGGGAAATGAATAGAGGAGACAACAGCATAACCTGCAGTGTCTGAAACATGGTTCAGGCTGCAATTATTGAGTTTGTTAATAACTACAGTTACTGATATGAACATATTCGCTAGATCTAAGGATTCCTACTCCAAAGCAAAAGAGACATGAATACACACAAACATACCCATTAAACTGACCTAGCTATGACAAACCAGTAATTCACACATTTTATATTTCTTTTGAAATTAATAGTATAAATATTGTTGTTCCCCAAATACTTTGCCCAGAGATAAATATATGAGAAATTTAGAATAGCTGGATATTTCCTTATTACTTTAGAAGGCATAGAGCTGTCAAGTTTCCAATAAAAAGAAGTCATAGTATTTTAATTTTTACATCTTTTTGGTACCATGCTAATCCATTTTAATATAAGAAGTATTTTCTCTGTTGTACTTTGAAAAGATACTATGTTATAATGTAGGTTGCAGAAAACAAATGCAAAGTGTCACAGAACAAAATTTTGACAAGTTGAATTTTAAAGACCTGGTTAGCTTTTATTAAGGATTTATGAACAGGGCAGCACTCCATTTATGAAACAGAAAGACATTCCACTGGGAGTGACAAAACAGTCAGTTTTTTTTAAGGTAGCTTGAGTTGGATCAAGGAAATAACAGAGTGAGAAAAGCAGATTTGTTAACATCAGGTTACTTCAGGTTACTTTGTTTGCATGGGTTAAAGCAGAGGGGACTTTATTATACTGAGTCAGGTTGACTGGCCCCCTTTTGATTGGTTGCTGTGAATCTCCTGTATTTGTTGTTCTTGTTGTTATTTGTTTCTTTGCTTGTTTGTTTTCCAGAAAACTGATCTGGCTATATATATTATAGCCTTGGCTATAATCTCTCAATTTTTGGAAGGTCAGATCTTACAAGTCAACAGCTTATGTTTAGGTTTGGTGATGTGAAACCTTCGCATTAGTGACTCCCTTTTGGTTTGGTATATTGGGGTCTAGTGCAGGAGCTCAGTCCAGAAAAAAAGCCTCCCATAAATTTTATTTAACAAAGGCAAAGCCTTATAGACTACCAGTTTATAAGGGAGGGTAATTCCAGAGAGCAGAAGGTAAAAAATAATGAGGCAGGGAAGGAGAAAAGTCACTTTAAAGATCAATTACTAGAGTTAAGTGAGACTGCTTGCTCAGTTTTGCATAATTATCTTCTAAAAGTCCATAGACACGACTTTTTCTCAGGGTAGACTCTGGAGCTGAGGGAGGAACTCACACAGAGTTAATCACAATAGCCAAGGGCTGGGATATAGAAAGTTACCAGAGGTTCCAGAGACAGGAGAGCAGTGAGGCTGAGGTGATCTGATGTGTAACATAAAAGGTGTCTGATACCGAGTATCTAAGTTTTATCCAGACTCTTGTTTCTGGAACTGCTGCACTAAATGTCAATACTGTGCCTCTTCTTTCTAATTATTGTTATCATTATTATTTACATACTCCATGACTGTTTGCAAGATTACATTGTGACATGGCTAATATGATTACTTTGCCCTCTGTGTGCACAATACAATGGACATCAAGATTGCTGCTGATTATAGGAATAGCTTAAGTGATAAGAAATTCTGTACTGCAATTCAGTTACTATGTTCAGGGATTGGATTTTCTCATTTATAAATCTTGGAAAAAGTGGAGAAATTGTCCATTGTTTTCATTTCTTATTCATTCCATCAGTGAGTGAACATTGATGAGGGGTATCCTGCTACTTTGGGTAACAGGGAGTCTTCAGTTTATAAAAGATCTCTAAACTACAGGGCAAAGCATACTAATTTGTTCTTAACATAAAAAAGAAGAATGCATCAGATTCGTTTCATCCTTGGGAGGATTACATGGAAGTCTGAGAGTTGGAAGTTCATGTAAAAGAAGGCACTTATTCTTCTTTTAATAACCAAATGTCAGGATATTTTTGCTTTCAAAACTGGAGATTAAATGAACTTTGCACACAATCTGATCCATTTATTATGTGCTCAGTGTAAACTGAAATGTAGGAGATCATTAAAAGTACAAGAAATCGCTCATGTACAATACATAAGAAGGATAGATAATTTGGTTCTCTGGAGCTATGTAAGCATAATATTTCTTTGAAAATACCATCCCTGTTTTATCTATCCTGGTGGTATATCCTCTACTCTACCTTCATACGCGTTATCTCTAGCTGTCTCTTTTACAGTCTACAAATTATTTTGTCAGTCTTTCTCTTGAGCTCAGCTGAATTTTAAGATCAATGAACTTACTTGCCAATTTGACAGGGCTATCAGTTGTTGTAGCAATTAATTAAGCCTTACAAATTATTTTAACCCATGACTATGAGTCACTACACTGCGTAATTGCCACTCAATCACAGAGTCAAATTTCTCTGAAATTAATGCTGTATTCCACAAGGGAGACAATTTCAACCAGTCTGTCCAGTTGCTAATTTTCTGAGCATTTCCTTAGGCATAACTTTGAAAAATATTAAATCTTCAACATAGGATCTTACTTTTCCGAAAGCATTTGAAAATATTCTTCTCTCTTTCAAAGCCTAATTTGGAATCAAGCAAAAAAATGTTTACCAGGAAGCATTTTCTGTCCTTGAGGTATTCAGCACGAATTTGGGGGAGATAAACCAACTGGAGGACAGGATATAGGAGAAAAGCATACACAATGTGCACATATGCAAACATACACACCCACATTTTTATTTATCTGGTTCATTGACTTTGATGAAAATTATAGCCAAGAAAGAGAAACTGGTAATGTGAACAACTTTTTGGCTGATCTTCACACATAAATATCACTCACCATGACAAGCTGACTTGGAAACTAACAATCTATCCACCTGTAAAAATATATTTCGATTCGCTTGGTGCTAGGAACCATTCTTCACAAGGAAGGCTTTAGCAGACACCTCGCCTTCATGATTGTATGGCAAAATAGCAGAATTGGAGTTTCCTGAATCACGATTTGTGCCTGGATTTTTAGTTTAAGCTGCAAAATGCATGCAATGTATCAATATATGATATGTCTTTGAAATAGCTATTTTGAAATGACATGCTTCCTTTTCTAAGTACCTAACTCTATGTGTTCATTCTCAGCAGGAGAGCTACCTCCCCATTCTTGTATTCATGTGAAAGAGTGAGTTGTCATAAGAAAGAGAAAAAAATATATATTATGTTATAAGGAAAAATCATCTTCCTTGTAGAAATGGAGACTAATATTCCAGAGGCTGGAGCTGGTATAAAAGAATCCACTTAATAATTATCTAATAGATCTCCTTGAAGAGGTCCTTCACATCCCTTGTAAGTTGGATTCCTAGGTATTTTACTCTCTTTGAAGCAATTGTGAATGGGAGTTCACTCATGATTTGGCTCTCTGTTGGTCTGTTATTGATGTATAAGAATGCTTGTGATTTTTGTGCATTTATTTTGTATCCTGAGACTTTGCTGAAGTTGCTTATCAGCTTAAGGAGATTTTGGGCTGAGACAATGGGGTTAACTGGATCCCTTCCTTACACCTTATACAAAAATTAATTCAAGATGGATTAAAGACTTAAACGTTAGACCTAAAACCATAAAAACCCTAGAAGAAAACCTAGGCATTACCATTCAGGACATAGGCATGGGCAAGGACTTCATGTCTAAAACACCAAAAGCAATGGCAACAAAAGCCAAAATTGACAAATGGGATCTAATTAAACTAAAGAGCTTCTGCACAGCAAAAGAAACTACCATCAGAGTGAACAGGCAACCTACAAAATGGGAGAAAATTTTCGCAACCTACTCATCTGACAAAGGGCTAATATCCAGAATCTACAATGAACTCCAACAGATTTACAAGAAACAAACAACCCCATCAAAAAGTGGACAAAGGACATGAACAGACACTTCTTAAAAGAAGACATTTATGCAGCCAAAAAACACATGAAAAAATGCTCACCATCACTGGCCATCAGAGAAATGCAAATCAAAACCACAATGAGATACCATCTCACAGCAGTTAGAATGGCAATCATTAAAAAGTCAGGAAACAACAGCTGCTGGAGAGGATGTGGAGAAATAGGAACACTTTTACAGTGTTGGTGGGACTGTAAACTAGTTCAACCCTTGTGGAAGTCAGTGTGGCCATTCCTCAGGGATCTAGAACTAGAAATTCCATTTGACCCAGCCATCCCATTACTGGGTATATACCCAAAGGACTATAAATCATGCTGCTATAAAGACACATGCACACGTATGTTTATTGCGGCATTATTCACAATAGCAAAGACTTGGAACCAACCCAAATGTCCAACAATAATAGACTGGATTAAGAAAATGTGGCACATATACACCATGGAATACTATGCAGCCATAAAAAATGATTAGTTCATGTCCTTTGTAGGGACATGGATGAAATTGGAAATCATCATTCTCAGTAAACTATCGCAAGAACAAAAAACCAAACACCGCATATTCTCACTCATAGGTGGGAATTGAACAATGAGAACACATGGACACAGGAAGGGGAACATCACACTTCGGGGACTGTTGTGGGGTGGGGGGAGGGGGGAGGGATAGCATTGGGAGATATACCTAATGCTAGATGATGAGTTAGTGGGTGCAGTGCACCAGCATGGCACATGTATACATATGTAACTTACCTGCACATTGCGTGCATGTACCATAAAACTTAAAGTATAATAATTAAAAAAAGAAAAAAAAAAATTATCTAATAGATTCCTGTCGCTGTACTAGCTGCTTTATAGACACATCCTCTACTCTTGCAACAACTTTGAAATGAAGCTAATAATATCTGTGTGTGTGTGTGATCACATGAGAAAGCTGAGGCTCAGAAAAGTTACACAATCGTGTAACCTCTTACAATTGATAAGTGGAATAATCCTTCCACCAGCTTTGACCCTTCCAAACCATTTGTCACACTTAATCTGGTTATATCACATCCTCACCTAAAATCCTTTTATTTCCTATTGCCTAAATCATGAAGTCCAAAGCAAGATTTTTCTTTACCTGCATCTCCAGCATCATCTGTCAACTCCATGCACTTTGCACTGAGTTACATCAATAGTTAATTACTTGTGGTTCCCAGAGAAAAACTCTGATCCTTGTTTATGCCAAGATTCAGCATATCCCTCACCTCTTGCCTGAGAGATCTGGTGCTTGTCTTCCTGAACCACGCTGCCCAATCCAGCATACTTATATTATTCCTGATTAATTTCTCATATCATCACAATTCAGATAAGGATTTATTTACTTTTTGAGACTTTCTAAGACCCTAGCTTTGTTTCCATTTTATTATTATTATTATTATTATTATTGTTTGCTTAGCCACCTGTGCTTACATTTTATCTTATGGTTGCATTATTGTCTATTGATATATCTGCCCCACATGCTAGACCTTGGTTGTTTGAAAGACAGCCAAGAGTTATAGCTCTAGTTGTCACTCTATAGCTTTAGAACTAGCAAGTTACCTGGTACTTCACAGACATTAAGTAAAATTGCATGAAACAAATGGATAAATTGGACCAACCTGCACTAGGTGTCAAAGTAAATACAGCCATGAATATTGGGTTTAGAAGATAGTTTTTGCCTGGGCATGGTGGCTCACGCCTGTAATCCCAGCACTTGGGAAGCTGAGGCGGGCGGATCACCTGAAGTGAGGAGTTCGAGACCAGGCTAGCCAACATGGTGAAACCTGTCTCTACTAAAAATACCAAAAATTAACCGGGCATAGTGGTGGGCGCCTGTAATCCCAGTGACTCAGGAGGCTGAGACAGGAGAATCGCTTGAACCCAGCAGGAGGTGGTTGCAGTGAACCAAGGTTGTGCTATTGCACTCCAGCCTGGGCAACAAGAGTGAAACTCCATCTCAAGAAAAAAAAAAAAGAAAGATAGTTTTCCATCTGTGATGAATAATAATCAAATAAGGATATCCCTGCAAATAAATGATTGAAAAAATAATTTAAAATCTTGCTGATTTTAGAAGAAGCCTCAAAGAAGAGAAGATTTATCAGATTAAGTATCTATTATACAACATTCACCGTCTTTTATAATTATGGCAATATTAATCAAATTGTTTTGATTTTTATTATTTTTTATACTTATGTCTTAGCAAACCAATAATGATTTCATAAAGCATATAGCTAGAACATTTCTGGGGTTGCTGAGGTCTATCTTATATGTTTGGTAAACTTACAAGAAAGGCAAACACTCTCACAGAGAGAAATTTGTTTTGAGGAGAATGGGCTACAGTTAGTGATTTTGAGAACAGTGTAGCATATGCTTCTCAAAGTGTTCTCCAACCCTCCCCACAGAACACAGATCCTGGGGCAAGGGTATGGCAATCATAAACTTGGTTTAAAAGTCATTTTGGTCCTGCCATTCCAGCTGCCACCATCATGGTGCAGAAGCTTAAGTTCCATGTGCAGAAACTGCTGAAGCAGGTGGACTTCCTGAATTGGGAGGTCACTGATCACAACCTGCATGAGCTGTGCATACAGTGGCATTACCAGCTGAAGCAGTGGGGGGACAACAGGTGCTACAATCAGCTGAGCCATGCCATGTGTAAGAGAGCATGGCATGCCTGTGAGACCTGCCTGAGCATGACCCATTCTGCATGTGTGTTTCAGCTGCACTGCTAGATAAGCTGTATGCTCTCAGCCTGGTGCCTACACGTGGCTCAATCAAGCTCTGTTACTTAATTATGGCCTCATTCTTCTGCCACCACTGACTGTCTACTATGCCACTCAAGCTGTACATCATGAAGCACCTTCAGGCTGCTGTGGCCTTTGCAGAGCAAGGCCATGTGTGCATGGGCCCTGACATGGTTACCCACCCTACCTTCCTTGTTATGTGCAGAACGGAGGACTTTGTCACCTGGGTCAACTCATCTAGGATCAAGCAGAATGTGCTGGAATACAACCAGGAGCACAATAACTTTGATCTGGAAGTCTACTGGATCTCCTACTCTCTCCAATACTCTCTTTTACAAATGGGAAAACTGAGGTCTGGTGCTGGAGATTCTATGAAGGTGCTCTCCCCAAGAGATTTAGCCAATCACAGGTTCTTAACAACTTGATTCCTCAATGGTAGGCCCCGCACAGGGCTACAGGGGTTCTGTCCTTATTTTCCTTGAAACTTTCTTAGAACTTTGACTATTATTATTAAATCACTGTGCTTTGGGGAACAGTGGGAAGCAGTTTGGTGTTGCACTGGGGAATTGCTGCCTTCTTGTGTTGGAAACTCTGTAGTATAAAGCAAAAAATCCACACCCCCACTCTCTGTTTTCATTTACCATTTTGTAGCTGGACTGGTTCAAATTGTTTAGCTCAAATTTTGCTCCTTTTCTTGTTAAGCAGTGTACAGATGATGGAGAGTTTGGGCTCAAGATTTCATAAAATGAGTGACTACCAGACCTTCCTTACAAGAGATCTAGAAAGGAGCACTAAATATAGAAAGGAAAGACCTCTACGAGCTAATACAAAAATACACTTAAACACAAAGGCCAGTGTCACTGTAATGCAACCACACAAACAAGCCAACATAATAACCAACTAGAAATACAATGACAGGATCGAATCCACTAATATCAATACTAACATTGAATGTAATTGTGGTAAATGTCCTGCTGAAAAGGACCAAAGTGGCAAACTGTATGAAAAAGCAAGACCCAATGGTATGCTGTCATCAAGAGATCCATCTCACATGTAATAACAAAATAAAGGGATGAAGGTAAATCTACCAAGCAAATAGAAAATGTAAAGAAGCAGGGATTCCAGTCCTAATTTCAGACAAAACAGATTTCAAACCAACAAAGATCACAAAAGATCAAGATGGCATTACATAATGGTAAACAGTTCAATTCAACAAGAACATCTAACTATCCTAAATATATATGCACCTAACACAGAAGCACCCATATTCGTATAGCAAGCACTTGGAGATGTTCAAAGAGACATAGGCTCCCACACAATAATAGTGGAAGACTTCGACACTCTGCTGACAGTATTAGACAGGTCATCAAGGCAGAAAATTAACAAAGATATTCTGGACCTGGACTCAACATTGGACCAAATGGATTTGATAGATCTCTACAGAATTCTTCATCCCAAAAAGCCAGATTATACATTCTTCTCTTTGCTGCATGGCACATACTCTAAAATTGACCACATAATTGAACATAAATCAATATTCAGCAAACACAAAGGAACCAGAATCATAACAAACACACTTTTGAATCTCAGTCCAATAAAAATAGAAGTCACAACTAAGAAAGTCACTCAAAACCATGCAATTACATGGAAATTAAACAACGTGCTTCTGAATAAAATTTAAGCTCAAATCAAGAAGATATTTGAAAATAATGAGAACAGAAATACAACATACCAGAATCTCTAGAACACAGAAAAGGCAGTGTTAAGAGAGGAATTCACAGCCCTAAATGCCCACATCAAAAAATTAGAAAGATCTCAAATTAACCTAACATTACAAGTGAAAGAATAAGAGAAGCAAGAGCAAATCAAAGATAGCAGAAGACCAGAAATAACAAACATCAGAACTGAACTGAAGGAAATTGAGACATGAAAACCTATTCAAATGATCAATGAATCCAGGAGCTTTTTTTTTTTTGAAAAAATTAATAAGATATATAGGCCACTAACTAGACTAATAAAAAAAGAGAAAAGCTCCAAATGAATACAATTAGAAATGATGAAGGAAATGTTACCACTGACCCCACAGAAATACAAGCAACCATTAGAATCTACTATGAACACCTCTATACATGTAAACTAAAAAGTCTAGAAGAGATGGATAAATTTCTGGACACATATACCCTCCCCAGACTGAACCAGAAAGAAATCTATTCCCTGAACAGACCAATAACAAGCTCTGAAATTAAATGAGTAATAAATAGCCTACCAACCAAAAAAAAAAAAAAAAGCTGAAGTCCTGATGGATTCACAGATGAATTCTACCAGATGTACAAAGAAGAGCTGGTACCATTCCTACAGAAACTATTCATAAAAGTTGATAAGGAAGGAATCCTCCCCAAATCCTTCTATGAAGCCAGCATCATTTTGATACCAAAACCTGGCAAACACACACACATACACACAAAGAAAACTTCAGGCCAGTATCCTTGATGAACATTGATGCAAAAATCCTCAACAAAATACTTGCAAACCAAATCCAGCAACACATCAAAAAGCTTATCCACCATGAGCAAGTAGGCTTTATCCCCAGGATGCAAGGTTGGTTTAACACATGTAAATAAATAGATGTGATTCACCACATAAACAGAACTAAAGACAAAAACCACGTAATTATCTCAATAGACACAGAAGGATCTTTTGATAAAATTTAACACACCTTCATGTTAAAAACTCTCAACTAGGTATTGAAGGAACATACCTCAAAATAATAAGTGGTATTTATGACAAACCCACAGCCAACATTATACTCAGCAAAGGCTGGAATTATTCCTCTTGAAAAATGGCACAAGACTGTTATGTCCTCTCTCACCACTCCTCTTCAACATAATATCAGAAGTCCTGGTCAGAACAATAAGGCAAGAGAAAGAAAGAAAGTGCATCCAGATAAGAAGAAAGAAAGTCAATCTATCTCTATTTGCAGGCAACATAATTCTGTATCTAGAAAACCCCATAGTCTTTTTCCTAAGGCTTCTTCAGCTGCAAAACAACTTCAGCAAAGTTTCAGGATACAAAATCAGTTTACAAAAATCTCTAGCATTCTTATATCCCAACAGCCAATCCAAGAGCCAAATAAGAAAGGCAGTCCCATTCACAATGGCCACAAAAGGATAAAATACATAGAAATAGAGCTAACCAGGGAGGTGAACTATTTCTACAGTGAGAATTACAAAACATTGCTTAAATAAATCAGAGAAGACCAAAAAAAAAAAAAATGGAAAACCATCCCATGCTCATGGATAGGCAGCATTAATATCACTAAAATGACCATACTTCCCAAAGCAATTTACAGGTTCAGTGCTATTCCTATAAAACTACCAATGACATTTTTCACAGAACTAGAAAAAAACTATTACAACTCAAAACAAGTGCCCAAATAGCCAAAGCAATCCTGAGCAAAAAGAGCAAAGCTGAAGGCATCACTTTACTTGACTTTGAACTATAGTAAAGGGTGACAGTAACCAAAACAACATGGTACTAGTACAAAAACAGGCACATAAACCAATGGAACAGAATAGAGATACCAGAAATAAGGGTATACACCTATGGCCATCTGATATTTGATAAAGCTGACAAAAACAAGCAGTGGGGGAAAGACTCCTTACTCAGTAAGTGGTGCTGGCATAGCTGGCTAGCAATATGCAGAAGACTAAAGCTGGACCGTTTCCTTACACTGTATACAAAAATCAACTCAAGATTGATTAAAAATTTAAATGTAAAACCCCAAACTATAAACACCCTGGAAGACAACCTAGGCAATACCATCCTGGACATAGGAACGGGCAGATATTTCATGACAAAGCCCACAAAAGCAATCACAACAAAAACAAACATTGACAAGTGGGATGTAATTAACTTAAGAGCTTCTGCACAGCAAAAGGAACTATCAACGGAGTAATTAAACAACATAAAGAATGGGAGAAAATATTTGCAAGCTATGCATCTGACAAAGGCCTAATATCCAGTATCGTACTACCATAAAGACACACACACAGGAATGTTTATTGTAGCACTATTCACAATAGTGAAGACATAGAATCAATCTAAATGCTCAACTATGACAGACTGGATAAAGAAAATGTGGTACATATACACCATGGAACCCAATGTGGTCATAAAAGGGAATGAGATCATGTTATTTTTTGTGGGAACATGGATGAAGCTAGAGGCCATTATCCTTAGCAAACTAATGCAGGAACAGAAAACCAAATACTGTGTGTATATGTACTGGGAGCTAAATGATGAGAACTTATGAACACAAAGAAGAAAACTGGAGTCTACTTGGGAGTGGAGGGTGGGAGGAGGGAGAGGAGCAGAAAAGATAACTATTGGGTACTGAGCTTAATTCCTGGGTGAGGAAATAATCTGTACAACAACCCCCCATGACATAAGTTTAACCTTCACATGTACCCCCAAACCTAAAATAAAAGTTTTTTAAAAAGTCATTTCCACTATGATCTCTGTGGAACCTGGAAAGCTAGTCCAGGCGCAGTGGCTCACGCCTGTAATCCCAGCACTTTGGGAAGCTGAGGTGGGTGGATTGCCTTAGGTCAGGAGTTCGAGACCAGTCTGACCAACGTGGTGAAACCACATCTCTACTAAAAATACAAAAATTAGCCAGGTGTGGTGGCTCATGCCTGTAGTCCCAGCTACTCTGGAGGCTGAAGCAGGAGAATTGCTTCAACCCAGGAGGTGGAGGTTCCAGTGAGCCGAGATCGTGTCATCGCACTCCAGCCTGGGCAACACAGTGAAACTCCGTCTCAGAAAAAGAAAAAAAGAAAAGAAAACTGATCCAGATGATTTATTATTTTTACATTAATATTTTGGCTCATTTTTCATCCCATCTCTGTTCTAAGAGAAACGTATCTAAGGCTGAAATCCATTGTGAATAAGAATTTGGGGAGAAATATGTCTTTTAAGTCTCTGGAAAATTAGAATTTTTAAAGTAATAGGCATTACTTAGGAAAGCATTGTTTTCATTTACATAACAACCAAATTGAGAGTAAGTTTCAGCTATTCAAAATAAAATGCATTAGGTATATTTAAAATAATATTTTACATATAGTGATGTATTTTTAATAGGACAATTTTGAGTTAGTGGTCTTAATCGATGTTTATTGTGTTGTTGATGATGTTTTACAAGGAAGCCTCCATATCAAGTCATATTATAGATTCAATTGAAATTGAAAGATTCTTACTTGAAATCCCCCAATACACAGACACACACACATACACACACACAATTTTTCTTTAGGCAGAACTATTGTTCAGCCAATATTTTGTAATATCTAGACTATATAATATATATACATATATACACACACATATATATACACACACATATATATACATATATATACACACACATATATATACACAAACACACATATATATATATTTTGGATATAGAGTTTTGCTCTTGTTGCCCAGGCTGGAGTACAGTGGCACAATCTCAGCTCACTGCAACCTCCATATCCTGGGTTCAAGCGATTTTCCTGCCTCAGCTTCCCAAGTGGCTGGGATTACAGGCATCCGCCACCACACCTGACTAATTTTTGTATTTTTAGTAGAGATGGGGTTTCACCATGTTGGGCAGGCTTGTTCTCGAACTCCTGACCTCAGGTGATCTGCCTGCCTCGGCCTTCCAAAGTGCTGGGATTAACAGGCATGATCCACCACCCCCGGCCTTAATCTAGACTATATTTAAAGATATCCCTTTCTTATCTGTTCTACAATCTCTTTTTTGAAAACTTATTTCAGGTTTTAACAACTATTGCCAATGAGGCAAATCTTCCTTATGCTTCACTTAAATTATACTGTCCTCTAAAGCCATTGACAATTTCATGAGTCCTTCTCAGAAGGAGAACTGATGGAAAGCTAACCACTAAATAATCCCCCACTCACATTCTGGTGCTTTATTTTCGTTCACACATAACTTAGTCATATGAAGTTCTCACAACCATTTGAACTCGGACATTTAAAAAATGCAGTTAGAAGTCAAAAGATGAAAAAAATGAGGTGCTTAAAAGTGGGTTGGAGGAAGAGAGAGATATTTTTATGTCAGATCTTGTTATTCAGGAGCTAAAAATAAAAGCTCAGTCTCTATAGATTTGTTATAACTTGTTCATTATGTTGTAGATCTCTTGGATCAAAATCCCCATACCTATCATTATAGAAACCTTAAATTGTTTGGTATGTTTCTTGTTTCTATGGGTTTTTTGAATTCCAGGGTTTTTTTTTAATGCTATGTTCATTTTAATGAGCATAATATCAATTTGTGCCTAACATTTTGATCTGTTATTTTAATTTGGCAAAATAATCATTTTTAGCACTCAAAGATATAGTATGTTGGGTATTTCGTAGTGAAGATGACTACTTACACTATTTGTAATTTACTTTCTACTACCTAAAAGGCAACAGTGATTTTTAACGGCTATTTCTCTTTATAGACACAGCTTTTAAGAGTTTAGTTTATCATGAAAAAATAGGTTATGTTTCTGTGCAAATTCTTTGGTAGTTACTATGATAATAAATAGGAGAATAAACTTTAAAACTTCATTTAGGGTTAATACTAATATGGTTTTATAACACAGTCAGTAAATAAAGCATTCAGAAAAAAATCTAATGCTACTACTGCCATCTGATTCAACCATATATCCAACTAAAAATATAAAAGCAAACTACACTTATGTCACAATTTGAGTTCACTAAGAAACACTCTTGGGAAAACTTCAGTGTGTAAGATGTTTATTAGAAATGGAAAAGCCTTAGAATCATCGTGCTTGGCTAAGAAAAAAAAGCCTGATCAGCCCGATAGAAACTTTGGAGCTACCCCATCACAGATCTTCTGTGCTGCACTGAAATAGTTGGACCTATTTGTTATCTCTTAATCACTTATTGGATGTATGCTGTCTTGGAAAGAGCATGACTTTGGGTGTGGTGAGTCTCCGCCTGAGGTAACCCCAAAAGAATATGACAACTGAAAGGTATTTCTTGACAGCTCTTCTAGAAACTCAGATAGTAAGTCTTTCTTTGAAAGAAAATCTGGGTGGTGCATATTCAAGACCATTTATATAGTTATGTGCCAGATATTGTTCTGAGTTCTTTAGATATAATAACTCATTTAAAATCTCAACCATATGAGAAAATTACTCTTATGATACCCATTTTGCAGATAAAGTAACTGAGGATCATAGAATTTAAGTGATTTGCCCAAGGTCACATAACTAGTAAGTTTTAAAGCTGGTGAATTCAAGCAGTCTGATTTCAGAGTCCACTACTTATCACTATGCTCCGTTGCTATTCAGAGCCACTAACTCAAAGGTTAACAAGAGAGAACACATGGACACAGGAAGGGGAACATCACACACTGGGGACTGTTGTGGGGTAGGGGGAGGGGGGAGGGATAGCATTAGGAGATATACCTAATGCTAAATGACGAGTTAATGGGTGCAGCACACCAGCATGGCACATTTATACATATGTAACTAACCTGCACGTTGTGCACATGTACCCTAAAACTTAAAGTATAATTTAAAAAAAAAAGAATCTCTTAATTGCCAAAATCCGAGTGTTAAATTTATTCTTCATGCTCTTTAGGTTTCTGGATTACCTTGCATGCTTTAATTTGTTTTACATCTTGAAAGTCTCTCCTAATTTAATTCATATGTCATTAAGCTGGTTTCCCACCTACTTTTCTGAGATTTTTTCTGGTGGTTCCTTATCTCTCTGAACTTTAAATCTTGAGGTCCTTTTAGTATCCATTTCTGTTTTCTTATCTGTTCATACTACATGCTGCATTTTGAGTGTATTTCATTCACTCTTATGCTGCCATAAATTCTTATTAAATCATAAAATGCTCAGGCATCAGGTCATGTTCGGAATAAATGTGGTGGGACAAGAGAATATAGAGCCAGAATTGCTCCATGCAAGAACTCATTAAAAAAAAATCTTCCACCCCTGGTCTCTGGGAAGAGCCAGGAGGTAATATCCAAAAGGTAACTGATGCCAGGAATTAGGGCAAAATATGATCTAGGAATTGTGGAAACAGCAACAGGAATAGTAGCACCTAAGGAAGAAGCTGGGTGTGAATTGAGTGATGCCAGAATCCAGGTTGAGGACTAAAAGGTGATACTATAGGAATTATTTAAAACAAAATCCCTTACCCTAAAATCACCGAGCCTTTAAGATATCATACTGACCTTCAGGAGTCAAAAACTAGAAACAAAATCTAAATGTAAAAGAAAGAGATTGGTAGGAACAGTTTGAATTCCCAGATAATAATGATATTTTTTAAAAGTTAGTATAACTTCCAAAGATTTAATATTAGTTTGTTCTTTCAATGGGAACACATGTTCACTTGTATTTGAAAGAAAGATTGGGAGATTTCTTCAATAACTTATATTCTTGTACTGTTGATTTATGAAAGGAAAACTTGGCTATGCTCTTAAGCCTCTTTAGTGACTTTTTAATATATTCAGGATCATATGTGTAAAAAATAGAACATCTCTCATGAACACAAATGAAAAATCCCCAACAAAATACAGTAGTCCCCCTTATCTGTAGTTTCACTTTCTGTATCTTTGATTACTTACAGTTAACAGTGGTCTGAAAATATTAAATGGAAAACTTCAGAGATAAACAATTCATCAGTCTTAAATTGCACGCTGTTTTGAGCAATGTGATGAACTCCTGTATTGTTCCATTCCACTCTGCCTAGGATGTGAATTATCCCTTTCTTTAGTGTATCCACCCTGTATATGCTACTTGCCTGTTGGCCACTTACTAGCCATCTCTGTCATCAGATCAACTGTCACAGAATTGTATTACTTGCGTTCAAGTAACTCTCATTTGACTTAATAATGATCCCAAAGCACAAAAGTAATGATGCTGGCATATTGTTATAATTGTTCTGTTTTATTATTCATTATCATTATTAATCTTAGTGTACTTAATTTATAAATTAAAATTTATCACAGGTAAGTACATAGAAAAATACATAGTATGCACAGGGTTTGATACTATCAGCAATTTCAAGCAACCACTGGGAGTCATGGAACATATTCCCCTGAGAATATGAGGGGACTACTGTATTAGCAAATCAAATCCAACAATATATTACAAGAATTCTGTTCCATAATCAAGTTAGATTTATCCCAGATATGCAAGCCTGGTTCAACATTCAAAAATCAATGTAATTGATATGGTTTGGCTCTGTGTCCGCACCCATGTCTCATCTCAAATTTTAATCCCCATGTGTCAAAGGAGGGACCTGTAATCCCCACATGTCTAGGGAGGGAGATGATTGGACCTTGGGGGCAGTTCCACCATGCTGTTTTCATGATAGTGAGTTCTCACGAGATCTGATTGTTCTATTAGTGGCAGTTTCCCCTGCTCTTCGCTCTCCTGCCACCTTGTGAAGAAGGTGTCTGCTTCCCTTCCACCATGATTGTAAGTTCCCTGAGGCCTCCTCAGCCATATGGAACTGGGAGCCAATTAAACCTCTTTCCTTTACAAATTACTCAGTCTCAGGGAAGTTCTTTATAGCAGTGTGAAAACAAACTGATACAGTAAATTGGTACCACAGAGAGTACAGCACTGCTATAAACATACCTGAAAATGTGAAAGTGACTTTGGAACTGGGTAACAGGCAGATACTGGAACAGTTTGGAGGGCTCAGAAGAAGATAGGAACATGTGGGAAAGTTTCGAATTTCCTGGAGACTTGTTGAATGGTGTTAATCAAAATGCTGAGAGTGATATGGGCAATGAAGTACAGGCTGAGATATTCTTAGGTGGAGATGAGGAACTCATTGGGAACTGGAGCAAATGTCACTCTTGTTATGCTTAACAAAGAGACTAGCAGCATTTTACCCCTGCTCTAGAGACTTGTGGAACTCTGAACTTGAGAGAGATGATCTGAAATTAGAATTTATGTTTAAAAGGGAAGCAGAACATTAAAGTTTGGAAAATTTGCAATTTGACAATGTAACAGAAAAGAAAAACCCATTTTCTGGGAAGAAATTCAAGCCTGCTCAAAAATTGTTATAGGTAACCAGGAGCTGAATGTTAATCACCAAGACAATGGGGAAAATGTCTCCAGGGCACATCAGGGAATTTCACTGCAACACTTCCCATCACAGGCCCAGAGGCTACGAGAATCATATGGTTTATTGGGCTGGTCCCGGAGCCCCACTGCTGCTCTGTGAAGCCCCAGGACTAGGCACCCTGTGTCCCAGCTGTGGCTAAAAGGGGCCAATGTACAGCTCAGGCCATTGCTACAGAGGTTGCAAGCCCCAAGCCTTGGCATTTTCCATGTGGTACTGGGCCTGTGGGTGCACAGAAGTAAAGAATTGAGGTTAGGGAACCTCCACATAGATTTCAGTGGGTGTACGGAAATGCCTGGATGTCCAGGCAGAAGTCTGCTGCAGGGGCAGAGCCCTCATAAAGAACCTCTGCTGGGGCAGTGAGGAAGGGAAATGTGGGGTTGGAACCTATAGAGAGTCCCCACTGGGGCACTGTTTAGTGGAGCTGTGAGAAGAGGGCCACCATCCTCTTGACCCCAAAGTAGCAGATCTACTGACAGCTTGTACTGTGCACCTAAAAAAGCTGCACTCAGTGCCAGGCCATGAGGGAGCTGCCCAAGGTGGTGGGAGTCCACCCCTTGCATCAGCATGCCCTGAATGTGAAACATGGAGTCAAAGGAGATCATTTTGGAGCATTAAGATTTAATGACCGCCCCACTGAATTTTGAACTTTCATGGGGCCTGTAGCTGCTTTTTTGGGCCAATTTCTCCCATTTGAAAAGGGAGCATTTAGCCAATTCCTGTACCCCCATTGTATCTAGGAAGTAACTAACTTACTTTGATTACTTTGTCTCAAATGAGTATTTGGGCTATGGACTTTTGACTTAATGCTGAAATGAGTTAAGACTTTGGGGGACTGTCAGGAAGGCATTATTTGTTTTGAAATGTGAAAAGACATGAGATTTGGGGAATGATATGATTTGGCTCTGTGTCCTCACCCAAATCTCATCTTAATTTTTAATTCCCACCTGGTGAGGGAGGGAGGTGATAGGATTATGGGGGCGATTCCCCTGTGCTGTTCTCATGATAGTGAGTTCTCACAAGATCCAATGATTTTATAAGTGGTGGTTTCCCCTGCTCTTTGCTCTCCTGCCACCTTGTGAAAAATGTGCCTGCTTCCCTTTCTGCCATAACTATGTTTCCTGAGGCCTCCCCAGCCATGCAGAACTGTGAGTCAATTAAACCTCTTTTCTTTATAAATTACTCACCCTCAGGGAAGTTCTTTATACTATTGTGAGAGTGGACTAATACAGTAATCCAACAAATTAACACAAAAAAACTGATTTGTTTGTGTGTGTGTATGTGTGTTATAAATGCAATGATGGATTACATTAATTGATTTTTTGTTGCTGCTATTGATTTCTAATTTTGTTTCACTGTAGTAAACAAAGACATGGAGTATGATTTTTATCTTCTTTAAATTAGTTAAGATCCATTTTATACCCAAGCATGGTGGTTCATGCCTGTAACCCCAGCACCTTGGGAGGATGAGGTAGGCAGATCACTTGAGCTCAGGAGTTTGATACCAGCCTGGGCAACATGCAGAAACACTGTCTCTACAAAAATTACAAAAATTAGCTGGGCATGATGGTACACACTTGTACTCCCAGCTACTCAGGGGGTGGAGGCAAGAGGATGGCTTGACCCCACAACGGAGAGGTTGCAGTGGGCTGAGATAATGCCACTGCACTTCAACCTGGGTAACAGAGCAAGACTCTGTTTCAAAAAAAATTATTTTATGGTCTAACATATAATCTATCCTGGAGAAGTTTCGTGTGTGCTTGAGAAGAATGTGTATTCTTCTGTTGTTGAGTGAAAAGTTTAGTAGCTGTCTAAGTCCATTTGGTCTTAATGGATCATCTTGAAACTTGCAGATTACATGATCATATTTGTAATTTCAGAAAAAAGCATTTGACAATACTCAAAGTTATTACAACATAAAAACCCTCAGTTAAACTAGGAATAGATATAAACTTCTTGAATTCAATAAATAATACCTACAAATCCCTACAGCTAATATTATACTTAATAGTGAGAAACTCAAAGTTTTCCCAGTAACGTTAGGAAGAAAGCAACGGTTCCCCCCTCATGACTCCTTTTCAGTGCCATACTGGAATGAAGTAAGATAAGAAAAGGAAAAAAAGTGATGAGGATTGAGAAGGAAGAAATAAAACTGCTTTTGTTTACAAATGACATGATTGTAAACAATCTGAAAGAATCAACAAAAAAACTGGAACTAATAAGCAGTTATTAGTTTATTAGTTATTAGTTATTAGGTTTCAGGATAAGTTCACTACACAAAAGTCAGTTGCTTTTCTATATATCAGCAATGAAAAAGTAAAATCTGAAATATAAAACAAGATACCATTTATATTTGCACTCCCCAAAATGAAATATTTAGGTACAAATCTAAGAAAATACGTACAAGATCTAAGTGATGGTTGATTTTTGGTACCCACTTGACTGAATTAAGGGATACTCAGTTGGCTGGTAAAGCAATATTTATTCTCAGTTCTTCCATAGGCACTGAACCCATTCCGTGGTCCCTGAGAGGAAACTCACGTGATTTTGCTTTCCATTAGAGTGATTGAGCCTCCTCAGGTGCATCTCTGAAAACATTTCTGAAGAAGATTAGCATGTGTCGGTAGACTGAATGGGGGAGATCTTCCATCAGTGTGGGCAGACAAAATCCAATCATCTGGTGCCCAGATGAAACAAAAATGTGAAGAAAGGGCTACTTCTTACTCTTTCTCTGACAAAGCCAGGACACTCTTCTACTACCCTTGGGCATCAGGACTCCAAGTTTTCTGAACTTTGGACTCTGGAACCTGCATCAGTTACTCACTGGGTTTTCTGACCTTTGTCTTCAGAATGAGAGTTACACCATCATCTTTCTTAGTTCTGAGGCCTTCAAACTTAACTGTGTTGCCCTACCAGCTCTCCTGGTTCTCCAGCTAGTGGACAGCCTATCATGGGACTTCTTAGCTTCCATAATTCACTAAGCCTATTCTCCTAATAGCTATTTTCTGGTATTTGTTTCCATATATATAATATTTCTTGATTATGTGTGTATGTATGTGTATGTACACACGTATAGATAATATACATGTGTATGTATATATATACACACATACACACATAATCAAAATATACATATATACACACATACACACATGTATCTGTGTGTGCGTGTCTGTGTGTGTGTGTCTATATATATGTAATCAATTCTGTTTCTCTGGAGAGTCCTGAAAAATAATCTATGACAAAAACTCAGAGATTCTTTTTAATTTTTTTACTTTATCTTTAAATTCATTTTTTAAGATAATTACAACTTTTATTTTAGATTCAGTGGGTACATGTACAGGTTTGTCGCATGGTATATTGCATGATGCTGAGGTTTGAGGTATAATTGATCTCATTACCCAGGTAGCGAGCTTAGTACCCAAGAGTTAATTTTTCAATTCTTACCCTCCTCCATCTCTCCCCCATCTAGTAGTACCTAGTGTCTGTTTTTCCCAACTTTATGTCCATGTATACCTGATTTTAGCTCCCACTTATAATTGAGAACATGCAGTATTTGGTTTTGTGTTCCTGCATTAATTCACTTAGGATTATGTCCTCCAGCTGCATCTGTGTTGCTGTAAAGAACACGATTTAACTCTTTTTATTACTGTATAGTATTCCATGATGTATATGTACCACATTTTATTTTTTTCTTTTGTTTTTGAGACAAGGCCTTGCACTGTTGCCCAGGCAGAAGTGTAGTGGCACAATCATGGCTCAATGCAGCCTCAACCTCCCAGGCTGAAGTAGTCTTCCCATGTCAGCCCCCTGACACGCTACTCCTGAGTAGCTAGGACCACAGGTGCATGCCAACACACCTGGCTTGTTTAAAAAAATTGTAGAGACAGGATCTCACTGTGTTGCCCTAGCTGGTCTTGAACCCCTAAGATAAATCAATCCTCCCTTCTCAGCCTCCCAAAATGCTGAGATTATAGGTATGAGCCACTGCACCCAGCCTGTACCACATTTTCTTTATCCAGTCCACCACTGATGGGCACGTAGGTTGATTCCATGCCTTTAATACTGTGAATAGTGCTGCAATGAACATAGGAGTGCATGTGTCTTTTTGGTAGAATGCTTTATTTTCCTTTGGATATAGATCCAATAATGGGATAGCTGGGTCAAGTAATAGTTCTGTTTTAAGTTCTTTGAGAAATCTCTAAATTGCTTGCTGCCGTGGCTGAACAAATTTACATTCCCACCAACAGTGTATGAGTGTTTCTTTTCTCCACAGCCTTGCCAGCATCTGCTATATATATACTTTTTAATAATAGGCAATCTGAATGGTATGAGATGATATCTCATTGTGGTTTTAATTTGCATTTCTCTGACTATTAGTGATGTTGAGCATTTTTTCACGTTTGTTGGCTATTTGTACATCTTCTTTTGAGAAGTGTCTGTTCATGTCTTTTGCCCAATTTTTAATGAGGCTATTTGTTTTTTGCTTTTTGCATTGCTTAAATTTCTAAGGTTCTACTATTCAGACTGTATATTATACCCTTGTCAGATACACAGTTTCTGAATATTTTCTCTCAAAACTATGAAATTCTGATGAATGAAATCAAAGAACTAAGTAAATGGAGAAATGTTCCATGTTCATGAATAGAAAGACTCTATATTGTCAAAAGGTCAGTTATTCTCAATTAAATCTATATATTTAAAGCAATCCTAAGTAAGCAGAAGACATAGGGAACTACAATAATAGTAGGAGACTTCAATAGCCCACTTTCAATAATGTATGGAATATCCAGACAGAAAATCAACAAAGACACAGCAAGCTTGAACAACAATATAGATCAAATGGACTTACACAGATGCAGAATTTTTCACCCAACAAGAGAAGAATACACAGTCTTCCAAAATGCATATGAAACTTCTCCAGGATAGATCACATTTTAGGACACAAAATGAGTCTTCACCAATTTAAAGACCGAAATCATAACAAGCA
Organism: Pongo abelii; assembly: GCF_028885655.2. NCBI lineage: Eukaryota > Metazoa > Chordata > Mammalia > Primates > Hominidae > Pongo > Pongo abelii. The sequence continues at coordinate 47,700,038 of NC_071998.2, forward strand.
TCTTTTATGACCACAGTGAAATGAAATTAGAAATCGATAAGAGCATTTTTACAGATCAGTCAGAATACTTTAAATCCTCTTTGAATTCTTCTTTGATTCAGTGATTGACTGTTTGAGTGTGTTATTTAGTTTCCATATATTTGCAAACGTTGCCATATGCTTGCTTTTATAATTTGACAAATTGGTTTTTCAAATTTTGGATGACCCTCTTAATACAACAAATGCAGGGTGCCAATTTTCAGATTGCTGAAGTATTAATGTGAACAAAAGTTTTAATACCATATAAAATATTTAGAGAGATATTCCTTTGCTTTCTCTGACATCATATTTCTGATAAATGTGCTCATTAAACTTAGAAAACAGGTTTACAGAGTATCACTAAGACACAGAAATAATAACTGTAATATAAGCAAAAATTCTGAAATGTACAGTGATTATACTTTCCAAGGGAAAGTGCCCAAACCTGAGCTATCCATTTCATTAGAGAAATGTAATATGTGCATTGCTTTAAAAATTAGGCATGAAGTTAGAGTGTGATGAATGAGAAGTGAGTGTTTTCACAAGAATGAAAGGAGAGTGGATGTTGGAGAGTAACAGCAATATCCACTGTAGTGAATTGTTTGTATTAGGCATATGAAATGGAAATATGTGATATTACAAAATAAAATAATAATCTTAATCCAATATCATTGCTAATGATGTTACCCTGAAGAGTAACGTTATAGTTTGTATTTAAAGTGCACTGAAATTTGCTTCTATGTTGTCTCAATAAACAAAATATGAATTTACTTCTATCTATGTCAGGAAAAGAGACTGATAAGAAATATTTTTCTAGGCTAACAGATAATTTAACTCTTAAAACTATACCAAGTGTCCTGAATCACCTGGAAAACTCACAGGTGTGTCAAACAGGAGAAACATTTCTCAGTCCATGATTTATTTTTGTTTCCCTCATTATTTTAGGATGCCATGGTAGCATTTCCTGTGTTGTCAAAGTTTCAATTCCATAGAAGTGGTGAGTTGTCAGTTTGAAAGTGGAAATACATTGTTATAGCTATTCATTGTTCTCATGTATAATACCATGTATAGCTATTCATTGTTCTCATGTATAATACCATTGTTCTCATGTATAATACATGTTCTCATGTATAATGACACAAGTTAATATATTCAACCTTTCATTTATTTTTTAAACAAATGTTTAGTGGCCCTGTTTGCTAAGCAGCTTACTAGATGTTGACCATGTAAAGATCAACGAGACCATGTGAGTCGCATGAATAAAGATATGTTGTAGATAGCAGAGGTTGTATTTGGCAAACTGTGTCAGATGTGCTAAGAGTAAGAGGAGATGATGTTGGGACCAAATATTGAAGGATCTAAGTCATGCTAAGAACTTTACAATGTATCTGTTAGGATGAAGGCTTGATTGAGGTTTTTGAGTAATGGAATAACACGACCAGATCTGTGTTTACAAAGATACTTCCTCGGGAATTTATTAGAGAAGGAGAAAGCTGGGGAAAGAAATTGAAAACCCATTATGTGCCAGGACCTGAGGGTATAAATATTAATAAGGCTTGATCTCAGCCTTTAAGGAATTTGAAGTTGTGGAGAAAACACACTTTTATAAATGCAAATTTAACAATGCCTTTGCTAAAGGAATAAAAATGAAAGGGAGAGTGACTAAATGCCTGATTTTGTGTGTGTGTGTGTGTATTTGTGTGTGTGTCAGCAGTCCTAGTGGGTACAGGAGATTGATGGAGATGAAGGATGGTCAGAGCAGATACCCAAAAGTAACACTTGAATTGGAGCTTAAAGGTCAGAGAATAGAATCATAAGGGAACAAGGATTTGAATTAAGATCTTTCTCAGCAGAGGTAATAGCATATGTAAAAACAACTAGGTATGAGAAAGAATAGAGATTTGGAAATATCAGATAGGCTTTAGAAAAAACAGTAGAAAATATCAGATAGGCTTGTAGAAATATCAGATAGGCTTGTAGAAAAAACAGTGGGAGATCGTTGTTTTAAAAAACAGCTAACAGGGACTGGAACAGAAAAATGTTGCTATCCTAGTGAGTTTTTTAACTAGGAAATAAGAGACCTCTGTAGGATTTCATACAGAAAAATAGGCATTTTAGAATGATCTATTTGCTAACAGAAGTGGCCAAAAATTGAAGCCAAAATACAGTAAGGAAACAAGAGATTATGAGAACTATAACTAGATGTATGAAGCAAAAAAGAGGGAAAGAATATATAAATTCTGAAGACATTTATAGGGTAGAAATTACAGTATTTGGTGACCTCTCAGATGTGAGGTTTTAGGTGAGACAGAGGATTTCTTATGTGGGCAAAATGCAGAAATTAGCAGTCACTTATAATGAAAGCAAGCAACTGAAAGGGAAGCAGAGGGATGGTGACAATTATTTATTACTTTAGACATACTGAATTTGAAGTACCAATATAATATAGCCAGGAGGCAAAAGATATTAAAATTATGAAGCACAGCAAGAAATTGGGTTTGATATATACATCTAGGATTAATGTCTAAGTCCCTGACTTACTCCAGGCTATAGCTTTGTCCCTCATCCTAGCTAGCTTCAATGAAGATTCATACAGACTTGTCTTAAGGACAAAGCTTGACCAATGGAAGAAGGCCTGGACACACATAAGGATTCCACTCCCCGCTGGCAATACCTGACTGGGATTTGGGTATGATTTAGGGTCTACTTGACATGTGCCCTAAGGCCTGGGATCACTGAAGCAGTTTTTGCTTCCCTGGGTCTTCCTCCTTGATCATCACACTCAGTATTTTTGCCAACTCCTTTTCATAGCTAATGTAGTTGATAAATTTCTGGTGGAAGCACTAGTAATGATAATATATGCAATACTATGTTTAAAGGTAATCTAAATCTAGCTTTCTAGCTTAAAATCTACTGCTACTTGAAATTTTCTAAATTCAGAATTGTCTCATTATATTCCATTTCACATATCCTAGATTGCATAATACTGTATTATATACTTATTGAATGCAGAGCAAATTGTACTAAATTCTAGGAAAATCATGGTGTACACAAAAATGTAGATATGAAAACAAAATAAGACAATTAATATAAAATGTACTTAGATATATTTGTAATTCATCAATTTCAGAGTGGAAATAGTTATCCTTTCAATAGTTCCCTTTAAAGTCACCTTCTTTGCATGACAAAGTTTATTTTTTAAAATAGTGTTTTTATTTGTTTTATGAAACTGACATGTGTTATTTTATTTATTAGATTAATATATAAGATCAGTTTGGTGCTATGAACTTTTAGTATTATTTAAAAGACTAAGAAATTTTGAATAAAAAATAAAATCTGCTGTGAGATATTTCCCAAAGAGATCCAAATGTAAGAGGGGCCAGGGCGATCCCAGAAGCCCAAGTGAAAATCTATATCCACAAATTTCTATCTCTGAGGAGGAAAAAAAAGGAGGTCTATTAATCTGTTGGCTTCCTTCTATGGAAAATAACTAGCTTTTGGTATTTAAAAGAGTGCTATGTAACATTTATATGTTCATTCTAAATTGATATAACTATAATTGTGGGTAGTTATACAGATTTATGACAGACTGGATTGAACAGTTTTAGGAGTGGTTAAAATCTATAGAGTAGGCAGCCACCTACAGTGTATAGATATTTTAGATAGAATTCTTGTAAGTGACTGGATTTAAATAACTTTTACATCTTCTTTTAAGTCCAGGGTTTTAATTTTGTATAATGCTATGAATGATTGTCCTCATTGCTATATTGACTTAGCACTATATGAAGCAAACTTTCTGAGTCAGAACACCCAAAAATTATGATAAGGAATATTGTGAGTAGAGAAAAAGGATAGAGGAAGTATAATGTAGAAAATATCAATAATTTAACATAGAAGTATAATACGAGTTGATCTTTAGAAACTGAGAGGAGTAAACTTCCAGAAGCCATATTTCTTTAAAGACCAAGGATCAATTTACTCTTCAAACAGCAAGCACAATTAGAAACATGTTGATACTATGTCTTATAAAGGGTAAAAAAAAAAAAGACTTACTGAATTAGTCCTTTCTCATACTGCTATGAAGAAATACCAAGACTGGTAATTTATAAAGGAAAGAGGTTTGAGTCACAGTTTCACATGGTGGGGGAGGCCTCAGGAAACTTGCCATGATTGGCAGCAAGGCACCTCTTCACAGGGAAGCAGAAGAGAAAATGAGTGCTCAGTGAAGGAGGAAGCCCCTTATAAAACCATCAGATCTCATGAAAACTAACTCACTATCAGAAGGACAGGATGGGGGAAGCGCCCCCTTGATTCAGTTATCTCCAACTGGTCCCTCCCATGACATGTGAGAATTATGGGAACTATAATTCAAGATGAGATTTGGGTGGGGACACAACCAAACCATATTACTTACCTAGTCATTTTTCAGGACATAAGCCATAGAACCAGTCTCTGGAATTCATTCTCTTAGCCTTTTAGGTATATTTTGGTGCGGGGTATGGGGGCAGTGGGAGAAGTTACCATGTACATTTGTTGTAGAAAACATGTTACTCAGAAAAAAAAGTTCTTGCAAGAATAAATTCCAAAAGACATTTTTCATCTGGGATGTTATATAAAAAATGTACTCCACCATGCTCTTTACTACAGCTTTATGCTAAATGACAAACTCATTTCCAAATAGCTATTTCTTATAACATCCTTTAGCAAAAGCTGAGGATATAACCTCAGAAAGGACCTCAGAGAGAGAAGGTGATATTGCATGGACTAGTCACTTGTGATCTAAGTACACGTAACTAAATCTAAGAGAAGAATTTAAGAGTTGAATTGCTGATCCCTTTGACCATCTCCTCTAAATAACACAGTCTCAGGCAGACTTTTTATACAACATGACAGTCCATTCAAGAATATACTCTGTGAATGTTTCAAGTTTTCTGTTCTGTGTTGTTGAAGGAAGACTAATACATACCCCTTATAAAACAGAAATTGGAAATGGAGCGTGGCACGGTGGCTCACGCCTGTAATCTCAGCACTTTGGGACGCCCAGGCGGAGGGATCCTTTGTGCGCAGGATTTGAGGGATCCTTTGTGCGCAGGATTTGAGGGATCCTTTGTGCGCAGGATTTGAGGGATCCTTTGTGCGCAGGATTTGAGGGATCCTTTGTGCGCAGGATTTGAGGGATCCTTTGTGCGCAGGATTTGAGGGATCCTTTGTGCGCAGGATTTGAGGGATCCTTTGTGCGCAGGATTTGAGGGATCCTTTGTGCGCAGGATTTGAAGACCAGCCTGGCAACATGGCAAAACTCCATCTCCACCAAAAAAATATAAAAATTAGCCAGACATGGTGGTGCACCTGTAGTCCCAGCTACTTGGGAGGCTGAGGTGGGACGATCATTTGAGCCTAGGAGGTCGAGACTACAGTGAAGTTGAGACTACGCCACTGCACTCCAGCCTGGGTGATGGAGCAAGAGCCTGTCTCAGAAAAAAAAAAAAAAAGAAAGAAATGAAAAAAGAACAAAAAAATTGGAAATGCAGCCAAAGTTGTACTATGTGACTACTAATATATTTTGGGTAAATATATATTACCAAGTATATATTGCCTGTTTCTAATAAAAATAAATAAAAGGCTACATACCAAAATTCATTTTATTGTGATAACAGAAATGTAAATAATGTATTCACTATAGAAGAGATAAAGTGGTAAATAACACAAGATTTTAACAAATGCATCTTGCTGGGCATTTGAATTTGTCATAATTATGTTTAGCTCATTTCTCCTAGAAACAGTTGCCAATAGTTACTCCTCTTAACCTAGCCTGATTTAATCTAGATGCACTTACCCTGTTCTTCCACCTGCTTCTCGAATGGTTTATGTTCTAGCTGGCTCTGGCTCCTTCATTTCCTGAAAGTTCACCTGCTCTTTGATACCTTAAGATATGGGAACCAAGCCGTTAACTTAATTACTCCACTTTATCTATCTCAAAGTGAGTTTCCTCAAGCCTGGAACAGTGTTGACTTCTGGTGAGGTCTGACTGCAGCTGGAATTAGTCTTAAAAGCAAGATCATGACTACTACATACCTTCTAGTTCCTAACTATTCTAGTGGCTATATATTAACTCAGCATTAAATGAAGTTTAATAAATATTCACCAAACACATTTACAACCTCCACTTTATAAGGATTAAAACAAAGCAAAAAAAATATTATCAGTGATGGACTGGAAAGCTTGCCTTCTTCTCTTGCTTGCCTTGAGCTCTGGCATTTTGACTTTTCTCTCTTACCCAACTGTCTTGTTTTAGCTTCTCAAGACAGAAAGGAAAATCCTTATAAAGCAGAAAAAGGCAATTCTGAAAGATTTACTTTTCTAATCCAAAACATTTTTAAGGAAGATATATTTTGAATGTTGCTTTGCAATAGTTTTAATGAGTTGACCAAAGGCAGTTTTTTTTTTTTTTTTTTTTTTTGGTGGTGGCGGTCGTTTCATTTTTATTTTCCCACACAATGTAATCACAGTATGTTTCAAAGAGCTATTTTTATTTTGAATTTCCTTTTCTAGAACTGGAGAAAGTAGAATAATAACCTCATACTACGACCATCTTCAGCTGACACCTTTTATAAGAGTTTACCATACGTTTTTATTTTGTTGGGAGTCACTTTCTGAAGAAAGTGGTTATTCCACTTCACAATTACCTTCTTCAATTTATCACAGAAAAATTGCTTTTATTCAGTAGGTATTATTTGAAAGCCTGGTCTTTGCCCCCTTTTCTTCCACTGAACTCTCCATAATGATTACAGAATGTGAGTTAGTTCTCTTTTTCTATCAATATTTTATCATTTAGTACCTGTGAAAACAATTCCCGCTTTACCAAGCACACTCAGGGTGTGATGTGTTTTGAACTAAAGTACTTCTAAATATCGAGCAAATAGCATACAAGGACACACAGTTATCAAATACTGCTGTTCACTGCATAACACAGAGTGTAAGATACAAACTAACATTTGTAACATTTATACAAGTAGGCATAAAAACAGGTAATAACTATTTCTAAAATGTATCAAATTTCTATTGTTCCTCTGTAAGATTTTTCCCCTCTCAGTCTAAATACACCGCTTGGCAACTTGGATCACATAGGAATTGTTCTGAACTTGAGACTGTATTACGCAATATTGGTATACTGTTAGAAACAAAATTAATATCTTTCATACATATTGCCTTTATGGTTAAGAACACTTTTGATTTGTTATCACGTTTGATTTTCTAACAACTCAACCTAGAAAGAGCTTTCAAACTATACATCTCCAATTCTAGGGCATATCAGAAATAGGGATGAGGGTAAGTTGGGAGCAGAGCAGGAGTTAGGAAAGAGGAGAGGTATGAGGGTTGGGTTCTGTGTGTAGGTATTTTTAGTAAGATCCGCTAGTGATTCTGTTGGACATTCTAAACTGGTAATAAATCGATGTCCCACATGGTATTTCTCAAAATATGGTCCTCCCATCAGCTTCACCTTACCAGATGAGATCTGTTGAAAATTCAGACCCCCAAATTCTACCCAGATGTAAATACATCAGAAAGCCTGGGGCTGTGCTGGCTTTAATCTAACTCCCCAGGAGACTGTGATGCATGCTGAACTTTGAAAGCCACTGTGATAACGGCCCTAGTTATCACAAATTTCATAGGGATCAGAGGGCCTGTATTAGTGTTTGGGCTTCTTTCAGGCCTAACAAACCAGTATCTCATAAAAGAGAGAGAAATCTTTGTAACTGAACATTTTGAAAATTCTACAGATGATTCTAAAGCATAGTAAAATTTAAAAACCATCGATGTAGTTGAATTATAAAGCTTATTTTTCTTTTTTTTCTCTCTCTCTTTCTTTCTTTCCTCTTGTTTCTTTCTTTTTTTTCGTTTTTTGTTTTTTGACAGTGCCTTATTGTGTCACACAGGCTGAAGTGCAGTAGCACAATCACAACTCACTCCTGCCTCAAACCTCCTGGCCTCAAGCTATCCTCTAACCTTGGCCTCCTAAGTAGCTGGAACCACAGGCACATGCCACCATGCTCAGCTAATTTTTTAATTTTTTGTAGAGATGAGGTCTTCCCATGTTGTCCAGGCTGGTCTCAGATTCCTAGGCTCAAGTGATCCTCACACCTTGGCCTCCCAAAGTGCTGGGATTACAGGCATGAGCCGTTAGGCCGGCCTATAAACTTATTTTCAATGAACTAAAATTTCTGAATTTTCTGGCTCTTGTCCCATTCAGTCTTCTCTCCTGGTATTTCTGCTATCCTTCCTCTTATCCCTACATTTTAAACGTCAGCTATGATATCCTTAATTCCACAGCATTCCCTAATATGCATGAGATCTAAGCCACTATGACTTTAAACAACTAGTCCTTTTAGAAATCTTTACTGAATTATTCCTATGATAGTAGGAATTATTAGTACAACAGTTAGCTTTGGAAGGCAGGAACTGAGTGAAAAGAGGCAGGAGGGAACTTGGGTTAGATATTTTCAATATCTTGACTAGAGTGATGGTGACATAGTTAAATGCTTTTGTGGAAACTGCTTTTCACCACACGTCAGTTTTATCTTAATATTAAAAAAAAGTGAAGAAAGAAAAAAAATGTACTCCCTTCACACATGCTTTCCCTCCACTCTGCCCAGGCCCATGAGCGCCGCTGCTCCTCATTATTCCCATGACTTTATAGCTTTGTTTTTTCCAAAGCCTCAAACATCTTTCAGGAAATAACTTATATAACATTTAGTGATAAAAATATTTCTGTGAAAGGGCTCAAAAATCAATCTGCCATGCAGAGCTTGGGCACAGATTTCACACAATACTCTGCATTGTTTATTTGTTTTTTAAAATTGTGGTAAAAAATGCATAACGTTAAATTTACAGTCAAGCATTTTTATGTGTATATTTGAGTAGTGCCTTAGCACTACTCAATGTATATTCACATTGTTGTGAATCTTCTAGAACTCTTTCATCTTTCAAAACTAAAATTCTGTATTTATTAAGCACTAACTCTCCTTCTGCTATCTCTCCATCCTTGGCAACCATCTTTGCAATTTCTCTTTCTCTGATTTTGACTCTTAAATACTTCATGTGAGTAGGATCTTAAAGTATTTGTCATTTTCTGGCTGTCATAGTTTACTTATCATTATGTCCTCTGGTTTTATCCATGTAGCATGTAACAGAATGTTCTTCTTTTATGAGCCTGTATAATATTTCAATATATGTATTTACTACATCTTTTATACATTCATCTGTCTACGGATATTTAGATTCAATCACCATTGTTTTAACAACCTGCACAAAACTTCTTTCTACTTCTTCCAGAAAATTCATCTCTATTCCAATATCCCTGCCAGAAACTCACCAGTTGCAAAATAGCCATATTTTAAATTTCCTTTGGGTTTCAGCTGAGCGTATTCTCTTTCTTTATGCATTCTGCAGCTTAAAAGTTGACACACAAAAGCCACTAATAATAGGTGCTTTTGATTCCCATATTCAAGGTCAAATAGTTTAAAAAGACACATGAGTTCAGAACAAAAGGTTTTATAACACTTATTTCAGTATATTTGTTCTCATGCCACTTAATTTTAAGCTTTCCACTGGCAAGTAACTCCCTCATACTCATTGCCTTTAATCAATTAAATGTCTTATTTTTCACAATATTTATTTCCAAATACTAGCATCACAAACATCAAAATTTGTATTGTCCATTTTGCCCATCTAAAATCCATTCTTCACATTTTAGCCAGAGTGTTATGTCTAAAGTTCTAATATGACTATATTTCTCCTTTGCTCAAAAGTATTTAATAGCTCTTTGTCCAAAATCTAAAACCTACATATCATTTAAAAGGACACTTGCGATGTGGTCTTCCTTTAACTATTACTGACTTGTGTCTTGGGAGTTACCACATTATTGTGTATTCGATTGTATGTGGGACTCCTCCCTCTCACCATGCCCTTTTATGCTGTTGATCCCTTGCTCTGTCTTGGCTTCCTGTAGAATTCCTTCTCCCACTCATACTGTTAGCTAAACTCTATGCATTGAAATTTAAGCTTTCCTTATCAGCCTTGTCTCCCTTTGTCTGAAAAACATAATCATCAAGTATGAGTTAATTGCATTTAAAGTGAATACTGGTCCTCCTTAACAATCACTCTTAACACCCTGATTATTCCTTGATCCGTAACTAGGCTCAAATACCAGCAGGCCACAGGGAAATAAACAAATACCCACCACAACAGGATAAGTACATACCAAAATGTGAAATGAGACAAGATGCTATACACAACAAAATATTTTTATAATTATTATCCATTTAACACCTGTAGAGACTTTGGAGTATATATTGTGAATGGATTGTAAAGCAATTATACCAGGGAGAAAGGAAAATGCTGATGGACTGAGCTAAATTATTGATACGGAAAGATGGCCCAGAGATTCTGAATTTAGCACATATTACCATGAGCAGCTAAGCCAGCAGTATCTCTATTGCTTAATTGATTGGTTGACTAAAATGTAGGCCCATGGTGGCTTATATTAAAGGAAGTTGAAATGCTGGAACTTCTTTGGTAAACTGTAAATAAAGGAATCAAATGGCTCACAAAGATAGGAAGCAGGAAATGGATTTAACATGTTCACCTTACTATGCACATTTACCACAACCTCTGTTCTCTTCTTGATACCATCACCAGTGCCGCTGCCTTAGAATTTTTTTTTCTACTGTTCTATAAATTCTTCAAAGGGTTACAATTATTCAGCAACTTTATTTCCAATGCCTAGTAACTGCCTGGCAAATTATTTTATTTAATTTAAATGAAGGACCATAGTTTTATTTTATTGTTATATTGACCCACATTATTTAATATTTTGTTAAATATTAGTATATTATTGATGACAAACATATAGTACTATTTAATTATATTAATGATATGTGTCAGTTTTTATTCTTCAATTTACTTTTAAATTCATTATTTGGAATTTATGTATTTTTCATTAATAGTAACAGCTGTATATATTACATTATATTAGTATACTTCATTGATCTTCATTTATCTTTTTCCATTTAAATTGTTTCCAGTTTTCCTCACAATAAAAAATACTTCCACTTTGGTAGATCAAGACAGGAGGATTGATTGAGGGCAGGAGTTTTAGATTAGCCCTAGCGACGTAATGAGACCCTGTCTCTACAAAAAGTGTAAAAATTAGCCAGGCATATAGTGTGTGACTATAGTCCCAGCTACTTGGGAGGCAGAGGTAGGAGGATTGTTTGAAATTGGGAGTTCAAGACTGCAGTGAGCTATAATCACCCCACTGCATTCCAGCCTGGGCAACAGAGTGAGACCCTGACTCAAAAAATGAACAAAAGAACTTCCAAGTGACATCAACAACATAGTGAAACAAGAAGCCCTGGACTCTCTTTCCCCCTAGGGACACACAATTATAACGGCAATATGCAGATCAATTGTTTTCATGAGAAATCTAGGAACTAGTGGAAAAGCTCCTGTACCATGGGTGAGTGCAAAGCCAGTCACATTTAAATTAGCAACACCGTCTCACCATAATCCCCACCCTGGCACAGCACTGTACATGCAGTTGTGAGGAAATCCTCAGATTCTCCCTGAGGATGCAGAGAGTTGGACAGCATATCCACACCTCAATTTTTCTTGGTATTGCCCAAGAGAGTGGCTTTTATCTTACTGTCTTGGAGTGCTGATGGGACCTAACGTAACAAAGGCAGTGGTTTTAACTAGCATGCAGGTATTCAACAAAGGCCCTCCCTCTGGCTCAACACAGAGGTGAGTGAAGCAAAAAATAACTTTCAGCCCCCAGCTACTCCTTGGGTAGGAAAAGACTTAGACAGCACACCCAATGTCTCAAATTTCTGGGTGCTACCTAAGGGACTGGCTTTTATGTCTCCCTTCTTAAAGCATTGAGAGGGTCCAGCATAGCCTAGACCTTTGGGGGCTACATGAAGCAAGCTGGTAGGTTGAACTAGCACGTGGGCTTTCACCACAGCTCTTCCCCATGGCTCAACACGAGGTAAGTGGTGAAATGCTCCAGCTTCCAGCCTCTCCCTGAGAGGCAAAGAGTTGAACCGTGTGCAGAAGTTCCAAATTTTCTGGGAGAAAGCCTAAAGGAGTAAACAGGGAACTATACCCACAATACAGACAGAAGATAAATCTCCAGGAATTAACCCTCAGGAAGCAGAAATATAAGTTACCAGAGAGATAATTCAAAATAATTGTCGTAAATAGACTTAATGAGCTCGGGAGAACAATGCATGACAAAGTAAGAATTTCAACAATGAATAAAATTTTTTAAAAAAATCTTTGAACTGAAACATATAAAAAAGGAATGAAAATTTCAATGAGAGTTCAACAGCAAGCAGACTAGTGCAAGCAGAAATTATCAGTCAACTTAAAGATAGATTATGTGAAAATATCCTGTCAGAGGAGGAAGAAAAAGCAATGAAAAAGAGTGAAGAAAGCTTATGATAGGACTTATGATATGCCATTAAGTTGGACAATATATGTATTATAGAAGTCTAAAAAGAAGAAGAGCAATAAAGGAGCAGAAAGATTATTCAAAGGAATAACTGAAAATTTACTAAATCTGGGCAAGGAAATTCACATTCAGATACAGAAAACCCAAATGACCTCAAGTAAGAAGAATCTAAAGAAATTCACACTGAGACACATTATAATCATATTTTCAGATGTCAAAGACAAAGAAAATTTTGAAAGCTGCAAGAGAAAAGTGATTTGTCACATACAAGGTAATATTAATAAGACTAATAGTGGATTTTTCACCACAAATTCTGCAGTTCAAAGTGAATGAGATGATATATTCAGAATGCTGAAAAAAAGAAAAAAAAAACTTGTCAAGTGTGAATACTATACTTGGCAAAATTGTCCTTCAAAAAGGAAAGATAGATAAAGACTTTCACATACAAACAGAAGCTGAAGTCATTCATCACTACTAGATCTGCCTTACAAGAAATGCTAAAGAGAATTCTTCAACTTGAACCAAAGAGAAACAGTGATACAATAGTTTAAGAAAGTATAAAGCTCATTGGTAAAGCTAACTATGTAGACAAAACCAGAACGTGTATTATTGGAATGGTGATTATTAAATAACTTTTAATTCAAGTACAAATGTTAAAATACAAAAGTATTTAAAATAACTGTAACTAAAAGTATGAAACAAATGCACAATATACATAGATGTAAAATGTGGCATCAATACATAAAGCGTGTGTGAGGGTAAAATGTAGAATTTTTGTTTGTGATGGAAGTTACATTGTTATCAACTTTAAAAAGACTGTTATCATTAAAGATAATTTATGTAAGCCCCATGGTAACCACAAAAAGAATGTACCATTGAAATTACACAAAATAGAGAAAAAAATCAATGCATGTCAACAACAAAATTAACAAAACACAGAATAAACCAGGAAGAGAGAAAAAGGAACAAAAGAACTATAAGACAAACAACTTAGTTTTGAAAAGAGGAGTAGAAAATTGTTCCATATCAATATAGTCAAGCATCACTTAACGGCAAGGATATGTTCTGTGAAATCTTTGGGCAATTTCATAATTGTGCAAACACCATAGAGTGTATTTACACAAACCTAGATGGTACAAACTACTATGCATGTAGGCCATATGGTATAGCCTATTGCGCCTAGGTTAGAAAATTGTACAGCATGTTACTGTACTGAATACTATAGGTGATCGTAAGACAATGGTCAGTATATATGTATCTAAAGATGTCTAAACAAGGCAAAGGCATAGTAAAAATATGGTACAAAATATTTAAAAGAAAAGGTACACCTGTGTAGGGCACACAACATAGATGAAGATTATAGGACTGGAGTTGCTCTAATTGAGTCAGTGAGTGAATGATAAGTGAATGCGAAGGTATAAGATATTATCGTATGCTACTGTAGACTTTATAAACACTGCACACTTAGGCTAAACTAAATTTATTTAAAAATACTTTTCTTTCTTCAATAAGAAATTAACTTCAGCTTACTGTAACATTTTAACTTCATATACTTCTAAATTTTTATTAACTTTTTGACTCTTGTAATAATGCTTAGGTTAAAACACAGACACATTGTACAGTTGTACAAAAATACATTCTTGTTTATATCCTTATTCTATAAGCATTTTTCTATTTACAACTGTTTTTATTTATTTTTACTTTTTAAACTTTCCTGTTAAAACTATGACACAAACACACACATTATCCGAGGCCTATATTGGGTCAGGATCATCAATATTACTGACTTCTATCTTCACATTTTGTCCCACTGGAAGGTCTTCAGGGGCAGCAATACACATGGAACTGTCATGTCCTTTGGTAACAGTGCCTTTTTCTGGAAGACCTGCTGAAGACCTGCCTGAGGCCATGATGCAGTCAACTTTTTTTTTTTTTTAATAAATAGAAGGAGTGCACTCTAAAATAATAAGAAAAAGTATAGTATAGTAAATACCTAAGCCATAATTGTGGGAATTTATCATCATTATCAAGTATTATGTATTGTACATAATTGTTTGTGGTAGACTTTTATATGGCTTGCAGTGCAGTTGGTTTATTTATACAAACATCACCACTAACACATGAGTAACATGTTGTCCTATGATGCTATGACAGCTACAACATCACTAAGTGATAGAAATATTTTAGCACTATTATAATCTATTATAATCTTGAATATGTGGTCCATCATTGACCAAAAGGTCATTATGCGATACATGGGTGCATAACTGTATCTACTTCAAATGTAAATAGTTTAAACTCCCAAATCAAAAGACATGAAATGGCTGAATGGATTTTTTTTAAATAAGAAATATAAGATCCAACTGTGCTAACCACAAGTGTCTCACTTTAGATTTAAGAACTTCTGAAAGTGAAGGGATAGGAAAATGTATCCCATGGAAATAGTAACCAAGAGGGAGCAGAGGTGGCTATATTTATGTCAATTAAAATAGACATTATGTCAAAAACTGTCACAAGAGACAAAGAAGAACATTATGTAATGATACAAATGACTATTCACCAGGAAAATAGAACAATTATAAATATACATGCATCCAAAATTAGACACTTATATTTGAAAGGGAACATTGACAGAATTAAAAAAAAGAAATGGGCAGAATACATTAATAATAGAATACTTTAATACCCCACTTTTATAATGGATAGAACAACCAACAGAAAATCAACAAAGAAACAGCAGACTTGAACAATACTGTAGGCTAAATGGACTAACCAGACGTATTTAAATTCTCACCCAATAGCAGAAGAGTATACATTATTCTCAAACACACATGGAATATTCTTCAAATAGACCATCAGTCATGTTAGGTTACAGATCAATTCTTAATAAACATAAGATTAAAATTATATCCGATATCTTTTCCAACCACTATGGAATGAAACTAGAAATCAATAGCTGAAAGAAAACTACAAAATTCACAAATATTTGCAACCAAACGACACACTATTAAACAACAAATGGTTCAAAAGAGAAATTAAGAGGGAAATTAAAAATATATTGAGACAGGCCAGGCACAGTGGCTCATGCCTGTAAACCCAGCACTTTGGGAGGCGGAGGCAGGTGGATCACCTGAGGTCAGGAGTTTGAGACCAGCCTGGCCAACATGTCAAAGCCCCATTTCTACTAAAAATACAAAAATTAGCCAGGTGTGGTGGTGCACATCTGTAATCCCAGCTACTTGGGAGGCTGGGGTAGGAGAATCGCTTGAACCCGGAAGGCGGAAGTTGCAGTGAGCCAAGATCGTGCCACTGCACTCCAGCCTGGGCAACAGAGCTAGACTCCATCTAAAATAAATAAATAAATAAAAAAACCCCCAAAAATATACACCCACACATACACACACACACACAATGAGACAAACAGAAATGAAAATATAACATACAAAAACATGTAGAATGTAGCAAAAGCAGTACCAAGAGGAAAGTTTACAGTGATAAGCACTCACATTTAAAAAGAATAAATGTCTCAAAATTTTAAAAATCTAACTTTACATCTCGAAGATCTAGAAAAAGGAGAATAAACTCTGCTCAAAGTTACCTAAAAAGAGGAAATAATACTGATTACTGATTAGAACAGAAATTTAAAAATAGAGGATAGAAAATCAAAAAACAATTGTAAGAGTTGATTTTCTGAAAACATAAAATTGACAAAATTTTAGCTAAACTAAGAAAATAAGAGAGAAGACTCATAGACTTAAATAAAATCAGAAATCAAAGAGGAGACATTACAACTAATGCCACAGAAATAAAATTTATCATAAGAGACTACTATGAATACACAAAGAAACTGAATAACCTAGAAGTAATGGATCAATTCTTAGAAACATACAAACTGCCAAGACTGAATTATAAAAAAAAATCTGAATAGATCTGTAACTACTAAGGAGATTGAAACAGTAATCAAATAAACACCTCCCCCCAAATAAAAAGCCTATAGAAAGACTGCTTTACTAGTAAAGTCTACCAAACATCAAAAGAAGAATTAATACCAACTCTTCCAACAAATTGAAGAGAACACTTCCAAACTTCTTTTTTGAAGACAGCATTACCCTGACACCAAATTTAAACACGGACATTACAAGAAAAGAAAACCACAGGCTAATAAATCTGAAAAAAATTCTTGCAAAAATATTCAACAAAATAAAATTCCAGCAAATCGAAATCAACAGTGCATTAAAATGATCATACACCATGACCAAGTGTGATTAATCTTCAGCATGCAGGGATAGTTCTTCACATAAAAAAATTAATGTGACATACCATGTTAACAGAATGAAGAATAAAAATCATATCTTCTCAATAAATGCAAAAAAATATACATAATTTCATAGTAGATTAAAAACTAGAGGGAAGTTACTTCAACATAATAAAGATGTATATGAAAAGCTAACATCATTATCAATCGTAAAAAACTGAATGCATTTCCTGTAAAATCAAGAGAAGACAAAAATGCCCATGCTTAGCAATTCTATCCAACTACCAGAACAATTATGTTAAAAAATTTTTAAAATGCATCCATATCAGAGAGGAAGAAGTAAAACTATCTGTTTGTAGATGACATAATCTTATGAATAGAAAGTCCTAAAGACTTAAAAAAAAAACCTGTTAAAACCAATAGAAATATTCAATACAGTTGCAGAATACAAAATCAACATATAAAAATCAGTTGCGTTTCTATACACTAACAATGAACTACCTAAAAAGGTTTTAGGAAAACAGTCCTATTTACAAAATCATCAAAAATAATAACATTGTTAGATATAAACTTAATAAAGAGGTTATAATAGTTATCATTAAGTGTCAACTTGACTGGATTGAGGGCTGCCTAGTTGGCCCGTAAAGTATTGTTTCTGGGAGTGTCTGTGAGGATGTTGCCAGAGGAGACTGACATTTGAGTCAGTGGACTGGGGGAGGAAGACCTACCCTCCATGTGGATGGACACCGTCCAGTTAACTGTCAGTGCAGCTGGAACAAAGCAGGAAGAAGAGAAAATAGGCTTTCTTGCTCAGTCTTCTGGCTGTCTCTCTTCCCATGCCAGATGCTTGCTTCTTCTCCTCGTGCCCTTGAACTTCAGACTCCAGGTTCTTCGGTCTTTGGACTCTGGGACTTGCATCAGTGGCCTCTCAGGGACTCTTGGGCCTTCTGCCTCAGACTGAGAGTTCCACTGTCAGCTTCCCTGATTTTGAGGCTTTTGGACTTGTACAGAGCTATGCTGCTAGCTTCTCTCTTTCCCCAGCTTGCAAGTGGCCTATTGTAGGACTTCCCTTTGTAATCATGTGAGCCAATTCTCCCTAATAAACTCCATATTTCATATATATTCTCCCTCTGGAGAATCCTGACTACTACATATTTTGGTACCAGGTGTGTGGTTCTAGAGGGACAGAATTTTAAGGCTTGACTTTTTAAGTTAGTTTTGGGGTTTCTGAAATTGACTCTGTAGTCTGATTATACCTAAAAATGCTAAGGACTTTACTTATAATAGTATGGAGAGCATCGATAGTCTTTGGTGTGAATTGTTTAGAGAGTTGTGCATTAGATAGATTAAAAAAAAATGACCCACTGTGAGTGAACTGAAAATGGCTGATCTCCCTGGGTTTAATGTAGAAGAAGGGACCTGAAGTCAGGGAGACTGGAATGCCTGAGTCCATTTGTCATTTTAGACTTACTCACTCCAACTTGGAGAGTCCAGAAGACATACCCTTCACCAATACCTTGTGAAATAGATTTGTGAGGGGAGCACCAGCATCCTTAAAGAACTCTGTGATTGCTCTTCTCTGTATGCTACATCTTACAGTGGGAAGTGCACTCAACTGAGAAACTTAAACGAAATGAGAATAATTGGATCCTAAGGTGGCAGGAGCCAGGTGGAGGCACTCAGCTGTCAAAGGCAAGATGGGTGTAGTTACTGAAATGGACAGCAGAGACAAAGCAACAAGCAAAATAGTCTGATTCATGTAAAACTGCAGCAATGGCTAATTAATCACTGTGTTCCTAGAAGCAAAGTAGATAGGAAGCCTACTATAGTCTTACTTGAACTGTATAAGCAGGAAACTTCCAGGGCAAGTGAACGAAAGTCTAATTTGAATTATAAAACCAGAATCTTATGGCTCCTCAATCAATTTCCAGACTTGAGCCAGTTTACAGAACCAGGATGCCAGAACCAGAAGGCCTTGAATAAAGGAGAGGCCAGGTCTCCTTGCGGAAGGAATCCTTTATAGTAACAACAATTTATACTGTTAACCTTTCCCCCATTCTTCCTCCAGCCTTTTATCACGGTAAACGTGCTTAGAGAATGGGAAATAATCAGACCTTTCAGGGACTACTGGACCCTGTCTCTGAACTGGCATTGATAACAGGGGACCCAAAATGTCACTGTGACCTTCCAGTTAGAGTAGGGTCTTATGGAGTTGAGATAATTACAGGTGTTTTAACTCTGGTCCAACTTACAGTGTGTCCCCAGATCCATGCTATGGTTATTTTCCCAGTGCCAGAATGAATAATTGGAATATACACACTTAGCATCTGGCAGAATGCCACATTTGTTCCTTGACCTGTGGGGTGAGGGCTATTATGGTGGGAAAGGACAAATGGAAGCCATTAGACCTGCCTCTATCTAAAAAAAATAGTAAACCTAAAGCAATATTGGAACCCTGGAGGGATTGCAGATTAGTACCACCATGAAGGACTTGAAAGATGCAGGGATGATGATCCCCCACCACATCACCATTTAATGCTTCTACTTGGCCTCTGCAGAAGACAGATGGATCTTGGAGAATGACAGTGGATTACTGTAAGTGTAACCAAATGGTGACTCCAGTTGCAGCTGCAGTACCAGACGTGGTTTCATTGAGCAAATTAGCACATCTCCTGGTACCTGGCATGCAGCTGTTGATCTGGCAAATGCCTTTTTCTACGTACTTGTCCATAAGGCCCACCAGAAGCAATTTGCCTTCAGCTGGCAAGGCCAGAAATTTACCTTTACTATCCTACCTCAGGGATATACCACTCTGGACTTACTGGTGAGACCTTTTCATGTCAGGCAGTGGGAAATAAATCAGACTCTTTTACCTAAGTGAAATTTCTAGGATCCAGTGGTGTGGGGCTTGTCAAAATATTTCTTCTAAGGTAAAGGATATAAGTTGTTGAATTTGGTCCCTCCTACTACCAAGAAAGGGGATCTATGTATTAGTCTAGCAGGTCTATGTATTAGTCCGTTTTTATGCTGCTGATAAAGACATGACTGAGACTGGACAATTTACAAAAGAAAGACGTTTAATTGGATCTACAGTTCCACATAGCTGGGGAAGGCTCACCATCTTGGTGGAAAGCAAAGAGGAGCAAGTCCTGTCTCACATGGATGGCAGCAGGCAAAGACAGAATGACAAAGACAGAAAAGCAGAAATGCTGATAAAGCCATCAGATCTCATGAGACTTATTCACTAGTATGAGAACAATAGGTGGAAAACCACCCCCATGATCCAATTGTCTCCCACCAGGTCCCTTCCATAACACGTGGGAATTATGGGAGTACAATTCAAGATGAGATTTGGGTAGGGACGCAGAGCTAAACCAAATCAGTCTATTTGAATTTTATTTTGCAGGCAATACATTCCTCATTTGGGTGGGGTACTCTGGCCTATTTATTGAGTGATCCAAAAGGCTGTTAATTCATATCCTTCTGTGATTCCTCAAGGATCTGGAACCAGAAATACCATTTGACCCAGCAATCCGATTATTGGGTATATACCCAAAGATTATAAATCATTCCACTACAAAGACACATGCACACATATGTTTATTGTGGCACTGTTCACCATAGCAAAGACTTGGAACCAACCCAAATGCCCATCAGTGATAGACTAGATAAAGAAAATGTGGCACATCTATACCATGGAATACTAGGCAGCCATAAAAAAGGACGAGTTCATGTCCTTTGCGGGGACATGGATGAAACTGGAAACCATCATCCTCAGCAAACTAACACAGTAACAGAAAACCAAACACCACATGTTTTCACTCGTAGGTGTGAGTTGAACAATGAGAACACATGGACACAGGGAGGTGAACATCACACACTGGGGCCTGTCGGGTGGTGGTGGACTAGGGGAGGGATAGCATTAGGAGAAATACCTAATGTAAGATTATGGGTTGATGAGTGCAGCAAACCACCATGAAATGTGTATACCTATGTAACAAACCTGCACGTTCTGCACATGTATCCCAGAACTTAAAGTATAATAAACATATTAAAAAAAAAAAAAAGACTGTTAGTCCCAGAACAGAAGAAGGCTCTGCAACAGGTCCAGGCTACTCTGCCACTTGGGCCTTATGACCCAGCAGATCCAATGGTACTTGCGGTGCCCAAACAGCAGATATGGATACTGTTTGGAGCCTTTGGTAGGGCCCTGTAAATGAATCACAACAAAGGCCTTTAGGGTTTTGGAGCAAGGTCCTACCATCTTCTGCAGATAACTAGTCTTTTGAGAGACAGGTCATGGCCTACCACTGCCCTTGATAGAAACTGAACATTTGACTATCAAGTTATAATGCATTTGCACTAAGTTATCATGCAATCTGAACTTCGTAGTATGAACTGTGTGCTTTCTGACCCATCTATCCATAAAGTTGGATGTGCATAGTAGCATTCCATTATCAAATGGAAGTGGTATATACATGATCAGTCTTGAGCAAGTCCTGAAGGTGCAAGTAAGTTACATAAGGAAGTGGCCCAAATGCCCAGGGTCTCCACTCATGCCACCCTGCCTTCTCTCTCCAAGCCTGCACCAATGACCTCATAGGGAGTTCCATATGAGGAACTTGAAGTTTACAGGAAGAGAATACTAGGGCCTGGTTTACAGATGGTTCTGCATGACGCAGGCACCACCTGTAAGTGGACAGCTGCAGCACTACCGGACCTTTCTGGGGCATCCATGAAGGAAGGTGGTGAAGGCAAATCTTTCCAGTGAGCAGAACTTTGAGCAATGCACCTGGTTGTGCACTTTACTTGGAAAAAGAAATGGCCAGATGTGTGATTATGTACGGATTCATGGGCTGTACCCAATTGTTTGGCTGAGTGACCAGAATCTTGAAAGGAGTATAACTGGGTAATTGGCAACAAATAAATTTGGGGAAGAGGTATGTAAATGGACCACTCTGAGTGGTCAAAAAAATGCGAAGCTCTTTGTGTCTCATGTTAATGCTCACAAAAGTGTGACCTCACATAGGGGCATTCTAATAATCAAGTGGATAGGATGACCTGTTCTGTAATTTGAACACCACATAGCCCCTTTACTCAGCCACCCCTGGGCTCATTAATAAAGTGGTCATGGTAGAAAGAATGGAGGCTGTGCATGAGCTTAGCAACATGGACTGCAAATCACCAAGTCTGACCTGGCTACCGCCACTGCTGAGTGCCCAGTCTAACAGCAGAGAGAAACACTGAGTCCTCAATATGTCACCAATTCTCAGGATGATCAGCCAGCTAGCTGATGGCAGATCGATTACTTTGGAAGATTTCCATCATGGAATGGGTAGCAGTTTGTCTGTACTGGAATAGACACTTACTTTGGATATGAGTTTGCTTTTCCTGAATGCAATGCTTCTGCCAAGACTACCACACGTGAACTCACAGAATGCCTCATCCACCTCCATGGAACTACACACAGCATTGCTTCTCACCAAGGAATTTACTTCACAAAGAAGTGTAGTAAAAAGGCTTTTGCCCATTGCATTCACTGGCCTTACCATGTTGCCCATCATCCTGAAGCAGCTGCATTAAGGGAAAAGTGCAATGGCCTTTTGAAATCACGATTACAGTGCCAACTAGGGGATAATTCTTTGCAGGACTGCAGCAAAGTTCTCCAGAAGGGTATATATGCCATTAATCAGCATCCAATATATGGTACTACTTCTCTCATAGCCAGGATTAATGGGTCAAGGAATCAAGAGATAGAAGTGGAAGTGGTACCACTCATCATCCAAAGTGACCCACTGGCAAAATTTTTGCTTCCTGTTCCCACGATATTATGGCTGGCCTAGAGGACTTAGTTCCAGAGAGAGAAATGCTGTCACTAGGAGACACAACAATGATTCCATTGAACTGAAAGTTAAGACTGCCACCTTGCCACTTGGGTCTCCACCTGCCACTAAGTCAACAGGCTAAGAAGGGAGTTTTGGTGTTGGCTAGGGTGATTGACCTGGATTATCAAGATAAAATCAGACTACTACTCCACAGTGGAGGTAAGGAAGAGTATATCTGGAATATAGGAGATCCCGCAGGGCATCTCTTAGAACTACACTGCCCAGTAATTAAGGTCAATGGGAAACTACGACAACCAGTCTAGGCAGGATTAAAAATGGCCCGGACCCTTCAGAAATGAAAGTTTGGGTCACTTCACCAAGTAATAAACCACAACCACCTGAGGTGCTTCCTGAAGGCAAAGAGAATACAGGATGAGTAATAGAAGAAGGTAGCCGTCAATACCAGTGATGACCACATGACCAGTAACAGAAATGAGGACTGTAATTTCCATAATTATTTCCTCCTTATTTTGCTAAAAATATGATTGTGCATACATACACCTGCATTATGCAATTGTCTTTGTTTTATTTCCTTTCTCATTCCTTTATCATTTAATATAAGATGTATTGACTTCATATCAGCATTTAAGTGTTGTTAATTTTATGTAACATTTCTTATGTTAAAGATTAGTGGATTTTCAGTTGTACAAATGGTAGTTTTATTATGTTAGGTGAAATTACAAAATTGTTATTGCCTTTATTTGGAGAGCAAGTATAATTTAAGAAGGTGTTCACAGATTCCAAGTTGACAAGCAGTGAAGTTGTGTTGGTTAATGTTAAGTGTCAACTTGACTGGATTGAGGGATGGCTAGATGGCTGCTAAAGTATTGTTTCTGGGAGTGTTTGTGAGGGTGTTTCCAGAAATTGATATTTGAGTCAGTGGCCTGGGAGAGGAAGACCCACCCTCAGTGTGGATGGACACAATCCGGTTCATTGCCAGTACATTTGAAACAAAGCAGGAAGAAGAAGAGGGAATAAAGTTACTTGCTGACTTTTCTCTCTCTCTCTCTCTTCCCATCCCAGACACTTGCTTAATCTCCTCAGGCCCTTGAACTTCAGACTCCAGGTTCTTTAGCCTTTGGACTCTGGGATTTGCACTCATGGCTTCTCAGGGGCTCTTGGGCCTTCTGCCTCAGACTGAAAGCTGCACTGTCGGCTTCCCTGGTTTTGAAGCTTTGGGAGTTGGACTAAGCCACACTGCTAGCTTCTCTCTTTCCCCAGCTTGTAAATGGCCTATCGTGGGACTTTTCTTTGTAATTGCATGAGCCAGTTCTCCTTAATTGACTCCCTTTTATATATACATATGTTCTATTGGTTCTGTTCTTCTGAAGAACTCTAATATAGAATTGAAAGACTTGCACACTGAAAAGTACAAAACATTGATGACAGAAACTAAAGAAGATAGAAACAAATGGAAATACATCCCATGTTCATTGATTGGAGGATAAAACATTGACAAAATATTCATACTATTCAATGGCAATTTATAAATTGAATGCAATCCTCATCACAATCCCAATGGAATTTTTAACAGAAATTAAAAACACAATTCTAAAGTTTATCTGGAATCACAAAGGACCCAAAGTAGCCAAAACACTATTGAAAAAGAACCAAACCAAGGAGGCATCACACTTCCTGATTTCTAAGACCTGTTATATGGCAGAACTGAAAGAATAGTAACACAGACTGAAAGAACAGTAACACAAACAGCACTGAAACATGTGCCCCCACTTGCCACAATGCTGGAAACAAGAATAAGAGAAGAGCTACAATTATTAAAACAGTATTGTACTGGCATCAAAACAGGCATATAGACTAATGGAAGCAAATAGAGTGTGCAGAAATAAATCTATGAGTATATGGACAACTGTCCTTTGATAAAATGCCAAGAATACATGTCGGGAAGTGATTAGACTTTTCAACAACAATGTTGGAAAAACCAGATAGTCATATGAAAAAAACGAAATTGGATTTTGATCTTATACTATGCACAAATATGAACTCAAAATGGACTAAAGACTTGAATGTATGATCTAAAACTACAAAACTCCTAGAAGAAATTATAGAGAAAATTCTTCATTACATTATTCTTGGCAATAATTTCATAAGTAGGGCACAAAAGGACAGGCAACAAAAGTGAAAATACACCAGTGGGGCTACATCAAACTTAAAAAGCTTCTTCACAGCAAAGGAAACCATCAACAAAATGAAAAGCCAACCTACAGATTGGGAGAACAATTTTAGAAATCAAATATCTGGCTGGGGGCTAATTTCCAAAATGTCTGAGAAACTCAAACAACTCAACAACAAAACAACAACAGCAAAAAACTAATAACTCTATTAAAATGGGTTGAGAACTGAAATAGACATTTTCCCCCAAAAAGAACATACATATGGGTGATAAGTGTCCAAAAAGATACTAATGTCACTAATGATTACAGAAATAAAAGTTAAAATTACAATATCACATCACATATTGTAGGATGGCTATTATTTAAAAAAACAAACAAACGAGTGTTGGCAAGAATGTGCAGACATTGGAAACTTTCACATTGTTAGCAAAAATGCAAAATGACACAGCTGCTGTGGAGAACAGTATAGAGGTTCTTCAGAAAACTAAAAATAATACTGCCACATTTTGAAGCTTTCTCATTTCTGGGTATTTAACCAAAAGAATTGAAATCAGGGTTTGAGGATATCTTAGAATTCTTATGTTGATGGCAGCACTATTGACAATAGCCAAGATGTGAAAACAACCTAAATGACCAATGATTAATGAGTGCATAAAGAAAATGTGGTATATACATCCAGTAGAATATTATTCAGCTTTAAAAAGAGAAAATACTGCAATATGCAACAGTGTAAATGAACTTGAAAGACATTATGCTAGGGGAAATCAGCCAGTAACAGTACAATACTGTATGATTTTACTGATGTGAGGTACCTAAAATAGTCAAAATCATTGAATCTGGAAGAAGAGGGAAACAGAGAGTTGCCAATCAAAGTATATAAAGTTTCAATTATACTAGATAATTTTTAGATACCTGCTGTACAACATGGTTGATATAATTGACAATACCGTATTGTACACTCAAAAATCTGTTAAGAGGGTAGATCTCGTGTAAAGTGCCCTCATTATAAGAAAAAAAAAAATAAAGAGAAAGACAGAGAAAAAATACTTCCACAGTTCCTGGTCATCCTTGTACACGTATTCTGGCGTATGTGAACAGAAGTTTCTTTATGGTTGTTCCTTTCAGTTACAATTGGAATTTAGGAATTTTAGTGTACAGTAAATTATTTTACTAATTCCCACCAGGATTTTATAAATTTCTTACCAATATAAAGTGGCATAATATTGTGGTTTCTTTGGTTTTCATAACATTCTTTTTCATATCATTGAATCACTGATAACTAAAATTGCTGAGTATTTTTTCCTATGCTATTGGCTACTCAAGTTTCCTCTTTTGTGTCATGCTTTTGTCATGAGACCCTTAGGGTGTCACTTTTCCAGTTGGAATCCTCTGTGGCCAGCGGCACCTCTGCCTGAGTTTTTGCTTGTGCCTACTGGGCTCATTATGTCCACTTGGTCAGGCAGGCTATTCTCGGCTCACACTACCATCCAGTATCCCATACCTGCCAAGGGTGAGCCAGGTGTGGAGTGGAACAAGTGTGGGGTCTGGCCACTCCACACAGCGAGGCATGCCAGTTGTTGCTGTCGGTGGGAGGGGGGCAGCTCTAGGCACCAGCACAGGCTCTGGCTCCATGCGAAGCTGCAGCTGGATCAGATGTACCACAAGCAGCTTCCACTGCAGGCACCCATGTCCGAATGAGGGGAAGGCAGTGGCACTTGGAAACTAGGATATGCAGAGCCCCAAAGAAGGTCTCACAGCCCTGGCTTGGGGAGCCCCTACTTCTGGGCTCCCCAAAGGACTGTAGCTCTTCTCTTATTCTCATTTCCTGCAGTGTGGCAAGTGGGGGCATGTTTCAGTGCTGTTTGTGTTACTGTTCTTTCAGTTCTGCCATATAACAGGTCCCAAGTTCTTGTTCCAAGTCCAGGAAGAATGAGGTGTGCAGGCAACTGGAGGGTGAGCAAGGCAGAGAGGAGCTTTATTGAGTGACAGAACAACTCATACCCAGAGCGGGTAGCTCCTTTCCACAAGCCGGTTGTCCTGACAACTCAAGGAGATATACCTAATATAAATGATGAGTTAATGGGTGCAGCACACCAACACGGCACATGTATACATATGTAACAAACCTGCACATTGTGCACATGTACCCTAAAACTTAAAGTATAATAGAAAAAAAGAAAATTGAATCTTCTCTTTCATCAATGTGCATCAATATTCCATTTATTCAGGTTTATTTTTAAGTTGCTCATATTTTTTAAATAATACTTTACAATGACTTTATAATGCTCCTATGCATATTTATTAAGTGTAGTTCATGTAGGTTTCTATGTTATTAGAAATAGCATTTTTTTTGGTGTCTTCCATTTTCTAATTGGTCATTCATGAAGAATACCAATGGTTTTAATTTTATACACTGACAAATATACAACCCTAATGAATTAACTAATTCATTCTCACAGTTTATGAAATCCCTTGGATTTGTGATGCAAATAACTATAGTGTTTGCAAATGAGAGATAAAATATGTGTTTTTCTTCATAATTTATCTACCTATCCTGTTTATAATTGATGTTGCACCTAGAACTTCAAGTAAAATATTAAATAAATAGAGGTTATAATAGTTACCTTTGTCCTTAACGGAAATATTTCTAAAATGTCAACCCAGACTATATTTTCTGTGAGATTTTGTCATGTATCTTTACTGCACTAAATAAGTTATCTTCTGTTTTTAATTTGCTAAGCAGATTTTCATTGTGAATGCGTATTACATTCTATTACATAATTTTTCTGCCTCTGTTAGGATGATTATTTGGACTTTCATTTTATTAGTGTGTTGAGATATATTGGTACATTTTACTAAAATGTTGAAACTTTCCTAAAGTTCTATGATAATGTATACCTGGTCAGTAGATATTACCTTTTTAATACATGGCCAAATTAAATTTGTGAATATTTTCTTTAGAATTTTTTATCTGCATTCACAAATAAAATTAATATAGAATTTTCTATTATTATTCTTTCTTGTTTGAAAAGTTGTATCAGCTCTACAAAATAAATGTTGTAGCTATACCTTTTACTTCTTTGAAATATTTTATGCAAAATGAGGATTATTTGTTAGTTTAAAAGTTTGCAAATTTTTTTCATGTAAAACTACTTCGGCCTTATAGCATGTATTGGTGATTCTACAAACAACATTTCCTCAGCTCACTTGAGCTGTAGCTGGGTTTGAAAGTATTCAAGCTTATTCTATTTTTTTCCTGTTTCCAAGATCATAGATGTTTTCTTATATACAGGCCCAGAGAAGAGCATGGGGATAGTTATCTTTCAACCAGTGAAGTAGAAAGTGGAGGCTTAAATGTTTCAGCCTCCTTATCTACATCCATAGAGTTTATTCAGAGATGTACTTTACAGGGTAACATAGAAGACCCCGAGTAGGATTTAGATCCAGTTGTCCATAGGAGTAATATCTTAGTAATATATTTTATATTTGTCTTCACTTTTCCCTGTCACTCTCCTACTTCCCTCATCTCTGCTTCCAGAGATCACCTTCCAGATAAACTACCATTTATAAATTCTTGTCTAATGCTTTGTTTTTAGGATCTGCCAACTAGTACATGCAGTTGTGGAGAGGTGTTAGAAGGCAACCCTCAGGATGGGATTTAGAACTAGATTTAGAACTAGATCATGCACTGATCAAATAGCCACAAAACTCCATTGCTAGCAGCACATGGGTACTACTAACTCCCGGGATGCCGTAAAGCAACGATTAATAATCTATCCCACTATTTTGGATTAGGAGATGTGAAAGAATAGAAGAAATGGACTTGTGTGAAGCTCTGCAGCATTTGAAGGCAATGGGAAGATGATAATATAAAGAATGTCAGTGGTCCAGATTTGCTAATGGCTGTTAAAATGGGTAAAAACCTTCTTTAAAACAAGTTAGCCATTCCCATATTATGTGCATGCTGTAAAAATGTGAAGGACTGCAGGAGTGCAGGACAGTGTTTTAAAGAGATTTTCGTCTTCTGCAGCTACAGTGAAGACTGTGTTGATAATCAAGCCAAGAATTTAATTTGAAAGGTGGCAAAATTACAAAGGAGGCTGAATGTATTGCCTTGATAGCATTCCTATTTCAGAAAATCACGACTTGATAGGGAAGAATGTAAACCCTGAAAACAGGGATGGGATCATTTGGGTGTATACGCCTGAAAACAGATTCTGCAGAACAGTACTTGGATTACTAGTGGAAGTAACCTCACTCTTCCTACAGCGGGAATATCTCTGCCTGGGGACTGTGCAAAAAATTCACATATGGAGATTTCTTTAGGAGATAATGCTTTTTCTCCAAAATGTCCCCTCCTGGCTTCTCACGTTGCCTCTAGATAATAAGCAATATTAGCTTTCTGCATAGCCTGAATGGGACACACATAAAAAAAAAGAGATGTAGCAGCTAGTTAATAAGTAATAGCAGAAACAGTGAAATATGGGTAAGTTTGGATTTTGAGAATATTGAAATGGAGGATGTGGGTAGAATATGAGCCTGGATAGGGAAGAATTATTAACATGAGATAAATCTCATGTTGTTCCTTAGAATTTAATGCCCTGCCAAATAAATCAAGAGCCAATTCTAAAACTTTGCTTGGGTTGCTCTTCAAAGTTTGAACATGATGACAGAGTACAGTAAGTAAATAGACATGTCGGATTGTACTTACGGTGTATTGAAGAATGGGTCAGAAGGCACACAAATATAAACATATTTATCATGTATGACCAGATAATCTGCCAGATTATGTCCTGCAAGGAGACAAGAAAGCCTTCTCTTCACTAAGGAAAATATTTATGGGGGCATCAGCATTCTTGAGAAGCTCCACAGTGACTGTTCTCAGAGTCCAGGGTTGACAAAAGATTTTTGCATGGAACTAGGACCCTTAGATCAATGGAGATTATAAAATTCTGGCCTCTTGGAGGTTAGGTGGCCGCAATTAGCAATCAGCCTCAAGGTGTATTTAATTACCATTATAGACAGCAACAGTAGATAGGTAACTTTTGGGCATGTGACCTGCCAGAAACTACGAAGTTGAGCAGAGAATGTGATGTTCTTAGGGAAAGATTGGATGTGCAATCAGCAATAACATGTTTTGACCTGCATGACGAGAAAAAAGAAAAATCAAGGGCTTGTGGACAAAGGCTTATATCTGTTGCCACAGTAACAAAGCAGCAGTCCTTAACCTGTTCTAAGCCTGTGAGTTTCAGAATTCATTGATTATGTATGCTAATATGTCTTTTAAAAGTCTTGAACTATCACTAAAAATATATAAAATAAATATTCCTTGAAATCTTTCCCAAAGGTACCTGTAGTCATTTATGAAAATAAAAAAATATCAGTGAAATGAAAGGATTGAGATAATTTGAAGGTTGTTAGAATCATGGTCTAAACTATTACTTATGTCATGGGCTTTAAAATATCATTATGACTAGTTTATTAGGGTGGGGTATTATGGAACACAGGATATAGATGGAGTCCTGACTGACATCCATCTTACAGTGAGTCAAAAGCATCTATGGACACACCTTACAGTATTTTTTCTGATCCCCAAATGCATAATTGGAATGGTTATAGATAAATGGTAACTGAACCCTCATGTTTGGTTCTCTGACCTATGAAAGAATATCCATTATTGTAGCAAGTGTAAAATGAAAGTCCTTGAACCAAATTCACCAACTCCTCACTCACCTACACAAACACATCCTAATCAGGAGACTCTGTCAGAAGCAGTATCACATTTTTGGTAAAATTGTAGAGATAAGGGTTATATTCAAAGTCTTCAAGATTGCAGAAATAATAGGATATTATTACTATAATAGGATATTTCTCTACAATTGGTTTGTATAGTTTCTGCAAAAACAAATTGGATAATGGTAGAAGTCAATACACTGTTGTAAACATAACCAGGTTGTAGCACCAATTCCCATTGCTGTGTATTATATCATGTATTAATGGGAAATTTTCAAAATATCCTTTTACATTTATTATGTGGTCATTGATTTGAATTTTTTTTCAGTCACCAGCAATGAAGTGAATAAAAAGCCATTGTCCTTTTAGAAAATATAGTAGTATATATTCACGGTTTCCAGAGCTATATTAACTCTCTTCCTTAACACAATATGACCTGCAATGAGCACGATTGATTTTTTTTTTATATTTTAAGTTCTAGGGTACATGTGCACAAAGTGCATGTTATTTACATATGTATACATGTGCCATGTTGGTGTGCTACACCCATTAACTCGTCATTTAACATTAGGTATATCTCCTAATGCTATCCCTCCCCCCTCTCCCCACCCCACGACAGGCCCTGGTGTGTGATGTTCCCCTTCGTGTATCCAAGTGTTCTCATTGTTCAATTCCTACCTATAAGTGAGAACATGCGGTGTTTGGTTTTCTGTCCTTGCGATAGTTTACTGAGAATGATGGTTTCCAGCTTCTATTTTTCCATATCCCTACAAAGGACATGAACTCATCCTTTTTTATGGCTGCATAGTATTCCATGGTGTACATGTGCAACATTTTCTTAATCCAATCTATCACCGATGGACATTTGGGTTGGTTCCAAGTCTTTGCTATTGTGAATAGTGCCGTACTAAACATACGTGTGCCTGTGTCTTTATAGCAGCATGATTTATAATCCTTTGGGTGTATACCCAGTAATGGGATGGCTGGGTCAAATGATATTTCTAGTTCTAGATCCTTGAGGAATCACCACACTGTCTTCCACAATGGTTGAACTAGTTTACAGTCCCACCAACACTGTAAAAGTGTTCCTATTTCTCCACATCCTCTCCAGCAACTGTTGGTTCCTTACTTTTTAATGATCAACATTCTAACTGGTGTGAGATGATATCTCATTGTGGTTTTGATTTGCATTTCTCTGATGGCCAGTGATGATGACCATTTTTTCATGTGTCTGTTGGCTGCACAAATGTTTTCTTTTGAGAAGTGTCTGTTCATATCCCTCACCCACTTGTTGATGGGGTTGTTTGTTTTTTTCTTGTAAATTTGTTAGAGTTCTTTGTAGATTCTGAATATTAGCCGTTTGTCAGATGAGTAGATTGCAAAAATTTTCTCCCATTCTGTAGGTTGTCTGTTCACTCTGTTGGTAGTTTCTTTTGCTGTGCAGAAGCTCTTTAGTTTAATTAGATCCCATTTGTCAATTTTGGCTTTTGTTGCCATTGCTGTTGGTGTTTTAGACATGAGTCCTTGCCCATGCCTATGTCCTGAATGTTATTGCCTAGGTTTTCTTCTAGGGTTTTCATGGTTTTACATCTAACATTTAAATCTTTAATCCATCTTGAATTAATTTTTGTATAAGGTGTAAGGAAGGGATCCAGTTTCAGCTTTCTACATATGGCTAGCCAGTTTTCCCAGCACCATTTATTAAATAGGGAATCCTTTCCCCATTTCTTGTTTTTCTCAGGTTTGTCAAAGATCAGATGGTTGTAGAGGTGTGGTATTATTTCTAAGGGCTCTGTTCTGTTCCATTGGTCTATATCTCTGTTTTGGTACCAGTACCATGCTGTTTTGGGTACTGTAGCCTTGTAGTATAGTTTGAAGTCAGGTAGCGTGATTCCTCCAGCTTTGTTCTTTTGGGTTAGGATTGTCTTGGCAATGTGGGCTCTTTTTTGGTTCCATATGAACTTTAAAGTAGTTTTTTCCAATTCTGTGAAGAAAGTCATTGGTAGCTTGATGGGGATGGCATTGAATCTATAAATTACCTTGGGCAGTATCGTCATTTTCAGGGTATTGATTCTTCCTATCTATGAGCATGGAATGTTCTTCCATTTGTTTGTGTCCTCTTTTATTTCATTGAGCAGTGGTTTGTAGTTCTCCTTGAAGAGTTCCTTCACATCCCTCGTAAGCTGGATTCCTAGTTATTTTATTCTCTTTGAAGCAATTGTGAATGGGAGTTCACTCATGATTTGGCTCTCTGTTTGTCTGTTACTGTTGTATAAGAATGCTTGTGATTTTTGCATGTTAATTTTGCATCCTGAGGCTTTGCTGAAGTTGCTTATGAGCTTAAGGAGATTTTTGGGCTGAGACTATGGGGTTTTCTAGATATACAATCATGTCATCTGCAAACAGGGACAATTTGACTTCCTCTTTTCCTAACTGAATACCCTTTATTTCCTTCTCCTGCCTGATTTCCCTGGCCAGAGCTTCCAACACTATTTTGAATAGGAGTGGCGAGAGAGGGCATCCCTGTCTTGTGCCAGTTTTCAAAGGGAATGCTTCCAGTTTTTGCCCATTCAGTATGATATTGACTGTGGGTTTGTCATAAATAGCTCTTATTATTTTGAGATATGTCCCATCAATACCTAATTTCTTGAGAGTTTTTAGCATGAAGGTTGTTGAATTTTGTCAAAGGCCTTTTCTGCATCTATTGAGATAATCATGTGGTGTTTGTCTTTGGTTCTGTTTATATGCTGGATTACATTTATTGATTTGTATATGTTGAACCAGTCTTGTATCCCAGGGATGAAGCCCACTTGATCATGGTGGATAAGCTTTTTGATGTGCTGCTGGATTTGGTTTGCCAGTATTTTATTGAGGATTTGTGCATCGATGTTCATCAGGGATATTGGTCTAAAATTCTCTTTTTTTGTTGTGTCTCTGCCCGGCTTTGGTATCAGGATGATGCTGGCCTCATAAAATGAGTTAGGGAGGATTCCCTCTTTTTCTATTGATTGGAATAGTTTCAGAAGGAATGATAACAGCTCCTCCTTGTACCTCTGGTAGAATTCGGCTGTGAATCCGTCTGGTCCTGGACTTTTTTGGTTGGTAGGCTATTAATTATTGCCTCAATTTCAGAGCTTGTTATTGGTCTATTCAGGGATTCAACTTCTTCTTGGTTTAGTCTTGGGAGGGTGTATGTGTCCAGGAATTTGTCCATTTCTTCTAGATTTTCTAGTTTATTTGCATAGAGGTGTTTATAGTATTCTCTGATGGTAGTTTGTATTTCTGTGGGATTGGTGGTGATATCCCCTTTATAATTTTTTATTGCATCTATTTGATTCTTCTCTCTTTTCTTCTTTATTAGTCTTGCTAGTGGTCTATCAACTTTGTTGATCTTTTCAAAAAACCAGCTCCTGGATTCATTGATTTTTTGAAGCGTTTTTTTGTGTCTCTATCTCCTTCAGTTCTCCTCTGATCTTCGTTATTTCTTGCCTTCTGCTAGCTTTTGAATATGTTTGCTCTTGCTAGTCTAGTTTTTTTTAATTGTGATGTTAGGGTGTCAATTTTAGATCTTTCCTGCTTTCTCTTGTGGGCATTTAGTGCTATAAATTTCCCTCTACACACTGCTTTGAATGTGTCCCAAAGATTCTGGTATGTTGTGTCTTTGTTCTCGCTGGTTTCAAAGAACATCTTTATTTCTGCCTTCATTTTGTTATGTACCCAGTAGTCATTTAGGAGCAGGTTGTTCAGTTTCCATGTAGTTGAGCGGTTTTGAGTGAATTTCTTAATCCTGAGTTCTAGTTTGATTGCACTGTGGTCTGAGAGACAGTTTGTTATAATTTCTGTTCTTTTACATTTGCTGATGAGTGCTTTACTTCCAACTATGTGGTCAATTTTGGAATAAGTGCAATTTGGTGCTGTGAAGAATGTATATTCTGTTGATTCAGAGTGGAGAGTTGTATAGATGTCTATTTGGTCCACTTGGTGCAGAGCTGAGTTAAATTTCTGGATATCCTTTTTAACTTTCTGTCTCATTGATCTGTCTAATGTTGACAGTGGGATGTTAAAATCTCCCATTATTATTGTGTGGGAGTCTAAGTCTCTTTGTAGTTCTCTAAGGACTTGCTTTATGAATCTGGGTGCTCCCGTATTGGGTGCATATATATTTAGGATAGTTAGCTCTTCTTGTTGAATTGATCCCTTTACCATTATGTAATGGCCTTCTTTGTCCCTTTGATATTTGTTGGTTTAAAGTCTGTTTTTATCAGAGTCTAGGATTGCAACCCCTGCCTTTTTTTGTTTGCCATTTGCTTGTTAGATCTTCCTCCTTCTCTTTATTTTGAGCCTATGTGTGTCTCTGCAAGTGAGATAGGTTTCCTGAATACAGCACACTGATGGGTCTTGACTCTTTGTCCAATTTGCCAGTCTGTGTCTTTTAATTGGAGCATTTAGCCCATTTACATTTAAGGTTAATATTGTTATGTATGAATTTGATCCTGTCATTATGATGTTAGCTGGTTATTTTGCTCATCAGTTGATGCAGTTTCTTCCTAGCCTCGATGGTCTTTACAATTTGGCATGTTTTTGCAGTGTCTGGTACCGGTTGTTCCTTTCCATGGTTAGTGCTTCCTTCAGGAGCTCTTGTAGGGCAGGCCTGGTGGTGACAAAATCTCTCTCAGCATTTACTTGTCTATAAAGGATTTTATTTCTCCTTCACTATGAATCTTAGGTTGGCTAGATATGAATTCTGTGTTGAAAATTCTTTTCTTTAAGTATGTTGAATATTGGCCCCCACTCTCTTCTGGCTTGTCGAGTTTCTGCCAAGAGATCCACTGTTAGTCTGATGGGCTTCCCTTTGAGGGTAACCCGACCTTTCTCTCTGGCTGCCCTGAACTTTTTTTCCTTCATGTCAACTTTGGTGAATCTGACAATTATGTGTCTTGGAGTTGCTCTTCTCAAGAAGTATCCTTGTGGCGTTCTCTGTATTTCCTGAATCTGAATGTTGGCCTGCCTTGCTAGACTGGGGAAGTTCTCCTGGATAATATCCTGCAGAGTGTTTTCCAAGTTGGTTCCATTCTCCCCGTCACTTTCAGGTACACCAATCAGACATAGATTTGGTCTTTTCACATAGTCCCATATTTCTTGGAGGCTTTGTTCATTTCTTTTTACTCCTTTTTCTCTAAACTTCTCTTCTCACTTCATTTCATTCATTTGATCTTCAATCACTGATACCCTTTCTTCCAGCTGATCTAATTGGCTACTGAAGCTTGTGCATTTGTCACGTAGTTCTCGTGCCATAGTTTTCACCTCCATTAGGTCATTTAAGGCCTTGTCTACATTGATTATTCTAGTTAGTGATTCGGCTAATCTTTTTTCAAAGTTTTTAGCTTCTTTGCAATGGATTCGAACTTCCTCCTTTAGCTCGGAGAATTTTGATCGTCTGAAGCCTTCTTTCAAGTCGTCAAAGTCATTCTCCGTCCAGCTTTGTTCCATTGCTGGCAAGGAGCTGCATTCCTTTGAAAGGGGAGAGGTGCTCTGATTTTTAGAATTTTCAGTTTTTCTGCTCTGTTTTTTCCCCATCTTTGTGGTTTTATCTGTCTTTGGTCTTTGATGATGGTGACATACAGATGGGGTTTTGGTGTGGATTTCCTTTCTGTTTGTTAGTTTTCCTTCTAACAGACAGAACCTTCAGCTGCAGGTCTGTTGGAGTTTGCTGGAGGTCCACTCCAGACCCTGTTTGCCTGGGTATCAGCAGCAGAGGCTGCAGAACAGCGAATATTGCTGAACAGCAAATGTTGCTGCCTGATCGTTCCTCTGGAAGCTTTGTCTCAGAGCAGTACCCAGCCGTGTGGTGTGGTGTGTCAGTCTGCCCCTACTTGGGGGTGCCTCCCAGTTAGGCTACTCAGGGGTCAGGGACCCACTTGAGGAGGCAGTCTGTCCGTTCTCAGATCTCAAACTCCGTGCTGGGAGAACCACTACTCTCTTCAAAGCTGTCAAACAGAGACATTTAAGTCTGTGAGGTTTGTTGCCTTTTGTTCGGCTATACCCAGCCCCCAAAGATGGAGTCTACAGAGGCAGGCAGGCCTCCTTGAGCTGCAGTGGGCTCCACTCAGTTAGAGCTTCTTGGCCACTTTGTTTACCTTCTCAAGCCTCAGCAATGGCAGGCGCCCCTCCCCCAACCTCACTGCTGCCTTGCAGTTTGATCTCAGATTGCTGTGCTGGCAATGAGCAAGGCTCCCTGGGCATGGGACCCTCTGAGCCAGGCATAGGATATAATCTCCTGGTGTGCTGTTCGCTAAGACCATTGGAAAAGCCCAGTATTAGGATGGGAGTGACCCAATTTTCCAGGTGCTATCTGTCACAGCTTGCCTTGGCTAGGAAAGGGAATTCCCTGACCCCTTGCGCTTCTTGCGTGAGGCAATGCCTTGCCCTGCTTCAGCTTATGCTCGGTGGGCTGCACCCACTGTCCTGCACCCACTGTCTGACAAGCCCTAGTGAGATGAACCCGGTACCTCAGTTGGAAATGCAGAAATCACCCATCTTCTGCGTCGCTCACACTGGGAGCTGTAGACTGGAGCTGTTCTTATTTGGCCATCTTGGAACCACCCATCTAGCAGCATGATGGTTTTGACATCTGCAGAAGATCATGTTGGTGCAGTATATTGATGTCATAATTCTGATAAGACCTATTGAAAGTAGGTGGCAAGTAAACCTAATACTCATGTAAGACACATACTGTCTGAGTTTAAGAAAAAAAATCCTACAAATTTTTAGGGCCCTGGTAAATTGGTGAAGTTTATAGAGTCCCAGTGGTCTTGCACTTACCCTTTAAGGTGAAGACCAAGTTATTGCACCTTGTACATCTTATCATTAAAAAGGGATACAGTGCTTAGCAGATCTATTTTAATTTTAAAGGCAGAGTTTGGCACCAAGGATGTCCCTACAGTTTAAGGGACCCGGAAAATATTTAAAGGACCTTGTCTGTACAAACAAAACGATTTAAAAACACATTATTAAATCCATTAGCCTACATAAAGCATACTAACTTATATATAAAGACTTAGAATTATGAGTAAAAGGTGAGGTATGCACATATTTATTTGGTGTTCAAACATTGAACCTGAAAACACTTTGCAGGGCCAAGTTATCATCTCTTTCCTTTGATATCAAGAGATCATGTGCCCATGTGCTTTATAATCAAATATGCTACTTCTAGCTAAGTACATATATCCCACCATGAGAAAATGGTAGCAAAGTTGTTAATGTTCACAATCCGTGACTCTTTAGAATCCATCTCTATTAAAACAACATGGACGTTTTATCACAAAGATAATTTTAATTTATCATGACTAAAAGTCTGAATTTTAAACAGATTCTTGGACTAGTGGTTCATACCCATCAGCTGGTTCAGCTTTAGTACCTGTCTTATCTCCAGTAGCTTTTCCAGAACTGCTACCTTCACCATGATGCTCCATGAATTTTCTCAATCCAAACTAGGTCATCTTCAGTACTCTAACTCTGAAGTTCCCTAAATCCTTTTACTTAATGATGGCTACATCATTACTCACAACTTTGCATCATTCCTTGTAACATGGGTAAATAGCGGGTTCCAATGACTCTTTCAAAAGTTGTTTCTAAGCTTTTCTCATGGCCACAAATGTGAATATTTCCCAGACAATGCAGGAAAATGTGAAAGACAATGCATTCATTAATCATATGAATTTGCTGCTCTGAACATTATAGAATAAAGTTAAACCAAAACATTTTTCAACTTTGTCATTTCTTGAGTTCATTCTTTGGGTCCTGATGATGACTGCATTGCTAGAATGTGATCACTTCCAACCTTGACTGTACCTGCCTCCCATAAACTGCAATCAGCATAGGCAAGCAGCCCATAGGCAAAGTGAGAAGAGTGGTAAAATTCAAGCAAAAAATATCCATCCCTCATCCAGCATGGCTTGAGACCAATCTAGGAGATCATGATGTCATCACCTTGGCCTAAGGCAAAAAAGAACTACAAAAATAAATAAATAAATAAATAAAAGAAACCTATGTTGTATGAAGCAAAGTTTTCAGAAGTCTTAGAGGAGGGAGGTGTTTGTGAAGGGGGATAGGTGATGCCCTGGTACTAGAATTACAGAGATGCCACAGGACAAATTATGCTTGCTGTCCCCTCTACTACTCTAAAATACAAGTGTGGAGGTAGCACTACATCTGGAACACAGAGATCTGAGAGCCAACCCAACAGCCCACACAACAGCTCAATCTCAAAGGTTGGCAGTCACATGTTGATATCTCATACCTCTGAATATGTTCTGAGCTTAAAACGCGAATGTGACCAAAGGAGACTGGATCAGCAATATTATGGAAGTTCAGCTTTACACATTTCTACAAAAGTAATACTTCTTGCTTGGCCATCGTCATAGAAATAGGACCTAACAACAGGGCCTGGGGACAACCTCATAAGCTGAAGTGCCAGGGCTCCTTAAGGCATCGGGCCAATGCCACATGTAGGGGTTGGGGGTGGTTAAGAAATAGAAAGCAACCCAATGATAAGAGATGGTGACTAGGGCCCATGCAGATTTCTGACTGGGCTTCCTAGATGGCTAGTCTCAAGCATCAGAGGGTACTAATGATCAGTACCCCTAGGTTTAGCCTGGGGCACCCCAACTACTTGGCACTGCTGGCCACAAGCTCAGATCTTAAAAGGATTTTTTGAAAACTTTGAAGGAGTCTCTCTGAAGTGCAGAGTCAATTGAGGCCTGAGTCTTAGAACAGGAGCCTCACTTGCCCAGGTATAAGCGCAGAGCTATATCATGTATTTCAGAATAAAGATTCAACTGTCACTAACTCCCAGTTAGTGATATTGTCTTACAAATGACATCTATTGGAATATAACAAATAAATTATCTCGTCAGTATATGTAATTCAAAGGTTTATATGTATTAATTCTATAAAAATTTAGTGAACTCTTGTTAAGTGAATGACCTCATTTATGCCATGAGTAAATGAAAGTGCTTACATAGAACTTATATCCCAAGAGTGGAGACAGATACTAAACAAATTGTATATAATTCTGCATACATGTACATATACATAAACATACACAGACACATACACACATATATACATACATACATATATATGAAACTACCCATAAAACACATAAAAGTGAAGAAGCTTGGTAAGGGTATTCAGATATCAGGTGTGATGGAGGCTAATAATTTAGGCAAAATGGTTAAGAACTGTCTAGAAGATGATATTTCAACAGAAATTGCAGTGGGATAGGGGAGATAGCAATGTGAATATCTGTGAGAAAGAAGCATATCAAGCGTGAGTTGGGTTGGGTAAGGGTTATGAGGGCCATTTTGACGAGTTTGAAAAACAGCAACAAAGATTGCATAAAAGAAGCACAATGAGCTGAAACAGTAGGAAAGCATGAGACTGGAGTAGTGACAAAATGATGAAGGGTCTTGGGGAAATTGTGAAGATTCTGTGTCTTGTGTTAATTTTGATGGAACATCATTAGAAGGTTTTGAGCTGGTGAGTACTATGACCTGATTCGCGTTTTTTACTTGATTGCTTTCATTGTTCTGTGAAGAATAGAATGTTGATGTTAAACATGGAAGCAAGATGAGAGTTTGTTGTAGTAGCTTTATGTGGTGGCGTTGTCCGAGTACATCAGAACTAAACATCCTCAGAGCATTGCACAAGTAAGTTGTTTATAATTATTTGATTGTGTTTTATATCCATATAATTACATCAATATGTCTCAAAAGCTATTAAATACAATCTTTAAATTTCCATGCTTCATTCAGATGACAAAAAAAGAGTTTCTAAAAGGAATAATTGAAAGCAATCTATTGTTCATAACATCAGAAAGAATAAATCTTGTACTTCAGAAATATTTGACTCTACTGACAAGGTCATTTCCATCCTAGGGTAAATATATTTTACAGTATAGGTTTTCAAATTTGTGAAGCACCCATTAGCCATATTTCAAAGTATACTCTAATGAAGAGGCTCTGACAAGAAAGATCCCAAAATAAAACCAAAATATAAAATTTCATGTGATATATAGTTTTTCCTTAAATATTTCCATGGAAAATACCTAACATGTAGGAAATTAGCCAGTCTAAAATACAACATACAGATACTGAATAATCAGTCTCTACTGCAGATGATATAGATCACTGTATCATGCCAGCACTTAATCACTTTTATGGAATTACAATTTGGTTCTCACTATGATTTACTTAGTGTGGGTTGATTTATGCCATTGAGAATTTGTTTAGTTAATGAAACATTTTAATTTATGACAGAAGGAAGCATAAAATTGCTTTGAATATCTTGATTCCATTACTATCGACTGCCGGTCAAAATTTTAAATGATACGAAAAGTGACAGATAAAAGCATTTTTATTTCAACTCTCCCTATTACTTGTAGAGTACAGATTTGAAACTAAAACACAAGGGATTAGTAGCTTTAACACTTGCTTCTCCCAACTCTTGACTAGATACTGCAGCTCTCACTGACATATGGTACTGTCTGTGAAGTCTTTTCAGTGAAGCCTCACAGGGAAAGAGTGAGATGTTTTATAACGTAGTGTAATCAGTATGCTATTGGCACCCAGCACTGGGTCTCCTTTCATCTGGCCCAGATGGTACAGATCCTTGACTCTTACAGTGTCTGCCTGAAAGAAGAAAAGATTTGAAAGCAAATTGGCTCATGGTCTAGCCTGATGATTTCAGGATAATGTACATGGGTCAAAAAAAACCAGGAGCAAGTAAAGCTTAGTTTTCTCTATTAGTGGAGGCTCATTTAACCCTTGACATCAAGTTATGTTGATTTTTATTTAATGCCTGACTTAAACTTATCTGTTTCTATACAGGAACTGTTCATTTATGCCCTTAAGTGTTTCCCTCATGCTGTGTGACTTTTCTTAAAAGAATTGAATAGGATAAGCGTTTCACAGAATCAGAGACTTCTGGGTTTCATGTAAGTTCACATGTACTTTTA
Source organism: Pongo abelii (assembly GCF_028885655.2). Taxonomy (NCBI): domain Eukaryota; kingdom Metazoa; phylum Chordata; class Mammalia; order Primates; family Hominidae; genus Pongo; species Pongo abelii. Next base: position 47,741,589 of record NC_071998.2, read on the forward strand.
AGTGTCTGGACTAGATATTAGATGCCTTCTTGCCATAAGAATGTGTGCACTGAGTGAATGGCCTCTGTGGCTAATGTCGACTGGATTCTCTTGCATTCTATTTTCCTGTTGGATTTGACAAATGGAAGGTACCAGCAGAAGACTGAAGTTGGGTGGTAGAAGTGACATCAAAGAGATGTCAAAATATTTATTTCCCCAGCATCCTACCTACCAGGCCACAGGAGGTTGCAATGGCGGTATTCTTCATCTAAGGTCCTAGTTCCTGTTTTGCGGCCCTTCCCACAGAGGAAGGGACTGAGCTCTCTGAGTTTTGGCAATCAATCTCTCCCCTTATATCTTCAACTTTAGGGTGGTAATAGTTCCCGTTGTTCCTAGTCCCAGGATGCTCCACTGTCTTCTTTTAGCTTCCCTTCATCATACCATGCTTTGTGAAAAATTCATTCATTAAGCTGTTTTCTATATCCCTGTTTAAGTGTGCCGTCTGTTTCCTGCCATGTCCGGATGTTACAGTCATCTAGTCTAACGACTTGTTGAATGCTTAAATCCCCATTGTAACACCTCTTCTAAATGGTCAACTTGACCATATGCTTAAATGAGTATTGTAATAGATAATTCATTATGTCATAAGACAACCTATTCTCTCTTTAGCCAACCTCTAACTAAATTTAATTTTTTATTTATGGCAAAATAGCAGTGACTCTTTGCTCAACTGCAGAGAAAGAATTTTCATGTTTCCGCATGGTTAGTTTCTCTGAACATAAAAAACTGGCATCTCAGCTAAAGAACAAGATTTTGAACTTAACAGACTATTGAATAAATAGAAACCTCTGGAAATATGTAGAGGTTCCTCATCTCCAAAAACTGTACGTTTATATTTTAAAATTTAATAAAACCAGAGGTCAGTCATCTATATTCTAAAGAGTCATAAGTTAGGTATTTATTTTTCTTTAGAAATAATATTTGTTTACATTAGGGAGATTAGTTTTCTCTTCCACTCTAATGAGTGGCAGAGAGTAGGTCTATAGCCATTTTCATATAAACTCCAGACTCATAATGTTGTGGTTCCTTTTCTATGGTAGATACTCATTCATAAACACATGGCTAGCCATCTGGTTCTCATTACATTACCCTAAAAAAGAGAATGGAGTATGGGGAGCCAATACAGTTATTGTTGTAAGTAACAATAATAGTCTGCCTCAAGTTCAGAAACCTTATGTTTGTCTTCATGACAAAATAAATAAATATAGTTATGAAAAATCCTATATTCCATTACTGTTTCTTTTATCTTTGGATGGATTCTATACACTTGCCGAAGAGAACCCCTTTTCAGAACACAGTAGTTTTAGGTTTTGATCTTGGTATCCTAAGTCTTCTTTTGTCTACTCTTCAAATGTCATGGATTTAACCCTACTCTACTTCTTGGTTGTTCTCTTACAGAAACTCTAGCTATATCCAGCATTTAATTAAATAATATATTTAGTCTCACTAATGCAATATGTATTCCTTTTACTTTTCTAGGTAACATATAAAAGAATCAGTTTTAAAAATAAGTAGAGAAGAACAAGGTAATAAGGACAATTACAGTATTTCTATAATGTATCATCATCAGGGAGAATCAACCATAATCATTCTCATTCTTTGGGCAACTAAACTCAAAATTTATATGCCATGAGGACAACAATATCTATTTGAACTTGATTGGATTATGTTATCATCTTTGGCGAAAATAAGATCAATTACCTCGATTGACATTTCACCCAAATCACTTTTAAAGGGAAATGAGAATTCTATATATAAAAGGACAATATTGGCAAGGCGCAGTGGCTCACACCTGGAATCCCAGCACTTTGGGATGCCAAGGTGGGTGGATCACGAGCTCAGAAGTTCAAGACCAGTCTGGCCAACATAGTGAAACCCTGTCTCTACTAAAAATACAAAAAATTAGCCAGGTGGTGGTGTGCACCTGTAATCCCAGCTACTTGGGAGGCCGAGGCAGGAAAATTGCATGAACCCGGGAGGCAGAGGTTGCAGTGAGCCGAGATCGCACCATTGCACTCCAACCTGGGTGACAGTGAGAGACTCCGTCTCAAAAAAAATAAATAAATAAAATAAAAGCCAATATTATCAGAAAAAAATATGGATACTAAGTTGTCAAGAAGAGATGTTGATAAAGGTTTTAGCAGGTGAAGGAAGGAATGCGAGCGAAGGTGCAAAGGCAAGGATAGAGAAGATGTCTTTGGGAATGAGATAATAGTTTGGTGAAAGAGAAGAATAAAGGAAGATTATGAAACAGAGAAAGGTAGATTAAAGCGGGATGCATTTTGTCAATGATTTTTGCTATTCTCTGTTTGTCTGTTTGTTTTGTTTTGTATTTTTTGACAGGAGTAGACCAAATTGAATAATATATCAAGAGGGCTGAAAAAAATCAAATTGATATATGCACACTTAATTTTCTTTCAGATAGGTCATTGATGATGTAAAGAAATGTAACTGATTTTTGCTTGTTGATTTTGTAGCCTGCAACTTTACCATATTTATTTATTAGTTTTAATGAGTTTTGTATGTATATAGGAGGAGTCTTTAGAGTTTTCTACTTATAGGATCAGGCTATCTGTAAATAAGAAAAATTTTACTTTTTCCTCTCCTATTTGGATGCCCTTTGTTTCTTTCCTTGCCTGATTGTTCTTACTAGTACTTCTAGTACTATGTTGAATGGAAATTGTGAGATTGGCCATCCTTGCCTTGTACCTGATCTTAGTGGAAAAGCTTTTAGTTTTTCCCCATTAGTTGTGATGTTAGTTGTACACTTTTTATAAATGGTCTTTGCTATATTGAGGAAATTTCCTTCTATACCTAAATTGCTGAGAGTTTTTTTCAAGAAAGGTCATTGACGTTTGTCAAATTATTTTCATGTATTTATTGAGATGGTTATGTGGTTTTAATCTTACATTCTGTTAATAGGATGTATCACATTGATTGATTGGCATATATTAAAACAACCTTGCATCTTAGGGATGAATTCAACTTGACATAATGTTTAATCTTTTTGATAAACATCTGCTTAATTCAGTTTGCTGCTTTTTATTGAAAATTTTTGCAACTATAGTCATTAAAGGTATTGAAATACAATTTTCTTATCTTGTGGTGTTTTGTCTGGATTTGGTATCAGGATGATGCTGCCATCATAGAATGAAATTGGAAGTATTCCCTCTACTTCTATTGTTTGAAAATATATAGTCTCTTCAACACATGGTGTTAAAAAACTGGATATTCATGTACAAAAGAATAAAATTGGGCCTTTATCCTTTTTTTTCTTTTTAAAGTCTAATTTGACTTCTTTTTTTTTCATTATACTTTAAGTTTTAGGGTACATGTGCACAACGTGCAGGTTTGTTACATATGTATACTTGCGCCATGTTGGTGTGCTGCACCCATTAACTCGTCATTTACATTAGGTATATCTCCCAATGCTATCCCTCCCCTCTCCCCCCATCCCATGACAGGCCCCGGTGTGTGATGTTCCCCTTCCTGTGTCCAAGTGTTCTCATTGTTCAATTCCCACTTATGAGTGAGAATATGTGGTGTTTGGTTTTTTTGTCCTTGCGATAGTTTGCTGAGAATGATGGTTTCCAGCTTCATCCATGTCCCTACAAAGGACATGAACTCATCCTTTTTTATGGCTGCATAGTATTCCATGGTGTATATGTGCCACAATTTCTTAATCCAGTCTGTCATTGATGGACATTTGGGTTGGTTCCAAGTCTTTGCTATTGTGAACAGTGCCGCACTAAACATACGTGTGCATGTATCTTTATAGCAGCATGATTTATAATCCTTTGGGTATATACCCAGTAATGGGATGGCTGGGTTAAATGGTATTTCTAGTTCTAGATCCTTGAGGAATTGCCACAATGTCTTCCACAATGGTTGAACTAATTTACAGTCCCACCAACAGTGTAAAAGTGTTCCTATTTCTCCACATCCTCTCCAGCACCTGTTGTTTCCTGACTTTTTAATGATCGCCATTCTAACTGGTATGAGATGGTATCTCATTGTGGTTTTGATTTGCATTTCTCTGATGGCCAGTGATGATAAGCATTTTTTCATGTGTCTGTTGGCTGCATAAATGTCTTCTTTTGAGAAGTGTCTGTTCATATCTGGGCCTTTATCTTACACTATAGACAAAGTTAGACTAAAAATGGATTAAAGACCTAAACATAACACCTGAAACTATAAAATTCCTTGAGGAAAACACGGGGAAAAAGCTCCTTGATGTTGGCTTTGGCAATGATTGTTTTTGATATCACACCAAAAGACCAGGCCACAAAAGCAGAAAAGGAAGTGGGACTACATCAAACTAAAAAGCTTCTGCACAGCAAAGGAAACAGCCAAGAAAATGAAAAGGGTGTTTATGGATTGGGAGAAAATATGTTTGAACCATATATCTGATAGAAGGTTAATATCCAAAATATATAAGAAATTCACATAACTCAATAGTGAAATAAATAAATAACCCAATTTAAAAACGCACCAAGGAGCCGAATAAACATTTCTCTGAAGAAGACATAGAAATGACCAACAAGTATATGAAAAGGGCTCAACATCAATAATCATCAAGAAAAAGCAAATCAAAACCCTGGTAACAAATTCCCTTGCACCTGTTAGGGTACTTATTGTCAAAATGAGAAGACATAACAAGTGATGACAGGGATGTGGAGAAAAAGGATCCCTTGTGCATTACTCATGGCAATGTAAATTATTTCAGACACTACAAAAAACAGTATGGAAGTTCCTCAAAACATTAAAAACAGAGCTAACATTTTACCCAATATCCCTTTCGGTGGATATCTCACCAAGGATATACTCATCTTTATTGCAGCATTATTCACAGTAGCCAAGATATGGAAACAACCTAAGTGTCTGTTGATGGATGAATGGATAAAGAAATTGTGGTTTATTAATATGATGTAATATTATTAGTCCTCAAAAAGGATGAAGATACTGCAATATGCAACGACAATATCAAAAAGTTGAGTACATAAAAATAGAAAAAACAGTAGTTACCAGAGTAGGTGGCGGGGAGATGGAGAGATACAGATAAAAAGAGTACAGGGTTGCAGTTCTGTAGGATGAATAAGTCTAGAGCTCTAATGAACAGAATAGAACTATAGTTAATACTATTGTCTACTAGAAATATGTTAATAAAGAAGATTTTAGGTGCTGTTACCACTATACACACACACACACACACACACACACACACACATACATATATGGCTATGTGAGATGATGGCTATGTCAACATGCTTGACTGTAGTAACCTTTCTCTCTCTATATATATGTATAGCAGTATATCATACTGTACACCTTAGTATATGCAATAAAATTTTTGAAAGATACCTATGTCTACTGAAAACATAGTTCTAATAATGGTAGAAAAATAAATATGTTTTCAGACTGAAAACCCCTAGAAATTTTGTTTTTAGCATAGTTTTAATAAAACAAATACTGAAAGCAGAGTGAAAATGAACTCAGAACACATACATTCAGAAAGAAATGGAGTTTAATGGAAAGAGTAAGTATGTAAATAATGTAAAATAAGAAACGACAAATATAAAACAGTAACAGTAATAACCTGTGGAAAATAAAATATAAGTAAAAGTTTGTATTTGACAACAATCATGCAAAAGCAGGAGGAGAATGAGTAGAAGTAAATGGTTCTAAGGAACTAGTGTATTGAGCAAGTGGAACATAATAATTTGTATCAGAATGTAACAAATTGAGGATGCATACTGCAATCCCTAATGTTAACATACAAAAACACTTTTGATGTAACTAATCTAATTGAACTATATGGAACAATAAAATACATTGATTAATATGTAAAAAGAAATGGAAGAAAAATGAAACTCCAAACTATGGGTCAAATAGCAAACAGTTTGATGGTAGATATAAACCAACACACCATTGTTAATTCAGCTAAAAATAAAATAGTTCAATTAAAAGGGAAAAAGTGTCAATTTTCCACTTACCTGGAACATACCTTAAATATAAAGCATATAAAGATGGAAAATAAAAGGGTGAAAAAAGATACTCTGCAAATATTAACAACAAGAACACAAAAAAATAAAACAATTGAAACTATGGTAATATTAAAGAAAACTCCAAGTAAAGAAGTATTATTAAAGATAAAAGAAAATATTTGAAATGGCAAAGAGATCATTCTACTGGAAATATTTAACGGTTCTAAATCTGCCTCTATCCAATAATATCACTTCAAAATAAATAAAGAAAATTGAAAAAAATTAAAAGGAGGACAAGACAAATTCACAATCACAGAGATGGATACTAAACACTACTTTCAGGGAAAGCAGGAAAAAATGAAATTGTATAATTTCTAACAATACAATTTTAACTAATTATATTAAAGAATGTTTTATCAACAAATAACAATATATTAATTTTTTTGAGGTGTTCATGGAACATTCATCAAACTGATAATAGTATGGGTCATAAAACAAACCTAACAAATATAAAATTATTCAGAGTATTTTATTAATCACAGAAATCAGCCCATTTTTCACAGTAGAAATCACAAAGGAAGTAAGTAATATTTTTGACTGGATAATCAAAATCTCATATGGCAAAATTTGTAGAATATATCTAAAGCAGTGCTTAGAGGAAAATTTTTAGTTTTAAATACACTTATTAGAAATGAAACTTAAGATTAAAGATAACAAATATCAAATCAAACCTAAGAAACTAAAAGAAGGAAATAAAGGTAGAGAAGAAATTTAAAAAACACAGAAAACAAAAGGGCAATGGAAGAAAACAAAGCCAAACTTTGTCAAAAGTAAAGAAACCACAGATTATGAATACAAAAAAGAAAAATGTGACATCACTAATGATACCACAGATATTAAAATCTCAATAGAAAGATATTATGAATAACTTTATCCCATTAAAGCTGAAAATTTAGAAAAAGACAAATTTTTTGAAAAACACAACCTACTTATACTGAAAAAGAAAAGAAATCCTAAGTAGTTATGTTTATTAAATAGAGTTCATTATTATAAAACTTCCCCACAAAAACTCCAATGCCAACTAATTATATCACTGAATTTCCTCTCAAATATTTTTTTAAAAAGTACCACCAATCTGTATATCCTTATCAGAGAATATATTCTTATCCGAGAATCTATATATTCTTATCAGAGAATCTATGTATTCTTATCAGAGAAAAGGGAACACTTGAGAACTCATTTCATGAGGTTAACATATCTTAAGTCACAAAACCTCACAAGAATATTACAGACAAAATAAACGTAGAAGTGATTTCCAAACATAGGTGCAAATGGCTAACAAAATAATGGTAAATTACTCCAGAAATATAAAAAGTGATAACACATTAAACCAAGTGGAATTTAGTCCAGCATTGGTTGAACATTCAGTAATCATTTTCTTTTCTTTTTTTGTTTATGTTTTCATTTTCGTTTTCATTTTTGTTTGAGACTGAGTCTGGCTCTGTCACCCAGGCTGGAATTCAGTGCTGCAATCTCAGCTCACTGCAACCTCCGCCTCCTGGGTTCAAGTGATTCTCGTGCCCCAGCCTCCCCAGTAGCTGGGATTACAGGTGCCTGTCACCATACCGGGCTAATTTTTGTATTTTTAGTAGAGGTGGGGTTTCATTGCATTGGCCAGGCTGGTCTCGAACTCTTGACCTCTAGTGATCTGCCTGCCTTGGCCTCCCAAAATGCTGGGATTACAGGCGTGAGTCACCATGCCCAGTCTCAGGAATCATTTTCTCAAATGATGGAGTGATGAATGGATAGAGGGATAGTTATGTGATGAAGCAATTGTAGGATCATCTTAATTATAAAATGTAGGTGGTAGGAATATGGGTGTTCCTTGTAAAATTCTTTTGACTTATTTGTATGATTGAATTTTATTTTATAAAAATGTTTGAAAAATATAAAATTATAAGCAAGTCAACCATTGAAATTCATCACTATAAACAGGAAAAGAAAAAGAATAAAACGTGAATATTTCAATAGATATGGAAAAATTATTTGACAAAAATGAATATCTATTCATGATTAAGAACTCATAGGAGAATAAAAGGCAACATCTTTGATATGATAAAGGATATTGACCAAAGAAAAAAACTACATCAAACATCATATATTGATGAGTTAAAATATTTCCCTTGGATGTTGAAAATAATAGAGATAAAGAGAAATAAACCAATGTGCAGTATAACACCGCTTTTACAAATTGAACCAAGGTCCTGGACAGCGGCATAAAAAATATGAATTTGAAAGGAAGAAATAAAATTGTCACTTTTTTTTGGTAGACAATGTGATTGTATATAGAGAAAACTCAAAGGAATTTACAAGAAAAACTATTAGAATTATAATAATAACTGACATGAGGTAATAGAATATACTTGTATTTCTGTGTAACAGCCAAAAAAGTAAGAAAAAAAGTTGATGTATTTTTATTTCAATAGAATTTTAAAACTTTTTAAATGAAATATGTATAAGATTTCTACAATTTATAGCACTAAGCAATATTGGTAGATATTTTTTAAAGACCTAATTAAACTGAGGGATGTTAATGATTTAGACTACTTAGCGTTTTAAATGTGTCAATTCTGCCCAATTAATCCATCGATTCAATTAAATTCCTATCAAAGTGACTGCAGATATCTTGTTTCTGTGTGTGTGTGTGTATTTGTGAGTATAAGAAAATTGATGAGCTGCTTCTAAAATCCGTATGAAAATTTAAAAGGGCAGGAATACCAAAGGCAATCTGGGAGAACAACATTTCAGTACTTACACTATCAGATAAAGAGATTTATTTTAATAATATGATAATTATTCAGTGTAGTGGTGGTACAAGGAGAGAAAAAAATAGACCAATGGAGCAGAAGAGAGTCCATAAATAAACTAACATATAGTCATTTGGTGATTGTAGTTGTCATATATTTGCTTAACAAATTTTTCCAAAATGTGGCAGCTTATAAAGCATACATTTATCATCTCACATAGTTTCTTTAAGTCAGAAATTCTGGAGCAGCTCAGCTGGGTGGTTCTGGCTTAGGGTCTGTCTTGAGGTTGCAGTCAAGCTGACAGCTTCAGGGCTGCAGGACACACTTCCAACCTCACTCAGGTCGGTAGGAGGCTTCAGCTCTTTATCACATGGGTCTCTCATAAGCCTTCATAGTAGCTGGTTTCCTCCAGCAAATGCAGTAAGAGAAAGAGAACAAATGAGAGAGTGCCCAAAATGGAAAGCACAGTCTTTCATAGTTTAATATGAGAAAAGACATACTATTATTTCTGCTAAACCTTATTTGTCCCTCAGACTCAGTCTGACACAATTTAGGAGGGCATTATACAAGAATGTGAATATTGAAGGCCAGGGTTATGGAGAGCCATCTTGGAGGCTGCCTGCCACAGTGATATTCTTAACACTGTAGGGCAGTAAGGAAAGAATGTTCTTTTTCAAAAATAGTCTGAGCCAATTGGATGTTTTTGTGGATTTTTTTTTAAATTTGCCCTGCATGTGGCATTCAAAAAAAAAAAAAAATCTTGATCATATATCACAAAATACACCAAAAAATAAATGTCAGAGATTTACATGTAAATGGCATGATAATAAAGCTTTAGGAATGAAATGCTAGCAAATGTCTTCATGATTGTGGTAGGAAAAAAAATTTTAAACAAGATGCAAATATTATGAAGCGTAAATGAAAAGTAAAATGAGTTAGGGAGGAGTCCCTCTTTTTCTATTGTTTGGAATAGTTTCAGAAGGAGTAGTACTGGGTATATACCCAAAGGATTATAAATCATTCTGCTATAAAGACCCATGCACACATATGTTTATTGCGGCACTGTTCACAATAGCAAAGACTTGGAATCAACCCAAATGCACATCAATGATAGACTGGATAAAGAAAATGTGGCACATATACACCATGGAATGCTATGCAGCCATAAAAAAGGGATGAGTTCATGTCCTTTGCAGGGACATGGATGAAGCTGGAAACCATCATTTTCAGCAAACTAACACAGTAACAGAAAACCAAGCACTGCATATTCTCACTCATAAGTGGGAGTTGAACAATGAGAACACATGGACACAGGGAGGGAAACATCACACACTGGGCCCTGTCGGGGGGTCGGGGACTAGGGGAGGGAAAGCATTAGGAGAAATTCCTAGTGTAGATGATGGGTTGATGGGTGCAGCAAACCACCATGGCACATGTATACCTCTCTAACAAACCTGCACATTCTGCACATGTATCCCAGAACATGAAGTATAATAGAAAATACAAATGAAAATAAAAAGAGAAATAAAAAATAATAAATGAAAAGTAAAAAGCCTCTGTTCCTTGAAAGACACTATTAAGAGAATTAGGTGAAAAACCACATGGTAGCAAAAAATAATATATCAAACAACTCATATCCACATTTTAAAAAGAACTACAAATCATTAAGAAAAAGGGAGACAATTCAATAGGAAAAAAACAGCAAAACACTGAACAGTCTTCACACAAGAGTTATTCAAATGGTCAATCAACATGAAATGTGTTCAACTTCATTAAATCATCATGGAAATGCAAATTAAAATCACACCAAGACATTACTACCCACAACTAAAATGGCTTTTAAAAAAAAGACAAATTTAAAATGTAAAAAAGGCATTTAAAATTTAAATCTTTGGTTAGAAAAATGCACTCAAATAGCTGAAATTAAAAATACATGTCTAAATGTTGGTCAGAATGTGGATCAACAGGAATTCATATACTGCTCATAGGAGAGTAAAATGTTGCAATCAGTTTGAAAAACTGTTTTGCAGTTACCCACTGAAGTTGACCTTATGCTAACCCTATGACCCAGCAAAAGGCACACTTAAAAATGAAGCAGCAGAAATGCATCGACATGATCGTCAAAAGATATACATGAATGTCCTTAGCAGTTTTATTCTTTTTTTGTTGTTTTTGTTTTTGAGACAGGTTCTCACTCTGTCGCCCAGGATGGAGTGCAGTGGTGCAACCACGGGACCACAGCTCACTGCAACCTCCACCTCCTGGATTCAAGGGACCCTACTTCCTCAGCCTCCCAAGTAGCTGGGACCACAGACGCAGGCCACCATGCCTGGCTCATTTTTTGTATTTTTGATAGAGATGGGGTTTCACTATATTGTCCAGGTTAGTCTTGATTAGCAGCAGCATTCTCCCTCCCCCTCCCCCTCCCTCTCTCCCTCTCCTTCTTTTTTGAGATGGCATCTTGCTCTGTCACCAGGCTGGAGTGCAGTGGCACAATCTCAGCTCAATGCAACCTCCGCCTCCTGGGTTCAAGTGATTCTCCTGCTTCAGCCTCCTGAGCAGCTTTATTCTTAATAACCAAAAGTTAAAACAACCCAAATGCCCATTGCCATCGAATGGCTAAAAACATTGTGGTATATTCTCATATGGGTTTTATAGAACAATGAACATAAATCAAGTTACTCACAACAACACATTCAGTAATGAAGTTAGACTAAAAAGACTACATGCTGTATAATTCTACTTATTACGAAATGCTCAGAAACCGGCAAAATTATTCTGATATTTAATGTCAACACAGTGATTATCTTTGGTGGGGGTAGTGAAAGGAGCAAGACATGTTGGGAGCTTCCGGGGTGCTAGAAAATACCTATTTATTTCTCTGGGTGCTGGTTACATGGGTCTCTCCCTTTTTAAAAATTCATCAGGTTGAACACATACTCGAATTTCTGCATATGTTATAATTCAATAAAAATGTTGTTAGTTTATAAATATATCGAAATGGAAACAGCAACAGACTGCTCTTTGGATATGTCTGACAGTGAAATCAAGGGAAGAGATTGATGGCAATTTAACCATGAGAGAGAAAGGGCGTTTAGGAGAATGGGACTGGAGCAGGCACACAGACATTTTGTAAAAGATCATAGAGAAATAAAAGCTAATGATGCAAGAGAGGATAGAGCTGAAAACAAGATCTCCTGAAAGAGAGTAAGAAGGAATATAGCAGAGATACATATGTTAAAGCTAAAAAATGGGATGAGTGAAAACAGGCAGAAAATTTTAAATGGACATACAATTAATTCAGGAATTTTCAGGCATTTTTGCTATGATAAATCCATAAAGTTGGAGGAATCCATAAAGCGATGTATATATTGTGTATATACAATATATACAGAAAGTGAGGGAAAACAGGGCATTTGGATTTTTGAGGAAAGAGACAGAAATTGGAAAGAGCCTTGAGGAGTTGTAATGGGAATTAAATATTAAAACATTAAACTACTGTCAAGAGACAGTGAAAATGAAAATTGTTAGATTTCCATGATAATGCAAATATTACTTTTATCACAATATCACAATATACATATAATAAGTGGTATATAATGAAATTTACTGTTTATAGGTGAAAATAATTTACAAATGCATATATTTCTTTTGTTACCTCTAATCATTTCAGTTAGGCTCCGCTGTTTTTACGCGCAACATCTACTACCGTATAAGAAAATTAATTGTATTTCTCTCATTTAAAGTTCCTTGGTATTAATATTTTCACTAGCCATAATGATATGAAGTCTTACTTCAATTCCTTTAGACCAACAAATCGTCACTTTTCTTAAAAAATGTACAGTTTAATTAACGAGGTTACCACTCTAATACTTCATTCCTGGTTATCACTGTAGCTTCAAAAATGTATCCTTGGCCAGGTGTGGTGGCTCATGCCTATAATCCCAGCACTCTGTGAGGTGAAGATGGGAAGATCACTCTAGGCCAGGAGTTCGAGACCAGACTGGCCAACACAGTGAAACCCCGTCTGTACCAAAAAAATACAAAAATTAGCTGGGCATGGTGGCATGCGCCTGTAATCTCAGCTACTCAGGAGGCTGAGAATCGCTTGAATGCCAGAGGCAGAGGTTGCAGTGAGATGAGATTGTATCACTGCAATCCAGCCTGGTCAACAGAGTGAGACTCTGACTCAAAAAAAAACAACAACAAAAGTATCCTTTACATATTGATTATATATAAGAATTACATTTGTTTTTATTTCAAAACTTCTTGTAAAAATTATTGGATACAAGAGAGTTTACTACCCCCCCACACACACCCTCTAGAATGATATGTTCTGTACTTTGAATAATAATTATTGTGTAGCACTTGGTTTTATACAGTAAGTATGATAATTTTTTAACTTGAATAAAATTATTGATACTTATCTTTTTAGTCAATACATTTTTATTTCTTTCCAAGAAGTCCAATATTTGCTTATTATCATTAAGCTCAAATTTTAACCTTCTTTGATTATTTTATTGGATATGTCATGATCTCATTTATATCTACCCTAATGATGATTCTCATCTACTTGAAAAATGCGGTAAAAATTTACAATGTGTCCTGAATTTACTCTGAGATATAGGTATCAATATACCTCAGGTTTGTAAGAGGTGATTTGATGAAATCAATATTATCAGTAAAATAATTTAAATTTTTGAGAAAATTGCATACATAATTTACTTTTTATAATTTTACTTTATAAGTCACTAACCGGAAATGGGGAGAATTTCACAAACTTCATGAAAACAAAAATCTTTGTTTCAGTTATATTTAGAGATAAAATAAAATGTATCTCCTTTTTGTCATTTATTTAGATAAACAGCTTAATAACTTACAAATAATTTTGTTTAAAAAAAGAAAGAAAAAATTGAGTTGAAATGGTTTCTCAATGTATAAAAGCAAAATAAGAAACCGTAAAAGAAAATAGTAATAGATACTACTATTTTAATACCAGATAAAATCTTTGTAAAATTCCATAAGATTGACAATTAAAAAATTAGAAAGAGTATTTTCAACACCTATTTCAAATAAAAATATCAAAAGCCTCACTGTGTAAAAGGTTTTACAACTTGAAGATCAAAATAAAGTTCCATTAGCCTTTCTGTTCCATTTAAAACATTAAACAGGAAGTAATTTTGCCCCCTCTTAGGGGCTTCCAATATCCAAATATACCCAAAGAAATCTAGTATTTCCTCACACTGGCCCATGAATCAGTCTACCACTAGCTCATTTCTTGCCATCTATCAGAAGTACAGGAACTCTGTGGAATCTGATACAAGTAAATCTAAATCTACTTACTCTCCCTCTCTGAACTCAATTGCCTGCAGAAAGTCTTCCTGGTGATAACATTCACCTTTCTACCACTCTAGTGAGACCAGAATTCAACTAGGCAAGAAGAGGCCAGAAGTTTACGACCCCTACAATCATTTGAAAATGGCAATATTGGGAGCTTCACCCTTTCCTGGGCAGGCCAGGCAATTCGGCCACCAACTGCAAAAACTACCCTCCCCTGCAAATCCTACCTCTACTAAAAGTACTCCATGTAGAAGACTGGATTCGAGGCTAAGCTGGGGAGTCTCTCCTTTCCCACAAATTAATATTATGGCATTCCTGACCCAATGTTAACTATTTCTCAGGATGTCTGACAGTTAAAAAAAAATAAGAATCAGAATTCTAAGAGAGAATGAGGAAGAAAAAATCTGACTTTGAAATATGTCTCAAGGCCTGCGGTATTCCGGTTTATCAATGAGCATATTATTGTGTGTGTGTTTGTGTGTGTGTGTGTGTATCTGTGTCTGTGTCTGTGTGTGTGTGTGTGTGAAAATACTACAAACAAACAAACGTCATCAGTTATTGTTGGGATAGTTATATAAGGGGTACTTTCAATTTAATTTCTCACCTTTTACGTAATTACTAAAGTATGTACAATGAACATATGTTCCTATTTAAATAAGAAGAAAAAAGTATTACTTTTTAAAGTATCTGTCTCATTCCATTCCTTGTTAACATTAAAAGCAGGAAAATACATGAAAATTCTTTTTGCTATATTTCATTAGGAAAAAATCCAATTCCACTTTTTCCTCAAAGTGGAAAAGGTTTCCTCGAAACATTATTTTGTTTTGTTTTTGAATTTTCATACCATTAGTGACACTGATATTTGGGCAGACCAAATAACTAATTTGATGTTCTTCTTTATAACCAGGAAGGTACTCCATAAGCAATTATTTTGCATTCATTCACTCAACAAACAGTTATTGAACCTGCTATGTTTTAGGCACTAGGAATACATAATAATTAAAATATAAGCCATGTCACCTAGGAGCTGAAAAATTTGTAGTAGAAACAAACAGATAAAACATTGGATATAACAACACCCAACAGTTGTATAAATATGAGTGTCATAGTATTACCAAAGTAAAGCATAAGCAGAGAAAACGCTCTAATGTTAAATTAATTCATATCAACATTTCAGTGATGAGATTTGGTTATTTTATACCTCTCTCGCAGAATTTTAAGAACATGAAAATACAACTGTTACTACATGAGTAATCGAGCTGAATGTTTGTTGACTCATCAGTGTAATCTAAATGTATACTTGATTGTTAAAGCAAAAAATGTACTGAAAATAGGTACTTTGATTAAATAAATTGATTTTTAACAAATCGGTAATTCAAAGAACTATGCTATTAGTTGAAAGTTTAAAAATAATTTTCTTAACTTCTAGCCATCCTTCTGCTCTCCAATAAATTTCATCACAATTAAAAACCTGCAAGGAGCAGAAAATTGCTTACTTGTAATCTGAGGCTAAATTCTATAAGACCAACTCTTCTTATGCTACTTCAATTGGACTCTTCACTAATATTGAACTATGGCAACACACAAACAGAATAGAAGCCCTTCTTTGAATTTCGTAGTTCAGATGGAAATTAGAGACCTCATGAACCTTGATATTATATTATAGGTATTAACTTTGAGAAGAAATCTAAAAACCTAACGGGTTACATTTTAACTTCTGAAGTATACATAGGTATATATGTATAACACTGCAAATATTTCCAAAGAGATTTGAACATAACAACCTGTCACTTTATCTGCACAGGAAACTTATGACTTTACTGGGTAGATATTATGTTACTTATTTATTTATTTATTTATCTTAACTTTTATTTTAAATATGGGGGTATATGTGCAGATTTGTTTCATGGGTATATTGCACCCAGGTAGTGAGCGTAGTACTCGATAGTTTTTCAACCCATGCCTCCCTCTCCCCTCTCTCTTGTAGTCTGCAGTGTCAGTTGTTCCCATGTTTATGTCCATGTGTGTTCAATATTTAGCTCACACTTATAAGTGAGAACATGTGGTCTTTTGTTTTCTGTTCCTGAAAAATTTGCTTATGATTATGGCCTCCAGCTGCATTCATGTTACTGCAAAGGACATGATTTTGTTCTTTTTTATGACTGTGTACTATTTCATGCTACATATGTATAACATTTCCTTTATCCAATCCATCATTGGTGGGCACCTAAGTTGATTCCATGTCTTTGCTATCGTGAATAGCTCAGTGATGAATATAACTAGTGCATGTGTCTTTTTGGTATAATAATCTTTTTCTTTGGAGTATACCCAGTAATGAAATTGCTGGGTCAAATGGTCACTCTGTTTTAACTTCTTTGAGAAATACCTAAACTGCTTTCTATAGTGGCTGAACTAATTTACATTCCCACTAAGAGTGTATATTCCCCTTTTCTCCACAACCTCACTGGCATCCACAGCCTCACTGGCATCAAAAGACACATGCACTAGTTATATTCATCACTGAGCTATTCCCAATAGCAAAGACATGGAATCAGCGTAGGTGCCCACTAATGATGGATTGGATAAAGAAAATGCGATACATATGTAGCATGAAATAGTACACAGCCATAAAAAAGAACAAAATCATGTCCTTTGCAGCAACGTGAATGCAGCTGGAGGCCATAATCGTGAGCAATTACTCACTGGCATCTATTGTTTTTTTGACTTTTAGATAGAAGCCATTCTGACCAGTGTGCAATAGCATTTCATGGTTGTTTTAATTTGCATTTCTCTAATAATTAGTGATGTTGAGCATTTTTTCATGTTTGTTGGCTGCTTGTATTCTTCTTTTGAGAAATCTATTCATGTCCTTTGCCCATTTTAATGGGTTATTTGTGGGTTTTTTTAAATTGTTAATTTGTTTAAGTCCCTTACAGATTCTGATTACTATACCTTTGTGAGGTGCACAGTTTGCAAATATTTTCTCCCATTCTGTAGGTTGTTTATTTACTTTGTTGATCTGTTGATAGTTTATTTTGTTGTACAGAGGATCCTTAGTTTCCTTAGATCTCACTTATTACTTTTTGTATTTGTTGCAATTGTTTTTGGGGACTTAGTCAAAAATTCTTTGCCAAGGCTGATGAATAGAAGGGCATTTCCTAGGTTTCCTTCTAGGATTTTTGTAGTTTGATGTCTTACATTAAATCTTTAAGCCATCTTGAGTTAATTTTTATATGTGGTGAAAGATTTATTCTGCATATGGCTAGCCAGTTATTCCAGCACCATTTAGAGCATAGGAAATCCTTTCCCCTTTCCTTTTTGTTGTCCTTGTTGAAGATCAGCTGCTTGCAGGTTTGTGGCTTTATTTCTGAGTTTTTGATTCTGTTCCAGTCTACGTGTCTGTTTTTCTACCAATACCATGTTGTTTGGGTTACTGCAGCCTCATAATGTAGTTTGAAGTCAGTGTGATGCCTCCAGTTTTGTTCTTTAAAAGCAAAATAGAGAGAATGATTTCCTTTTCTTTATATAGCTAGTATATAGTAAAATTAGGGGGAAACTATGGTCTGCAAATCCTGCTATTTTTTTTCTATGCAATACCTAGTCTTTACTGAAACGCTGCACTTCAAAAGATGGAGTACACAATAAATTGTCCTTGTTATATAAATTAAGAAAAAACTAAATAAATGAATTATTTCTTTTCTCTTTAGAAAATATAAATTTAAATAGAATACTACCATTTGAAATTTGTTTTATTTCAGAGAATGACACATAAGTTAGGTAAAGAAAGCAACACTGGCACAGCAGCATTTGGGGAGCTCTGTATCAGCCAGAAGTCTTGGTTATAAGATACAGAGCATGTAACCAGTACAACAGGATTTGAACCTGGGGCTCAAATGATACCTCTAGAGCCCTGTATCTCCCTCTCTCTTCCCCCATCTCCCTTAGGTTGCATGGTTTCACTTTCTCTAGGTTTATTGCACTTTTATATAAACCAGCACTGTTGAGAGCAAGAGAGTTCCAGTTGTTCTAGACCAGAAACTGCAAGTTCAAATCCTGCAAGATAAGCGCAAGTCTCTCAGAAATTCCAGCAAATGTTTCCTTTAGCTGTCAATGCACTTACAGTCCATTCCTAATTCAATCACACTTGCTGAAAATATGATGATCCAGCTGGTCAGCTTAAATTAAAAGCTATACTCTGGAATTAGAGGTGGAAGCGATTTTATCTAAGCCTAAAGAATGTGAGTGAAGTGTTGATTTTCACAAAGAATATTGGATCATCTTATTCTGAAGGGGAAGGTGGGTAGTAGGTGTCATTATATATCAATTAGTGTCTTTTGTTTGCAAGTAACAGAAACCAGTTTGATCTAACTTAATTAAAATGGGCTAATTTTCACAAGGAAATAAAGCTCTCCTATTGAATTCAGGAAGAGAAATGGAAGGAGAATTCACAAACAATTTGTGTCTCTCCTGCATGACATTTTATTCACATCTAAACTCTTCATTCCTTATTTTTTACAGCCCTGATTTCTCTCATGTGTTATTGATGGACAATTGAAGGCAGAGTCACAACTCTTGAGAATTTCTATCGCTATTTAAATCTCAATTAGAAGTCCTTGTTACCAAATAAAACTTCTTGATTGTGAGAATTCAATTGGCTAAACATGTGTCAAATGGCCACACTTCATCCAATTAACTGTAGCCAGTGATGAGTTTGGGTAGTACAAACATGGCTTCCATTGCTTTGATACAGAGGATATATAAAGCATTATTATGAGCTTCGCAGATACTCCAGAAATTGACCACCTCACATGATGCACCCCTGATGAAAGGTAACCTTAAAGCTTTCCTTAAAGGAGTTGATCCTATTGAGGTTTAAGCTACGGTGGAGATAATATTTAAAAACTAGTTAATAGTTGCATATGATTTGCTGCAAGGAAAGTGGATGTTAAAATGTTAAGAGGAGAAAACTGTCACAGCAGTGGATGCCTGAGGGGCTGGAAGAGGGGTCTTAGAGGGTAGAAAAGAAAGAGGTTAAATAAGAAAGTTGCAATTTCTAAAAATAGTTACTTCACAAATTTGCCAAGAGCTAACTCCTCTTACATTGTACTATCTATAAGCCAAATAGCTTAAATTATAAATCAAGGAAGGTTAAAAGTATAATTATCTTCATACTACCCCAAAGAAAAATGTGTAAGAAAAAACACATAAAAGATTAATGAAAACATCTGCCTTCAGTCCCCTAACATTTAAATCAAAGAATTGGTCTTATGAGTGGTACAACCCATCCCAGCTGCAGAATGATTTACAGGTGCAGAGGTAATCTATAAGGGAATGTGGCAGTCCACCAGAAGGGGATTTATAAATTAAAATCAATATGTGAATTTTATTCTGAAGCCTATGGTAGTTAGTGCTGATTGCAGGGCTCTGGTGAATGGCCTCTAAACACGTTTTTGTTCATAGATCACCACATTTTCTACAAGCCAGAATTTGGAGATAATATGTGCCTGGGAATTCTAGAGGGCAAAGTTATTTTGTGAAAGACTACCTAACCTTGGAATATTTTGTAAAGTGTGCACACTCAAACTTGATAATATAGAGATGCAAATCTGAGGGAAGAGGATTATTTTTTATTTTGTTTTTTAAATTTGCTTTTTCGTTTTTATTTGTTTTAAGGTGAAGCAGAGTTGAATAAGTAGCCAGATGGATTTAAAAAAAAAAACAGCCACAAAATTGGCATTTTAATATGCACGCTCAATTGTATTCTCATGAAAAGCAACATTGCAGAATAGTGACTTGAATATCCTCTGGTGCTGGACTTCTAGGTTTCAATACAGGATTCCAATGGTATAGCTTTGGCAAGTTACTTAGCCTCCTTCCTTCAGCTCAGTGTCTGTCTATAAAATACCTGTGATTTGGCTATACAACCCCTTCTCACCCTACTATCATTTTCCATACAAAATCAACTTACATTTTTAATATATTTTCATTAACGTTTATGGCTTTCAAACATTAAAAATTACATTTTTATATTATAAAATTAAATAAGCAGGAGGCCATTAGCCTGAGGCTGTCTCCATACTTCGAGTTTCTGTATAATAAATTGCAGTCTTAACTTAGTACTTAGATAAATGCAAACCTAACTTAGGAGAATAACAAACAGCTGAGTTCAGCTAATCACAGGCCGCCAACTCATCACACTATACCCAAAAAAGACAGATGCCTAGCTGTAGCCAATCAGGTGATTTCTCTACTTTGCATCTGCCTTTGGCCTATGAAAGCACGCCACTCACACTGTCTAGTGCAGCCCTCAACTTCTCCTTGTACTGACACCACTGGACTCAGGAATTATTTGTTCAGGATAAATATGTCAAGTTTAATTAGTTTAAAGCTTTTCTTTTAACAATTCAAATGGGATCATGATATATCTTGCTGTCTTTCACTTAATATATTTTCTCAGTCCTTCCACATTGGTACATTAGAACACACTCTTTTTAAAAAATGGATGCATATTAATCTACTGTGTAGATGAGCCACACTTTTTAAACCTCAGAATGGGAGTTTATTTTTCTTACAATATTTTACTGCTTAAAGAAAGTGCAGGAGAAGAAACGATCTTGGTACTTACACCATTTTGCAATTAGGTAACTATATATGCATAGTGGTTTTTTAAATGTGATATGGCTGGTTCAAGAGCTAGGAGTTTCAATATGAAAAATCTCATCTTCTAATTTAAATTTTAACATTTTGGGAGGCCCAGGCAGGAGGATTGCTTGAGGCCAGGAGTGTGAGACCAGCCTAGTCAACATAGTGAGACTCCATCTCCACATAACATTAATTAAAAAATTAGCCAGATGTGGTGGCATGCACCTGTAGTTCCAGCTCAGGAGGCTGAGGTGGGAGGATCACTTCAACTCTGAAGTTCAAGGCTGCAGTAAGGTTAAGCAGCACTGCAGTCCAGTCTGGGTGAACAAGCTAGACTCTGTCTCAAAAAAAATTACCTCCTCTTTGAAGCAATTGTGAATGGGAGTTCACTCATGATTTGGCTCTCTGTCTGTCTGTTATAGGTGTATAAGAATGCTTGTGATTTTTGCACATTGATTTTGTATCCTGAGACTTTGCTGAAGTTGCTTATCAGCTTAAGGAGATTTTGGGCTGAGACGATGGGGTTTTCTAGACGTAGAATCATGTCATCTGCAAACAGGGACGATTTGACTTCCTCTTTTCCTAACTGAATACTCTTTATTTCCTTCTCCTGCCTGATTTCCCTGGCCAGAGCTTCCAACACTATTTTGAATAGGAGTGGCGAGAGAGGGCATCCCTGTCTTGTGCCAGTTTTCAAAGGGAATGCTTCCAGTTTTTGCCCATTCAGTATGATATTGACTGTGGGTTTGTCATAAATAGCTCTTATTATTTTGAGATACGTCCCATCAATACCTAATTTATTGAGAGTTTTTAGCATGAAGCATTGTTGAATTTTGTCAAAGGCCTTTTCTGCATCTATTGAGATAATCATGTGGTGTTTGTCTTTGGTTCTGTTTATATGCTGGATTACATTTATTGATTTGTATATGTTGAACCAGTCTTGTATCCCAGGGATGAAGTCCACTTGATCATGGTGGATAAGCTTTTTGATGTGCTGCTGGATTTGGTTTGCCAGTATTTTATTGAGGATTTGTGCATCGATGTTCATCAGGGATATTGGTCTAAAATTCTCTTTTTTTGTTGTGTCTCTGCCCGGCTTTGGTATCAGGATGATGCTGGCCTCATAAAATGAGTTAGGGAGGATTCCCTCTTTTTCTCTTGATTGGAATAGTTTCAGAAGGAATGGTAGCAGCTCCTCCTTGTACCTCTGGTAGAATTCAGCTGTGAATCCATCTGGTCCTGGACTTTTTTTGGTTGGTAAGCTATTAATTATTGCCTCAATTTCAGAGCCTGTTATTGGTCTATTCAGAGATTCAACTTCTTCCTGGTTTAGTCTTGGGAGAGTGTATGTGTCGAGGAATTTATCCATTTCTTCTAGATTTTCTAGTTTATTTGCATAGAGGTGTTTATAGTATTCTCTAATGGTAGTTTGTATTTCTGTGGGATTGGTGGTGATATCCCCTTTCTCATTTTTTATTGCGTCTATTTGATTCTTCTCTCTTTTCTTCTTTATTAGTCTTGCTAGTGGTCTATCAATTTTGTTGATCTTTTCAAAAAACCAGCTCCTGGAGAGGTTGTGGAGAAATAGGAACACTTTTACACTGTTGCTGGGACTGTAAACTAGTTCAACCATTGTGGAAGTCAGTGTGGCGATTCTTCAGGGATCTAGAACTAGAAATACCATTTGACTCAGCAATTCCATTACTGGGTATATACCCAAAGGATTATAAATCATGCTGCTATAAAGACACATGCACACGTATGTTTATTGAGGCACTATTCACAATAGCAAAGACTTGGAACCAACCCAAATGTCCAACAATGACAGACTGGATTAAGACAATGTGGCACATATACACCATGGAATACTATGCAGCCATAAAAAAAGGATGTGTTCATGTCCTTTGTAGGGACATGGATGAAGCTGGAAACCATCATTCTCAGCAAACTATCACAAGGACAAAAAACCAAACACCACATGTTCTCAGTCATAGGTGAGAATTGAACAATGAGAACACATGGACACAGGAAGGGGGAACATCATACACCAGGGACTGTTGTTGGGTGGGGGGAGGGGGGAGGGATAGCATCAGGAGATACACCTAATGCTAAATGACGAGTTAATGGGTGCAGCACACCAACATGGCACATGTATACATATGTAACAAACCTGCACGTTGTACACATGTACCCTAAAACTTAAAGTATAATAATAATAAAAAGCTTCCTTTCAAAAAAAAAGTTACCTCCTATATTCTGTAAACTGAGAAATAAAACAATCATGTATATTTGAATTGCATATAATGTAAAAGTGTCTAAGATTTGGCAAAGCTGTCTTCAGAATAAAATACTGCTTTGGTGATTTAGACACAGCTTTTCTCTCATTCCCCCAGTTTTTAGCTATGTTCTCATAACCAATGAATTATAGATAAGTGAGGAGTTGTTGCCTAGCACAATACTAAATGAATACTTCACACATTTCAAATATTTCTTTTAGCTCGTTGACTAATTCAGCCTAGCAACTTTTGAGGGGAAACAATAAATGACTGTAGGAAAATATATTAAGCTCTGTTACGGGAGAACTTGGCCAGCACAGCTAATATTTGTTTATAATTGATCTTTGCATTCCTCATGTAAAATGTTTTCAGAGGACACAATACAAAAAAGCCAATATGTTATGTGAGAGGGTTCACAATATCTAACATGAAAACTCTGTCTCCTGAAAAAGAAATCTTCTAGCTTTCTGTAAATAAATAGTCTGTAAGCGTCCTTCTCTCTCTCTCTCTCTCTCTCTCTCTCTCTGGTCTGTAAATTCACTGACACTTTTTATAAGGCTTCATTCTGTCAAGGTGTCCCTTTGCCATTCCACACACTTTTGCCCATCTCTAAATCTTTATTTAATTTTTTCTCTAGTGGTGTCCTTTATCTACTAAGATAACTAACTCCTTTGATCTCCAGGCGTCTCAGATGAAGGGCTTAAGGAAAACTGGAGTGGAGCGGGGAGGGCAGGGAGGACAGGAAAGTCCTATTCTTTGGAGGACTTTATTTTATTCTACTCCTTATGCATGTAAGGAAGAAAAAAATAAGATCCTGCAACATCTTGCTGCCTTTCTTTTTCTTCCCTTCCTCCACTAGCTGTGTTTTTATGTACTTCCTAGAGTAAAGGAAAATAATACACAGTAGAACAATTCTTTTGTTTCACAACTAATCTCCAGTTCAAGTGTTTCAGATTACCACTAAATAGATGTCCGACTCATTTCAGAAATTGTTTCTGAGTGCACATTGAGGTCTTAATGACACAATTGAATGGTGGTTTGGTTTTGTCTTTCTTAAGGTCATTCTCCTTAGCTACTCAAGAAAGCTTCTTTATCTTGCCTACACATGAAAGTTAGAGAAATACCAACTTTTACTTCATCAAACTTAGTCCATGTATTGATTATTATCTACTTTATGGCAGAGACTATTTCAGTTGTCTCTATTTAAATTTTATCTACATATTATAGTTCAGTAAAATGATGACTCTGCCAGGAACTTAAAAATCTGAGCTTAAAAATCAAGCTTTTCACTTCCTCCCAGACGGGGTGACTGCCGGGCAGAGGCACTCCTCACCTCCCAGACGGGGCGGCTGGGCAGAGGCGCTCCTCACCTCCCAGACGGAGTGGCCAGGCAGAGGCGCTCCTCACTTCCCATATGGGGTGGCGGCCGGGCAGAGGCGCTCCTCACTTCCCAGATGGGGCAGCCGGGCAGAGGCTCTCCTCACTTCCTCCCAGACGGGGTGGCGGCCAGGCAGAGGCACTCCTCACCTCCCAGACGGGGCGGCCGGGCAGAGGTGCTCCTCATCTCCCAGACGGGGCAGCCGGGCAGAGGTGCTCCTCACTTCCTCCCAGACGGGGTGACGGCCGGGCAGAGGTGCTCCTCACCTCCCAGACGGAGTGGTCAGGCAGAGGCGCTCCTCACTTCCCATATGGGGTGGCGGCCGGGCAGAGGCACTCCTCACTTCCCAGATGGGGCAGCCGGGCAGAGGCGCTCCTCACTTCCTCCCAGACGGGGTGGCGGCCAGGCAGAGGCACTCCTCACCTCCTAGACGGGGCGGCCGGGCAGAGGTGCTCCTCATCTCCCAGACGGGGCAGCCGGGCGTAGGTGCTCCTCACTTCCTCCCAGACGGGGTGGCAGCCGGGCAGAGGCACTCCTCACCTCCCAGACGGAGCGGCCGGGCAGAGGCGCTCCTCACTTCCCATACGGGGTGGCGGCCGGGCAGAGGCGCTCCTCACTTCCTCCCAGATGGGGTGGCGGCCAGGCAGAGGCGCTCCTCACTTCCCAGACGGGGTGGCCGGACAGAGGCGCTCCTCACTTCCCAGACGGGGTGGCCAGGCAGAGGCACTCCTCACCTCCCAGACGGGGCGGCCGGGCAGAGGCGCTCCTCACTTCCCATAGGGGGTGGCAGACGGGCAGAGGCGCTCCTCACTTCCCAGATGGGGCAGCTGGGCAGAGGTGCTCCTCACTTCCTCCCAGACGGGGTGGCGGCCAGGCAGAGGGAGCACCTCTGCCCGGCTGCCCCGTCTGGGAGATGAGGAGCACCTCTGCCCGGCCGCCCCGTCTGGGAGGTGAGGAGTGCCTCTGCCCGGCCGCCACCCCGTCTGGGAGGAAGTGAGGAGCACCTCTGCCCGGCCGCCCCCTCTGGGAAGTGAGGAGCGCCTCTGCCTGGCCGCCACCCCGTCTGGGAGGAAGTGAGGAGCGCCTCTGCCTGGCTGCCCCATCTGGGAAGTGAGGAGCACCTTTGCCCAGCCGCCGCACCGTCTGGGAAGTGAGGAGCGCCTCTGCCTGGCCGCCCCGTCTAGGAGGTGAGGAGCGCCTCTGCCCGGCCGCCCAGTCTGGGAAGTGAGGAGCGCCTCTGCCCTGCCGCCCCGTCTGGGAGGTGAGGAGTGCCTCTGCCCCGCCGCCACCCCGTCTGGGAGGAAGTGAGGAGCGTCTCTGCCCGGCCGCCCCGTCTGGGAAGTGAGGAGCGCCTCTGCCCGGCCGCCCCCTCTGGGAAGTGAGGAGCGCCTCTGCCCGACTGCCACCCGGTCTGGGAGGAAGTGAGGACCGCCTCTGCCCGGCTGCCACCCAGTCTGGGAGGAAGTGAGGAGCGCCTCTGCCCGGCCGCCCCGTCTGGGAGGAGAGGAGCGCCTCTGCCAGGCCGCCCCGTCTGGGAGGAGAGGAGCGCCTCTGCCCGGGCAGCCCCGTCTGGGAGGTGAGGAGCGCCTCTGCCCGGCCGCCCTGTCTGGGAGGTGTACCCAACAACTCCGAAGAGACAGCGACCATCGGGAGCGGGCCATGAGGACGATGGCGGTTTTGTTGAAAGGAAAGAGGGGGAAGTGTGGGGAAAGGAAGGAGAGATCAGATTGTTGCTGTGTCTGTGTAGAAAGAGGTGGGCATAGGAGACTCCATTTTGTTCTGACTAGGAGAAATTCTTCTGCCTTGGGATGCTGTTGATCTATGGCCTTTCCCCCAGCCCCATGCTCTCTGAAACATATGCTGTGTCAACTCAGGGTTAAATGGATTAAGGGCGGTGCAAGATGTGCTTTGTTAAACAGATGCTTGAAGGCAGCATGCTCTTTAAGAGTCATCACCACTCCCTAATCTCAAGTACCCAGGGGCACAAACACTGCAGAAGGCCGCAGGGACCTCTGCCTAGGGAAACCAGAGACCTTTGTTCATGTGTTTATCTCCTGACCTTCTCTCCACTATTATCCTATGACCCTGCCATATCCCCCTCTCCGAGAAACTCCCAAGAATCATCAATAAATACTTCATAAATTAAAAAAATAATAATAAAAATAAAAATAAATAAAAATTCAAAAAAAAAATCAAGCTTTTATGACTTGCTGGTGGTGTGACATCCTGATAATTAATCCTTCTGAGTTTCGTTTATTGCATCTGTATTTACAAGGAAATATTCTAATTTTCTTTACATCAGTAGTGTTATAGATTAAACAGCTTGGGCTATTTAAAACCCATTCATATCACTCTTGCCTGACATTTGTATATTTCAACATCCATATCTATGATGAAGGAGAATAATTGTACTTCCCTCATAGAGTTGTTATGAGGATAACATAACATTAAAGCACTGCCTGACACACAGTAGGCATTCAATAAATGTTACCTACTGGTATCATTGTCATGTTATTCAATTAGTTCAGAGGTTTCTTGCAGGTTTCCAAAAAAACCACAAAATTTATATTTCTTATTATCTTATGTTTAAAAGCATATCAGCATATCAGTGTAGAACAAACCTTTTAATTAGAAAACACTGACTTATTTCAACAATTGATCTTCTTTCATTTTTATAATTTAATTTCTGAGATATATGCGCAGAACTTGCAGGTTTGTTACATAGGTATACAAGTGCCAGGGTGGTTTGCTGCACCCAGCAACCCGTCATCTACGTTAGGTATTTCTCCTAATGCTATCCCTCCCCTAGCCCCCACCCCCTGACAGGCCCTGGTGTATGATGTTCCCCTTCCTGTGACCATGTGTTCTTATTGTTCAACTCTCACTTATGAGTGGGAACATGCAGTGTTTGGTTTTCTGTTCTTGTGTTAGTTTGCTGAGAATGATGGTTTCCAGCTTCATCCACGTCCCTGCAAAGGACTTGAACTCATTCGTTTTTATGGCTGCATAGTATTCCATGGTGTATATGTGCCACATTTTCTTTATCCAGTCTATCATTGTTGGACATTTGTGTTGGTTCCAAGTCTTTGCTATCGTGAACAGTGCCACAATAAACATAGGTGTGCATGTGTCTTTATAGTAGAATGATTTATAATCCTTTGGGTATATAAGAGTTGATCTTTAAATAAGAGGCTTAAGGCAATACAATGGACTGTATCCTTGTATAAATTTTCTATGGTTGTTGAAAGAAATAAGCACACCTTTTAGCGATTAAAAAAAGACACATGATTTGATAGCTTAACAGGGTGACTACAGTCAACAATAATTTAAGCAACAGCAGGTCAAGTCCCTCTCATGCCAGTCTTGTCTCTTCTTCTACCACATCTCTCTGAGGTAATCTTCTGCTTCTTTCTTCTACTTTTAAGAATTTACAGGATTAGATTTTGTCCATGTCATAATCCAGGATAATCTCTCATCTCTAGTCCCATAGCTTTAGTCATATCTGCAATTTTCTTTTGCTTTGAAGGTAACGTACTTACAGATTCCAGGGATTAGGGTTTGGACTCCTTGCATGGGGCTGGGGCATGATTCTGCCTGTCACAGTCCTTTTTTTCTTGCATAGTTTTATTTGCTTCTTCCAGTGTCCATGCCTGATGCTATCTCTATGTCATTTGTTCTCAATTCCAACTGTGCTCTAGATTCACCTGGAGAGGCATCTAAAAAATACCAGTGCCTAAACTCAACCAATTGCCCTAAACTCAGACCAATTATATCAGAAGTCTTGGGGGTGAAGATATTTGCTCTACTTTGGATCAAATATCATGATATATTAGTTATATTCCTGTTACAGCTTTTCTAATAAAATCTAAAATTATACAGCTCATGTATAAATTTGTGTGATTTGAGTGGTATACATTAGGGACACCAAAGCCTTGTTACCCATCATGTGTTTTGTGAATCAAAAACATCAGCAGCAGATGAGAGCTTGTTCAAAATTTAAATCTTGGGCCCCATATGAGAACTGAATTCTGATTCAAGAGGTCTCAGGTTGAGATACTGCATTTCATTCAACTTCTCAGTTATGACAATTCTGCTCATTTATGGACAACACGTTGAATAGCAAGGCTCCAGAGGGTTATAATTACATATATTACCAATGTCAATTTGCTCTGTCTTGAGTAGGTATCATTTGCTACATTTTATAGAAGAAAAAGCTGAAGCTTCATGTACTAGATTTTGTATTTGTTTGTTTGTTGTTCTGAGGCAGAGTCTCGCTCTGTCACCCAGGCTAGAGTGCAGTGGCACAATCTCGGCTCTCTGCAACCTCTGCCTCCCAGGTTCAATTGATTCCCCTGCCTCAGCATCTGTAGAGCAACTGTGATTACAGGCATGAGCTACCATGCCTGGCTGATTTTTTGTATTTATTTAGTAGAGACAGGATGTCACCATGGTGGCCAGGCTGGTCTCGAACTCCTGACATCAGGTGATCCACCCACCTCAGCCTCCCAAAGTGCTGGGATTACAGGCATGAAGCACCACACCTGGCCAAATTTCTTGTTTTATGCTAAGTAGTGGCAAAAGCAGCATTCCAACCCTGACCAGTCCATCTTTCTTTCTCTATCTCATAGAACCTAGCTGAATTGAATGGTGAACATGTTTATCAGCCAGTATTTATCAATCACCAATTGTCTCATTCCGACTTTGAGAGAAAACTCAAGATGTGGTATCTGTAACTTGAGAATTGGCTGTTGCTATTAAACACATCTGTAAGGTTAAATTACCAGTTATGGTATTGAAAAAGCTAACATTATCTAGAAAAACTAAAGAGACTAGTTTATTTTTTTTTCTCCTCTAAATGTAGTATTTTTTTTTCAGCCACTTTAAGAAAAGTGTCAGGAATAATGAAATGATGAATAAATTCAGTTTTTAATTCTCAGCATTTTATATTCTTTCTCTGTTTGATCTGAAGTGTTACTGAGAGCAATGAGAAATGTGATTTCTTTTTTTTTATAACCCCATCTGGAGACATCCAGCTGAGATTACAATTTTCTAAGGCTAGAGGTAGATATTATCAATTACCAGCTGCTTCTTAGCTAGATAATTTGAGTAGCTTTTAATGTCTTTAAATGCCAAATGATTGAAGATTAGTACTAATTATATGTAACATATTAAGCTACTGTAGCTCTCTAATGTTAATAGTGACTAGCAGCATTTTTTGAATTAGACCAATATTTAGCACCTCATTGAATAAGTGTTTCATGTCTCACCAGTAAGTTAAAAATTTGACTTCCACATTATATAAGTCTCTTCATGAAATTGACAAATGAATGAGGGAGCTAAAATATTCACTTATTATTAAAAGACTGCAGATTTTCTATTGTGAAACCAAACTAAAAATTAAAACAGCTATTATTTGTGAAATGTTGGTGTTTAAAATTTATAAATTTAGGAGTTCAGGAATGACTTTCAAATTTAATTAGAAAGATAAAAGAGAGCCTTTTAGATTTTGGAAACTGCCAGGCCAAAGTCAGAACTAATAACAAGACTTTCTGCAAACTCAGCATGTTTTAGCTAGGGTGGATGGGTCAAATGAGCTGGGCTATGTTGGATGCTATAACCCTGGCTGGGTGCCTAACGTGAACCAGCATTGTCCTGTGCACTTTATATAGATAATCTCATTTAATTTTCACAATATACTTTCATATCAGTTTTGTTTCAAAAGAATGGGAACTGAAGCTCATAAAAGGATTAAAACAGCTCGTTTGGTGACCTTAGGAAAAAACCCCTGGATGTATAAAGGCAAAGTCCATTTATTTTTATTAAACCATAGTACTTTCCTAAAAGATGAGGAGAAGCTATGCTTTAAAAGTTGATTCCAGTAAATTTCAAACACTATTTAAGATATAATATTTATTTTTCTATTAAAATACTTTTATTTAGTGCCTATGTCAGGCATTGTGCTAAAATTGTTGGAGGAAGAGGGATTAGCAGTAAATTCTAGAACTAGTTTTTGAACTGAAGCCATTTGTCCCCAGAGTCCTAGCTTTTAACCACTGTACTATACTGCCTGCAAACTGGCACTAGAGATAGTAAAAATGTCCTCACTGACTTAATACCCCTTATGTTTTGCAGACAAAAAAGAGAGAGAGAGAGAGAGAGAATATGTGAGAACTTGGCATTGGAGATTGGAGTCTGGGTCACTATATTCCAATTTAAAGAAGTGTTCTAAACTTTTCTGAAGAGTAGGGGCTGCCATATTTGCCTCAATAAAAATAGGCTCAATAATTTGCACGGGTAGATGGTAATGTGTTCCAGTAATATTTCCCAGTAAAAAAAGCCAGAAGAGAAGAGCGTATTAAGAGTAACTCACAAGAAAAAGCAGTTTACAAAAATCTAGGGCATGATTTCTTGATTAGACCCCTGAGATTTTTAGAATGATACATGGCTGTCTAAAATAAGTTGGACTATTAGAGGCCAGTCAGAACAATGAGAGATTTTTTTCTTACAATTTGGTTATCAGTTTTTGTTTTGTTTTGTTTTGTTTTGTTTTTTACTATTATAGCATCAACAGGGAGTCAGGGAGTGCAGTGGCGCGATCTCTACTCACCGCAAGCTCCGCCTCCCAGGTTCACGCCATTCTCCTTCCTCAGCCTCCTGAGTAGCTGAGACTACAGGCGCCCACAGCCACGCCCGGCTAATTTTTTTGTATTTTTAGTAGAGACGGGGTTTCACCATGTTAGCCAGGATGGTCTCGATCTCCTGACCTCATGATCCACCTGCCTCGGCCTCCCAAAGTGCTGGGATTCCTTTACTTTTTAAATTATGAATTTCCTTTTGTTATTATACTTTAAGTATTGGGGTATATGTACAGAATGTACAGGTTTGTTACATAGGTATATACGTGCCATGGTGGTTTGCTGCACTCATCAACCCGTCATCTACATTAGGAATTTCTCCTAATGCTATCCCTCCCCAGCACCCCCACCCGCCGGCAAGCCTCAGTTTGTGATGTTCCCCTCCCTGTCTCAATGTATTCTCATTGTTCAACTCCCACTTATGAGTGAGAACACGCGACGTCTGGTTTTCTGTTCTTGTATTAGTTTTCTGTGAATGATGTTCCCAGCGTCATTCATGACCCTGCAAAGGACATGAACTCATCCTATTTTATGGCTGCATAGTACTCCATGGTGCATATGTGCCATATTTTCTTTATCTAGTCTATCATTGATGGGCATTTGGGTTGGTTCCAAGACTTTGCTATTGTGAACAGTGCTGCAATAAACATATGTGTGCATGTGTGTTTATTGTACAATGATTTATAATCCTTTGGGTATATACCCGGTAATGGAATTGCTGGGTCAAATGGTATTTCTAGTTCTAGATCCTTGAGGAATCGCCACTCTGTCTTCCACAATGGTTGAACTGATTTACACTCCTATCAACATTGTAAAAGCATTCCTACTTCTCCACATCCTCTCCAGCACCTGTTGTTTCCTGACTTTTTAATGATCACCATTCTAACTGCCATGAGGTGGTATCTAACTGTGGTTTTGATTTGCATTTCTCTAATGACCAGTGATGATGAGCTTTTTTTCAATGTTTGTTGGCTGCATAAATGTCTTCTTTTGAGAAGTGTCTGTTCATATCCTTTGCCGACTTTTTCAAGGAATGTGAAGGACCTCTTCAAGGAGAACTACAAACCACTGCTCAAGGAAATAACACAGGACACAAATAAATGGAAAAACATTCTATGCTCATGGATAGGAAGAATCAATATCATCAAAATGGCCATACTGCCCAAAGTAATTTATAGATTCAATGCTATCCCGATCAAGCTACCATTGGCTTTCTTCACAGAACTGGAAAAAATGACTTTAAATTTCATATGTAACCAAAAAAGAACCTGCATAGCCAAGATAATAGTAAGCAAAAAGAACAAAGCTAGAGGCATCACGCTACCTGACTTCAGACTATACTACAAGGCTACAGTAACAAAAACAGAATGGTACTCTTACCAAACCAGATATATAGACCAATGGAACAGAACAGAGGCCTCAGAAATAATGCCACACATCTGCAACTATTTGATCTTTGACAACCCTGACAAAAACAAGCAATAGTGAAAGAATTTCCTATTTAATAAATGGCGTTGGGAAAACTGGATAGCCATACACAGAAAGCTGAAACTGGATTCCTTCCTTACACCTTACACAAAAATCAACTCAAGATGGATTAAAGACTTAAATGTAAGGCTTAAAACCATAAAAACCCTAGAAGAAAACCTAGGCAATACCATTCAGGACATATTCCATTCAGGACATAGGCATGGGCAAAGACTTAATGACTAAAACAGCAAAGAAATGGCAACAAAAGCCGAAATAGACAAATGGGATCTGATTAAACTAAAGAGCTTCTGCACAGAAAAAAAAAACTATCATCAGAGTGAACAGGTAACCTACAGAATGGGAGAAAATGTTTGCACTCTGTCTATCTGACAAAGGGCTAATATCCAGAATCTACAAAGAACTTAAACACATTTACAAGATAAATTATGGATTTCTAATATAAATATAGATATAGATCTTTTTTTTGAGACAGTGTCTCACTCTGTCACCCAGTCTGGAGTGCAGTGGCGCAATCTCAGCTCACTCCATCTCTCAGGTTCAAGCGATTCTCCTGCCTTAGCCTCCCGAGTAGCTGGGACTACAGGTGCATACTGCCACACCTGGCTAATATGTATATTTTAATAAGCAATTAAAATCTATACAGCACATCTTATCTTTGACTTTAATCATATAAAAATGTTTATATTGTTATAGAAGTGTTTTGGTCCAAGAAATATACGTAGTACTTAAGGTAGCTAATATTCAAATTTCACGTTTGTCTAGATGAAGAGTATAGAAACTGCAGGTCTAAAACTGTATCTCCCTAAGAATTATGTATGCAAAGATTAAATAGTTCTTTAACCTAAAATTCCTTTCTTTTGATCTATGTATGGGTTACAGGTAAACAGCAAATCTAAGCCAATATATTAAAGAAGATAATAATTGAAAGAAATGAAATTCGTTTTTTCATGTATACACTGCTAAATCAAAAAGAAAAGCAATAATAATTTTTGATTGGCTGCTGATGGAACACAAATCCTGTCCTTTTCTGTAAACATTGTACCTGTACACTTTTTACCTTTGGAAACATTGGTTTTATTCCTATCTATTCTGCAGAGTCATTCGGTAGACTGTAGAGAGCAATTGAATTTTCTGGTGAATGACCAAAGTCAATCTCTCTGTTTTGCCTGTTAACAAATTAGTTAACAAATTAACAAACCACCATTCTTCCCCACTGTAGAAACTGTACACAGCTCAACTTTCCACAGGAATGGATTTCCCAGAGTTTCTAGGTTCTAGGATGTTAGTTTTCTCCCAAGGTCTTCCTAAATTATCCAGCATATAACCTCAGACTGCTTAGTGCCAGAATCCAAAATGTTTATTCTCCCACATGAGACCACATTCATTCTTGACCCAAACAAAAGGGAGAACAGGGAGGTGAGGTCCCTCTAAAGAAGCACAGCCCCACAATTTCCAAAAGGCAGGATATTTGTGGCCAGTTGACTCTCCTACCTATAATTTCCAGTCTATATCAAACATTTCTCTTCATGTTTGCTCAAGACTTTTGCTCAACAATGATGGCAGTTAGGACTCAGAGTTCATACTCTTTTAGATCATTTATGCAAAATTTAAATGAAAACTGAGAAGTGTACATTTAGATTCTATCAATTTTTTTTTTTGGTTGTTATTTTGTTTTTGTACACCAGAACCAGGAATGTTCTAATGTGCAAATACTTGGCCTAAGGAAAGATACAAAAGTATAATATGTATAAATATTTAAAATTTTAAAATATGGCCAAAAACTTTTCAATAAAAAATATATTCTTTATTGCTACTTAGATAGATATACCTTTATGATGACATGGAAAGCCAGTCCCAATTGATAATTTTTCTCACTCATTTGAGTTAAGGTAGCTAAATGGCAATGGGATGAGGATGCACTCCTGTCTTTATGCTGACCTTTTCTCCCTAAATCTGACTTAATCTCATGCTGCAGAAGATTGGTTACTCTGGGAAGGAAGTTGACTAATTTAAGGAGGCTCTCTTAAACTAAAGCAGACCCCAAAGGCAATGACAGCTAGATACTATTTCTGAACCACATTTTCTATAGCTGGTTAGTAAGTTATTCCTTGAAGGGAAATTTAAGGCTATGCATCTTTATATCTACCATAGTGGCCAAGCCCAAAATATGTTTCTCCTTCTGATAAGACCACACATATTCTGGCTGCATTCTTAAGGAAAACAATGAGCAAGGAACCATTTCTGGAATCCTGACACATGGTGTGGACAGCTGTACTATAGCCAAAGTACATTGCTCTGAAGTCTGCCAAGTAAGAGAAAACTCATATAATCTTTAATTATATGAGTTAAAACCTAAATCAAGTGATGCTACTGGTGTTCCTCTCAAGTTTTTTGCTTAATCGTTACACCCAACATGGGGCACACATTGTTTCAGTGTATGGAAGGAAGTTTCAACTGCAGTATCTGGAGGTGGGGCACTTTCATCCATGGGAACAAGGGTAGTTCACTAGAGAGCCTATGAGAGGTGGATGCTTTGTCTTCCAGCAAGCCAGGAGAAAAAGAAGATGATATGCAAAGAAAAGGTCCATAGTGTCTGGAGTCCTCTGGCATAATATAGCTTCAGGAAATAGTAGGCTGACATGGAGTCTGGACAGAATCTTAAAATTTATTAATTGCTAGTAGGAGGCTGGGTCTGCTGCAGGTGATACTACCTAGTTAGACTAGTAGAAGCTGATGTTTGGTGTGATGCATATTAGAAGTTAGACAACTATTTAAAAATCTGATGGTCAGTAATAAGTAACAAGCTAGGAAACATTATTTTAAAGGGGGAACACTACTAGAAACTGTGTGTGCAGAGAAAGGGGGATACCCAAAGGATTAGCTAAAAGGCAACATGGGAGCATTTAGTACACTGGGTATGAAAGCCCCATTGGTTGCATTTTCCTTCTGAGATGCTCTTCAACTGCTTTCTAGCAAGCCAGCTTCTAGAGCCTCCAGATGTCTTGGAGAGGGAATCAAGGGGGTGGGAAATGGGAAAAATGGGGAAAAAGGGGGGGAAAAATGGCAGTGCATCCATAACATCTTGAAACATCACTGTATAAAAGGTAACATAGAATACTAATTTTCCAATGTGAGACTTTTTGCATGTAAAGAAGACTGAGTGCATGCAACTTGAGGTTATTGTGTTAAGTGGAGTAAGTCAGGTCCAGAAGACAAATATCACATGTTTTTACTAATAAATTGAACTCATGGAGATAGAAAGTTGAATGGTGGTTACGAGTCTGAGAAGGGTAATTGGAGGATGAAGAGGTGTTGGCTAATGAGTACAAAAATGCAGTTAGATGAGAGGAATAAATCCAGTGTTCCATAGCACAACAGGGCAACTTTAGTTAACAATAATTGTATATTTCAAAATAACTAAAAGTAAAATTGGAATGTTTCTAACACAAATAAATTATAAGTGCTTGAGGTGATAAATACCCCAATTACCTTGATTTGATCATTACACATTGCATGCTTGTATCAAAATATCACATGTACTCCATAAATATGTACAATTATTTATATTCATAATAATTAAATATTAAACAAAAAAGACTGAGTTTGGAATTATGTATTCTGCCTTTCCCCTCCAGCAGAATTCCCAAAGCCAATATCAGGTTCTTTTTTCCTCAGCTCAGCAGATCTGTTACAGTGACAAAGCCTCTTGGAGGCTTATCAAAAGGAAGAGAAATAAGAATCAGGAGTCTCCCTGGTAGGGCAGAGCTCTAGGTTACAACAACTGCATATGGGCCTCAGCATCATGCTTTGTATGATGCTGAGTGATCTGGGAATGTATGCATCTGCTGACAATTCTGCTCAGGAGTTTCAGCCTCTACCATGTGCTGATGCTATTATTTGCCCCACATTGTTTGTTTAATAAATTTGTTATGGGCTTATGAATATTTTAAAGTATACACATTTCCTAAATTAATGTCTATATAAGGCACACTTTAATGTTAAAATTATCAATGCAACTTGTAATGCATGTCCTAATTCTGCACAATCACTAAAACCTTAAATAATATAAGCCTTCCGATATGGTTTGGCTGTGTCCACAGCCAAATCTCATCTTGAATTGTAGCTCCCATAATCCCCACGTGTCATGGGATGAACTCAGTGAGAGGTAATTAAATCATGGGGGTGGGTTGTTTCCGTGATAGTGAATAAGTCTCATGCAAACTGATAGTTTTATAAAGGGTAGTGTCCCCACACACATTCTCTTGCCTGCTGTCATGTAAGACGTGCCTTTGCTCCTCCTTCGCCTCTGCCATAATTATGAGGCCTCCCCAGCCATGTGAAAGTGTGAGTCCATTAAACCTCGTTCTCTTTATAAATTACCCAGTTTCAGGTATTTCTTTTTTTAATTTTGTTTATTTGTTTTTATTTATTATTATTATTTTTGAGACAGAGTCTTGCTCTGTCACCCAGGCTGGAGTGCAGTGGCACTTTCTCGGCTCACTGCAACCTCCATCTCCCAGGATGGTATTTCTTCATGGCAATATGAGAATGGACTAATACACCTTCTCTTATAGCAATGGCTTCCAAGCTACGTATTTTGGAGACCTAGCAGTTTATGGTGCCATTCTTGACCCCAAATATGAAAGAATGACATTACTTTCCATATTTGGCAGAGTAATTCTGTCCAGCTACAAGCCTTATTTTATGTCAAAAAGATACAAGAATGGCATGACAAAGGATATAATTGAAAATCTCACCATTCATCTTCTGTTCCTGGGTAGGAAGTTAAAGTAACATCAGTGGGCAGCACAGAAGCCGTATCCTAGGCAATCCAAATAAGACTTTATTGGATTTGATATCTTCCCCTTGCCATGAGGGTCTTACAATACCTGGGAACAATGTTTATTATCATGTAAGACCATAAATTAAGAACTAATGACTGAATTCTTATTGACTCATATTTAAGGAGCTTCTCATATGCTCTTGGGTCACAGGACCCAAGGATTTTCTAATTGTGTATGCTTACAGGTTCCCCATAGATAGGACCAGTTATGACCCAGAACAATGTCCTAGAATCAGCCAGGATATCCTCTTTTGTGAGTGTTTCCCTTTGGGCTTGCATATCATTTAAATGAAAATGTCTATGGTTAATAATTATTCAAAACCATTTTTTATTTTGCATTTTTTCAATTCACAAATCAGTGGCCTAATTGTAGTTATAAATATCCACAAATTATAAAGGACTAAATTGGCCTTTGGATCTTCCCTTCAGTCTTTCACTGTTTGCTAACACCTTGCATATGTATCTCATTTTTATGCTTGTCACTGGATTGGTTCACCAGTTGGAAGACCTTCAAGCTATTTAAATACTATGTCCATCAAGTATTTGAGATCTCAAATGTCCTTCCCTTGAATCATTTCCTGAGAGTCTTACTTTGCAATACCTATCCAAAGTAGACAATAATACACTAATCATTTCTAAATGATGAGCTAATGAGTTTATGATTCTTATAAAATAATGAAACACTAATTCTTAAGGAGTCATGGTGACGCTGAGCCACCAGGTGAGGCCTCTTTGGAGGGCAGTAAGAAGGGAAAGTCAACATTTTTTTCTTTCTTAAAAACGTGTCCCCAAAACAAGTGTCTACCACTAATTGTATACACACTTCTACTCCCATCAACATTGTTTGAGGATGCCTGTGGCTTCATGTTTTTGAAAACACAGCCTATTTCCAAACTTAAGCTATATTCCTTCATCACCCCCCCAACACACCTTTTTGTTTGTTTGTTTGTTTTTTGTTTTTGAGACAGAGTCTCACTCTGTTACCCACGCTGGTGTGCAGTGGCATGATCTCAGCTCACTGCAACCTCTGCCTTCCGAGTTCAAGTGATTCTACTGCCTCAGCCTCTGGAGCAGCTGGGATTACAGGCATGTGCCACCACGCACTGCTAATTTCTGTATTTTTAATAGACACAGGGTTTCACCATGTTGGCCAGGCTGGTCTTGAACTCTTGAGCTGAAGTGATCCACCTGCCCTGGCCTCCCAAAATGCTGGGATTACAAGCTTGAGTCACTGCACTTGGCTGCATATACATTTTTGATTGACCTAAACTGTATTTTTCTTTTTTACAGACAAAGTTCCCCTGAATGTCAATAGGATGATCTTAAAATAAAAGAAACTGGATTATTCTAGCCTATTACAGCCTATTAAAACACTCCAAAAATTATCACAGTCTTTGTTATTTAAGCTTCAAATGCTCAAATAACTATTACCAAAAAGGCAAATTATGTACAAGGATAGTGCTGAAAGAAAGAGAAAAGGTTGCACTAATGACCACATACCAGCCAGAGATACAATCAGGTGCTATCCACAAAGAGTAGCAAATACAGCTAGTGATTTCTGAAGTGAAAAGTAAAGCTTTTGAGGTGAAGATTATTATGCACTGAAAATATCCCTTCTACAGAAGTTTCTTTTCTTTGCCTCTAGGAAGACAGAAAGAATCAGCTAAACATGAAGGCCAGTGCCTGTAGACAGCAGGTTATTTATGAGTGCCAATTATGGCCCCAGAGCAGTTAATTTGGATTCTCTCATGCAAAGATTAGAAAGTGAAGGAAATGTCTTTTATTTCAACTTTTTAAAAAGAGATCATAGCTGATCACAGCCTATAAGTTCCCAAACACTTGCAGAATTAAACCTGGGCATTACCTTGATGTTCCTTAAAGAAAATTGATATTTTATATGTAATTTTATTAGACTGATCCTAATTAAATCATGATGGCAACACTTTATGTCTGCTGATTTCCTAGATTCTTCCTTTAGAAGAAAAACAATCCCAGAGCATCATGGATCAATTAATGCATCTCTACTTACCTCAAGGAAAAAATGAATATTAAAAACTTTAGTATTTAATTGAATAAGCAGGATTCACTGTTTAAAAAATAGCTTCTGTTGTTTGTTGGCAACTTAAAACCTTACTATAGGTGATGTTGGGAGACTTAAAGAAACTTTCATTCAAACTTCTGGCTTTCATGATCATTAATAAGTGGAAAATAATAATTCAAAGAAAATAAAATGTATAAAAAAGGATGAATTTTATGATTAAATGAATTTTTTTACCCACCTTTGTCCTTGAAAGTATATCTGGGCCATTGTATGGTGATAGTAATCAATATCCAGTTAGGCCTAAAACTGGTTAAAACATGCTTTTATGCTTTGTTATGGAAAAAAGCAAAAAAGGTTCCATTTTTTATATATGACCCTACAGCATTATACTTTATAAGAAAGAGTCTTTCCCATTTTCAGCCTAAACAGCAATCTCTGCTTGCAGCTGTTCTATTTGAGTAACCTGATTAAAACTGAATGATAACTTTTTCCCAGTCTTTACTGTACTTATGATTGCTACAATAAATAGCCACAATCTTCTTTCTCCAGATAGGATATTTTTCCTGAAGAGGCTCAACATTCTTTTAACTCTTGGTTCTAAAGATGTTTCTTTTTCAGGCTGTTATGAAGATTGTTTGATCAAAGCATCTTTTTAAACCAATGCTCATCATTAAACTAGCCAAATAAACAGTGTATACCCATATTCTGAAAAGGGAAATTATTTCATTAATAGGCGTGAGAGAAAAATGCGTGAATAAGTGGGACACCAGGATGAAAATTGTCCCAGAAATATTTTTTAAGACTTTTATTCTTGGATATCTATTTAAGAGACAGTGTACCTGCAAAAATGTTGTACCTGGATAATGTTTTTGTTGCTTACGGTAAATATTGAAGTGAAGTCAAGGCATCTGTTGTATAAGGTAAAAAAAAAAAAAACAAAAAAAAACAAAAAAAAAACTACTACATCCTTAACTATGGGTCAAGCAGAATGTCAGGTTCTGAAATATGAAGACTACTAAAAGCAAAAGTCACTTTTAAACATATCTCAGAGTTGCAAAGGAATAAAAAGTCATCTAATCTACCCAGATATTATAATGTATTTTATGTGTTTCTGAGAGAAAATCATCAGCCTTTTCTTGAAAATGTTCACAAACAGAACTTCTTCCTACTCATAAAGTAGAGCAACAATTTTTAATCTTGGTCTTCCAACCTAACGTTTAGTCTCCTCAAAGATCCAAATTTTTTCTTTACAAAGCAGCTTCACCTTTATTAACTTATATTTCTAATATTTTCCCCACCTATAACAAGCGTTCTCTTTTAATGACTGCCACTAAACTTTCTAACACCTGTTTCCTGATTTCAATTATCACACCCATAACTGAGACATCTGTAATAGGTCCTCAAGTTCTTTCAGCAAATTGTAAATAGTATTACAACAGAGTAATATGATCGTTCAGGAAAAATGATGGGACTCTCCTGTAGAAAAGGGAGGTAAAGAAGTGGGGAGTACCATATAAGGAAATACGTAGTCTTCACTCAGTTTTTTGAAAGGTACTAACAAGATGCCTTGGTCTACAGGGTACAGATCGCTGAAAAGTGACTTTGAATAAGAACATGAAAGGCAAATAGAAATTGGTTGAATCTTGGTTTGCCACTTCTAAGTAATGTGACTTTGGGCAAAATACAATGTTTTTGAAGCTTATTTTCTTTATCTGTGAAATGGGGAAATTTTTTCTTCAAGCTGGTTGTAAAGAATAAGGAGTATTTTAATTTATTCTTTGCTATTGCATCTCAAGCACTATACTAGGAAATTTGTGTATTAAAAAATTAACATCACAATATCCATGTGGGTTTCAGTAACATATGTAAAGACCTTCACACTATGGCTGTTTGCAACAGGTATTTAATCTATGTTAATGGCTTATCTCATTCTCTTCATAGTAAAATTATAGAAAAATATATCTCACTGCTCAAGTATTCTGTCAATTTCCATTCTATATTTCCTATGAATTTTTTAGGTATAATAACTATAAGTAGATAATTATGATAAAAACACTCATCTATTTTCATTACAATAACAATTAGATACATGATTTAACATTAATTTTAATATGAGGAATTTAAAGAGGTCCCAAAGTTTTTTTTCTCACTTACTAATTTACTTAGCATTTTAGCTAGGTATATAATACCT
Source organism: Pongo abelii (assembly GCF_028885655.2). Lineage (NCBI taxonomy): Eukaryota > Metazoa > Chordata > Mammalia > Primates > Hominidae > Pongo > Pongo abelii. Next base: position 47,783,256 of record NC_071998.2, read on the forward strand.
CTAAATATAGAGACTTGAGGAATTTTATAACCAGAATACTTTCTAAAATATACATGCTCTCCTTTATCAAGGTCAATTTACAAAATCCTGAAAAACTACTTTAAAGTAAAATTTAACAAAAGATTCAAAGAACACTTCAAAATCATTGTTGAAAATGCAACTTTACTCAAGGTAAATTTGTGATATTTATGATCACATGTGCTTATAAGAGTTTACCCTTTTATCTAGAGTGTCTATCTAGCACGTTGTCTAGCAAATTGTCGTACTTAATGTATTTTTTTTAAAATTAGTATTTCCAATGTTGAAATTAAAAATAGTAAAACATGCTGTATTCATAGGCAAAAATAACTTTAGGTACACAATATATAGGTGGGTGAAATGTAAAATTATTTCCTGCTCAGTTCAAGAATGTTTGTAATGCATTAGGAAAAACCTTGGTTTTAAACAAAAGTGATTTTCAGTTTTTTAAAAAAGTATAAACATAAACCAAACTAATAAAGGGCTAATAATAGTCCTTTAGTTTCTGAATTTTTAGCATATTTCTTCTTTCATGTTAACGTTTGCAAGATGGAGTGAAGAATACTGAAAACACTGACTTCTATTATTGCAGAGCTAGAAAAAAAAGGTTGTTCCAAAGCCTTCAATGCCTATGTTCTTTCTGAAAACCACTTTGTATTATCTAGAAGCTTGATAGTCTTAGGACTTCCTATTGGCCTTTAACTTTACCATATTTCCCTCTTTACCACAACCGTTAAGTTTAGATGTAAATCCAGAGCCTGGAAACTTCTCTGACACTGTTGCATTTAATAAGATAATGCCTTCATTATCTCAACAAATACATTTAAGGAGAAGTGTTATGAGGCAAGCACTGTGTTGTGCATTGGAATATAAGTAAAGAAATGTAATGTCCAGTCTCAAGGGGCTCATGATCCACTGGAGTAGGGTGGCAAGTAAAAGCAACTACAATTCAGTGTCGTATTTGTTGTACATGTCATAGCAAGATTTCTGAGAAAGTAAAATCAAACAGTCTAGTGAGTGGTGTAGAGCATGTAAGAAGAAGGAATGTCATGTCATTTCTGAAATGTGTGTACACGTAAGCCAGGTAAACGGTAGTGTAATACGTGTAAGAAATAGGTAAGAAAGAGCTTAGTTTCTTCATGTAATTTGCAATGTCTATATGGCTAGAAACTAAGGAGTAAATTAGGAATGATTAGAAATAATGCAGGATACGTAAGCAATGTCAAAATCACGAAAGACTGCTTAGAGTGACCTGTTTTCTGAGTACAATAGGAAACCACTGCTAATTTTAAGCATCAGGGAGATGTCTCAGTAGACTTGGATTTTAGTATAATCCACCTGGGTGTTTGACAGGAAATGGATTAAAAGAGAGGAAGATTAGAGTCACGGATAATAATTAGGAAGCTTTTGTAATAACCCTGGTAAAAAATAAAGGTGGCCTTAACCTTAAAAAAAATTTGAGAGGATTCGGCAGTTAATTGCCAATGGTAATCAATACTCAATCACTAGGCAAACCAAACAATGGTACACTTTTCTACAAGAAGACAAAGTAAAATAGTTACAGTTTTTAATAAAATATGCATGGCTGCCCTATTACTGGTCAGACACAAACTCAAAAATTATTTTTATTTCTCATAATCATCCTGCAAAGTTATTGTTGGCTCTATCATTTAGAAAACAAAACAAAAACTGGGTCTCAACGATTAAGACTATTGCCTAAAGTTACACATCTCATAAGTGGCAGAGTTGTAACTCCAATCCGAATGTATCTGATTCCAAAGTTCACAATTTCCCCTATATCTTGTTCCATCTCCTCATTCTTAATTTAAATTTAACAATAAAATAGTATTGAAATATTGTTAACTTTAAATTCAACAATCAAGTAATATTGAAACTATTAGAAGAAGCTTTAACTGCTCCCAAATCTGTTCCATTAATAAATAATGGAATAATTATAATTATTTATTATATTTATTATATATTATAAAATAATAAATCTATTCCATTAATAATGATCAGATTAGTGGTAAATTAACTAGTGGATAGATTAATTATGAAGTCCTAGATTGAAAAATATTTTGAGTTTATCTGATTCATATGTCTGCTTATAAGGCACCTGCCAAGTACTGCCATTGCTACTTTTACTCAAAGTGCGTACCATGTAACACCAATATCCAAGTCATATGGGCTACTTGCCAAAGTGCAGATTTCTGAGTCCCGTGTCACTCTTAGCATATCAGTCATACCTTTGGAAACAGAAATGAAAATCACAATTCTAACAAGACCTCCAAATGATTTTCAACAAATGTTGAGAAACCTCATAATAGATCTAGAAGCATATATGTAGCCAAGTTTATCTGTTTGTACAAAAGAAAGGTGATATGCATAAAAATAATTTTACCATGACATTAGTAAAATTATATAAACAACTTTAGAATCACATATTACAAGTATAGAGGACTTTACTTTTCTGTTTAAAGGAGTTGGTAGGAAAAATGTAAGGCACATTAAAATAAGTTAAATGATGGAATGAAAACTTTGAGGAGCAGAACATTTTTCCAAAGGTCATCTTCCAAGGTTACTTCTATTGTTTTAAGAATGTGTGCCTACATTGAAAATCACTGAAAAACAATTTACTTTGAAGCCTAGCAGTAATTTAACCTCTTCTTTCAGATTAACATATTTCATTTATATTCATTTTTTCATTAAAAACAATTATTCCAAAATTACTAAGAAATTCTGAGTTTGATAGTGCATGCTTATACATGGGCTAATTGGGTTAAAACATTACAAAAATAGAATATGTAATAAAGGGTAAATAGACACTGAGGAAATCCAAAAGTTACCATTTTAGTAAACAATTTACTTCCAATTTCCCATGTAGGTATATAGCTGTGACCATTATGATATATTTGTACTTAATGTTTCAAAGTATTGATATTTATATCAGATCTTGCATAATAGCTTCTAGGTTTACTTTTCTATATGAAATTATGTGAAGAAAAAAATTAACATATAGTGCAGGCCTTTATGATCCTTTTAGTTGTATCTATGTCTGTCCTGCCCAATTCTTGCCTTGACTGAGCCCAAATGGAGGAATTTATTGCAAATAGTGGAGATCTTTTTGGTTTCTGTCATTGATGGTTTCTACTGATAGTTTTCTCTAAGCTTTTTCGTGGAACCTACCTTCACAATTTCCTTCGAAGTTTAATGAATTTGCTAGATGTTCCAGTAAAAAGTATATAGAACGAGCAGTATTCCCTACTCCTTTATAGGTATGGCCACCCAACTGAAAATGGGTAGGGAGCAGTATAGTAAGGAAAATAAACGCATGATGTCAGAGCATCAAGAAGCTCTTGTGATATTTTAAAATGTTAAATATACACCATATATTATATGAAATGAGAATATCTGAATCTTTTTTTTAAGGAAAGCTAGTTTGGAGGAAACTTGGGAATTCATTTGAAGCTGAGTCTTCCACCAAATACCTTAGAACTCTAAGGGCACTGGAGGTTTGCAGTCAGAGCTAGTACTTCTTTAAGAATATATTTGACAGAAATTGCAGGAGGATGAGTTGAGCACACGGAACTCTGTCAGTTATTTATTTTACATTTAGAAATCTATCTTCCAAGCAGACCAGCTTTTGAAAATATTTGTATCATAAATTATCTCAAGTGTCCTATAGTTCCTTCTAGTAGTGATGCTTTCCAAAGTTACTTGTTGTTCAGAAATTTCACTGGTGCATTCTATTAGCAATAATTTACGTTTGCCAGTGAAACCTGAAGGGACAACTTGACACCTTGACATTTAATGCTGTGGTGAGGAGAAGTAAATTGGTGGTTTCATACTGCCTGTGCACTACAATAATTTATGCAGCTTTTGCACATATTGAACAATAACATTGAATCCATAAACAAAACTAAGAAACAATAGTTTGGAGGAACTCAGTCAATAACATGTATCTTATTGAGTTATTACCTTGCAACTAAAAATATATTATATTGCCAGATCTATTTCTATAGTTTCTTCCAGACTTTGGATAATCTGTGAGTAATTTCAGGGTGGATGTAAAAGAGCTGGTTTGACCATCTTCATGAGTATTTTCAATGTATTTAATTGTAGAGTCCGATTATGCAAAGGCTTTGCATCTAAATTGCATACAAAGGTTAACCTGAGAGATTTTTGAATGTCTGTTTAAAATATGTCAGTCAATTCCATTATTGAGAAGTAATGAGATAAGACTCATCTCCCCCCATTCAATGGATAGTTCCTCTATGTGAATATCATGCATAATATAAAAATTCAATAAGAATATATGCACTTTATCTCTAACTTAATTAAAAAGTATACTCAGTAGTTATTATGACAAATTTATATTAGCAGAACTATGGATCTTCACCCATAGTGAGTTTATTAGTTTATTCCAATACACTTTTTTTCTCCACAACTTACTTTACTTGAAGCTTAAAAGGAAAAAAAGCTCAACATCACTGATCATTAGAGAAATGCAAATCAAAACCACAATGAGATATGATGTCACGACAGTCAGAATGGTGATTATTAAAAAGCCATGAAACAACAGATGCTAGTGAGTTTGTGGAGAAATAGGAACACTTTTACACTGTTGGTGGGAATGTAGATTAGTTCAACCATTGTTGAAGACGGTGTGGCAGTTCCTCAAAAATCTAGAACCAGAACCAGAAATACCATTTGAACCAGCAATCCCATTACTGGGTATATACTCAAAGGAATATAAATCATTCTGCTACAAAGATACATGCTTACATATGTTCATTGCAGCACTATCCACAATAGCAAAGACATGGAATCAAACCAAATGCTCATCAATGGTAGACTGGATAAAGAAATGTGGTACATATACACCATGGAATACTATGTAGCCATAAAAAGGAATGAGATAATGTCCTCTGCAGGGACATGGATGGAGCTGGAAGCCATTATCCTCAGCAAACTAATGCAGAAACAGAAAACCAAAAACGGCATGTTCTCACTTATAAATGGGAGCTGGACAATGAGAACACATGGACACAGGGAGGGGAACAACACACACTGGGGCCTGTCAGGGGTGGGGTGGAGGAGGGAGAGCATTAGGAAAAATAGCTGATGCATGCTGGGCTAATACCTAGGTAATGGGTTAATAGGTGCAGCAAACCACCATGGAACACGTTTACCTATGTAACAAACCTGCACATCCTGCACATGTACCCCAGAACTTAAACTCAAAAAAAAAAAACCACAAAAACAAACCCTCAACTGACATTAATCTTTAAAGAATGCTAATGGTTTTTTTTGTTTGTTTTGTTTTTGTTCATCTGAAAAAGTTACAATTTCTGGTAAATTAAGAATGAGAAGTAGGTTCAAACCATTTTAAGAGTGCGTTTAGCGTTGTCAATTTTTCAAATGTTCTCCCATTTAATCCAATGTCCTCACTTGAAAACTGCATTCAAAAAGGTTTCCCAGAAAAAAAATTTTCCCAGTAAGTCTACTTGAATTAGTGAAAGTTCACAGGCGTATTAGTTGCTACCTGCTCGTGAGAAACAATTCACTTAGCTTCATGGAAGAGCATGACACTACAGAAAAAAACATTTTAATGCATTAAAAGGCCAGGTGTACTCCTCAGAAGCTCTACAAGCTTGGTTTTGTAGAGACAAAAACAGCAGCATTCTTCATTTTAAACCTGACTCCAGTCACTGCCAGGGCTCTAACTGCAGCAGTATCTTTTTGCTAGCAAACGTCAAGGACAAGCTGAGGTCACTGAATAACACTTACAGTTCGGATGGTTTGAGATGCTGCTGAACAATGTAATACTGCCACATCCTTCCAATATCTTATTTTGTGAATCCTGATGTAACTTTGGAGGCATATTAGTTGGGAGATTTCATCCTTCACATTTTCTTTCAGTTCATGCTACATCTAAATATCTAACACCCATGAGGAAAACTTGCCCCAAAATTCAGAGGCTTCAGAACAGATTTCAAAGCCAACATCAGATAGGAGAGCGGACGGCAGAAAAGGGCTGCCATTATTTAATCATTACAACTGATTTTTTAATCATCATAGTTTTTTGAAATTTAAGCACCAGATTTTTAACTTAACTATTTTGGGAGTTTTGTATAATAGGAAAGAGAACACAATTAACAAAAAACATTGGATCATAAGTAGAATGACAACTCCTTCTTAATGCAAAAATAAAAAGATATGTGGCTCATAAATATTATATGTTGCATTAAGAGGAGATAGAATAGAGAGAGAGAAAAATGAAAGTAGAGTCTTTTATATAGGCAAGAGGACCTTTAGAAATAAATATCTAAACAGACCTTAGGGATACATGAATATATATATATATATGTATATATATATACATATATATATAGAAAATAACTTATATATGTTATTCTCAGAATTTATCAGGAGTTAACTGAAGATATTCTTCTACATGTTTTACATTAAAAGCCTACACTATTGCTTATGTAAGGCTACTATATGATATTTGCACACATAAATTTCTTTTTTTTATTATACTTTAAGTTTTAGGGTACATGTGCACAATGTGCATGTTAATGAATAATGAGAACACATAAATTTCTAAGAAGCAAAAAGCACTGATTCCTCAAAGCTTGAAGTCAGAGACATCATTGACACCCTTTCTAGTAAGCACAAAAATCCTTAAAAATATTTTAGAGAGTCTGTAAATGAAAACAGAAGAATAAAAAATAGCTTTGGAATAAATCGTTAGATGTTTCTGTGCATGTGCTTGCATGCCCTTGTGCTGTGTGTGTGTGTGTGTGTGTGTGTGTGTGTGTGTGGAGAGAGAGAGAGTAAAAGGGAGAAAGAAGAGTAAAATTGAGAAAAAGAGAGAAAGGTGAAGATGAAGGGTGCGAGAGAGGGTAAAAAAGAAGAAAGTTTTGAATTAAGTTTCTTGGTGAAGGAAGTTCTTGAATAAGGGTGTCTGATCAAGGTGCTTGCCATAGACAGTATTTTATTGTATTGTTTTCTTTCATTTACTCAATTGCTTTCAAGTGGTATAATAAATTTTTCTACCTTAAAATGCAGATGGGGCCAATGAAGGGGCAGGTGGGAGAAAAACGTAAAGACTTTCTAGCCTATTTCCTGGAAAATTTGAGTGGCATGCTTGACAACAGCTATCATAATTATAGTCACCTTTCCTCAAATTGCTAGTAGGTACTGGGAGGGGGTCCCAGCTAGTATATACAGCAGTTGCAGTCTTCCAAACTGCTATACAAGAAAAGTACTCTTATTCCCATATTAGAAATGAGACTAATGCTCAAAAGGAAAAGTAGCTTTTCCAGGACACATGACAAATAAATGAGAATAAGGCTTTCAATTAAGTTCTTACTGCCTCTGCCAGTCGATTCAATCCACACAGCACTGGCAGGTAGAGAATATGAATGTCCTATGTTATGTTGCCACGGAGTGTTTTCTTCTATTACAACTTACTGATCAATGTCACTGCCATTCGGGCAATATAAAGATGAGGTTAGTGGTCAAGATGTAAATGGAATTATGCTCTCCTCAGGCTCACTATAAAATGCCATCTCTTTATGGGTAGCATTCTCTAGTACCTTTTCAGAACATGCAAAATTTAGTACTCTGACTCATTATTTTTTTAAAGACTGTAAGATTTAGGCAGAAAGTATGATACCTTAACAACTAATAGGTTGTTGGTGAAGAAGGCATTTTAGGAAATAAACCTATGATAGAACATAGAAAAAATCACAGTATCAAATCACAGTATCATGATAATGGTATGAGTAACCTACTTGAGTTAAATTCTCAAATTGTGTTTGTGGTTAAAATAACTTGTTTAAATCTTTGTTTTAAACAATTTTTTTATATTACTGAGTTATAAGAAACTATTTGTCATCTATTCTAGGTAAATAAGGTCATTGTTAATTAAGTTTTGTTGACTTTGAATGCTGAGTAACAGAAATTTTTATTACTACTAATACTTATTAATAAAGAAAATGTATGATGTTAATATTGTTGCCTACTGATTGTCTTATAATACCTCAATGAATGCATAGGTTCATATGAAAAATGATTTCAAATTCAGAGCTGGTATGAAGGTCTGCTCAAGTCAAAAGGTAATATTTAATTTTACATAAGCTTGTCAGTTGTAATGCATTGTTGGTCCATGTTTTCTCACTGCAAAAGCAAGATTATATATAGCTATATTGATGAAAATTGGAAGAAAAGAATTTGAGGATGGTGGTTCATGGACATAAAAGTTGGAGAATTAATAGCAATAGCTACAGCCAAAAACACAATAACTTCCCCTAGTGCATCAGGAAAACAAAACAATGCCTTTTCAAGTCAAGGGTTTCTACTATGTGACGATAAATAGTTATAATAATATTCAGCATTTTCAACCAAATATCACAAGGTATTTTACAAACCTCTATGTCATGGTTTCGAAACCATGGAATAAAATATGGGTTAAGGACCAGGTGAAAAACTTAAAAATAGAACAAGATGTTCTATTTCATAAAATAAAATTATAACCCAGTGTCCAGAAGCCTCTGATCTCTAAAGCAAATTCTTTACATCAGAATTCAGAATAGCTACACCTCTGTTCAGTCACTGTATTACACAGTATATTGTAGCATATTTTATTTGGAAAGTTGTTAAGGACATTAAGAAAATGGATGTATAATTGAATAAGAAATGTACAAAATAGTATTTATAACATGATTATATGTTCCTATTTTTCTAAAAGCATGCCTATATGCATGTATGCATTTGCATAAAAGGATATATATATGCTCTAGAAACTTATTTACAATGTGTTAGCAGGGGTTAGCTCCAGAGATAGCCTAACATGATTTTTGAAAATATGCTTTTGGTCATAGGCGTTTTTTGTAACTACATGTGTTACTTGTACAATAGAAAAATAACAAAAAGCAGAGAATATTTATAACAGGGTTATATTTAAATATAATTTTAAAGAATTATTTTACTTAGTGATTCACAACTAATATTTAGAAGGGTATAGGTCATTTAGACTTTGTAATATTATTTGTGTTATGAGTATAGAAATATCATAGAATTTATTAGTTAATGGCTTTTTTTGTTTTAAATGTATCCTTGATATTGTTACATATAAAATTATACTTTCCACATAATTTGTGTTATAATTTTGTGCTAGAATTATATGATTTTCATCTCATTGTTAATTTCTAAATATCATATACCTTTTCTGGAAGTTCATAAAGTTAGTAAAAAAATTCATTTTTTGAGCATTTCTTGAGTGACAAACAGACATTGGGCACATTACATGAATCATTCCACTAATTTCCGTAACAACTTTGACTGAGACATTGGCATTTCAACTTTGAAGATGAGGCAAATTTAAGATTGAAGAGTTTAAAATAACAGCCCAGTGTCAAACACCTAGAAAATGTCAATGCAAGATTTCTATAAAAGATTCTGTACCAAGAATTACTCTAAGAAGTTAGTCAGAGGGACAATCAATCCATATGAACTCTGAAAACATATTTAGAAGCATTCATATATTAAAGTATACACACAGTTAATTTCAAATCTTCTGGGATTTCTTTCTGACTCCATAGAACTTGAATCTTTAACCACCATGCTGGCCACATTATTAACAATGCAACCATTTGGCAGAACTCCCTGGCTTTAAGGGTCTGATGTTAATGCTTTTAAAGATAGTTTAGAAAATAAAAGAAACTTGTATTTACACACAAAATGAAAGTATTTTGTATATTATTTCATTAATATCAATTCCTTTATCCATCCATCCATCCATCCATCCACCTTACTTGGAGGAAGGATTGACACAGGCTTTATAATAACATTTTTGCAGAAGGCTTACAGTCAGAGCAATGCCTAACCAAGATGTAACTGACTATATGCTGGGCAGTTCAAATTATTTCTTCTATCTAGTCTTCTCAGAATCCTTCATAGGCTTCCAGCAATGGCTTCCCAGCTCACTTACTCTTTTTCCTCCTGCCAAATTCTAAGCCTTAGCTCACACTCTTGGGATTGTCTTTGGATTGTTGTCTTTTTTAGATAGCATCTCCTTCCTCCTCCTCTAAATTCCTACGTTGTTACTCTGTATTGTCTTTTTTGTCACCTTTAACTGGTACTCTGTAATGAGAAGGGCAGTATGGTCCACTTTTGTACCTACAAAGGGCCCCAGAAACATCATGTGTTTCAGGCTCCAACCTGCTTAAATTAGGATTTGATCCTGGGTAGGAAAGGCTTTATAGCAGGTCTGAGGGACTATTAGGATGACTCTCAAGAACATCTGGGAAACTAGCTCTGGTGCTAATGCAATAGCTAAAAATTCAAGAAATTACTGTGACCAAACTGCTTTAGCTTGTGAAAACTGAGAGTGTTAAATCAAATCTGTGAGGACTCAGGCCTGACTCTACTGAATCTCACTCTAATTATATTTCATGTTGTATAACGATAAGCATGAGATTTATGAAATGCATTGGTCTTGATGTGGTGGTGCTCAGCAAACACCCATGCAAGCCTATTTGAACTGTGTCTGTCTGGCTAGACTTGGCGGGGCCAGCTGAGCTTCCTGAACATCTGAGATGACTCTTCTTTCTTCACTTGTTAATATACCCAACTGTGAACACCTAGGATGAGAATTTAAGGGGGTCACAAGTGTGCACTATTTTTGTCTACTTTGAAAATGCTGCTAATCAGTCTGACTGGTCTAACTATTTTTGGGGAGATTTTATTCTACAAATAATTTTGCACTTTCCCCAAGCGATACCTATGTTGGTCTCCCTGCTAAGCTGAATTTGTTCTTAATAGATTTAAAACAATACTATTTGATGAGATTGATATAAATACTCAGACCTATTATGGTAAAATTCTGTGGAGAAAATACTAGGATATTGAAGGGAAAGTTGATAATTATGTAATACCAAAGTTGTTCCACTGAACTCCATGTTTTAAGATGTTTTAAGGCCTTGGAATTTATTACAGGAAGTAGAGTTTTTCAGTGGAGCATGAACACCATACTGTGAACTACTGGGAATCTGACTTGCTGATAGATTCAAAACTTTTGCAATGGCCAGCTGCTAGTGAGATTGTGGCAAAAAAGATTGAATTAAAAAATGGTGCTGATGTTGCATAGATAAGATTAAAGGATAGGCACCTCATTAACAGTAATCTCTGCATACCATGAAAAGGGATTATAAAGGCTTATAGTGTCTTGGAGGGACATGGAGATGCAAGAGCAGCTGGATAAATAAACATGGCCCAGGAAAGGGAGATGATTTGCCCAGAAATCAACAACTTTGTAATGTCAGAGCCTGATTTAAAATCTTTGTCTCCTAACTTTCAGAATAGTGTTCTTTCCACACTCCTAGTTTTTTCTTAAAGTGTAGATTTTTCTCAGGAAAGGCATATTCTAATGTTTTCTTTCCCATTTCTCTCTCTTAGCTTTTTTTCTTTATATATATTTATATATATATAAAACTATATATATAATTACGTATATATAATTATATATGTAATTATATATATAATTATGTATATAATTATATATATAATTATATATATATATAAAATTATACTTTAAGTTCTAGGGTACATGTGCACAACGTGCAGGTTTGTTACATATGTATACATGTGCCATGTTGGTATGCTGAACCCATTAACTCGTTGTTTACATTAGGTATATCTCCTAATGCTATCCCGCCCCCCTCCCCCCACCCCACAACAGGCCCCAGTGTGTGACGTTCCCTTTCCTGTGTCCAAGTGTTCTCATTGTTCAATTCCCACCTATAAGTGAGAACATGTGGTGTTTGGTTTTTTGTCCTTGCGATAGTTTGCTGAGAATGATGGTTTCCAGCTTCATCCATGTCCCTACAAAGGACGTGAACTCATCATTTTTTATGGCTGCATAGTATTCCATGGTGTATATGTGCCACATTTTCTTAATCCAGTCTATCATTGTTGGACATTTGGGTTGGTTCCAAGTCTTTGCTATTGTGAGTAGTGCCACAATAAACATACGTGTGCATGTGTCTTTATAGCAGCATGATTTATATTCCTTTGGGTATATACCCAGTAATGGGATGGCTGGGTCAAATAGTATTTCTAGTTCTAGATCCCTGAGGAATCGCCACACCAACTTCCACAATGGTTGAACTAGTTTACAGTCCCTCCAACAGTGTAAAAGTCTTCCTATTTCTCCACATCCTCTGCAGCACCTGTTGTTTCCTGACTTTTTAATGATCGTCATTCTAACTGGTGTGAGATGGTATCTCACTGTGGTTTTGATTTGCATTTCTCTGATGGCCAGTGATGATGACCATTTTTTCATTTGTCTGTTGGCTGCATAAATGTCTTCTTTTGAGAAGTGTCTGTTCATATCCTTCGCCCACTTGTGGATGGGGTTGTTTGTTTTTTTCTTGTGAATTTGTTTGAGTTCTTTGTAGATTCTGGATATTAGCCGTTTGTCAGATGAGTAGATTGCAAAAATTTTCTCCCATTCTGTAGGTTGCCTGTTCACTCTGATGGTAGCTTCTTTTGCTGTGCAGAAGTTCCTTAGTTTAATTAGATCCCATTTGTCAATTTTGGCTTTTGTTGCCATTGCTTTTGGTGTTTTAGTTATGATGTCCTTGCCCATGCCTATGTCCTGAATGATATTGCCTAGGTTTTCTTCTAGGGTTTTTATGGTTTTAGGTCTAACATCGAAGTCTTTAATCCATCTTGAATTAATTTTTGTATAAGGTATAAGGAAGGGATCCAGTTTCAGCTTTCTACATATGGCTAGCCAGTTTTCCCAGCACCATTTGTTAAATAGAGAATTCTTTCCCCGTTTCTTGTTTGTGTCAGGTTTGTCAAAGATCAGATGGTTGTAGAGGTGTGGTATTATTTCTAAGGGCTCTGTTCTGTTCCATTGGTCTATATCTCTGTTTTGGTACCAGTACCATGCTGTTTTGGTTACTGTTCCTTCTGCTTCCTTTTCATTCCACTATACCCAATTCAGCTTATCTCAGCCCAGAGGTTTAATTATTAAAACTTAATATTTTTATTTTCACTCTCTGATCTATACTCATGAGTTTCCAGGACTTAGTTTCCTTTTCCCTACATTTTGGCCCAAATAGCTTGCAGAGTAATTGTATTATTTATGGCTCACTTGCTGGACTAAAAATTCAAAATATTGGCTATGGCCAGGTTCATTTATAGATGTGTGTGTGTGTGTGTGTGTATGTGTGCATGTGTGTGTGTGTACATTCATGGTCACAAACACAATAACATTAGAGATTCTTATTAACGTAAGAAATTCTTATATTTTAAAATGTACAAGCACATTGTACTTAAGTGGAAATGGAGCTTATACAAAGCTATAGGTCTTTTAATTTATAGCATTGGTTAATTATAGTCAAACACATAAGATATGTTCTTTTGCACTATGTGATTAGGTTCATTACAGACAATAGAAGTATCAAGGTGCATTTTTCATTATTAGTTTCAGAGGCTGCTACTTTGGTGAACAAAATAAGTGAATATAGCAGATAATGAGCCATTCACGAGTGGGTTCAAAGATGGCACCTTTCTTTAACTCCCTCTGAAGCTGTTTATCTGGCCCACATTAGCAACACTCCACAGGTGCACGTGGGCATGTGTGTGTGTGTGTGTGTGTGTGTGTGTGTGTACATACACATAGAAATATACAAATTATACAAATATATGTATATATGTATGTGTGTACATATGGTTCTTTGACATATACATAGAAGTTATAGGCTATCAACCTATTATAGCTGGCAGGTTGACTATAAGATACCGAAACTCAGAAACAAGAGGTTTCAGGTGAATTCTGATAATTCGTCTGGCATAAATTTTGGTTACTCTATGACTACGCCTAGGTAGAGACTACAGTAAAATTACTAAAACTTGGATTGCTCATGAATATAAACTCTAAAATAATATTATCAGCAGAACGGATAATGCATTTTATACTACACAAAATGTAGGAATAAGCCAAAATATGCAATACTGATGCTCTCTTATATCATAAAATTTCCACAGCAGCATGATTAAAGATTAAATTTGTTGGGTATTACCAATGCAGGAAAGCTCCTGGCTAGGGGTTTCAATGAGTGCTGAAATCCAGTTAGTCAAGTCATTTTCTAGGCCTGGTGTTGCATAAGCCAGAGGAAGGGATGCTTTATTATCATACATCCACAAGAAACATATGTGATTTTGTAATTTATTCCTATGGAGAGGGTACGTTCAGTAATTCACACAAAAGGACCATATTTCCTTGTAGTGTCCTTCCTGAGTTCAACATTTAAACACATTTAACGTATTTCCTGAAACATCACCTTAGTTCTTCTATCTAATATGCAATTTCCAGAAGAATTTCAAATGCCAATTTTTATTTCACTCTAGTAACATGATCACAAATTATTAATTATTTCGTACTATTATATCATTTGAACTTAATCCTCAATATATTTTCTTTTTAACATATCCTATTTTTCTAGATAAGCCCAGTCCAATCTTATTTTCAAAAGAGTGATTTTTTAAAACTTGAAACTACAAAGACTAATATAACGAACATTCAAGTAACTACCTCTTCAAATAAACAAATAAAGACTATCATATGAACATATTTTCAACATAATTTTACAGAAATGAGAGTTGAATTCCCTACGTTCACCTCCAAAGCCCCATTCCTCTTCAACCCCAGATACAATTACTATTAATTTGACCTGAAGCTCACCCCATTTATATACTTTTGTCACATATATAAAGGCTGTACATTTATAAAAATCATGTGCTTCCCAAAACTATACCCATGAAATCATCTGTATCTGGCTTCTTTATTCAACCTCTTTTGGGATCCATAAGATTTAGATCATTTATTTTAAGTGATAGTGTAGTATCCCATGTAAAGTATATGAAAATAATATAATATTTTTACAATTTACCCCTTTTTATGCATTCTTTCATGGCCCACATACTAAGAATAATACTCAGAGAGCATATTTGTGACTATCTCCTACCTCATTTGTGAAAGAGTTTTCTTAGAAATGAGTTTTTGTTGGTTATATTGTATGTATACAGTCAAACTTTAGACAAAATAGGACGTCAAAAAGTTTATGAAAATGCATATTATGAAAAACCTGTGCAAGGGTTTCAAATCATTTTCTGCCCCAAAATAAACACATACTAAATTTTTATAACACGTCTGAATAAGATCTATTTTAAAGCACCAAGAGAATAAGACATCAGTTTGAATAGGGCCCACATTAGAACAACATAAATTTTGCTAAAATTGAAGCAAGAACAAGTATTAAACTGATGGTGAAGCTTGGGTGGAAGAATGGTGAAATCACTAATGCTCTACAAAAAGTTTATGGGGACAATGTTCCAAAGAAATCAGCAGTTTACAAATAAATAGCTCATTTTTTTTTGGAGACGGAGTCTTGCTCTGTCAACCAGGCTGGAGTGCAGTGGCACGATCTCAGCTCACTGCAAGCTCCGCAATGAATAACTCATTTTAAGAAGGGACAAGATGATGTGGAAAATGAAGCACACAGAAGCAGACCACCCACATCAACATGTGAGGAAAAAATTAATCTTGTTCATGCCCTGATCGAAGAGGACTGATGATTAACAGCAAAAATAATCAACACCATAGAAATCTCAATTGGTGCAACTTACACAATTCTGACTGAAAAATTAAAGTTGAGCAGACTTTCTACTCAGTGCGTGCTAAAACTATTGTGCCCAGATTAGCTGCAGACAAGAACAGAGCTTTCAATGGGAATTTTAAAGAAGCAGGATCAAGATCCTGAAGCATTTATTTGAAGAATTGTAATAGGATGAATAAAGAGGATATATATATAAGGAGCTCAAATAACTCTGCAGGAAAAATTCTAATAATGCACTTAAAAATGGGTAAAAGATGTGAACAGACATTTCTCAAAATAAGAAATGTAAGTTAATACAATCATTAAGGAGAACAATTTGGAAGTTCCCCCAAAAAGCTGAAAATTGAGCTGCCATATGATCCAGCAATCCCATTGCTAGCTATATATCCCAAAAAAAGGAAATCAGTATATCAAAGAGATATCTGCATTCCTATGTTTATTGCAGCATATTCACAATAGCCAAGATTTGGAAACAACCTAAGTATCTATAAAAAGACAAATAAATAAAAAAGAGGTACATATGTGCAATGGAGTACTATTCATCCATACAAAATAATGAGATCCTGTCATTTGCAACAACACAGATGAAACTGGAGGTTATTATGTTAAGTGAAATAAACCAGGCACAGAATGACAAATTTCACATGTTCTCACTTATTTGCAAGAGCTAAAAATTAAAACAACTGAACTCTTGTAGATAGAGACTAGAATGATGGTTGCCAGAGGCTGGGAAGGGTAGTAGGCTGCGGGGAAAGGGGAATGGTTAATGAGTGCAAAAATAAAGTGTATAATTGGGTTGTTTGTAAAACAATGAAAACACATATGTTTGAGGTGATGGATACCCTACTTATCCTTTGTGATTATTATGCATTCTATGCCTATTTCAAAATATCTCATATACCCATAAATATATACACCTACTATGTACCCATGATTTTTTTTTTAAAAGGTAACAGGATATAAAACATGGCTTTCCCAGTATGATCTTGAGGACAAAGCACAAAGCACTAGCAAAGCAATGGCTACCAAGAAGAGGAAGTGGGCCAGTCAAAGCAAAGTTGACCAGTCAAGAGCAGAGATTATGGCAACAATCTTTTGGGATGCTTGAGGCATTTTGCTTGTTGCTTTCTGGAAGGCTAAAGAATGAACAAGAATAATAAGAACATCTGCTTATAATGAGAGTGTTTTGAGAAAGTCAAAACTTGAGCAGAACAACACCCAGCAAAGCTTCTTCAGAGAGTCCTTCTCCATCACAACAATGCACCTGTTCATTCCCCTCATCAAACAGAGCAATTTTCTGACAATTTAAATGGTAAATCATTAGGCATTCACCTAACAGTCCCAATTAGATTCCTTCTGACTTTTCTAATCTTAAAATATATATATATGTATTTACACACACACACACACAATACAAATGTATTTCTTGTTCATTAGGGTTTACACTTTGGACTTTTTTGTGCCCATTCATATTTCTATTTTTTATTTGCTTTTTTTCTATGAAGGATTTATTTATGTATCCTGATAAGTACAATTTTAATAAGTTCTGAATATCTTCTCCCACTCTGATTTTTGTGCCTTTTCTAATAAAATAGTTTATTATGCATTTTTTATTTCTGTTTTACGTGTCTTTTGTAAATTTTTTTCTCTTATAGGTCAGAAAGACATTCACTTATATTCTACCATTTTTATAAAGTTTTGATTTTTTATATCTTTAATATGTCTTTATTTTCCCCACTTCCACGTGGAAAAGTGATTCTTCCAGCACTTTACTCACTCATCTATAAGGTCTCTTCATTGCGTATCAAGCCCCCAAATGTGAGTCAGTTTCTGCTAACTGGTGTGTATTTTGATACCTTAGTGCCATTTCTTCATCACAGTGAGTTCATATTCACTGTTTCTTTCAAGGCTTTTCTTTCAACTTGTCTCACCCAGAACACTTTCCACATTTGAATCATATCTGTGCTTTACCATTATTATTTATGATGATCAATTTTACTCTATTATTTGTTACTTACTAATATATGTTTGTTCAGTTTTATCTTTATATGTATAAAATATAAAAGTCCCATGCATATTGCATTAAAAAAGGCAAAAGTGTATTAGAGGAAAATTTTATGGGGAAAAAAGAACTTATTTAGTGTCCAATTCCAGTTCAGTATACCAGGAGGCAAGACTCTATTTCCAAAGTTTCCAAAGGACTTCTACGTCTGGGATATGTAAAATCTCAAAATGTTTTCGAATACCACGTGAACATTTTCCCTTTCCATACTTAACCTATGTCAAAGGCTTTCCTTTATTTTAAAGATAAAATTTAAACCTCTTGGTACATCAACTGACGGCTCTTGGCAGTGATGTACTAGCACCCTCTACTACCTTTCCCTGCCTTTGAGCATCTAATAATTCAACGTTTCAAAAAAGAAAATGACTTTTAAAAGTTTGTATTTTGTTGATATTTTTGTTCTGGGTTCCTTCACATTCTGCCTCATCTCTGTAAAAGACCCAAGTCTCTCAGCTTCTTTACTTGGCTGAGTCCTAAATCATCCTTATAATACAGCGCTCATTTTGCCAGAGAACGCTGCATGATGCTTCTGTCTGTAGATAATTTATTGGCCCATATCATATTAATTGATCCACTAGCTGTTAAATAATTTTGGTTGGTTTTTAAAGGCCACGATTATAAGTTTATATTTGTTAATCTCAGTATTTTCAGCATTAACAGACTACTTTAAAAATGATGGTACCACATTTGATATACTAATACAGCCAATATTTATTAATCATTGAGCAGAATTGTAGGTATATTGAGAAATATAAAGATATATGAGATATTAGGTCTCTACTTACAGTCTGATTGGAACCACAGGTATCTTTATAGAAAATTATCAATCAAAGAAAATATACCCTAAAACTTAAAGTATAATAATAATAATAATAATAAAGAAAATGTAATTAACAAAGGTATCCTTCACAGAAATACTTAAAATTATTTTCCTATGGACATAAGAGTAACATAATTTGTGAATAATCCATAAACGTAATGAAGAGAAAACAACATCAGAAAATGCAAATAGAAGAAAAAGAAATTTTAAGAGAGTATATTATTACCTCTGACAATTACTGGCTTTATAGTATATGTACTTTCAATTTGTGTATGTTATTTGTGTGTATGTTAAATACCTATATAGATGGGGAGAGAGAGGGAGAGAGAAGGAGGAATGGGAAATTTGGACAACTCTCTATTTAAATAATATATAGTCCTATTTTAATGACCACAGATCAACTGTTTGAAGTTTCCTTAGTTTATTTAGCCAATCCCATATTGATAAATACTGTCAGTGTTTGCAAGATTTTGCTATTGTTATCATATATTAATGAAGACTTTTCTAAATGTTATGGAATATTTGAAAATATATTTCAAACCAAAAAATTTGTAAATCAACTATTATGAATGTTTTTAAAACATTAAACACATATTGACAAATTACTTTCTAGAAATTTTGAAAAAATTCACACTTAATTCACAATATATTGAAGTGTCCTCAGAAACACTAGGTATTTACTAGTAAAATTAATTTCTGAGGATAAAGATTAAATATAATGTCAATAACCATAAGTCCTTAATTCATCAGGGATTTATTTTGGTATAAAATGTGATGTAGGGATGTGTGCTGTTAGCCAATTATTCTACTGTCATTTATTGGTTAATCCCTTTGGTCATTCTACCTACTTAAAATGCCAATTTAATATTCATTTTAACTAAATTATTATGCAAAATTGCCTTTGTTTCTGAACTTTCATCACTCTTGCCTTGACCTATTATCCTTGCGCTTTGTTGCTGTTATTCCAATGTTTTATTTAATACTTATTTTAAAAAAAAAATTTATGAGAGACAGGGTCTCACTTTGTTGCCCAGGCTGGAGTACAGTGGCACAATCATGGATAGCTCCCTGCAGCCTTGAACTACCAGCTGAAGCGATCATCCCACCTCAGCCCCTCGAGTAACTGAGACTTAAGCGTACACCACAATGCCTCACTATTTGGTTAAATTTTTTGTAGAGACAGGGTCTCACTGTATTGCTCAGGCTGGTTTCAAACTCCTAGCCTCAAGCAAGCCTCCCACCTCGGACACCCAAAATGGTAGGATTTTGGACATGAGCCACCAGGCCCAGCATACTCTACGGTTTTATTGATAGTATGTTTATAAAGATTTTAATGATTGTGAGGGAAAGCTCCTCTCACATTTACTATTTTAATTCTAAATCAATATATATCCAAATGGTATTTAGAATGATTTAGTCCAGTTTACTATGCCTTCCCAAAGTTTAGTATTTGAGTTAAGATATTCTTAGGTGTCCACAAGTCTATTTATTAAAAAAATTATATTTATTTATTTTTGTATTTCTTTTAAATTCCATAGGAAATGTATGTAGTTTTATTTCATAGAGTTCCAGAAATACCTTTTAGTTAATTGCTTAGAATTTTATGTTTATCCTGCTGTTGTATGTGGCTCCTTATTTTCTATTTTGAGTGTTTATTATTAGAATATAGGAAAATTTTATTTCTCTCTTATATTCAATCCAGCTATGTTAATGGACAGATAAGTTTTAATCAGTTTTTAGTTAGTTTTCTTGGATTTCCAAAGTAGAAAATCATGTGATCAGCGATTAATATTATTTTCCTCTTTTGATTATAAATTTGTATTTTTTTAAATTTGCTTCCCTAAATAATTATACTGGAACTTCTAGCAGGATGTTAAAAAAAATAATGATCATAAAGGCCAACATCGTCTTGCCCCTAAGTTAAGTGGAAATGGCCCTAATGCTAAGGCTACTTCAACCTTCATTAACAGCTCATTATCTTGAGGAACACAAGTTATTTAAACATTCCACTGCTGTTTTCATGATTTCTCTTAAATTGTTTTGAATGTTTCTTACTTAATTTGTTTCTATATTTTGATTGTTGAGTATAATCAATTTTACTTTGTGATGGATACTTTTATCCTTTCACTCGTAGTTTGCTAAGAGTTTTAATTAAAGATACATGCTCATTATTGCTTTTTTGGGTCATCTATCATGATCACACAGTTTTTCTCCCTTCACCTACTGATATAATGCATTATATTAGTAGAGTTTCTAATATTAAAGAATTCTTTTTATTTTAATTTATTTATAGATTTTATATGTTTTGATTTTAATTAGTTTTTAATATATATTTATATGTGAGATTAGTTTTTAATGTTTTTTATTGTACTATACATTTCAGGTTCCAGTATCAATTGCTATATATGATATGAGAGAAGTAAAACTGTAAAATAATAACAATCTCTAAAATTGATTGTTTTAATATGTTCCTTGAAATTTACCAGTAAAGAGACCATTGCTTTATGAAAAAAATTTATAATATGAAGTGTTTATGAACTAGTACCACCTGAAGAGTAAGGTACCACAGTTCAATTGAAAATATGTTTTCTGTGTTTGCTTTTTTATAAAAATGAAGGAATAAAATCATTCTTTCAACTACCATTTAAGAAACACAAAGAACCAAGTCTCTGAACAAAAGAATGAAATTTACAAGTAAAAATAAAAGAATAAAAATGAGACTTTTTTTTTTGCCTTAGTGTTACTCATAAAATAGAACTGTGTAGGGGTCTCAATTGTACACATAGAGGAACACGTATTTCTGGGTATATGGAGTCATAAAAGTCCATTCGTTTTTGTGTTTTCAAATCAATATATTATCCAGTCTTGTCATGATGAGATATTCAAAATATTTAGTTAATGTTTTAGAACCACATATTCATTTACTTCTTTATTAAAATTAAAATATGCTTTTTATGAAAATGTAGTGAATGAACATATGTTTTAGTATTCAACCATCCAAATTTTATAGAAATAAGTAGAAAGTATGTAGACAGACTAGATCTATAAATTCTTTCTTTTCTATAAGAAATACATTACATTTACTTTATATTGCCCACAAAACATCGTATTGTATGTGAAAACATAGAACAGTAAAAAACACTGAAAAAACTCCAGGTCATGCCAAACATGAACATTTATGCTTACAGTCCATGGAATTATTGAGTCAGATAGAAAAAAACAATGACTATAATCTAGAAAACAAAGGAAAGTTTTGGTAACTGCACAGGCACTATTAATCTAAAGGGATTTGTCAGAAGACTAAGTAAGAGTTACGTTAGGAACAATGAAAGGTGCAGCAGAATATAAATAAATCAAACAGGGAAATCTGGAACTTTTTCCATGACTGCATGATGGCTGCCCTCACATTCATCCCCTGTGAAGCTTACCAGGGCAGGCTTTTCAAGGGATCATCCAAATACCCATAATGGAGAGCTTTTATTGAAAACACATTACATTTGTTTAACTCTTTTCTTCACAATGAAAGTTAAGAAGTTCCGTTTTTCAGCAAGCTGCTGCGAATCACTTGTAGTTGCAGGTCAGATTAGAAGCCCACCTAATGTTTTCTCCCTTTATTTTCGATTTTGAAATGAAAATATCAGCAAAGCAAAGGGAAAACACATTATGTTTAAGTGAAGATGTATTTAATGACAATAATCATAGAATAATAACAACAATAAATTAATAAAAGCTAGACAAATTTGAGGAGGAAGTGGGGGCAGAGGAAGATTTAGAGAGTAGATAAGTAACACACATTTAGCCAAATAAATATGTGGCAAGAGTAAAAAAAGACATAAAGGAAAGATAATTAAAATTTACATAAATCTTTCTGCGTATCAGGAAATGTGCCCAGAACCTTCATGTGTTACATTTTGTAATACTGTAAACAATCAGTGTGATATAGTATCATTTTTATGTTCTATGTAAAAAAAAATTGGAGGCTTCCATAGCAAGAGTAACTAATAATTGATAACTCTTATTAAACTTCAGAGTCAATCCCATTATACTTTGTAGTTTTAAATGACAGGCTGTGCACATATTTTGTGTGGCACAGACATATTAAAATATTTTGGAATTAAAGACCAACATTTTAAATTAAGGAGTTTAAACATTTTTCAAAAATCAGATATCTGTCCAGACTGGGCTGACCTTCCCTTGCTCCTACAAGCTGAAAAATCTAGGTAGTGGTGGCCCCAGTAAAGAGGATGCCCTTCTTGTTGACCAAGTCCTCAGTTGCTGGTACAAGCATATGCACCTCTATATCTCTGAATCAATTAAAATCTTTATATTACTCTCTGACCATTGATGCTCAGACCGCTTATAAAAAGAATAGAGTCTAGAAAATACATAGGACAAAGGTGAAATAATTCAAACATCACACACATACAAACACAAACACACACACACACAAACACACGACTTCAAAATCAAGGGATAGCTAAAGAAAATAAGACTCAAAACAGAAAAAAAGTAAAAATGACCCTAAATTATTTGATAGATACACAAAGTTAAGAATAATTTATTTTTAGATTTTTTGTTTATTTTGTGATTATTGTTCTATCATGTTGGAATGTGTTTCAACAGTTAAACATATGGATGTTTTACATCGTGATGTCAGAAAATCACTCTGGATTAATTAACCTGTAATTGTGTGGTGGGAGAAGTGCATACATAATGCTCTGAAAGCTAAAAATCCCCCTGTGTACAATAGCAAGTTCATTGTTAAGCATCCTTTTTGTTAAGCGTTCCCTATAATTATGTACACACAAAACACACACAGTGATCTCTAAAATTAACTCTGAGATATTTGAGAAGACATCATTTTATTTCTTTTTTTTTTAATTAGACTTTAAGTTTTAGGGTACATGTGCACAATGTGCAGGTTTCTTACATATGTATACATGTGCCATGTTGGTGTCCTGCACCCATTAACTCATCATTTAACATTAGGTATGTCTCCTAATGCTATCCCTCCCCCCTCCCCCCACCCCACAACAGTCCCCAGTGTGTGATGTTCCCCTTTCTGTGTCCAAGTGTTCTCATTGTTCAATTCCCAACTATGAGTGAGAACATGCGGTGTTTGGTTTTTTGTCCTTGCGATAGTTTGCTGAGAATGATGGTTTCCAGATTCATCCATGTCCCTACAAAGGACATGAACTCATCATTTTTTTATGGCTGCATAGTATTCCATGGTGTATATGTGCCACATTTTCTTAATCCAGTCTATCATTGATGGACATTTGGGTTGGTCCCAAGTCTTTGCTATTGTGAATAGTGCCGCAATAAACATACGTGTGCATGAGTCTTTATAGCAGCGTGTTTTATAATCCTTTGGGTATATACCCAGTAATGGGATGGCTGGGTCAAATGGTATTTCTAGTTCTAGATCCCTGAGGAATTGCCACACTGACTTCCACAATGGTTGAACTAGTTTACAGTCCCACCAACGTGTAAAAGTGTTCCTATTTCTCCACATCCTCTCCAGGACCTGTTGTTTCCTGACTTTTTAATGATCGCCATTCTAATTGGTGTGAGATGGTATCTCATTGTGGTTTTGATTTGCATTTCTCTGATGGCCAGTGATGATGACCATTTTTTCATGTGTCTGTTGGCTGCATAAATGTCTTCTTTTGAGAAGTGTCTGTTCATATCGTTTGCCCACTTTTTCATGGGGTTGTTTTCTTCTTGTAAATTTGTTTGAGTTCTTTGTGGATTCTGGATATTAGCCCTTTGTCAGATGAGTAGGTTGCGAAACTTTTCTCCCATTTTGTAGGTTGCCTGTTCACTCTGATGGTAGTTTCTTTTGCTGTGCAGAAGCTCTTTAGTTTAATTAGATCCCATTTGTCAATTTTGGCTTTTGTTGCCATTGCTGTTGGTGTTTTAGACATGAAAACCTAGGCGAGACCATTCAGGATATACGCATGGGCATTTTATTTCTTTATGGTACATGCAGCAACTGAGATGGAGAATTGATGAGGGTACACTGAATTCATAAAAGGAATTTATTGAAAAAAATAAAATTATAAAATTAGGAATTTTTCTTACCATGCTCTCTATTTATAAAACCATGTTTGCATCACCAATTCATATTTGTTGTCTTATTACCCCAAAATTGCTTAATATATGTAATACTCTGAGTGTGTTGGTTTTTTACTGAGTTATTTCACTGTTAAGTATTACATGAAAAGATGTGGTGTATTTATAATGATCTAATTTGATTATTAGAAATTGAAAATACATATGAGTCAGATTTCCAAATGTATTTTCAAATTTGTGGGTTTTGTTTGGTTTAATTTGAAAGAGTGGTGGTTAAGTGTAAATTCAAAAATCAAGCTTCCTGGATTCAAATCCTGTTTCTGTCACTTACTAATTGTGTGACCTGAAGCAAATTAATTTTCTTAGCCTCTGTTTATTAATCTTATAAATAAGGATAATCATAACACATCTCTCATAGAGCTCTGAGATAATTAAATTTAAAAAGTACAAACAAGATACTTAGCAAAATGTTTGATATATACTGATTACTAATATTAGCTAGAATTATAATTGTTACATTAATTAAACTACCCTAGCAGTCGGCAAATTTCTACATTACCTCAGAGACTAGAGACAATAGAAGAAGGGAAAACTCCAGGGTATAGATTTATTTAATTAAACCTGAAAAAAAAAATGAGATTACTCAGAGTATTTCAATTATAGGTCACCTGAACCAGGGCTAGAACTGTAGCAAACAGGTTCGTTGTATTTTCCTCTCTATTAAATTGGTGGGTTAGCTTTTTACAATTTTTTAAGCTTTGAAACATGTCCCACTCCCACCAACAACTTAATTCAGGAATTGGTTTGCTGTCAGAGATGCCAGCATAGTGTTAGTTCTTTACTTTTGATACTTGAAATTTTAAGGAGGACTAAATTGTAAAGCCATTTTGGGAAGATTAGACATAACCTTTATAAGATATTGTCACTAAATAATTATGATCCTAATTTTCAATTGATGTACATATAAAACAACAAAACGTCAAGAGCCATCAGTATCCCATACTCCACCAGAGAGTACAAAGCATTTCTAATAAGAAAATCAATGAGAAATAATTCTGAATGTCACTGTTTGCTAACAGTAAGAGCCTTTTTCTCCAGCTTCTTGTACCACTTCCTGCTTCACTTGCTCTGGTTACCTTAGCTTTCCAGGCTTCTGCAACAGCATTTTCTTCGCCTGAAATGCCCCTTCCTATGTTTGCCATATGACTGGCTCCTTGTAGTATGAGGGAGGAGTTAATAGAATGGATATCATTTTGACTCTTTTGACAAGACATTTTCAGACTACTCTGAAAAAGTTGCAGAATCCCATGCATTCTTGCTTATATCCTCCTTCTTTAATGTCATTAACTCCAAGTCTATAAATATAGTTTTAATTTGTTTATTTTAATACATCTCTATTACTAGGTTATAAACTTCATTAGAACAAGGACTCTGACTTATTTACCACATACCCAGAACACATAAAATATTTGCTGAGGTATTTGATAGGAGTCCTGAAAACAGCTGTTCAATGATGGGTTAAACCATCCATCTATTTCTACTTCTCTATAAGGTAAGTAAAATAGAAACAGGGTCCTATTTAATTGTGCTGCCTAGTTTAGAATAACCCCTTGATGAATAAAAGAGCTAATTTTAAAGATGATATTCTCATGCTGAATTCAATAACGTATAGAGAAATTCTAAGAGTGGGATGTAATCAGTTATGTGCAAAAGGGATTTAGAGAAGAGAACAAATGGTATGGACTTCAATTGTCTGGCAAAACTCTATGATAGAAACAAAACCTTGGCTTTTGTGCTTATTTTTTAAAAGCTGGAAAAAGATGTGCATGCACAGACACAAGTTGTTGAAAGCCATCTCGGGCAGGAATAATGAACAAAGATGAAAGATGAGCAAGAGCTTTGTGTATGAGGGTCAAACTAAAATACTGTTCAAATAGGAATGGGACATTTTTGTTGGCTGGTGGCTTGAAAAAAAATGGGAGAGTGGAGCGCAACAGGAAGGACAGGTTGAAGAGGCCAAGAGTGATGTAATCATCACAAATCTCCCTTTCCATATGGCCTATGCCACTCCATGCAAATCCATACTTTCCTCTCTGTGTTCTGCCATGTCTACAACTGTGTGACATTCCCAAGAACAAGGACTAGGCCTTTATGCATCATTGTACCCCAACACCTAACATGCTTGCTGACATCTACTAAACACCAAAAATGTTTGAACGTATAAAAATAAGCCATGAGGAATCCCTGATCATTTTCGAATAATAAAATAGCCAGGTGATAATTGCGTTTTATAAATATGCAGAGATAAAAGTTCGAGGAGGAAATGTAGGAGGCTAGTCACAGAAATTTGGGATTGAAACATTGTGGGGTCTGGGTATCAGTGGTGGCAAATAGGAACCAAAAGAAAAATTGTTAAAGAGTCCTGTAAATAAAGGCTGCTCATATATTATCAACTGATTAGATGTGTAGAATAGAAAAAGTAAACGGGAGTGAACAATGATTCCAGGGTTTTGCTTCTGGGAACCAAAAAAAGTATTTGTTTAAAT
The DNA here is from genome assembly GCF_028885655.2 of Pongo abelii. Taxonomy (NCBI): domain Eukaryota; kingdom Metazoa; phylum Chordata; class Mammalia; order Primates; family Hominidae; genus Pongo; species Pongo abelii. Next base: position 47,810,475 of record NC_071998.2, read on the forward strand.
ATTTGTTCTAAGTCTGAATGGGTACACAGTCCACAGATTTGAGATTTTAATTTTGGCTCTGCTATTTCCAGGCTGTGGGATTTCAGTACATGATGACTTCTCCCATTCTCTTCCATATAGGGGCAATAATAGATACTTCATATGGTTATTAGAATTAGGAGATAGGAATGTTTCAGTGTCATCTATGGAAGGGTTTCAAATTATGAATTATCTTATTATCCAGTTGTGGTTCTTTTGCTCTACACTGTATCACTCCGGATCTAGAACAAAAAATATTTCACTTGATTTCAACCAAAATAAAGCACTGATCTTTATTTTATACAAAACTTTATTAAAAGTTTAAAAAGACTGAAAAGGGTTTGTTATAGCATTTCAAAAAAAATTCAGATATTCTTTGCTTTTTCTCTAGAAGTTTAGGACTCTTCCCTCTCTCTGTGTGTGTCTCTCCCTCCTTCCCTCTCTATCCCTTCTCCCTCCCTCTCCCTCCCTCCCTACCTCATTCCCTTCTCTTTTCTTTCTTTCCCTCTATCTGCTTATATTCCCAAGAAACTAAGTCAAAATATTTTCCAATTTTATTACACAGAACAGCATGTCTTTTGCCAAACACTTTCACAAAATCAACATCACAACTAGTTTAGAAAGTCTGAAGACTCATGTTTTGATGGTGAGTCAGCACCACAGATTCCTCCTCAAGGAGGGAGTGCCTCCCAGTTACAAGGGTTGGGGTTTGCTAAGAGCTCCTAGTTCTTAGTGCTTTTAGGGTCCCTCAGTATTGAAGCTGGAGTCCCATCCTCTCAAAGCAAGGTAATTACAAGGGGCTCCCCATTTTCAACTAAGGCAGAATATCCAAAGCAGGCATTCTTTGCTCTGGAGCCCATCATTTCATTGGCAGAGATTTGTCAGACCTATGGCTTTATCTAGAAGTTCACCTGCCCAATCCTACTTCTTACCTTGTGGGATTAACTGATGTTAAACCCCCAAAATCTTTTTACGCTCTTAACTTCATCTTAACTTCTGCTTCTCCAAAAAATCAACTTTGGCAGTTATTTCAGGGCTCTGAGAAAGCTGATTCTGAGATGAAGTTTTGCCACAGCCTATTCATTCACCATCCAGCTGGAAATGAAGTCCCTGTCATGGAGATAAATGACATGCAAAGAGTTCCTGGAATATGGTGGCAATTTAATTCTAAAAGTTTTTACCCATGGTGATATGGAATGGAATGTGAGTGGAGGCAAATACAATGTCATAACCCAAGCATCTGAAATGTATAAGGGAGGTGTCAGTATAAAAATAAAAGAATTGGATGCTTATTGATAAATTGCTTGAAATAGACTAATGATAAAATACTGAATGGTGCTGGGGGTAACTGGCTAACTATATGTGAAAGAATGAAACTGGACCTGTACCTTTTACCATATACAAAAAATTAACCCAAGATGGATTAAAGATTTAAATGGAATACCTAAAACTATAGAATCCTAGGAGAAAACCTAAGAAAGACAATTCTGGACATCGGCCTTGGAAAATAATTTATGGCTAAGTCCTCAAAAGCAATTGCAACAAAAGTAAATATTGACAAGTGGGACCTAATTAAACTAAGGTGCTTCTGCACAGCAAAAGACACTATAAACAAAGTAAACAGACAACCTATGGAATGAGAAATAAATATTTGCAAACTATGCATCCAGCAAAGGACTAATATCCAGAATCTATAAGGAACTTAATTCAACAAGCAAAAAACAACCCCATTAAGAAGTGAGCAAAAGACATGAACAGACACTTCTCAAAAGAAGAAATACAAGCAGCCAACAAACATATGGAAAAAATGCTCAACATTACTAATCATCAGAGAAATGCAAATCAAAACCATGATATGCCATCTCACACCAGTCAGAATGCTATTATTAGAAACAAAAAACAAAAACAGATGCTGGCAAGGCTGTGGAGAAAAGGGAGTACTTATATACTGTTGGTGGGAATTTAAATTAGTTCAGCCACTGTGAAAATGATTTTGGAGTTTTCTCAAATAACTTAAAACAGAACTACCATTTGACCCTGCGATCCTATTAATGAATATATATCCAAAATAAAATAAATTGTTCTACCAAAAAAATATGCACTTTTATGTTAATTGCAGCACTATTCACAATAGCAAAGATGTGGAATCCACCTGGGTGCCCATCAACCGTGGATTGGAAAAAGAAACTGTGGTACATATACACCATGGAATACTAAATAGCCATTAAAAAAGAATGATGTCATGTCTTTCGCAGTAACATACATACAACTAGAGGCCATTATCCTAAGCCAACTAATGAAGAAACAGAAAATCAAATACCACATGTTCTCACTTATAAGTGGGAGCTAAACAATGGGTACTTTTGGACGTAAACATGGCAACAATAGAGACCAGGGCCTACTACAGAAGGGAAAAAGGGAGTGAGGCAAGGGTTCAAAAACGATTGGGTTTAATGCTCACTTCCTGGGGGATGTATTCAATTGTATCCCAAACCTCTGCATCATATAATATAACCATATAATAGATCTGTACATGTAACCCCTACATTTAAAATTAAAGTTGAAATTACAAAACAAACAAAAAACAACTGTGAGAGCCAGACAATCTCTTTGGTATATCACAAAGAAGCCAAAGAAGCTTTTTTCTCTTGTTCTGAGTGATCAGGAAAAACTAAGATCAAGCCAAGAATTTGAAAAACAGATTGCTAAAATTCAAAGGCCATTCAGTGTTCAATGACAGCAGATCTATTTTGCCATAGACCAGGCCCAAGTTGGGAAACCTGGGACCCTGACCCAAGACTGGGACATCTAAGTAGATGCCCTGTAACATGGTTTGGATCTGTGTCCCCACCCAAATCTCATGTCAAATTGTAATCCCCAGTATCAGAGGTTGAGCCTGGTAGGAGGTGATTGGATCACGTGTGTGGGTGGGATTTTCCCCTTCATACTGTGTCACAATAGTGAGTTAATTCTTGTGAGATCTAGTTGTTTAAAAGTGTGTAACACCTCCCCCCCCCTCTTCCTTTTGCTCCTGTTATGTAAAATGCTGGCTTCCTCTTTGCCTTCTGCCATAATTGTAAGTTTCCTGAGGCCTCCCCAAAAGCCTAGTAGATGGCCAACATCATGTTTCCTGTACAGCCTGCAGAACCATGAGCCAATTAAAACTCTTTCCTTTATAAATTACCCAGTCTCAGGTATTTCTTTATAGCAAAGTGAGAACAGGCTAACAAACTCTGGAAGTTTTTTTTTTTTTAACTCTCTAGACTTTTCTTAATGTTCTGAGCTTGCAGAAATGGGCTACCTCACCCCAGTAAAACCCATACCTTCCCTCCAAATCAGAAAACACTACAAAGGTATTTACTCACAGAAGCTGCTGTCCCTCAAAAGCTGTAGCCATTTCCTTTTCTGGCCTCTAAACCTACAAACAGGATTAGGTCACAGCATAATCCATCCAGGGGTTGATAAGCCTGAATTGCCATGACAGGTGGTAGAGGATGGGATTAAAAGGCTTAGGAAAGTAAGTATTATGTATACCTAATTCAGACCCAGAAACTATAAACTGACATGGTTGTTGGGTCCTCCTGGTTAAGTACCCTACAACACCTTGGCAAGGACACACTGTAATATTTTCCCTAGGTTTTTTCCAGGGACCTATGGCCATTTACTTGGGATATTACTTATGGGTCATTTACTGTACACTGCGGAAAGAGAAACACAGAGATATTTTGAGGACAGTTGAAAATAGAGTTTACGTTAGCATTAATGCCTGCAGAACTAAAGTGGCCTTATGGCTCCCCTAATGTGGGGTCATGTGAGTTCAGATAATAGAATCCTGACTAAAATCCAACTTAAAATGGATTCCACAGGTCTGCTTGGTGGAAATTTTCTTGAAATCTGAATATATATTTGGAATTGATATACTTAGCAGTTAAAGTAACACTAGAGTTTGGGTCTTTTGCCTGTGAGGGTGCCTTCATAATGGGGGAAGGCCAGATTACCAGGAGGAATGGCAGAGATATATTACCATGTTTAAGGATGTAAAATATGCAACTTACTTTTCCGTGCAAGATGATAGAATAAAAAGATGCAGCAATAATTGTTCCCATTATATCTTCCTTTAATCTACTAGTCTGGACTCGTGCAGAAGCCTGATGGATCCTGAATCCCAATGAATAACTATACAACACTGTAGACTTAACCAAATAGTAACTGCAATTGCAGCTGCTGTGCCAAATGTGATATGTTTGGTAGAGCAGAGTAATCAAACTTGGGTAAACTATGTGGCCATTGATTTTGTAAGTATGTTTGATATTCATTTAGCAAAAAGGATAAGAAACAACTCTCATTCCCTTGGACCAAACAAGAATATCCATTTACTGTTTGCCAAAGGACTATGTTAACTCTATTACACTCTGTCATAATATAGTAAAAAGAGATCTGGACTGTCTAGACATCCTGAAGAACATCATGTTGATTTATTACATCAATGACATTATGCTCATCAGGAAGGATAAGCAAGAAGTGGCTCCAGTTGGCTTTGGTAGGACATGTGTGTTACAGAGGCTGGAAGATAAACCATTCAATGATTAAAGGGCCAGTCACTACTGTAAAGTTTTAATGGTACAGTAGTAAGGGACATGACAGGACATCCCCTCTAATGTAAAAGATAAATTGCTATATTTTGTTTTCATCTCCTACTATAAAGAAGGAAGTATAACTCCTAGTAGACCTCAAGTTCTGAAGAAAACACATTGTATACCCTCAAATACTGCTCCAGCCCACATACAGGGAGAAAGGGAAGGCTTCCAGCTTTGAAAGGGGCTTCATACTTCAGCACTTCCAGGCTGCAGTGTGAGCAGCTGCACTGTGGGTCGTATGATTCAACATAATCTTTGAAGTTGAAGTATGGATGTGGGGAAAAGATGCAGTGTGGAGTTATGGCAAGCTCTGGTGGGTCCTGGGATTCTGAAGCAAGGGCATGCAATATGCAATAAAAAATTTGAAGTCATTTTTCAAATAGCTCCTGTAATGCTACTGAGCACTGGTAGAAGCAGAAGGTTTGACTCTTGACTGCCTGTAACTTCCCATGATGAGTCTGGTACTGTCAGATGCACTGAGTCAGAAAGTTCAGTGGGCTCAACAGACCCTTTGGGTGAATCATTTAAAAACAGCTACAAGATAAGGAAAAAGCCCAAGCATATTTTACATGTGGTTTTGCTTATTATGTGGAAGCTAGTCAGAAAGGAATGGTGGCTTCACTCAAGGTTAGGCTTCAAAGACTCTCATAAGACAGGAGCACTTGGACATTTACTCTATGTGGAAGGAGAATTGACCTAAGGTTATAACATATGCAGACTAATGGGCAGTGAAAACGGCTGGATTAGTTGATGATGGACTTGGGAAGAAAATGATTAAAAGATTTACTCAAGGAAGTCTAGGGTAAAGGTATATGTATGGACATAGGGTATTGGACACGAAGTAAGAATGCCCACCAGAATACACACACCAGGGAAGAGGCATCAAACTTCCAAGTGAAAGTAATGCTCAACCAGTTCATGTTAGTTGATACAGAAATGCCAGCAGCCACCATAATACTATCATTATGTGTACATTAAAGACTAGGCTATGATAACAAGGACAGAAGTCAGGCATGCACCCAGAAGTATGCATTCTACTTACCTGAGCTAAACTACTGTTACCACCACCTGTGAATTTCCCAAATTACAACAATACAGACCAATGTTAACATACAAGAAGTAATAATATGACATTATTAGGTAGACCAAATGGCTACCTAGTTCCAAGTTGACTATATTGGGCCCTTTTATACTACAAGTTTCATGTGGTTCATTTACAAAGGAATAGGCACCTATTCAGAGTGGGAGTTTGCTTTTTCTTCTTTCTGGGCCTCAGCCAGCACCACTATGCAGGTGCTTACAGAATGCCTTATTGACAGCCAGGTAATTCCCAAAAAGCATCTGATCAGGATCCACTGGCTGTAATACAGAATGCATCACCCCACTGCTGCTGATCTGACAGTGTGTAAGGAAGTCCTGCTGAAAGAAAATCTAAAGCATCATCTTGGAGGCAATATCAGGCAAGAATAGGGTACTATCATCTAGAATGCTTTCTATGCATTGAGTCAAGGATATTTATATGGGTAGAGGCTGGGTAAGCTTTTAAGCATTCTGAAATGAACACGACAACCTCCCCAAAAAAGAATTATTCAGTTCCAAATGTCAGTAGTGCCAAGGTTAAGAACAACTGCCCTAAATATACAAAAGTAATATAAGGTCATTGGCCACAAAAACTTTGTTGCATAGAGTAACACATATTGATAAAATCAGGTCAGGTAAAAATTTAGGATCATGTTATCCTATTTTCTGTTTCTTCCTTTGAGGTTGAACTGCCTTTGACACTATTCATTTTAACCTAAACTTACAATATAGTATTTAATATTCTAGGTGATAACATCATATTTTCCTGTACTATTTTAGAATGAATAAAATCTGTCATGCTAACTCACCAGTGCATGTCCAAAATAAAAATAAAAAGATTTTTCTAAATGGAAGACTTGTTAAAATGTGATAAGTTTCCTGACGAATAAACTTGAAAACTATTATCTGACTTTCATTTTCAAAAGCCCAAACAATGAAACTCTCCTCCTGCTTTCACATTAAGTTAAATATAGGCTTATAAAGACGAGAATGGAAAGATTATTTTTTCCTCATAAGACATATATTTTATTTTAAATGTTGTATGTGTTATGACTATCATTTTGCACCTGTATTTGCTAAGATAAAGGATTTAAATAGAAAAATACAGGAACAAATAATAAAAACAAATCACAAATATTGAAATTCTACCATTTAATGTATTCTATCTTGTCTTCGTAAATATTTTTCTCTTTTCCTAATTATTATAAAGCAATTAGTAAATATGTAGTAGAAAATAGAACTGGAAAAATGCTGATTGGCTATTTCACACACATTTAAAATTTATCTAACACTTCCAGTAATAATACATTGTTTTATACCAATAAACCATGTATATTATACCAAGATGTTCTGTATATGCAATTTAGAATGTAATCTCTCCTAGTCTTAGTTCCAGTACATAAAATACTAAATTTAATGCCACAAAGGTGGTGTCTAACTGTCCAACCAGTATAGTTCTTTTGCCTGAATTTTCTAGTAACTTTAATTTAGTAGTAAATTTATTCCTACTGCCAAGACTGTTATCAGTTTTTGACTAAAGTGAAAGAAGGAACGGTCACTTCAGGGAAGAGGTCTTAAATCTAGCTCACAGGGAAAGAGGGAATAAAATTTGCATTTTAAAAGATTTACTATAAAATAAACAGGGAAGCACACACAAAAAGGAGGGTCAATCGAAGATATGACAGCACAATATTGATAATGATACTTAATGGGATAAGTTATAAAAGCATTTTTCTAATGCCTAGTTAATGGAGAAAGTGCTAAAAATAAATTCAAGTAATTAGGAGGCATCTTGGTTTTGCTAGTAAACTGTTTGCTGTTAAATATATGGGGCAAGCCTAAAAAAAAAAAAAACCATGAATGAGCAGTTCTCCACACTACACATTGAAGACGGAAACAGTAATTGCATAGTTATATTGTATAAACTCCAGTGAATGTTATTTCTTAAATGCCATAGAGGACCTGAGAGATATTAACAAAATCCATTAGAGTTGAATATTTTCATAGGAGGAGAAAAGTAGCAATCTTTAAAATGGCCATTTTTAAATTTTTTATTTATGTTTCTTTATCTTGTCAATTTTTATAATTGGGGAAACAAATTTCTTTTGAGTGATGACTTTTTAAAAGTTAAAAGTCCTTTTTTAATGGTAAATTACAGAATGAAATAAATATCAAGAAATAAAAATAAAACAGTTTAAAGACTAAAGATGCATTCCAACTTAAACATTTAGTAGGGACTAAATAGAAGAATTACTGTTTAAATTTAAAATGAATCTTTCCCATTGTATAGTGAAAGGCTAAATTCAATTTCCAGCTATTAAATTCATTGTAGTAGTCACTTTTTGTTGTGTAGCAAACAACCTTAAAATCTCTCCTACAACCTTATTTTTATTTATGTTCTTTTTTATAGCTCTCAGGTCTGTGAGTTCCTGAGGTTTTAGCAATCTTAGCTGAATTACAATGGTTCAGCTGCGCTGGGCTCCAGTCTTCAGGTGGATTCTTGTTTTCTCACATCTCCTTCTGAAACTAGCAGCTCCCTGGGTGCACTATTTTTATGACCTGAAAGAAGCCCTGAGAGGCAAGGGGAAACTGGAACACTTCTTAACTCTTTAACTGAGAATTAGCATGGTGTAACCTACACACTCATCCTATTGGCTAAAGCAAGTCACCTGGCAAGCCCAATATCAATGGGATAGGCAAATACATTGTGACCCCACAGAGACACCACACTAAAAAAAAAAAAAAAAAAGGCAAGTTAAAGGTAGTTCATTTATAACCTTGCTGCTGGGAGGTGAAGAATTGGGAACAATAATTCAATTCATTGCATATGGGTGATCTTTGTTTCCTCACTGTAAAATATTATCTGTCTGAACTTCTAATCTAACTCACTACCTAAACAAATACCCACTGAATAGAAATTGTTTGTTCTTACTTTATACTATGAACTGTGCTAAGTGCTTGATGCACAAAATTGTATGAAACACTGCTACATCTGTTAGCTGAGTGAGACATAGTTTATTAGATAGGACAGGCTATGCTGTGTTCAAATAACAAATAGACACCCAAATCTTAGTAAATTTAAGCAATAAAACTTACTTATCTTCCTGGATACAGAATCCTTTTCAGGTAGGGAGTTTTTCTTGGTGACCATCCTCCAAGCGGTAATAGAGTGAACCAGGTTACTGGCAATTTACGCCACCATCTTTTATGTGGCCTTTCTGCTTGTCCCAAAAGTGAAAGGCAGTGTGAATGACTGTGCAAGGAGGTTCATGGTTAGGCCTAGAAATAGTACATATCACTTGTTCTCACACTAAAGATAGTGGTCACATTGCCACTATCCAGTTATATGGTCCCAAACTAGCTAGAGCAGTTGGTAATGTAGTGCCTCTGTTATAATTCCCTTTTATGTTCACCAAATATCTGTTTCTCTTTTTTTCCTACACATAGAACACAATTTATTTTTTCCTAAGGAGCACAACACAGAGACTCACCCAGTTATTAAATCCAGTTTAAACTCTATGATCTTTAAGTCATACACAGCCCTGACCACTAGATCCTGAAAACCTGTATGTTCTCCTAGAAGTCTAAATGATCATAACCCCTTGAACAGAAAGTTTAGTCATCTGACCACAGACAGATAAATTCACACACTATGCATAGAGCCTGGATATCCAGAATAAATACTTCAATTTGGAAAGGGAATTAAGAGGAGACCTTATAGTCATTGGTCTCTAGTAATGCTGAAACACCAGTGAGCTGATATTGTGAAATCTCTACACCCTAGAAGTGTCAGGGAGTTATCTGATTTTTTTTTTATCAAACTCTAAATCCACTGTATGAGATAAGCTGTCTTGTCCATAGTTTTTCTTGGTCCTGGCTCCACATCCTGGAAAGCTCCTCCTAGTTCATTATTCACTTTATCATTTAAAGTAGTTTTGGAAGAGCTTGAACTCCTGGAGAGCTAGAGGCTTTTGAAATGTGCCTATTGCTTATGAAGGATGAACTCTTAAGAGTTCTAAGTATTAACATATCTTAACTTTTTTATGGTCTGTGCCTATTGCTTATGAAGGATGAACTCTTAAGACTTCTAAGTATTAACATATCTTAACTTTTTTATGGTCCCTATTTTCCTCAAAACTTTGTAGGTGTCAAATATATTTGGTTCTTGTCTGTTCCAAACTTAAGTTCTTTTAATAATAGACATAGTTTTCAAATCTGCTTATATTGTTCTACTTTCTCACTATCACATCTGTCTCACTCAATTTAATAGTGGCTATCTACCTTATGCTGACATTATCCCTGGGTCACTTTAAACAACTGAAAATTTTTACTGGGATAATGGAAAAATGTATATATCTTAAATTAATTTTTTATTGTTTGGGATATAGCAGCAGTTAGCTTTTCCAACACTGCAATTTGCTCATGATCTTTTAAATTCTACCTTAAACCCATTATTGCTTATAATTTCTTATCTATTTATACTAATAACAAACAAGAAAGTGTGCTAAGATAATGATTTCCAACTTTTTTCCTTGAGAGCCACAAGCTTAATAGGCCCACAGTTTGCTTTCAAATATACCACAGATAATCAAGGTTTTTTGCCACTGTATGACTCGATTCACCTACTTTCTAGCTTCTGATTTCAGTTTCCTCTTATCTACTCCCTAACTTCTTTTTTTAAAACAAACTAACCAACCAACAAAAAAAAACCTTTTAAGTTCAGGAGTATATGCACAGGTTTGTTACATAGGTAAACCTGTGTCATGAGGGTTTAGGAAAATACCTCAAAATAATAACAGCCACATATGACAAACCTACAGCCAACATCATGCTGAATAGGGAAAAGTTGGAAGCATTCCCCTTGAAAACAAGTACAAGACAAGGATGCCCTCTGTCACCACTTCTATTCAACATAGTATTGGAAGTCCTGGCCAGAACAATCAGGCAAGGAAAAGAAGTAAAGGGCATCCAAATAGGAAGAGAGGAAGTCAAACTATCCCTGTTTGCAGATGACATAATCCTATATCTAGAAAACCCCATCATCTCAGCCCCAAAGCTTCTTAAGCCAATAAACCACTTCAGCAACATCTCAGGATACAAATCAATGTACAAAAATCACTCGCATTCCCATATACCAAAAAGAGTCAGGCTGAGAGTCCAATCAGGAGCAAACTCTCATTCATAATTGCCACAAAAAGAATAAAATACCTAGTAATACAGATAACAAGGGAGGTGAATGATCTCTACAAGGACAACTATAAACTACTGCTAAAAATAATCAGAGATGATACAAACAAATGGAAAAACATTCCATGCTCTTGGACAGAAAGACTGAATGTGGTTAAAATGGCTATACTGCTCAAAGCGATTTATAGATTCAATGCTATTCTACATAAACTACTATTGACATTCTTCACAGAACAAGAAAAAACCTATTTTAAAATTGATATGGAACCAAAGAAAGAGCCCAAATAGCCAAGGCAATCCTAAGCAAAAAGAGCAAAGCTGGAAGCATCATGCTTACCCAAATTCAAACTATACTAAAGGGCTACAGTAACCAAAACAGCATGATATATCAGATAGGTAGACTGGATGCTGGTGTAGTACTAACTAAACTATAAAACTCAATGACTTCATTCGACAAAAATTAGTTTGTTATCCATTCAAATTCCAATGTGTACCATAGGTTCTCTTGGATTCTTCCAAAAAATGACTCAAAAATCTAGGCTATTTCTGTTTATAATATCACTATTTTCAGCATAACTCCCATGCTCTTTCAAGTAAAAGAGATTATGGAGGTTGACAGAGCAAGCCTTATGTCTAGGCATAGAACACCCTTCTACTCCATTGGGTTAGCTAAAACCCAGTTACATGGCCCAAATTACGAAAATAACTGCAAGTAAGGCTGAGATTTATAGTTTTTAGATGGGTACAGATGGGTACAGTTTTATGTGGCTACATACAATATATACAGTAAAACAATGCACACGTTTAAACTATTAGGCTATTCATGGTTGTTAAAAATAATTGGTAATGCATATTCATTTGAGAATTATTAGCATATACCCAGTAAACCTAGTTTTTATATGAAATTAGATGAAACTTTACATAGCCCATATAGTTCTATGCTATTTGAATTTTATTGCATTCCAGTGAGGCAAGAAATATGTGTATCTAATATAATGTATATGACCCATGGGTCAATCTAATAGGAACTCATAGTCTCCAGATCAGACCTGCAAAAATAATAGATCTAATTCTCCTTTCAACTAAATTTAAGTAAATATAATCTGTTATTGCTATTATTTGTAAGGTAGTCAAAAGAATTAAAGCCAAGAAGAAAAAAGAATTTCCTGGCCATTAGTATGATATATCCATATTATTTTCTTTGGATATTCATTGTACACTATTTAACATAAACATAAATATGCAAGGTCAAATGATAATTTAGCCAATCACTATATAACACTATACATGTAAACAAAACATTGTAATTACAGTGACATGGAAAGCACAAATTAACTAGTTTCAGAGCACTCATGGGAATGATCAAGAATCAGCGATTCTTTGGTACTATATTCAAGAGCATGGAATCCTGTCTTAATTCACTTTTCTATCAATTCTAAATCACTGGATGAGTTCTCTTGAATGTTGAACATTTTTCCAGGCACAAAGTTATAACATTTTCCTACTGAATTACAGAGAACCAAAAGTGAGAAAAGAAGGACAAGTTAAAATTTCTTGGCTTGTATATGTTGTTTTTAACTTATATTTACTCTAGACAGAATTAATCCATAGTGGAGTATAAAATAAAATTACAGATTCAGGAACATGACATCTTTCATATTTTGATATCACCAGTTATTAGCCCTACAACTTTGAACAAATCACATAATTGTTCATAATTACTGATTGGTAACTGGTTTTGGATAATAGAAAAAATAATAATCTTTCTATATCACAGGGTTGTTCCAAAGATCATATAAGACAATGTACGTAAAAGCACTATGAAACTAAATTTCTGTACAAATTTAAAGTATTATTGTTGCTTCTAAAATTACCTTAATGGATTATGTTTCAAATGAGGCCTTGGTTTGTTTTTTTTTTCAATTATTATTATTATTGTTCATAGTTGTACCTTTGGCCATAAGACAGACAGTATTCTTAACCTTTTCTCTTTTCATGATTTCTATTTCTCCTGGTGCATTAAATTTAATGCAATAAAACTGTCTCTTTCCAACATGTAAAATGCATTTATAATCCTGACTATAGGAAGACAGGCAATATAACAAAAATGTATAAAAAATGTATATCTAAAGATCAAGATGAAAGATATGAGTGATTTGTAATACAACCTGTCATCAAAAGCACTGAATGCCAGAGAATATCATATGTGCAAGAATCAATATTAAAACCATACTTAGTAGAGTTTAAGAAGGCAATAGTGACATTTAGCGTTGCATTTTACATTTTGCTGATGGACTAGAAAGTCAACTGTCATTTTGTGCTCTTTAGCAACAAAATCTACTTTATTCTGTAAAGTTGTAAATAAAAAAAATTATGTTATTAACATTCTTCTCAAGTTAGATTGAAATTCACGAAATGTGATGGATGTTTTCCCTTCTGTCTTTCCTATACTCTTATTGGTTTTGATAAGAGAAATCTAAGGTCAACTTAATTTTTTTAATTGCAAAATCAATAATAATGATTATCATGGGTTCTTTTTGAGTTCTGTCATAATTGACCTGGAGTTATTCAATAATCATTGCAAGCAAGTAAGATATTACTCATGTTAGCATGATTAATTTTAAAATTACCCAGAAGCTGAAATTTTACATATAAACATAAACACAGCATGAGTGGTATATGGAAGTGATAAAAATATGTATAACACCTGATAAAAGTGAATCTTTCCTATAGTCCCCAAATTGACCTAATTTCTTTTTAAAGCTTTAAAAATTATCTTATTTTTAATGTGTTTAGGTTTAGTGAAAAATAAGTCTTGAAAAATATACTTGGAAATTATATTCATAGCTATATCTAATGGAAGGGTTGTAGCAATTTCTATTTATTATTTTTTTTTTTTTGAGACAGAGTTTCACTCTTGTACCCAGGCTGGTGTGAAATGGCATGATCTTGGCTCACTGCAACCTCCACCTTCCGGGTTTAAACGATTCTCCTGCCTTAGCCTCCCGAGTAGCTGGAGTTACAGGCACACGCCACCATGCCTGACTAATGTGTGTATTTTTAGTAGAGATGGGGTTTTGCCATGTTGACCAGACTGGTCTCGAACTCCTGACCTCAGGTGACCTGCCTGCCTTGGCATCCCAAAGTGCTGGGATTACAGGCATGAACCACCATGCCTGGTCGGTAATTACTATTTTTTGCTCATCATTTAAAACATATTTTCTTGTTACTAGTGCTATGTATAACAAAACCATAGAAGTAAATATGCATCACTGTACTTATTCAATATTGATTGTCCTCTATCTAGCAAAGTAATTAAATTTTCAATATTCCACAGATAAATGAAAATTTTTTCATTACCCTTCATGAATATTTTCATTGTATCTTTTAAATTTTCATTAAATCTTTTAAAACTATGATACTGTTTTCTCATTACTTTTAATAGTTATCCACCTCTCCAATGCATGTAAAAAGCAGCAAGGCCATGAAAATGTGTACAGCTCAATAAAACTACCATAGAAGGTTGACATTTAGAGTGCTTCTCCTGCTCATCTTGGCCACTACTGCCATACTTGAAAGACAGCTTTTGTATAAAGAAAGGTGATAGGGCCCAACAGAGAAGTTGTATGACTGCACTTTTCTTAACAACTAAATGACAGGTACAGTGGTAGCAGCTACATCACATCAATCATGCTAAATCTAACACACATTCTTCTGGGTATGAAAGAAGAGACTACTGAAAATCTGGTATAAAATGAAGCAAAAGTATCACATGCTTTGAATTAAATGCACACACACACACATACACACACACAAACATACAACAGATATGGAGTGAATTATCCACATACTGAGGATGATTTTGCTTTCTTGTCTTATTCTGCCTTCTTCCTTTTAAGTTCCACTGATTGCTAATCCAACTATTGCCTGCTCCTTATCTATGGTATGCACAGAGAAATGTAAATAGTTGTATATTACCAAACATGCTCGGTGTCCTTCAATAGGCAATATCTTTTGTACGAACCTATTAATTGCCACATCTCTACCTCACTAACTTACTTTTTAGTGGTGTTTTTATGAACCTGGAAAGCAATCCAATGAATTAACAGGCAAAAAAACATCAGCATCATTCACTTCTGACTTGCGCTTTGGATTGACAGGATAATTTTCAGGAATCACTTAGCTAGTCAGGTGTAAAGGCACACAGCCCTGGGTAAAAATCTACTCTGTAACCCAAAGTCTGCAATGACCTTGAGCCAATTATTCAACACCCCAAATCTTCAGGTGGAATTAAAAACCTGAATCAAAGTCTCATAGCAATACTAATAATATTACAGATAATATATATAAAATGATTCATTTAGTGCTTGGCATACAGGGGACAGTCAGTAAAAACTGGCTCTAATTATTAAGAGGAAACATTACATATTGGCAACCCAAGTTTGATGATGATACTTAAAAACTTAAATTATTTTCAGCTTAGGAAAAGTAAAGATGTCATTTCATATTTGAGTACCTCTAGAGTGCTGGGAACTTTGCAGAGCAGAATTAGACGCTGTTCTTGACTTACTGTTTACTGAAGTACTTGCTTTTTGCTATTGATTTCTCAACCATGACGTAAGACCTTGGAAAGAAGAGTGTAGGTAACAATGATTTAAACATAAAATAGAAAATTGCTTTTGAGATTCTTGCTTGTTGGGGTGCTAGCTTTCAAAATACATCGAGAATCATCTAAAATTTATAATACATTTTCATACTTCTCAAAGAGAAATAGTATATTTAACAGTATGTGGTTTCCTTATCCATCTCTAGATTGATATAGTGAAGATCCATCTCTTTATCAAACTAATAAAGGGAGTGCATACTATATGCCAGGCATTGTTCTGAGGCTTTCACATGAATTCTTTTTTTTTCATTTTGACAATGCCATGAACTTTGTGTTTTTTCCACATTTTTAGTATTGGGTTCTGAGGATTATAGAAGGTAATTATATAAGCATAAAGTCTAAATTCTTTCACTGTTTCCTGTATTTTTCATCTTTGTCAAAGAATTCTGCAATTTCACAACCTGGAATTATTTTATTTTATTTTTTTTAATATAATCCAGGCTAGAGTGTAGTGGCACAATCTCGGCTCATTGCAACCTAGGCCTCCCAGGCTCGAGCAATTCTTCTGCCTCAGCCTCCCGAGTAGCTGGGACTACAGGCGTGCACCACCATGCCAGGCTAATTTTTGTATTTTTAGCAGAGAGGGGGTTTCACCAAATTGGCCAGGCTGATCTCAAACTCCTGACCTTGTGATCTGCCCGCCTCAGCCTCCCAAAGTGTTGGGATTACAGGCATGAGCCACCGTGCCCAGCCCTGGAATTCTTGAAGTTATTTTGATTACTCCCCTTCTCTTATCTCCTTTACCTAAGTCAATAAATCCTTTATATTTCACTTCACACGTCCTTACCTTTTTCTTTTTTTTCAGTGTGACCTACCATAAAATCTTTCTAACTGACTCCCGCCATAGCTCTCACTGTCTTCAATCCTTTCCCCCTTTCTCTATATGGTTGTTACAATTTTCTCCCTAGAGGAATTTGTTCATGTCACTTCTCTGTTTGAAAGCCTCCAGTAACTCCTTAGCAAGGCTTCCCTGGTTCTTAACAACAGGCATATTCCTGTACCTTGAGCCTCAATGCTGGCCACTGCCCACACCATCACCCCACCCCAATCTTCCATACATCCATCACGTATAAACACACTCTCTGGGGCTGCAAAGTCAAACCTCTAATTACTCCCTACACAATACCATGTCATGTCTGTGCCGTTTGCTTGGCCTACCCTCAAAATTATGTATAGACTTTCCCCGATTCAACTTTATTGTAGGCTGAATTCTCTGTGACTCTCTGAGATGTATTTATAGGAAGTTTATTGGAGATGTTTTCAGCAACAATGCATATGAGAAATGAAAGAAGCGGTATTGGTCAGAGGAGAAAGTGAACTATGATACAGTTAGAACAGAGCCCTCAGCCAATCCTACGGGGTTAGCTGGAGCCAGCCAGGAAGGATGTTCAAAGATATCTCTACTTGAAGAAAGGGAGGGAAGTCATTGAATAATATTGAATAAGGGCGTTCCCTGGGGAAGAACCATGACGTTGGACAAAGGGGGTCTCTTCAGCTCAGGATAATTACTAAGGAGGAATTTATCCCAGCAGGAAGGAGAAAAAGAGCCTCAATCCAGAAAGAGGCTCTGGGTGGCACCTCACACCACCATCTGCACCCCCATAGTGGAATGAGTCTTCCTTCTCTATGTCCCCTGTGTTTAGAGAAGTCTCTCTCCCAACACATGCAACATTGTACTCCAAGCGTATTAGATGCCCTCATGATGCCCTGAGCTCTCCCGGGGCTGCCTTTACACAGTTAGCAGCCATCCCAGTAGTGCCTGGCACCTTGGAGGCTTTTATGAAAAATAAATGAATCCATCAAACAGCAGTTGGATTAATGACAGCATAAAATAAACTACACCTCAGAAAACAATACCTAATGCTCTGTGCTGTTTTGTAAAATACGTATAACTGTTGTGTGATGGTAAAACAGAAGTGTTAATTAACATTGCTGTTTGGTTATATTGGTTTCCAAGGAGGTAAAGGAACCTGCTGAGAAGAGGTTTAGTATGTAAAGATCTCTACAATGGAAAAAAAAAAAAAGTTTCAGAGGCACGATAAATTACCAACATCAATTAGAACTGAGAAAGAAGAAGACCTGACAAAACTATAAATTTGAAAGAAAGGACGATCAGAGACTCTTAATTTGAAGACTGACTGGGGAGAACTGGAATGAGATATGGACCAGAGGGAGAAATTGTTGAAAAATATTTAGAATCAACTAAGCTCAGGGTTACAAATCAAACACTGTTTTGCAAAACCACTACAGTGATGCAAATAAATTCTCAAGTAGCTACTTGAGTAATTATTTTGGTAAAATATATGATTGTTTCAGTTGTTGTAGAGACTATCTGAACTCTCTGAGAAAAAATGGTAAATGGCACACCCTTCCTAGTCCCTGGAATATTGTAGACTCACAATAAATGTTTGTTTGCACACCTCCCTTTCTTAAAGGAAAAGGTTTCAAGGTGGCCTTACTTTTCATTTTAAAGACTTGTGCTAGAGCCCATAAAATTAGAATTATGTCATTCAGGGATGTCCTATTGGCACATCACGCCTCTCACAAAAGGCTGTAGTAACATACATGACTCAATCTAAGACTTCAGAAAAATGAAAATGGCTGTTTATCTCTTTTTTTCTGTCTGGATAATTCCTTGTTCCTTTCTTTTTTTCTTTGCATCATGCTCCTCACACCCTCACCTAATTTCTATAAGTACGATACAGCTAATATGCTCATTTTAGGTGTATTTAATAGGTAGAAGTTGTGCTTACAATGTATGTGTATATTGAAGACAGAAGTAGAACACGTATCTTCTCTCAAAATTAATAAAATTGGTTGCTACTGAATTCAGCAAGCAATATTCAGTATCTATATCTTGTAAAGCAGTGCCCTATAAAATATTCTAGAGAATGATAAATAAAACATAAGAATGTTGAGAAAGAAGACAAATAAACCCCTTGCAGAAATGGACAAAAGAATGAAATATATGCTATGGTTGAGTTGCAATTAATGTGCTATGAAAGCAAAGAGGTAAGAACGACCTAAGAGAGATCAGAAGATGCAGCCCTTTTCACAGCTTTTGCGTGTCCCTAATCATTAGCTAATTGACTCCTGCATGTAAATATGTGTTGTCAGCTCTGTATGTGTTTCCTAGTAATTAACCATTTTTCCAGTTAGTTTTATGTATCTTCCATCTGTGCCTTTTTAGATGCAGGAAAGTTATTTTAGGATGATCATATACACACCAGTCTCAGGAATGTCAGTTTTATAATGAGCAGAAGTTGACTGAAAGGAGACCAAACAATATGACACACAACTCAGTATTAAATGTGGCTTGGAGACCAGCAATGAGAAATATGGTTGAAAATAACTGGAGAAGGCAGCAAAGTTTACAAGAATAATTTTGCGGAAGTAAATTGGAAAGAAAAATCTGTAAAAAATAATATATAGCTCAATCATGTTAGAACTACTATGATATAGCAACTAGAGTGACAGGATCTAGGACAATGACTACTCAAGGCTGTTTCAAGATATCTGGAACATAGCAACAAGATAGAAACATTAGATTTGATGCTAAATTCAACCTGAACTTGGAGATTGTATCTAGAAATTGACTGCAAACTGGAGATTGAGAGAATTTAGCTGACTTGATGATAAAATCATCTGAAATTGAGAAGTCACAAACGGGTTTTGCAGGATTGCAGAAAGATTCACAGTATGTTCCTATGTACAAAGGGAATAAAGATCCTGCATTTTTCTATAACTGTTCCATCTTGCTTCCTACCCTCCAATAGCTAGGCAGCAGTAAAATTAAGTAAAGACTACATTTATTTGTGAATCTCAGCATTATCTAATTTATTATCTTTTTTTTCTTTAGCAAATGTGTCTTCTTGAATGATTCAAAATGCATCAAGGTTCTCTTACATTCTCTAAGATACCTTTTGGGTATATAAGAATAGAGGCATAGCTGATGACATGACCTTCAGTTATGGAGAAAGAGCCTAGTTCAGCTACTATATAATATGCCCTAGCTTTTACACTAAAGTACTGTTTAACTGAGCTGCTGTTTTGCCTGATTCTGTTGGCAACAGCTAGTGGTAGCTGGTGATTTTGTTGGCAACAAGCTGGCAATATCTTTTATTTCATGGTTTCAATACTGTCTAAGGCTCTTCCCTCTTGAATTGACTTTAAATTTCTGCTGCTTCTCCCATCTAACACATGGCCTATTTAGTCTAATGGCATCTCCTATGAGATTACCTTGCCGTCAATCACAGGAGGTCACGTTGCCCTCTGATCCCTACACATGTCAGTGACACACAGGAACACAGAGGTAATTGAAACACAAACTAGACCTTCTTTTTCCTTAACAACACAGCTCTACCTTCCAATCATGCCCAAGATTCCAATGTTACCACAGGGACACTATGCAGGATTCTGTTCCCTGCATCCTAAGGAGGTGGCTAGGCAATATCCCACACGAAGTTGACTTCAAATTCAAACTAATTCATGCTTCTCCAAACATTGCTGGCTTTGCAATTTCAATGCTGGGAAATCAGATCATATGACCATTCTGATCTAGACTTCTTCAATGTCTTTGCTCGTCTACTTTTTTCTTTCAAATTCCTGTAGAATTAGAAGTGAAAGGATTTTCATTTATTTCTCCCACTCCTCTTCCTGGGAATTCTACTACATCAAACTCTATTATCTAAACTCCCAGGACCAGACAATAATATGTTTTATAGAAAAATGAAAAGAAAATCATTTTTCACCATAATCCCTGTTTTTAAAGTCTATAGGCATCTACATTTTATTTTGAATATTAATTTATAACTATTATATTTATTTTTCTTTGTATCCCTTCTGAGTTTTATGAGCATGAATGCCATGAGACTTGCCCTTGGAGACATGAAGAGCCTCTGGAAGTTTTACTACATCCTCCCTGCCCCTATGTGAAATTAACTAGGTCCTTTTTATTTTAAAAATCCTAGAAAAGAGATCAAAGCAGGCTAACTAAAAGCCATGTTACACAAGGTATAAGACTGGGGCTAGGATTTTTAAATTAAGTGTACTCAGTTTAGTTACTCTTTTTTAGTACTCATTTTTGTTATTCTTTTGAAATTGAAGTTATTGACCATCTTCAGGTTATATATTAAATGCTGATTTCTCCACAGAGTAATCACTGGAGGGCGCATATCTAAATTAACAACAATAAAAAAACAAAACTCACTCTCTGTTAGTTGGGGATGAGGTGGTTTTGTTATTTAAATACACAATATTCTTTAAAAAATACTCTGACAAAAAGTTATATAAGAAACACCAAATAAG
Organism: Pongo abelii; assembly: GCF_028885655.2. Classification (NCBI taxonomy): domain Eukaryota; kingdom Metazoa; phylum Chordata; class Mammalia; order Primates; family Hominidae; genus Pongo; species Pongo abelii. The sequence goes on from NC_071998.2 coordinate 47,831,370, forward strand.
AAAATATTACAAACCTTGATTTATTGAGCCTTGATTGATACAAGATTGACAGAGGAAATAAAAATAAGGACCCTGCATCTAGTTATTATACAGTAAATAGAGTAGATGTTAAGATCATAAAAAACAAAGATATAAAGCTGACCATGGTTTGCCAGCCTATAAATCAAAATGATTGTTATAATTTCATTTTATTCATCCTTTTTCATTTACTCCTCTTCATTAAAAACTTTGTGCTGCATACTGACCATATGTAGTTGTGTTTTGAGATTTATCTGTCCATAGGTTCAGGGAGCACAAATTACCTAAGTATGAATATTAGGTAAATGGATGTATTTCACCTTCTTTTCTTTTGTTGAAACAGAATCTCCTTCTGTAGCCCAGACTGGAGTGCAGTGGCGTGATCTTGGCTCACTGCAACCTCTGCCTCCCGGGTCCTGGTTCAAGCAATTCTCCTGCCTCAGCCTTCCAAGTAGCTGGGATTACAGGCATGTGCCACCATGCCCAGCTAATTTCTGTATTTTTAGTAAAGATGGGGTTTCACCATGTTGGCCAGGCTGGTCTTGAACTCCTGACCTAGTGATCTGCCCATCTTGGCCTCCCAAAGTGCTGGGATTACAGATTTGACCCACTGCGCCTGGCCTCTTTACCTTCTTGACCTAAGATTAAGGTTTATTAGAAAGAGGATCTTTGAACAGTATAACATAGCAAAGCAGATTCATACTACCCAGGATACTTGTTTTAAATTAACTTTGTATTTTAGAATAGTTTTAAACTTATGAAAAAATAACAAAGGTAATACAAAGAGTTCCTGTATATTTCCCACTCAGTGCCCGCTATTGTTACCATCTTTTATTACTATAGCACATTTATTATAATTAATGAACCAAAATATACAGCTAATGGATCAATATATATTTGATTAAAAGTAAGAGAAGACTAAATCAAGATAATATTAGTAGTAATTACAGTCGTAGTATTAGTAGTGGCATCTGAATGGTTTAGGAATAATGGATACTTTATGTGTAGTTGAAACCAGGCCTCAAACAGTTGTCATCAAGATTACACTCCTCCCTTATTTTTTCCTTTTTTTGCCATAATTTAACTAACTCTACATTCCCTTTCTTGGCATCATTCAGACAGAAATTTCCAACATAGAAAGATATTCACAGCAAGTTCAGTCTCACATCTATATTCATGACAACCATTGCATATACTATTTCTAACAAATCTTAAGATTGATCTTCATTGGACTGATTGACGACATGTGACCCTTCCTGAGTCAATTGCCATGGGGAAGTGAACATGTGGATTGACCACACCAGCATTACATTCCAGTCCTGGATCAAAGGGTGGGATTAGCTTTCCCAATTACAGCCCAGTTATGGGAAAGATGATTCTCATTACATTAAGTTGCTGATAGAAGAAGAGAGAATACATACTGCATACCAAGAAGACAAAACTATCTCTACTATAATATGCATATGAGTTGATGTATTAATGTTGAAAGAATCTCCAAGCACGGTAGTTTACAAACATTGCTAGTTTGAATTGTATCTAGAAAATGCATGGTTCGATTTTTCTATTTTTGTGAAAATGGCAAGAGAAAAAAGATGCAGAAAAAAGATGCTCTCTTCTTTCATGTTGACTATCTTGCAAGTTGGTTATCTTTATTTTTCAATAAAAATAAGAAACCTAATTGAGCCAATATTAAATGCATGTTTCCTTCACAGCTCCATGACACAAAATACTCCAAATTCCTCTAGGAATATTTTCTGATACTTTACATATAAAGTATTTTAAAAGAAGATTAAGAAATAACTAGGGATATTTCAAGTGTTACTTTAGACTACAAGACTTATCTTCCTGAAAATAGCAATAATAGTTAATATTTCTTGTAGATTCCAAGCGCTTTGAAAAATATTTACAAACAAGATGCCATAAAATTTGCAGAGCAACTAATTAAGATTTTACAATTATTATTTTTATGATATAGAGGAAGCAACTTAAAAAAACAAAGCAAACTCTAGCAGGTCAGACAGCTAGTAAGTATTTTTATCAGATGCCACTTATATAACTTCCTTCATATCTTCTTTACTTCACTTCTTCCAGCTGGCCAGGGGTGACAGTTGATGCACCCCTAGTCAATGCACAGGCATCCCCTTTGTGTGGATTCTAACCAAAATTATCACTACTCTATTCATGGATCTAATTAATAACTTCTGCCCTTTGCCCGGGCTTCTCTGTTGATGCTGAGGCGTAAGATATCATTTAAGCATTTGCTACCTACGTCTAAGCCACCTGCAAGTGAGAAGGAAGTATAACTCTGAATGTGAATCTTTAACCAACGGGAGACAAATTTTTCTCCTTTCCTCTGTATTCATGACCTGTCTTGAGAAGCAGTTAATAAGGCTTCTTGGAAGTTATTCTGGTGTGATCAAGCAACCAATCATACTTCCTACCATGTAGTGGTCAGCCTCAGAGTGCACCCCCATACCAGCTCTTGTTTCTTCCCTGTCTCACTTTCCTTTGCCCTTGTCCCTGCTCCAAGGATCATGCTCTTGAATAAAGCTTTAACACATAGCATTTGCTTCAGGCTCTGTTTCTCAGAAATTCAGTCTAAGACAGTTGATACCAGGAATGACCCAAGAAAGTGAACCTTAGTTTAATTTATTAAAGCTGCATTACTGATGAGCCTCAGCTGTAAAGATCTCTTTGCTGGTGTTAAAAGGGACTAGGGATAAGCTCTGGCATGCCATGACATATTATTAAGGCATTCCGTTGTGGTTAAATGGGATGTGGTGTATATGGAAGATCAGACTTTAGGATATGTAGTGGCTGTATGTTTATATGGTATGGGGACAATGATAATTATAGAGACTGTGGATTGGGTGGGCTTTTGTTAATAATATTGGAAACTTTGAAAGAGAAAATTACAGGCTTACAGCAGCCAATTGCTAATCTGAGGCATTCAATGAAAGCCACAGGGCCTCTATGGCTTCATTTATGCAGCACCTTGACATCTATGAGTATACAGCACACAGCAGAAAATTAGACCCAAGATTTAATTGCACTGTGACAGAACTACACAGTTGATGTTTAGAGGCAAGATTGATGTAATTACTCTAGTGGGTATCGAGAATGGAAATAAGGATGTCTTGATACATAGGTGTCTGTGGTAATGGCAAATATATCCTAGTGTTCTAGAAAAAAAGATACATTATAAGCATAATTGTACATTGATTGGCATATATGAAAAATAAATAAAATGAGAACTTGTGAAATTGATAACTGACACCAGCCATCAAAATGGAAAAAATGTGGTCACACAAAAATTCCAGATTTAAGTCAATTCACAGACCCAGATGCCATTGATTAAAGGAAAATCAAGGTCCCTTTGACAACGCGTTCTGTCATATCACTTCAATTAAATTCAGTAAATATCCCCTTGATCCTTCCCAAAAGGGAACTGTGGCCAATACTAGGATAGCTGTATTGGGAGAGAGGAATGAAAGACATTTTAAAGACTATTACATAAAGATTCTGAGTAGAAGCTAATAATGGAGGAACTAAAATATCATCATTGTCCCTCAGTTAGACTGGAGACCTTAGACCCCAGGAGATTGATATAGTTTGGCCCCCAAGACTGTCTGACTATGATATGTATCTGACATGTCTACCCAACCACCCTACAATTATTTCCCTGGTCCCTGATATGATTTGACTGTGTTCCCACCCAAATCTTATCTTGAATTCCCACGTGTTGTGGGAGGGACCAGGTGGGAGGTAATTGAAACATGGGGGCAGGTCTTTCCCATGCTGTTCTCATGATAGTGAATAAGTTTCAAAAGACCTGATGGTTTTAAAAACGGGAGTTTCCTTGCACAAGTTCTCTTCTCTTTGCCTGCTGCCATCCTTGTAAGATGTGACTTGCTCCTCCTTGCCTTCCACCTTGATTTTGAGGCCTCCCCAGCCATGTGGAACTGCAAGCTCATTAAACCAATTTTTCTTCCCCGTCTCGGGTATGTCTTTATCGGCAGTGTGAAAATGGACTAATACGGTCCCCAAGGGGATAATTGAGTCTAATATATTTAACAGCTGGCAGAATCTTTACATTGACTTATTATCTGTGTACTAAGAGCCATTATGGTAGAAATGGCCAAGCAAAAATGCTCCTCAGTTCTGGAGAATATATAAGAAGGGATATTATATCTCAGGATGAATTTCTAAAATAGACACCACCATCAAATACTTAAGGAATGCAGGGTTAATGATTCCTATGATATCCCCATTCAATTTACCTTGTGGACTGCTGGGAAAAAATTAAAGAAATGGTGGATAGGTGGCTATGGGCTGAGTAACTCATATTTACGCTAGGTATAGCCTCAATTGCAACTACATGCTTGTTAGGGCGTATTTATTGGTGCAGTTCCCCATGTTCTCTGGCACTTGGCACACTAAATTGATTTGGCAAATACATTCTTCTTGATTACAGACAATAGGGGGAATCCAAAGTAGTTTGCCATCACATAGTATGAACAGCAGCACAAATTCAAAGATGGCCCCAGTGCTGTGTTCATGCCTATGCTCACATTCATGATACACTCTGTAAGAACGTTAATCTTCTTGCTAGTCTGCAGAACATCATGCCAGTCTACAATAATGCTCTCTCATGCTAATTGGACCCAATGATCAGAAACTAACAAGTGTTCTATAGGCACAAGGACCACATCTAAATGCCACACATGATGGAAAAAAATTCTGTTGAATATGCAGAGACTTGCTATATCAGTGAGATTTTTAGGGGTTCAAATCAGCTGAAGTATATCAGAACATTCTTTGTATGGTGGATAATAATTTAGTGCACCTCACATTTCCTAATTATGGTTCTTGGTGGGCCATCTGGGGTTTTTGAAGCCACATGTATAACATACTTCAGAATACTCTTATGGTTCATTTATTGAGTGACTGAAAAAGCTGCCAGTTTTTAGTGATACTAGGAGCAGGAATGTATTCTAAAGCAGGCCAAGACCATAGATGATGTCACTCAAAGTATGTGATACAGAAGACGTAAAACTGCTACAAGTATCTGTAGTATATTTAGGATGCAATATTGAATATCTGGCAAGCCCCAGTAAGAAAAGTGATATATAGAAACCTAGGCTATAGGTCAAGTTCAAGATTTCTACAGCCAAGAAAAAATCTTCATTAAAAAAAAAACTTCTAATGTATTACTAATTATCATAGAGTGAGATCCTGACCATAAGAAATGAAAGGTCTATGAGAGCAAAACTGTTTATTTTAGCTTGTATATTCTTAGAACTGCTGAGTCATAAGTGTGGGAATGTGAAGCAAGCATCCATTGTACAATGGAAATAATATGTGTGATCTGGCCTCAGCAGATCCAGAAAGCATGAGAAAATTATGTGAATTTGTGGCCCAGACTCCCATATAATCAACCTATATTGCATTGACATCTCTTCCTCTAGCTTGTACCTTGGGCCTTTTGGGATAATTTCCTGTGAATAATTGATGGAGAAAAAAAATAGTGTTGGGTCTGCTCCACAGATGGATTCCTTAAAATAGTTATTATCCTTAAAGGAGATTCTGTCATGGATTGGACCCCTACCTCACCTCCTGGGGTAGAAGTGAGGACATCTTACAACCACAGAGGTAATATACTATATTAAGTAGCTGGAAATGATGTGAAAGCATCAGCAAACCTGAGGACTGGTTGGTCAGTCTCCTCTCGTGTCTAATGGCAGATCATGTCAAACTTGATGACTCTCAAAACTTCAGCTGTTTTTTTTCAGACTAAGCTTCCTTTATGATAACTCACTCTGTGTAGACTCCGACCAGCTCCATTAGGTACAACCCAAGATTGCCTCATCTCGTGGATGCTCTGAACTCCAATTTTCTCCTACTTTGGAGCTCCCCTATTTCCTGAAGAATGAGACGGTGCAGGTCTGTTCTGGACCCACACATAGGGATCCTAGAAATGCAAATAAAAATCACTATCCAGGAAGTAAAATTTGGTCAGTAACATATAGGAGCCACAAGATAAATTATTCTATTTCACTCCTCAGGAATAACAGTACTGTGAAGCGCTTATTTATTTTACCCTTTTGGAGAAAATCTCATGAGTTTGAGTCATGCTTAGTAAGGTGTTGTTTTATTTGCTCTTCGTCTTTCCTGGATTCATTTCCCTTTTGCCTCACTCCTGTTTTATAAGGAAGTGGTGGTGTTCAAACCTTTTCTTCAGGCTATGCTCTCTGGGCAACCCCACTACTATCCACGGATAGTTGAAATATCAATAACCTTCCCTCCACTTGCCCTTGTAGCCTGTGCTTACATTGTCTACATAAATACACCACTTTATATTTTTACTATGTTTTATATATTTTTTCTCAAGAATTGTTATGTCTTTGAGGACTTAGATATTCTAGTCTTTAAGATCAGGCTGCCTTCTATTAATTAAATGCTACTCATCAATTCTCTGTGGTAATTTTATTATGTGCAATATAACCCATTAAGAATTAAACTGAAACCACCATATACAGTCTGCTTAAGATTAATTGCAACTATGTTGCCTCAGCAAAGCATGCAAACTTAGTTCCTTGTCAGACAATACAATGAGAGTACTAAATGTTCCTTAGCATGATATAGTAAAACATCTCTAATTTTTTTAACAAACATCATATCTAAACATTAAAGGGAGAAGGAGGAAGAAAAACAGTATAAAGAAAAGTTAATATGACCTTGAATTAATCATATCAATCGCTAAGAGATTAAAATGGGGTTGACTTAACACAAGACAATTTTAATAAAATATATTAACACAGTATATTTTAAAAGTGGACATCTGTTATAACACCAAAATATTTTTTTCACATTAATTTTGTATGTTTGTTTGTATAAAACTAAGTGCTAGAAACTATTTGTGGTACATTAGAATAAAATTGCATGCACTCAGATAAACACATTCAAACAAAGATAATAAAAGACAAAAGCCTAGTAGTTAGTTTGAAGCCTCCTAGCAATCAGGACAAAATGGAAAGTACATTTCTTGTCATCTAGGGAAGGAAGGAAGTTACCGGATAAATTTATTCCTTTTATTTCTCAGACCATATGCTTATATAAAGAATATATACTGTAAGATTTTATGCAAAGGACTTTAAATAGGAAAAAAAATGAGAATTTTTGTTTTGTTTTTAAACAAAGTCTCACAACGTTTCCCAGGCTAGTGTTGAAATCCTAGGCTCAATTATCCTGCCACCTCAGCCTCCTCCATAGCTGGGACTACCAGCAGGCACCACCACACCTGGCAAAATGAGAATTTTTGATGACCATTTTATTACAATCATATAGCTATTTTAAAAATCAAAGGTATCTTCAAAATGTATCCATTGTTCCATTACAATAGGAAATTGATGTTTGCAGTCAAAAATATCAAAAGATGGTCTTCCTGACATATTTTCTTTAAGCTAACTTAAATCATTATTATTTAAAATGTATCACCTGCAGGAAGCTGAGGAGGGAGGACCTCTTAAGCCCAGGAGTTCAAGCTTACAGTGAGCTATGATCATGCCAGCACACTCCAGCCTCAGCAATGGAGTGAGACCCCATCTCTAAAAATATATATAAATAAATAAAAGTCAAATGTATCTCCTAATGCTGTCAGTAGCCCTTGATGTTGAATTTCAGGGAAAAGATACAGAGATTCTGAGAGGAGCACAAAAGAGGGAGATTATCTGTCATACATTTCTACATTCTTTGCCTCCCAATCTTTCTATTAGTTTTTGTTTGTTTATTTGCTTGCCTTTATTGAAAGGTTGAGAATATTATCTTTTTTAAAAGACTCTACATTGTACAATGTTTGAGGCTAGGTTTAAGTCCATATCTAACCAAAAATGTACTCTACATTATAACATTTTTGGTTAGCTAGATATGGACTTAAACCTAGCCTCACACATTTAATAGTTAGGTGAGCCTTAGGCATACTATTGACTTTCTCTGTATGTCTTAATTTCTCCAAATATAAAAATAAAATACAACTATGTGTTAATGTAAGCATTAAATAGATAGCAAATATACTGCCTTCTTTCTTCTTGTAATTCCGGGAGTTATAGCAGTGAATACAAAGTTGCCTGCTCAGAAATTAGGTTTGCTTCCATGCCCATTAAAATATTAAAAACTGTATTAGAATATATAAGAAAAATTGAGGATGGAGCCAAGATGGCTGATTAGAAGCATCTAATATGTGCTGTTCTCAAGGAGAGAAAAGTGGCTAATAAACAATAGTGGTTCAACTGGAATATCCAGGTACAGACATTGAGATTCATCAAGAAAACAATGTGACCCACAGAGAATGGAGAAGAGCAAGACAGGACACCTGCCCACTCAGGAGTGGCATGGAGCCAGGGGAGGCCCCCGACTGCAGGAAAACAGTGAGTGAGTGAGTGAGTGAGTGAGTGAGTGAGTATCCTGGGGGACCTATACCTCTGTCGTGGACCTTTGCATCCCTCGACTCAAGAAATCCCCCACGACCACCCTTCAATCAGGGCCTGCATAGTTCTTTCAACACAGAAAGAACTATGAGGCGTCTGGACAGAGCTGCCACTCAGGTACCCCAGCACCAGTGGCTGCAGCTCCAGCAACAGGGGAAGCCATGTTCCCTCACATGCCCCCAGGAAAGGGACCAAAATAATGGGACTGAGCAGCAATGAACTGCAGGCTTTACCACCACTACATCTCTCAGGATAAGGTCCACTAACCTGGGACACTAGTGCGCTGCCCCAGGTCCTCCTGAGTTCTCAGGCTGGGAGAAGCTCTGAACTTTCTTTGGACAGAGCTCCTAGTCTGAGTGTAGCAAGGGAGATACGACTGTAGCAACAATGACAGGGGCTTTTAATCACCTCTGGGAGCTCCACCTCAGAGAAACATAGAGCTGCTGCTATTGGGAATGTTCAGCAATGGGGTGGGGTGGCTATGCTGCTGGCCCAAGCTGGGAGCCCTCAGGAGTCAAGGGCTCACAGATGGAAGAGACTGGGATTCTCTCTGTATGGTGAGTGTGTCTTGCTGGAAGTACGAGTAAAGCCCTCAGGTTCATTGTTTCTTCTCCGGTCTGAGATCAGCAGGGCCAAAACTGCTGCTGCGGCAGTGGCAGAGGGCTTGTTGGTTGCCTCTGAGAGCCCCTTTCCCGGGAAACACAGAGACACTACCAGTGCGAATGTTGAGCTGGGGATGGGGTTGCTGATCTTCAGTCCTGAGCTGGGGGCCCTGCCTTGTGATGAAGGGGGCGTGGGGGCTCACAGGGAAGAGAGCCTGGGCTTCTCTCCTTCTGGTGGCTGCAGTGTGTTGGAGGTTCCAGCATAGTAACCAGGCCCTTTGTTCCTTCTCCAGCCTGAGGGCAGTAAGGGTGGGACCACTGCTGCTGCAATGGCAGAAGGGCTTTGGGTTGTCTCTGGGATTTCCTCCTCAGAGAAATGCAGAACTGCCACTGACTAAAGTGTTCAGATGGTGGCAGAGTGATTGTGCTGGGGGCCTAAGTAGGGAGGCACTGTCCAGGGAAGAGTAGCAGAGGTAGGGACCCATGTGGAAAACAGTCTGGCTGCTTTTCAGTAAGGCTGTTGTGCTGTGCAGGGGGTTCTGCATCAGTCTCCAACAACTACATTCCCTCCTCAGCCTGAGGGCAACTGAAGTGAGAGCTGTGGAGCCACAAAAATGGCTGGCTGTCTCTTCCTCTGGGGAAGGAACAAAAGGCCCTGTTACTATGCTGCAACTTCCAACACACTGCAGCCACCAGAAGGAAAGAAGCCCAGGCTCTCTTCCCTGAGAACCCCAATGCCCGACTCATCACCAGGCAGGACCGCTAGCTCAGGACTGAAGATAAGCCAACCCATCCCCAGCTGGGCATTCCCAATGTTAGTGGCTATGTGTTTCCCTGGGGAGGGGCTCACAGAGGCAAACAACAATCCCTCTGTCACTGCCACAGTAGTAGTTCTGCCACTAGTACCTTCAATCTGGAGAAGACACAGCCACAGTAGAGAAGGGACCCCAGTCTCATCTCTCTGTGAGCCCTCAATCTCTAATTTTTCACCAAGTTGGGCTCCCAGCATTGGCCAGCAGCACAGCTTCCCCACCCTATGCCTGAACATTCCCAAAAGCAGCAGCTCTATATTTCTCTGAGGTGCAGCTCCCAGAGGCAATTGAAACCCCTCTGTCATTGTTGCTGCAGTGGTATCACCTTTACTGCCCTCAGACCTGGGAGGAAGCAAAGATCCTGAATGCTTTAACTACAACTCCAGAAAGCTGCAGCCACCCTAAGGAGGAGAGGCCAATTTGTCTCCCACACGAATCCCCTGCCCACCTTGCTCATCACCAGGCAGGGCCCCCTGGCTTAAGTCTACCACGCAGCTGCCACACCCTGGGCCAATCACACTGATTAGGAGGAGCTCTGCCTTGGTAGTGGATCTCCAAGAGACAAGTGAAAAGCTCTCTACCATAGCCACTGCTATGATCACTTCTCTTACTGCCTCCACTCTCGGGAAGGAACATAAAGCCTGAGCTCACCCCAAAGCTGCAGTGTGCATTTTGGGAGTTCCAAGACAAGATCTGCAACCAGCATTCAAAGGGAGATGAGCCCACACTTTCAGAGCATTGAGATGGAGCACAGCTGCAATAATGTGGAAATACAGAGAAGCCATGTGGCTGAGGAAGAGCCTATCACAGAGCCATTACAATTAAGCACCATATGCGGGATTACAGCACAAATTTCAATACCAAAAATACCTGGCTGATATATTCCCCTGTTAAACCAAGGGCAATAATGCAACTATAAATAAAGACCCTGCACTCCCTGCACTCAGCTTCAACCCTCTGAAAATATCTGGAAGTCAATGACTATACTCAAATTACACCACAGTTAAAAGAACATCAGTCTACACAGATGAGAAAGAACCAGTGCAAGAAATCTAGCAACTCAAAAAAAGAGTGTTTTCTTTCTTCCAAATGAGAACACTAATTCCCCAGCAAGGGCTCTTAACCAGGCTGAAATGGTTGAAATGACAGAAATAGAATTCAGAATATAGTTAGGAATGAAGATCGTCAATATTCAGGAGTAAGTAAAAACTCAATCCAAGGTTTCTAAGGATTTCAATAAAATGATACAGAAGCTAGTAGATGAAATAGCCATCATAAGAAAGAACCAAACTGATATGATGAAGCCAAAAACACACTGAAAGGATTTTATAATGCAATTATAAGTATTAACAGCAGGCTAGACTAAGCAGAAGAAAGAATTTCAGAGCTCGAATACTGGCTCTCCAAACTAACTGAGTCAGACAATTTTTTAAAAAAAAGAATGAATAAAACCTCCAAGAAATATGGAATTATGGAAAGAGGCCAAATGTATGACTCATTGGCATCCCTGAAAGAGAGAAGGAGAAAGCAAGCAACTTGGAAAACATATTTCAGGATATCTTCCATGAAAATTTCTCCAGTCTTGCTAGAGAGGCCAAAATTTAAATTCAGGAAAAGCAGAGAAGCCCTGCAAGATACTACACAATAAAACCATCCCTCAGACATATAGTCATCAGATTCTCCAATGTCAAAATGAAAGGAAAGCTGTTAAAGGTGGCTACAGAGAAGGGGCAGGTTTCAGCAGAAACCCTATCAGCTAGAAGAGATTGTGGGTCTATATTCAGCATTCTGAAAGAAAAGAATTTCCAACCAAGAATTTCATATCCACCAAAGAAAGCTTCATAAGCAAAGGAGAAAGAAAATCCTTCTCAGACTGGAAAATATTAAGGGAATTTGTTACCACCAGACCTCCCTTAAAAGAGATTCTGAAAGGAGTTCTACTATAGAAAGACTGTTACCAGCCACCACAAAAACTTAAGTGCACAGACCATTGAAACTATAATGAAGCCACACAAACAAATCTACCTAAGAACCAGCTAACAATATGATGGCAGGATCAAATCTGCACATTTCAATATTAATCTTTAATGAAAATCGGCTAAGTGCCCCAATTAAAAAGCACAGAGTGGCAAACTGAATAAAGAATCAAGACACAATGATATGCTGTCTTCAAGAGATCCATCTCACATGCAGTGACACCCACAGACCTCAAGTAAGGAGATGGAGAAGAATCTACCAAACTAGTGGAAAACAGAAAAAAAAAAAAAATCAGGAGTTGCTATTCTAATATCAGACAAAACAGACTTTAAACCAACAAAGATTAAAAAAGATAAAGATAGGCTTACATAATGGTAAAGAGTTCAATTCAACAAGAATACTTAACTATCCTAAATATATATGCACCCAATTCAGGAGCACCCAGGTTCATAATGCAAGTTCTTTGAGACCTATGAAGAGACTTAGATTTCTACACAATAATAGTGGGAGACTTCGACACTCCACTGACAGTATTACATAGATAATTGAGGCAGAAAACTAAGATATATATAACCTGAACTTGACACTTAACCAAATGCACCCAATAAACATATACAGAAGTCTACATTCCAAAAAACAGAATATACATTTTTCTCATCTGCATGTGGCACATACTCTAAAATCTATCACACAATCAGACAAAACAATCTTCAGCATATTAAAAAAAATCTGAAATCATACCGACCATACTCTTGGACTACAGCACAATAAAAATAGAAATTAATACTAAGAAAATCACTCAAACCATAAAATTTCATAGAAGTTAAACAACCTGCTCATAAATGACATTTGAGAAAACAAATTAAGCATAAATTAAGAAATTATTTTAAACTAATGAAAACAAAGATACAATATAGCAGAATCTCTGGGACACAGCTAAAATAGTGTTAAGATAAAGGTTTATAGTGCTACATCCACATCAAAAAGTCAGAAAGATCTCAAATTAACAACTAAATATGCTACCTAAAGGAACCAGAGAAACAAGAGCAAACCAACCCAAAAACCTGCAGAAGATGAGAAATAACCAAAATCAGAGCTGAACTGAAAAAAAATTGATATGTGAAAAACCATACAAAAGATCAATTAATCAATAAATTTGTTCTTTGGAAGAATAAGCAAGATTGATACACCATTAGCAAGATGAATAAAGATAAAAAAGAGAGAATAGCTAAACAAACACAATCAGAAATGACAAGAAGATTTGATCATTGACCTCACAGGGGGAAAAAAAATCCCTTGTAGACTACTACAAATACTCTATGCTCACACGCTAAAAATCCTGGAAGAAATGGATTAATTCCAGGAAACATACAATCTCCAAAGATTGAACCAGAAATAAGTTAAATCCCTGAACAGACCAATAATGAGTTCCAAAACTGAATCCATAATAAAAAGCCTATCAACAAGAGAAAGCCCAGGACCAGATGAATTTATAGCCAAATTCTACCAAATGTATAAAAAAGAACTGATATTATTCCTACTGAAACTAGTCAAAAAAATTGAGGAGGAGGGATTCATTCTTAACTCATTTTATGAGACCACCATCATTGTGATACCAAAACCTGGCAGTGATACAACAAAAAAAAGAAAACTTCAGGCCAATATCCTTGAGCAACATAGATGCAAAAATTATCAACAAAATACTAGCAAACCAAATCCAGAAGCACCTCACAAAGCTAATCCATCATGATAAAGTAGGCTTTATTTCTGTGATGCAAAGTTTGTTCAACATAGGCAAATCAACAAATATAATTCATCCCATGAACAGAACTAAAGACAAAAACACATGATTATCTCAATAAATTCAGAAAAGGCTTTCAATATAATTCAACATCCCTTCATGTTAAAAATCCTCAACAAACTAGGCATTAAAGAAACATACTGCAGGCGGGTGCAGTGGCTCACTCCTGTAATCCCAGCATTTTGGGAGGCTGAGACAGGCAGATTGCCTGAACTCAGGATTTCAAGACTAGCCTGGGCAACATGGTGAAACCCCATCTCTACAAAAAATACATAAAAAAAAAAATTAGCTGGGTGTAGTGGCACATGCCTGTAGTCCCAACTACTCGGGAGGCTGAGGCATGAGAATCGCTTGAGACCAGGAGGCAGAGATTGCAGTGAGCTGAGATCACACCACTGCACTCCAGCATGAGTGACAGAGTGAGACTCTGTCTCCAAATAAGAGAAAAGAAACATGGCATGCTGCAAAATAATGAGCCATCTATGACAAACCCACAGCCAACATCATACTGAATGGGAAGGATTCCCCTTGAAAATCAGCCCAAGACAACTATGACGTCTCTCACCATTCCTATTCAACATAGTACTAGAAATCCTGGTCAGAGTAATTAGGCAAGAGAAAGAAATAAATGGCATCCAAATAGTAAGAGAGGAGTCAAACTATTACTGTTTGCAGACAATATGATTCTTTAACTAGAAAACCTCACAGCTTCTGCCCAAAAGCTCTTTGATCTCATAAACAACTTTAGCAGTTTCAGGATACAAAAATTGATGTACAAAAATCACTAGCATACAAATAACACTAGCATATAAATAACACTAGCATATAAATATAAATAGCATATACTATTTATATTACATATAGTGTTATTATATATTATATATTATATATAAATAATATATAATATATTATATATAATTAATATATATTATATATAAATAGTGTTATAAATAACACTAGCATATAAATATAAATAGCATAAATAACACTAGCATATAAATAACAAAACACAATATAAAAAACACTAGCATATAAATAAAAAAAATCACTAGCATATAAATAACACCCAAACTGAGAACCAAATCAAGAACACAGTCCCATTGACAATAGCCACAAGAAGAATAGAATACCAAGAAATACAGTTAACCAGGGAGGTGAAAGGTCTCTACAACAAGAATTATAAAACACTGCTCAAATAAATTAGAGATGGAAAAACACCCCACGTTCATAGATAGGAAGAATCAATATCATTAAAATGGCCATACTGCCCAAAGCAATTTACAGATTCAATGCTATACCTATGAAACTACCAATGGCATTCTTCATAGAATTTGAAAAAAACTATTTTAAAATTCACATGGAACCAAAAAAGAGCACATATAACCAAGGCAATCCTAAGTGAAAGGAACAAACCTGGAGACATCACATTACCTGACTTCAGACTATACTACAAAGCTACAATAAGCAAAACAGCATGATACTGGTACAAAACAGACACATAAGACCAATGGAATAGAATAGAGAGCACAGAAATAAAGCCACACACCTACAATCAGCTGATCTTCAACAAAGTCAACAATAATAAGCAATAGGGAAAGGACTCTATTAAATAAATGGTGCTTGGATAACTGGCTAGTCATATGCAGAAATGCAGAAGATAGAAACTGGACCCTTTCCTTACACCATATGCAAAAATCAACTCAGGATACATTACAGACTTAAATGTAAAATCTCAAATTATAAAAACACTGGAAGATAAACTAGGAAATACCATTCTGGACATAAGCCCTGGCAAAAATTTCATGATGAAGAGGCCAAAAGCAATTGCAATAAAAACAAAAATTGACAAATGGGATCTATTTAAAGAGTTTCTACACAGCAAAAGAAACTATGAACAGAATAAACAGATAATCTACAGAATAGCAGAAAATATTTGCAAACTATGCATTTGACAAAGGTTTATTGTCCAGAATCTTTAAGAAACTTAAAGTAACAAGCAAAAAATAAACAACCCCATTAGAAAGTGGGCAACAGACACTAACAGACATTTTTCAAAAAAGGCGTAAATGCAGCCAATAAGCATACAAAAAAATGCTTAACATTATTTGTCTTTAAAGAAGTGCAACTCAAAACCACAGTGAGATACCATCTCACACTGGTCAGAATGGCTATCAATAAAAAGTCAAAAAAATAGCAGATGCTAGTGAAGGTTGCAAAGAAAAGGAAATGTTTACATACTGCTGTTGTGAATGTAAGTTAGTTCAGACATTATGGAAAGCAATTTGTCAATTTCTCAAAGCGCTCAAGTAGAATTACCATTCAACCCAGCAATCCCATTTTTGGGTAACTACCCGAAGAAATATAAATTGTTCTACCATAAAGATATACGTGCATTATGTTTATCACAGCACTATTCACAATAGCAGACATTGAATCAACCTAGGTGCCCATCAACAACAGACTGCATATAGGAATTGTGATACATATAAGCCATGGAATACTATGCAGCCATAAAAAAGAACTAGATCATGTCCTTTACAGCAACATGGGTGGACCTGGAAGCCATTTATCCTAAGTGAGTTAACACAGGAAGAGAAAAACAAATGCCATATGTTCTCTTTTGTAAATGAGAGGTAACTATTCAGTACGTATAGACACAAAGAAGGGAACTAGAGACAGCAGAGCCTACTTGAGGGTGGAAGAGAGGGAGAGTGAAGATAAAAAAACAAGCAAACAAACAAACAAACAAATAAAAACTACTTATCAAGTGCTAAGCTTATTACCTGGGTGACTAAATAATCTGTACACCAAACCCGGTGTCACACAATTGACCTATATAACAAACCTAACCATGTACCCCTGAACCTAAAATAAAAGCTAATAAATAGATGTTAGTTAGATAGATAGATAAAAATAATCTTTTTAAAAAAGGGAATACAAGAAATTTACTAAAGGCCGGACAGGTGACTCGTGCCTATAATCCCAGCACTTTGGGTGGCCGAGTTGGGCAGATTGCTTGAGCCCAGGAGTCTGAGAACAACCTGAGCAATATAGCGAAACCCTGTCTCCGCAAAAAATACAAAAAATAGCGGGGTATGGTGGTGTGCCTGTAGTCCTAGCTACACAAAAGGCTGAGGTGGGAGAATTACCTGAACATGGGAAGTCAAATTTGCAGTGAGCCATGATTGCACCACTGCACTCCAACCCAGATCATGACAGAGGGAGACCCTGTATCAAAAAAAAAAAAAAAACAAAAAGAAAGAAAGAAAAAAAGAAGAAAGAAAGAAAGAGAAAGACAGGGAAATTCACTAAACAAGAAATATATTATTTTTCGAGATAGATAGTGAGTACAGATTTTTTTTTTTTTTTTTTGGAGACAAAGTCACACTCTTGTTGCCCAGGCTGGAGTGCGGTGGCGGGATCTCAGCTCACTGCAACCTCGGCCTCCCAGGTTCAAGCGATTCTCCTGCCTCAGCCTTCCATGTAGCTGGGATTACAGGTGCCACCACCATGCCCAGTCAATTTTTTGTATTTTAAGTAGAGATGGGGTTTCACCATGTTGGCCAGGCTGGTCTTGATCTCCTGACCTCAGGTGATCCACCCACCTCGGACTCCCAAAGTGTTGGGATTACAGGCGTGAGCCACTGCACCCAGCCGATAGTGAGTACAGTTTTATAAATGCTGCCAGTTTTTTTTTTTAGGATTTTCATTGTTTCAGTAGTGGCAGAAATGACCAGGAATTGTTATTCTAGATTACTCTTGCTTTGTTTTATTGCTAGACTTTCATTAATACAAAGAGTGATCTGTTAATTGTAACCTTTTTAAAATACATATATGTGTAAATCTGAATTGAAATATTTATAGACCATGGCTGCGCGCAGTGGCTCATGCCTGTAATCCCAGCACTTTGGGAGGCTGAGGCGGGCTGATCACGAGGTCAGGTGATCTAGACCATCCTGGCTAACACAGTGAAACCCCGTCTCTACTAAAAGTACAAAAAATTAGCCAGGCGTGGTGGCGGGCGCCTGTAGTCCCAACTACATGGGAGGCTGAGGCAGGAGAATGGCGGGAACCCGGGAGGCGGAGCTTGCAGTGACGGGAGATTGCATCACTGCACTCTAGCCTGAGCGGCAGAGTGAGACTCCATCTCAAAAAAAAAAAAGAAAAATATTTATAGGCCAAATTTTAAAAGTCTTTGCTTTGTTATTAATACATGCTATACACATATTTTTTCTTTTTGATACCTTTTGTACTTTCCTTCCTATTCAAATTTGTACAAAATTTATTAGTATAAAAGAATGCCTAGTACAGTCGTTGAAAGGAGTACAGATTGAAATAAAACAAACCTGTGCCCAAATGTTCCAGCATGCAACAACTCTAAGAGCTTGGATATGTTTCTTAGCTTCTGTAATCCTGAAGGTCTTTATCACTCAAATAAGACTGGTAGTAGCTGCCATGTTGAGTAGTTTTTTAATACTTGGATATAAAGATTCTGACATGAGTAAGTTCTCAAGAATTAAATCTATTATTATTACGTGTTCCTAAATGGGTGATGAATAAATAAATAAATAAATGAGGTAAGAATCATGCACCTTATTTAGGTCACAATTCTATTTTCCTCCATTGTTCACCATAAGTGACCTAGTTCTAATGAAAAGAAAGTACTGGTACTAATCAGGATATACAATTTTGCACCACTGATTTCTTTCTTGCTTTGTTCTTTTCCTTTAACTGGCAATATAGATTTCACCTGGTGCTAATCTACAGGCCCTGTCTGTCTCCACACCTGCATTATCAACTTCAGCCTTAGAAAGAAAAAAAAGTGAGCTATGCAGTGGAAATAACTGAGAAAAGAACTCATATAACAAAGATAATACCTTAGGAAGTCTAACTAATTTGCATGTACATGTACATATTAAACAGGATGTATATATTTTTATATTTCACACTTTAGTATAGTTTGTAATTTCTCCTCAGTAATGTCTACAGGAAAAATATTTGTAATTTCATTGCTATCATAAGGTATGAGAAGCACAAAAGGCAAAGTAGGTCAAACAGATAAGGTAGTTGTCATTTTACCAGATTTGTGTATTTGATCACAATTTGAGTTTCATTAAACTTGTTATACATTTGAAAAAATAACAAAAATCTCTGATACATAATTCTGGGTTGTTTGATTCAATTGCTTTCAGGTTATGTAAAACATAATGGTCTTGCCTTTTATTATATTATATAATTATATATAGTACATATAGTATTATATATAGTTTATATAGTATAATATATATATAGTGTGTGTGTGTGTGTGTGTGTGTATATATATAGTTGTTTTAGGAATGTTAAAGAATAGAAAGGCATCTTTTATATGACCACTAATATTAAAAGCAGAAGAGTTTAAAATATGTTAATGATGTTTCTTTATATTATTCTTATATTTGTATATTAAAATTTACTAAGTATACCATTAAACAGAAATTCTAGAAGCAATGTTGAGCTGTCACAGTAAGGAGCTAGAATTTATGAGAGCATTGCTAGTTCTCATTGAGAATCTTTTTAGACATCAACTAGTATCAGCATTCAGAATCACCTCCGGGGTAAGGAATGCTGGCTTGGTTGGGAGATAGTTTGCAAAAAGAATCACAATTGATAAGTTTTGCTTTTAACACCTTCCGGGCATTGAATCCTAAGAATTATAGAAAACAATTAAGCAAGGATATAGTATAAATCTTTTTTACCAAAACTAATGCTTACTTTCAATGGTTCCATTGAAGATTCACCTAATTTACAGTGTTAGAAAGCAAAATGTGAAAGGAGAATTCCCCAAATTATTAGTTATTTTCATTTTCCCATGTTATTTCACATCTATTTATTGGGCCTTGACTAAAGGTACAACAAATGTATGATCTCAAATTAATCATTTAGAGATTGAAATCTCATTACCAGTATCAATTTTAAGTTAAGAAACTATAATATCCGAGTTACTTAAATTTGGTTAATAGTCACTAATTGAAATTTCTTGCCAGAGAATGGGATGACTTTATGAAAATATTAAGCATGTATTTTATGTTGTTGTAGTTTTGCTTTTGACACCTAGCTATGAATTCAATTTTTAATATCCATTCTTTCTATCCTGATAAGTGGAAATTAATCTCACAATTAATTGTACTATACCTACCTGTTTTTAATGTACAAAAATTCATTTAGGATTATCTGACATGAAAATCAACTGTGAGTGAAGAGCAAGGATTATTTAAATGTTATAAATTTTTTGAGGATGTACTATTAACCATTTAAAATGAAATAATTTGATTTTTTAAAACGTAAATTATTGAACATAAAAAAGTAGGAGACAAGGTAGGCACTGGTGCGTAGAACTCGAAATCACACGTTTTCAAGATTATAATTGTTTAGTTTAATGCAATAAAAAGTTATGATGTGGATTCTTTTTCTGAATACTACGCAAAGAAAGTAAGATAAGACAACCAATGTTAGCCACTTTGTTTTCTGAACATTTCCTTCCATTTGTGAAGCTGAACTTCTTCCATTGCAGGAATACTAATGCAGTGCTCATGGCTTTGAGTTCTAACTAGGTCACAGGAAATATTGGAATATATGTTTCTGAACTCCACAACTATAGTTGTACAAATCCATCATCACACTGGTCAACATTTCAAGCTGTAAGTGATAAATTAGCACCTTCACATCTTCTTCACTCTTCCTTAACCCCTTGAGCCTCTGTCTTCTCATCTATAACAATGAGGGCTTGGATACCCAATTTTCAGGTTATAAGAAGATGGTCACTTACATATGTGTATTAGACAGGACAGTCTAGGTTATACAACAGTAACACTCAATCCCAGAATATCAGCGTGATGCCATACCCACTCCCACCAAAACCTCACTGCGCCATACACTTGCATAATCATTGATACAATTCCTTGTTAACTTTTGTCTTTTTCTTTGAACTGTTCCCACAATTTCTGGGTCCACTTATTCTCATGCTTACTCTACTATCATTTTAGGGTTTCCTTTTCATTTAAATTCTATTATATCCAAAATGTATTCCTGAAACTGTCATTCAGTATTCAATCTGGAGTCAACCTCATGTATCAGTTTTCTACTTGAAAACTGAACAAAAGAGTACTTTTGGAGAAAATCACCAAGAAAAATCCAGATATGGCCTCCTTCAAATATGCTGACCTGCCAATCTGGTTTAGAGCGCATGAGCACATCTAATCTATACAATCTTAGAAAAAATTAATGTTTTATCATGAATTCACTTTTTTCCTTCCGTGTAATTATATGTCATATCTCTTCTCCTTTCTCTTTACATTATTCTATAAATCTTTACTAAGGTATTAAAGGCACTAACTTTTCTATGTATAAACGTGACAGCATTGTCTTCCATTGCCTGTCAGTTACTCCACTATTTTTAGTCTTTGAATCTATATGTTCTTAGAGCTATAGCATTTTTTAAAATTTAACTAGAACTTAAAGATTATATTTAAAACTTGATTCAAATTTTCATTCTCATATATCTATCAATACAACCTCCCCCAACTTCTTACTAAAATACTCATAAAGACTCAGAAGGAAATGGAAATTCATATCATCGACAAACACTATGTCTGGCACCTAATCTAGTATCAAACTCTGAAAGACAGATGGAAGGGAAATGGGAAGAAATTGGCAATAGAAAAAACAATAAAAAGAAACCACCACCAAAATAAAAATAAATCCTACCAGATACAAGCTTGCAGTATACTCTGACCTCATTTCATTAAACAGAAACTACCTAAGAAAAGATTCTAACTTATGGCTAAGGTCATGGTAATTTACATCAGTCCAAATACCTATGCCCACCAGAATTTTTGTTGTTATTAAGTATAAAATGAAGAAATCAAAATGTCTATCCCATAGTAGGTACACATGGTTTATTATTACCCTGAGGTAGAATAATAATAATAGTATGCAAAACAACCTTAATAATATTCTAGAATAAATATAAAGTATAACTGTATCCTCCAAACACATATTTTATATAGCCATGGAGCCAAAAATCAAATAAATTTTGCTTTCCTTTCCTAGGGTCACAACTTAGTTGATACGTGTATTCCTTGGTAACTAATAAGAGATCTTTGGAAGTGATTCTTGTTTGCTGTGTTATTATTTCTCTTCTATATTCTAGGTGAAAATTTGTCCCCTTCTAAAAATATGGGAGTTATTTCAAGAGTAATGTATTTTCAAATGATAGAATTGTATCCCACAGTGAACATTTTCCACCATCTCTTTTCCAGATGGGATATTTGCTTTCCCTTTCTTCTGATATATCACAAATCTGAATAGCCAATATTTTCTGGGAGGGAAAACTTTTCTCTTAAACAATAATCCTTCAATAACTATGAAAAAATGGTGCCCAGAGCAACTCTTATTTTGGAGTTGCAAGAAGTTAGTGAACAAAAAGTACATCAACTTTGTTTACACAGCAGATCTTTTAAGTCCTTAGAGTTTAATGTAGACAATAAAACATTTTGTTTCTTCTTGCCTGTGACAGTTCCATGTCTTTTCCAAGTAAAGCCAACAAGCCAGTGTGACATATTTTCGTCTTCAAGTCACAACACTTACCAGAAACAAGCAACAAGCCTCTCAAATTACATTTACACTGAACTCGGAAGACAAGTGTAATCTAACTATCAAAGGGATGTTTCACTCAAGTGCTCCAACTATTGCCAACACAGCCCAGGTATAATTTGTCTTGACTAGATTTAGACAGCCAAAGCAGTGCTAAAAACAGCAATAGTCAGTTACCAGCAGCTTTAAATACACACATCATCAGACAAGTGTCTTTGAGGGGCAAGGTCTGTTTTGCAATGATGTTAAAGCTAAGCTCTGCCAAAGCTTAAAAGCGTGATTTTTAAAACATTCAGTTCAAAAGAAGGCTGTATTAAACACTTTTCTATTAAACACTTTTTGGACATCTTTTGACATGGTTTAATTACAGGAATTTAATACCTTTACATGAATATAAAACTGACAGCACCTCTCTTAAATTTACATTGGGATAAGCCATGTAAGTTTACTGGTATTCGACCTTCATTATCTACATAAAAGGGCTATTTATGTGGTTCAACAAACTTTAGGGCAATCCCCAGGTTTCTCCGAGAGAAAACTTCATTCAGAAATCTTCAATGACTAGCTTATGGTCACATGCCAATAAGTGGTGCAATGATTATTCATCATCTTCTTTCTAGTCATACTAGAACTTTGAAAAAATGTTTTACGTAGCCCATGATCTCTCCTCTCTCTAGACTTCAGCACTTACTGTTAATTCTGCATGGAAGTATCCCCCTCCAACCCTATTTACTGACTCATACCCATCCTTCTCTTCTCAAAGACCCTACAAGAGGGAAGCCTTTCTTGATGCTCCATGGCTTTGTCAGATCTTCATTGTTTCTCTTCCCTCACAACCTCCTTCACATCACTTTCACACTTGTAGCTCTGTAATGAATCCTAATAATTGGTTTGTTGCCTGTCTTTGCTGCTAGACCATACCAGAGCTCCACACCAGAAATCATGGCCTTTGGGTTCCATGGCTCATGACACAGTAAATTACATATACAAGGTGTTCAGGTGTTCAGTATATGTATTTGACACAAAATCTTTCTTAGCATGGGGAAGCATCCTTTCTTAGTAGAGTTTTAATCCCCAAAGCAGTAAATTGAATACCACTAAATCATATTGCATTGTATTTATTAAACTACCCGTGGAATTTTAGAAGTAAAATGAATATTGGAATTGGTCATGAACTGCAATTATCAACAAGAAACTTTATGGTATTAATACACACACTTAGGCATTTAAACAAATATTGTAAATGCACCTTAATTTTGTAAACACTGAAGATTAAAAAACTAATTTGTCTCCATTTAGTATTGTTAATTATTTTTTCTTTTATAACCTAAAACACTCAAGCTACAACATATAAGTCTCGGGAAGATATAGGCTCTACCCTAAAATCCCATGTGAATATGTTGTAACTTTGTAGAGAAGGAACTGTAAACATGTTTAATTGACGAAATTACATAATATCAATTGCATTTCTATTGAGCTGACTGCTTTAATGTTATAGCAGCAGTTTTTTCACTGACTTTTAATAAATTCCAGTGGATAGCTTTATTAGTAACATACAGCAAAGCATCCAATAAAGAAGCTAATTACCTGATTGTTAAATAAGATAACAATTTTCCCTACAATGAAAGCTCCATCACTGTAATTAGGTTATGTCATCATTTACCCTAAAGGAATATTTAAAAAAACAAGACGAGCCAATGCCGTCCACTCTGTTTTTTCTATTTATAGCATGATGATAAATTGCTACCTGCATGTTAGAGCTAACACATCAATAACAGAACACCAATGGCCCTTCTGATGCTCAATTACATTTATTTTGTGGATATTAATTTAAATACAGATCTCAAAAGATAATTATTGGCTGACTAATCATTTATAGTAAAACAGATTCATGAAATTAAAAAAACACATTGTGTATAATATTTAGAAAATAAAGCAGCATTTTAACAATTGATTATGCATTTTGCATTTCTACATCACCATTTCTAGTGTTCTGCATATGGGAACCTCAAAGAAAAACTACAAAATATTGACTGACAAATTCTAAATAAAAATGAAATTAAAGAAAATAGTATTTACTGGTACATTCAATAATTTTAGCATCTGCTTGTTACAGTCCCAAAATTGTTTATTGTTTAAAAACTTATCAATTCTGTCAAAAATAATAATTTGGTATATCCTCATACATGTGAATATAATTAGATTAAAAAAATTAAAAGGCAGCTGGGCAAGGTGGCTCACGCCTGTAATCCTAGCACTTTGAGATGCCGAGGTGAGTGGATCACGAGATCAAGAGATCAAGACCATCCTGGCCAAAATGGTGAAACCCCATCTCTACTAAAAATACAAAAATTAGGTGGACTTGGTGGCACGTGCCTGTAGTGCCAGCTACTCAGGAGGCTGATGCAGAAGAATTGCTTGAACCCTGAAGGCGGAGGTTGCAGTGAGCGCCACTGCACTACCTGGGCGACAGAGCAAGACTCCATCCACCTCAAAAAAAAAAAATTAAAAATTAAAGAGCTCTTGTCCTGCAAATCATCTAAGTAATTTTGAGTGAGGATTAAAGGAACAAACATGAGTAAAGTAACTTTCCTTTGATGGCCTTTCTGATTCTAAAATAGGTCACCTGTCAAAAAGAAGATGGATGGTTTCCTCGTCATCATTATACCATGTCCACCACAAGAATCAGATGCTTGATGCAATGAATCTGTTACCCTAATGGCATTTAACTTGTAATAGATTTTTTTAAAGTGTGATTTCAACTTGTGAAGGACAGCTATTCTTTTCCTTCACCTTGCTGGGGAAAATGTGTGTTTCTTTGTTCATGAAGTTTAGTTTGATCATTAAGAATAAACAAGCCAACAAAACCTTAAGCACTTTCTGAATGAAATAAAGAAAAAGTGCCACCCATAAAAGCATTATGAAGTCTTTTACAAAGAAAACACATAAAGGTGCATATGCAACTACAAACCCCTGTAAACATATACAAACCTTACACATATAAGGTGTAATTATAAACTGACAGTCTTAATTTTCTTTCACAGAGCTTCTCTATACTCTATAGTTACATATATATTGCATACATACACATATGCTTATGTGTGTGTGTATATTTGAAAAGATTTTAACGCAGACTTCTAAGTCAACTTTTTGACTGTAGAGATTTGACTGATTTTCTTTTATCTAATTATTTTGATGATCAGGAAATTAACAAGGATAATTGTAAGACATTTGGAAAATTCAGATATTATAATACAGGTAATAACTGTCATTATAATTCCACTGTCTTAGTTTATTTTTGCTGCTAGAGCAAAACACCTTAGAGTGGGTAATTTAGAAAGAACAGAAATGTATTTATCACAGTTCTGGATGCTGGGAAGCCCAAGATCAAGGCACTAACAGATTAGGAAGCAAAAAGGGATGGATACTGTGTCTTCATATGACAGAATAGATGGAATGGCCAGGAAGCATTCCGAAGCCTGTTTTACAAGGATATTAATCTATTTACAAGGGTGAAGCTCTCATGACTTAATCATGTTCCAAAAGGTCCTACCTCTTAATAACATTACCGTGGGGTTTAAGTTCCAACATATGAATGTTGGAGAGGCACATACATTCAAACCATAGCATCTTCCATATCAAAATAACCGTGATTATGCTTTGTTATATTTCCTTTATTCTCTGAATAATGGCGATTCCTTAATTTTGCTTTTTCCACTTCACATAAAGATTTTTTACATTTCACCTTAAAACTTTTGTTAACAAAACATACTCTTTATATGGTGATGTTATAATTTACTATTGCTCAATTTAGTATCAGTGCAATGAACAGTAGATATGTTTATACATAAATTAACATCTTTTATAGATTTTTAAAAAGAGATTCTTTGAAGAAAAATGACTGAGACAAAAGTTACCAATTATTTTTGGATGCCTATATACATTTCCATATTAGTTTTTTCATATATACGCTTAAGAGAAGTCTGTGATATTGGTATTATAATTACGAACTGAGCAGCATTCAATGATAGCATTTAAGAATCTGGCAAATTGAAATGATAAAAAATATTGTATAATAATTTTTAAAATGATTTGACAATAATTAATTTCACAGTTGTTTCACATGTATTTGAATTTTTTATTTTTGTATTTTTAAAATTATATATCCATTTAAATATTTTCTTAAAAAATTACAAGTATAAGTCTCAGTGGAAGAAGTTCAAAATTGTTTTATATGCATTTGTATTTCCTGCTTTTTCAATTTTCTCTTTGGGTTCTCCAACTATTTGGATTTTGTAATCTATTGACTATATGAAATAGTGTGAACACATGTTCACCATGAGTTTGAGTAAACAGTGTTATTGGATACATAAATACTAGAACTGGATATCAAAAACAAGGCTGTGGTCTTGGAAGTTAACGCTATTTTTGTTTGCCATTTTGGATCTACCCTTCACCACCATTTTCATACCTTCTTTGTTACTGGAGGCTGAAGTATGTGGACTCCATCATGGGGTCTTTTACCTTCCAGCTTGGAGTAAGGAAATTGAGGTCAGGGCATTTATTTTCCAGTTTCCTCCTTGCAGAGTTGCCTAGGTCTAGCCGAGTCACACAAACAAGTTTACACTAAAGCTGTTTGTTGAGCTGGAAATGGAATTCAATTTTGTGTTTTCTGGTTTTACGTAATTTCTATTGTTATTTCAATAACATTACTAATAAACTGAATATATGTTTTTCTATCAATGAAAAATAGGGATGCTAAAATTTATTTTGCACTCTTGAAAGAGAGCTTACTAGTTATGCAAATTTTGATTAATAATTATTTATCAAAATGTAGAAGATATTCGATCATTTTCATTCTGACATCTATTAAATCTGATGAGAATTCTATAGTTAAAATCATTGCTATCCAATCATGAATTTTCTTTTCCTTCTCTTTATTTTTCTCCTGCTTTGGTTTTCTTTTGCTTTTTTGATTTTGTTTGTAGATACATAGTAATTATACATATATATGGGGTACCTGTGAAATTTAGATACAGTCATTCAATATATAATAATCAAATCATGATATTGAGGATATCCATCACTTCAAATCTTCATAATTTCTTGTGTTGGGAATATTTCAAATCAGCTAGCTGTTTTGGACTATACAATAAATTATTGTTAACTGTAGTCATCCCACTGTGCTGCAAAACACAAATTTGTTTCTTCTATCTAACTGTGTGTGTACCCATTAACCAAGCTCTCTTTATCCCTCATCCCCACCCTTCCGCTGCCTACATGGGATCAATGTTTTTAGCCCCCACATATGAGAACATATAATATTTGTCTTTCTGTGCCTGGTTTATTTTGCTTAATTTAATGACTTCAGGTTCCATGTATGCAGTTGCAAATGACAGGACTTCACTCTTTTTATGGCTGAAGAGTATTCCACTGTGAATATATACCACATTTTCTTTATCCATTCATCCACTGATGGACACTTAGGTTGATTTCATATATTGGCTATTGTAAATAGTATTTCAGTAAATATTGGAGTGTAGATATCCTTTTGATATACTGATTTCCTTTCATTTGAGTAAGTATCAAGTAGTGGAATTGCTAAATGTTGCTAAATGATATGGCAGTTCTATTTTTACTTTTTTGATAAACCTCCATATAGTTTTCCATAGTTGCTATGCTAATTTGGATTCACACCAACAGTGTACAAGAGGTCCCTTTTCTCTGCATCCTCACCAGCATTTATTTTTTGTAATTTTGATGATAGCCATTCCAACTGGGGTAAGATTATATTTGACTGTGGTTTTTATTTTCATTTCCCTGAAGATTGGGGATGTTGGGCACGTTTTATATACCTTTTGGCCATTTGTATGTCTTTTTTTGAAACATGTTTCTAGTTAGGTCCTTTGCCTACTTTTTAATGATTATTTGTCTTTTTGTTGGTGAGTTCTTTGAGTTTCTCGTATATACTGGGAATTAGTCTTTTGCCAAGAAATAATGTGCAAATCTTTTCTTGCATTCAAAAGGTTGTCTCTTCACTCGGTTGTTTGTTTCCTTTGCTGTGCAGAGGCATTTTCATTTAATATAGATATATTTGACATTTTGTTTTTGTTACCTGGGCTTTTGATGTCTTAGCCATAAAATCTTTGCCTAAACCAATGTCCTGAGTGTTTTCTCTCAGTAATTTTATAGTTTTGGGCCCTCCATTTAAATCTTTAATTCATTGTGAGTTGATTTTTATATTTGGTGAGAGATAATGGCCTAGTTTTATTACTCTGCCTATGGATATCCAGTTTCCCAGCACCAGTAATTAAGGACAGTGTCCTGTCCTCAATACGTTCTTGGCATCTTTTTAGAAAATTGGTTGCCTATAAATATGTGATTTCTGAGTTTTCTATTTTGTTCCGTTAGAAAAGTTTCTATTTTTATACCAATACTATGATGTTTTGATTGCTATAGGTTTGTATTAACATTTAAAGTCAGGTAGTGTGATGCCTCCAGCTTTGTTCTTTTTGCTCAGTATTGTTTTGGCTAATTGGAGACTTTTGTGATTCCATACATGAGAATGTTAATGGTATTGTTACAGGAATTACATTGAATTTGTAGACTAGTTTTGGTGGTGTGGTCATTTTAACAACTATTTTTTCTGACCCATAAGCATGGGATGTCTTTCCATTTGTTTGTGTTCTCTTCAATTTCTTCAACAAGTGTTTTGTAGTTTTCCTCATAGGCATTTCATACCTCTGTGGTTAAATTTGTTCCAAGGTATTTTGTGTAGCTACTGTAAATGATATTTCTTTTTCAGCTAGTTACTTATTGGGATATGTAAACAGTAATGACTTTTGTATATTGACTTTACTGAATTTATCAGTTCCCTAAATTTTTGAGAAAGCATTAGGTAGTTCTACAGATAAAATTATGTCATCTGCAAAAAGTGACAATTTGACTTCCTCTTTTCCAATTTGGATGCCTTTTCAATCTCTCTTGGCTGATTGCTTTGACTAGAACTTCCAGTATTTTGTTGAATAAGAGTAGTAGCAGTGCCTGGCACAGTGGCTCACGCCCTTAATCGCAGCACTTTGGGAGGACGAGGCAGGAGGATCACGAGGTCAGGAGATCGAGACCATCCTGGCTAACAGGGTGAAACCCCGTCTCTACTAAAAATCCAAAAAAATATTAGCCGGGCGTGGTGGCGGGCACCTGTAGTCCCAGCTACTCGGGAGGCTGAGGCAGGAGAATGGCATGAACCTGGGAGGCGGAGTTTGCAGTGAGCCGAGATCCCGCCACGGCACTCAAGCCTGGACGACAGAGCGAGACTCCGTCTCAAAAAAAAAAAAAAAAAAAAAAAAAAAAAAAAAAAAAGAGTAGTAGCAGTTATTGTTTCCATTTTCACTTCTTATTTTATTTATTTGAGTCCTCTTTTCTTTTTTTTTTTCCTGGTTAGCTAGCATTTTATAGGTTTTTATCTTAAAAAAAACTTTTCTTAATCCTTTGTATCATTGTAGCCCCAATTTTGTTAAATTCTTCTCTGACCTTTATTTCTTTCCTTCTACTAGTTTTGGGTTTGGGTTGCTCTTGCATTTCTAGTTCCTTGAGGTTGTTAACTTGAAATATTTCTTCTTTGCAATGTAGGCATTTATTGCTACAAAGTTTCTTCTTACCACTGCTTTTGCTGTATCCCAATAGTTTTGATATGTTGTGCTTTCATTTTCATCTGTTTGAATTTTTTTTATTTTTTATTTTTTTGAGACGGAGTCTTGCTCTGTCACCCAGGCTGGAGTACAGTGGCACAATCTCAGCTCACTGTGAGCTCTGCCTCCCGGGTTCCGCCATTCTCCTGTTTCAGCCTCCCGAGTAGCTGGGACTACAGGCGCCCGCCACCATGCCTGGCTAATTTTTTGTATTTTTAGTAGAGACGGGGTTTCACCTGTTAGCCAGGATGGTCTCGATCTCCTGACTTCGTGATCTACCCGCCTCGGCCTCCCAAAGTGCTGGGATTACAGGTGAGAGCCACCGCACCCAGCCTCATCTGCTTCACTTTTTTGATTTCCTTTTTAATTTCATTATGAACTTAAAAGTTCAGTAGGAAGCATGTTATTTAATTTCAATTTTTATAAGTTTGTTGAGACTTTTTGTGTGTATTAACATATGGTTAATCCTGAGGAATGTTTTATATGCTAATGAAAAGAATGTGTATTCTACAGCTTTTGGTGAAATGTTATATAAATATGTGTTAGGTCCATTTGGTTTATGGTATAGTTTAAATCTGATCTTTTGTCGTTCATTTTCTGTCTGGAAGACTCATCCAATACTAACTATGGAATGTTGAAGTAAGTCCCCAAGTGTTGTTGTATTGGAGTTTATTCTTTCCTTATATCTAGTAATATTTGCTGTGTGTTCTGGTTTTGGGTGCTTATATATCTAGAGTTGTTATACCCTCTTGCTGAATTAAGTTTTTTATCATTATATAGTCACCTTCTTTGTCTCTTTTTACTGCTCTTAATTTAAAGTCTATTTTTCTGTAAGTATAGCTATTTCTGTTCTCTTTTGGTTTCCAGTTGCGTGGCATACCTTATTCTATCCCTTTACTTTCAGCCTCTGTGTTTCTTTACAGGTGAAGTAAGCTCCTTAAAGACAGCACATAGCTGGGCCATGTTTGATTCATTTTGCTTTTTAAAATTCATTCAACTAGTTTTTATAATTTAAGTGCTTAATTTAATGCATTTTCATTCAGGGTTAATATTAACGCATTTTCATTCACATGACTTATTCTTGTTATTCTGTTAATTGTTCTGTATATCCTTTTGTTCCTTTCCTTCTCTCTTATTGTTTACCATTGCAGTTTTTTTTTTTTTTTTTGTAATGGTAATGTTTGTGTCCTTTCTCTTTTGGGTGTTTGCATTACTAGTGATTTGTGAATTTTTATGTTTTTACAATGATAAGAGATACGATCTTTTCACTTCTAGATTTAGGACTTCCTTCAGCATTTCTTGTAAGACTGCTATAGTGTTGATGAATTCCTTCAGTTTTTGCTGGTCTGAGAAAGATGTTACTTCTCCATTAGTTTTGAAGGATAGAATTTCCAGTTATAGTATTCTTGGCTAGCAGTTTGTTTTTCTTTCAGTATTTTGGACACATCATTTCTTTTTATCCTGGCATATAAATGTTCTGCTGAGAAAAATGCTGTTACTTTGATGAGGGTTCCCTTATATGTGACATGATGCTTTTCCCCTGCTGTTTTTAAAATTCTCTTTTTGTCTTTTACTTTTAACATTTCAACTATCCTGTGCCTTTGAGAAGTCCTTTTTGGATTGAATATATTTGGAGATCTTTGAGCTTTCTATAACTGGATATCTATATCTCTTGCAAGACATGTGAATTCCTCAGCTATTATTCTGTTGAACAGGTTATCTATGCTGGAACACACCAAAATTTGAATATTGGGTCATTTTATTGTGTTTAATATGTAATGTAAGCTTTGTTCATTCTTTTTAATTATTTTTTGTTTCTCAGTTTCCTTTTCTGGTCTGATTGGGATATTTCAGAAGATTTGACTTCTTCTGTCTTCTGCTTGAGCTACTCTATCATTGAAAATCTCTACTGTATTTTTTATTTTACTCATTGAATTATTCATTTCCAGGATTTCAGTTTGGTTCTTTTAATGATGTGTATCTCTTCTACCTCTTTACTGAATTTCTCATTCATATCCTGAATTGTTTTTTTTTTCTAATTTATTTGTGCTGTTTATCTGTGTTCTCTTGTATCTTAATGCACTTATTTAATATCCCATGTTCCAGTTATTTTTAAGGCATTTCATAGATTTTTGTTGGTGTTAGAATCTGTTGATGGAGGATTGCTGTGTTTCATTGTAAGTGTCATGCTTCCTTGCTTTTTCATGTTTCTAGTGTTCTTACATTGATATCTGTGCATTTGGTGTGATAGTCACTTCTAATTTTTTGAATTTGCTTTTGTTAGGGAGAACTTTTTCCTCAAGATGTATGTATGGTATTGGTTGGGTAGGTTACTTTGGGTTTGATTCTGGGTGGGTGCAATAGTGTAGTCTGTGTATGATTTATTTGGCTGTAATCAGTATCAGTGGTGTCTGTGAGTTCCTCATTGGCTTAAGCTGTGGTTGTCTGTAGATTCTGTGATGAAGTTTTGCTGGGAATGGGGACATCAGTTGCATCAGTCCTTGGGCCCCGTGGTGGTGGTGGCAGGGTAAGTATGAGGATTCTTGGGCTCTCTTGTGGCATACACAGAAAGTAGTGGTACTGGTCTGAACAGGTTGATCTTGGAACCTCCAGACAGCTTTCTTGGGTGCCAGCAGTGGCAGCAGTGAGTCAGGCTGTCAGGTGGGTTTATGTGCCTCTGGGTGGTGTGCACAGCATTGGTGATGGCAGTTGTGGTGTTAGGTCAATCCTCAGGCCCGCAGGCAGCACATACTGGCACCAGCAGTGGCCACAGCAGACTGGATGATTTAGTCCCCAGGCCCTCAGGTGATATGTGCATGTTGGTGCCAGCAGCGGTGATGGCATCAGGCTGAAGGGGCCTGGGGACAGGAGGAGTATGCAAATGCTGTCAGTGAGGTAGGAAAACATTGATCCCCAAGCCCTCAGACAATGTGCACAAGCACTGGCAGGGGTGGCACCAAGTAGAGCAGACCCATCCCCAGGGCCCCTGATGGTGTGTGCAGGTACAGGCTGCAGCGGATGGTGTTGATCAGTCACCAGGCTCTGATCACATCTGTTGCTGCCAGCAGGCTAGGGAAGCCCATGCCCAGGCCCCCAGATGATGCACATGGGCACTTGCAAGGGTGGTTCTGGGTGGGGATATCCTGTCCTTAACATCCCCTTATAGGGTCAGTGACCACCAGCTGGTGGCAGACAGGGTAGATCAATCCCTAGGCTCCCAGGTGGCATAGAGGCAGTGGCAGTGTAGGTGGGAAAGGCTGGTTTTCAGTCTCCTTAAATGCCCATGCAGTTGTGCAGTGGCCCTGCGGCTAGGGGTGTGGGGTGCTATAACTGGCACTGGCCCAAGGCAGGTGGCTCTCAGGCTCTGGGGAACACATTCTTTGGCTCTTTTTGTCCTGGGGGCAACTTTTCCAGTGTGCTGCACCACCCTTTTTCCAGGGTGGGCTAGAATGCTAGGGACTTGGCCACATTACTGAGTCTGCCCAGCATGATGATGCTGCAGCCTTCTGTGTGGACATGGGGTGATGTCAGCAGGGTTTCAGGGACATGGAGATGCAGGGGTTCTTGGGCCCGGGGCAGGATGTAGTCTTGTGGGGTCTGAGATCTCAGAATTACACCATCCCATGATTGCTTGGGTCTCGGGGGAAATGTGGAACCCAGCATGAATTTCCTCTCTGGAATGGGGCCACTGCATGGACTCTATGCATGTCCTTACACAAGTCTTAGGGCCCACAAAGGTCAAAGGGCTCTGCCATAGTGGGTATAGCAGAAATCTCCAATGGGAATGTGGACTGATGAAGATCTTTCACCTACCTTTTACCCACAGTGGGAAGTTTCTCCTGGCTCTGAGCCAATGCTGGCTGAGACAACCATTTCACTTCCATCTCTTTCTGTGCCTTAAAGGCTTAATTCCAGTGCTGGCTTTTAGATGCTCTATTCAATATCTAAGTATCTACTCACTATTATGGTCCTTCTTTGTAAAGGAGGCGAGTGCTAGGTAACTCAAGCCAGGCACCTTGATGGCTCCCTCCTTTTTCTTTTTAAAAATATTTTCTTTATATTTGATTATCTGGAATTTTATTAATATATGCAAAGAAATTACTATATTTTTGTGAATCTTGCTTGGCCCCTTTGTAGTTTTTATCTAAAGGCACATTTTTTTTTCTTTAATTCTGGATTAACCATTGGGTGAAATGTACATTTGCATAATTACAAAGTTTCACTGCTTAGATTGCTTGCTGGATACTAGAGGAAAAGTGTAATTTTCCAATGGAAAAGATAAGACAATTAACCTTTAACCCAACAAGCAATGTTACTATCACCAACAGGGAGACAGCCAGACATCACATGTCTTTCTTCGCTTCATGTTGCTTCTCCTCTTTACAGAGTACTAATTTCATACTCATATTGTTAATCAGAAAGATGCTTTCCTGCGACAACTAACTGTAAAAACAGCACAAATTGTGTAACAGTGCAGAAACATAATTAACATTAAAAGAAAGTAGTTTAGTGCCTAACTAGTTATCCTCCAAAGATGTTACATCAACTAATAAGCTTTTAAAATTTTGTTCACAAAATTTGCTCACTACTCTCTTCTCATTTTTCTACTAATTCAGAGCAACAATGCAAAGAGGCGATTTGGGGGAACTTTATCCTCCAGTGATACCCAAAGCATACACTATAGTTAAAAATAATGTGCTTCTTATGCAAATAAAGTATGAAGAATCATCCATAGATGTAAGAGACATGTCACCAAATTGTTATCTCCAAGCATTTACAATACAAAAATTCCTAGAAAAAATAGTGCCACCTACATTGACAATTATTCAGTTCTTATGAAAGGCCTATTATCACCTCAGATCATTTGCATACTCTTTAATTTCACTCTTCTTTATTCTTCTAGTACACTCGCAATCCTAACTGGTTAACTTCCAGGAAATTTTGAAGACTTAAACACTTTTCCTTACTCCTCACACTAAGTCATAACTCATGGTTACACATCTCTTTTAGCAGATTGCACATTTTTACATAAGGCACAATAATTGTTCAATATTTAAAGTTTTAATAATTTGTAACCCCTATAAGAAAAGTAAGTATATATTTTATTCACTACTTCAGCCTAGAGCTTAGCAAAATGCCTGGCACATGTTGGGAACTAAACAAATATTTGATGAATACCTGAATGACTCAATAGAAGGTATTGTGAAAAATGCTGTTTTAAATTTTTTCTCCAAATTTATATGTATTGTCCAAACACTTAATAAAGGAAGGCGACAACTCACTGATTCACCACCTAATTTACAACACATTCTCATTTGTATACAGTCCCAATCATCTCTTGACAATAAGGGTGATAAGAATCATAGCTTAGGAATAGATTACAGTTTGCATAATTTTCTCATTTGATACATATTTGAATAGACTTTAATGTCATATTTTCATGAACTTCAGTAATCTTTGACTTTAAAGCTAGTAAACTATTATTCATTTTTATATACTGAATATTGTTGGTTATTCCAACTGAGAACAATAGTTGCTAGATATTTGCGAAATGGATGTCACAAGGGATGGCTCTAGTAACGGATGTAAAAAATGCTCTTCTTATTTAATATCTCAAGTCCCTGAGGGCAAATGCTGATAATTGCAATTATTGAGAGAGCCTTATCTATAATGAAGAAGTGTGAATTCCCATAACGGTCAACCAAGAAATCTCATGGGAAACATAATGAGAAGGCAGTGTGGTACACATAGTTTGGTCCCAGGTTTGTATGTTACTCACTGTGTGCCCTTGGGAAATAGTTATTTCAACATTTTCAATTGAATGCCATCATCTAAGTGAAACATATTCTGACTGTTGGGAGATTTTTTTGGTATCACTTATTTTTAATTGTTAATGTTACTTCAAATTTCAAAATCAGCAAATTCATGTATTATAACCAATGAAACAACATAGCAAAAAGCTTATAATTTTATTTCCACCACTACTTTCAATTCCATCCAACACTGGAAAGTGATTTTTATTCCCTGGTACATATCATTACACATTTTTCTCCTTGCTCATGCAGACATTTATTTTATATACATATATGAATTCATATATATATATATAGACCTATATATAGGTGTGTGTATATATATATAGATATATATATAGAGAGAGACCTATATATATATATATAGACCTATATATATATAGACCTATATATATATAGACCTATATATATATATATAGACCTATATATATATAGAGAGAGAGACCTATATATATATATATATATGAATTTATGCCCTGGTTTGCCCAAGACATTCTCAGTTTAAGCCTGTTCTACTAGTATAATCATTAATGCAGCTCCTTTTATTCTCAAAAACATCAAGATTTGGATGATGAATTACATACTCAATCTTTTTTTTTTCAATGTTTGGTTTTAATTTACTGTAACTATTAGTATAATGCTCATCCTTTGGTAAGTAACAATGGCAGATGTTGTCATTAGGATTCTCATTTCCTAAGCACCTATCAAACATTTCATAATGCAGCTATAGGGGGAGTGGTTTAGTAGTATCAGGACTTACAGTTGAATTGGTGAAATACAAGTTATTAAAATATTTTAATTGAGATTGAGTCTTGTTTTGTTGCCAGACTGAAGTGCAGTGGTGTGATCACAGCATACTGCAATGTCTGACTCCGGGCTCAAGTGATCCACCTCAGCCTCTCAAGTAGCTGGGACCGCAAGTGTGCACCACACCACCTGGCTAATGTTTTATTTTTTTAATTTTTTCAAAATGGGATCTCACTTATGTTACTCGGGCTGGTTGTGAGTTCCTGACCTCAAATGAGCCTCCTGCCTCAGCCTCCCAAAGTGCTGAGATTACAGGCATAAGCTACTGTGCCTGGCCTTTAATACTTTTTAATAGGTAAAATTTTATGCTTTTTATTAAAAGATGAAAAAGTAAATTCTATAATCTTTCATCTACTTTATAATCTTAAATTGAGGGTAGAGAGGAACCTATGTAATACTGAAGTAACAAGGTTCAGAAAAGTTAAGTGATTTATTTAAAATTACACAGACACTTAGTGTCATTGTCTAGCTCAGCTCTCTCACTGGAAATACATAAAATGTTAGCAACATAGGTTGAGACCCCTGAATTTATTATGCTATTTTAAACCAGAATATGACTAATTTAATTGGGCTCATCTTGCGGCATATAAATAACAATGATTTTTTTAAAAAATCTTTTTTTTTTTTTTTTCTGTAGAAGAAGATAGGCATTTTCAACTGAGCAGGCAAATCTAAAAGCAGGAGGTATAAGGTCTCACCTGCCCAGCCAACCAGACAGTAGCATAAGCCTCTGCAGTTAGCCAGGTTTTTAAATTGATTCAGATATTCAGCAGGCCAGTTTTCAGCCTGTGTTTAAAAGGCTGTTATTTTCTCCATCAACCACTGTTCTCCACCCTCCAAATCAACACTGGATAATTTTAACGAAAGTTGGAGAGACAGAACTTTTGTAAAATAAATTGATACAGTGATGCAATAACATATTTTTTCTCTGCTTGCTTGTATTTTAAATTTTCTTAGTTAATTTCAACTCTGACTACCATATTTTATATGGACTAAATGTAATAAAAAAGGTAAAAAGGTATTCCAAGGGCAAATATGCTACATTGAAGTACATAAGAACACATTTTTAAAATATCGAAAGGAGAGATATAATCAGGGGCTTATGGGTGAAAAGCTCATTTTGTTTTGAAATAAGGCATATTTCCTCAGTAATTTTTCAGGTTTATTGTCACTGTAGTTAAGAAGATGAGCCATGCTACTGAAGGATAAATAGAAGATATATTTGAAGTTCATATAAAGAGGAAAATGAAGTATGCAACCCTTGATGAAATAAAATGAAAGAGAACTGAGAGAGCAAGTATCAATATTTCAAAGATAGAGAAATAATGAGAGAATGAAAGATCCTCATGAGGAATTTTCAACAGGTTTGAAAGTTCAGGTAAGATAAGCCTTTCTAAATTTAAATGCTCTTTAGAATCATATTCTAATTTTTGAAGGAGCTACTTTTTTGTATTTTTTGCAGACAAAATGAGCTAATTTCTTATGAAAACCCTTGATCTTTTTGCCTTGTTATACTTGAAAATTAACTATACTGTTCAATAAGCTCTCAGAAAGGCCCATCAGCAATATTAAACATATATATTTATTAAACAAACATAACATTTATAAATATGTTTGGATTTTGAGATTTGCATTCTAGAAAATGTGTGAGTTGTAATAATCTTGCTAAAAGTGATAGAAATAGTCAAAAATAATAAGTGCAAGCAAAAGTTTTAAACTTCTTTTTTATTTTTTATGTTTAAGTTTTCCCAAATGTACCTAAGAATGATATTTTTTTGAGTGGTAGTAAAAAACTTTTGAGAACATTTGTTATTATGTATGAATGCAAACTATAGGTTTACATTTGCTGAGCATATAATGTACATTGTCTAATTCAATCCTCTAATCATTCTTTGAAAAATGAATATTAATTACTTTTATTTTAGAAACAAGGAAATTGAAATTGGATATAAAGTCAAGTAGTTTCACTGCTAGATCTAGATCCACATAATCTGATTCTATATTCCATTTGTAATTATGTGATCTAGTGTATATAATGAAATCCTCCTCTATGTACAAAAGAACCAAAGTGCACATACATTAAGCAAACAACTCCATTGTTCTTATATACCATGTTCTTTCCAATACTAAACAGCCTGATGACATTTTTATTTTTGTTACTTTTTACTACAGAGTGGGATCTGGATATTTACCAAAATCAATAAATAGCCAAAAGACTCCCAATTTTTAAATAATTGGTTATTTATATAACCTATCTTTTCAACATTTGAATGCATGTTTGTCTTTATAAATACACACACCCATACACAGATATAATATATGTGTGTGTACACATATGATGTGTGTGTGCATATATACATATACACACAAGGTTTATCAGTCTCTCTGCTCTGAATTATTGGCACAGAAAGAGGAAACTGGTACCCAGTTGCGGCCATCCCTTCCCATCTTTAGTCCCTGGGGTTTCCAGGCTATGTAGTGTCAGTCACCCTTATTCGCATGGGAGTCTGTGGTGGACACCTGGCTTTGTATGTATAACTCGTCCATATGTTACTATCCTAACTTACTTCATGTTGTTACTGGATCATTCCTAGATATGTATTCCACAGTATTCCACATAACTTTTTGGACAAAGGTCTTGATTATTCATTGACTTTAACATTTTAAATAACTTTTTTTGTGAGTTGCCTTTATGTCTTCTATGTTCATAAAGTACAATATTACAGAAAAGAGATAACCGTACATCTCTGTGATGTGTTTACATTTTCTGTAAAACCAATCAATAGAGAATGAAATGGTATAAAATAAGGTCATTTGAGTTTATGACACATACATGAAATGCATTTTGCACATATGAATAAAAATGAATATTGTAGGCTATATTCTTGTTAGTTGTTGATGAACAGGCAAACAAGTTATAGAATGTCATTTCAAATAATATAGTGGGAGGAATACTCATCTAGGAGTTAAACACCCCTCACTTTGAATTCTGACTTGGGAAAATTAATTGATCCTGAGTTTTAGTTATCTTACCAACAAAATGGAGATAATTATAACAACTGCTTTTCTGGTTTATTGTGTGTAATATAGTAAGATATCATACATGCTAACTAAATTTTACCACATAAAGTTTACAGGTAAATTGTACGTATAATAGGAAATATGCTTGCGTTTGAAGTACTGCAACTCAAATATATTCTCTGCAAATTTGCTTTTGACTGCATTTTTTTTACATATAAGATAATTCAGATTTGAAAATACATAACACTGTTTGTAATTACTTACCATCTTTTCCTAGATGGAAACCTTCCTACCCCTCTTTTTGTCTTTGTAATTTTTTTTCTCAGAATTATAATGTTTTATCTTTTTCAATATCTGGAAATTCCTTTTATACAATATTACTACAATCTGTACTTAGGTAGCCACTCAAATTATGTTACTATAGATGACAGAAAAGTTATATATAAGAATAGCTAAAATAGCTACTATAAATGGGTATCCATAAAGTGAATAGAGGGAGTAGAAAGCATTTGCTTCTTAAAATGACCTTATTTTAAACACAATCAGAAGGAACATTTTCAGAGAGGCAAGATGATCGTCCATACTGTAGAGGTAGTGAGCCACGCTTTTATATCCTAAAATGTCAGAGCCTTCCATTATAGTTAAGAAGATTAATATATAAGAAGGTCATATGCCACCTTTCCAGTTTATGAGAATATATGATCTGTATTAACTAAATAATTGAAATTTTGGAAACTTACAAATTTCTCATGTATAAATGGTCATCATTCAACACATTGAATATTGATAGGATATTTTAAAAAATAAGACTGCTTAAAATGTAAGTAATGGTGTATAAAGAGATTATTTCATATTTCCAGAATTACATAAAGGAAATATATAAA
This sequence comes from Pongo abelii, assembly GCF_028885655.2. Classification (NCBI taxonomy): domain Eukaryota; kingdom Metazoa; phylum Chordata; class Mammalia; order Primates; family Hominidae; genus Pongo; species Pongo abelii. Next base: position 47,871,913 of record NC_071998.2, read on the forward strand.
TCAAGGAAATATTCTTAGACTTTTATAGAAATTTAGGAGAGCATAAATATTTAAATTGTCAGAAAGTTTAGGGAAAAATAAAAATCTTTTATTTCAAGAGTTGTAAATGGTTTAAGTTTGGTATGAATGTGTGTTCTTTACCCTATTTTATTTCAAGTTACCAAAATTCTGGCAGACTAATAATACGTTTTGATACAGAACTTTTGGATTTAATATTTTTTACTTGGCTCTAAAGAATCAGATAGATGGTTAGCCTGGCAATGCTGGTGGGTGTTTTACTAGAATTATCATGACCTTCTTCAGATGTGTGTTGGAAATGGTCTTCGGGTAAATGATTACTAAGGTGGCATAGCTAACATTAAAGTGGAGTGCCAAAAATTGAACGCTTGAGCTTTATAAGCCACTTAATGAATAAATTGCAACACATTATATTAACCTAACAAAGGAATTGTTAATCAGTTTAATTTTAAGAAATGAGTCTTTGTCTATGCGGTCTTCTTTGATATGTGTGTATCTTAAAAAAAAGCTGCAATAAGGATTAAGGATTTACAATGGACAGCATTTCAAGATACTTTTCATGGAACAAAACCATCTGGATAATTTTTATCTTCTAAAATTTCATTTAAAAACAACAAAAACCCCTAACATGCCATTACTTCTTTTATGTATTTGCTTTCAATACAATTTGTATTTATTTTCAGAACTGTTAGGAATAAATGTGTTTTTTTCCTACATAAATAAGATATACGCTATAAGCACCATCGAAATGCACAAAGCCAATTAACTCTATTTCGGAGCTACAGTAAAAATGCTGCATTTTGCTTCTTATATATAGCAATAAGAAAATATTTTTTCCTTCATCAACGTTCAAAGTTGTATCAAAGCAGTGTTGCTTTTTTGTGGAATAGAAAAAGCACTGACCTTCATGACTGCATTTCCACATATTAGCAAAATGACCTTGGACTTGTCACTTAAACTTTACGAGTCCTGGTTTTCTTCTGTATAAGAGAAGGATAATAACTGGCCCTTGAACTACTAGATTATTGAGAATGTCAAATGACATAATGGATATTAAATCACTCTTAAAATTAAAGCTATATTGTGATTGTTATTATTACAGTTCTCTTTGTGTTTTTTATAAGCCTTTAATAAAAAGATGTAGTTTAGGTAGCCACTTAAATTATGTTACTATAGATGATAGAAAAGTTATGTATAAGAATAGTTAAAATAATCATTTACAATGTTGACATCAATTCTGAATTGATATTATTGGGCAAATGAAAAGCTTAAGAGAACATTTAAGGTTACCTGACAAAACAGGCATTATTATATAATATAAGATGTTTTATTCATGTTAGTTGAGCAATGTTGAACAAGTTAAAAGTGACATTTAAACCAGAGTGGAGGAGTTAAGTGTGAATCAAACTTATATTTGCCAAAATAGGTACCTGGTATTCTTACAGATTTTGTGGATAAAAATAATTTCAAAAGTTTATTCACACTAGATGTATTTTTCTTCATGTAAGGCCCATATTTTAAAGGCTATTACTACAACAATATTTTGTACTGAGTTTATTCGACATTAGTATTATGACGCAATTTTAGAAAATCTGGAAACCCTCTATTGATGAGAAACTGTGGTTATTAGGAAAAATAGTGGAAAAATAATGAGGTTCAAAATTGAGTGACGTTTCGAAAAGACCAATATTATGAAGAAAAGGAAGAATTGCAAGATGGAAATTAATGTAACCTTTATTTAAATTTAGATTAAGGCTAAAAAACCTGAGTATCTTAGCTGACTGTAAGTCTAAAGCTATAAACCAGAGCAAATTTTAGATTTGGAAATCATATTGCTGAAAGATTTATTTGAAATATGCTTCTTCTTCAGTTATTTAAAGTCTAACAGTGGGTTTGTTTCGGGTAAATGAATCTAAAAGATTTCCTTTACTAAATTCTAAAAAAAGAAAACAAAAGAAAAGAAGAAATTCCCAGAGGAAATTTAGGTATCCAGTTTAGATAGTCTGAATATGATGGATATTAAAACGCTATCGACCTAGGAGTCAATAACTCTACGGAACAAAATGAATTCTACTTTCACATCCTTACAACTTCAGTCCCTTTGAAGGAAAAAGAAAATCAGTGTAAAGTTTTGTTTGATTAGAAATGTGTACTTTACGTGTCCTTTCAAGATGTGACTTATTTTCAAGTATCTTTGTTCAAAATAGTTTCATTGTAGGGGGAGGGGATTAGCAAACTGATGCTTCCTTTCTCATGCTCAATAAATATTTATTTGTGTTTCATGATTATATTGACAGAGTAAACGCAAACCATAATATCCTAAACAACTGGTCCTTTTGCCTTCCTTTTAATGGGCTTAAAAAATGAGTTTAATGTGCATAATACCAATAATCATCTTTATTTAGCTTTATATCTGTTACTTTTGACTAGAGAAGAAGTAAATGCAACATAAAAAATATACATTTTTTTCTTCTGTTCTACAGACATTTAACAAATAAAAAAGGTATATTTTCAATTAATATAAAATCATTTATTTGGAGTCCTAAAATACAAGTTTAAATGTTTTTCTTGACATTTGAAGTTTATAATTTAAGAAAATTACCTACCTCTTATGTTAATTATCTGCAAAATGCGGCTAGTGACCTAGCTCACAAAGATATTGCAAATTTTAAACCAAAAGCAGCTTATGAAATGCTATTGTGCCCATTGTATATAGTGATATAAATGCTAGTTGTTATCATAATATTGCTGTTAGGTGGGTACATAAATAATTGCACATGACAAATGCAAAGAAGAAGAAGAAAAACCAGTCTAACATAGATAGAATCCATCTGTTCTGATACCTTGATTTAACGGGATTATGTCAGCCCAACTCCAGCAAAAGATGAAAATAAATGCATAAATAGGGAGAACTGTGTGGACATACTTTAGAACAACTGAAACAAGAATCTTAATTTATTGGTATTTGATAAAAAAGTACTAGTGAGCTGAGAACACCATCTGAGAACGATCAGCGTGGGTTGGGGGGAGGGGGGAGGGATAGCATTAGGAGATATACCTAATGTAAATGATGAGTTAATGGGTGCAGCACACCAACATGGCACATGTATACATATGCAACAAATCTGCACGTTGTGCACATGTACCCTAGAACTTAAAGTATAATAATAATAATAATAATAATAATAATAAACAGCTCCCACTCATCTCTCCTGTCAATGAACATCTGCTTACTATGTTAATGGTTAATCTAAACTTCAGCCTCTTCAAGAAAGCACACACAGCCCCCTCCTCGCAGCCCATTAAATCTCAGTATCCAAAGTTCTGTTTGTGGCAGGAAACATGGAAAGCAGTTTGAGTATGTTCTCTTTCTTTTTAGGTGGCAAAAGAAACTTCAGGGATTCCCTTGTTGGCACAGGCATGCTCTGCATTTGGAACTAAGGGTGGCAGAATATGTTCTTCAAAATACACAACTTCGATATAAGGATTACTTTGACCTAAAGGCACCTGAAAAAGATCAAATGCAAGAAGGGCATTCTAATCTCTCCTTTCTTCCTGGAAACTGGAGATAAAAACTCTCATGTGAAAGATGCTCTCCCTGTACCAGAAGAAAAGAAACATTCTTTCCTGGGGAGTCATCTATGAGAGAATCTGTAAAGATAGTGTTAGAGTAATCTTTTTCTTCATTTAGTGTCCCCAGATAATACAATTACTTTTAAACAATTGTCTCTCTTTGTCCAAACTAATATAAAACTTTTAGGTTTTGCCAGTTCTTTGAATCTTTATTTCCTTATGAGTCTTTCCATGTGATATGGCTTGGGTCTGTGTCCCTACCTAAATCTCATATCAAATTGTAATCCCCAGTTTTGGAAGAGGGGCCTGGTGAGAGGTGATTGGATCATAGATTTCCCCCTTGCTATTCTTGTAATATTGAGTGAGTTCTCACAAGATCTGGTTGTCTATAAAAGTGTGTAGCACTTCGCCCTTCTCTCTCTCTTCCTCCTGCTCCAGCCATGTAAAATGTGCCTCCTTCCTCTGTACCTTCCACCATGACTGTAAGTTTTCTGAGGCTTCCTCAGGCATGCTTCCTGTACAGCATGCAGAACTGTGAGCCAATTAAACCTCTTTTTTTTCTTCTTTTTATAAATTACGTAGTGTCAGGTGGTTCTATATAACAATGCAAGAACAGACTAATACATTATATCACATAATGCTTATATTAAATTGTATGCTTTTCTCATGTTACTCTAGCTTATGTCAATTTAATTCTCAGTCCCAGTCAGGATGCTTCAAGAGTAGAAGTAAAGTTTTGCCTCCCCTATAGAACAAGTGGAAGACTGGTTGCTGTACATTGTAATAATGTTACAGACAATAGTACTGACAGAGAGTATGGTTAGTGTGTTGTAGGGCTTACCTGGACTCACATGGGCTGAATTCTGACAAGATGATGTCCTATTTAAGTTAGTGAAATTTAAGCAGTAGGCTCTTGCCTCATCAGTAATATAGTGCATTTTTCCACATAATCTCAATGTCTCATTTAAAGGGGCTTCGGATTTTGTGACGATACCAATACAATTTGATGAAAGCTGCTTATTATGTCCTCAGAAATGGGAACAACAATTTACATTTCAGCCTTGTGCTATATAAACCAAAATAGATGTGCAATGGCTTCTTCTATCACTATCTATTCCTTTCCTATCAGAGAACCCATGTAACATGTAACTTAGGTGGCTAAGCACATGGCCTTGCTTTTTCTGGTTCACTATTGTTCCTCTTGATTCTCTTGCCTCATGTAATCTTTACTGAATTGCTTGGTTCTTGTTTCACTAAAATTACTTTAAAGTCTTAATTTTTGTTTATGCTCTTACTCAGAAAACAATATTAACATTTGAAGTCTTTATTAATGTATTTCTGCAGACATTTTGGCTGCCTTTCAATTGACTGTTGCTGAGCAGTGCTGCAGATTTCAGACTCTAACCTACACCCTGTCAATCTTTGTTTTCTTGAATAAATTACAGTCTCTCCAGGAGTGATCTTTTGAGGTGCTATAGCCATATATGTGGCATTTAAAGACAGACCCTTGTTGGCACAGTATCATCTGTTCAATTAATACCTGTTGAAAATCTGCTATATGCCAAGCATATCAGAGAAGGAAACAGAAAAAAAATGCTTTATTGGAGTTCATGTTCTAATGAGGAATAGACATAGGCAAATAATTAATAAGAATATATGCAGACAGCAATAAGGCAATGGAGAATAATAAAGCAGAGGAAAAGGATGTGCCAAGGGGCCACAATCTAAATAGTTTGGTCAGAGAAGACTTCACTGCTAAATGGATGCTGTGCAAGGCCTGAAGGAAGTGATACAGAAAGACAGGGGGATATGTGTGAATAAGTAGCCCAGGCAGAGGAAATAGAAAGAACAACATCTCAGAGATGGGAGTATACTCAATATCCAGAGAAATTAAAAGGGGTTCATTACTGCTGAGGTATAGTGTTCAGAAAGAAATCTACAAGAAGATAAAACTAATAAAGTAATATACTAGAGAGTACAGTGAAGATTTGGTAGAACTGTAGGATTTTTACTTTTACAATCAATGAAATAAAATGCCATTGAGTGGTCTTGAGCAGAATGTTGGTATAATTCATTCACTCATCCATTTGGCAAATCTTTATAGGAAATACCTAACACTGTTCTAGGTATTAAGCATGGTTCAGTAATTCAAGAAACAAAAATTCAAGCCATATTAGTGATTACATTCTAGATGAGAGGGTATAATATTTTTATGCATTTTTCTGCTGTGACAAGTTACTACAACTTTACTGGCTTAAACAAGACAAATTTATTATCTTATACTTTGTGTAAGATAGAAGTGCATCATTGGACTAAAACCAAGGTGTTTGCAAGCCTATGCTCTTTTCTGGAATCTCTAGGGTAAAATCTGTTTCTTTTCCTCTTCCACTTTCTAGAGGCCACTTTTCCACCCTCTTTCCTGGGTAATGGTCTCCTTACTCCATCAACAAAGCCAGCCATGTCGGGCCTCATTTTTCTTACACAGCATCCCTATCATTCTTTTTCTAATTTCTTCTTCCACACATAAGGACATTTGCAATTCCATTTGGCCCACTGGATCATCAAAAATAATATGAATATTATTAGGTCAGATGATTAACAACCTTAATGCTATCTGAAACCTTAATTTGCCTTTTTATATAACCTCATGTATCTGCAAGTTTTTGTAGATTAGTGTGTGCCATCTTTGGGGTGGCATTATTCTGGCTATCGCAGGGAGGAAATAAGTGTAATTCATAGGGTAAATAAAATATGCTGATTTATCTGTTAAAATAGGTCATAAGAGCAAATCTGTAAGCCAAAAGACTAGTTACTATGAAACTCATATTTTTATGTCTACTAGCCAGACTGTAGTCAACCAGAAGGCAGTGCTACATATTTTTTTCTTTTAAATCTGAGTTAGGATCAGAGTTATCTTGCTTTAAACGGTAGCCTTTCCCCCTGTGTTCTAGGGAAAACTTCATAAACTTAATACTTTAAATACATTATTTTAAAATGGTATATTTTATTTTGTCCTGCAGTTGACTTTGGAAAAAGTATCAGAATACTTGAGGAGAAAAAAATATTTTTCATAGGAAAGCATATTTACATGATGTAATAAATTTTCTTACTATCACACTTAGAGTAAAATCCAAACACCTTATTCTTGTCTCTGGCCCTAGAAGTTCTCTCTCCTGCCTACCCCTTTCTTCTCCTCTTTCCACTTGTTTGCTTAACTTCACTCACAGAAACCTTCCTATTGTTACTGAAACACACTGAGATTGTTCTTTTTGGATCGTTGAGTCTAAAGCTTCCCCACCGCAACCCAGACCAGTCGCTTTTTATCAAATGACCTTGGGTTTCTAAAAATTGTTTTTCTTCCAAGCACTGATATTTCTTATTTATATAAATGCATTATTTAAATAGTCTTTTTCTCTACCCTTAAGGTAAGCACTATCAGCACTGCCATGTCCCCAGTGCTTAGAACAATGCCTAGCACATATTATATGCACAAAATAAACGTTAATGAATGAATGAAGTAATACAAGAGTTCCCAAATATCTGATCCTTATAAGTGGCTCAGAAGTAGTTCACAGTTTTTAAAGGTTTAGAGCACTCCCTGGCAAATATTTGGTACCATTTTCACCTGACTTTTCTCCAAAGAATAAATGCTGTAGTCAGAGCTCTGGCTCCAGGATTTACTATTATATGAATTTGGGTTAAGTTATTTAAACTCACTAAGCCACAGTTTTCTCATTAGAATAATGATGATAATAAAAATAGTCACAAGCATAACATAGCAAGGATTTAATGGAAGGATATATATCTTATGTGTGTATACACACACACACATACATACATACATATATATGTCACTTGGAAGAGTATATGTAATTAAGTAAATCTTCCAATGTTTTTAATTGCATTATTTTCTTCCATTCCAAGAGGAGGAAGTTCGAAGAAATATGCTCTTTCTTATAACCATGAACAGGAAACAGGAAATCAATGAAAAAATGGAATAAGGTCAATGAAAAACAAGGAAAAGTAGGAAACCTCTCAGGCCCTTGTTAAAGCATTCATTTCTTTATAACTATAAAATCTACCCTAAGATCTACTTGGGTGTAGGCAAGGGCAAACACAATGTTCATTGAACAAATTAGTGCCACAGAGCTTCCAAGGGACCTAGGCTGAGCCACATCCAAATACTGAGCTGCTGAATATGAAACTCAATACATATGCTTCAAAAACTGTAAAGTATTAGACAAATTCTAGTTTTTGTTCTTTAAGCACATACCTGTAACCACTTTATTTCAGCACCTTTATATAGTGTGCCCTCTGATAAGTAAAATGTTTTAAG